>NC_134180.1:12722526-13993864 GCF_964188355.1 Buteo buteo
TCCTTCACTTTATAAAGAACAGCAGATGCGGGGAACTATTCCTACATGGAAGATGTTCTCCTTATAAAATTTTGGGGAACAAAAATATTTTTGAGGCAGGCAATAACAAAGATTTATTTAATTAAGGATGAAACTAAACTTCTTTTATTTTTGTTAAAATGGAGATTTATGACATTGTATCTGGATGAAAAACATTTCTAATAATTACAGTAAAAAATGGGGATACAAGGTGGTAAGTGTGTACCACCTGATGAGATTACAACTCAAAGTAGCTTGGCTAGCAGAAATTTATCATTTTTTCAGCCTATGCATTTGAGATAGAATGAACCTGTTGAACTCTGAAGTTCGCTTAGGCTTGAATTTTCAGATTAATTTGGTTTGAAGGTTGTGAAGGAGTTGGCTGAGAAACTCGCCAAGCCTTCCAGATCAACTCCACTTTGTCATCAGGCTGCTTTTGACTTGTCTCACTTTCATGTGCCCCCAAACAGTGCTGTTTGCTGATCCTGGTTTGTGTATGAGCCTTGGGAGATGTTGGTGGTGGTTCAGTGCTGTGACTAGCCTATGATGTTCTCTGAAAATTTTGTGTGGGTTTTTTTCATTTTCTCCTGATTTATTTGTCTTTTCCTCTCTCATGGATGTTCACTCTTTTCCTCTTCTACTAGAGATGAACTAATAGTCAACTGTGGGGCAGATTTAAACCTTTCTGCTGCTTGGATAAAGCCCATCTCATTTTTCCTTGAGAAACATTAAAAATTAATTTTAATTCCACAGAAGTAATACAAAAAGTCACTAGATGATTGCCTGTCTTTAAAATTGTCTCATTCTCCCTCTGTCTCTGCTTCTCTTCCTCCCCCCATGACTTTGTTTTCAAAGTGTAATAAATTCCTTTCCTTGTTCTGGGTGTTTTCATACACTTGTAAAATTCACTAATGAATCCTTTGTGTTAGTATTAGCCTGATCTTTCAAGCAATAAATAGGAATAGAAAAAATGGCAAAGCCAGCTTTCAGGTTTCTGTATTTCCTACAAAACAGTTAATAACATAATATTTGAAGCACAGCATTTTCCTGCATCTGCTTTGTTGTTACTGTAGGTGTTGCCTATCAGCTCTTTGAAACCACAGCTTTGTATTAAGCTGTTGGCAGTCATGGATCCCTCAGCAGGAACTTCAGACTGGAGGGAGGTGTAAAGTAACAAAAGATGAAGTAATGGCTCGGTTTTAACCATTGAACCATCTCAAAACCTTAGTGTATGTTGATGGTCTGTCCATCTGGGCAGGGAATTTTCCAGCTCTTCTCCTGTCTTGTGTCGTTCCATTCAAACCACATAGGGTAAACATGTTTCCCACTCTCATGGATTTTAAACTGTAAGGTTTGATGAAGTAATCCTTTACTTACCAGATGGATACTATAACAGGGTCCTGTTATACAGATGGTACAGTACTGTAATAGTTACAAAATTTCTAGTCATAGCAAGAATTAAAGAAAGATTTTTAAAAGGTGGCTTCTTCCAGAAATCTCAGAAAGGGCCTCACATTCAGCGAGTTGGCCATTCTCTCAAAATTGGTGCCTTGGCATTTAATCATTTTAATAATCCTTTTAGAAATAAAACAATAACCACAAAACCCACTTCCCCTTTAGGAATTTTCTTTATAAATGACTTCTTTTAATCCCTAGAAAGCACATTTTTCCTGTCTGAGGCATGGGAAATGGAGTATCTTCTAATTAATAACATCATCTGTGTGTTTAATGTTCTGTTGTAAAGGCAGCAGCTATATGTTTGAGAAAGGACCTAGTTCCCAAGACAGACCTGGACATTCAGGGCTAATAAATGTGCTCCTGTGGTTTCTCAGCCATTAGTACCAATGGCTGCCTAAATACATATCAGATATGTCTATGCATGCAACAGCCGCACAACTATTTGTAGCACACATATAGGCCAGAAGTGGGAAACAGAAGTAATAGATATAATAGCAAAGTGGAGGTGTTCGGCAAAGTCGGTCTGTGTAGCGTGTAGCAGTCACTTTGGAGCTCCAACAATTATCCAATGCAAGTTACAAAAAATTTCATGTGGCGTTAAGATGGCCATGACACAGCAGAACAAATACAGTCTCGTTGCACAGCAGAAGAAATACAATTTTCCCCTGTAAATATTGCCTGTTGATATATAGTTGCTTTTCCTTAAGAAAATTGTGAGAAGACTAGGTTTCTTCTGCAATACAAAAGGCTTTTACAGTTACTTTGTAAAATATTTCCTAACTATTTGCTGAAAGAACCTAAACTGTACCAGTGGATTTCCTGGGTATTGAAAGGCAAATTTCCTTTATAGGTTCCTCAAGGAGAATAACTTTTCGGGTTGTTCTTGTTATTTAAATCAAATTAGAGTTTAAAACAAAACAAATCAACAAAAACAACATCAAGAAACCCCACTTGAGAGCTGCATAAACACACTTGTTTAGTTTCTCAGAGTTATTTTATACAAAAGATAGACACAATAGAAGATAGGGGTGTTTGTTTTTCAGCAGTTTTTGCGCAGTTGCCTAATGTTTCATTCCCTGCTTCCCTGGGTATGCCATGAAGGAGCAGTTCCCAGAGAGAGTTCAGTTCCTGTTTGGCCTCTATTTCATTAATATTTATGTACGCAAACATACTGACATGCAAAACAATAGATCTTTGTACAGTGCACTAACACACATAGGCATATGTGCTGCCAGCATATTGTTTTCTACGTGGCAGGAAATGATTCCTAAGTGTACTTTGCAGTTAGTGGGAAGAAATGAAGAGTTATATATTCTTCTGCTTCAAATCTCATCCATAGCTGGAGTCAGGAAGATATTTCTTATTTGTTTAATTGGACAAGTTCATCACTGGTCATGGGGATTGTGGGGGGAATGGTAGGAAGTTGCTGATTCTAGTATTGGCTACTAAAAGAAATCGACTTTCTGATAGGATTGAGGGCTGACCTATTTCCATGTTTTGACAGCCTACATTCCATCCTGTTAACATCTTCTCACTTGCGGAAGAACTGGAGTCACAGCAGCCAGATTCCCCTCTGGTTCCCTCCCAGTGGTGTAAGTGTAGCTTTTCATAGGACAGTATTCTCTTTTTTTTAATACAAAAGTTAAAATTTAAATTCAGAATTGTGAAAACTAACTGTCATTCTGTCTTTGAGACATTAAAGGTTGAAGTTTCATGGATGAAGCGATCTGGTCAACTTTTGTTAGGACTCATGTAGTTGCCTTCCCTCTGTAAACAGCACAAGTTTCTTCAGAAACTTTGGGATGTAGATCAGTTTTTGCAGAGTCCTGGTGTCTCTGTTGAATTTCCACTAATCTGCCTGTGATAAAGAGCTTGTGGAATGGGAACATACTGGCTTCTATGAGAGCTTCCCATGCCACACACCTTCTGCTTAAAGGACAGATCCCCAGTGCTAGATGAGAAAAATAATAAAGTAAAATAAAAGACTGGATAATCCCCTAAAGTTTCTTGCAGGTCTTGGGAGTAGTGAAGAATTAAACCGTTTCATCATGCTCCAGGTGCCTCCCAACAAGTAGAAAAGCTCTTACAGCCCCACAACATGTGTTGCTCTTCCTGAGTTCCTAGGAGCTGGACCTTGAGTTCAGCTCAGTGCTGAGGTTACCTTCCAACCAGCAAGAGAAAGGCTTTGTCTTTCTGTCCTTCATAACAGTTTAGTCCTCAATTTGTTCTCTATTTCATCACTGTTCAAGAAGATTTTAAAAACCTCATAGAACTTTTCTAGAAGTGTGGATAGGGCAGGAAAGAAAGGAATATGTTGACCCCCAATGTCTCTGCTAACAAAAGAGTGGTCAGTCAGGTTTGTAAGCAAGCTGGTGCTTCATGTATAAGAGCAGTTCTGCTGCCTGTTGTATGTGGCTACTGTGCCGTGGGAGATTGCATTTGAGAAATGCAACAGCAAAAGAAATTTTGAGGGCTTTGAAAGAACAACATGGTTAGTTAAATCCATGAAGGTAGTGGAAAGAGAACCCCCCCAAGATGTAGGTAGGAGGTTATTAGAAGAGACTTTCCATCGTTACATTAGACTTGCCCAAGTCAGCAGCACCTAAAAACCAGGAACCCTGTGGAGAGGTTTCTCATGGTGACTCTGCCCCATCAGTTACCAACATTTGGAATCCTTGTTAGAATTCACAGCACATGGGCTATGTGAGGAGCCATTTCAATATGAATCCTTCCACTTTGGTGAAAGTGGCAATGTGGCTCTAGAGCAGGATACAGACCCACTTTAAACGGGGAGACTTAGTGGCTGTCACGTGATCAAGAAGTTCACTTGACGCTGTGGTATGGCTCAAGTTTTCCTCCCTGGGAGATTCCTGATCAGAAGTGTGGGTGCCTCCTGCTTATGCTGGAGATACTCCATTTGCTCAGGACAACCACTGTGGTTGTGCACCATGACATGGAGAAAGATGGCAGAAACCTCTTGGTGCTGAGAAGGCCAGTTTTACTAGAAGGTCCCTTTTTTACCCCTCCTTCTCCCTCCATTTCTCATTCTCCTCCATTAAACCCACAGCTGGTTGGTTCATTCATCTCAGAGTGGATGTACAGTAGCATTAGCGTGTAAAAAGTCTGCGTTTCAGTTTGACCTGCTGCATCAATGGGAAAACTTTATCATCTGGAGCTATCAAGCTAGTAATTTTAACAGGAGCTCTGAAGTAATTAAAGGGCGAAAAAAGAAATAAAACTGTGTCACTGAATTGTGAGCCCATCTTCCTATAAAACTAAGCTAAATTATTCAAATATCATCTAACCTCAGGCAAAATAACTCTTAACACAAGAGTGAGCTTGAAAGGACGGAGAAGCACAAACAGAAACTGGAGAGAGGAATTGTCTCTGTTAAGCCCCCCATGTTTGCCCTCAATGTTTCTTGTCTCATGTTTTAATGACTTGGTGTAAATGGGAAGAAAAAAAATATGCTAGGCATGTTGATGATCATAGAAAGCAGAGTTGTGTCTTTTCTGTATACAGAGCTCATGTCGTAGATATGCATGAGAAATTTATCTCATTTTGGAATGAAAAGTATTTTGTGAACCTTTGGGAACATTCCCAGTTCTTTATCTTCCTTAATACTTATAATGCTGCTCTGAATATAGATATGTAATGCTCCTTCAAATATAGAAGTGCAGATAATTTGTCTTTATTAGCTGCTGGTGATGGGTTCTCTGTTTTCACAATCATTTAATTTCACCGAGTTTCTCTTCCATTTGTTTAAGCCAGAACTTCACAATAGTTCTATATGTGCAGCGGTTTTCAGTGTACAGTGCCCTTTACTGTTTTAAAGAGATGTGAACCAAATTTTGACCTTAGCAGTTAGAGTGGTGTAGGCAGGCTGTGAAAGGATACATCCCCAGGGACAGTTTCAGGAAATGTTCTGCCTACAGACGAGAAGAGATGGCAAGAACATTTCTAGGGGAGTGAAGCAGAAGCAAAGCTGCTCTGCTAATGGAATAATATTAACATTTTCTGAGACTGCAGTCTGGAAAGTTGCATGACCCCTTGCTAACTGAGAAGGTTTGCTCTTATTCCACTTGTGTTCCACATCAACAGCCATCCAAAAGTTTTTCCTCACTGTTGAGGCAGGTACTTGTATAAGAGGAGGAGTGGGCTGAGTAGCAGGAAATTGGATGTTCCAAGTTCTCTTTTAACAATGAACTGCAAATTGTGACTGGCAAGTTCTTTCACTGCTTTTTGTGTTCAGTATCTTCATGAATAAAATGTGCTTTGAGATTTCTAAAGGAAACAAGTTACATAATAGATAAGTGTTCTGGAAAGAGAGAGACAATGGAGACTAATTTAATGTAAATGTATCATCTGAAAGCAGTGAAACTATTGGGAAATGAAACGAACAGTGCACCTTAATCCAAGCAAATGAACAAGCCTGTTTTCTCTTCTGTTTAATGAAGTGGATCTTTTTTATTATTATTTTCATTATTGTTTAACCAGGTTCGAAAGGTAATTAAAACACCTCTACTAATAAATAACACCTAAAACACAGACAGTAAAAATGGGTGAGTTGGGACTTCTTACCAGAAACTAGCATAATTACAATGTAAGAATACAAAATGGTCCAGCTCACAAAATTTAGTACTGTATTTGGAGATCATCAGAGTATGAGCATCCTTGGGCCTATGGCTTTCATTTGGGCTGTTTGCAAAAAAATCAGGATTCCTACTTAACTTTAAATTCAGAGTACTACCTGACGATACGAAGTGGGAAAACAAACTATGCTATTCAACAGGCAATGAATTAATCACTGTTAAAGTAGAAAAGTTGAAGTTACCTTGGAGGTGTTCCTGGAGAAGGTTGAGTTTGGCATTTGGCAAAAATATAGGAAAAAGGCCTGGGGACAGGAGAGAGGTGGTATGTTGACACAAACTACCTTCTCCTGCTCTTTTAGTTCCTGGAATATTCATCTAAGAATAAAGGAATAATTGTCATTGAATCACAGAATAATTTAAGCTGGAAGGGACCTCTGGAGGCCATCGAGGTCCAATCTCCTGCTCAAAGAAGATCCAATCAGATCTGCTTTCTCCAGGCCTCATCCAGTCTAGGTCTGATTATCTCCAGTAACAGGGATTTCACCCACGCTGGACAGCTTTGACCACCTTCATTGTGAAAAAGACTTTGTTTGTAGGTGACTGAAATTTCCCATGTTCCAACTTGTGTCTGTTGCCTCTTGCCATATCACTGTGCACTTCCAAGAAAGTCTGGCTTTATCGTCTCTACACTTTCCCAGGAGGTGGTTGTAGACATGTCCCCTTTAGTCTTCTCCTTGTAAGGCTGAACAAACCAAATAGATTCAACCTCTCGTCATGTGTCACGGTCTCTATCAGGGTAATATTGTATCTGGAAACTCATTGCTGAATTACTTCATTGGCATTTGCTTGGAGATGTAAGACTATAGACTTTGTTTTTCAGGTACCTTGAAAATACTAACTAAAATTTCAAGTTGTTTTTGCCATCTTCAGCAAAGCAACCTGGGTCATAAAAAGTTAAATATCTTGCCCAGGGTCCAGGGCTGAGACCAGTATGCAGAAATCTTGAAATTCAGCCACGGCCCTATAGTCTGTCCTAGGAAATGCTTCACAAAATAGGCTTTTAATAGAAGTTGTCACTTGTTTTTACAGTGCTGGATCAGTTTTTAGGTCCGTCCTTGCCAAAAAGATGGCTATGTAGATTGATAAGATTAACAGTAAATCACCTGCTAATGCTTTGCAAAGAAAATAATCTTCCTTAAGCAATCAAAGTTGCAAAAGTACATGATACACAGAGGCTGACTATAGTGAAACATCCAGGTACCAGCTGCAGCCAGCCAACATGTACCTTGTTAACTTGAACATATCCTTTGGTTAGAACAGCTTGATGCTCCCGCTTTGACAAAGCAGCAATGTATCCTTTCTTGATCACGGTGTACCATGAAAAGAACAGCTATGTTGTGTGATAAGCTTTTGTAACAAGATGAGCCACGCGAAAATCAGAAGCTTTACAGATTTAACAGCCTCTATGGGTATTAAAGTGGGTTGACTGACAAAGCAGAGGAACAAAAGATAGCGCTGAATGGAATTATTAAAATTTGAACAATGAGGTTACATACCATTGGGTTTAGTGCACAGTAGATGGGTATGAGTCACTGTTTTCAGATTTATTTAGATTTGTGTTGCATGAGGGAGATATCTGGGTAATAAACAGGAAAGTTGTATGGTTGTAATTATTCATACTTAATATCTAATCACAGTGTTGCTTAAGTCATATGGCAGGACATTGCTCTTGCTAGGTTATTTAACTCCTGCAGTGGAAATCTTTAAGGTAGTTCCTGAAAAAAGTAATTTCTATTGAAATGTCTTTGAGAATAAAAGATAGCCTTTCTTCAGAAAGGGAAATGCTGCTTTACTCTGTGCCCATTATGTTTAACCTGATAAATTCATAGTGAGATTTGCAAGTGTTCATGCTTCTTGCATTAAAGTTGAAAATGCCTGAAATGTTCTAACTGGCAGAATGTAGAAATGGGGCACTGAGAACAAAAAAATTCAAATATTTTTTGCTTATTTTTTTGTTGATAAGATTTGCAATGTCTGTGCAAGGAAAACTCTCTCATCTGAATGTAGACTCCTGACATTGATTCTGAGTGAGTGGGGGATATCTCCCCCGGTCTTTCATGTATACTGGGTAAAACCTATGCTATAGAAGTTCTCCTTTTGCTGAAATGGTTGAAGTCTACAGGTTTGAGTTGTGTGTTCATGCCTTGTCTTCTAGTCCAGATGTCCATGACATGTGACACTTGTCTTGTCAGGCTGTATAGATTTGTTTTGAAAGGAACTTCACAAGGGATGAAGCTGAAGCTTGGATAATGTGCTAATATTTATAATCCATGAGTCAGAAAGAAATCAAATGTCCCTTTCTGTTTTAAGCATAAACATATCCATAGCCATACCAAGACTTTTTTTAAATGGATCTTTTTTTGACTCCCTTCATTACCTGTCAATATTCTTAATATCCTCTACCCTAAAAAAGGATTTCTTTCCTTCAGCCCAGTAGTTCTGCGTTTGGCAATATGCAAGAACAATTTGTGGATTTTTTGCTGTTCATATTCATCTGTTTCTTACAAGTTTGGGCATCAACTTTAAAAAAATTATTCCAGAAATTACCTGCAGAGCTAAAAAGTTCATCTGTCCGCTGAATAACCAGCTCAGAGTCGAGTTTAGTACCCGCTCGTACTTAACTGGGACCAGCTGGTTGGCTTCCTGCGTATTTTGTTTGGTTTTGTTTTTTCTTTTTTTGCTACTTTTTCCAATGTAAGTAAGCTGACTCTTTTTGTGATCTTTCTTGAAGCCTTCCTCTGTACTTGTTTTCATTTGGAACATTTTTTGTTAGTTTATATGATCAAAATTGTATACAAATGAAGTCTCATGGTGTCAATACAATGGTACTAGTACTTCCCTGTTTTTAATGGAAAGCTGCTTCTAACATGCCAATGTTTGGATTTGCTTTTTTCTTTTTATTCATTGCACCACATTAGCAATTTATAGACATCTTTTTTTCAGATTAATGCATTCAAATACTTTTTTTAAATTTCTTTCTTACTTCCAGCTGGAAATTTTGTAACTGCTCCTCAAGTGTGTCTGCATGACTTTGTATTGTGAAATGTCATTTCATTTCTACTATAATATCCTGAGCCATCCATTTTTTTCTGGAGAAACTGTAATCCTCCCCAACCCTAGAAATTTACTGCATCTTTGCTCCATCTATGTCATCACTCTTTTTATTGCTAAAGGAAGCAAAATGTTCATTTACTTTTGGGGGCTATATCTATATCACATTTAACCTCAGTTCCATCCTTGTTGCACAGTAGAAAGAGATTATCAATCTTTTAAGAGGAACTACTTAGCCTTTTGGGGGAAAAACCAAACATATGAATGCAGTTCATGCTGTATTTTTGTGTTTACAACCAGCAAAAAATTAGCCTAAATGATTCCCATTTGTTCCTCTGTTTTCCTCTGTTTTACTTGTTTGTTTGCTTACAGGGGTGGGAATGTATGTGTGAGTTTGTTTTCCTGTCTAGTCATTTTGACACTACTTGCTGATATCCTAGGGAACACTAATGGACCACAGGTTGAGAAGCAGTGATAAAATAGGTCTGTATTTACTTTAACCAATATTTTCATATGTCTATTTTTATGCTTTTTCAGTTTAAGACCTTAATTTTAAATCTTTCATTTTCATTTCATTTGCAAGGTCTAACTCAACCTCACATAAACAATTTGTAATTTACTGTACATCTGGCCTCCAAGACACGTTTATTGTCCCCGTTCCTTTTCTGTTATGCTTCCATCTAATATGCAGTCTTTTGCCCCTTTGATTAAAATAAACCCTAAGCCTTGTACGTATTAAAGCTTCTGACCTTATCAGCTTCTGATTTCAATATGTGGTGTGTGTATAAAATCAGATATTGAGGAAGATACACTGTGTGTTTAGAATACAAAAGTGTGTTGTACATAAAACTAGTTGTAAAGGGAGGTGCATTAGTTGCATGGAAACACGTGCCTTGCTGCTGTTTTAAGACAGGCTCTTGTGGAGTAAGGTTTGCCTTTGGTTTATTAAATGTATATACCCAGCATTCAAGAAAATAATACTTTACCTAGCACAGAAGACCACCTGCCTAATGATACAAGCAGCTTTGCATATGGGCACCCCTTATTTCCTTATTAACAGTTATTCTATTCATTTTTGTTAATATTTATGTAAGAAAAGAAGACTTTGTACACGGGGAAAGCTCAAGAATCCGAAAACTATACAGCATCAATACATGTCATCTGATTTTGTAAAATGTCAAAAGGCAGTACTAGAAATGGAATGTCTTTCTCTGTGGGATGTGTTTGGTCTAGGCAACATATACACAGGCACATTGCACACTGGCTTACTCTGTCTTAGATAGCTTTAGTGTCTTTCAAGCTGATTCTGTAGAGACATCCACAAAGTTGAGCTATTCCAGATCAACCAGTCATTGAATACTTTTTGAAGGCCATGCTTCAGCATAAGCTTTATACAGTGTTTGATTTTTGATGCAGAACATGCTCCTCCAGAGCTAGGCTGAATTTATGGATTCCTCTTCTGCTTGCTAGGGAAACAGGCATGAAAGAGTCCGTGCTTGCTATAGCAAGTAAGTGAGGACTTGCGCATTTATGAATATAGATCTAATGCAACTTCTGTTAAGAGTCTGATACTTTGCAATTATTATAATGATTATATAGCAATGTAGAAAAGTTAATTATAGAAGTTAATGTAAAAAAGCTGGCTATGACTTGCTTGTCCTACGGACATCAGGTTTTTACATTGTCTTTAAAGTGAAAATATTACTTTCAAATCCCTCTCTAGGTCTGTAGATGCACTTTATGGGGAGTCAATGGATGTGAAGCTGATTTATAAGAATGAATATTTTGTGTTGAAAAACACTTAAGCTAAGTAAACACAAGACATAAATCCAAAATAGCTTCTGTAAGGAGTTGAGTAACTGTTTCTTGCAGTTTTTCTTATCATAATACTCAGCGTTACAGAAAGGTTTGTTCCTCTAAATGACACAAAAGATTTTCTATCAATTAAGCATCTATTACTATAGTTGTAGCACAAGATTTTAAAGTTTAAAATATAATCACAATCTCGATATAAGCTCTTGAGAGCTCACGTGTTTATGAGCATATTCGGCTTTATTAAAAAATGGACATTACAGCCTGTGATTTATCTGCTAGGGAGATATAAGACAGTGAATGGAAATGAACAATCTCTATTGCTTTCTGCTGCAGGTGCCTTCAAGATGATGTGGAAGGACTATGTCTCAGGAAGGGAGTGGCTGCATTTGTGTCCCGTGATTCATCAACTGTAAGTATGGAAGAAACAAGTAAAAGAAGAAAATGTTAAAATTGTTTTAAAATTTGTGACTACTTTTTTTGCATTTTTTTCTTACCTTGGTGGAGGAGGTCAATTTTGTAGGACTGGCTTTTTTGGAACCATATAGATGCTCCCGGGGGGGTGGTCTTCACAGTTTTGATTCCTTTTTTATTTATGAAACTTTTGATTCTTATGTGATCAGCTAAATCTGAAATCTGGGACTAGTTATAAAACATAATGAGACTTGGTAACTCTGTAAGTGTTTGATCAGCAATTGCCAGATGTGTTAAATAGCACCAGATGGTGGTGGGTTTATTCATGAAGAACAGTAAGTTGTGCTTGGAAGAATTGGGCATGGAGAGGAGATTGCCTTTATGGATGTGATGGTACTGAACAATTCAGACCATGATTTCTGGGTTTTGTAGCAGAAATAATACCTCTTGTGCATTACAATAGCCCTTTCCAGTCAACTTGTAGTAGGTGTTTATTTTGGTTGTCAAGTTGTAGACCATTTATATTGAAGGAGATTATTCCTCCTGAAGGAGACATTTTCTGTGTTTCATCAGATTGCAGGGCAAAGATCTTTAGCCCTATATTTTTTCCCATATGCTGGGAAAAAAATTCTTTTTCACTACTTTAATATACTTAATCCCAGAGTCTGCAATTAGATCCATGGCCTGCTACTTCCTGTATATAGACTATTTATAATCCTGGTTAATGAAATTACAGCTGCTTCAATGTCAAAGCAAAAAATCAAACACGAGTGTATTAAATTTAATTTTCTGCTCTTCATGTAGAGCTCATCTGCTAAGACAAAAGTACAATGTAATTCAAAATACAGGCAAAAATATGGGGGAAGTTGAAACAATTCAGTCCAGCTCAGCTGTTTTTAATTTAACCAACTACCTTCTGAAATTCCTCAGAACTGTTAGTGTTAACTTTTAACAAAGCCTGAAGAAAATGGGGAAAATATAAATGGTTTGGAGGTTTGCCATATACTTTCAATATTTAAAAAGGGTAAAAAGGTGACCCAGAAAATTACTGGACTGTTTGCTTGGTGTCAGTTCTGGTAAAAGTCATAGGACATTTAATTCAAGACTGTGTCAGCAAAGAATTAGAGGCTAATAATGTAGTTAATACCAGCCAGTGGGTTTTGTGGAAGGTAGGTTTTGTTAAAGAAACTTAATGCCCTTTTTTGGTAGAACAATGGGACTGATTAACTTAATGTCATATGGCATTGTGAGTGAGAAAACCTGCACTGGGCAGAATAAAGAAGTTGAATATTAGATGAACTAAAAACTGCCTTACTGCGAGTGTTTGATTATTATCAAGGCAGTGAGCAAGCAGAGTCCCTTGGGATCATATTTCTTTCCTGTATATTACAGTCTCCTGCTGACATCATCAAAATCCAAAAGCATCTCTGCAGTCCCTAACCTGAGCAAAGACCTGGGTAGGGTTTCCTCAAATTCTAGTGAGGCCCTCAATGATGACAACAACTCAAAACTAAAAACCTGATGCCTAGCTGGTCATGTAGCTCTTCCTCCAAACCCAAGTGATCAGGCATCACTGACTTCAACTGCTGGTACTTGTTCAGACCTAAAGTGTCTCTAGTAATGCCTGCTGTAGGATGAACAGGGGCTTGCCAGTCTGGCATCTTCCATAGCATGAAATTTATATTTTTCCATACAATGTTGCTAATATTGTATTCACATTTGCTCATGTTGGTGTTCCTTTTAGGTTTCTGTATACAAGACAATTAAGAATTTGACTAACCTTGTTGTTACACTGAGTATTTTTGCCAGTCTTGGGTTAGGAACAATAACAACCTCATACCTTCCACAAAACTTGTTCTGCCTGTAGTCAGGTGTTCCTTGGTTTACTGCTGCCTATTATCTACCTCAGAGAGTTGAAAGGGGGAAGAAGAATGAAGTTTGGACAGAAGTGACATCTTGCAGTATGTCCTATTGTTTCTATTTAAGAGTAGGTAAACGAAATAACAATATTAATCATTATAATTTCTCAACCTTGAAGGAAAAATGAAACTCCTTCAAAATGGTCCATAAAGTAGCAAAGTATATTATTGTATCTATTTTACTGTTGGAGAAACACAAGTTTAAGTATTTTTTTCAAAGCCACAAAATGAATCTATTTTGGAAGCAGGAGTTGCTAGCTAACGATTCTGTTTTATATTAATTTGTTCCCTCTCTCACCCTTTTTTTATTAAGTAAGGGAAAAGAATAGGAACCTATAAAATAGTATAAACTGATGTTTTCAAAAGCAAACTTTTCAGCCCCAAGACACCAATCTCTAAGAATCTCTGTCAAAAAATATAAACAGATTCCAGAAACACAGATGTGTTTCTGAACACAAAGGAGATGCTTCTCCTTTACCAGTCAGATCAGTCTTTGTGGCACTGAATGTCCCTTTTAAACTGGCAATTCCTTGGCAGGGAAATACTGTTCTTGCACTCTTCGTGTGCTGCATGTGACTCTTAACTGGAGAAAGCAGCACCTGATACAGCATTTCCCTGTGCTAACCTCTAACACTAGCATTACAGGAGACATAGTTTGTAGGTAGAGGTGCTAGCAACCCCAGTCTCTAATGGGCAGGTGTACATATTCCCAGCAGCCAGTCCTTTTGGGACTAATCCGTTGTAAAGGTCTCCACCTTGTGGCTGCTACTGTAAAATGTGCAGCTTTTTGAACTGTAAGCACCATTAATATCTTTCAAAAAAAGTCAAGCAATTGTCTTCTTACTTTGCTAAATCGCCTTTTGAGAATGCTTTAAAAGATACAGTAATGTGAAAGATGGCTTTAAAGTGGTGGTCTCCTGGGCTCTTCAGTCCTAAGATTCATCTGAGTGACAAAATTATGGTGTCCAGCATAAGGGAGATGACATGTGCCAGAGCTTTACACCATGCTGTGCATCAAACCCAAATTTTCAGACTGTGCTCCATTTGCAGGGCAAATTAGTTTCACATCTTCTGATTACCCTAAAACAGTAGAGAGTAGAGACATAATGAGATCTGCAAGCCCTTATTTCTAGGAAGATTTGCAAAAAGAAAAAATCCTGTGTTTAAGTTTTAGAGCTGACAAGTAGAAAAGTTGTCTGTGAGCATATTTGGGATCCAGTAAGGGACAATACACAAACTGTGTATAACAATATAGATACAGTCACTTTCCTGAGCGGATCCTGAGTGAAAATTTATGTACAAAAGGAGAATCCATCTACACAGAAATTGTCACTGAAACAGCTAACTCTGTTTTATTTTAATACTTTGTTGGTGTAGACCAAGTCTGTATTCAGTTGCTGCTGGTGGGTACTGAGACACAGACTGACACCAAGAGGATACCAAAACAGAAGTTATTTCTGGGATGGTGTCTGTAGAGCTGCACTCAGAGGATGCTATATCCAAACAGCCTGGTGTTGGTGATCAAATCTGTTATCGTGTGCTTGTTCTTCAGAGACCAGGATAGGAATGAGTTCAGTTAGAGCAATCCTAATCTACTTAATGGCAAGGCAGGTCACTGTACAAACCAGGCAGGCAGGTCATCCATCCTCATGAGTAAGAAAAAAAAATATACACCATATAACATTAGGCAACCTTCTTTTGACTTTCTAATTGGCCGCATGGGTCACTCACCACTAATAGGTTTTAGAAGCCGTTATTATAACACTCAGTTTTTATTTTGCCACTGAATGCTGATGGTGGATGCTATAAAAGACTATTGCTTTAGATAGACCTAAGCTTTTGTCTCCAATTATTGTGTGTCATATGGAATACCTTATTTGTGTTGATAGGTTTTTGTTAGAGATGACTTTGTAAAAATTTTTGCCAGTCTTTCAAAGGGTACCTGTTACGGGAAAAAAGTCAGTGGCTTTAAGAGAGAGCAACTGTCTTCAAAGGTAGACTGTCTTCATTTCACATCAGCCTTTTTTGTGGCATTCCTACTGAGGGCTAAATGATGCACTGCAATGTTGGTTGCCCACTTGAGGATAGAAAGAATCTATTGTGTTGTTATTTAATGGACAATGCAGTGCTATTTATAAGCAGTGGATTGCCAAAGCACTTGGTGTGCAATGAAATGCCACAGGCTGGAAGCTCTACTGAACTTTTTGCTGAAAAATAATGTCACTGAGATATTTTGACATTTGGAGTCTCCAGACACAATGTGCACATCTACCAGTGACTCAGTTCTCTGTCATGTTTCTAAAGGGGATTGAAAAGAGGAGGAGGATGCTGTTTGCATTCCTTTGCATTGTTGTGCACACTTTGCTTAACCTTTAGCAGACATATGGACACATCAGTCTGGATTGGCCATGCTGATGTGCTGTGCCATCCTATATCTGTAGCCAATTAGGCATCTCATATGTGCAGATTAGGACTGCAAATCACCAACTGTGGAAAAGAAGACTTCATGGTGCAGCAAAGGGAAAAGCAGCTGAGGAGTACTGCAGGAAATTACCTCAGAACTAAGATACAGGACAGATTTTGTATATGGTTGTTCGCTAAGAGATGACACTGGAAACTGTTTGTAGAACCCTTTTGACCAGATATGGTTGACCAAGTTTAGAAGTTTAGAACGGAATGGAATGGAATGGAATGGAATGGAATGGAAAGGAATAGAATAGAATAGAATAGAATAGAATAGAATAGAATAGAATAGAATAGAACAGAACAGAATATTTCAGTTGGAAGGGACCTACAATGATCATCTAGTCCAACTGCCTGACCAGTTCAAGGCCAACCAAAAATTAAAGCATGTTGTTAAGGGCATTGGCCAAATGCGTCTTAAACACTGACAGGCTTGGGGCATCGACTACCTCTCTAGGAAGCCTGTTCCAGGGTTTGACCACCCTCTTGGTAAAGAAATGCTTCCTACTATCTAGTCTAAACCTCCCCTGGTGCAGTTTTGAACCATTCCCTCACGTCCTGTCCCTGGATCCCAGGGAGAAGAGATCAGCACCTCCCTCTCCACTTCCCCTCATCAGAAAGCTGTAGAGAGCAATGAGGTTGCTCCTCAGCCTCCTTTTCTCCAAACTAGATAAGCCCAAAGTCCTCAGCCACTCCTCATAGGACATGCCTTCCAGCCCTTTCCCCAGCTTGGTTGCCCTCCTCTAGGTGCATTCCAGGACCTTCACATCCTTCTTAAATGGTGGGGCCCAGAACTGCACACAGTACTTCAGGTGAGGCTGCACCAATGCTGAATACAGCAGGATAATCCCCTCTCTTGACCAGCTGGTTATGCTGTGTTTGATGTGGTTTACCCTGTTGGCTGCCCCGGCACACTGCTGGCTCCTATTGAGCCTGCTGCCCACCAGCATGCCCAGATCTCTTTCTGCAGGGCTGCTCTCCAGCCACTTCTCTCCCAATTTATACTTGTGTCTGGTTATAATATCTGATGGAAAGACAGTAGAAACTCTGGTAGCATTAGAGAATTATTCATGATTCACGTTGTCATATCATATAATTATTAGTGTAACATAGAAGATCAAGAAAAGTAATAAACATAACTAAAATTCTAGATGCCTTCACAAAACATGTACTACTTTTTGACTTTGGAGCAGTCTTCTCTCCAGTATTTTTAGCAAGTTTATGGCCATCCCATGTGACAGAGCAGCCTGAGCCAGAGGATGACTGAATCTCTGTTTTCTCTCCCAACCCTGATTAACCGAACCTTCCGAAGCAGCTATGCTGTGTCCCAAATGTGCTGTTCCTAAGACAGAGGCAAACACAACTGTGGTGCATTAGGCCAGTCCTTTTAAGCAGAACCTGTTCTTTCATTCTCAACTCCTCCAACTCTGGCCCCTGTTCCCGAGGAAATATGAACTGATTTGCAGTACAGGTCCTGTACACAGCTGTGTTTTAAACAGTTGTGTTTGAACATGAAAGCTGGTATTCTGCTGTGATTACATATCTGTGTTTAATCATGAGAGCTGGTATTCTGCTGAGATATGTACTAATTCTAGCTCCCCACTTAATAAGGCCTTTGAATACATTCTGAAAAAGGAGCTTTGTTTAAAAAATAAAATAAAATTGATCTTTGCAAGTCCCAAGGTACCCTGATGACATGAATATTCTCAACTTGTATCTATTTTCTTGCTCTCTAAAAGCAAAAACCACAAGCTTCATCAAGACTCTAACTAGATTAAGCTATGTCAAAACCAAACAGATCCTCTTTCTTTGCCAAGTCATTTTTAAAAGAATGTGACAAATCTAAATTCTATAGTTATTGTTATTAATTAAAAATAAACAGTGGGTCACTTCTTGATTTCATCCCTCTAAACCTTCAGTAGGTCATGCTATTTGTTTCAATATTATCTTTCTGCAGAAATCCAGTGAGAACGTAAACAACTTAGAAATTTATCTAACTTTCATTTTTTGTACAGATAACCCTCCTTTTTCTTCACAGACCTCAATTCTCTGGCAAAATTGCCCCGGGCTGAAGATGGTCACACCACATTCTTTACCCACTGTTTCCATTTCAATGCTCAGAGGAATACAAGGCCCAGTATCTTAATAATTGAGTTGTGTCTGTGGGTTTATGCAAATGCTACCTTGTTCTGGACCACGAGATCCAGGAACTGCCTTCACACTAGCTAGCATATCTAATCTAGACCTTTGTTACTATGTCCTGGCACCAGAAGATACACTTTGCATAGAAAGCAGAGCTGTAACTGTGCTTTGTGAGCAGTATTTGGTGCAGAAGCTTCTGCTTGGTTCATAAAAATGTAACTTGGTAATTTAGACAGCTATTACTCAAAATCTGAATGTCAGCTAACAAGCAGCTTTAAGCTCAAAAGGGAAACCAAAGGCATATCAGGGAAATAACACAACTGTTTGTTAAGAGGGTAATTGTCTTACTTGAGAGCTCTGTACATCCAAACTCCATTCAATATATAGAGAAACCAGCCCTAATCACTACAACAGAAGTTTTTAGCGGTACCAGTGCACTGTTTATATCTGATGTCTCACCCTGAAAACAAGATCTTACTGCCTGGCTATTTCTGAAAGCTGTTTTGTTAGTTAAATAGCTAAAAATGCTGTGGAACAAACTCAGAATCAGTGAAATAAAATGCCTTTGTTTAAAACCCGTTCCTGAAACCTTTGAAAATTTTATTTTGCGAGAAATGGTAAACCTTCTATTTCCAGATGGACTTTTTAATTGAAGACGTGCAAGAATAGTCTCTTGATGACCCCATCTACAGTAGACCTTATTCTAAAATACCTTTTTAGATATTGCATACTAATATTTATGAATCTACAAAGAAGATCCATTCCCAGCTCCTGGAGTTACTGAGCCTGTGCTGGAAAAATTACACTATGCGCATTGTAGTGTGGCAAATAACAGAAAAGGTTAGTTGGATGCTGAATGTTGCAGTTTAGCTGTATATTCTCTCTGTTATACCTGAAAGTAAACTGTCACCAAGGTAGACTGCCTTCCCAAGGACAGATATGTGTCCCTGCTTAGACACTGTGCTGTCATCTGAATGTGTGGGCATCAGGGACTTGGCCTTGGGACCTCGGGCTGAAAGAGTCCACAGACTGGCCTCTGCCACTGCCTTGGTGCTTCATGAGATGGTTCCGCTCTCCCCATCCCACCCTCCTATGACCCTGTGGGAGGGAGGCTAAAGCTGGGCTCCCCCTTGGAGCTCTGGGGGTGAAGACAATGCTTATTGATACAGGGGAGTAGGGAAGAATTGCTATTCTTAAGTATTGTGCCTGTGGTCTCCACATTTCTTGGGACTGTGCTCTCTGCTTGTGCTGAGGAGGTGATAGTCATGTGAGAAAGACTTCACTACTTTCTGACCATCATCACTGCCAGATGGGTGTAGGCCATGGAAAACAGCAGTGCTTTTAGTGCAGCCTTTTGTCTGTAAGCATGTATGATCATCTTCACTATTCTGTGCACGTTTGTCCTGGACATAACACATATTTTCATCTTCCCCCATTTATACTGTCCCTTAAAGAAAAAAAATCTCTAATAGTTTAAAAACCACATGAAAAAGCAAAGTGTCTTTGAAGAAATAACAGCTGAAATCAAACAGAATTAGTGTAGTTATACTGAAAGAAAGATTAAGAAACACAAGATAAGGGGATGTATTTTTGCCCCTCTTTTCTGTTGAGATCCTTCTCTGAATTCTCAGATGGAGATCTTTCTTGAAGGGTACACACGTGATCAGAAGACAACTCCTAAAGGTAATATTTCTCTGCAGTCATGCATTTATTGTGTTTTTGAGGAGTAGGTCTGGAAAAACTTTACCAAGAACAAAAGATGCAGCAATAAAAACTCTATAACTGCAAGAAATAGTAACTTAAATAACTGAAATAATCATCCCAAAAAGGCTACAGAGAAGCTCTGATCACAAGGAAATTCACAACCCCTGTATTACTACCACTGGTGTTATTAAGCAGGAATAAATTTTATCCTGGCATTCAAGAAGTGTAACAGAAAATATCTGCTGCATTACATTCCCATGAATAATTTTATTGTACACACATAAGTTTATATTTGAAGTTATTAAAGTGTGAAGATCTGAAAAATTTTTACAGTAGCTCAGGAAGGCTGGGCAAATAGAATACATGTGTTTTACAGACACATGAAATGTGCTGTAGGCAGCAATTAAAACATATTCCCCAGATTTAATAAAAAAAGGGGCATGGGGAGAAAGTTTAGTAGCAGTAGTGACTTTTTTAAAAAAACTAAAATCCTTTTTATAACTGTTAAAATTCACTTTCATTTAGACAAAATGTAGCTGCTATGTAAAGGACATTTTCCCTCAATTTCTGCTAGCCTTCAAGCCTTGGAAAGGTGAGGTGTCTATGTATTTTACTGACTGGATTCTAAAACTCATTAAAATGATCATGTTTATTAGTGGGCACAGACAGAGGTTGAAAGAAGTCATGCAGAGATTTGCCAGCGTACCTACGGAGTTAAGCAGCATTCCTGCTAGTCTGGTCCCTATATTTTTTGAATTATTATACATGACAATATACATGGCACCCTAATCAGTGGATTCAGAAAACCTCATAATGGAAATTAAGTGCACAAATAGCAGAAATAAGAAAGTTGATCAGACTATTTCTATTGTGTAGCCTCTCATGCAGTCCCTCGTACTGAAGTAGAGCTTATTCTGGGTACGATCACATTGCCTGTATAAAAAGCAATAGTCTGATCCAAAGATGGCTGAAAATGAAGTGAAGAAGCCCATTAATCTCAGTAAGCTTCAGTTCAGGCCAGTAATGAGTTACTGTTTATATTTAACTGTAATCAACATTATTTCTGATGCCTTTCTACGTAACAGACAACCTCTTGTTTTTAGTCTCTTAGACCCAGGAACTTGAAGACAGGAGGTAGTTCTAACTTAAGCAGATAACCACATGGCAAGAATGGAGCATTTAAATAGGAATTTGTCTTTTTAAGCATAGCCATTATTGTTTTCTAACAGAAATTCAGAAACTTTTTTTGTGTATAGGCCAGCAGCTGTAGTTGCAGGAACAATTAATTCTCCCAGCTCAGCTAATGTTAGTAGTTCAGGATGTAAACTTATAAAGATCTGCTGGGGTTCTTCAGAAAGGGCTTGTCATCAAGTTATACAAAGTAAGGAAGATATGCAGCTAACTCTTTTGGACCAGAGACAAAACACAGGCAATGACCAAAGTGTCACTTGATGCTCTACTGAGTTAGAGTAGAATGGGCTTGCTTGTCTCACATGCCACTGTGGTTTGGCTTCAAACCAAGTCTCTCTCTTGCAAGTTAGACTTTATAAGAGAAGTTTAGCTTGTGACATGGCACTGGCAAATCTCATTTTAGACTGAGGTCTTGAACTAGTGACAGCAACCACTGCTGTGCTCTAACAGCAGCTGAGCGATTCAGTGACCATAGGAAAATCACTGCTGCTGCTGGCTTTAACCACTACACTGCTAATACACAGTGGTTTTTGCCATGCTGCATCAACCTCATGAGGTCCATATGGGATGTCATTTTACACCTACTATACTTGCAGACAAGCTTGTATGTGTATTTTGTATGGTAAAGCTGAAAATCCTGCAAGGGCTGTGTAGACCAGCTGCAGCTGTGGGTATTTATGCACAGATATTCTCAAGTCTCAGAAAATAAGCTTGAAATCCTGCCAACGTAAATTCATTTATAACTTCTCAGATAACTCCTGCTTTTAGTTAGTCTGGAAACATTGTATGAACAGAGATTTTTAAGGGTACGAGGATCAGAGTTCAGTTCTGATCAGATGCAGCAGCTGGTGAAGCACTCAGAGAGCAGGAGAAATGGAGGGAGGAGCTGCCTGACAGCTCTGAGCTGTTCAGAGAAGTCTGGCTTCTGCATGTCACAGCACCTTAGTGGGTGGGTATGGTTACAAACCAAACGTAGATTTTGACAACTAATTCATTTTCATTCATCGGGAGCTTTACATGGCAAACCAGGTCCAGTGTTTTAGTTTTTACTTAGGAAATATTATATCCTTCCTCGCTGAGTCCTTTCTATAGTCTCTTTGAGGGACTAACAGACTCACAGTCTGAGCATCCTTATCTCTGCAGTGGTAAAAAGAAAACAACCAACCAACAAAAAAACCCCTTTCTCATGCTAACAGGTTTTACAATTACATATTTAGTAAACACAATTCGTGATACCATTCTTTCTTCTCTATCCTTACCTGTTTAAATAGCTGTGTATCAATGAAAAGAACACTAGGTTCTTCTACAGCTGTGTATGGAGGAAAAAGTTTCTCTACAGAGTGGTAGACTCTTAGGTGACCACTAAATAATACAATCTGATCCTTAGTGCATCAGTGTATGTGCTTTAAAGGACACTTGCACACTGAAATAGCAAGGATCTGATAAGGATAGTTGCGTATATGCATCATAGCACACCAGTAAAGATGCTGAGTGGTATTTGTTGCAAGTGAGGACTCAAGAGTATGAAATGATGCATGTCAGAAAGTATGTTGTATACAAGGACACCTGTGGCTTGTGGTCTCCAGCTTTTATAGCTGGATGGCTGTACGTCACTCTGGCTTTTTTTGTTTGAACAGACATTTCTCCTGCTTCTCATAGTGCCTGAATAAGAGAAAATCTGAGCCACAATTCTGAGTGGCAAGACGTACTTGTGGTGGGAGGGACTGCAGTATCTGACTGGTGGCAAATACAGAACCTTGTAGGACATACTAGATTTAAAGTTTTTAGTCTGACTAAAGCAATTCAATTTTCAACAAAGTAAAAGAAAACAGCTCCTAATAACAGGGACCTGATTGCTAAGACTGCTCAGCTGATTCAAGGAAGTCAAGATCAAGGGCTGTGCACTTGGACATACAGCTGCAGTCTGGATGATGCTGTCAACACCAGTCTGAGCACCTCGCCCAACACTGGTCTCAAGAGTCCCTCTCCGTAGAGCGTGGGTTGCATTCTCGACTGGGTCTACCCTGCAACCAAACAGCAGCCATATCAGAGCAGTGTTGGTCCACTTGTGCTGACTCAGGAGGTTGTATTCTTTCCATCGGGGATGCAGAGCTCCTGGTACCGGTGGTTCGTACTTTGGCTCCCTGCATTGTGCTCTGCATAGGTCTACTTTTAAAATCCATTCAGAAAAGTATACAGATGGTCTTTTCTGGGGCAGTGAGTGCTCTTGGAAACACCTGAGTTCTTCCAGTTGAACAACAACAAAATTCCCTCAAAGCAGAGATTTTATCTGGAACATGTCAGACCTGGCCATGAGTCTAACAAAACAACGGAGGCCTGAAAACAGCGTTGTAATGGTAACTGCCAGGTAACTTGATGACAAATGATGAATTAGCCTAGCCATTTGTGTATGTAATGAGGGCATGCATATAACAACTATGTTTTGTAAGGGGAAGCTTTTTTTATCACCCTTCCCTATGAAAGGCTTTTTATTCTTACTATGAATGCCTTTTTATTCTTACTATGAATAAAAGCTCAAGTCCGTTTTTATTTAAGTCATCCATTTAACCCTAGAAGATGATATGCTGGACAGAAGTCTCCCATTTCCCAGTAGAAGGAGCATCAGACTATAATGAAAAAAAAATGATGTGAAAAACATTCCAAGTTTTAAGAACATCTCCATTATGCCAGGAAGAGTTTGACTGTGGAGAATATAGTCCATTTTCGTAGTAAAACTAGCTCTCCACTACTTTGAGGTCTTGGAAAATTATACTTGGTAACTACTGGTGAGGTGCTAACTTACAGTCTGGCAGAATTATAAAGGACACTTTGGTCTTTATGGGCTTAAATGTAAAAACTGAATCTGCAGACAAAAAAGTCACTCAAAAATTATGAACTTATAAATTGGGTGACCTTTGTTTTTTCAAATGCCAGGAAAACACACTTCATATGCCTGAAGACATTTAGTGCTGTCTTGCTCAAGAAATTTAAAGCAGGATATTTAATAATGTGAGAAATATTTCACTCAGCCAAGTCTACAAAAGAAAAACCATTGAGATTGGAACTGTGAGTTAATTCTTGTAACACTTTCATGGGGATGAGGATAGGTAGTGGGAGAAGTGCCACGTAGTTTTCATCATAGGCTTAGCCAGTATAGACAGGTGCCCGGAATCTAGACTTACATTTGTTTTTAAACAAAATAAATTTCTGACAGGCTTAAAAGGGGCAAAGCATATAACTCTGGAGAACTAAACATTTATTTTCTTATTTTCTTCTTTGTTATGTGGATGGCACAAACACCCGAACTCTGTTGTTGTTTAAAGGAGTAGTTTTATTTCATGATTTATGACCAAGGAAGTCTAGATCTCTCTTACTACAGCTTTGTCAGAATACACCTATAGGGCAGCTGTCTTAATTGGAAGGCCTTTCTGTCATGAAGTGTTAATACAATGTTGTACCCTAACTAGCTCCTCCTGAGAAATTAAAAATAGAAGAGTTCATTCCAAGGCATGAGGTGCAGTAATTAAGCTCATGGGCTTTACTCTGCCAACTGCATTCCAGAGGATAGCTCCTAGTATGAGAGGAATGGGATGCTTTTTTGATATTATCTATTATTTGAGTATCTATCATTGACTCCAAAACAAGCTTAATTCTGTGGACCGAAGTAGCAATGCAGCTGCACTTTGTAACAGAGGATTATGATACTTGAAGTAATTTCCTCTTCTTTTGGGAACTTATTCTGGTTGTCAGCCAGGAAATATTGCTGCTTGCTTGCAAGATAAGAGATTGCAGAGCTATATTGCTAGGCTAACTGTGTTAGAACTGCACCAAATATCTAATCTAAGAATCTTCTTCAGTGTATATGTATTTGTCCTGGTTTCAGCTGGGATAGAATTAACTGTCTTCCTAGTAGCTGGTACAGTGCTATGTTTTGAGTTCAGTATGTGAAGAATGTTGATAACACTGATGTTTTCAGTTGTTGCTCAGTAGTGTTTAGACTATAGTCAAGGATTTTTCAGGTTCTCATGCCCAGCCAGGGCACCTGACCCAAACTGGCCAACGGTGTATTCCATACCATGGGACGTCCCATCTAGTTTAGGAACTGGGAAGGGGGGGGGGGGGGGCAGGGATTTCGCGGCTCGGGGACTGGCTGGGTGTCGGTCGGCGGGTGGTGAGCAATTGCCCTGCGCATCACTTGTACATTCCAATCCTTTTATTACTACTGCTGTCATTTTATTAGTGTTATCATTATCATTATTAGTTTCTTCTTTTCTGTTCTATTAAACCGTTCTTATCTCAACCCAGGAGTTTTACTTCTTTTCCTGATTTTCTCCCCCATCCCACTGGGTGGGGGGGAGTGAGTGAGCGGCTGCGTGGTGCTTAGTTGCTGGCTGGGGTTAAACCACGACAGTATTCCTTATAATATTAAGATAATTGAGAATATTTCTTTATACCGGAAGTTGCTGTTTGTATGTTATAGACTATAATGTGGTGGAAGTTTTGTAGATTTTTAGAGTTTGAAGAGTCCATTGTAAATAATTCAAAAGTATTAATTAGGCAACATAAAACTACTAACAAATGCTAGATTTTCTCAGATCAAATTAATTAAACAAACATATCCTTTGTCCAGTTTTGAAAAAAATATGCTTTAAATAAATATCTTTTTTTTCCAAAATGTAAAAAGTACACTTGCTTTTTGAATTCTTATATCACTAGAATCTCTCTGTGTAACTAAACTTACTTTCCAGAAAAATATTTGGATATAACGATGGTGTCTGTGTGTATTTCTGTGAAATTCTGCTGATATTTTAAGGTTGGCTTCAACCTTAACTCTGAAAAATAATTTCATGTTATATTCTCTGACTTTATTAAAAATAAGAGTAAAAATCCATACTTCTTGTAATCCATTTTCAAAACATTTCATTCGGATTTACCAGTAGAGGGAGATAGTGTTCTTGAAGCTCAACTTAAACTTGCTCGTTACTTTCATAATACAGCGAGGTTGCCTAATTGTTTGTAAACTCTATTGAAAATCCTGACTTGGCCAATAGAATATCTTGAAATTCTTGAGAATACATTCATTGTCAATGACAAAATTTTAAGAATACCTTTGTAGTAGTACTGCAGGAGTTTTGTAAAAATTCCTATATCCAACAGGCAATTACTCAAGCTGTGAGAGCAGTGACTGTGTTGTAACATTATCTTATCTATTTTGCTACATCTATAGATTTATTTCTCTTATAACTGTAATTTGATGAGAAGTTCATGAGTGCAATTTAATGTCCATACATGGGTGTTTCTTGGAGAAATCAAATGGGTGACTTGGTGATTCTCCTCATTGATAGGGGAGATCTCTACTGGATTATGTTGCATATCTCTGTTGTGGTAGTCTCTGCTTTCTCTTATAGTTGCAGTGAAACAATCTAGTACTGCTTTATGGAAACCTAACTTGGAAAAGCCTTGGTAAAGTTATTTCAAGAAGGACCTTCAGGCCACAATACTGAAATCCTTTATACAATCCTGTCTCAAAAGTTTAGATTAAAATGCAGAAATGAAGAGATCTGTATGTAAAACAGAAAGGACACACACAGTCGCATAGAACTGTTACTGTATAGGTGTCATTCATCATCCACAGGCTGGATGCAGGTAGCTGCTGTGTAGATCACCTCTGATTCTATTAACAATAAATTGAGGCCTAGCTGCCATTTACTATATTGATCTCATCTCCATGGTCTGGAAAAGGAGCTTAAGGTACTTAGGCTGGATGTGGACATCTATGGTCAGTGGAGATATTTGCATTTTAGGTGTGATGAAGCCCAAGCTGCCTCATGCACCATATTTAACATACAACCATAAGTAAGGTTTGCATGATGACATGACTGTGGGTAAAAATAGTTCTGAATTGTGGATAATTAGCATGTATTTCCCATGTGCAGAAATTTAAAAATTCAAGTATAGGATTTATTGATCTTCATGGAGCTGATCTTGAAAAATGACCCTTATGGCATGGTTCTCCTTTTGCATTCAGTGTATGATACTACTCCCATTGTTTTCAGAAGGAAATAGATTATCTTTCTCATTAGATATTTAATATCTTGAAATAGCACTCTCATATAGATTAAAAAGAAGTATATTCCTTAGTAGCTGTTCAGACATAGAATCATAGAATCATTTAGGTTGGAAAAGACCTTCATGATCATTGAGTCCAGCCATCAACCATGCATGGTATAGATATTTCTAAAACTGGCAACATTTGAACTGCAATTAAAAACCAGAAGTGGTTGTGAGTACAGGTTCTTTTTAGTCAAGAGAATGCCAACAAAGCATCTTGCAAATAATAAGGAAAAATTTAGTCAGTGGTAGAAACTAAGCTATAAAACCTTTTGAAAGAAACTAGCAAAACTCATGAAACTCTGCAATGGAAAAAATTTACTGAAATACAGAATATTTTCACTTTCAAGGCTATCTCTACAGCAAATAACAGGTGTTTTGTATTTTGCTGGCAGTTCCCTCCCTACAAACATTCAAGGGAGAAAGAGATGCATAATCCTCTTTTAGTGCCAAAGAATCTTGAAGTGCAGAGAAAGGAGAATGACAATCTTAAGCAAGGTGAAATTTAGGTCTATGTTTCTCACTATTTCTGCTTCAGATTTCCTGTGTGACTTTCAGCAAGTCATTTAGTCCTTCTCTGCTTTCATTCCTCATTTGATGGGAACTATAGAGCTCAAGGTTATGGACCCTACAGATTTTTTAAGGACATGTTGATTAGAAATGCTTTCGCACTTTGTGCTAAGCAGTGCTATAATGCAGCAAAGAAAGATCGATAAAGAGATCAAGACTGCTTTGTCCAGTAGGTACAGGCCCCATACTTTTGATTATTCTGTTTCTCCATCCATCATTTAATCTACTCTTTTTTTTCCAAGTAAGCAAGGAAGTAGCAGAGCAGGTCCCAGCTTGGTCCTGATTTTGATACATACTTGTATTAATAAAGGCAACAAGTCTGTTTCTGAGCCAGAAACAAAACTTTTGGCCCCTGGCTTTTACTTCTATGTCATGATCACAGGATGACTTGTTTTATAAAACAAATGTTTTATAACCAAAAGCAAAGTGATTTCATCTTGCAGATGATAGGTGATTCAGTGCTATAGCAGGGTGAAATGGGTTCTTGGCTCAGGCACATGGTTTATTAAACAAACTACTCCAGTTGCTACAGCTACTTACTGCTTGTGTCTAGCTCTTTTTCACTATTATAAGATATTTTTAAATGTGTTGAACTGTGAATCAAACTGAAATTTATATTTAAGCAAACTTCTGTGGAGCAGAGAAAGAAGATTGAAAATGGCAAAAGATTATCTCTGTGGGACTTCTAGATTGTTTACGGTGTTGTAGTGGGTTGACCCTGGCTGGACAGCAGGTGCCCACCAAAGCTGCTTTATCACTCCCCTCCTCAGCTGGACAGGGGAGAGAAAATATAATGAAAGGCTTGTGGGTTAAGATAAGGACAGGGAGAGATCACTCACCAATTACCGTCATGAGCAAAACAGACTCGACTTGGGGAAAATTAATTTAATTTATTGCCAATCAAACCAGAGTAGGGTAATAAGAAATAAAACCAAATCTTAAAACACCTTCCCCTCACCCCTCCCTTCTTCCCAGGCACAGCTTTGCTCCCGATTTCTCTACCTCCTCCCCCTAGCTGCACAGGGGGATGGGGAATGGGAGTTGCAGATGATTCATTACACGTTGTCTCTGCCGCTCCTTCCTCCTCAGGGGGAGGACCCCTCACTCTTCCCCTGCTCCACCGTGGGGTCCCTCCCACGGGAGACAGTCCTCCACGAACTTCTCCAGCATAAGTCCTTCCCACAGGCTGCAGTCCTTCATGAACTGCTCCAGTGTGGGTCCCTTCCATGGTGTGCAGTTCTTCAGGCACAGACTGCTCCAGTGTGGGTCCCCTGCGGGGTCACAAGTCCTACCAGAAAACCTGCTCCAGTGTGGACTCCTCTTTCCACAGGGCCACAGGTCCTGCCAGCAGCCTGCTCCAGCGCAGGCTTCCCACGGGGTCACAGCCTCCTTCAGGCACCCACCTGCTCTGGCATGGGGTCCTCCCCGGGCTGCAGGTGGATATCTGCTCCACCGTGGACCTCCATGGGCTGCAGGGGGACAGCTTGCCTCACCATGTGTCCTGGTTTCAGCTGGGATAGAGTTAACTGTCTTCCTAGTAGCTGGTACAGTGCTATGTTTTGAGTTCAGTATGTGAAGAATGTTGATAACACTGATGTTTTCAGTTGTTGCTCAGTAGTGTTCAGACTATAGTCAAGGATTTTTCAGGTTCTCATGCCCAGCCAGGGCACCTGACCCAAACTGGCCAACGGTGTATTCCATACCATGTGATGTCCCATCTAGTTTAGGAACTGGGAAGGGGGGGCGGGGAATCGCGGCTCAGGGACTGGCTGGGTGTCGGTCGGCGGGTGGTGAGCAATTGCCCTGTGCATCACTTGTACATTCCAATCCTTTTATTACTACTGCTGTCATTTTATTAGTGTTATCATTATCATTATTAGTTTCTTCTTTTCTGTTCTATTAAACCGTTCTTATCTTAACCCAGGAGTTTTACTTCTTTTCCCGATTTTCTCCCCCATCCCACTGGGTGGGGGGGAGTGAGTGAGCGGCTGCGTGGTGCTTAGTTGCTGGCTGGGGTTAAACCATGACACCATGGTCTTCCCCATGGGCTGCAGGGGAATCTCTGCTCCGGCGCCTGGAGCACCTCCTCCCCCTCCTTCTTCACTGACCTGGGGTTGTTTCTTTTACATGTTCTCACTCCTCTCTTCTCTGGCTGCTGTTGCACACCTTTTTTTCCCCCCCTTCTTAAATCTGTTATCCCAGAGGCGCTACCACCATCACTGATGGGCTTGGCCTTGGCCGGCAGTGGGTCTATCTTGGAGCCAGCTGGCATTGGCTCTGTCGGACATGGGGGAGGCTTCTGGCACCCTCTCACAGAAGCCACCCCTGTAGCCCCTCCACTACCAAAACTTGCTGCGCAAACTCAATACAAATGTAAAACGTACAGCATCTTAAAAATGTCTCATTTTTACAACGTTTACATTAAAAGCTATCCGTCATCTAGAAATGTTTGTAGAACACAGAGAATTGCTAGCATTCACCTGTCTGCTCTGATTTTGCTGTAAAGCATTAATTGTCAAAGCCGTGAAAAATTCCAGCATCACTGGGCTCATGATGCAGACTGAGTTTAAAAAGCAAGCAGTAACCGTAAAATACAGGATGGTCAGAATTCAGCCAGACATTATAGGTATGAACAGTTCAAAATACAATTCTGTTTCCAGCATATCTCTTTACACTGATACCTGAAGGGTAGGAGTAGGGAATATAGCCCATAGCTTAATTTCACATTCAAAGAAACCTTTTGGTAAAGTGGAGATCAGAAACTTGCAGTTCTTCAGAATCTGGATTATCTAATAAAAGCATCAATTTCTACAGAGAGGTGGTCATGCTAGAATCCCAGGCATGGTTTGTTTTCTCAGCAAAACCAGGTGGTTTCTAGTCATGTGGATTTTGGAGAAAACTTAAAATATATGACCCCTCTGAAGATTCAGAAGCCAGAAGTCAAACAAAAGTTACATACATGCCATTTTTATATTAAATCATAGTTTTTGTATTGTTGGCAAAGGTAATGTGTCTCACAGGAAGATGTGAATCTACTGTGACTAAAACACTAAGAGGCATCGAGATTATTGGGTATAAAGGCTAACTTGTTCTGTCTGCAGAAGAGCTTTTAACTGTATCAAGCAAAGTGCCTTAGTCACAGAGAGGAAAGACAAGACGAGTACTAAAAGCATACTGTCTAAATGTGAGCCCAGCTGCACAGCTGAAAAATACAAGTCGCTGGCTGGAAAAAGGTCAGTGTTTACTTGATCACTTCAGAGTTTGAACTCTCATCATATAATGGCATTCACGTGAGAAAATCTCCCCCTAAAAGTAGTGCTGGTCTTTTCATGGTCTTTGCAGATGAATGTGAAGATTTTGCCACATATAACCAAAGATTAATCTATCAGTCCTTTCTCTTTTCCGCTCCTTGTTTATCTTTCCTTGCAGATCTGTCAGCAGCAGCTCTAGTGAGCTGCCTTACCTGGTTTCAGGCTTCTCAGCATACCTGCTAATTCCTGTTGTAGCATTCCTCTCTTAGGATGGCATTTTAACCCCATCCTTCCCCAAAGCAGCATAAGTTCTGCCTGCATACTTCAAAGCACAGAATTTGAGACCCAAAATGTTATTTCCAGTTTTAGAATAGTGAATGGCTTTGATAAAAACAAAGTTGTACCTCTCATATGCAGGACTGGAGTGTCTATATACATAAAATACAAAGAAAGGACTAAAGACTGACTAAGAAAACACTCTGTGAACTGGAGAGATCTTACTATACAATACATATACTTCTCACAGAGAGAGACAAAGCCAGATTCCCAAAACAAATAGCAATGATTCCATCCTTTTCCCCAACAATTAGTCAAGTTCAAACAAAGAAAAGAAAAAAAAAGGAGGGATGGGACTTTGAGGAGGAGTGGGAATAAAAGCTTTAAACGTATATGGAGTTCCAGAGGAAAAAAATATTGTCAAATGTCTGTGACAAAAGAGTTCAGAGTATCTGGTATACGTGCAGAACTTGCTGACCAGAAAAGAGGTGTCGTGAGAAAGAGCTCTGGGAGATGCAGCCTGCTGAGAGTGGTCCATGGGATCCTAGGAGGAGAATCTGTTTTGGCATCAGCAGTTTGCTCTGTAATTAGAGAGTAACATCAGCTTTAAAAACAATCACTCTGATATTCTCCTTCAGATGGAAACTTCAGTTTTTGAAGTGGATGCTCATTTACTATGAACAAGAATGAAACTGGCAACTCACTTCATTAGCAGCCATTGGATAGTAGCAATTTTTAGCTGCAAATTACAAAATGGAGCAGATTCAGACACAAAAGCCCAAAGGGCGAAAAGTACTTTTTTTTTCTTCCCAATCTTCTAAACTAGTATATTTCCCCTACAGCATACCAATTTTATGCTTTTTATATTTGAGACAAGCTAGGAAGAGAGAAGGAGTTAAATGACTTAACTCTTCACTCCACCTCTTCTAATAATTTACAACTATCCAGGATAAATAGTCATAGAATCATAGAAAAGTTTGGGTTGGAAGGAGCCTTTAAAGGTCACCTAGTCCAGATGGGTAACGCTTTGCTCACACTCAGAGTGGCAGTATATGAGTATGGTGGGAAGGACAAGTCCACATCTGTTGAATTCTCCTGTGCTACCAAATTGCATAAACAAATGTCAAATTCGAGCCCCAGAATAGGCATGAAAAGAATATCAAGGGTAAGTTAGAAATGCTCAAAATTAGGAAGTAAGTGTCCAAGACAACTATAATTACTGTGCATGCAAAAGAGACACTGAGACTCTATCGGAAATCGTGAAGGTGGTAGCCTGCTGTGGCAAAGCCAGGTCTGCGGGGAGGTGCGGGGACCTCTCCCCCTGGGTGTACGCTGACCTGGCTGCCATCCCTCCCCCTGTCCCCGGCCCCCCCATCCTGATAATCTCCAGGTGTTTGTGCTACAGTGTGCTTCGACAGTGGCATGGGCCTGACCTCGGAGTGTTTGTGCTTAGTTATTATTCTGGCATGCTGTCAAAACCTTACTGTGGAGCATGTCAGAAGGAACATAGTGATTTTTTTTTTTCAATAGATGATTCTTTGGCAAACTATGAAAATAATTTCACTGGAGAAGGAAAAAAAAAAAATCCTTCCTCTTGCTTCAGGGCTTTCTTCCTGCAAATTTCAAAGGCCTGCTGTGAATAATAGTGTTCGAGCTTCCAAGCTTCAAGGATATTTTATAGTGGAAAGTGTTAGGCAACCAAAATAAATATCAGTTTCCACTGTTACCAAATAAAGGTTTTTCTTTATCTTGTACCTTAAAACCCATGTTAAATGACATTTTTTTAGAGATGCAGCTGTATGTGTCCGGGAGGGTTATTTTTTCATAGAAGACACTAGGTTTGTTCTAGCTTGTTTACATTTAAATGAGAAATAATTTAAGACAGAAAGAACATGATGGCTTGCTTTGTGAGGAAAAATGTAACAGGAATTCATCTTCATAAAGGACTGAAGGAAATCCTTAAATCCAAGTGCTGCCAGTCTCTAGGGTGTTCAAAATACATATTCCTATTTTATGGCTTGAATGCATCTCTACTTACAAGATTTGTGAATATTTTTGACAAACCTGGTCTGAGTTTTCTGCTAGCAGAGTTACAGATGAGGCAAGTTTTCCATGGTTTGGGGTTTTATTGCGAATGCTTTGCACAGCTCTGGTTATGTGCTTCCTTCTCATGACATCAGTGCTGAAGGGGAGAAAGAATGTAAACATCTGTTTTTTATAATTCAATTCCAGGCTTATAACTTGATTAGGATAAGCAATGTTTCTACATGATTAATTTTCCAGTCACAATATGATGGTTTTGAGTGTGCAGTTTTAGCACCAATTTTAAGATTAGTAAAATAAGGAGGCAAACTAATGAGGTAAATTCTGCTTTGTGGTCTACCTTCCCGAGCTGCACCAAACGCTGCGCGCCTCATCCACCTCACTCGTCCCGCTGATAACAAAGGATGTGATTTCCCTCCCACTTGGTGTTTAAAACGATGTCCCGTTGCTCCCCGCAGCACCTGGTGCAGCCGACGGGAAGGGAGGCTTGTGGTAGAAGCACTGCGGTGAGCAGGGGCAATGGGGATTCGACTCCTGGCTCTCCCCCAAGACCTTTCGTGTGGCGTTGGGTCAGCCACGGGGTGTTCAAGAGGTGCCTGCTGAGAGGTGGCTGCATCCTTAAACAACTAAGGAGCTCTGAAATATATATATATATATATAGCCTTTAATCTCTTCCACCGCCTGAGCAGGGCTAAACCACCACTCTGGCCCCTTTCTCTTCTTCCTTGCCCAGCCCTTCTCTCGCACCAGAGACCGTCAGTGCCTGGAGCCGTGGTCGCGATCACATCTTGGGGTCTTTACAACGCACTTTAATAGTCACTGTAAGAATACATACATAGAAGCTGAGGAGAAGCGAGGCTGGAAGGGGCCTCAGGAGGTCCAGCCTCTGGGTTTCGGGTAGCACTTGTGGAAGCGTAACCGAAGCGAGGGGAGAACCGGGGCAGCAGTGCACGGAGGAGCGAGTTCAGTCTCGTATCAAGCGTTTATAATAATAAAAGAATAAATACGCTCCTCTGCCTTCCTAGGGATGAGCTCGGGTCAGCACCGCCGTCCTCACCGCCCCGGCAGGTGGGGGCGCAGACCCCGCTCCGTGGCGGGCAAGTCTCTACCGCACCCGCCGGCGCCCCGTTCCCGCCAGGGAGGCTCCCCCGCGGGGCTCGGCGGCCGCCGGGGCCGGGGACGGGGCCGGGGAGGTAGCAGGCGGCCAGGTGTGAGGGGCGGCCGCCGGGGCCGGGGCCGGGGCCGGGGAGGTAGCAGGCGGCCAGGTGTGAGGGGCGGCCCCGGCCCCGGCCCCGGCCCGCTAACGGCCGCGGCGGGAGGGGGCCCCGAGGTGAGGGCAGGGGCCGCGGCGGGCCACGGGGGGCGGGGCCGCGGCCGGGGCGGGCGCCGCCTCAGTCCGCAGCCGGGGCTCCTGAGGCAACTCCAGCCTCAGCCGCGCCGGCAGCAGCTCCCGCGCCCCGCGGTATGGCCGGGGCTCAGCCTTCTCCCTCGGGGCGGCGCTGCCCCAGCCGTGCCCGATAAGAAAGGCGGAGCGGGGCCGCGGTCGCGCGCAGACAAAAGCTGCGGCGCTTCCTGCCCTCCGCGCGGAGGGGAGCGGGTGGGCGCCGGCCTCCGCGCTCCTGCGGGCGTCGCGTCGCGAGCGCCTTTCTCGGCCGCCGCGGGAGATGGCTTTCCGCGGGGGCAGCGGAGCGTGGGGAGCGGGTCTGGGCGCCGTGCTGCTGCTCGCTCTGTGCCCCCGCGCTGCGCCCGAGCCCGGCGGCGAGGCGGTGCCGGAGGGAGCCTCCACCCTGGCCTTCGTGTTTGATGTGACCGGCTCCATGTACGACGACCTGGTGCAGGTCGTCGAGGGGGCGTCCAAGATCCTGGAAACGTCGCTGAAGAGACCCAAGCGGCCGCTTTACAACTTCGCCTTGGTGCCTTTCCACGACCCAGGTAGGGGTTTCTCCCCTGAGGGCGCGGGCGGGGTCCGGGCAGAGTCGGGGGCGCGGGGGCTCCCCCGGCAGCCGCGGCAGGGAGCGCGGCGCGGGCCGAGGTGGGCGCGGGGAGGCAGGGAGCGGGGGAAGGGGAGCGGAGGAGGTCCTGCTCGGGGCTGGCTGTTGTGGAAGGCTGGGGTCCCTGCGCTCCCAGGGGTCTGGAGCGTAAGTATTTCTGTCGCATCTCGGCCGTGCCTGCCACACGAGTCTCTCCGCTGCGGTGACTTGCCAGGAGCCAGTCAAGTTTCCCGGACCCCTTCCCTGTCTCCGTGCAGACAGATACCAGCAGACCTTCCAGAAGCCTTCAGGGTAAAGCGAAGCGGACACTGAGTGCGTTAGGGCATCAAGTACTCCTCTTAATAATTCTAACACGAGCTGAAGCGGCTTCAGTGACCTTCTGTCCTAATAGAGAGCGGGCATACTAGTAACAAAGCTATCAAGTTTTTTTTCAGTGCCCTTCTACGTGAATACACTTACGAACGTACATAATACAGTTGCGCTTTTCCTCCAGTCTTGTCCCATGTTTACATTGAGAAACTTGCACTGAAATGATCCAGGAGCTTTACATGATGTGTTTTTTTGGTTTGGGTTCTTCTTTCTTTCCCTCATTTTACCTTTTTTTTTTTTTTTCTTTCTGCTATACATTGTGTGTTCTTCTCTTTCAGCATCTGTTTTCTATTCCTGTCCTGTCCCTTTTCTCTGGCTTTCTTACTCTTTCCTTGTCAAATATCTTCTGGTGACTTGAAGAGGAAATAGGAACAGGGTGCCCCAGGCTGGTAATGTGTGCTGTACTATGCAGTAAAAACTCTTTAAAGAATCAAAGAGTGGGAAAAAGCCCTGGAAAATGACCTTTCTGGTTCTAGTCCCCATGGAATGTCTCAGAATATGATATTTCAGAAGTCAATTCTTAAGAGTTCAATTTTTGCAGGGATGTCATCACATGTCTACCCCTTCTATTTCCTGTCAGTCATAGATACTTCTGCTTACAAGATACATGTTTGCTACTGTTATAAATACCTTAAACCAAATGCTTGGAAAACTAGAGAAAAGCTTGTCTGTGCAAATTTTGCTGTTTTGTTATCTATAAGCTTGTATAGGTTCTCTATTTTTCTTTTCCCTTATAGGGAGTCCATCATTGTGGTATCAGAGTATCCTATCACAAAACGGTCTGTTTATGTACCTTACTGTTTTCACCTTTGGTGTCACTTTCTTTTTTTTCCCCTCTTTACCTTTTTGTTATTTTATGGAACAAACATATATGGAACTTAAAAAGCATCATGCCACAGAAGCAAGCAAGCAAGAAGGAAGAGATTTTGGCCAAGTGTAGAGCCTAGAACTCTTACATCCTTTTGGAGAATCAAGCTGGTAGTTCTCCTTGGAGCTCTTTCTCCTTGGATGGGGCAGAAAATCAACGTGTTGGGCTGGGAATGTCTTGGGTTTATTTCCTCTCCATAACCACACTTTATACATCTTCCCTTTCTACTCACCAGAGTGATTCACTGTACGAATTGGTAGTTCTCTTTTTTTTTTAGAGGGCTTCGGTATCTATACCAACCATGGGAGCAAGAAGATGATCTTGCGTGGTGCACTTTTAGTTTGCAGGTTTGTGTGGATGGTCCTCTGTTCCTGTGCGTCCTTGGTAGAAAGAAGTTCCAGGTTTTGTATCACAAGTAGTTCCAACACTTAGCTTTCATCACAGGCTGCTTTCAAATTCTTTTGTTTCAATAGTTGATTTCTTCTTTCTCTTCCTCATTCAGTTTTTTTTCTGCACATTTTTACCTTTTCATTCCTTTTCTCCCATCTCCCTGACCCTCTTGCTTCCATTGGTTCTCCAGGATCTTTGCTTCTGTTAGACTGATTCTTTTAATCATGCTTTACTGTACCACCGACCTTCTTGTTCTGTACATACCTCACCAGCAACAAATCTGCTGCCACCTTCCTCTGATTCACGTTTTTCCCGCCTCACAGACTTTTTGCTTCCTTGCCTCTTCCCCCATTCCCTCTCTTTCCACAGGAGATCCCTTTCCTTGGCAAATGTTAGATTTCATTCAGTAGAGTAACTGAAACTTAAACCTGCAGAGAGCTGACCTATACAACAAAGAACTGCAGGCAAACATATATTGGTGTATCCTGTTACGTGTCTCTCTTCCTTGCACAGCCAGAGGGGGTCTTACTTTTTAGCGTGATGGATAATTTGTGAGGTCATAAAGCTGTTTGAAAGTGGAAAATGTATAATTTTAAACATAATTTTGTCTTAGTTTCTGAAAACTATTTCTGTGTGTCCTTCTTTGAGTTAGAAGGACCCTTCACAGTCCAGTGTCTTGAATTTTGTGGATGTAGCAGTTCAGACTGCTGGTAATCTGGTATTTTACATCTGATGATGACCAAGCCTAGGCACTTGAAAAGAAATGCAAGAAATACTGTTGTGACCAGTTCAACATCTTTGTTGAATCTATAGAGAAGTAACTTTTCTCAAAAACCTAATAAAAAATTATTGCTTGGCTTGTATTTCAGAGTGTCCAATTTGTTTACCTAGTGTTGTTCTGTCTGAAGACTGCTCAACTAAATTGATGAGATGCCCCCCCCCCCCCCCCCCGCCAAGTTGTCTGGTTATTTGCTCAACTGATAATTTTTCTTCAAAAAAGAACTTTCTATGTAGCTGCCCCACAGATAGACTTTCATGATGTTTTTGTGGGGTACTGTGGTCCATGAGGCAAATGGAACTCTACAAGGAGTGCAGCAGTTGGACCTTGAATCCAAGGAGCTTCTCTTTGTATAAAGCTGTCCTAATCCAGATACAGCCTTTATTGATAGGTAATTACAATTTAAAGTTGGTATGGATTTGGCTTTTAACTCCATTGTTTTCTTAATTTATGTTGCACAGTGTATGCTGAACAGTGCCCCAGTCATTCACTTTGCAGCACTGCTTGATTTGTACTGGTTAGTGAAACAGCTCAAGTGCTTTCTAAGTACCATAAAGAAAGAGCTGTTGACAAGGAGAATGTATTCAACAAAACCATATAAGAATCTGTCTTGGAAGGGTACTTGACATCACACAAGGTACAGCTGAATTATTTATAATTTTAGTTATTTAAAAATCCTCTCATATTCTACTGGACTACATTGTTACCAAAGTGCTGCATACTAATGCTGCATTGTGATGTGCCAACACATTGTGGCCTTTGGTAGATTTAAATGTAGTGTTATGACTATTGCAATGGTATTTTGCTCAGACTATGACGTTTTGGTAAAACAGTAATAATTAAAATGTGTATATTTTTTAGTAACAAACTTGAGGTTTTTGGCATAGAGTTATGGCCTACAGAAAAAATTTGTAATGGGTTTCGCATTCTGATACCACTGTACCATCTGGTGGTATGCTGAGATCTCCATTTTGAAAAAGCCTTTTGTTTTGGATTCTACTTCATGTGTAAGCATGTCCAATGTTTTAACAGATGACAGGAATTTTTCTATTGTGGTTTTTCAATGCCTAAAGATGTTCACAGAAGTTTTGTAGATAGTGAAAAGGCTGTTGACAAAGAAATCTCTTGCCAGACTTGCGTTCAATGGAAAAACTGGAGGGGGAAAAAAATAAGTCCCAAATTAAGAAGAGTTGGCCCAGGAAAATTTTGAATTGGAGCTAAAGCTTAAGATCAGCAAATGCTTTTGTTGTTGTGTGTTGTGGGTCCTGATCTCCTAACTCCCATTGTATCCTGTGGAAACGCGATTGGACTCAAAATGTCTTTATTTAACATCTGTGGCCAGCTTTTTTATTTTTCCTTTATGCCATTAAGGAATTTTGGAATGGAAAATAAGCTTAAGAGGACGAATTAATCCCTAGTATTTTTCTGTAAAGCTAATGGAATTATACCAGTAATAACTTTGACTCCGTGTGATTTAATCCAGCATTCCTTTAGTGTGAATGATTATTTTATAGACCAAACTCCAATAATATTAATTACAAGAAAAAATGAAGGGAATATATAACCTCTGGACTCCCTAGTGCACAGGATGATGTTTGCCTGTTAATACTCTGCACGTCTACAAATCTCTGATATGAGCATCTCCTAACCCTTTTTCTTACAAATCAGATCAGCAATGTATTGCCTATGTGAGAAAAGGGAAGACGTTAATACTACTTTGTTCAGATGGGAAAATGGTATTGAACTTCAGTCATCCACCTAGGGTCACATAGTAAATGAAGAACTAGAAATACAATATTTTATTTTTTTTTCCTTGATCCCACTCCTCTTTTTTTGGGAGTAAAGCTCTAATTATATCACGGAGTAAAGGCACATAATTACATTTAACTTAATAACCTGGGGTCTCCTTTATTTAATGGACTTGCAGTGCTATATCCATAACAATGGTTAGGCTGCTGAGCCACATACTGGCTTGGAACAAGTTCAGAAGGTCATATGAAAGGTCTGAGAACTTTGGTTTTTGCAGGTTTGATAGGTTTTTTTAGAAATTGTAATGAAGAAGAAATAATGGTTTTTTTTCCAGAGGATGAGCATAAAAAATTTAAATTAGGCTATTAATGGAATTAAAAATTTTCATACTTCCTGATATGAAAAGTATTGTGGTTATACAAATGGATAATAAAGGGAGATGGAAAGCTGTGTGCTGAAATGGAGAAGTATAAGCTTTCCTTTACATGTTAACTTCTGCCTTGAAAAAGACACTTGTGAGTGATGAAGAATAAATAGTCCTTCGAGTGTAGCAATAAAACTTCCACCCCTGCTCAGCTGAAATTCTTCCTGGTTTTAATTCAACTGCAGAGGCTGCATAGCCAGCCTTCCCAATATAAGCCACCACTTTGTCATTTCTGTATTGACAGGTAAACAGTATCGCTGCCTCTTCGCTGCCCAGCAGGTTTCTTACATCAGACTCTTCTGACAGCTTTTCTCCAACATGTTGCCCTGCACTTCCCCTTTTGCATTCTTCTGTCACTTGAGGCCTTTGGCCACAGGCTTTACTCTCAGATTTATGGGTGTCTATTAAACTTTTCAGGCAAAGGCTGAATGTATATAAATCAGTTGTCTGAAACCTTTTCCCATTTGGGAGAAGTTGAATGGTCCTTCTGGTATAGCCTGAAGGTCACTGTCTTCAGGATTCCCTCAGCTTCCTTTGGGTGGGGGAAGAAATGCTTCAAGACTTGGTATTAGTTTTACTAAAGAACAGGGACATGGCTGTGGAGAAACTGTATGGCAGTTGTTTTCAAAGCAGGGAGGACAAGTTTAAAGGAAGTACAGTATTTTGTACTGGTACCTTGAGTTTGCTAGCACCACAGAAGTGGCGTTCGTACAAGGGATGGGCGCAGCATGAGAAAAGTCTAGGAGTCCTGCGGTGTGCCATTCCCTTGCAGTTCTCATTCTGGGGGTCATGTAGACCTGTTGGTGCCATTGTGTTTGTGGGTAAGTAATAGCACTTATTTGAGGTTGGTCTGTTACAAGCCATGCTGTGGTGGGGTATAAACGTCCTTAGTGGGTGACATTTAGCACTGTGTGGGTGTAATACAGTAGATTTTAATTGAGTTTTGAGTACACTGTGATGGAACTAGAGGGGTTAGAGAAGAGGCGGGGAGGGATATTGCTGGTCTTTTACAGTGTATCTTTTGCTTAAGAAAAAGATTCAGTGGGTTGCTGCTGTGTGCGTGTGTCCTGGGCAGATGTCTCATCAATTTGTTGTATTCTGCAAACCACACAGTGAGATGGAAATGGGAATCTCTGCCCATCAGGAACTGAGGACTTGGTGGATTCTGGGAAGGTCTGCCTGTCTTTGGGCAGTAGCTCTTCCTGTCCACATTCAGTGGGTCTCCTCACCTTCCTCAGTACGTAGAACTGTTTGAAAACTGTCTAATATTTGAAATAGACAAATTATTAGGTTGGCAAGGAGGAATAAACCGCTTGCCAATGAAGTTCCTGTGGGGAAATGTTTTGCAAACACTGGGAACTTATGAAAATCCCATAGTTTTTATAGGAAGGAAAGAAAAGAGTTGCCCCAATTCTGGTTGGTAAAAGAGTAAGGCCAGAGGCAAGAAAATTATTCTCTCCACTTAATTCAAATAGTTTTCTTATTTTGAGCGTTGAGTGGGTTTCATATTCCTGAAATCCAAAGCGGGGCAAAAAAAAAGTGCTAATTTAACAAGTTGAATCTCCCTGTTCTGGTGCAGTAGCTCTACCAATGCATCACAGCTGATCTTTGAGTAGTGTTCTTTGGTGGCCTCAGAAATTTCTGAAAATCCTATCTGAAAAACTCAAGGTTGTGTAAGGTTTTTTGGGGTATGATTTATTTTGGACTTCCTTAGATATATAGTGACAGCAATAATGAGTGCATATCCAAGTTTTGAGTCTGTCTTTCATGTTTTAGGAGACACAATGTAAATTTACAACTGTTCAGTGCTGTCTTGGTATGCCTGAAGACAAATGATAACCAGAACTGGGCATAATAACTGTTAGATCTGCCCTTTGTGCTATAACTGTTGAAGTGTTATTATTACTTATTATTTCACTGTTGACAATTTCAGCAGGAAATACTCTGTTTCCTTAAGGCTTAAATACTGCCTCTTTATTGTTATTACTACTACTACTGAATTTTATTGTTACTGTTATCAGTTGAATGACAATCACAAATACTGTATAATAGCGACCAACTCTGAGTTGATAAGGATAAAGTCTAAAGCACCTACAGATATTTTCCATCTCTGAGACTTCTATGATAACTGTACTGACTGTATGTGAAATAAGTGTTTTGAAACTTTATTGTCATCCTTAACAGAGATGTTGTGATATCTATAAAATCAATTTTATATGATTACATGGCTGTTTTCTTGATCTTCTGGAAGGATTTATCTGGGGTCCCTCTAAAAGTAGCTGTTTATATAGATTACAGAAGACAGTATTGCTAGTGCCAGAAGCTCCAAGATTTGTGAGACAGCCAAAATGTTGCAACATCATCCAAAAGCCTACTAGACCATCACTTACAACTTATTTTTCTGCTGTCGTACCTTTGCCTGTCCAGCCCTGAAGGTATGCACAATGGTAATTTCCCCCCCAATTCTTGTATCTTTTTTTGCAAGGGAAAGGATTTTTAATCCCTGTTTTTACTTGAAGATACACTGGAGATTTTTTCCTTGGGGGAAAAAAAGTGGTAATGCCTCAAATATGTCATTCTCTTCTGCTTTGCATTATGAATTATTTTTCATGTTACTTTTGAAACTGTTGCCTACTGAACTTACACAGAAGCTACTTGTTCTATTTTGCTTTGCTATCCTCAGCTCCAAGTGGTGACAATTACATGAAAAGCTCTGTAGCTCATTAGTAATGCATCCCAATGTTACTCTGTCCCAATAATTATTACTGATGTTGTTTAGCAAATGAGGCTTGCTGTTTAGCAGCACATGCATGTTCTCTATCGCTTCTGGAGTTCACACAGAGGGTACTTTCCCTGTTGTGTCCCAAATAGCAGTCACTATTACAGTGCCATTGCAAACTCAACCATTAAGTATGCAACAATGTAGCAAACAATTGTATGGAGTTTTAAATTCACTCCCAAATACAGTTGTTTTGAGCTTTCTATCAGTTGCCTTAGAATCTTTACTTTACTATTATCCCCCCATGCACCTGAAAAACTCTTTCACTTCCCAGTATAGTAGGTTTTCCTGCATATCATGTATTACTATTGTATTTTCTGAAGACTATTAGATAGCAAAATGCAGACTTTGCTGGAGGATCACACACCTTGTTGAGAATGGAAGGGTGGTGTGTAGCTTCTGTAACTTCCATTCCAGATATGGTTGTGTCTTTAGATCATCTGCAGTGAACTGAACCTGTTGAGAAGCCACTTGTCACTGTTCTCAGGGACATCAGTGTAGAAGTGTAGGTGTACATCATAAAATACACATTTAAAGAGCAGCATAAATCCACACAGTGACAGTATGAAGGTCTGGTTGGTCTTTCAGCTGCTGTTCTTCTGCACAAAAAGATGTCCCTGCCTTCCCATTAGAGGTTGCTGCCCCATTATTTCTGCTACTTCAACTATTTGCCGATTCATCTCAAAGTAAATATCACACAATACTGAACCAGATTAGAAAGTGATCAAGCTGGTGCTAGTTAAACTGAAAAACCAGTGAACCCTTGCCCCAGATAAGAAGTGGCTGTAGAGTGTATTTCACCATGTCCTGAATTACCCAAGCAGTGAATATGGCTTAATCCCTCTGAAACACTGTGTGGAAGGAGGATCTGTTGAAGCTGTGTTTTCTGCTTGCATGGGCAGCTGGGGACTGTGCCTTCTCCTCCTTGTGAAGCAGGGAATGGCAGTTGCTCTCATCTAAGTTAGCAATGTCTGAGAACTGGGAGCAGCGGGGAGAAGGTAGATACCAACAGTGTAAGAGCTGAATTTTAGTCTTCTGCCTTTCTCCATTCTCCTTCCCCTCTTCTCCCCATTTTCCATTTATTTCTCAAAAGTTGTGGGAGCCTGTGCTTCCACACAGTCATGTATGGAAGCCAAGTTAATCCTATTAATGGCAATAATTGTTTAACAGTAGGCCATGTTGGCTATGGCTCTTGATGGGAGCTCTATGGTATGGAAAGAAAAGAGAAACTTCTGATGATGTATGTATGCATCTACTGAATTGGTTTAAATGCCCACAAATCAAATTTGTAATGATTTATAAAATTAGATGCAGATCCTCAAGTGCTTTTAACCTATGACTAAGCTGTCCCTCCTCGAGATTGATATATTCTGTCTCTTTCTTATCTGAAGAAAGGAGTTATTTTTCTGAGAATGCAAAGTAATTAAATGAATGAAGAGGCATAAATATTATATACATCTTTATCTCACTTTAACTGAGGCAATAGTGTTCATTGCAAGATGAACTGTCAGTGAAATATAGAGAGGGAAGTTGACAAGGAGGCCAACCAGAGAATGTTTGCCTCTTGAAATGCCAACCTTGCTCTTTTAAAGCAGCAATGCTAGAAGATAATGATGAAAACCAATGCCTTCTGTGGTGGGGAATTAATAGCGAATGCCTTTACTGAAGAGAGCAGCTTGAGTTCTCAGAGGAGAATGAAGGAAAAAAACCAAACAACCCCAACAAACCAAGAACTGAAGACTGCTGAAACTGAGACTGTGATCCTTAATCCTTGCTCCTTACTACCATCTGGCAATACCAACTTGATCTGGATCAGGCATGAGGACGCGTTCATATGCCTTTTGAAAGCTTTGTATCGCGTGATACAGAGCTGGGCCGTGTGTGAACTGCAGGGTGGTGAACAATACTTGTCCTGTGTAGGGAGGCATGGACTGATGGGACTCCATTTGCTGGTACAAATTGCTTTTAACTTTTCTTAACCAACGGTGAGCAAAATGAGTTTATATTGGGTCAGTGCTTTATATGTCTGCGACATTCTTCATCCTACTGTACCAACTTGTTGGGAACCTCAGAGCTATTTCCGTTATGCTGTGTGGACCTGAGGTATGTGTCGCTAGTCTTTTTCTGACTTGTGCTTTGCACTTTTTGTGTGTGTATTGGAGGCTGCTTGGAATTTATACTAGAGTGGATTCAATTCAGTCAGTTGAGGATCACGATAAGATGGATTAAGGAGTACAGAAAAGGAGTAGATATTTCATTTAGTTAATGGATTTTGAATGTGGCCTGAGAAATGACAGGAGGCATCCTTTAGACAGAGAAAGTCCTCAGATGCCAGTTGGTATATATTTTCCAATCAATGATTTGATTTTTGGCATATGCTGTGGACTTCGGTTTTGAAGGAGATGCATACTTCAGAGAAAATATTGAGAACATATGTTTTTCAGTTTGCAAATGGCAAAACAATTTCTCTGTTGAAAGAGACTGATGGTGTTACTTGATCAGCTCACCGTGCCTTGATAATCAACTGTTTTGTAAGAAGAAATAGGATGGATTTAATGAAATGTGCTCTGGGCTGGCTGCTTCATATGCTTTCTTTACTACTGCCAGAGAAAATGTGTTTTACCCCTCAATTACATTGTTGAATATAATTCATTTTTTATAACTATTGCCAGTGTTTATTTCTTCTTTTAGGTGTGTTGCGCTCAGATCTGATTTATGAGATCCTTCAGTTATGCCTGTTATGAATTCATGCTATGCAGTTGTTTTTGGGTGAACTCTGGGCCCAAGATTTGCATTTTGTATAGGGATAGTTTGCAATGTTATATTTTTAAGTGGGATCAGAGAGGTTTAGGTCACGCATATGCCCTTGTGGTCTATGGTTAAACTTCTCGTTGCCTTTTGAAGAACATATGCAACTATTCTTGGTAACTGTAGATGTGAGCTGAGCTTTTCCCTGTTTTTGCCAGAGGAAAAGCACAATGACTTCATGTTCCTGAAGCACTTGAATGGGGTCATGTTATGTCATGACACTGAAGAGTGGATTAATCCCATTTCACTTCAGGTACTCAGCTGGAGAACCTCAGCTGAGAGACTAGCTACCCAAAGGTTCTTTTTGTAATTCACAAAAAGAAACTGGCACCTTTATGGAGCAATTCATGACCTGTGAATTTTTAAATACTCTTTGGAGGTCTCATTTGCTTTCGCTGGCTGCACAGGGAGCAAAGGTTAGTTCAGTTGAAGCCCTGAATTTAGGAGGTATGAAGTCAAGTGATAGGCTTTCTAACTTTTTCCTGATCTGGGGCTGACTGTCCAAATAATAGTCCCCGAGATTTGTTTCATACTGTTTTTCATCCTACCATATAGATACTGAGGGCTCAGGTGAGCCCAGCTCACATGGGGTAATAGGTTGTGCCCACACTGTGATGTCCTCTCTGGTTCTGATCTGACCCCAGACCTTGAGTCCTGCTGAATAACTTACCCTGGCAGGGCATTTTGAAACTTACTAAAACTGAGTAATGCTCAGAGGCAGCCTGTGCAGGCAGCTCCAGCATAAGCTGAGGGGCTTCTGTGAGTCTGCTTTGCAGAGGGTTTTGGTGGATGCCTAATGATGTGGCTAAGCAGAACATCTTACATCTCATTTGCCCTTACCACAGGTTGTCAGTAGGGTTTGGACCTTGAGTGTTCAGCAGAGACTGTTCTGTGTAAGCTAAAGGAGTAATACCAGCAGCTATGAGGCTGATAATCTCTGTGGGGGTAAGCCACAAATAGGGGCTGTGATGCACATTGTTAATGTGTATTACAAGTGTAAACAAGCTGTGTGTATCTATGAAGATATGTTAACTTATTGTTCTGTATCCCATGTACTCTTCCATCTTGGTTTTCTTTGGCATCCTTGGTACTTCTCTTTGCAGAGACTGTGTGCAGTTTTCTAGCTTTGCTCAAGTTGTAGCCCTTTTCCTAAAATATACTTAGCTGCAGATTTCAGTCTGCAAAGCATTACTGGTAAAATATATGCATATTTGAAAATGACATGTTCCCAGACACCAAGCCAACAAGCTGCATACATCACATGCAACAAAAGATAATTGAAAGTGTTGAATTTATTTTCAGTAATGTATCCCTATTAGCAGTTTCATCTGTTTGCTCTGGAATAGTGGCTTCCTTACCATATGCTTTTGGTAATACAACAGTTAGTGTGTGGTATTAGGTACAATGAATCAACCACATAAGTGTTCAGAGCCTGTGTATAATATAATGGGTGTCCCAAAATAAACTTGGATGTATGAGTGTTGTACAGAGAAAATTTTAAATTATTCTTTCAAGGTGCCTGCATGAATCGGCTCTTACAGAAGACAGCTGCCCCCCTCACGGTACAGAGCCTGTTGCAGAATTGCAATTGAGAGGGAGTGAGCTTTAGCTCTGTATTTCAGTGCTTCAGTGTTTTCACGGGAGCTGTAATGTGTCCTTCCTCTGCTGTTTTTTCCCAGCCATAGGACTACAAAATAAGACAGCTTTAAAAGACAGTTTCATGTAGCCTGATACATGGTAGAGCCAACTTCCGAGTATCAACTTTATAACTATAGGATAAATTACAACTAGTAGAGCTTGTTCTGCAGTGAGGTGTAACCAAAAGCAGAATTTCAGACTGGAAAAACCCTGCTGAAGTGGAGTGAGTGGGGGTGGGTTTGCATAATTAAATGAAAATGAAGGAATGTCTTGTGTTGCTATAGTCCCAAATGTCTGGTCTGTTTGCTCAGGATAGCAGCTCTAATCTATGACTATAGGTTACTGCTGGATTCCTGCCATCTTGTTTAAATTAGATTCATAGCCTGGGGGGGCGGGGGGTGTAAGCAGGAAGCCATTGTAATTTTCATGCTTTGGACACCAGTGTATTTTCATGAGCTGGTTAAGTCTCTCTGGGGATGCTGAATATCACTGAAACATTTCCTGAGTTCTCCTAAGCTGCACAATGGTATGTCCGAGTCTGTCTTCCAAAGGACAGAGCTTTTTGTTTAGTTAGTGAGGTCTTAGTTAGTTCACTGAGCTAGCATGCTTTTGCACTTGCAGTTCATTGAGGAACAGAAGAAGAGGAGGAAAGTTGTGCAGGAAAAATGAAGTCCTCTGCCTTAGACCAGCTAGGAATACTGTGGTTTCTTTTATGCCCCTGTATGAATTTATACTTCTGTTTACTAAAATCCTCAAGAGATTATGACTTTACAGCTACTGTGTCAGAGGTAGTTTTTTAGGCTGTAAATGGGCGAAATGGTTAGGCAAGCACATGGTTTTAGGTAAAAGAGCAATAGCTGGAGCACCCAGGTAGAGAGACTATGATTGCTGCCAATCTTTGGGCAAATCACTTTGCATTGTGGCACTTCTTTTCCATTTTATGTTACTTAGCTTGTACAGCACCAACACAATAGTAGTGTGGTTTTAATTAGAGATCTTTAGCGTCACTGTGCACACACTTACTGTCTTTTACCAGACTCTGAGTACTGGAAGTACTGCTAGCCCCCACCAAGTGGCACAGGCAAAGTCAAGCCCCAGTGTCGCTGCTGGTAGACTGCTGAAGCAAGACGGTGTGCACTGGTTGGAATAACATTTTGACTGCTTTCCTATAGCATTTGGAGAACACAACATGGTGCTTAGGCAGTGGTACGTGTCCAGGATTGCTGCCTCCTGATTTAACAACAGTTAAGTAAACCTTAAAAACTTACATCTTGTTGTTTTACAGCATTTCAGATGAGTGGATTTTTGTTTGTTTTGTTTTGGTCATGTCTTCCTCTTCTAAATTTTACATAAACTGAATCAAAGCAGAGAGAATTCATGTGACTTACTCCTGAGTCAGTCTTCTGTGTTAACCACAAACCCACAGATCACTTATTTGTCCCTGAAAAGTTTACTCCTCGTTTTCCTTTCTTTCCTAATCTGTCAGACTCCCACATCTTTTTATCTTCGGCTCTGCCTTCAGCCCATCCCTTCCTCAAAATTTCCATTGACCCTTTTCCCTCAGAGGTTCAGTGTCCCTTCTCAGCACTCCCTTCCTTTATCTCAAGATTTCTTGGCAGTCTGGTATCTTTTGCATATACAGACTGGATCCTGGCAATGAAATGTGTTGCTGCTAAAGGCAGCATACTCTTGCTGTGAAAGAAGTGCTGTGTTAGCCACAAATAGGTTTGTGCAGGAGATGATGGAGAAATCTTTCTGTTGCTGCTTTCAGTGTGTTTGATGGCTGACGTTTGCCTTAGCATGAATGAGGGTGGTAGCAAGGACATGTATCGTTCTCACTTTGCATATTGGCCATGTGAGCGAGTATGTTTCTAGAGTTTGATCTGGGTCTGAATTGGACCAACAGACTCTGATATTTTGTTCTCTGAAATTTTGACTGAATCTGTAGGCATACCTTTTTGTTAAAGGTGTAGCTGTATCTGATGAAAAAAATACTGCTCTGTGCTACTATCTGCTTCCCTCTTCTTTGAGATTATGGCCTTTTCTTATCCCCAGCCATAAGTTCTGCTTTGCAGTTCCAGGTTCATTCCAAAATGGTCCAGGTTAGCAGAGACTGCTGAAACTCTTTGAGCTCACTAGCTTGTTTAAAAAGGGGTGTGCATGAACCGCTTTGCTGCCCAGTGGCGGAGGTGATGACTTGTGTTAGGATGGTTCTGGAGAGCAGGGCTGGCAGTTTGTTTGGCTGGCATAGCTGCAGTGGGAAGGGAATGAGTGACCCTAGCACTAATGAACTGAATTGAACTGGAAAGATTGAGTTACACAGGATCTCTGTGTGTGCATATCTAGACAGTCTCTGTGAATGCTGACAATGGGAGAAAAAAATGCGTCTGCTTTGTTCTAAATACTATTGTTGTTGTTCATGCCTAGGGTGTGAAAAGTAGAGATCGTGTCATTACTGTAAAAACTCAGCCCTTTCCCCACCCTTGAAAGTGTGTGTAATTGAGTATCATTCTGCTACCTAAAGTGAACTGTGGTATATGAAGAGAAAAATAATGCGTGTTGGCTAAATTGCGTTTCAAAGAATTTGGCAATTTTATCTCTTCAAGCAAATCTTTTAAGGTCCTGGTGGTTCAGCATAGCCACCTATACTGATATGTACCCAGGTTTTTTCTTTTAGAGGGAAGGCACAGAAATACTCCACAGTGTAGAGGTGTGTGGTAGCTTACGCAGATGGACCTCTAGCTTAGCAAGTGGTGTGAGAGGATGAATTTGGTTCTGTAAAGGGTGCAAGGGAAGCAACTTAAGAGATGCTGTTGTATGCATACTTCATGGGGATGAGTCTTATTTTGTAAAGAGTATGGTTTGAGATGAAACGAGCAAATAAGAAAAGCCCTAAATAAGTGAAGCATGTTTTGAATTAACTCTTTAATTTGTATAAAGTTTGTTTAGAGGCAGATTTGAAGTGCATAAAACCTTTCAAACTTGAGAAATTTTGGCTGTGGGTATTTATGTAATGACTCAAGTCCACCTCACCTTTTGTGTTGTAGCTACATAGCATTAAACAGTTTCTTAGTTACTTGCAATGAAATGTCCCTTTGTGTAGATATAAAAGCCATATTTTCCACTTCAATATTCTGTCTCCTTGAACAGGTTTTGATCTCAGTTAACATGGAGTAAATCCAAAGTAATTCCATTACAGTCAGTGATGTTAGTTTGGATTTACACCAGTATAACTGAGGTCAGAGCCTGGCTTTGGTTGTCTGCTTTCTTAATTTGCTAAATATTACATATTTTGCAAATATCCTTTCACATCTCCTCTTCAGACCTTGCTGGCTCCTCCTACTTTCCCAAATTCCAAGAGTAACAATGTAGGTGAAATTTACTTGATGAAAGATTGTTTAAGCAGGGTCTGTTTTTTATTAGCTCAGCTGTTTTTCATTCTTTCAGCACTGTTTGAAGTTTCATTGTACTCAGGGTAGGATCTGAATTCATCATGCTTTTTCTACTTGACTCTATTTTGTCAATTAGAAGTGTGGTGTTTTAAATTATAGGGTGCTCTCCGACGTTATCATTGAGTAAGAATTGTATGCCTCAGTGACATTTCAAAGCAGTTTCTAACTCCCAAGATCAGAAAAAGGTTGTGCCTTAAGGCATTACTGTTAATCAGCAACATAACATGTTTGAAAAAGCTTAGTAAATGCAAGATGTGACACTGGAGAATGAGATGAATTAAATTTTTCCTGTTTTTGTTTATATTTCCTGACATTATGCTAGTTTTGTAGAAGTGTACTCTGAACTTTGTTACAGAGTATTTTAATTTACCATGTGTGAGTGACATCTGGAATTTCACCTAGGTTACTCAGTTAAATTGGGTTTCTTATTAAAGTTAGATGTTTGGACAGTTCTATCTGTGCTCATATAATTTAGCTGGTACACTGCGGTCTTGGTCCACATAATCATACCAGAAATGAATCGATAACATTTGTATTAACGTCTTTACAGTTGGACTTCTACTGGTACAGTATCTCTATCTTCATATGATGATAAATAACCCTGCCCAGAATATCCAGCTTTTACTCTAGTGATAAAGAAAGGATGGGAGATGGGAAACACCACCTCCTTCACAGTCTGGAGACCTTGGACACAAACAAACTCTGTCTGTAGTTAAGCAAAACACTTAAGAATTTTTTTTGTATATATTCTGTTGATTTTGATACAATTTTCACATATGCTTAAGTGTTTTTCTGAGTGACGCCCTGGAGATTTGCCTCTGGCAACAAAGATAGACTTTGGCAGAACTACTGATTTAAACCTGAGTGATAACAGTCTTAATAATTTGGATGCCATTTTGTACTGCAGACACCTGACCAAAAGCTTCACAGAAAGACTGAATCTCTCCTGAAGTCCATGCAGTGGCAGTCTTCACCATGACTATACCAGTGGGCGGTTCATAAAAACAGATGGTTCCTTGATCCTGCACAACAGACTGTTGTTTAAAGAGTTAGTCATGCACTTAAGGTTCTTGTTCCTTGGCATTAGTGTTCAAGAAAGTTAGCCTGACTATTAATGTATGTAGGAATTTCATGTTGGTTTGTGAATGCCATTAAGAACTGCATGTTTTTGCTGTGGTTTTGAGCCTTCTTTTTGGATGCAAGAACTAAGGCATAAATGAGTAGCTCCGAGTACTTGTAGCACAGCCATCAGTTCTTATACCTGTGCTTTCATCTTAGAAATGACTGTGCTATGGGCTGGACAACTGCTATGGTTTCTCAGGCAGCTGGCTGTGGAAGCCTCATGGCTGGAATGAGAAAGTGCTTGAGAAGATGTGCAGAAGCAGAAGGGGGGTTGGCCGAGGCTGCCTTCTAAAGAGACTGCTCTTTGAGGAAGAGAAGCTATTCCATTATCATGTGCTGTTCCAAGGCCTGAGACTTGCATGGGGCAGTGAAGTCCCACTGAAGGGGGTAGCATTCAGAAGTATGTTTTCTTCAGATCTGAACTGCTTATGCTGTTTAAAATGGTCTGTGGTTAAGATGTTCCTTTTCTAGGACTGTGGTTCCTTGCTTTACTGCTAGGTTGTGCCTGGACAGCATAACTAGCAAAGCAGAGCTCTCATCACTAGCAGGCCTTTTGTTGGAAAAGTATGTTTGGAAAAGTCTGTAAGTGAAGGTGAAATGGGCAGTTGGAGATTCAGTTGTTGAGTCACTGGGTTGCTGGACTCCCAAGTCTTGCTGCCTGTGAAGGACCTTGGGCATGAGATTGGCACTTGAGGGTGTGCCAGAGAGACTTTGCAGCGGGAGCCCTAAACAACCCACATTAGTACAAAGACAGAATCCAATCTATCAGGGCAAGATCAATCTATTTTAAAACTAGCTTCAGTGAGAAGAATTGTCCTGGTTTCAGCTGGGATAGAGTTATTTGTCTTCCTAGTAGCTGGTACAGTGCTATGTTTTGAGTTCAGTATAAGAAGAATGTTGATAACACACTGATGTTTTCAGTTGTTGCTCAGTAGTGTTCAGACTATAGTCAAGGATTTTTCAGCTTCTCATGCCCAGCCAGGGCACAAGAAGTTGGCACAGGACACAGCCAGGGCACCTGACCCAAACTGGTCAACAGGGTATTCCATACCATGGGACGTCCCATCTAGTTTAGGAACTGGGAAGTGGGGGGGGGGAATAGCCGCTCGGGGACTGGCTGGGTGTCAGTCGGCGAGTGATGAGCAATTGCCCTGCGCATCATTTGTACATTCCAATCCTTTTATTATTGCTGTTGTAATTTTATTAATGTTATCATTATCATTATTAGTTTCTTCTTTTCTGTTCTATTAAACCGTTCTTATCTCAACCCATGAGTTTTACTTCTTTTTCTCAATTTTCTCTCCCATCCCACTGGATGGGGGGGAGTGAGTGAGTGGCTGCGTGGTGCTTAGTTGCTGGCTGGGGTTAAACCACGACAAGAATATATTCTGAGATGTGTAACTAGTGCTCTTGTTCTTTAAAAAAAATGAGTGACATGCCTTGTGTGACAATTTGGGCCAATTTAGTTGTTAATTCACATAGTCTATTGAAAATTATTCTTTTTTTGTTCTGTTTTTAATGGTGTAGAGTTTTTGGACGAGTTTTATTTTTTTAGCACTACTGGGATCTTATCAAGATCTCATAATTTTAAAAATTGTTCCATATTATATGCTAAGCCACTTTGCTCTGAAGAGGCTGAGGAGTGCTCACTTGCCAACTCTCATATGACAGTAGTAGTGAACTACTTGAGGGTGGACTTTGGTGTAGTAACATCTAGAATAACTGCTGCTGTTTAGTAACTAAAGTCTTAAGTCTTAATGATACTAGAGGACTGCATATATTGTGTCAGTCTGACAAAAGAATATGAGAGATGAGAAGCCCATGGAAGATGTAAAATAAAGAAACGCTGAAACCATGCCCTTACCTGCTTGATTCTTTGCTAGCACAAATAGGGTGGGAAACTTTGGTAACAGAGCAGCTGAAAATGCAATCAATTGAGAGCAAACTTCAGCTGATGAGATCAGCCTGTGAGCCCCTTTATTTCTACTCAGCAGTAGTGGTGAGTGACAAAAATCTTGCATTGCACTGAAAGCACACTTTTGATGTTCACTGAGGTGGTATCCTCAGTTAATGTATGTGGCTGCCAGCTGCAGCAACTAAGAAATTAGCACCCACCTTTCACTTGTGTTGACTTGCAAGGGGAGTGGTTATGACTTAAAATATCCCACCCTAAATTGTCAAAGTGTATTTGAAAGCACCTGCATGTTCAGAGTGTCAGTGTTTTTCAGGGTCTGCATTGTGCCTGGAAGAAAATACACTTCTGATTGACGTACATAAACAGTACAGGTCAGGTTGTAGCATTGATTTTTGGAGCTTGATGGCTTCAAGGCCACAGATGCAAACTGTCCAAAGAAGAAAGCTTTGTGCTCTGTTGTATAAACAGGCTGAACAATTTAGTGGAAAAAAAAAAATCATGGTATATGTTTCCATTTTTAAAATGTAATAGTTTTTTAGGAGTAACTTTGGTAATTATTTAGTGATTGATTATTTTATTCGCATGTGAGAGTTCCATGTTTTTCCAGTAGTCAGCTGAGTACATCCTAGTCTTGTTGGGCTATGCCAGACAGAAGGTGAAATTGGGAAATAAAGGGATCAAGGCAAATGAGTTAGTCTAAGTTAATTTCTGTCTAAACATAAATAGTGGCATTATTTTGAACAAATTTTAAAAGATGAGCAAACAGAAAAGAATGTTTCTGCATAATGTATTCCTGTTTAACTGATTTAAGTTATCCTCATGTGAAATGAAAAAGACTATTTTGTTTAGGGTAAAAAAGTTAATGTTCTCAACTTTTTTTCCTCTTCCCTCACTCCTCACATCTGCTTTTTGAATTAGTTTGGAACATGCTTGCATTTTTACACTAGTAAAACTCAGTGGAATTTTATAGTCCACAGATAATATTTAATGTTTCCCTCTCTTCCACAGCTTCCTAAAAACTACTGAACAGTCAAACCTGCATCAAGAGCAGAAATATTCTCATGATTTTCCTTTTTCTTCTTCCAAAGCCATGAAACAGCTTTCCTATAGCCATTAACCTCCTGTTCTGTTCAGGCATCCCACCGCACATTTGGATATGTCATGTCATGTTCCCTGCGGTCAGTGCCAGGGCAATGAGCCCTTGCAAAGGGGTGATAGAAATCTGCACAGAACATGATTCTGCCCCTGCCGACACTGCTAACTGCAGCCAATTGCACTGAGCTGTGGTGTATAGATATGTGTGGGTAAATCTGGATGGATTAGGAGCAACACAGTTAAGCTCTTATGAATCTTGCTGTAATGAGCTGCCTAAAGTTATTGCTTGCATAGAAGAGTTGGCAAAAAGGCAGATGTATTTGTAAGTGAGCTGCCAGTGGAAAGGAAACAAATGCCACTTGTGGGACTCGTAGATGGCGTCTCGGTACCGCTGCAGGCCAAGTGACAGGGCCAGGCCCTGTAACCTAGACATAGCTGTGTTATTTTTGTGAAGCTGTGCTTTGTGGCCTCAAAATTAGTTTCTTGTAAAACACTTCTGGTGGTTTATTCCGAGTTTATCCTGAGCCAAACGTGCAGGTTTGGCTGCCTCCTCGAGTTGGTAGCTGCTTACACAGGGAGTGAAGACATTGCACGGTAGTACTGCTAGTGGTTAGCAAAGGCTCTTGCTGTACCTGCTCAGACAGGGGGAAGGGGTAACAGGTAAAGCTGAGAGTCTGTTTATTTTTTTGCTGCAGAGTCCAAAACATTGATAGTCTATTCGGCTTTAATCCATACGATTTGTGAAATACTTGTGTTTGTATCTTTTCTGTGGAGACACCAGCAATGTCCTTCAGCTTAGTGGAGCAGCATCATCTACTTCAAAAAGTTTTCATACCCAAGAGATTTTAGGTAGAGCCTGAAGGATGATGCAGAAGGTGGCTGATGAGCTTTTAGGATGCTGACTCCTGAGTGGAGCTAGCTCAGGCTGAGATGGTGACATGCTGTGCGTGCATGGCTGAGCTGTTGGTGGTGAAACCCTGGAGTTGCTGTTTCACAGCTGGAGAAGCAAGCTGAGATTGGTGCTTTCTGAATGAGTGCACAACTCTCTTCCAGCTTTGGTTCTCTTCTAGTCTTTTCTCAGTCAATTTTTAAAATTATGATGTTACATTATAAGGTGTTTTGCTGGCTGTCTGAGCCTCAATTTTATACACCAAATGACTGTCAGCAGAAATGGTGCTTAGACATGAATTGGGGGATTGTTTACATACCATGGAACTTGCCTAAGGTCAGTGAATTTGCAGGTTCTCTTTCCAAAGTGATAAGTAAACATGTCTGGCTTGCAGCCAAATCCTTAGCAGCACAGTCAGAATCGGAGACTTCTGTGCAACAGGATTTATTTAACAAATATTCTCAGAGATTAATTGTGTGACTACTGTGGAGACAAGTTCTGGTTTTTGATTCTTCCACCAGATTAAAAGGATGAAGTAAGTGCGATGCTACAGAGGGGGGAGAAGAACATTTTGTTACTTCCCGTGTGGTTGTTAAATGGCTCCCAGCAGCTAAACTTATGGGGACTGCAGTGTGCTAGTTAGGACAGTTGACTGTGTGGCTGGTCCTCCTGTGTGCAGCCTGCACCGGTGCTGTGGAAGCCTTTGCATGCTGCTGTTCCAGAGTGAGAGCTGGGAAGAACCAGAAGCCACACCGTAAGGCATTTTCACTGGTTTGGACCACAGAAAGGAAGGAGAGACATAAGACTGTTGTCACCACCAAGCTATTCTGGCAGCCTTGGAGAAACTCCTCAGCCTGGCTGCATGACTCCTTTTCCTTTACCCTGAGGTTGTGGTGGCCATTTGAGTTTCTCAGGCTTGGTTCCCTATAGTTCTGCAATAAGTTTATCCCTTACGGAATTATTTCTGCTGCTTAAAAATGTTTTTGTTGGTGCCTTTTAGAAAATGACACAATTACGAATGATACAGGCAAAAAGTTAAGGGATGGGAGAGAGCTGCTTTCAGCTGCCTTGACAGTTACCAAAGTAAACAGTGCTCTAATGAAGGTTTTGAGAGGCTTATCTGGCCATGAAAAACTTGCTATATCTTTTTTTAAATTGACATTTAAATCCAAACCACATTTTTAAGAAAATAGAACTAAAATGTTTCAGTATCCTCTTTGCCCAGATTGGCTCTGTCAGATAAGCAATTTTGTAGTCAAGTTTTCTGCAGCTTTTTCCCATCATTTTCTTGTGCAACGGAATCCTACAACAGCCCAGGTTGGAAGGGACCTCGAAAAATCATCTGGTCCAACCTATCAAATAAAGCCTCACCAGGAGTAAGAAATCTGTCTGTTAAGTAGAAATAGAAAACAAACTATTTACAAAGTCTTCACTGTTAAAATTATTAATAGATTTTTAAAAGGACCAGAAAGTTCACTTTAAGCTGGTATACCAGTAACTGACCTTCTTCTAACATCTTTAAACAGATGGTTCAACTTAACAAACTAATTGATGCTTCTTTATTCACAGCAGTATTTGAGGCACCATTGAACTGTTGTTAGAGCCCTGGGGGTAATATTCACAACTGGATATTGTCAGAGGGAATAATAGGTGTATACAGACAATGTTATCTGCTGTAAAATTCCATGTTCTGTCAGCTGCATATGGATTAGTTTTGTGAAGTAGACATTAATTTAGAATGATGCATGGAGATTTGCATTTACAGTTGTAATGGCTAAAAGGAAACGGTTTGGGTTTCTAATGGTTTTACACTGGTAATCCTTTAGCAATTCATTTTATAGTGTAATACTTGGAGACAAGCTGGGACCTGTTCTAATTGAAATCAATAAAAACTCTGTCATTGACTTAAAAAGAAAGCAGATGCATTTTTAATAGTAAAAAGGAAAAAGGAAATTTTTCGGTACAGAGTAAACTCATATGCAGAATACTCAAGAGTTTTGTACTGAACGTGACACAACTTCTTTCTCCTAGCAGCTGCTCTCAGGTTACTTTATTTTTGTTGTGCTTGAAAATCTCTGTTCTTAAAGGATGGCAACGGGATACATCATAAAACATTTTATATAGTATTGAACTGATTATGTTCATGCGCGTGTATGTATATACACGCATGCGCACACATACACACGATGTCATCTCGTAAAAGCTTGTTTTTATTCTCCTAGAATTTTCTAAAAGAAATCTTTTTTTTTCCTTCTTTGTTCTTTTGAGAGACAGGTGGCTTGGTATGAAAAAAGAGGAAAATCCATTTAGTTGTGTTTTAGTTATGCAAGTGTGGGTAGGTCTGTGGTTAGAGTCTCATTATCTTTTGTATTTGTTTAGGGCTAATTGGCTAATGTGGTTTGCTGATAATTTTCAGAGCAGAATTTATTTAAATAACTTTTCAAGGATTTTGTCAGGCATCTGAAGGAATTTTAGGTCAGTCTTTGCTTTTTGGTGATTATTTTATCCTCTACAGAGGAAAAACCCCTAAAGTTTACCACACTGCGTATAGGCTTCATATCTAACAGTTGTGCTGTTCTGTTTTGTGTCAGGTCATGTAACTCCCTCTTTTCCAAGAAAGCCCAACAGACCCATTTGAATATGATACACCATATTCCATCTATGATTTTTAAAAAAATTCTTTTACCATGTGAAGGCATTACCAGAACGTAAGCCTGTTAAAGAACAGCATAGGATTAATATGGTAACTTTGGAAAGTCCTTGTTTCCATGGTCTCTTGACAGTTTTAAGCACCAACTGATTAGTGCTGTGGTCTCCATAAAGCTTGTTAGGAGAATGGCTCCTTCAGAAAAACATTGACTCCTGGTTTATTAATAACTGGGTAGTAATTACACATGTTAAGAACGGTTCCTGACTTGGGTTATCACTATATGCTACATAGCGTGAATGTAGAGTATTTCTCATCATGACAGACTGAGCAGTACTGGGTTGTCCTGCTCTCAGGATGCTCAAGTTGCTGTTGGTAACTTTATTTGCTTACATGGTCTGTTTTTATGTAGATGTCAGTGCTGAGTGCATTAGTAATTCCATATCCTTCATGAAAGCAATGTGGCTGCAGTTTCAGCAGGAAAGAGCCAGTTGATTTTTCAGTTTTGATTGTCTCATGATCAAAAAGCTGACTTGGCTTGAGTAAGGTAGCCCTCTCCAAGGATCTTCCAAGTCTCTTTGAAGGAAGTAATCTGTGAGTATAATCTTCCAAGCAGCAGAAGCTTTTAATTAGACTTTGTAATTTGATTCCTCTGTTCTGGGAAAAAAAAAAAGAGAAGCTGTGATTTTTTTTTATTTTTTTTTTTTATTTTTTTGCCAGTCGGCATATGGACCTCTCCTATGGTGAGATACATTTGGGGACACGGTGGGAACCAGAGTTCAGTGAAGAAAGCGAAGAAGCCTTATGTGTGAACTTGCAAGAAACCTGCAGTGCCAAGAGGCTCCCGATGGTGGAGCTCGGCTGTTCTTGGCCGGCAGCAGCACAGCCAGCGGTGTGGGCAGCAGCTCAAAATGAATCTTTCCTAGATGTTGCAGCAAATAAGTTCATTTTGTAATGCAATATCAAGTATAAATTTTGAATTAAAAATTTAGTTTTAAGTAGTATTTGATTTAACTTCAATGGTTGAGGTTATTAATCACAAAACAACTCTGTAAAATTTGTATTTATGTTCATTCCTGCCCTATTCTTTAGTGTAAGTTTTATCCAGCACTGTTACAAGTGTTGAAGGAGTATTGCCAAAATACACAGACCAAGAGATGAGACAGAAATAGACCTGGACTGAACTGGAGTTCAGTCTGAGAAAGAATTTAAAGAGCATTATGAACTGAATTTTACTCAGTTCAGATTGTTGTTAACAAGGGGAAATAAACAAAACCAGAAAGTAATCTGATGACCTTTTCAGATGTTCAGTGTAAGCTAAGAGCATGGGCCAGCTTCAGTAACTGATTGCTGCTCTCATGCTGTACAGTAAGGAAGCTGTGGTTGTAGTCCTTATCAGCTGTTTATTCTTTACTGTAGACTGAGGGAGGCAAATTAATCAAAGCTTGCATGCTGTATAGCATCAACAGATGCTGCTTTTTTCTTTTTTCTTGTGCCTGCTGGTGCTTTGTCTTGTTAGAAAAGAAAAGAAGCAGTATGAACTTCTGTACTCTTGGCAATACTGGACTGACAAGTGTAAAACCAAACCCTCTGTGCACAGAAGTGATGCGTAAGAGCATGGGGCAGCAGTTTGGTATGTACTTGGTTCACTGGGATGGCTCAAGGCTTGGATGTAGGGGACCACCTAGTTGCAAGAGACTCGCATAATCTCCATGGCTCTTTCAGTCCTTTGGCCTCTCTTAGGGACTGTCAGCTGTGTTGCCAGCTGTGGCTGTGTGTTTTGTGATTTGGGCAATCATCCATTGAGAGCTGGCTAGAGGCAGCCAAAGTCATTTCAGAAACAATGGCTGCTGGCCCCGTGATGACAACAGACCTCCAGGGCTGTTCAAAGAACCAAGGAAAGGGAGGAGGAAGGTGGGTCTCCTGCAGGTGCCAGGATTCTGTATTTTTGCTTGTCCCCAGAAAGGAAAAAATCTTGCTTTGTGTCAATCTCTTTACATTTGGGACATTTAATAGCCACTGGCATTACTTTAAATTTTAACCACATGGAGTCAAGTTCTCTGGTCTCTTTACCTCTTATTTGTGCACCAGCAATAGACAAGATCTGGCCTATCAGTGGAACTAGAGGGGATGTTCAAGTGGATTATTTCCCTGAACAATAATCAACCTGTAGACCTATTTAATTCAAGCTTTCTTTTTCTTATTTCCAGCCTGAGGGAGTAGATTTTTCTATCAGTGGTTCCATGGTGAGCGTGATATAGTACCACTCATCCAAGGGGCTTGAGAAGCTCTAAGGCTGTTTTGTGCATCACCCATTTAAGACAGAATTTGTAGCAAACCTAGATTTATTTTAATGGTCTCTGGGTAGAAGAGGTTACTCTGCACATCCTGTGGTTTGTGACTGTAGTTCTCAGAAGGTAGAGTTAACAGTGTGCTGGCTGTTACTCTACTGGGCAAATTGGCACCTGATTTTTATTATTTATTACCGCGTTTGGTTAATAACTTTTAGACAACTGCACTTGAGGCCCATAAGCTAAACTTAGTGCTTGTTGCAGTAGACAAAGTTGATAATATTAGATTTTATCCACTGTAGGTCTCCAAGCTAGGTTTTCTTTTCCAAGAAAAGTAAACATATATAATGCCTTTTTTTACGGTTGCTATTTTCCTTTTTAAAAAAAAGGAGACACAGGCTCATAAATGTTATAACAATGGGAAATAACAGTATAAACATGGTACTTACTAAGGCACATTTTTAGTAAAACTTCTGTTAAATCTTTGGTCTCTGAGTTTAATCCAGGCTTTGGTGACTGCCCTGAGGTGACTGGTGAAGAATTTGATGTACAAGTGTGATGACCATCGCCATCCGTGAGGATGGAGCTTCAATAGTGCTCCACTGATGCTAGGTTAGGCACGTTAGCAGTGCTTAGCAGTTTGCATGGACTGTCTATCTGTTTTTTATTTGAATAGCCAACTAAAGAAAAACTGTGTGCAGTCTGACTCCTTCCAGTTAGTTGTCTTAAGCTGAAGTTTGCATATTAAAGTTAGTAGTCATAAGTCATGTGGCTGAAAAGCTATTTAAAAATATTAAAAAAAAAAAGTGACTGCATTAATGAAACACGTGAACTTGCTGGGTTTGTTTGGCTTTTTCCTGTCTGGTTAAGAATCTGGTAAAAGTTGCTCACTGCAGTTCTTGGGCTCTTTAAAAATTTAATGATACCCAGGTTAGACTCTGAAGGCTAAAAGCAACTGAGTCATGAGGGAATATTATTTAGGAAGAAACTTTAAATAGCTTATTACATGTTCTAGTGCTAAGCATCTTGGCTTACTCCAGTGCTTCTGAGTCCATTGGGAGGGTCTTTCCAGTGGGGTGTCCGTTGGCCTTGGGAGACTCATTGTGATTGTAGGCAGCATCTCCAATGCTGCTTGTGCTTCTGGAAAAATTCAGCAAGGTGTTTATTACACAGCTCCCATCATCTTTAATACGAGCTGAGGGTGTCCTTCGGTTTAGAGCACAAAGCACAAGGCCCTAAGTTTGGGTTTGTTGGGGTTTTTTTTGTTTTTTTTTTTTTTTTTTCTAGGTGGTGGTAAGTAATCCTTGTCTAGCTTGTATTTTCAGAGTCAGCTGCTTGGGTTTAGTAGTCTACTACAGAAATTTTCAATCAGTTAAAAGTGGAGCAGCATTTTAATTGCATTAATGCTTAAAACATAACGGTAAAAAAATCTTATGTTTCTGTGTACATATGTTTGTCAGCTGTTTGAGGAATAAAAATGTTCACTATAATTTGAGATGGCAGTTAAAAGTATTTTTCTTTTATTCAGTTGCACCTGTGAGGTCACACTCTGATGTTGGAAAGGACAAGAAAGCACTGTGAAACGTTTCTGATGGCAGCTCATGAGTGATCTGTAGTGAGGCGAAGTCCTGATGTGTAGGACCCAATTTACTGTTAGGAAATTAAAGGTTTCTGCTGAAGTGCCCTTAGTACAGACAGGTGGCTGGAGGCTGGTTAAGAGTAACTCTATCATTCTTATTTTCTTAATCCTTGGCAGGTAGCTACTCCTAAAGGTCTTAAAGGAATTAAGAGGAATTAAAAGAGCTTTACAGTGAATTGGATACAGAGAAGGAAGCTTGAGCTCAATGCTCAGCACTGTTAGTAAACAGCTTTTATGGAATAATTGCACACCAATTTCTTTTGGCAGCAATCCTGACTTAGGCATTTTAGCTCTTCTAGCTGATTATTACTAATCCTTTATCATCTCTTCACTTGTGGTGATAGAAGTACTTGAGAGTGTGTAAAGGAAACAAGACCAGAAGGTAGATCTGATACAAAAAAATTTTTTATATATATAAATAAAATATGGGCAAGCAGGGGTGCGTATGTATAAATAAAACCCACATTAGTCTTCTGATCTCAAAAACTGCCAAAATTGCCATAGCTTGGAAGCAGCACTCGGATGGAAAGGCAAGATGAGAAGTGCTTAAGCTGGCACTACTCATAAAATGAATGTATGTAACCATGCCCAGTGTGTGATATTTTTATTTTTTTTTTTCCCCACAATCAAACATACATCTCAAGAGGTAAGTCTTGACATATGTTAGAAATGTATGCTAGAGTGCCTCCACTGGGTTACCTAATTCCCATTCACATCATTGAAAATCTTTCCTTCTTCCCTTCCACCTCCAGCCCTTTGCCACACATGTATTTTCAATAATCCCAGTAAATCAGAATCTCCAAAAATTGTGTGAAAAGAAGACATTTGACAGCCTGAAGATACAAATAACTCATATGCGTAGTTTGACCTGTAAATTCTTATTCATACTATTTCACTTGAATCATGATACTTAGTGTACAGTGGATGGTGAAAACAGTGATTGCTTTGTAAATGCAACTTCCTGATGAAGAAGTAGCATACTTATGTATACTGCCAGCTCTGAAAATGATTTTTCATGGGGATATCAAAAATCTCATAGCACACTGTCCTGGTTTCAGCTGGGATAGAGTGAATTGTCTTCCTAGTAGCTGGTTATGTTTTGAGTTCAGTATGCAAAGAATGTTGATAACACTGATGTTTTCAGTTGTTGCTCAGTAGTGTTTAGTCTAAAGTCAAGGATTTTTCAGCTTCTCATGCCCAGCCAGCAAGAAGGCTGGAGGGGCACAAGAAGTTGGCACAGGACACAGCCAGGGCACCTGACCCAAAGTGGCCAACAGGATATTCCATACCATGTGATGTCATGCCCAGTATATAAACTGGGGGGAGTGGGGGTGGGGGGATCGCTGTTCAGGGACTAGCTGGTTGTCAGTTGGCAGGTGGTGAGCAATTGCCCTGCGCATCATTTGTACATTCCAATCCTTTTATTATTGCTGTTGTCATTTTATTAATGTTATCATTATCATTATTAGTTTCTTTTTTTCTGTTCTATTAAGCCATTCTTATCTCAACCCACGAGTTTTACTTCTTTTCCTGATTTTCTTCCCCATCCCGCTGGGGGGGGGGGGTGGGGGGGGAAGTGAGTGAGCGGCTGCGTGGTGCTTAGTTGCTGGCTGGGGTTAAACCACGACACACACATTTTATTTTTCAAGGTATGCCTTTAAAAAACGTGCATGTTTTACTGAGTACAGATCCTTATTTTTCAGATGCCTAGTGCTAAACTTTTCAGTCCACTCCATAAATAAAGCATGTGGGAGATAATTGCCACTAAGGTATTCTTTGTGTTATAAGTTGGGGGAAAATATATATTTCTTGAGTTCTGTACTACATAATGAAGAAATAACTAAATATACTTTGATTGTACAGTTCTAGGCCACAGAGTGCTATACTTTTACTCCATTGCAAAGATGCAGCCCTGGTGAAAATCTGCATTATACCAATAAACTGGTAGAGTTGGGATGACATATTGTTCTGTGTAGCAAAACAGGAATGTAGTAAAAGGGTGTTGTAATTACATGTGTTATTAAAATACCTTTTTTTTTGTTGCTCTTGTGTGTGGTTTGGTGGTGTTTTGTTTGTTTCTTGTGTGTTGTGGGTTCTCTCTCTTTTTCTTTTTTTATTTTATTTTTCATTTGTAGTGTACTAGTTCTGAAGGTTGTGTTCTTTGGAAGTATCCAAAGGTGTGGGGGCTTCCTGGGGGGATGTTTTGTTTTGTTTTTTTTAATCATGGATATGGTTTTGCACCAGGGAAACGTCTTTGCTCTGAATTAGAAGAAGGAATTCTGTGGGTGAGAGTGCTCCACAGGATTTAGCCTCTCTTCTGAAATTCCTTCAGCTACCAAGTATCAAATAGAACTTTTTTTTTTCTTCCAGAACAAACAAATTCAGTGTTCTGAGTTGATGAGAGGTAGGCAAATGGCTTCCATATTCCTTTGCTAGATCTCCTAAAGCATCCTGCTGTCTAAAACAGATATTTGGTGCAGATGTCTTACATGGTCAGAATTAAAGCAGTGCCAAATTTGCAATCACCCTCAGTGGTAATTATACGTGATTGTGTGTCATTGGGTAATTTGTGGTTTTCACAATGTGCTGGCTGTTCAGCTTGTATATAAACATGTTGTGATATTTGTTTAGTTGCTTAGGTACAAGCTCAGACACCATAGTGGTTATGTTGAGTTTTGTGATTTCAGTTTAGGAAGTCTGGGCTTTGTTCAGTAATGTACAACCATTCCTTTAAAAAAGGTTTCCTTTCCTATGTTATCAGTTTTATGTGTGTGTGCATTAAGTCTTGGATCACCAAGTCAGTCTGAAAGAATTGAGATTGTATTGGCTTTGTGTGGCAAGGTTTTGGTAGCGGGGGAGGTTACAGGGGCAGCTTCTGTAAGAAGCTGCTGGAAGCTTCCCCTGTGTTGGAGAGAGAGCCCATACCAGCCGGCTCTGAGACGGATCCGCCACTGGCTGAGGCCGAGCCAATCAGTGATAGTGGTAACACCTCTGGGATAACATTTTTAAGAAGGAAAAAAAGTTGGGACAGATGGAAATGGCAGCCTGAGAGATGAGTGAGAACATGTAGGGGAAACAACCCTGCAGACACCAAGGTCAGTGAAGAAGGACGGGCAGGAGATGCTCCAGGTGCTGGAGCAGAGATTCCCCTGCAGCCCGTGGGGAAGACCATGGTGAGGCAGGCTGTCCCCCTGCAGCCCATGGAGGTCCACGGTGGAGCAGATATCCACCTGCAGCCCGTGGAGGACCCTACGCCGGAGCAGGTGGGTTCCCGAAGGAGGCTGTGACCCTGTGGGAACCCTGCGCTGGAGCAGGCTCCTGGCAGGACCTGCGGATCTGTGGAGAGAGGAGCCCACGGAGCAGGGTTTCTGGCAGGACTTGTGACCCCATGGGGGACCCACGCTGGAGCAGTGTGCTCCTGAAGGACTGCACGCCGTGGAAGGGACCCATGGTGGAGCAGTTCGTGAAGAACTGCAGCCTGTGGGAAGGACCCACATTGGAGAAGTTCATGGAGGACAGTCTCCCATGGGAGGGACCCCATGCTGGAGCAGGGGAAGAGTGTGATGAGTCCTGCCCCTAAGGAGGATGCAGCAGCAGAAAATAACGTGTGATGAACGGACTGTAAACCTCATTCCCTGTCCCCCTGTGCCACTGGGTGGGGTTGGTAGAGAATCTGGGAGTGAAGTTGTGCCCGGGAAGGGAGGGGTGGAGGGAAGGTGTTCTGAGATTTGGTTTTATTTCTCATTACCCTACTCTGGTTGATTTGTAATAAATTGAGTTAATTTTCCCCAAGCTGAGTCTGTTTTGCCTGTGGCAGTAATTGGTGAGTGATCTCTCCTGTCCTTATCTTGACCCACAAGCTCTTTGTTATATTTTCTCTCCCCTGTCCAGCTGAGGAGGGGGAGTGATAGAATGGCTTTGGTGGGCACCTGGTGTTCAGCCAGGGTCAACCCACCACAGACATTTACATTGTCCTTTTGAGACAAGAGAATTTAGTTGCTGCCTAATTCAGACATGCTGTCATGCTGTGTCTGTGTTGGGTTTTTCATATCTTGCATAATTACCCCTAGAGGACCGGGAACAGCTTTGGAGTAATGAGCCATGGGGAGACCTCCACAACAAACTAGTCCCAAATATTCCAATATCAGTGCCTAAAAATGGATTCATAGTTCAGCATCAAAACAGACATATTCTGTTAGAGTATTTCATGTGTCAGTCTTTGCCTAAAGAACTGATTAAGTTAAAAAAAAAGTTTTTTCTGCTTTACTTGGCGTGCTTGCAGGATCTAGTTTCTGAGTAAATATTCTGTATTTAGAATGATACATTTGTAACTATGCTTGATTTGAGGAATGTCTGACTTGTGTGTTTGGCTTCTGCATGCAGTTATTAAGACTTTGGGCAATTTTGGATGTGTATAAAAGTGCAATTAGACCTATGAGTTGACTGGCTACATGGTACCATTAAAGATGCACAGAAGAACAAAGTCATGCCTCCACTGCTTTTCTCAGACACCAGAAACTATTTTGAGTATTGACACATTGGTCTTTTTCTTTTTACAGTGTCTACTATTGTCTGTTAACGTGACTGTGCTTTTTTTGATATTTTATATTAGTTTAATGCCACAAAGCTTTTCAGCATTGTTTCAATGAAAGCTCTTGCACAGGATGAACTTGTACGGTGTGGTACTGTAAAACTATTAAACCCTTTAAGTTCCTTCAGAAACTCTGCCTGAACTCATGCTTCCCAGTTAGCATCTTGAAAGTTCTAAGAACATTTCTCCATCATGGTCTGTAATAGTTTTTACATCGTTAATAGTGCTGTAGTTTAGCATTGCACAGGTATTGGTGTGTCAACTGCACTGAGTCTCAGACCTGCCTCTCTGCATTTGTTCTAGAGACCCAGGTCCAAACTGATGACTGCAACTTGATTTAGACTATACAGTTTTTGAGGTTCTTAGTGTATCATTAATTTAACCTTCTCTGATGCCTTGTGAGAGAACTTGCTATTCTTTCCCAAAGTCCTTTTTGGTAGTAGTTCCTAGCTGGCAAGTAAACTTAAAGCACTTCTGGTAATGTCTTCTCACTTTTGTCTATTCTGAATGCTTTGAAGGGCTGTGTTTACCTGCACTGATGAAATGGTCTTGCATGGGTTGCACTTTGAGGTAGCAGAATGAGAATAAAAGAAAATGAACTTGGTGAAGGCTATTACAGCTTTTTTGGCAAGTGGGTCACACAAGCTGGTGGCACAACAGCATGTGAAAGACAGTAGATGCTGAGTTTTTTGGTACAAGTTGGTGAGCGTTCAAATGGTGAGAATCAGTCATATCACCATTTAGACCTAGAACGATGGGCTTGTAAGCTCCATGGGAAGAGTACTGAATAACCTTCATACAACTGAGAAGATCAGATCAAGTGGATGGGGGAAGTGATACCAGCCCAGAGTTGGATGGTTATTGCCATTCCAGATGCCTTCTGTATCAGTAACTGATTAGTTTAATGTTGGCAAACTGACTGTAGCTGTAGGTTTACATGAAGTACTAGCATCATTGCTTACAACTGGAAGTCTTCCTGACGTCCCTAAGATAAGAGCTGACATAGAGAGACATGGTTTTGCTGTCTTACACTGGGAATGTCGGTGTCATTCATGTTGCTGCTGTTTGTCCCTTAGAAGAGATCATTGTTACTGAAGATGTGAATGATCCTATTCATTCCTTTCTGGGGCCTTGCTTGACCTCAGGGGAAGCTGATGAACTCTGGCCTTGGTTACGGGATTGGCTGGGGAGATCTGCCCTCTGCATGGCTCCTGTGAAGTTCTCAGTTCTGTCCTGACAACCGGTAAATCTCTACTTGATGCTGACTAGGCCATGCTCCCTTTCCAACCTCTGATCTAGGTGCCATTTCAAAGATCTGCTCTTTACTGGGCTCACACCAGAGGGCAGCCAGAGCCTTGGCAGGATCTTGTGGTGTGCTGGCAAGGGCTTGGGCTTGGCATCTGTGTGCGCTGCTGGAGCAAGCCCTTGCTGCCTGCGGAGAAACAAGGCAAAATTCTCATCCGATCTACACTGGATGTGCTGTCTTTGCTTAGCTGAAGTAATGTTGCTTTTCAGATCTTTATTTTATAGGGAAAGAAAGCCTTTCCAAAGGATTTACTGCTCTAGAATTGAAAAATGTAATCCCTCAACTGACAGGGAATAATGGGAGCTAGTGGTTTTACTGTAAAACCCATTCTATTATATGCTTTAGAACAATGGTTGGCAGGGGATAGATTTGAAGCATAACAATTTGGAGATAGCTTTATTACAGACATTTGCTTTAAAGAATACCCAAAGGAGGGTGATACCAGGTGGAGTGGTAGGAGTGGGAGTATCGCAGGATGAAATATGTGGAGGAATGGCGAGTCCTTATAATTGCCTTTTTGATGATACTGTAGTATTTTGGTAAATAACGTTCACAGACAAATGACTCAAAACCATACCAAAAAACCCTTAAGACAGTTTAATATTCTAGGAAAGGTTTTGTATGATCTCCTGGGTGACTTTCAAACAAATTAAAACCTACACTTACCAAAAGGCACTCATAAATAGAGCCCCCCCAAGCAAACACGTGTGTGATTATAGTAGACTTTAGTGATGGCTGTTGTTGAAACTCCAGTGAAATAAAACTTTGGACCATTTAAAAAAGAAAAATGTCTAGATTATATGAAAGATAAGGATGTATTAACTTTTATAGAGCTTGGAAAGGGCTGTATGGTCTGCTGAGGCAGCACTTCCATGTAAGCTACAGCTGTGTTTAAATTGGTACCACTGCAGTTTCATGTTTTTCTTTCACCCTGACTGCATAATTGTACTCCATTTTGCATGCCAGTACTCAGCCGATCTCTTCATGAGTGGTTTGGGGCACTAAACTAGCGGAAATCTATTCACTTTTTTCTTTTTGTGTGTGTGTGTCTTTATTTATTTATTTATTTTTGGCTTAGCACCCTGACCCAGCTTGCTGAGCTAGATGAATGCCATTACTGGCACAAGGACAGGGCAGGAATGCCTGCCCAGGACAGGGGAAGAATGAACTGTGCGAGTGCCAAGACAGATCAAGGTAAACTGTCAGGAAATCACAGCTGTAGGAAAACAGCTGGTTAGAATCACATTTGATACCAATTAGGCAATTGTTGAAGGGGCAGAAGAAGGCTTGTGGTACAGCTAGTGTGATTGGGAAATGCTCAAGTATGTGCTGCTGTCACACACCCCAGTCAACTTCAATTTGGTGTCCTGCCATTTCTCAATATACAAAGACATGGGAAAGACCACAAATAAAGTTGATTCTGCTTCAATTCTTTCTGGCAACTGCTGCTAGGTATGCTGCGTTTGGGCATTGGGCTCACACCAGGCTTTTCCAGCTAGAGGGTACATGTTCTTTCAGGCAAGAGATGTGGCACTTTCTTTTTTTTTAATACATTGGTCAGGGAAGCTAGTATGTATATTCTGTTCAGAGAGGCCTCTCCTTTCATGTTTACCTATACAACTGTTTCTGAAAAAATACATTATTTTTTTGGTGCAGCCACACTTGTTTTGGGGATTGTTCTTCCCTTCTGATTACTAAGAACAATTAAATGATTGGTCAAAATCAAATGTGAAAGAAACACAATACAGAATGCTTTATGTGCCTATAAATGTTTAAGACACCTAGAAGTTGGTAATACTGGAATGATTTTAGAGTTACTAGATTTGGAATCATGGATTTCAGTGCTGGGTATATCATTCTCAATTATTCCTTTTTGTTTCTTTTTTTACTACCAGATTTTTATTAATCTGAAACAGTTTCAAGCTCTTCACTTGAAGTTGTCTTTTGATAACTTTGTGTTTTCCTCATAGTTTCCAATTGTTTTCATCCTAGAAATTGGTCCGGTGACGATAACCACAGATCCCAAGAAATTTCAATTTGAACTCAGGGAACTTTATGTTCAGGTGAGTAACTTGTTCGTTCTTTATGTGGTTCTAGCAAAGGCCCTGTTTCCTCCCTCTAATCTTTCCTCTCATGTTGATGTTTCTGCTGCAATGCTTCATCAGGATGTAGGCCACTTACCTCTGTCACTTTACCTGCACAAACTGTCATCTTCCTGTTCCCTGGTCATCTTAGTTTATGATTATAATTAATTATTTTGTCTTAGTTTACATCATTGTGTGGGGACTCAGTTCAATAATACAGGAAAGAACAGTTAGATAATGCTGACATTTATTTTGCATTTTAACTAATCCTGCCACTTGTTCACAGATGCTTTTATGAACGGTTTTACTGTGTTCTGGAACTTATTTCCCATGAAAACCCCTCATTAGCTTTAACTAATTTAGGTACAAAAGGACTGTAAGACCCATCAAGTATTACTTAGGTACAGCCTTCATTGCCATGTGTTACTTTGCACCGACTGATTCAAAGGCATCAGGCTGACTTGGCTAATCTTGACTTACACAAACACTGTTGAATTGTTTCTGTAGCTGTGCTTAGGAGACAAGTAGCAGTTTTTAAGCTAGCACACCAGTACATCTCCCTTGATGAAGTTTCCCTGGGTGAGAGTGAACCACAAATGACATCTGGATCACGTGTTGGAAAGAAAGGGAATTATTGAAATGGAGTTACCCTTACTGAAAGAAAATATGATCCTATTGTCTTGTCCTTTAATCAAGCAAAATGCTTCTGACCTGCAGAGAACCTTGTTGGAGTCAGTAGTGCCAGACAGAGTCTTCCTTAGAAACTGGCACATGCTGTAATGCCTGTAATAAAAGATTGTTTGAAAGCCAATAGTGCTCTTTTGGGAAGAATAAGTAGTTTAAATGTTGGCAGAAAGCTTGAAATTTGGAGAAGACAATAGTAAACTTTAAAGGAGACAGAAAATGCCAGCTGTTATGCTTTTCTCCTTCATGGGGAAACGTAAACTTTAAAAATCCTTCCAGTCGTCGCTTTTTGTTTTCTAAATAGCTATACTGGAAAATAACTGCAGCTATTTCTAAAAAGTATATGATTTAAAGGAAGCTTTTGGGAATTTAAAACTCTTCATTTACAAGTTGTTTAAAAGTTACTAATGAATTTAAGATTTCTTTTTTTAATCCCAATTTATTGCATATTTCATAATTACTTTCAAGATATGCTCATTCAGCTAAATTAAGACTTTCACTGACTTGTGTTCATTCATTATATTGGTGAAAGGCCAAAATATAAATTAAAAAAGTGATTAGAACAGGACTGATAGGTCATCTTGCAGTAGTTCTCAGAAAATGTAGACTTTTCCTACATGTTTGTTATTAGTATTTTTCCTAGAAAGGCAGTTAAGATGTAGGAATAAATATTGTGGAGGTAGCGGAAATTTTAAGATAGGTTTATTTTGAAAAATGGTGTAGAGCAAATATTCTCATTAATAAACAAATCTAAAATTAAGGTGAGGATAAATTATTTTAAGGAGTCTTATGTATAAAACAGATCAAAATATGCTGTCCAGGAATACTGCAGAATTTGTCCTCCCTGGACATCGGGATAAGCTCATCCCTTGTTTTCCAACAAAATTCATCTGGTCACAGAACAACTGGAGGGTTTGTACATGACATTAGAAATAAGCTTTTGGCTGGCATTTGACATCAGGTAAAAATTAGTCTGTATACATTTCACTGAAGAAACTAGGCCCTGTTTCTTTTTACATTCAAAGTGATAAAAGAAGTATTCCTTTGACACCTCATAAGTGGATCCTATTTTTGCCTATGTTTCATCTGTAATTAACTGTGAATCATTCTTATGGGTAGCATAACAATAACTTGTACTTGGCAGCAGTGGCTTCTTAGTGTCTTCTTTTTTCCTGAGTTAGGCAGATTTTTTTTTGTGTATTCTTGTATTAAATACTGTTTTCACAATGGATAATTATTTGCATAAGCAATATACTTAAATCTTGTCTATATAAAAAAACTTCTAAAGTTATATTCACATAGTTTGAGTGTTACATGATCCTATGATACAGGTGCCAATACACTTGCATTAACAGTTATGAAAAGGCCTTACTTGAGTATTTCTCAGTGTAAAAATTAACAACTTAATGAAAGTAGTATTCTGTAAGTGTTGTTGATAACACTTTTTAAATCTGATACTAAATTATCCATTCGTAAGTGGATACAATGGCATTTAAGGAAATGGTTATCTAGATATTAAATTTAGACATAAGAAATGTCAATAGTACAGATGAGCTGAGCTAAGAACCTACATTTCTGTATGCCTCTCCAAACCAAACGGAAGGTGAGACTTGCTGATCTTTACTCACATCTGTCCTTCCAGAAAACTATATTTAATTGCAATTTGGAGAGAAAGGCAGGAAACACTTAAAGGATTTTTTTTTTTTTTTAAAATAATGCTAATACATTTCTGTTTCATAGTTTTACCTAGCTGCCTTTTGAGAATACCCCTCTTCTATGTTATGAGAATAAAAAAGTTCATGCTTGTTCTCAGAATAACCATTTAGTTCAGCAGTGCTTTTCCTATTACATGTAGAAAGTAGATGCTGCCAGCAGTGCTTTTCCTGTTATATGTAGAAAATAGATGCTGCCATATAAAATACTACAGGAGACAATAATCAAGTAGACTTGAAGTGTGAATACAGATTTCCTTGTTCCAGGTAGGTATCTGTAAAAAATTAGCTATTTTCTTGATTTTGCCTACAAATTAAAGCTTTACTTGGAAGAGTCTTTTGCTAAATATGATACTCACTTTGCAGGAGCAGGAAAGAAAGAACTTGGATATACTGATCTGTCCCATAGGATTGTATAAGCATTGCCAAGATAAAGTTCTGACGTGTGTCAAAAATGTTTTTGGAGAATTATCTCTTGAATTTCAGGCTGTCTGGAGTCTGCCACTTGCTTTTCCCATAAAAGTTAGACTACATTTAGAAAGGACTGACTTATAAAAAAGAACAATGGCAATGTACCTATTCTTTAACATAGCTGAGAAGTTTATTGATATTCTTGCTTTGAAATGAGATTAAAGATACTGATAGATTAAAAATTGTTACTGACATGAACATTTAATTGGGGACAGCTGAACTTCTTAAAGACTGGGGGACTGTGGGACGCAAGGTTTTTTCTAGTTTATGTGTCTTTGTGAATGTTTAACCTTAAAATGTAATTTTTGATGGCATCTCAAGGATTAAAAATAGATGCAACAATTGCATTATCTTTTTGCTTCTTCCTTGCCAGCATGTGGAGATTTGTATATAAGTATGTGTGAAGGCTTGTTGATTGTAGAAATAAAACAAATAACTTCTATATTTAATCTTGAAAGTGCAGAGATCTGTTGCTGTTTACAGGGGCAGGTTTTACAGTTCGTATTCAGCTCTTTGGAAACTTCTGCCTTCAATATGCCAAATTAGTTTTTATGTAAGTTAAAGCGAACTTTTATTTAAAGTGTTTTCCTCTAATTCTTAATTTAGGAAGAGAAACTGATCCTTTCATATAAAGTTAAATAAAGTCATACTTGGAAGCATTTTGATTGAAGAGGTGGTCTGAAAAATCTCCAGTTACGCAGCTGTCTACTTAGTGATACAGGTCACTGGGAACACATCACCTGTGGCCCCTCTGCTGAGCTCCCTGCACTGGCTGCTCTGTGGTGTGAAGTCTAGGTCAAGTTCTTGCTGTTGTGGTATCTAAAGGTCCTCCTGGAGCTCAGCACTGCTTGGCTGAGATCATTTCCCATCTGTGTCTATGACCATGACCTCCCATGACTGCTGCATACTACCGGAGCAATTAAATTGTCAGCCAGTAAGGGAGCGTGTGAGTATAGGAAAAGGAGCTGTCGCAAGAGCTGGAGCTAAGCAAAACATGGTGCTCCCAGAAAAGATAAGAGTGACCATGACACCAACCATTTTCAGAGCTCACCACAACCCTCCCTTTGACTTTATTTTCCCTAAGGAATCGTTGCAGTTGCTGCTTGGGAGTGCGAGTCTGTGACAGCACTCTGCAGAAACCATACAATGCTTAGGATAAAAAAAGTGAATAAATTATTAGAATCTGAGAAAGCATCTGTCCTGAATATTGTAAAAGCAACTTCTTTGGCATGTTCCTTCTCATAAAAATGTTTTGTTTTTCTTCTTATTGTGAGCAGGGTGGTGGAGACTGTCCAGAGATGAGCATCGGGGCAATAAAGATTGCTCTAGAAATTTCTCTTCCTGGTTCATTCATCTATGTATTTACTGATGCACGGTCCAAAGATTATAGACTTACCCATGAAGTACTTCAACTCATTCAGCAGAAACAATCACAGGTACAGAGGGGATTTACATTCAGATGGTTTATGTATTTAATGCCCTGTTTTCTCAATATTGAAGGGTAAAATTTTTCTATGTGAGGCTCGGTGAAGTCTTTTTACAGAAGGGAACATAATACTTCGATTCTAGGGAACTTTTTTTTTTAAAATAGAGAGTTAACTGATCTGGTTAAGAAAAAACTTAAAGGAATATTCCTTTTAATGTTGTGAATTAAATAGTTCAAGTGAACCTTCTGCCAGTGTATGTATTCTTGGTCAGCTTACTACTTACATGGATGTTTTTATATTGTTCTGAAACAAGTATTCTGTGAAGTACAAGTGCTGATAGATGAATATAATTTCTAAAGTGATTCTTGTCTGTTCCTTTTCTTCTCCATTGCTTTTTCCATCAGTAGTGAGTGCAATATGGCTGTCCTTCATGCAAAGTAATATGAACCCAAGCCAAGTGATACAGTTCTTTTGTCATCATGCCTTAATGCTGTCTTTGCAATGTTTTCCTAAAGTTTGCACTGTGTGCCAATTGATTATTTTGGTTTTTTTTAAATACAGGTAGTATTTGTGCTGACTGGAGACTGTGATGACAGGGATCATATTGGTTACAAGGTCTATGAAGAAATTGCCTCAACGAGTTCTGGTCAAGTTTTTCACTTGGACAAAAAACAAGTTAATGAGGTAACTCTGCAATATATATTGAAAACAAGGCAGAGGCTTATACTCTAAATCTTTAAATGAAAAATCTCCAGTTAGATGACCTGATTGTGGGTTAGGGAGTTTAAGGGGAAATTCTAAATGTTGTACTATTGATATGTGGACTCTGTTCCACCTTTCCTTCTTTTTCCATCTCCTATATCAGGATGCAATTCTGCAACTTTTATTTACACTGGGGAAGTGTGAACTGCCATATCTGAACAGAACCTTGCCAACTTCCCTTCACCTGTGCCAGAAGGCTTCCAGGAGGAGAGCCTTTAAAATACAGAGCAGTTTGGTGGTCTGAGTAGCCCAGTGACTTTACTGCTCTGAATGAGAGTGCAGTATCATCTTTAAATGACCATTTTTTAGCAAGCAAGGGATTGCCAGTAAGCCTGGACAAAGATGTTCTTCACCTTATGGACAGATGGGTGTGAGCTAACAGTTTTCCATTGTTCACAAAGTAACTGTGGCAACTTTTTAATTGAGGTTACTGTTTCAATACTTTTGACAGCTCTGCTGACCTGCTGTTAATTGTGATTGCTGACTCACAGCCTTGAAGGACTATTTTCTTTGAAAACTCCAGTGAGTCTTAGGCAGAAATGAAATTTCAATAGTGCATGACGAAATAATTTGGAGAGATGAAATCACTTGTTAGTTATCTGGAGAGCTGGAATTGTTTATAAATGTTGTAAATGTTTTCTTTTGATTTCCTGGTATAGGCAAAAACTAGATGAGTTTTTTTAAATAAAAAACTACTTCAGTTTGTTCCTTTTTCTTTATTTCCTAGAATGGACAATGACAACTGTTGGAAATAAATTGCAGTTTTGTACTGTTGTTGCCTAGAAAAATTGAAGTTCTTATTGGGGATGTTAGGTTAAAAGACACAGGAAAAGAAATTAGCTGTTGGGACTGTGCAGTTCCTGACCTGTGTTTTGCTATTATTTGCCTATGAAGGGTAAAACTTCTCTCTGTGAGACTCCATGAAAACCCTTTATACAGAAGGGATCATGATACTGCCAGTGTGAAATGCTCTTTGCCAGGACTGAAGTTTTAGGATTAAGTTTTTGTTTGATTGTTTTGGTTTTGTTTTCTTCTGCTTTTGGGGGGTAGAAGTGAGGAGAAAAAGCCACTTATAGGAGCTAGGCAACACCATGTTCTTAAGTGGAGCTGCATGCACTGTTTTGTCGACTGCCTGCCTCTGCCTTCTGAACTTCTTGGCACTTTCCCGTTTCTAAGAATACCAGCTTTTGCTTGAATCGTTAGTCTATATGAATTTTGAGTAAGGTTTTAAGCCAGTGGTTTCAGTAGCCACTTTTACCTCCTTCCTGCTTCATCTCAGCATTTCCTTTGAGCAAATAAGGGGCTTCTCATCTGTGGGCTAGACAGCCCATGGCTGCACAAGAGCCAAAGATTGATATCAACAAGTGATGATATTGGTAGGTGCTACTCTTGCAGGGTCTTTTTTGAGGGGGAGGGAAGACTACACTGCTTTATATAATTGCATCTCCTTTCAGTGGCCATAGGCTGTAAGAGATCGCCTAGGTAAAAAACAAAACAAAACAAAAGCTCTGAATCACTTCCAGAAGTCTTCCACAATAACTGCTGAACAATTTTTATTAAAACCAAACCCCAAAGACTCTAAAATAATTTTAGTGATCATTGACCTTACATAAAACTGCATCTGGGCTAAGAGACTGTGAAAATGAGTTTACCAAAACACTGTCATCCCAAATAAAATCTTTACTGCAGATTTCAGTTCTGGATCAGAATTCCTATTTTCAAGGAGTGTATCTGCCAATGGGTGGATGCAAATGAACAGGAGATGTAGTAGTAATCTGCATCATCTGTTTATGGTATATCCTTCAGGCAAGATTCAACAGAAATAAAACTTGCCCTCCTTTTTATCTGAGTAGTCAATGATGTGTAAAGGATGAAGTTTATAAATGCTAAAACATATTCACTGTTTTGGGCCTAGAGACAGCTAATGCTAAATTGTAGATTAGGAAAGAGCTACAAATTCACTGACTGTGAATACTCTGCCAAACCAATGTCTTGTTTTGTTAAAACATTTTTGATTGTTCTACCCCCAAAAAACCCAAACAAAACTATTTTTAGTGTGTAAAGTTTCAAACCATTACTCTTGCGCTTGCCCTTTGTGCATTAAGTGGAGAATGAAGCAATATTATAAGCTAGCTACAAGGAAACACAAGAAAACAATACTTGATACTTATCTAATTCTTGTGTTATTGAGAAGACTAAGAGAACTTATTGCTTTTTTTCACTTCTGAAAAATATGTTATGATCTCAAATACTACAATTAACTTGGTCAAAATTATTGTCAATTGACAAAGTGGTGTTGGGTTCAGTCCAGTGATGCGCTTTGTGAAATATGTAAGTATCTCCACTTATTTGCTGAATGAAGCTCCTCTAACAGTATGACAGGAAGGTCATATTTTGACAAATTTGCAACGGTTTCTGTGCATTAGATTAATAAGAATATTCTTAAAAGTCCAAAGCACAAGTTGTGTTTTTATTATCTAAAATTCTTCTAGATTTTTCCTTTATTTGGAATATTGGGTGTACCATCATCTCCAGAGGTAACTCTGTATTCAAAAACCATGACAGGTTTCTAATAGTAAGAGGTGAAATATGTTTGTGTCATATTTGGTAAAATTTGATTAATTATCTGATTCTAGGTCTGTAAGAGAGAAAAAGTATTTTGTGACCAGAGTCCTTAAAAGGGAAAGGTTTACTGTTCAAATTTTGGTTTTGAAGTTCTACTTCTATTAACAATTTGTAAAGACTACCATTCTTAACTACAAATTAAGTGGTCTTCAGTTTGAAATTTTTCAAACTGCTCTCTGGTTTTGAGATTTTTATCCTATTGAATCAGTTCTAAAATGAATGTCCATCCATTCAAAAGAACGGTAGCATTCTCATTTTGCCTCCAATGTCTTGGAAAGGTTATTATGATTGTTCTATCAAAGCATTTAAGTCCTGATCTTGAAAGGTGTTTCTTTAGGGTGTGATTTTTCTTGGCTGCAGTGAGGTTGCATGTCTGCTTTTGAAGGCTCAGGGCTTAATTTGCAATAATTGCTTGAAATTAAAATGCATTGAGAATACTCAGCAAACATGGGTTAAATTCTTCTGTTAAGAACAGATTCTGTATTTTCATAACCATATCCAATTTTATTTGTATCTTTCCAGAAGGTACTAATTTTGACTTGAACTGAAGTTATATTACACCACACTTACTTACTCCCCTCACAGTGGAATACTTTAAGGAAATTCCTGTAAGTGATTCTGATGCCCGAAGGTTTGTACTGATGCCAGAACTGGTGTCAAGTTGAACAGTGATGATCAGCAGGGTATGAATTTAGTACAGCTTAAAAACAGTGGAGATTAATTAGTCATCAGATCACGCCTCCAGATCATTTTGATTGTTTGTGGTAAAAATGAGTCATTACTGTGTCTGATGAATTGGACTGATCAGTATGGCTAAAGCTGGGAGTTCACAAGAACTGGGCTAGTGAGTGGTAGTTTTCCATTTCTTTTAGTATTGAAACACTTGATTTTTCTTATTTTAACCTTCCTGCAAGAAGGGAAAATTTTCCCTGGGCTGCTTAGAAATACAGCTTGCTTACTGATTTCAAAAATAAGTAGTAATTTATGTACCATATATGGAACATTGATGGGAGGAGAACTGAGAATGACTGTAAAGGAGATTGGAGACATGGTGTTGACTTTGGTAGAAAAATGGGATGTCGTTGAGTGACTCGAAAGTTGGATGAGACTAGATGAGGAAAAAAAAAAAAAGTCTGGAACCTGGGTGAGAAGCCTGTGAATAAAAGCCATGATGTGAATGAGAGAAGATTGGGAGGGGACTGAAGACAGGGATAGGACAAGACTAGTAATAGAACATGTTAAAAGGAATGGTGCAAAAGGGGCCATTCTTATGGGGAAGGTGCAGAAGGCTAATGTCTGTAAGATCATGTGGATCTGGAATGGAGTCCCGTACACTTCACGCTCATGAATGCTTTGCTGTGAACAGAAGTCTAAACCTCACTAGAAAAGCATCCTGTTTCTCCTGGCTGTTAGTCCTCACGGAGGATGGCAACCTAGCACTTAGGCCTACATGGCTAGGTTCGTGTTAAAGGTCTGTAGTGTGTACGAACCAAGCATATGTTTGGATGATGGTACATGAGGAAGTAATTTTAAATGTTGTTTCACTTTGTTAAAAATGTAAAAAGCCCCTCCACTGCTTTAAAGAATAATATGAAGGTGACAAAGTCAAAAGCTCAAAATTATATCTTGGAATTAAGGTTTGCTGCATAACCCTGTTTTCTTGCCTTCTCTTCTCCTTCCGTTCTGTCGTGGTTTAAGACCAGCTGGCAACAAAGTACCATGAAGCTGCTTGCTCACTACTCCCCTGGCCCTGGTGGGATGAGGAAGAGAAAATATAAATAAAAGCTCATGGGTTGAGACAATAACAGGGAGGGATCACTCACCGATTATGGTCACAGGCAAAAACCAGACTCAACTTGGGAAAAAACAAAACCAATTTAATTTACTACCAATAAAATCAAAACAAGGGTAATGATAAATAAAACCAAATCTTAAAACACCTTCTCCCCACCCCTTCCTCCTTCCCGGCTCAACTCCACTCCTGAATTCTCTACCTTCTCCCCCCCAGCAGCACAGGGGGACAGGGGATGGGGGTTGGGGTCAGCTTGCCACACCTTTTCTCTGCTGGTCCCTCCTCATCAGGGGGAGGACTCCTCACTCTTCCCTTCCCCTGCTCCACCGTGGGGTCCCTCCCATGGCAGACAGTCTTTCATGAACTTCTCCAATGTGAGTCCTTTCCACAGGCTGCAGTTCTTCATGAACTGCTCCAGCGTTGGTCCTTCCCATGGGCTGCAGTCCTTCAGGCACAGACCGCTCCAGCATGGACTTTCCCATGGAGTCATGGCCATCTTTGGGGGCATCCCCCTGCTCTGGCGTGGGCTCCTCCCCGGGCTGCAGGTGGGCATCTGCTCCCCATCTTGCCTCCATGGGCTGAGGGGGGACAGCCTGCCGACTCACCATGGGCTGCAGGGGCATCAGCCTCCTCTGGCGCACCTCCTCCCCCTCCTTCCTCAGTGACCTTGCTGTCTGTGTAGGGCTTTCTCTCACATTCCACTCTCCTTCCCCGCTGCAGGTTTCCCCTCTTAAATCTGTTCTCCCAGAGGCAAGATTGATGGGCTCAGCCTTGGCCAGAGGTGGGTTCGACTTGGATCCAGGGAAGCTTCTAGCAGCTTCTCACAGGAGCCACCCCTGTAGCTCCTTCCCACTACCAAAACCCCACCACAGAAACCCAAACCATGTCCCAAACAGTCATTATCCATTTTCATAGAAAAAGAAGGAATGGTTTCATGGGAGAGGCAGCTGAATGCTGCCTTGGAGAGTATGCTTCTACTCTGAAGATACGTATTGTACAGTGAATGCCAAACAAGGAAGGAAAGAAAAATAGTTACAGCTGTCTTTTCTCTACTTTATATGGAACTTGGATTCTCTGGAAGAAGTAGACTGTGATTGTGTACATAAGCACTATCATAAAGCAACTGCAAAAGGATGTTTTAAACACAGTTGAAAGCAGGCAGGCTTAATTCTTGTTTCCTAACTTTGAAGAGCTTGAGATTCAACACTAATAAACTTTTCATTTGTGTGTTTTTTATACATGTAATTATATATAAATTATGATTTTCATAGCATAATTTTCACATGCACTGTCTCAGTCATATTTTTAGATGTGCATTTAAAAGCATTCTTAGAATATTTTTCTCTTTGGGTGGAAGTATGAACCCATATATACTTAAGCAATGAAACAGTTAACTTCAAATCCTGTTGGTTTGACTGTTTGAGAAATATTCTTAAGACCCAGAGTAAACAAATGGGAATAGAGACCATGCTCCGTAGATTTTCCAGGTTTCAGTATGCATTCCAAGAAATGACCTGACAGCAGGGCAGGTTGCAAGAGCAAATTCTCTGGTGAAGTGTTATAAATTATTTCTGTATTTGCCCTTCCCCCTCTAATAATATTCATCAAGTCACATGTTGGCAGAACAACAGAAGCTGCTGTTGTTTTGTGGGCTTTCTCTAAGGGTCCCAAAGGAGGGGAAAAAAAAAAAAATCTACTTCCAAACCAGTGTTACAGCAGTATTGCAAACCTCTTTGGAATGACAGGGTTGGGAAATGGATCTCCCAGAATTGCTTATTGAACTTTGGGGAAAAAATTAACTATACAGGCAAGTTACTGCCGGACTTAAGACAGCTGGGTCATTCTGTTGCCTTCCATTTTCATTTTTTGAACATGAAAAACTCTCAAAAACTGAAGTCAGGTTCTACTCTGGATTCAAGATTCTTACTTGCTCTCAGTAGCTTCTACTTCTGATATATATTTGTGTTAAAAACAAAGGTGTTCTTGCTTTCTTTTTTCTGAAATGGCAGTTGTACAACATAATTCTTCCCTGGGATGATGTGTTTTATTTTAAGGGCAATTTCTGCTATAAGAGAACTCCTAAGTAGCTGCAGGGTCATCAGCCAGCCTGCATACAATTAATAAACTGGAATTTTAGCTAAGGTTTACAGCAGTTGCTGTAGAATCTAAGTACTTCATTGCTGTATCTGTTCGTGTAACACTCCTGTGAGAGAGAAATGTGTTGTTGTGCCCCTTTTGGTTAAGGACCATAAAGGGATTAAGGTGGTGTGGCTAATGTAACAACTTGGCAGTTATGCAAAGTAATTGCACAAACTAACAATACAAGGATGAGGACATAACCCTTGTCAGCTTAGGCAATGTATAATTATAGGAACCGGAGGCTCTAAAAATCATACTCTATATAACTAGATCAGTATGTATTTATATAAGGAAATACATTCCCATGTGCCTAAGGTCAGACATAGTTGGCATAACGTGTGCTTAAAAGCCCGTGCCTAATGTTTAGTGTTGGTTGGACTTCGTGAGGATCTTGAGCCAGGCCCGCTTTTCTTTACTTTGTATTCACAATGGGTCAAAATATAAAATGTGTATGCCAGCTCTTCAGAAATATGACACACTTCTGTAGCTCTACTCTGCCTTCATAGATTTCAAAAGTGGAAGGAGATGCAAACTCTTCTTAAGTTTGGTGGGTTTTTTTGTTTGTTTTTCAGTGTAACAAATGGTAGGAGCTACAGAAGTAGGAGGTACTTTTAGAATCCTGGCAGTGATTTGTATTCATGTCCTCATCTGACTACCTAGCTGTTGGAATGAAAGGAGACAGACCAAACTCCCATTAAAGCTATAGTGGGTGCAACAGTTCAATCCAGTAACCACTGCCCCCTTTGGAAAAACCCATGCTGACTGATCCCTGTCACCTTCCACTTCATGTGCCCAGAAAGATAAGGAAAGATAACAGAATTGTGTGTCATTAATATTAAAAGACAATCAGAACCAGAAAAACCTCATGGTGTGCTTCAGGAGCAGATAAATCTTCTCATTCTGTCAGATATACAGATGGAAACCTAGTATCCTTGAAATTCATGTTATACATCTGAGATGAAACTATGGCAATACTTGTCTTTTCGTTTTACATCTATTGCACTAGCTAAATTATCAAACTATAGCAGATGAGTAAAGGTGTTTAGGAAGCTCTTGCACGGTGGAAGACTGTTTTCATTAAGAAAAGACAACCAACCTGGGTAAAGATTTAAAAAAGAAAAGTTTGAGCTCAATCTGTGTTCTGGACTCAGATTGGATCTTGGTAAATGTTCAAATATTTTTACATCTTCAGAATTCGTTTTCATTGCCTGAAAATTATCTAGTTCCAGCAGGGACCACAAAACTTAGTGTGTACTCATCCATCCAGCTGAAAATTCCCTTACTTTAAACTCAGCTGGTTTAAATTGATCTAAAAATCTAAGGCTGAGGGTTTGCTTTTTTTTCTCTTTGAAGCTGACATTTTGAAGCCTTCTGAAAGCAAAGGAATGTTAAAATATGTTGGGGTATTGTTTGTTTGTTTGGTTTTTTTCTTTCAGTGTGTGTTATTGCTTTAAACAAATGAGATTAACTGTGTTAAATTCATGTTTATATGCTAACTCAAACCCTAAATTGGTCTAGTGGATTTGGATAGTTTTTGAATGAATGTTCTTATTTGTAAAATGAGAGTCAAAGATGGGAGCAGAGGGAGGAGGAGGGAGATGGAGGAAAATGTTACCTTTGCTTCTCTTGGAAAGAGAACATAGCCAATTCTCTATGTTGAAATTTCTTAAGGAATCTCGTGATGTCAATTTTGGTGGTCTTGAGTTATGTCAATACTATTTTTTTGTTGTGCACTGGTAGCTGTATGTTCAGAGCATTCTGTCTCAGACATGTGATATCTCTTTGACTTTTTAAAAAAGTAGTTTTATTGACAGACTTTCCCAGCTGCACTGGGAAATGCCATAAGGAATCACATTCAGTATACAACTCTGGAAATCAATCAAATCATGGTTATTTACAACTTCTAATGTGTCATTTTGTGAATGCATAAAAAATTATTTCTGTTTTTTATGCAGACATCTGAATCATGTAGTGGTAGCTCAGTTACACTTTAACTTTGGCAAAGCAGTGTGGAAGCTAGCCCCTTGGACCTGTGTTTTCCATTATTAACTGACTCAGTGAGACAGCTAAATATGTGCCCTTCAGGTTAGATTTTTGACCTGATTTGATTTGGTACCAATAAACTTATTTACTGGATTTTATCAGGGAGGCTTAGCTCCCATTTCTGGTAAGATGTATTCTCACCTTGACAAAAACCAGCCTGGTCACATGCAGTGAACCCTATGCTGGATTATCTCAACAAAGAAACCAAAACCTAAAGAGTTGGTTCCCTTCCACACCCAAAAATACTTGATGCATGGTCTCTGCAGAACATGCCCAAGAGGTGCTGACAGTCTGTCATTTGAAGAAAAGTGGCCCAGTGGAAGTTGAAGCCAGTCTTTTTATGCCAGATGTTTCTTCTGTCCAAAGACCAGAAACTTACCTTAAAAGAATTAGAGTAGCATCACAGTTGCAAGTATACTGATTGGTTCAGCGGCAGACTGTGAGGAGTTGGGGTACAAGACAGGCTCTTCTTTTCCCAATGCTATTTGAATTGGTGTTGCTATTTTTGTGGCAGTGTTGTCTGAATTGACTTTATGGTTAACTGAAATTACTTTTTTGTCATTGATGGGGGAAAGGAGTAGAAGAAGATTGGATTTACTTCACTTTACTGAAAATTCCTTTTCCAATTTGAAAGTGTTCTTTATTCTCTTAAAGTACACTAGACCGCTGTGCATCGTTAAATAACTGTTGCTTGTGTTTCTAGTGATAGGATACAAGGCCTCATATAATTTACCTTTGAAAGAAAGTGAGCTTTTGGAACAATTTCCATGTCTCAGCTCTCCTGTCTGCCAAAAAGTCTATCTGGGGCTCATAAAAGTATTGTTTTGATTAGATTTTTGCTTTGAAATAAAAGGTTGCATGCTGATAAACTTCCCGGTGGAGAGCCTTCCCACTTGTCTCCCAAGTTTGTAGAAGTAACATGGTCTTGCAGTGGCTTGAAGTGAACTATACTGTGTGAAAGCCAGACTTGTAAAGGAAATTTATATGATGTAGTAGACTGAGATGTAATTAGGAAAAAACCCACAACAAACACACAAAAAAAATTAAAGGTGGAAGAACCTGTTTTAAATTCTTTTGCTGAAGTTGTGTGCTATGGAGTTTTGGTGACTGGTTGAAGACATTTTCCCCCTCTTTGGGTTGTTTTCAATCCAGATCCTTTTAATGATTCTATGATTCTAATGGTCTGGCTTGCAGCATGATCCCAGAAACAGACAAGCAGGGGCAGTGAACTTTAGGAAGGAGAACGAGCAGCAGCAAGGAGGGAAGAGAGAGGAATTCTTTGTTGGTTTAACTTCAGAAACAATTCCTTCATGTCCCTGTACTCATGAACTACGACATACAAAAAACAACATATAAAACCTGAGCACCCCAAGGAAGTAACCAATGGCAAGATGATGATTTGGCTCCAGGTGCATTTTATAATCAGTGTGACTGCTGTTAGGCATTGTTCTATATCTTTTGGTAAGAGCTGCTGGAATAGTGTCATTGCCAGTACTCTGATTTTAAGACGTGTTTTTTGTGTTGTAGTTGCTGTCAAATGTCAACAAAGTGCTTTGGGATCACTGAGATCATGTATGCTTTCAATTAGTAATTTTAGGATTTAAGTTTGTTATAATTATTTCTCATTCAATGCAGGAATGGCTTAGAGCAATCATGAACCACTATCTTGTATTGGTTTGTAATGTGGAGAGATGGTTTGTAAGCTTTAGTAGTGCTTGCAAATTGACCTAGATAGAATTGTGTGTTCTTTCCATCTGTGTTTTCTGTTCTAGCTTGTTTTCACTGTGAAATAATGGTTTCAATAGAAAACTGAACTAATTATAGAGAATCTTTTCTCATGAGGCTAGAGTATGAGAGTGAGCTAAGCCACTGAAGGCTTGGACCTTCTAACTCTTTCCAACCATGAGTAGTAAACACAGAACTGGTCCAGGAGTGCTGGATGGGTGGGTTGCCATCTCCACCCTGCTGGCTGCTGTGCTTGCTGCTCAGGAAGAGGCATGTCAGGCTGATAGTCATGAGTTGGGCACGAGGTAGTGATGACTAGAAGACCCCAAAAATGTGTCATGGGGGCTAAAACGGTTACCTAATTTTGTTGTTTAAAAAAAAAAAAAGTAATTTGGGAATAACAATTTTTTCCCTATTGTATCCATGTTAAAATGTCATTTTACCAAATTTTCAGGTATGTATTATTAACCCTTCTGAGCTTAAGAAAGAATTTTGTGTATCAATACCAACGTGATTCCAACTCTTATATGTATTGGCAAAGCTCCTGCAACGATGCTTTACCTTGTGACTTGATTTATTTTGCTTAAGTCTTTTGAAATGAGTTTAAGCTAGACTGGAAGATTCCTTTCTTCTGAAAATTTATACAGGTTCATTAAATTTTACAATTAATTTAAAAACTTACCTGTGGACTTAAGATCCTGGAATTAAATGGAAACTTTTCCATATACCTAGTACAAAAAAGCGTCATATTCTTCTCAATATAGGTGAGTAGAATAGATTGAAATTTCTTTTGGAAGCATTTTTGGACTCAAATGTATAATTTCTAAAGGTAAAACTTAAAATTAGCTGGATCTTTTTGAAGCCTTGTGATTCCTGTTCCAGGCTTGTCTAAAGTAAACAGAGTTGCTGAATAGCTGGTGTCACTAGCTGTTGCAGAAACAGTGTTTCTCTCTTGGGTCACATTACTTCAGGAGTTTTGAGTAGTATAGTTAATTTTACTGTGATTTTAGTATGTTCTTTTGAAAGTATGCCTAAGTACCTTGCTTATGCAGACCCATGTGGAGAGGGCACATGGCACTGTTGTTACACGGTCAATGCTGTTTCACTTCACATTGCGTTGAGAGCGTTCAACATGTCTCAGGTGAGGCATTACTAGTAGTGGAGGGATAATAATTTTTGAAATCATGCCCCCACCATTTCAGATGCATTTTGAATGATGTCCTTCACTTATTTAAACTTTTCACATTTGCACAAAGGTTGCTGGGCATTCATAGTATTAACATAAAAGAACAAGTACACTTTTATTTAAAACAGGCTGGTATCTAGTTTCTATCACAAAGTTATCTCGCATGGAAACCTATGGTATAACCCATTTTTTTAATGGAAAAAGTAGGTAAGTTATGCCCAAGAAACCAAGGAAAGGAGGCTTTTTGGGGCTAGTGTGTTGAATCAGGTCCTAGAGCTAAGGACTTACTCAAGCCCTCCATTGCTGACAGATGACATGTCCAGGTTAGTTTATTGTTGGTTTCCAAGTCTTGTGCACTGACCAGTTGAACTGGCATAATCAAAAGCCTCCTTTAAAAGATGTTTCTGAATGCGGCCATGGTTAACTGTAATCTAAAATCATGGTTCAATATTACTGTAAATCATACTTACAATGTTACATGAAACCAATATTGCTTCAGTGGGGTTAAAAAAAATATGCTGCAGCTCTGTGACATACAGAGCTGATGTAGTGTAATTTATTTTGACAGGGCAGGTGTGTTTTTTGGGGGGATGTTGGGTTTTTGGTTGTGGTAGGTTAGCCTTGGCTAACAGCTGAGCTCCCACTCAGCTGCTTGTTTGCTCTCTGCAGCCAGGCAGTGGGGAGAAAACGGGAGGAATGGAGTGAGAAAGCTTCTGGGTCGAGATAAAGACAGGGAAATCACTTACCAATCACTGTTGAGGGCAAAACAAACTCAACTTAAGGAAAATTTATTTGTTGCCAATTAAAATAGATATTTAATTACTCATTCAGGTAGTGGAAAGCAAAGACAAGTATGAACACCTTTCCCCCAGCTTTCCCAAGCTCAACTTCGCTCCTGACTCCTCCTCCCTCCCCACAGTGCCACAGGGGGATATGGAGGTTGTGGTCAGTACATAGGGGTTTCTCTCTGCTGCTCCTTCCTCCGCATGCTCTTCCTCTCCTTCAGTGTGGTCTCTCCCATGGGCTGCGGGCCTGTCGGGAAAAATCCACTCTGGTGTGGGGAGGTTTCACATGCTGCAGGGAAATACCTGCTTCACCTGGTGTCCCCTCAGGCTGCAGGGAGATCTCTGCTCTGGCACCTGCAGCGCTGCCTCCCTTCCTTCTCTCACCTGGGTACTGCAGGGCTGTTTCTCACACTTTTTTTCCTAGCCCCTTACTGCCTAGGTAGCATTTTGCCCTTTCTTAAATACATTTACACAGTGGTGCCACCAGCGTGGCTGAGGGGCTCAGCTGTGGCTGTGGTGGGGCTGCTGCAGAACTGACTGGGACTGGCTATGTCCAGCACAGGGCAGCCCCTGGTTTGGTTTTGGTCACAAAAATTTCTCTTCTAAAGCATTGTTCCCCTCTATTCTGACCTGTATGCTGTGCCTAGTAGTAATTTGTATTAGGTGGTTTAGGGGGGAAAAATAAAATAAATAAAGAAAAAGTCCATAGATGGCAATTACTCAGTATATCTGGATGAGGGAGTTTTCCTTCTTGCTTCAGGTGATTAATAGTTAGTTGATGACCAGAAACATGCATAGATTTGTATCCTTAATTCCTTTTTAAAGGTGTATGTGTGGATGTTGCGTAGACATGTATCCAGGTCTGTTTCTGTACTGCTTTAAACATGATGCTGATCATGGCTTCAGCAGTATCTTCTATTAAAATTGCATGTCCTCAAAGTGTTAATATTTTTTCAAATATATTTGCCCTAATGTGGCAAATAAGCCTATTCACTTCAGAATAGGAATTGAGTACCTATTGACAAATGGTAACTGCACTGGTAAGACAACATTGTTTTGGTCCTTGTTTTTCCAGGCTGTCTGTTTTGTCATATCATATGTATTGATTCTTACATTGAACGGTAGAATTTGAAGCTTACCTTTGCTTTGATGTTGCTGCTTTGTTTCCTGTATATTCCTGGCATGCTTTCTTCTTTTCTTTCTGTATTCCTGTGCTCTTGTGTGTTCCTGATACAAGTTGAAAACCTGTTTGTGCTCTCCCCAGAATGTCTTTGTTGAAATGGATGCATTGGGCGATTGTATTAGGCAAGTCCTTTACCACTGTGTTTGCTCAGGGTGATGCACTAGCTGCATATCATCAGACAATAGGATCATAGGTGAAAGTAGTGATCTTCTATTATAATAGAAGTTAACGTGGAATCTCTACAACACAGTAGAGATAGTATTTCAGCAGAAGACATTTCAACAACAAATACATTTGACAGTATAACAACAACTGTTATTTTCTCTTCTAGGTGTTAAAATGGGTTGAAGAAGCAGTTCAAGCCTCCAAAGTGCATCTCTTGTCCACAGACCATTTGACCATGGCTGTAAATACTTGGCAGATCCCTTTTGATCCAAGTCTGAAAGAGGTTACAGTGTCCTTGAGTGGTCCTTCACCAGCAATTGAAATTCATGATCCATTAGGTGAAGTAGTTTATACCTTCTTTTGTGATAGCAAAAAAAAGTGAATAAAAAAGTCAAATCATCTCCAACTGTCTCCAGTAAGGAAGGCCATATTTGTGATTCATAAATGTCTTTCACATTTTGAAAACCAGTATCAGGATTTCAGGATATTTTTTAATGTTATTTTACTTTTAAAATACAGGATCTTTGGATATCTGCACTTCTGATATTTAAATTGTTCCTGATGTTCCATTTTTTTGACTCAGAAGAAACTGGAAGTCTCCCCTATTCTGACCACTTCATCTCACCTCCATCTACTTTCTTACTGTTTGTCCTTGCATTTCAAATTTCTGGACGCTGTTGTTTTTCATGTATTTATGTAGTCACTGAACCATCATTTAGGGGTTATACATGACAGTTGTTTTTTATGTGGTGGAGGGTAAACCAAGGTCTGGATTCTTTGAACTATGAAAAAATTCAGAATCAAACCCTGTCTCATGCCAATCTCTAGCTGAACAGTGTGTGATGGGGAATGCAATGACAGATTTAGATGCTAATTTGTAATTGAAGATATTTTGAACAAATCTACTGTTCATTGTTATGTTGATGCCTTAAGAACCTGGAACAGCTCTCCAAAACCAAATTCAGATCATACTTTGTATTCTCTGAATTACTTTTGTGCTAAGGATATAGCTTAGGTTTTAGTATCTTGGAAATATTTTATGCACAGGATGGGTTCCATGCTATATAACTTGGTCTCTTCTCCACTGATGCATTCTTCTTTGTTTACAGGAAAGAAATTTACTCAGAGTGTTTCTCTTCATACTATAACAACACACAGTCTTGGGCGCAACTGTCAGGCTTAGCTGAAGTTTTGGGCTCATCTATATGTTTTCCTTTCTCATAGGTCAGCTCCATGCACCTAAATCCACACAGTTTCACTGAAGTTAGTTGAGGCATGTCTAATAAGGTCTTAAAAAGTGACCCTGGGACATGCCATTCTCAACTTCACCTTTCCCTTTCATGCTCTGAAAGAGCCAGATGTGTTTTTAGTGCTGATGGTACTTTGTAGTCAGCCTTGAGCAAGCAAAATGCTTATATGGAGAACTAGTTCCTGCATACAACCATCCATATATTTGTATGCGTACATGTACATATAAAGTGTGGTATGGTGCAGTATGAAAACTTGCACTCTTTTATTGATGTCTGTAATGTCTAACAGGCTAAATTCTCTGTGAAGATCTCTATGCATTCCCACCCTTATTCACATGCTAATGCCCCTCTGCCAGGAGAAACCTGGCTTATCAGTATTTTCACTTGTGGAGTTTATCCTGCTTGAAATAGGTCTAGAGAATGGAAGAGTGAGTGGGCTGGCAGCTGGCAGGCAGGTTAGGGTAAGTCTGTTGCAAGATCTCCTTCGAGGGAGTTTGCTTCTGTGCTGCCTCCTTTCACTGAAAGCTGAGTATTTTCTGTGAACAAGATAACTTATTTTACTTATGCTTTCTGGGTTTATCACAGCTCTGTATTGTTGCAGGATGTATTAAATATCCCAAGTGAATAAAAAGAGTGAAAATAAATGAGCATTTTTAGTATTCTGGCAAAGAATTACAGGGAATTTTGACTGTTGTAAACGTCATTGACCACTAAGTAGTAAGTCAAGTATTGTAAAATACATCAAGACAGAAGAACAATATTGTATTTACTCTCTGTTTTTTTTAGGCAATATTGTATTTAATCAATACTGTATTTATTTCTTGTTTTTTTAGGCAAGCAGATCAGTAAAGGATCAGGACTGAATGAATTGCTAAATATCCACAACTCTGCAAAGGTAGTAAATGTCAAAGATCCAGAGCCTGGAACGTGGACAATTAAGGTAAAGTTATGGCAGAAATCACATATGACTTGTCCTATAGCTTATAAGGGGGTTGTATAATGATTTACTATGCTATTTATCATAGATACTCATAGATTAGTTTGTGTTTATAAATGTCCTTTCTGACCTATGTGTTGTGACATATTTTGAAGGCAGTAGTATAAAATTCTTATTGAGATGATAACGAATTAAATGTTACTATCTTAAGTCAAATCCTTAGGTCATCCTTTTCCTTTGGACAGAAAAAGTATGAAGTGAGCACTGAATTTTTGGAGTCTAGTGAGCAGATACTCTCTGTAGAAAGTGTGGGCACAGAGGGGCTTTGCTGTGTATAGCATGTTTGGAGGACCAGGAGAGAGAGATGATGTGCACTTTGCAAGCCAGATTTTTCATTAGCAGGTTCACAAAGTCAGTAAACATACATTTAATTTGAACTCCTTATCAGTAAATTATTTAAATACTACAGCATGTAAATTTGTTCATGTGAGTGCTATCCTAGCACATACAGTTACAGAATGTACCCTAAAGGATTTGGAAATGTTAAGTTAAGATCAACATGATTAGCAGTAATAACCAAACAAGAAAGGATCATTAAGGCTCTGCTGAAATGGTCGTCTTGTAACTGACTGTAGCAACCTAATATGACCACTTGATCAAGCTCCCTATGCCAAAGGTTGCTGCCCCCACAACAGTCTGTAGGAAATTTCCCCTTTCGTCTGAAGGCTCCTTACACTAAGCACAATCTATATGCACTGAAGTGGATGAAGAGCAATCATACCTGCTGGTTCTGAGAGTGGTAGCAAGCAACCAGCTCCTAGGTAATGATACATTAACATACTTGCTTCTGAAATGAAAGAACAAAATGTCCCAGCGATGAAAGGGACACTTAGAACTATGGGTCTATGGGATTTTCTCTGGGTCACAGTGCTAGTTTAAATGTTTGCAGTTGGCCCTGTGTTTCTGTGAGTGTCGTATCATGGTTTTAAGGCATGTGGTGAACAAGGTGTGTAAATGCAATAACCTCCAAGAGCACTTATGACCTGTTACTACACAAAGAACTGGGAGCTGTGAATTGAAGCCAGTGTAGCTGAAATGTTTACTGTTTGTAGATCAATAAATGTATGTATAAAATAGGTGTAAATCAGGAACAGAAAGTGGATTGCTTAGACTAGCCTAAACCTCTAATTTAGCAGAGATTCAAGTTAACAGAGTATATCAGGCCGAAAATTGTTTATCTGCAACCATAATAGGGAAAAAGGATGAGCAAGAGCACTCTTACTATAATGCAGTAAACTGGAAGATGAAGCTTAGGATTTGGCTAGACCTAGGGAAACGTATGTATTCATCATTTTGTTTTACAGCGTGTTCATTATGTCATTTTAATCAACTGTTCAAAATGTAATTGCACCAAATGTAAACAGAATGTTAAAACTTTAAGGATTGTGCTATGGGAAAGATAGTATTTAAACTTAAGAACTAGCCACAACGCTGTTTTTATGGCTAGATGCTGATGTTTCAAAACACTTGAAACGTGTTAGTTAATAAATGACACCCCGCTACCACACCTTAAAATCTGTGCAAGGCCTACCTGTTTATGTAGAAATCACACCATTTAACTATGTTTTGTGGACAGATTGTCTTCAAACAAAGTCGATCTGTACCTTGAGCTGGTTTGTAGGGAGCAGCATGTGTTGATATATGTGCTTAGAGTGGGGTAGAGGAAGGGAGGTATAATGAACTGTAAGTTTTTACATCATTTTGTCAACTCTTTTGTGTAATTGTGGCCTAAACTGACTCATGCTTTGTTTTATTGTTGTATACTTCTTTGCATAGGTAAAGCAGCATGATCCCAGCTTTCCTAAATTGATGTGGAAACAATCATACTGGTATAGGTCCTTTCCAACTGAACTATACTATTCTAGAAGTATAAATACTATATTGTCATTTTTGGAGGGGATGTCACCCGTGTAAGAGTCCTTTATAGCCAAGTTAACAATGAGGTGTGCTGAATGGATGCATGCTGTGTATTGTTTGTGCCATATGTGCAGAGGTGGTTTGAAAAGGATTATTAATTCACATACAGAACTGTAGGAAACTATTGATACTACTACAGAACTAGAACTAGAAAAGCAGGTTGAGCTCTGCAGCTCTATGGAGAATTGTTTGAATGTCTGTCTATCCTTCCAGGACCAGAAATGCTGAAAAACCTGGTGGTCTGTTTAAAAAACAAAACAAAATAAACCCCCAAACACCAAACATGTTTGGGTCCCGCTGGATGTAGTAACATCAGACATTGGGTACTGAGAGAACTTTTCCTACAGTCAGTGCCTTAGTATTCAACTCTGTAGCTCACTGGAATCTTTTAGGTTAAGCCTGCAGTCTAGTAAACATTCAGTGCCCTGCAACACAGAGGAACAGAGTACAGAAAAAGCAAAAGCCCTATGTGATCTCTCCTTGGCCCTGTATAGCTGTTGCTGAGCTGAGGCCTTTTTGGATGTGAGCTGAGCCATGTGGAACCACTTGTGTATGCCTGCACTACGTTGCCCAAATTTCTGGATTCCAGAAATTGCTGAGAGAGGAGCTTGCCACTCTTACAGGCTCAGTGTGTAACACCCTTCAGACCTAATAAGCTCTCCTAAAGCTGAGGCTGGCATTCAGCGTGGTGCGAACTGCCAAGTGGCTCAGCTGGAACGAGGCCAGCATGCTCAGCTAGATGCAAACCAGTCCCGGCCAAAGCATCAGGCTTCTCCTGCAGTAAGGGTTTTTAAGGTTTTTGGTTTTTTAAGCTCAGCATAATGCTGTTTCCAATTCTGTGGAGAATAAAATACTCAAATTTATGTATTTTGGATAACAACAAAAAAAAGAGTCTTGAATATAGTTGAAATATTTTAATTAGTTTTATGAGCAAACCAGGTCTTAATTAGGTTTGTGCAAACAGCTTATACAGGTACTTGTTTCCTGGAAGTGCAAAAAGTTTTAATTTTAGTGAGATAACAAATGATGGTGAGCTAAACACTATTAGCTGCTATTAAATCAACTGCAGAATGATCAGTCCAAGAAGATCTCACCTTAATCCACGAACAAGTGTTAGTGCGGTTTCAATGCTCAGTGAAGTCTTTAAACCAGAGGTTTGAGTAATATAAAACACACAGTATGCAATCCAGTAGACTCCTGTGCTGCAGGAGGCCTCCAGTTGCCTTCAGGTACTTCAGTATGAGGACATCAAATCTATGCATGTATGTGTATTTGATAAATAAGTTTTCCTTCCAGGTCTGCTATAGTATTCTTGGTTTACAAGGTGATGGGAGTCTTTCCAAAGAGCAATAACATGAGATGAGCACGTGGCTCCTCCCTCCATAGCGTATCAGCGAAGGAAGCATGCTTCTTCAGAAAGATAGTCCTGCTGTTGCTTGTGTTTCCTGCACCTCAGAGTTAGCTGTGAGACTAAATTTATCTGCTGGTCCTACTGCTGAGATACCTACCAAGAGATGGGCCTCAACAGGAACAGTCTGACTCTGTTTAATAGAAGAGGGAGCATCAGTTTGCTTTTGCTAACTCCATCCCACAAAGACCTGCCCTGTGGACTCCTCTTAAAAGGTTTCTTTGGAGCAATTTGGGAGGCATCCAACTTCTTGCAAGTAACAGTTACGTGCAAACTCCAAGACAGCAGCATTAGAAGGCAGTTGTATCTGAGTGATGGAGGTGAATCAGTGGGGGAGAGGCAGGGGTAAGAAGCCATTAGCTGCTGTTTTGTTCTGTTCTTTCTTTGTTTTTGTTCTATTAATCAATAGCCCACAGCTTTTTCAGCTGAGCAATCCCACAAAAACTTCCCTGCTGTATAGAGTTAAACGATCCTCTGTGTGGTTGAGAAAAGGAGAGGAAAATCAATGAGAAATCAGCAGAAAAACTTGGCTGTTCTTGTGATCAAGACAGGTCTTTAATGACTGCTGTTGTTCTTACTCCCTTACATCCCTATAGCCAAATGCAGCTGGTTTGATGGAGTGTAATGACAAACCAGTCCAGAGTAATTTCCACTGAATGAGCACATTCCTTAAAGCCTTAATTCAGCTGCATAAATATAAATATATAAATACAACAGTGCAATAAAAATTTATTTAGCCATTTTAGCTTGGTTTTTCTGTTATGAAAACTAACAGTTTGTTTTACAAAACCCCATACATTTTTTTCATATGTTTGTTTATAGATACCTGCATTTTGGGCAATTTTATTTTGTGTTTGTTTGCAAGACCGGAAAGCATTTTTTTCCTGACATCTGTGACAGATACATGTTTGCTCTTTTTATCATATTTGTCCAGACTGGTAGGAAAAACACTAATGTACAATACCAGTGATCCATGTTAAACTACAAATAACGAAAAGAGACTTGACAGACACTAATTGGAAAGCAATCTTTGGGATGAAGTTTATTCTTAGGTGTTTGTGTAAGACTGCCAGCTCCTAGGCACGACAGTGACAGATGCATTTATTGTTACTAGTAGATGGTGAAATTTTGTAAGGTTATTCTAGCCTTAAAAATTCGCAAGTATCCAAAGGTCTGAATAATTCATAAAGAGAAATAATTTCCCAATGTATTTTTCTATGGATTGTTTACTTGGCTTTAGTCACTGGCTTGTTTTGTTTGCACTAGGATTTTAAGGCTGTGACTGAAGACTTAAAAAAAAAAACAAAACCCAACCCAAAAAGCTTTGTGAAAAGTTTATTCACACCATAAATTCCTTATACAGATGTATAAAGCTATAAAAAGAAAACTTTGTCACTGAGTTTGTCTAATGCGATTTTAACTGCCAATTAACACTTGATAACATGAGTTGTTTGGCACACTTAAATATTTCTTTGTATTGTTAACAGCTGGTTTATATAAAAAAGGCTTTAGTAGTGATTTTTCTGAGGTGAAAGGCTAACCAAATAGAAGCAAATAGAGGTTGTTTTAATCAGATAGACATCAATTTGTCATAGTGTCTAAATGGCTGTCCCTAGGCATTTAGTTGTAAGAAACAACTGTTTAATGTTCACATGCAGCTGTATCAGAGGTGGTTACTAAACTGAAGGAATTACATATTTGAGAATGGATCAGATAATACTCTCTAGATAGATAAAGCTCAGTGAGTGAAATTATTTCGTTTTAATACTGATTTTCTTTCACATTGCAAGTCTCGTGTGCTGTATCGTCCCCCTGAACAACAACTTGGAGTAGATTCTACTAACTGCAGATTTGATCTTGGCTTAATATAGCTTAGATATCACTCTTCACAGCCTTTTGAACTTTATTTTTTCCTGCTGTTCTGGTTGAAATTGACTATGGGTTTGTCATTGTTAATTAAGTCTGTAAAAATCTAACTCCTGGCTTAGTGCAGTGCAGCAGTGTTTTGTTTGTTGGGTTTGGTTTTTTTTGTGTTTTTTTTTTTGTTTTTTTTTTTTTTTGTTGTTTGTTTGTTTGTTTGTTTTTTGGTTTTTTTTGTTTGTTTGTTTGGGTTTTTTTTTGTTTTTTTCCTAACATCTGAAGGGTGTGGAAGTAGGTGAGGACAAAAAGCCTTGGGTTCTTGTGCACCCTTGGCCGGCAGCAGTTGTCCTTTTCTTTCTCAGCATAGAATGATAGAAAGTAACTCAAGATAAAACAAAGTAATTCTAAGATTGAGGACTTGCATAAAAGCTACTGTAGTCTCAAACAACATAAAGCTAAGGCTTTTCAAGAGTGGATGGATGGGTTGGGGGTGTGATTTGTTTTTTGCTGATTCAACCAGAATGACAAGGTGGGTGGGGGTGGGGATGGTGGAAAGGGGTGAGAGGTACTTCTGCATCCTCTGCTTTCTCACTGAGACCTTGACTGGGAAAGAGAAGAATCTTTAATATATGGTGTTCGTTGAGGTTGCAACTTGTTTCCTGATATACAGTGCCTATGATATTTGCATATGCCTCGTGGGTAAAATTAGTTTTGTGTATATTTAAAAAGGGAGCTTGCTAATAAATAGAAAGGTAAGATAAATTATTGTAGCACTGCAAGTAAGTTGTTCATATATATTATCAGCAAAAATTTTACATGGATTTTTCTGTTGACTTGTGTTTCATTTACTATTTTGTAGTATACTTTAGAACGGTCAAAATCCTAACTTCCAGACAGTCTCCTGTTACAGTCACTGGCACGTGACAAGTAGTTGTTGATCTTGCGTGTTTGTGTTGTGATTTACCTCCAAGACAAATTGTCTCTTTTTGCAATGCTACAATTGCAGGGTCCAGTATCTAAAAGTAAAGCTTTATTATCGGCATTTTTACTTAAAACTTTTGACATAAGCCTCCATTCTGTCTTGTTTTTAATGAAGACTGAAGTCTGACCACTGAACTCGGTGGATGGATTAGAAACTTTGCAATTCCTGAAATGCTAATTATGCACATGATCTTTCACTCTGTTGCTTTTTCAGACCTCGAGCAGTGGAAGGCACTCTGTTCGGATCACAGGTCTCAGCACTATTGACTTTCGAGCTGGGTTTTCTAGGAAGCCAACATTAGACTTTAAAAAAACATCCAGCAGACCAGTGCAAGGTTTGTTTCCATTTTAGTCTATGTTAAACAATAAACGTTTTTTAGGCCCCCAAAATCAAGTAGAACTCTGTGATGATCTCTCTGGTGAATTTTGTGATAAACCTGGGGCTGCTGTTCTTGGGCCTTGAATGTGTGAGAGCAGCCAAGGTTCCTGTTTTATCATACTGCAGTATTTTTTCGTATTAGCTAGGGTTTTTTTTATGTCATGAAAATCCAGATGTTTTTATGAAATGCCTCAAAATTGCAACACTGTTGCTGTTACTTTTGGAGCTTCAGAAAAAGCCTTTGGCTCTGGGGCATGGTGAGGAGTTGATAAAGAGGCTGCTGTTTCAGAAACACCTGTTGGAAATCAGTAATTTAAACCCTGATAATGAGTGCTGTGTCTCCTGACAGCTAATAAGCAGAGCACAGCTTAGCATAACTTAGTTTTTTGCTACTTAGTAAGGGTTGAAACTGAATGGTGCATTCATGGAGTAGTGAGCCATAAATATGAATTTAACCTTTCCTTATTTATTTATTTATTAGCACTTGAAATAGTGTGTTTCTGTTTTCCTAGGGATTCCTACCTTCGTGCTGCTAAATACCACAGGGATCTTTCTTCCAGCTAGAGTAGACCGACTGGAACTTCTGAGTATTACAGGGGAACTTCTTAAGACCTTGCCTGTGAAATACTATCCTGACAGAAAGCCCTATGGACTATGGAATATTTCTGACTTCATTCCACCAGATGAAGCTTTTTTTGTTAAAATAATGGGCTATGACAAGGATGATTATCTTTTTCAGAGAGTTTCAAGTGTTTCATTTTCTAGTATTACTCCTGGTAAGAGATTTTAACTTGAATCGAATGGATGTTTGTCATATCTAAATCAGTTAAAATTGATATCTAGTATCTTTTTCTAACCTTTACAAGTACTTTCTGTGCTGTTTCCTTCCAATGTTCTATCTCTAGATCATGATGGACAGGTTAATGTTATTATCTACTAAGTATAACTTTATCAGAAATTGAATTTCCTTTTAATAAAAGGAAAAGATGGGATGTATGTTAGTAGCTGTTAATAATCTTTTGGGGAATATTTGCTTTCTTCAGCTTCTCCAAAAGTTACAATGCCCACCAAGACTCCAGGATATTATTTACAGCCAGGGTCTGTTCCTTGCCACGTAGAAAGTCTTATACCTTTTACTCAGCGTTTTACTAAAAATGGAGTAAAACTAGGAGTGGATCAGTTCTTCAAGTAAGTAGTGACCTTTTTTTCCAATACTGTTTTATTTCCTGCTTATATCCTGTGATTTCTATTTATTATTTACTATTATATACTGCTTATATCCTATTACTTCCATTCTGTTATTTTTGGTGATATTTGTTAGGGAGGCTGTATTCTATGGAGAGATTTATAAAATATATATATATGCATGTTAGAGGAGGGTGTACACTTTGCACAGATGATGAAATTATATGTTTCTGGCCAAAATCCCCCTCAAATGCGTGTTCTTAAATTATGATAAACTGGGTCTAAAAGTCTAGAAGGCAAATGCTTTTAATTTCTATTTTTAAAAGTTATGTAAAGTAGATCAGTAACTAGCTTTTTTTCTGGAACACCACCACCTCCACCCCCAGCCTCCTCCAATGATACATAGATGATTCTGTAACATACATTAACGTGCTTTATTTTTAATGGCCTTTCATGGATGCCCTAGAAGTATATCATATGACCTACTCTAGAAAATTTTACTCTTCAGAAAATCTCTCAAAATAGGAAAACTTACACTGAATATATGAGAAGGCTCTTTAGATTTCTGTATAGAAAATGGATTGCATGCTCTTTCTCTGTAGAATGAGATAAGAATAATAAATAAAAAAAAAAAAAGACATAAAATACTCATAAAGTCCATCTTGTAATTCTGGTAGCTGAGAACGAAAGGGAAGTATGTATTGGAAAACAGTGTTGGTAGCCTCTTGCAAAGGGTTTTGTTTGGCTTTTTTTTTTTTTTTTTATGAGGTGTCATTTACATTTAGTCAACCCCAGCACATACTTTAGCAGCTGTGTAATTTTTTCCATTCAAACCACACACTTCTTTCTACTCCTTGCTTTTCATGTATCCAGCACCTTTATGATTGGGCTGCATTTTTCATTTTTTGTATTACAGACCAGATGAATGAACAGATCATCCAAGTTAATTTAACAAAATATATTTCAAGCCAAATATTATTGATCACAGTTAAATAGATTCTAATTCAGCTTGGCTTGTCTGCATTTTATTAGTAGTGAAGTTCCATACAGGATTTGTCCACTTATTAGTTTAATGCAGATACGAGCTATATTATTGCTCTGCATTGAATGAGTTTGAGTTTTGTTTTGGTGACAAGATGTCATCTTTACTCAATTTTTTTTAATACTTATTTCAAAAATGGTTTATAGGTTGAATATTATAGTTCTATTATGACAGTTGTCTATGTGAAAATACCATTGGAATGAATATAGGTTTAGGGTTCCTGAAGTGAACATACTTTGAAATTTTTTTTTTCTACTGTGATTCCAGAGGTACTATCAGCTGTGATAATAATTTCTAATTTTAAATGAATAACGTGTAGGAAAAAGAAATTTCTCTAAAATTGCAACAGCTTTGTTTTCCTAGATTTCTGCATCCTGTGGTGGGTGGTCTAGTAAGAAAATTTGGATTTTGATTAATATCCTAGTGCATTTCTGACAAGTCTGATTTAGGAGACCAAGAACAGTAGTTAAGTACCTCATGCCAGTGGGAAGTCAGTGGGCACTAAGCACTAATGTGTCTTTAAAATCCATTCTGTATTATAAATGGCAGATCCCATCAACCCTGCAAAGGTCAGAATTGGCAAAAATAATGCATGAAATTCTCACAAGAAATCCAGTCAATTTAGTTAGTTAAAATACTAATTATAATAATAATTAAAAAAAATTTGCTCTGAATCAACTGATATTTGTGGTTGTTAGTCAAGTCTAGTATATGATTTGCGAAACCATGCAGAATATATCCCTCCAAACTATGTGTTAGCTAGTGTGGTACAAGTGAATCTTCGGTTTTAGTTCATTCATGTGAGTCACAGCCTGCTGCTGGTAACTTCCCAGGTGAAAACGTGATAAGGAGCATGGTGGTTTGTGGTGACCAAGAGGTGAGGTTAGATACAACATGAATATCACTGTGCTCTCTGTCAGTGTTTCTACAGTAACTAATAACCAGGATGTAATTTGGTCTTCAGATTTTGCAGCTTGGCTAAGGGAGCATGTTTGTATTTTCTAGACTGACTAGGTAAGCAGCTTGATCTGCAAATTGCATATATTGTATAATGATTTGGGTAAATAAATGACTTGACATTGAAAGGTTCTGTGTTATCCCAATAACACATGTTGCAAAGAGTTGTGTGCAGTTACTGCTTTTTAGAGTCAGTGCCAAAGTATGCAGCATATGCCTTGAGGTGCATATTATTCATTGCTGCCATATTTAGTTATTTTTAATAGACCACCACAGGTCTCTGTTTGCCAAGCTTTTCCACTCTGGACACATTTTCTTTTATGCTTCTGTTCTCAAGGAGTCCATGTTTGACATCTGGTGTACAGCAAAAGTCAGGAATGAAGAAGAGGAGGATTGCGTAACTTCACTTTTAACATACTTTCCATGAGAAAGAGAAGTTTCTCACTTTTTACTTGGAAGACACACTACCTAATTCTTTAGTGTTGGCAGTTACTGCCATGTCCATTTGCCAGCATTGCATTGTAAAATGTCATAGATTTGATATATGATATATTAGGTTATCTAGAGTAAGTATGAATTATGAGAGAATAAGTAGGAAGCCATTTGAGGTCACTGTATACTGTTTTCATCTGTGGTGTAGTTGGATTGTCTGTCTCATGGTGCTACAGCATTGAACTTTCACTCATAGTCCAAGTTTCTTTCTCTTGTTCTCTCTATGTTCTTTAAGCATTGATAAATCTATTCAGACAAATGAGAGAGAGACAAAGGATTCACTAATTTAGTGTTTTCCCATAATGTGTCAATTACTTGCCAATGCTATCACAGATACTTCAGTGCTCATCAGTTTTGTTTATATGCCATAGCAACAGGCCACAGAGAGAGCTGGGACACTGCAGAAGAACCACTGTTTTGCTCATTAATGTCATCATCTGTGTGTCTGTTGCACCATTAGTTGTATAAAATGTGGTTTTGAATCTTGAGAAGCTGTAACTGTTTTTAAGCACATGTAACCACCAGCTAATGTAGTTGTACCTTTATCCTCTTCTTGACTTTGACATTATATGTGAATGATACATGGTGTTATTGCCTATCAGCTTTGTCCTTGTGATTGATAGAAGAACTGCAAGTATTTTTCTGGATTCTTGTTATATTATCTTGCTTATATCTCGTCTGTACCCCACCCTCCATTTTCAGTCTTGAATCTATCAATTCTGTCTTTATGTGTTGCGCTGTTTATTTTTGTATGGCTAGTCAATCAATGTGCAGAATATTGGATTATCATAGTTATTGCTGGTCGTAAGTTCAAAGGTGCAGCTGGCAGAGCAGAAGTCAGTCATCTTCATATCATCTTCCCATTCTGCTGGATTGTAAATGTTTGGGATTGAGGTAGTCCCTGCAGTTTAAAAAGTACAAAGAGAGCTGCCTAGATGTAGTCATCTTGTGGTAGGGTAGATGCTGCTGTCTACACTATATGAACCTACTAGTGGATTTGCATATAGGGGGGAGAAAGCAGAGTATATCAGGTAAAGAATGTGGTCTCCTTTATGTGTAACCCCTATCTGTACCTGTGAGTTTGAGAAGCTCAGGCTGGGAGGTTGAACCCTTGTTACCCTTGCTAGTAAGAGCCACAGGTTTGGTACCACATACTGGGTCTACATAGAAACTTGTCAGTATTAAGGAAAGTTGTCTTCTCAAGTAGTAAATATAACAATAGAATACGAAGAGCTGAGTGCATGACTGCAAATACAGTGGGTTTAGTTACTGTGTGACAACTGTTGACATATATTAAAGGCATATTTGTAGATGTGTGAGTGAGATGTTCTGCAAAAACTTTACATTTCTTAATATTTATAAGAAGCCTGACAATGTATATACAATTTCTTTAAATAAAATCCATAAAGCTAGATCCAATTTGATTCATCAGAGGGCCTGTTTTTCCTCTTAATTGTTGTGAAACTCTCCTATGTCTGTAGTCAGGAAACCAAGTTCTTGCACCTCTTGATTCCTTCAGGAATTTAGTGAGTATACCCTTTTCTTCCTCCAGAGAATCATCTAGTATGAGTTGGGAAATTGCCACGGTCTCCTTGTCTGATGAAGGCTTCTATGAATGTATGGCAACTAGCAGCGCAGGAACCGGACGTGCACAGACATTTCTGGATGTATCAGGTGGGTAGTAGTCCATCCTTCTATGCTGAAGTGTGGTAATACATTGTACTGGAATGCTTAACAAAGAGCAATGGCACTTGGGGCCAATAAAATACATGTCCAGTTCTAAGTATATTTTTAATTAATGTGTTTTTTTCTCACCCATGTACATAAGTGTGCTGATGTTTATTCAGCAAATCTGTTTTAAATATTAAGGTTGGATTTGTTTTAATTAGTTCCTACCACCAGTTGGACTTGCAGAGTAGATACGGCCTGTACAAGCAGAAATTGAAATCTCAGATTTCAATTGTTAACTTGACTGTATGTATGTATTATCTGATAGATGAGGAATTACAAAAGTCACATAAAAAAGTTTTCTGTTGTTTTTTTTTTTTTTTAAACAAGATTCAGTAAATTGTTAGAAATCCCTTCTCATCTTTTACCTTGAATTTTTTAGAAGTGAATAATTAGGATGAAGGAAATAAAATTAAATGAGAAATAACTTGGGCTAATCACGAAGATAATTTTGAATAAACAGTAGCATTTAGTTGCTAGCCCCCAAATGGCTAGCAATCAGTATCTATCCAATAGATAATTTTAATCACTGTTTGTTTGGGTTTTTAAAATTTAATTTAAAATATTCCTAATTTCATAAAAATCTCAATTTAAAGGACAACTAGTTATAAATCTATCTGGTCATCCATTTAGTATGATTGGTGTGCTTTATGTGTTGAAGCCATTTCGAAGCTTAAAGCACTGATACTCCTCTTGCTGAGGGAGAGGGAGTTTTCCTTATGTAAGTTAATGACCTGTTCAGACTTGGGGCACTAAATGATTATGCCCCATTAATTATTACTGAAAGTTCATTATGGTAAGAAAGAATCCTTCCTGAAAAGTGAATAGTATCATCCAGTTCAAGCTTTGGACTTAAAAAATTGGAGTGGGAGAAAGGGAGAGAGTAAAGTTGGTCTTCTGTGAAGACAAATGTAAAGCTATGCTGCTTGCGTCCTGTCAGTCTGACCGCTGGGACATGTGGACTTTGGTTATTGCCTGCAGATGATGATGCTGCAAGTTTCAATTGCAGATCAGCTAGAAAAGTTTCCCCAAGTAAACCAACAGGCTTTACTTCATAAGGTTAATCCTTTTACTCTGTCAGAGGAATTTAGTTTAAATAACTGTAAACCAAGATGCACCCAAACACAGATAGAGAAAACATAAACCCAGGCATGGTCTTGAACTGCTTCAGCAGACAGTAGAGGTCTTCTGCAGGAAGATGGCCTGCAGGAAAAATTAAGAAGAAAAGCTTATTTATGCACATGGGTGGCTGGATGAAAACCCTGTCCATAGAATAGCATATTTTGTCACTTTATTTTTCACAGTTGCAATGGGGTCTGAGGGAAAGGGAAAAAGAATTTCTATTTTGAAACAAAAATCCATTCTATATAGCCTTCTGTTTGTGTTGATCAGACATTTGTCATGCAGCGGTGTAAGCAACTTACTCTTGACTAGGGAAAAAACTGAAGCTGAGTCAGTCAATTTACAGACGCAGTGAGGGTAGTAGAGCTCAGAATAGCAGTTTGAATTCAGCCTCAAGGTTTCATATAACTGCTTGAAATTGAAGTTGTCTTGTCTTTTGTCTCCTGTAGCAGCTAATTGAGGTTAGTTAACCTGGATTATGAATCATAGAATCACAAAACAATTTAGGCTGGAGGGACCTTTGGAAGCTACCTAGTCCAACTCACAGCTCAAAGCAGAATTAACTTCCAAGCTTGATCGTGTTTCTCAGGAACTTGTCCAATCAAACTTTGAATGTCCCCAAGGATAGAGATTTCACAAGTTCCACGGGCAGCCTTCAATGCTTAAGTACCCCCACTAGGAAAATATCTTGCATGTCCAGTCGGAATTTCCCCTGGCTATGACCACAGGATTTTGCTTTTTTTGTTGTTTTTGTTTTTTGGTTGGTGCCCTGAGAAGACTTTAACTCTGTAGTCTTTAAAACAACCCACTTGCTAGTCGAAGAGGGTGACTATATATCTCTTCACCTTCTCTTTTCCGGGCAAAGATGTTCCTCTCTCTGAGGTATGAGCAAGTCCAAAGAAACCAGTGTGATATAACTGATTCTGTGCAAGGCAAAGTTTGTAGAAAAATAGCCCTCTTAACACCAAGTGGTAAATTTGAGGAGAGGAACATCCTTTTAGTCACACCAAGTACTGGAGTAGAACACTAACATCAATACTTACCCAAGTCCTAGCTCTAGAGCACTATTTTATATTTTGGCTACAAAAATCCTTCAGGCAGATAGGGTATTCCCATATGCTTATTTCAAACCATGTTTTGGAGGACAAGAAGCTGTTATGTTCTGCCCCAGAAATTGTGGGCATAAAGATTCTTGGTCTGGAAATTGCAACCATCCTCCTTCTCACAGAGCAAACAAAGAGAATCCTAACTCTTTTCTTGTGATGTTGGTAGCACTTGAAAATCAAGAGTGACGAGGGGAAAAATTCCTGTATCCTCTCATTTACAGAGCACTGAGAGATCTCATGAGACTGACTCACTATGTAAACATGAGCAATTAGTTCTGTTTTGAGCCATGCAGAGGATTAATGTGAGGGAGATGCTTTGAAATCCTTGTGTACAAATATTTGGAAGAAAATTACTTGAAATTTCTTCTTTAAGCAAAGTAAACAATCTTTTCAAGTATTCTTAGTTTGCCCAGCTGACAGTGCATCACAGATAATCCATTTTGTCAACTGCTGTGTGAAAGGTATTGGAACTGTGTCAACATTTTCTAGTTTCAGAAAAAGCAAACACTTGAGTTTGACTTTGTCTTACTAATATTAAATCTTTAAAATTCCATATGGCTTGTTAGCTTGTGCAGGCACCTTAAATAAAGTGCTGGTAAATAAGTGCTCTAAATTCTGCTTAGAGCTTGGCTGGGGGACTGCTATGTGTGCACACTATTGCGGTAAGAGGCTGGTGTAGTGTAGTCCAAGAGATGTTGTGCCCCTCTGGACTGACATTCAAAAGATGGGGATTTTAGTCCTATACTGGCCTTCATATGTCTCTTTTTTTAAAGTTTCTTTAAGTAACATGCTTGATGATATGCCCATGGAAAGCATTAGAAGATTTTTCTCTTCTCCCAAACAAACCAGATCCTAAAGTGCAGGGGAGAAACTCCATTCTCGGTAAGAAAGGGTAGCTTTTCTTGGCTGTCCTCTGCAATTGTTAAAATACACAGCTTTGGTAATAAGGGTGATTGCTGTTAGGGACTGTGCTTATAGAAAAGCAGAGCTGCACACCCAGCATGCAGAGTGTACGAGTGATTCATTGCTATGCAGAGATCTAGCATAAAGCTTGTGAACCTCATCTGAGACCCCACATGAGACTTAAATGAGGAGGAGTTATGGCTGTCTCTGAGCTTAAGAGTAACTTTCACCCTTAATAAACATAGACATTTTTTATTCCTGTTACCCTTGGTTTTCCTAGGATAATTGTTTTGTAGTGTGTACTGATAAAGATCTGGTCTTGCTCTTACAGCTGTCTTATTTCTGCTAAAGCCTGCTCTCAGAATATTATTCATTGCAGATCTTTCTTTTTTTCAAGAACCAGTCTGGGGAAAAGCAAATGGAATACATATATGATTTTATGCATGAAGCGATACATAGTGTATTTTCTTTCTTGAACATTTAAATGTTGCCTCCTTTACCAGTGATATCTCAAGAAGGATCAGGATGACTGCTCCTGTTTTAAGCATCTGTGGTTTCAAAGTTTAATTCCAGTGCAAAATCATTGTTTTCTTCCAGGAGCATGATAGAACTGTACAGATGAGTAGAGTGGAAAGCAAATAATAACAAATAGTGGAAGTTACAACATAAAATATGTAGAGATAGGAAGAAAAAGATAATTAAATTACCAAATATTTGAATGGAAACTGTTAAGGGATTTTTTAAGGGCTGCTGCCTAGAGCAGCTCCAGCCTAGGAATTCCTCCTGTCTGGCTGCTGGAGCTCAGCCCCGTGTGCCCTGGGATCTGAGGGTCTTTGTCCCAGACCCTTGGACACGGCTGCTGCTTTCCTTTTTGCATGTTCGTCAGTAGCAAAGCTGAGCAGCTATCACAGAGACACATGCAGGGGACACTGACACAGCTGGCTCCACAGACTGCCACAGACGGGGTGCTGCCTTCAACAGCAGCTACATGTAGGACTTGCATAAAGCATGGGACAGCCAACTCCCCTCCTCCTCCCCGGCTGGTAAGGATTGAAGCTCACTAGTGAGAGCACATATGCACTGCTCTCTAGAGCCACACACACATTTACAGATCCCTTGAGTAGTGGCATGGCCCCTCTGTCTCCCTGATACCCCTGCCCAGATCCTGGGCCCTCTTACCTGCTTCTTGCCAGCTGTTCCAGCTTGAAGTTTGCCAACAAACTGCAACCCCCTCACCCCTGCACAGCTGGTTTGGGGAAGGTGCAGAATTGCCCGAGATCCTCACCGGCTCCAGTAGCTGGTATTAAGGCACCCGTCCCTCCAGTAGCTGACGCCACAGGTCTGGGATGCCTACAACCCCCGGTCTGACTCCAGTAGCTGGCACCCAGTCCACTCACACTGGTCCCCCCAGTAGCTGTCACTTAGTCCTTACAGGACACACACAGAAGGGATAGGGAGTGAGATTACACAGAAAGAGAGTTAAAAAAAAGATTTAAGAAGACAACAGAACAGACTGTGGTTATCAGGTGCAGGGATCAGTCAAGACATGACTGGCCATGTTTTAATGCAACAGGTCCCTTTTATGCCCCTTTCTACCTACTTCCCCCTTTACTCCTCTCTGATTCACTTCCCTTGCATATTCCTTCATCAGCTTGCATAGTTTGACAGTTTCCCCTGCCAAACGTGGGACCCTCAGGTTTGTGTCCTTGTCAGTTGCAAAGTCTAGGTTGACTCTGAAATGATGTTTGTGGCTTCTTGATAGCCCATCAATTAGCTTGACAAAATTTGTTTCTTGTCATTGTCTCTGTTACTGTTCATCTGTCAGGTTTGTGTGTCTGTATACTCTGGTTATTACCTCCCCTTTTCCTTATCCCATTTGACAAGGTCCTTGATCAGATAAACTTAAGGGAGCAGATGCTCTCTCCTTCCACATTCCCTTATAGAAACCATCATGGAAAGAACTTAATAATGATGCTTAGACCAGCTGTTGACTTGGTTTCATTGTTGCTATAAGAAGAGCTTTCTAATAACACGTTGGGTTTTTTTTTCATGTAAAACCTGTAAAAATCTAGTGCGTAGCTCATTCTTCCATGTGTGGTCATATCTCAGAGATCACACTGAGATGTGGTGGTGGGTCCTGTCTCTTTCTTCTGTTGCTGTGGCACTCTGATCTCTTGTTGGCTTTCCCCAGCACAAGATGAGCTCAAAGAACACAGCGCTATATCCTCTCTCATACATGATGTGATCTTTCATCCTATGTGATATGATAGTTTTGAGCTGAATCAGGTGTGTTCTTGTGATATAAGCTCCTGTAGGGTAGCTTGGCATCCAGGAGTAAAGATGCTGCCCTGGGTTCTGTTTCATGGCTTCAGCAATGTGAAATTAAACTAAATGTTAAACAAATGTTACAGTTTATATTTTTTTAAACTCTATATTGTACTTGAAGTTGTTTATCAAGAATTCACAAATGAAGCAAAGGTTCCCAAATATTCTTCTCTTACGATTTTGCTCCTTGCTCTTTCTACGCAGAGCCTCCACCCATGATTCAGGTTCCTAATAACGTCACGGTTGTCCCTGGTGAAGGAGCCATCTTGACCTGCCTAACTTTAAGCACAGTGCGTTACAATCTCACCTGGCAGAGAAATGGCAGGGATGTGAGGCTTAAGGAGCCCCTGCGAATAAGGATGATGAGCAACCTGTCTTTAGAGGTGAAGTCTGTAAAGCTCACGGATGCTGGCAAGTACAACTGCATCGCTTCTAATGAGGGTGGATCTACCACAGCATCAGTCTTCCTTACAGTGCAAGGTAACAAGGAAACTGAATGTTAGTTAAACTTACTCTGTCATGGTTTGTATTTTCTTTATCTTGTGAGCTGTCTCTTTTGTAAGTGTTGTACTTTATTTGTGCCTGTTGATAAAACTGCTTGGAGACTGATGAACATTATGTAGTTCTTCCCTGTTTTAAAATGGCAGTGGGAGTCACCAAAGAGCACTAGTGCTCATTTTGTGAGACTGCCTTGTACTGTGTGTCTCTGAGCCGTGGTTTGATCCTCCTCCTGTAACTACCAAATTAACTGCTGCACAAGTGAATGGAACCTGAGGTAGTTTTGTTGTTAGTGCCTCCTAAAGAGTAGAGCACAGAAATAGCTATGCATGTGCATACCACTCCCCAATATTTGTAGCCAACCTCTACTTTGAGAAAATTTACAGGCTGGCTATGTGGATTAATTTTATTTTTATTTTTTTTTCAGTGAAATTATAACTATAATTATGTCTGTGTAACTAAATTGGTAAAAGTTTCTGTGTTCATCTGGGTTATTTTATGTCTCTTTATAAAAGAATAGTACTTCTAAGTTTTTCTGTGTATCATGTTATTGTAGCTGGTTTATAGTGCTAAGCTAAGAACTAATTACACTTTTATGAAGGGCTAGATTTTATGAAGGCAAGGACTTTAAAAATGTCAGAAGTGAAAATGACAGTATGGCTGAGACCAAACAAAGTCTACATCTGTGCTCTTGCTGCATACCAGGAGCAAATGTCAAAAAAAATTATGTATAAAAGCAGTAATCTCTCTTGGAGCTAATCCTTTTAAAACTTGAAAGTACTGCAGGTTTCTCTCTGTCTGTCTTGGTCATGTGGAGGTTTGAACCTTTGGTTCCTAGCTACCCATCTGTGGATAAGAAGAGGCAGAACTCAAAATATTTTAGAAGGAAAACTATTCTGTCTGGTTGTAGGTGACTCTGACAGGATTTCTGCTTGGTGATTATACTGGGTCACATTCTGTGCAGAGCGAGTTGCCTCATTAACTTTGCTGCTGTAATTCTAGTACTTTGTTAACTGATGGAAAACTTAGAATTATTAAAAGAAGAAAAATTCAATGGAATTGCCTGGCTTAAGGTGCTCCAAAACAGAGAGAGGTCAAAAGTGGAGTTGTAACACTTACTAATGGGATGAAGAGCATACTGGTTTATCAAGGTGGAATAACTAGGTGTGCAATCAATTATGTAGGACCTATTACAAAATACAGCAGAATGAGGTGTTTCTTCATTGGTCTGTTTGATTTACCCTTAGATGGCTACAGCAGAGTGTAACTGTTAAATATCTAGCAAGGCCGAAGGCAAAAAAGTCATGAAAAAAACTCAACACCCATACGTTTGGAAAACTTTGTTTTAAATTCTACAGTATTTTTCCATCAAGACAGTCATTCAAGCATGTCAAAGGCAGCAAGAGAAGCCCCCCCCCTCCCTTGTTCATCTCTTCCTGGGATTTAGATTTTCCTCCCTAATGTCTGTAGACCAGCTGGGAGCTTTAACACAGTGACCAAATCACTTCTGGCAGTTTTTTATAGTAAAGTTAAAGAAGTTTACTGCTGCCACAGCAGAATATTGAGTTTCAAATCACTTATATATGTAGAATGATTATATCAAATATTTGGGAATTACGTTTTGGCTGGTACTGGTATTGCTAACGGCTTTAAAAGATGTCTGAGGTAACCCTCTTGGACAGTTTAGATGGGCTTAGTTGAGAGTCTAAGTTGTGTTTTCTTTCATTTCTGATGAAAGGATGCTTAGAACAGAATAAGTATGTAGAAAATGCTAAGCTGCGGCTGAATTCAGATTTCTGCAGTGGTGCCTGCCTCTCTTTGTTTAGAAAAAGTAATCTACTGCCAACCTTTCAAATGGCTATATGCAAAAGCTGAATGGTGTCAGGATGATTGTATGCCCTATTATTTGCGATCATTTTGGTTTGCTTGGACAACATGATTTCTATCAGATTTCTGGAGGTGCTCTGGTGTGTGATTGTGTCATGTACAACCCGTAGTGCTTGATAGGGTCTACAGTAGTATTCAAAAGAACAGTTTATTTTTGGCAGGAAAAGATTAAAGGGTGGCTATATGTAAGAAGCAAAAGCTTTATAGTGTTGTCATTATTAACATTCTGAAGAAGGAAATCTGAAGTCTTGTTAATAGATTGAGATGGTTTGTGCTTTATGTAGTTGCAAGTAATTCAGAATGTCAAATTAAATTCATATTGAAGCCCTTTATTACTGTTGGGACAGTTCCAGATAGATCTCTGAATTTTGGATCATAAGAGAATAAACACTGCTTTCACCCCCATTTTCTTTCTGGAGTGGGAGTTAAGGCAGAGAACAAATGTTGGTAGGTCTAAAAATAACCCAGCATCTGCTTTACATGCTAAGTGGACTGTAGTAAACCCTCATTTTGAAAGCTTTCAGTTTGATGCTGCTGTTTCTGAAAGAGAACATTCATCTGATTTTGGATTGGGTTTTTTTTGGTTTGGTTTTTTTTTTTTTTTGTGCCAGCAGCTGTACAAATACAGACTGAAATCTTGAATGAGGGTTGACTTTCTCCCCCAGTTGTGTGTTCTGTGTTAGGGAGAACGTGCTATATAAAGTCACTAATTGTCCCACACTAACACTGAGCACAGCTAGATGAAGACCCCGTTTAAAACTTGTGCCTACTTGTGGAGGAGTGGTGTACTGCTCAGGGTAGTCTGAAAGGTCACTGAATGCAGTTTTATAAGTTTCAATGAGTATAAGCTTTTGAGCCTTCTAGGATTGTATTGGTGCTTATAGAGTGCTATGACTGACTTTTGAAGTACTTGCTCCTCTTCGGACCTTGTTAAATGGTGGCTACATAGTGTGAATTGTTCAAGTCCTTCCAACAGATTGGTCTTATATGGAAACATAAATGAATTTGTAAGGGCAGTCACTACTTTTTCATACGCTTCATATAATTTATCAGAAGCGTGGAGGAGTGTATTGCAGCTGTGTGAGGCTAGAGATTGGCCAGGAGTGTGAAACATTTGTGATGCTATAAACTTTTTGATGATAAATTTCTCACTGATGAGGGAAATTCCATGAGCATGTAAACTTTTTCTTTCCAGTTTGTGACAGTCTTGTAGGCAAAATATGAGTTTGCTATATGCATATTTATCAGGTTGACTTAATATGGTGTGTTTTGATAGCTTGATGTTTTGTTCTTGATGTTTTCATACACATAAGTGATACTGATTGAGGGGGAATTTTGAGGAGCTTATGCTTTTTTTTTTTTTTAGTTGAAAGAGTGTGCATGCTGAAGAGATTGATGTGTGGTGTTTTTTTTTGTTTCCTTCCCCCTCCAAGAATTTCAAATACACAATTAAAACCCAGATCCCTGAAATTCAGGTGATGCTAAATGTGATTTTAGGGTAGTCTTGGTTTTGCATGTTTTCTGGTGTAAGTAAGTAAGAGTAGACAATGAAGGACTTTTAATGGTTGCAACTGTGTTTTGCTGCTACAACACAGCTGTATAGTATGTAGGAACTTTTATGGCTTTTGCTTGTGTTTATGTTGGCGATTAGTAGAGATGTTTGAGTTTAGTAATCTCAGCATATGATGAATTCCAGCAGTAGATTAACAAGAATTGAGGCAAGACTGAACATTTGTCTTACTGGGAGCCATCTAATCATCTGCCAGCTGCTGTGCATTGAGCTCATTGATGAACAGCATGCAGGTCAGCATACTATTCAGATGTATTTCTTTATCTGCATGTACAGGTAAAATAAAATCATACATGCTGTAGTTACTGTTCTGTCCATAGCATAGTGGGTTTCCTTTACCTGCTTATTTAAAAATGTTTGAATGCCTGTCTGTTATCACCATCACAACTGAAAGGCATTTTTAGCACCTGCTTAGAAGTAGCACTGCTAAATAATTCAGTGATCTGTGCTAGTGGCTAAGTGCTAGAAGTACCTAAGCTGCACCTGCAGAAAAGAAGCAGACATACTATGTGTTCCACCTGCCCACATAAGAAGTAAAGTGTATGTTTAACTTTGGGCACTGAAGAATTGTCATTGCTGTAATAACAGTCTGCTAAAGGATCTTTTGTAAAGCCAATGCATGGCAAGAGTACTGTCCTGCTGTATGAATGGAGTCAACTACATTAGATGTGCAGCGGGGTAAAGTGGGACCTATTAGCCTGACAAGATGCAAAAGTGCTGTCTGCTGTAGGGAACTGATGTGGACACTTACCAGCCAACCAATAGCTTGAAATCCAGGTTGAAAAAAAATTGCCCAGGTGACAATGTATGTGACTTGGCTCAACCAAAGCAATGGTAATACTTAGGTACGTCCCAGACAAGGGGCAGAAACCAGAACTGAACAAAGGAGCAGAAACCGGAACTGAACACACACAATAGGACCTTCAGCATGAATGTACTTATATGTGGAATAAGTCCAGGAAAGAAACTGTCTTGATGAACAAAAGGTAAATCACCTCCTTGGCATAACCCAGTGCTTTGTTCCTTGAATTTCCTCTGCTTTTTTTGTCTGAAAAGAGACAATACAGAAATAAACATCTTAGTCTTTGAGATAGCTATATAACTGATTGTGTGAATATCATTCACTTAGATATACGGATACACACTGTAATAATGGGCAGGGAGAAGTTTGTTATACTGTACTGAGTTCTTTAAACATGAAGAAAACAAGAAAGGGAATGAAATTGAAGTATTACTGCTTTACTTGCTATTCCAAATTTAGAAAGTTAATTAAATGCAAGGTATCTGTCCTGAAGAATGAAAGGAGTTTAGTGCCTTCTGTGATTCTTTCCAGGCTGTTATTTGGAACTGTCTGAGAAGATGAGTTCATGGTGGTTTGTTGTTTTTGGTTTTTTTCCAAGTTGCATATTTTAAAGATACTACCTGAAATCTGTTATCACTGTGACACTTCCACCCCTGTTAGAACAGGAAGTAAAACAGTTGAACTCTCAGCAAAGTTCTTTAATGCAAAAATCACTATTCTTTGAAAGAAAGAGAGCTGAATCAGTAGGTGCTAATTATAATTCACTGCAGACTCAATGACAGTCATTAAGCTGTTTTTCAGAAACTAGACTCTTGCACAAGAAATGCAGTTTAGCAGAAGGGTGAGGAATTGCCTGAGCAGCCTCTCTGGAGTTCTCTGCCACTCAAGAAAATTAATGAGTATCCCCAAGGTCACTTGTCTTCTCCACACAGCTGCCGTTCATAAGAGGTTCTTTTCTACATTTGGTGAAGGGGAACTGATGGGGAAAAAATTGTGTCATTAGACCAATCACTCTTATGGCCTGATTTCATGAGTTGGCCTGAGTTTATTGTTTGGGGAGGTTTCTTTTGATGGTATTTCCTGGGTGAGGTTTCTACAGGTGAGTACAGAAGTGGAACAAAGAAAGCCCTTTTATCCAGCTAGAAATATCTTTGAATTTTCTGTGTCTTTTAGATAATTTGTCACAAATTCAACTAAATAAGTGATGATTAAGCTTTTGTGATTTTTCATAGTATTCAGATCATGCATCGTAGGAAGAGTTCTTACTCCAAGTAATTTAAGTCCTAACTTGATGAAGATAAAAAATTAGGGTATTAAACAGGAAATTAGTGTCATGCATCTTAATTTCTGTCATTTGATTTCTTGCTCATTATTTTCTTGCTGCTTTCTCACAGAAAATGTAGGCCTTTAGAAAGATTTCTACGAAGAGTTTTGGAGGAGTGAAACCATAACACATTCAGAAATTGGCATGTCTAGATGTCTTCTGACCTGCACAAACCTCTGGTTCAAGACAATATTTTACACAGATCTCTTGGAAACTAGCTTCTTGCAGGATATTTGATCTCTGTTACTGCAACAGTTAATAAAAAGCACAAGGAAATAATTAATTAAACTATTAAGTATTGTACTTGTAGCTATAGGAAAGGTGTTGGATTGGCAACCCTACCAGGAGGGTGTCCTGGTTTCAGCTGGGGTTAAACCACGACAGAGGGCTACGTGTAGTCCTTGTTTATGCTCCTGTGCATTACCAAGTTCAATTTACACGTCAATAAAGTGAATTGTCTCTCATGTGAAGATGGGGACACATCCCCTGAGAAGAACCCACTAAGTTTTGGATGTCAAAGTCCCCCATTTCACTTTCTGTAATGTACTGATTTTCCAAGATGCTGTTTCTTTATCTGCAGCATGTCAGGGCTGCTCTGCTGGAACAGGAAGCCTTGACTTTTTCATTTTCATTTATAAAGGTGTTCACCAAGTGGTTTTTTTCCTGAGCCTACCAAGTTCTAGGGCTGACACTAACATAATGTAGGTGTTCAGACAGTTTGAGATCAAAGCCATTCACTTCCATTTATATGTTTTCCTGTGTAAAAAAACTAAGACATGTCTATAAAACTCACGGTAACACAAGAATTAGTAGACATAACTGTGGTCACACAGGACTTCAGTCTGAAGAGAATTTTTCACACCAGCACTACAGTTCCTGTATTATTAAAAGCAGGGCTTTGTGATAAGCATCTGCTCTTGCTGTATCTTGGTAGTTAGGAACCCAAGTAGGTCAATTCAGACCCTTTTAATCGATGCAACAGGAATGGGTTGTAACTATAGAGAACTACTAGGGAGCAGACTGGACAGAGGGATGGGGCGCCATCTATTCTCTGCCAGTATTTGTGTGTGTGCAGGAGGATCTGGATGGTCTTGAAGTGAAATTTTACAAAAACCAAACCCTTGTGAACATTTGCAACAAACATGGGCAAACTGCTGCAGTGGTTACATTCTTACATGGTGGTTTTTTAAATCTAGATACATTTAAATAGTTAGCCTTGTTAATGCATTACTTGTCAGGTGAATAGGTCGAATCATTCAGTTTTCCAAAAATGTTCTTAGTGTAAAAGGCGAGAAAGAATCTTGAGGGTGCTGCACAAAAATATTGACACTTTGAGTAATGATTCAATCAAATATCATCTGCAGAGTGGCTTTTGGGGAAAAGTTTCTCTCAAAAAAGAAAAAAAATGCATACAGAAAGTAGTGAAAAAGCATCAGCAGTAAGTATGTTTTTACTAATAAAGACTGATAAGAGGGGTTTTTTTATGTTGTGTGAAATAAAAATTTGGTATTTGCTGTTCCTTTTTCATGCTAAGTTTAACTGCCTCAAATGGTTTTAATGACTATTAGGGCCAAGGATGGTTACAACTATGAATGCTACAGACTCTGAAATTCTCACCAACCTTCTTTCTCTTAAGAAGCGTTACACATGATCTATGTTGTTTAAGAGGTTTTATTCTGCAGCCTTGGCACTGTAAGGAGCTTGTGCTTCTCCTGCCCATGTATGAATCTTCTCCCCTATGATACAAAGAACAAAGCAAAAGAAATCAAATTGACCTGTCACACAAGAAAGCCCGTTCTATGTGCCTGCCTGGTTGCTGGCTGTTGAGCAAGAAAACAACGTAGTTAATTAGTGGCAAATGTGGCTTCACTGATTCTAGGTGGTAGCTTGAGTATTACAGCTATAGATATTGACTTTTTTTTTTCCAATTAATTTCATTGCTTTATGTATTAAATACAAATATTTCTTCCATCTTCTTCTGCTCTCCTGGTAATATCATTGTGTGAAAATAACTGCGTGGACAATGGTGTGCTGCCAAAGCATGATGTGTAACTGCTATCTGAGACAAACAGTTTCCTAATATCAACATGAGAGGAGACCTTCCTGAAGACCAGAGCATGCAGAATATCTCCCAGTGTCTCTTGGCAGGATTTAAAACAAAATTTAAATAGCTGAGAAAGCTGTGCACATCATGAATTACTTGAGGGACTGTTCTGTAACTTGCAACCATTTCTTGCCTCTCCCAGCCCCCTCGTATCTGGATTTAATCCTAGTACTTCTTGAACTATGGTTCTGCCTTCCTCTGGTGCCTTTCCTGCTCAGAGGTTTCAGACCCGTTATGAAACATAGCAGTCACTTTTCAGGACCCTGCAGCTTTTTATTAAATCTACTCTACAAGTGAAAACCTAATGACCTTGGGGAAGGTTAATGGCCATAAATTTCAGAAAGGAAATAAGGCATTATATGCATCTGTGTTTACAATTTTGTAAATGTGTGCAAATTAGTTGCTGTTTATTATTTAATTCATTCTTGTCTTTGGCAGTATAGCTGTCTGGTTTTGCATACACTTTTACTTACAGATCTCAGAATCCTTTACAAGCTCACACAGCTAGTTAATGACTGAAAACAGAGTCATCAAGTCCTGGCAATAAGTTCTACTTCGCAGAGCACCAGGTGCTATACTGCATCAAAGAGCCTTCCTCAAAACAGCAATTACATTTCTCTTCAAAAGAGGGGGTTTATGTGCTTAATAGGGGCGTGCAGATAAGTTTGCATGAAACACTAACAGATGTGAATTATTCATGAAACTCTGACACAAAATATTTTATTTAGAAGTATGCTAGAAAGGTTAAATCAAAGTTATGTCCATACCTATATACTGATGTTACAACTAATTATATTTCAAACCTAATATTTTTCATGGTAAACTTGCTCTCCTGTTTAATAAGATGTATTACAGGACAAATCATTCTATAGTAACTGATTGTGGCAGACAATAAAATGTCTTGCAGCCGTGGGACACTTAGGTACTTCCCTGCCTTCCAGCTGTAATGTGTTGTAATTAGTCCATATTACCAAGTGAAGTTGGACCTGCAGAGGCACAGACACCTTGTTAAAGTCAGCATGTGGCTCAATCGATAATATCTTTAGATTTGCCAACCTGTATTTCCCAAACCTATGCTACTCTTGATAAGCCCTTCCATGTAAAAGGTGAAGAGATCTCCTGCTGTTCTTACCTGTGCTCTTAATTTGATGTTTGAGCATTTGAAAATAATTTCATTTCTCATTATCTCATTTTCTGTCAGTCACTAATCCCCAGTCATTAGGTGTGCTGAGATCATGGGGAGGAAGATTGTTTTCTGAGTTCTGTGTTTTAATGCCATTTGCTTAAAAGCCTGCTGACTAAAACCCATGGTGTTTATGCCCTGCAAGGAGCCAGAAGCTGCCTCGCTTCTGTCCTAGAAGCAGCACAGTCTTCTGCAGGGAGATTCTTCTTCCAGGCCAGAAACACTGTGGGTTTTAGTTAGCTCTTTAAGCAAATGGTATTACAACACAGAACTTAGATGATAATCTTCCTCCCCACAATGACAATGAAAAGGGCATGGTATTAATTCTTCCAGAAAGGCAGTTGTAGTAGCACTCTGAATTGTTTCTGTTTGCATTATGACAGACTGAACTAGAAAGATTTATGCTGTTCACCTAGAAGTTGCATAGCATCACCCCTTCATCTTGTCCTTGATTGATTATGCCACACATAAATAGATTGTGTGTACTGGCTCTTAGATACATTTTTCCTTGGCAGCCACAAAAATGTGCCAAATGTCACCTGAGTCTGTAGGAAGGTGTAACTCCCACTGAAGCTAATAAAAAAAGCTATGCAGAGCAGCCCTGGATTCAAGGTAACCTCTGTGTTACATGTATTTAGCCTCTTTTACTCTCCCAAAAGGGAGAGTTAGGCTTAGGCTTTTCATTCTATGGTTGCCACCAAAAAGATCAGCTGCAAAGGAATACATGTTAATACAGTATGTGATTCACAAGAGGCAAAGCTCCTAAGATGAAGATTGATACTACTGATCTAATAGTAGCCAGTTTCATGCCATAATCAAGATGTAATACTAACTGCTGCTACTTCAAGTTGCTACTTTTTCATTCCATAAGTGGTGTGGATCATTTTCTTGCCACTCTAAGCAAGACAGTCATATGTACCATAGAAGAAAATGTCAATTGCCACAGTGAATTGTTTTGGTGGTCTTTTTGACTGAGGAAATCTGTCTAAGGATATAAGTGCATGAATTCTATGAAGTTCACCTAATCACTTTTCTGGTGAAAATGCAGCTGAAATCCATAACATCCACTGGCATGGTTAACACTGCAGATTCAATTGTCTTCAACATGATTTTGCTATTAATTTCTTTCTGTGTGTGTGCAGATAGATTGTCACTTTTATTTTTATCACTCAGGTTATATTCTTAGCATTGGCGTGCCTGAAGATTTGTGGTCATTGGCTTTAGCTTTCAGGAGCCTGCACAAATTTGTCTTACATTTATCAAAATTGGCTCTGCTGCTGCTTTGCTGAGTTTTAAGCATGCATTAAAAATTCTAAGTTAATTATTACATTCAAGTTGAATCTATGTGAAACCACTAATGCTCTCATAGTTTCTATTCAGAATGATGCCCTTGTACAGCTTATGCCTATTTCAGCCTGGCTTTGTCACCTTGATGGATCATGTTGGTGAACTTTGCTTGGTTCTGGCAGCTTTTTGTCAGAATTGGTGCCCTCATTTGGGAGCTCCAAATTCTGCATCTCAGAACAAAGCTAACTCTGTAGGCCTGTGAATTAACTTGGTCTCTGTACCCTGAATCCTGACTTGCATACCTTTATAAAAGTTAGTATGTGTTATGCTGAGGCATTGGTAGATTGTTCTAGAGGAAGCGAGAAATGAGTGGGCTCTGACCTTTATCAGGATTGTTTTCTCACTATAGAGCTGTTTGAAAATGGGAATAAAGTGATTGTTATAATCTGTGTTTTCTAAAAGTATATTTTTAATTGCTGTTTTTAATTTCTTTTACTAGAACCACCTAGGGTTGTCATTTCACCGAATAATCAGACTTTTACGGAAGGCTCTGAAGTGTCTATCAGGTGTTCTGCAACAGGTTATCCAAAGCCTACAGTAGTATGGACACACAACGATATGTTTATTATTGGTTCAAGCAGGTAGGGGTTATAGCTTTCTCTATTTATTTTTATTTGTTTTCCTATGCGAGAGAAAAGTTTTGAAGAATGCCATAATATTCTATTTCTTCCACAGGAATCTGAGTTTTGGAAATAGTACCTCAACCTTCACTTTTGTAGCTCTTTAATTTCAATTTTCTCGTCTCTAAAAGAGAAATACTTTAGTTCTTTTCTTCAGAAGGCTTATTACAAGATTAATTTAAATGCTTTTCACAAAATGCATTGATATTCTCTGGTAGCTATAATAATACTAATATTATTGTTTATCATGAGAAAAAACCAGCAATACCTGTTTGTAAACCATCTGGTCATGCTGCTGCTGTTGCTGCTTGGAGTGTGGATGTAACTGTTACTCTCTTTTCTTTAACTAATCATTTTGATTGGTTCCCTGTGTGTTTCCCAGGTATAGATTGACCCCAGAAGGCACCTTAATCATAAGAAAGGCAGTTCCAAAAGATGCAGGAGTTTATGGTTGCTTGGCAAGTAACTCAGCTGGCACAGAGAAACAGACATCCACCCTTACATACATTGGTAAGTAAAAGAAACAACGTAGTGAAATTAAAAAAGCAAACTAATACATCAACAGGGAGGAACTGTTAAAATTGATAGAACCATGCAGAACATACTGGTAGAAATTTCAAAAAACTCAGAAAAGATGTTGAACAGCTCACAAATGTCCTTTTTGTTTCCTATTCAAATCTGAGTAGTATTGTTAAGTGATATTTGGGGCTTAATATTTCTTCTTATGCTGTTTTTAAGGGCAAAAAAACCCCTAAAATTGGGTATTAAATTGAGGTAGGCTTGCAAACCTGAGTAGATCTTTGGAGAAGGAATTATGTGTCTGTAAATTCCTGTAGCGTGCTTAGCACTCTGGAGCCCTAGTCTAAATTGTGTACTCTAAACACTACATTAATATATTAATAGACTACTAAAATTTTTGATGACCAACATCTGGTTGGATTGAGAGAGAGACTGAATCTTTTTACTTTCTACATGATCAAACTCTTCCAATTCTTTCCTTAAATTCCCATATAGTCTCTGTATGGTCCCAGTGTTCTGGACATTCCAGGCTCTACTTTTTCCTGTTTCCCAGTGTTTGTCACCTTACATGATTTTGAAGGCTTTCTGACTTTTAATGCAAATATTCTTCCATATAACAAGAGAAAGTTCAAGTATTTCATGGTTTATGTCTTAAAAATGGCATATATTTTGGATGAGGAACTTAATTTTTTCTGTATTGTTTCTTTTTAGAGGGCCCAACTTTGACCATAGTTCAAAGTGAAATTCTGATTGCTCTTGGAGACACAACTATTATGGAGTGTAAAACAACTGGAATCCCACATCCCCAAGTTAAATGGTTTAAAGGTGCACTTCTTACTTTGTGTTTGGTTTATTTACTTTAGCAATAACATTCAGAACAATGATCTTGAAGTGACTTATTTTCTCAAAAGTTGTGTAGTTCCAACGAATGACTGATCTGTGAAATTCTCTAAATCTAGAAGATGTGGCACTTAACCTCTAGGGCATAAATTCTTGCTCCTGTTTAAATACAGTGAATGAACATTCTGTAGCATAATCAGTTAAAAAAAAAAAAAAAAAGCTGAGCTTTTTGCCTACTTAAATAAGGTTTATTCTTGTGACAGAAAATGGTTAGCTATATGCTACAAAAATTGCAAAACATTTTTCTATTTTTCCTATTGGATCTTTGCTTGAATTCTTTTGAAATGCCTAGGGAACTTTTATTTCTTCTTTCTTCCAAATCTCAGAGTTGTCTACTACAATTTCTTAAGTAGGGGACCAGGATATTGGGTATCACAACTGCAGGAGTTTTCATAATATTAAGTCAGAGAATCCTGTCTCAAGACGGAACATTTATTCTCAGAAAAAGCAGTTGATGCCTGTATGTTATTGTATAAACCACCTCCCTGCTGATTTTCTGGAAAACCAGTAATCTTGTTTGGTTGATATTGCCAACAGATAGCTTATCCAGTCCAATCCTTCATCTCTGACAGTGGCTGGAGGGAAGCACAAACCCTGTTGTGGTCTGTTTGCAAATAACTATCCCTCAAAGGAAGCTACTTCTGAACTCACTGCAGTTAATGCTTGCCTTGCATTTTAAAGCAGGAGTCAATAGGCTTTGATACTCATCCTAAAGAGTACATATGGGTGAATTCTGAATGTTACACATCAGTATTGTGGCTTCTGCTCAGCTTGAGAGGTAGCAGAGCTGTTTTCTAGGTTTTGTGGAGTTCCCAACTTGGTACAGAACTGGCAGACAAGTGGCTGCCACACATAGTCTCTAACTTGGAAGGAGAAATATAGCCTGGCACACTGTCCTAATGCTGATCTCTGTCTAAAGCTACTTGGGTTTGTGTTCTTCATGTGAAGCAAATAAATAAAAAGGGATTGTATCTAATGTAGTAATGAATTTTCCACTCAGTTGAGCAGAAGTCAGAATGCTCATCTGCTAAATGAGTACAGGCACACTGTGAACTAATCTCAAACTTGCACCCTGTTTTCGTTGGAATAATTTTGGTAAATACCCTGTTTTATTTCAGTTACTTTTTTTCTGTCTGGACTTAGGTGACTTAGAGTTGAGGGCATCAGCATTTCTCATTATTGATACTCATCGGGGTCTTTTGAAGATCCAGGAAACACAAGATCTGGATGCTGGTGACTATACTTGTGTGGCTACCAATGATGCAGGGAGAGCTTCTGGAAAGATAACTCTAGATGTTGGCTGTAAGTAGCTTGCAATCTAAGGCAGTAAATACTCTAATTTCAGTGTTTCTGTATCTCGTCAACGGTGCCTTGTTTATTTGAACCTTTCTCACAAATACGTGTAAGCCTGTGTGTGCTGGGAACATCTTTCTGGTGGTGTTCACTAAGCTGTTTCCTTGTCATATTTGGACTCCAACTTTCCTTCACTCTTACCTCTTTTGCTAAGCATAAAAGTTATGAGGAGGAAGAGAGGCAGAGACAGAGGAAACTGTTCAAACCTCAACCTAACATAGTTCTCAAGTAGAGAATATGTTATACTAACTTAAGTCACTACATGTAACTTAGCCCTTCCTCTCCTCTTTTCCTAATTCTTTCTAATTGCTTGTGGCCTAACACATCACATCTTGTTAAATGCATGTTCCTGTCAGGCACGTACACTTTCTGAAGCAATGAGCAATACCGTTTGACGGAGATGAGGAACTTAATAATGCTAACACTTGAGCATGCACGTTCATCTGATGGGGGTGGCTGTATCTTTATTTCTTTGAGGTGTTTAGCCTATTTCTGAGCTCCTCGTAAGTACAGAGCATGCAAGGCTGCTTTTGTAAGGTGTTGCTAGAGGTGGGAATCTGTTGTTAGAAGAATAATTGTGCATAATGGGACATAAATTGAGGTCATCAATAGTGCAAGCAGAATGCTAATGTCATGTTGCAACCCCAAATCACTTTCTGTGTACTTTTTTTTTTTCTTTTTTTACCCCCAGCTCCTCCAGTTTTCACGCAGGAACCCAGTGATGAATCTGCAGATATTGGTTCAAACATCACGCTGCCATGCTATGTTCAGGGTTACCCAGAACCAAAGGTTAAATGGAGGCGGCTAAACAGTGCTTCCCTTTTCTCAAGACCATTCACAGTTAGCTCTATCAGTCAACTCAGAACAGGAGCTCTATCTGTTAACAGTAGGTAGTCTGAACTTTTTTAAAAAAAGATTCCAGAAGCAAATATGACACATGCAATGCGTTCAAGTTACTATACTCCTTTATAAAATTGTTAACTTTGTAAAAAGACTGGATTTTTATCAGATATTGTATTTCTGATATTGACTTCATTGCTTTTGACATGCAGTTCATTTTCCTATGAGTTTGTGAATTCAGTGGTGTTTGGTCACGGGCTTCATTCTTCTTCATAGAAACTATTACACCTTTGTTTAAACATATGTGGGTTATGGTCTCTGTTGTTACTGAGGAGCCATGGATTATGGATTTTCTTTTCTTTTCTTTTCTTTTCTTTTCTTTTCTTTTCTTTTCTTTTCTTTTCTTTTCTTTTCTATTTCTAAACTCACTGTTTTAGACAAGTCCTAATTTGGGTAGTAACAAAAATTCTGCAAGTGGCTTTGTAATTTTTCTTAATTAGAGCATTTCCATCACCCTTACACTAAGTAATATTATTCTGTTTTCTTAATTAGCTTTTTTATTCCTTTCTAGACATAATCAGGTTGGGTGCAGTAATTCCTCTCTACTGTACATACAGTGGGGTAGCTCATGTCTTATGTACTATTTTGTGGGTGTCCGTTCACATACAGACACACACTGCTGTATGTAGCAAGTAATATTGCATAGTCAATGCACTACATGATAGCATATGTACATGTAGGTATATAGTGTACTACTATATATTATTTATACACATTAGTATATACTAAAGTATATACAATAGATAAAGTGATGAAAATTATCATATATATGTATATAATGCTTTTTTTTACTCAAGTGCTCATATAGTCATTGCTTCTGTACTTGGTGACAGATGGAAAGGAATAATCTGACCAAAACTGAATATTTGAAACTGAAAGATAAAAGGATAGGGTATCCATGTATTGCAAACTTTTCAATATCATTTCAGATGCTGCAGTCAGATCTCTTTTTTTCCCCCTCTAGATTTGTGGGTCAGTGATGAAGGAACTTATATCTGTGAAGCTGAGAACCAGTTTGGAAGGATTCAGTCACGGCCAGCCACGATCACAGTAACTGGACTGGGTAAGACTGGTTAATGTCAGCAACAACAGTGAAAGGGAAGACTGGCAGCATTTCAATACCTGGAGTACACTGGAGGAGGTGATAGTTGGTGGCGTTTGTACAACAAATAGGATGTCTGTGGGTTATGTACATACATGGTGACGTATATACATGCTATATTTACACATATGTAGTCATCCACACAAACTGAATCAGAAGACATTTGCATGGAATATTGTAATGGATTTCTAACCTGCAAAATTCACCGAACATTGTCTTCTGACTGGCTACATTAATTTGAATTAGTTCCATCTACACTTTATAGCACAGCCTTTAAAAAAGTGATTTATCCTGTCTTCTGTTTCTTATTTCTAAGTAAATTTATTAAGGAATGAAAAATCACCATAATAATGAATGCTAATGATGGGATTTCTACCGTTTAATTCATCTTAAAAAAAAAAAAAGGCAGCAATGAACTTGCTTAGGTCAGTGTTTTAATGTAACTGGGAAGGAATTTTAGTGATTTGAGAAGACAGTAAATGTCTAGCTTTGACAATAGCTGTGCTGTTAAGGGGTTGTTTATTACCTCAGTTGGACAATTGAAATAAAAGGAAAAATAATGCTGTGGAATGTATACATCTGCGGGTGGATAAGAATGGAGTCCATCTGCCATCAAAGAAACCATTTGTTAACTTAGAATATGTAGTGGGAATCTGTAGTGCTAGCAGTATTTGATAGACATGTTTTTACTGATTTTAAAAGTGTTATTTAATACCCAGTACTTGAAATTAATTTACCAAGCATGTGCCCAGGGATGCTTCCTGTTGGGTCTTTACAAAGCATGCAGAATTTTCTGCTGTGTTGTTGACCTCTCTTCTAATCCTTTAAAAATTTTATGCCCAAAAGAAATTACCACTTATTTTTTGTCCTCTCCAAATCTGCTGCTTTTGGTCTTTGGTGTTTTGCCTAAGTAAGGAAAAATAATATATCACCTTGGTAACAGGGGAACATGAGTTTTTAGGAAAATGCTGGACTGGATCCAATTTCAGATGGACAATGTCTTCCATTTGCTGGCATTCCTTAGTCTTAGGATCATTGTACGTGTATTCTTCCAGCTTCCTTTCTCTTCTGTGCTACCCCACCCCTTCATTTGTTTCTTTCTTTTTTCCTGCCTGCATCGTTGACATTTCAGATAGCAGAATCCTATCTGGTATTTTTTGTTGTAAAATTATGTTGGAACTCTCATGCTGTTTGTTGATGGCAATTTTTTTCTTGCCCCTTTTTTTCCTTTCTACTTAAGTTGTATAGTTTTTATTGTAGGAAATGTTTCTTGCTCTGTATTTCTATAGCACTTTGCACAAGGAGACCTTTGTCTGATGCTGCTGCAAGTAGCGTTAGTGACAGAAATAATAATAAAATATAATACTTTACATGACTATGTAAAAACTCCTAGTAATTTATTCTAATTCTTTCTTTTGTTCAAGTTACACCTCTGATTGGAGTAAGTCCAGCCACAGCTAATGTAATTGAGGGGCAGCAGCTTACTTTGCCGTGTGTACTGCTTGCTGGAAACCCCATTCCAGACCGGAGGTGGATTAAAAACAGTATGGTGGTAAGACTGTGTTGCTTCCTGTAAGATTTATTGGCAGAGAAAATCTATGACTGACATTTCAAGCCACGATAACAACTTGGTTTAATTTACAAAAGTTGATGTACAAATATACTGATAGATTTTATGCTTAGAAGTAAAGATGCTTCACGAGATTGGACTGGCTCGCTGGAAACAAGGATCCAACGTCATCAAGGTGAATTACAGCACATAACCACCACTCAACAGGAGCTGCTGCCACCTCAGGAGAAGCCAGTTGTCTGTATCTGTAAGACAGTAGCTGTTTCTGAGTTTCTGCCAGTGCTGTCATTCAGAGTACAGTCATTCCCCTGAGAAATGATTGTTTATTACCGTTCAAAATATGAAAGTGGAAGTGTGGCACCCTGACGGTTATTCCTCACTGATCACTGCCGTGCTAGGAAATTTCTAACTCTGAAACATAGATGAGGGAATAGGAGATGGTATTGGGGGATGTGAAGGTTTAGAAAAGAACTTGAAACCAAAGTATTTGTGAATTGTTCTTTTATCTTCTATTTTACTTACTTTCAAAACAGTTTTATGCATTCTTGTTAGCTCTTGGATTTCAGCCTTGGGCTCTGAATATAGGAATGCTGGTGAAATATACCTACCAGAATGACAAAAGTGCTGGAATTTAAACCCTGGTAACTGAAAAGCATTTCTTTTTCCCCATTTTTTAAAAATAAAGATAACAGAAAATTTCTGTAGATTTAGGGTTTTTTTAATATCATCACTTTTACTGTTGCTGATGGGATGAGATAAATGTCAGTATCCTTGTACCATATACTCCTTTCCTAGTGGTCCACTGCTCAAAGCATGAAAGAATGTGTTTTCTTTCCCTCTTGGGAGCATGCTGTTGCCAATTTATAACTCCTGCAGACAGAAGGGTGGTGTAGACACAGCACTGAGGTTAGTTGTCTGAGTGAAGTTTCATTTCTTTAGTAGTAGCAAAATTACTGACTTTAACATCCTTATGAAGCTGTGCTTTTTATCTTGCTTGCTAATTTCTCCCTAAAGCCATTTCTACACAGCTGTAATTAAAAAAAAAATAGCAAAATTTTTTATTTATTGTCACCAAGCAGAACCCTGCCTGGCACTACCTGACCCTTCACTTGCTAGTTTTCTGCTCAGCTTTTTTTATCACTGAGAATCATTGGCCTTTTCTTTAGACTGTGTAAGTGCAAGTAGCACAGGCTGTAACTTCTGTGAGAAATACTGGCAGGATCCTCCTTGTTGAGTTGCTAATTCCTCTGTATAGTAGTGCTAGTTTCCTGTAATTGTAAGCTCATGGCAAAAGCTACACTTCAAGGAAGGTGTTGGAGTAAGTTATATTTAGAGAAGAATGCAGCTTTTTCTGAGCATGGCACGACTGGAACAATTTTGCATTCTAACAGCCTTTCTATAAGGCAAGTCTATGTTGCAGAGCTCATGGATTTTTTTTAATATTGCTACAGGGTATATAACTTTTAAAAAATTACTCTTTGGTGAAAGTTAAAACTTTTCTTATCTTTCACAATGGTATGCTTCAGAGCTGATCTCTTCTCCTTGATAGATATGGCACTTTTGAAGTTTTTGATAACTGTAAAAAAAAAAAGGAACTATTTGTGGAAGAAGAACAAGTCATTGCACTCATCAAGAGCTGATCTTTGATCAAATTTGGTTACTGGAATAACATAAAAAATGCAGTAAAATAATTCAGCTAAATTTGGGTTTGCTTCAGTGCATGATTATAAGCATGAGTGGCAGTTCTATATGTGCTGCGGCAGAGCAGAGTTGCTGTTGCAGATCTTCATCTCACTCCAGCAGTAAATACAAGGTGATACTTAGCTTTTTACGAAAGATGGAAAGTAGGAAAAGCTCTAGTAAAATTCTTCAGGAACATATAATTTTTAAGAATGTGAAACAGTCAAGTAAAGCCACACTGCATCCCAAAGTAAATATTACCAATGAGTATTTTCTTCAGTAAAACATTACATCGCTCTTTTGGCAGCTGGTTCCCAATCCCTACATTAATGTTCGCAGTGATGGAAGCCTGCACCTTGAAAGAGTTCGGCTGCAGGATGGTGGTGATTATACCTGCATGGCAAGTAGTGTGGCTGGGACAAGCAACAAAACTACTACTGTTAATGTGTATGGTAAGGAACACTGTCTTGTTGCTTTTGAATGCAAGATGAGAGTGCATTTCCTACTAACAGCAGCTTTCACTAGAGCTTTTTTGTTACAGTTATACTAATTTCTCAGATTTCCTCTTTTGTCATGATGTTACTTTGTAAAGTAACATGCTGGGAAATTGGATCCACTGCACAGGAAAGAACTGAGTGATTGAGACTGTTTCTAAAATAAAACAAAAATAAAACAAAAATAACACCATCTTGTGATTGTAAAAGATCCTTATTGTTAAACATCTACAAAGGTTGGGCTGTGCAGTCTTCATCTCTAGCTTTATTAACAAAACAGATGCAAGTGGAAATCTACTGGAAAACCACGAAAAGTGCTGTCTGGGGGTTTCATAATTGGTATAAGGAAGCACAACTCATGGGAGAATTAGAATTAAAATGAATTATTAGTTTGGCAAAATGTGTTTGGTTTTTTTTTGTGTGTCCCGCCCCCTCCCTCCCTTTTTTTTTTTTCTTTAATTAAAACATACCAAAAATTACACTGACAGCAAGACAAAGTGTTAGCATTGTGGTAACCCATCTGTATTTCAGCTGAAGATGGTTGTATTAACTCTGTGTGGGGTCACAACCACTTCATGGTTTACAGCCTGAAATTTTCTCACATGTTAAATTAATCATGGTAGATTTATTTTAAGCTTCACTGAAGATGCTGGAACATCCTTTCATGTTAGGAATAGCTGCTATTTTTTAACACAGGCAAGTACTCAGTGTCTGATTAGGTCTTCCATGTCAGCACTAGTTTCTGGCATATTTCAGAACTTGAGAACAGAAAGGAGTATATTTGTTTGTTTTTAGAAAGAACTAGTTTTTGGTATTATAGCCTTAAATCTGATCTTTTTTTTCTGTTGTTAATTCAAACCAGCTCAGTTAAGTAGGGGATCTGGGGTTGTTGTTATCTCTTGTTACTGATTTTGTGAACTGATCTGGTATTTTTATTCAAGTTCATAAAGACTGACTGCAGTCAGTCCCTGCAGAAACCATCACTGCAGTTAGCACAACTTTGTAGCTTTTACAACAAAGACGAAATGAGCTTGGAGTGTGATCAGTTCTTCACTCTCATATCTGCTCTGTTCAAAATATTGTCCATCGATGGAAATTGATTCAGCACCAAAAATGCCAAACCTAATCTTGTGAAAGGTGCTGTATAGGTTTAATCATGTACAGTACTGTTTCAGTAAGCCTAAAATGTTGTTAGAGGATATTGTGACAAAGCCTTTCTGAAATGATTGCAATCAGCTATGTGAAATACCTACAGCTAGTTTAAAACTATATGTACCTAAACCAATGCCCAACCTATAGCTGACATGCTTTGATGTGAACAGGTATTTATTCTGTTGTGAAAGACTGGAGAGTGGAGAGCAAAGTGGCTAGTCATTGTCAACATTAGGATTCAGAGAAGAGGCTGTAAATGCCCTGTCGTGGTTTAACCCCAGCCAGCAACTAAGCACCATGCAGCTGCTCACTCACTCCCCCCCATCCAGTGGGATGGGGGAGAAAATCGGGAAAAAGAAGTAAAACTCGTGGGTTGAGATAAGAATGGTTTAATAGAACAGAAAAGAAGAAACTAATAATGATAATGATAACACTAATAAAATAACAGCAGTAGTAATAGAAGGATTGGAATGTACAAATGATGCGCAGGACAATTGCTCACCACCCGCCGACCGACACCCAGCCAGTCCCCGAGCGGCAATTCCCTGCCCTCCCCTTCCTAGTTCCTAAACTAGATGTGACGTCCCATGGTATGGAATACACCGTTGGCCAGTTTGGGTCAGGTGCCCTGGCTGTGTCCTGTGCCAACTTCTTATGCCCTGGCTGGGCATGAGAAGCTGAAAAATCCTTGACTATAGTCTAAACACTACTGAGCAACAACTGAAAACATCAGTGTTATCAACATTCTTCTTATACTGAACTCAAAACATAGCACTGTACCAGCTACTAGGAAGACAGTTAACTCTATCCCAGCTGAAACCAGGACATGCCCAAACCCTGCTGCCTGTATGAAGTAGTAATTGAATATAAGGATTTTATTGTAAGAGTTGTGCCATGGTTTGAAATGTCTCCTGCATGTGTTTAATATTTGCATTTATTTTTAGTTCTGCCTGTTATTCAGCATGGACAGCAGATATTCAGCACCATCGAAGGAACCCCAGTAACATTACCATGCAAAGCAAGCGGAGTCCCTAAGCCATCTATTGTCTGGTCCAAGGTAATTTCTCATCTTTGAGCTGTTCATGGTGAAAGATGAATTGAATGCATCATTTAGTTGTCATAAAAACTATATGCAAGAAACATGGCCAAAAGCATCAGTTTTGAGGGACCTGGAAGTCTCTATTTATTCATATCTGCTTTTGTTTCTTAGAGCAGTGCTTTCTGGCCATGGTCCAGCCATAGATCAATGTTCTATTCTTTGGAAGGGCTTTGGTTATCGCTGTGTCTTTGTTTTTAACACTTTAAAAATTGTTCATATTCCTGTTGTGAATTGATAATTTGAGATTAGGCAACCTGTCACAGATTGACAGTTCATTTTTGTTTTGGAGCCTTACTTTAAGATGAATTTTTCTTCTGAGGAAAGTGTGTCTAATAATGGCATTTTGGGGTTAATGTTCTGTCACTTTTCAATCATGTCCTTGACAAGGTGTCTACTGAGGAGGACCTCAACCTTTTGGAGAATTTGTCTGAAAGTCAGGCTCCCCCTCTTTCCCCCCCGCCTTGAACAGCATAATTTCTGGTAATAACAGTTATTTGGGATATGTTGCATTTCACATGACATTGCTGTGAAGGCACTATTGTGTCTCAGAAGTTGTGCAGATGTAACTGATTGGGACCTTATGAACAGCTTTGTGTAAAAGAAGGAATAGAACATGGTTAACTGTCTTGGTTTGGTAGGGAGGAAAACGTGGGAGGAGTGTTTTTTCTTAATTATCACTTACAACATTCAATACAGACAAGGAAGGATCTGCTGACTAAGAAACACTTTATATAATGTATACAAGATCCATTTGGACATCAGAAATCAATGTCAAAATTAACTCAGTTGAAATCATGACTTCTTAATTTTCTTTTAAGAATTGGGGTCTGTAAAATGTAACAAGTTTTCTGCATAAGAATCCCTGTGCTTTTGCTCTTGTTACTGCTTAGACAGTGACACTTAAGGAGTGTGAAAAGTTAGTTGAAGTTAGTTAATTTGTATGGAAGGAATTTTGGGGCCAGGCTTCTTAGTTAATATAAAATATTTTGTGCATCTCGGCCATAAACAATGGAATCAGTACTGTAATATAAATTAAAACATTGCTCAATTTAGTCAGACTGCCTGCAAATTGTTTGGTCTACAGAACTGCATTAAAGAGCATGCAGCATATTGCACAGTAAAAAATTAGACCCAGTGTTATATTACAAATACGGTATCTTTCATACAAAGAATGGGTCGCAGCAATGGGGTAAGCTAGGGGAGATGCTACAGGCCGTAACAATTTTTATATTCTTTTAATAATTTTAATGTTTTCATTAGATTTTATCACTGTAAGCTTTAGCTTTTATTGAATTAAACAGTTGTAATTTGGTTTATTTTGGAAAATCCATGCACTGTGGACTTTTTTCTTTCCACAGAAAGGAGAAGTAATTCTTCCCAGCAATGTGAAATTTTCTGCAGGGTCTGATGGAAGTCTGTATGTAGTTTCACCAGGGAGTGAAGAGACTGGGGAATATGTGTGCACTGCAACAAACGCTGCTGGTTATGCTACACGGAAAGTCCAGCTGACTGTCTATGGTATGTATGAGCTAAAATCAAATAGAGTGTTATTGTCTGTCTCCTGTTGCATTCTACTTTAGACAGTAAAACCCGCTCAGGTGGATTGTGAACTAGGATACCCACAGTGCAAACAGAATTTAAACTAATCTCTAATTGGTGCTTTTGACTTTGTCCTAGATCACTGGATCCACATACTAGGCAATTTTACAAATGGCTGATACTGAAAGGCCTATTCTTCAGCCATTATGATTCTCTTAAAACCTCCTGATTCCTGTTACCTCGAGTTCATGGACTAGGATCTTGGGCTGATCACAATTTCATCTTTTATGGAAGTGGATAGGAAATATCTGTATAGGAATGGAATTTCCTGCTGGTAGAAGAATGAAGATCCATTAATCCCACCAGTCCCAAAGCTTCCTACTGTCTCCCAACAATACAAAAAGTTTGATTTAGGTGTAGGCTTGCTTTGCAAGGCTTTTATGGCTTGTAAGTATCGGTGCTGTAGTGTAACATAGTTCAGGTATTGGTTGCAAACTACCTATGCAATACAGAGTTCAGCATGTGTCTGAACTACATAGATCTGTTGCTATCCAGCTTTTTGGGTAGATAGTGCAGTCTTGCTGGTGTTTGTGGTATGACATGTAGGCATCAGCCAGTGTCTGAGCTACAGGCACTGTATATCAGCATTACAGTGATTTATGTCTATTGCAGACACGTCATTAAAAATAAGATTGTAATGTTATATACCTCATTAAAAAATAGATGTTTAATCTGAAGTAAAACTCTGTGGTGTTACATTTGTACAAATACATATATTCATTGCAGCTTCTTAACATGTTCCATGTTATAGTGAAACCTAGAGTATCCAGGCCTGGCGACCAGCAAGGAAATGCGTATGACAAACCCATAGAGATCTCAGTCATTGCAGGGGAAGATGTCACACTTCCATGTGAAGTGAAGAGCTTGCCACCCCCCATAATTACGTGGGCCAAAGAAATGCAGCTCATATCTCCATTCTCTCCAAGGTAACAATGTTTGATGAAAACAAAAGAAAAGTGAAATTGTGTCTAAGCTTTCAAGACTTTGGAAGGGCATATAATTTCTAATCACCGCAGGATCAATCAGAAGGTATTAAGTTTTCCTGCATGAGGACCCTGTTTTACTAGGTCTTGAAACTCTCTTTCCTGAACCAAGTGTATGCCTCTTTCCGAAGGATACTGAGACCATGCATCATTGTACAGCTTCCATTCCAGTGCATGTTTATATGCAAACACAGGAGGCCAAGACAAAAGACATCCTGTTATATTTGTACTGTGGTGGTGCTCAGAGACCCACATAATCTGTGCCTGATTATAAATTTTTAAAAACTGTTTTTCTTTCCTTAAGCACTTCATATTTATGCTCAGGGGAGCATTGTCTATTATTCATATGATGTCTGGGCTGCCAGCAGAATACAGATGATTATAAATGTTTGGGAGTGCTTACAAGGGCTTATAGCTCTCTGTTTTGGATCCAAAACCTCTCCAGATATTCTTGAACATGTGAAGACATAGCTAAATGCTGAGTTGACAACCTTAGAGAATGAAGAGTTGGGGACTGTCTTGTATACAGCATGGGCCACAATGTTGGAGTTCTTCCTTATTATTTTAGTATGGTGCAAAATAAGAGAGGAGACAAGTAGGTGATTATTCTCTGTATGTTCCCAGTTGAAGTGCCAGGTACTCTCATGGGGCGTGCTAGAGCTTTCTAGAATTCAGGATACCTCAGAAAGGGTAAAGTCTACAGCTGTATTCATAAACCAGGAAATGGAAATGCTGGCCAAATGTCCACTGTAGCAATTGCTGTGCCCGTTGTCTAGTGTCTCTCAGTGATCCAAATGGAAGGAGTCAGCCAGTGTCTGAGCTGAATTAAGGAATTGTACAGACCTGAAGGCGAGCCTCTTTCCCTTGTGGCCAGATCTATACCTCAGAGCCACCCATTCCAGTGGGTCTGCGACAGCCTCGGCAACTAAGAGCTGCTGGGCCAGCATGTTTGGTGAAGGAGGCTTGTGCCTAGAGAGTTGATTTGTAGTTAGTAATCTGCATGTAATTTTCTGCTGTGTCTGACGAGCATGTTGCATGCACTGACGAATCCATGTTCTTGGTCCCTTACTTGTCCTCATTTTACCTCAGGAGACATTGATAAATTAGGCTACTTGCTTATGGCTGTTGTGGAGAGATCCAAGTTGTCCAGAGTAACAGAAGTCCAGCTCAGCCCATTCCATAAAATTGTTTACAGATGTCAGCAGAGGTTAAAGAATTAGTCCAAACAAAATTGTTTGAGACCACCCAAAGATGATGTTAGAAATGTGACCAGTAAACAAAAGATGACTGAAATCAGAAATGAAGGAACTTTTATTGGAAAGCAAATGTAATTAGTGCACAAAATAATGGAAGATAAGTTGCCCCAGCAATCTATCGTTTGGGGTTATTAGGAAAAAAAAAAAAAGGTTTGGAAAGATATAGGCAGCAAAGGAGGTATCATAGTATCAGACAGATTTGGGTGGCCTGGAGGAAATACACTTCACTTTCTTTCCATTCATCTCTCTGGGCCATTGCAATCCCCAAATTCACCATTTATGGCCATATGATAACATTGTCCTAATTAGACAGTGCCAGAGAAAGGAAGACAGATGATACCACCAATTCCCACCAAGTTTGCCTAAATTTTCTATGTAACCTTGAGTGCTAGACTCGAATTTCTTCTTGTCAGTTCTTAGCTGTCATTTTTTCTTCCCTCCTCATTTATTTTCCCTATCTTTATTACTTTTGACTTCTACATAAGATTTTGGCTTAGCTGGCCAATGTATCTTGTAATGTTACAGGCCTGTGACCAGAACTGTAGCAAAAATTAATGCTATGTAGTTAACTATTTACTGATGAATAATGACAGTTTCTATAAACACCGGAACTGGCAGTTTTGAATCGGAATACTCTTCAGAATCCTCTTTTCCATCTTGAATCAACGTAACATCTTTTTTTTGCCAGGATGAAGTAGTATCAAAAGTTGTTTAACTTTCTCACCTGGGCTGAGCAAAAAATTTGACAGGAGGTTGAAGGGCTCCATTTCTGTACCTGTGGTTTTTTGTTTGTTTGTTTTTTCATTTCTAGAAACAAGACAAATTTTAATATGTCCTGTAAGTAGCTAGAACCAAATTTTGTAATTTGGATATCACATTTTAGATATTTGCTGTATATTCTGAATGTAGTGGCTCAGTAAAGAGTTAGAAAAAATAAGCAAATGTAAGTCATAGTTCAGTAATATGGCACAGCTCAGTGTGCCTTGTAGAATGGTGGTCTTTTAGCTCATAGGAATAATTAGCAATGTGTAAGTAGAGGTCATTCACCTTTCAATACATGTTTATACAGTGTATCTGCTTCTTATTTTTCCAGACACACTTTTCTACCCTCAGGGTCAATGAAGATCAGTGAGACACAGGTTTCAGACAGTGGAATGTATATCTGTGTAGCCACAAATATTGCTGGGAATGTGACTCAGTTAGTGAAGCTAAGTGTACATGGTAAGTTTTAACTTAAAGGGTAATCATCTGCAAGTTTCTGCATGGAATTTAGCATCACGCAGAGCTTTTCAAATGTTTTCGCTTATGTACATTAAGTTACTATTGACCTATATTATTTCAGGTCATATTATTTTCATGTGCAAGTTGTTATTGATTATGTGGAAAGGAAATATTGTATACACACACACATATGTGTACATATATATACACATGCATACCCCCCTTCCTTTAATGTTCCTTAGACTCGTGAAAGAATTGTAGCACAATATGACATTTTACTCTTTTTAAGTCAGCCAAAGGGATTTTAAGAACTGAAACCTTTTGTTCTAATGCACTTAGATGTTCTCTGTGCAAGAGGTTTCTCAGCAGTAAGTTTGCAAGTAGTGGCCGAGAATAGCAAAGTTTGATGAGGCTTACAGGTATCAAGTTCCCACCAACTTGATGGGAATTAAATATCCAAACTCTTTTGGTAGCAAATGTCAGTTTGCTTGCACACCTGCTCAGGTGGTAGTGAAACCAGTGTGCAACTCTTGTCACCTGTTGATAGGCAGCTGCTCCTGTCTTTGTGCACAGCTATATGCATATACGTTCTGCTGTACCCACCTTTGCAAATGAATACCTCAACCCAACTTACCATACTTTCTCTATTCAAACCAGCACCCTGTGCTTGTGCCCACCTTCCTCTCCCCCTCATTAAAGGTGTCTACTCACTCTTGCCCTTCCCTCTCCTTTTTACCATAGATCATCACGTTGTCACTCCCTTGTCTCGCTCCTACTCTCCCCATCCTGGGGCCCCAACCACAGTCTCTTAACCACTTACACAATGTCATGTATTGTAAGCTCAATGCTCTCTCATTTATTCCTCCTCACCTGTGTCAGACAGAAACACAGGTTGTGGCATATGCACCTCCTGCCAGTGGTAACGCACATAGGAGAGTGGGTGCAGGAGCAATGGCCTGGCACAGCCCAGATGAGGCTGATCAATAGTAATTGTAGGTGTATAGATAGTTGTCCTGTGGTTCATGTTGCTGTAGAGTTTGGAAGTGGTGTTGCCAATGCCCGTTGCCAGCTCATGTCTTTGAAGTGGACCACATACCATAAATGTACCAGATTGGAACTCCTACCCCCAGCACCTCTGAAACCTTCAGATGACACTAATTCAATTATAATGGCTGTAACAAACTACTGTCTGGTTCTGTGTATAGAGAAGTCTGATATCGGTGCACATCTTTGTTTATCTGTAATTGTACGTTAACAGAGAGTCTGGAATAATGGCACTTGTTATTGTGTCAGACATTCTTTATAAGTCTTTTTATTGTCAATGATCCTTAGAAAGAAAAACATTGTGGCAAAAGAGTTATGTTGGATTTATATTATTCTTTGGGACCAGCAAAATCTCTTCCTCTCAGATTTTATCTCCTTGTCTGAACATGTGTTTGGAAGCATACAAAGATCAGGGAGTAGGGGAAGGAAATTAAAAATCAAAAGGAAAATTAACTTTTTATGATAAAAACTTTTGAATTGTTTTGTGTTATCAAGAGCCAGTACCCATAGCTCTTCAAAGGTGCTTGGTATAACAATATTACACTACTCATGGAAGTCATGCAGTAGAATTTGAAATGTAGCTGCTCCAAATAAGTTAAGCAGTAGAGTATTGTACATCCTATCCTATGTAGAGAACATGCAGCTCTTCCTCCTTAGTCATTTGAGGGAATTTGGTTTCAGTGAATAAGGAAGGACGTTTTCTAAAATGACAAAGAAACAGAAAAGAATTTCCTTCAAGAATGATGTTGTACATCACTTTCTTCACATTCTATGGACTAAACTTGTCTTCCCTAGTTCCTCCAAAGATACAGCGTGGGCCTCGAGTTTTGAAAGTCCAAGCTGGCCACAGAGCTGACATACCCTGCAGTGCCCAGGGGATCCCTCCCCCAACAATCACTTGGTTCAAAGGCAGAAGTGCTGTGCCGATAGGTGGTGGGCAGTTTATCCACAGCCTGGAAGGAGCTCTAAGCATCAGCAACGTCCAGCTTCCTGATGCTGGAATCTACAAGTGTGTCGCTAGTAATGTAGCGGGCAGCGATGCATCAGAGATAACAGTACAAGTTCAAGGTATTTATATTGGGGCCGTAATCTTGCCTCCTGCCCTGGCTAGGTGTGATTTCATGCCAGTGCGTCTGGTTTATGTTTTGTTGTTGTTGACTGTTACATGATGCAAAATCCAAATCTGTTTTAGATGTTATGTTCTGATGTTAATTAAGGAAAATTAGAATAGGCAAATAGTCTTTGGAGAGTTTGCAGAAATAAGAAAAACAAATTCAAAATATATTACTTTAATTAAAAAAAATCTTCAAGCTACTTATGATTTGGTTTTGTAGTAGGTAATTAAATTCAGATTCCAGTATGGGAAACCTCTTTTTCAAATATTATGTCTGTGTATTCAGTTGTCTCACATTTTCGCAGACTGTCTCTGAACCTCAGAGCCTGGTGTCACAGCTTTAAACACAGCAGAATTTTTCATGAGCTGAAATTGAGCTCTTCACTCAATCAGTCGGTATGCTATTGAAATGGTGACAGGACAGCAGTGGTCACTGTACCAATTTAAATATGTAGTATAACTCCTCACCTGATGGACTGACAGACATCAATGTAGCATGACTGACATAAGCTACGCAGGCATTATTTCTTCTTTGTAATAGTCAGAAGGCAACATTCTGATCCCTTTGGATTAGAGGTGCTGAGAACTGCTTGTTACAAACAACAAAGAACTGCCAGTAACTTTACTTAATTATAAAATTCTTTGTATAGTCTCAGACCACATAAAAATTTAAAATGAGATGGAAGAACAAAGGATGGTAGTACTACTAATACGTGGTATGAGAAAAAACAGTTTAAATAGTATTTTTCAGATTTTGCAGAAAGGCTGTCTCTGTCTTCAAAACAAATACAGTGGGTTTTAGAGAGAACCAGTTTCAGTCAAAGCCTCTTTGTACTGCTTACTTCCTAAATATTCCCGTGGAAATCAAGACTGCTTGTGTAGTATACTTCATCAATGTAAAGAGGGTTATTGGAATCTGATCTTCTGTGAAGGAGAGAGACTTAGAAGTGTTATGTATTGCCAGACTGTATTTTTCACATTTGGAGCAGAGTTCAAGAATTTTTGGGGGGTCTAATTTTCTTTCAGAGCCTCCTACTATTGGGGATCTGGACCCTCCCTACAATAGTCCCTTTCAGGAAAGAGTGGCAAATCAACGCATTGCATTCCCATGCCCAGCAAAAGGTGTGTATCATTGTTGCCACCTTTAGTGACAAAAGTATATTTTCCTGTTGCCCATTGAAAATTACTAAGTTTCTGTGTACTCCTTGTCATGATAAAAAATGTACAATCTGCACAGTATTTTCCATATATACTTTATGTGGAAAAATTCAAACTAACAGTGATTTGCTAGCCAACAAGGATATTATAATGTTTAGGACTGAGATTTTTAATGTTAAAATCATACTTTAACAGTTGGGGCCACCTCTAAGTTTGAAAGCTCATAGCCTCCCTGTGCATTGTCCTTGCCAGTAAGACTTCCAGCAAGCAGTGGGAATTGTTTGAACCTTTCTTATTCTGAGCTGAGCGAACCATTTCTTGAAGTTTCACCTTTTTCTTGTTAGGTATTCCAAAGCCCGTTATCAAATGGCTACATAATGGAAGAGAGCTGACAGGCAGTGAACCAGGGATTTCAGTTCTGGAGGATGGGACACTGCTGATCATAGCTTCTGTTACACCTTCTGATAATGGAGAGTATATCTGTGTGGCAACCAATGAAGCTGGAAGCACAGAAAGGAAATACAAACTGAAAGTTAATGGTAAATAATAAATGCAACTATCGGGAAACTGTTTTTGAAGAACATCTTCTCTTTTATTGTTGGAAATTGCATGCCCCAAATCTGCCCATGTGCAGTTAAATTATAAAATCTAATCTGAGTACTTGCATTTGTATTATTCTGATACCCTCTATAATTTTTCTACTGTTTTTGTTTTCTGTGACTTTATGCACAAACCATCTTTGTTTCACTCGAAGAGCTAGGTGCATCTCATTTCCTCTAGTTATACGTGAAAACTTTAATGCAAGTAACAAATGAAGACTTTTGTGCGGTAGAAATTAAAGATTGGGTGATGGATCTGCATTTCAAATATAAATATGAGAAAAGTTATTTAACAGAATGAACATAGAATAAGAGAATTCTTGCTCCTGATATTCTTTTTCCAGAATCCTAATTGGAAAATAGAAACTCTACAGGTGGCCTTGAGATATGCTTTGATATTTTGCTTCTTACAGAGTACTTTTATTTCAGCCTTGTTCACTTCCTATGACAGTTGGTTCTGATGCCTGAGCAGGATTATATCCTTACCTTTATTCTGAAAAAAGCAGGAATTCCATTTTGTACCAGCAGGGCTCATTAGTGGGGTTTGAATTTTCTAATCCACCACATAAAGCCATTCACTTTGGATTCATAGTGGGACAACTGAGAGGCAGATGGTCTTGGGGATGACTGGAGCAGTGAGGAGGAAGGATGACTCTCTAGAACCTGCTTCTAGAATATGTTAAGCAAATAACATGGGATTTTAAAACTAAAATTAAATTTAAGATTAAATTTTAAGATTATTCTCTTAAAATGTTGATGGTGATTGTGTTTGAGTGTATTTCCCTGGGAATCTGTTATTGGGCAAGAGAAGACTGTTTTTTGATAAAGAGAAGAAAGGACACAGGGAGGTATGTCCAGATCCAAAAGGCAAATGGAAGCATTGGGGAGAGAATGAAGAAGGTCTGAGAAATTTAGATTACAGAGTCACTTGACTTGGGGAGAAGGAGGAGGCGGGAAATCAGTGGAATAGAAGGCTTAATACATGACTTTGAACTTTCTTGTAGTTCCTCCTGAAATTAGAGATCAAGAAAAGGTGACAAATACATCCGTAGTTCTTCATCACCCTGTAAGTCTCTTCTGTGAAGTATCTGGTAATCCCTTCCCGATCATTTCCTGGTATAAAGAAGATATCCAGGTAGGTACGATTAACCTAATTGAAGTAACATAGCCATCATCAGTCAGTTTTCTGTTGTCTTTCGAGTGCTTGGTATGAGAGCTCACTTAAAGTAAATACATGTACATGCCTTTATGTGTATTTAAACTGCACTGGGAACTCCCGCATGGAAAGCCAGCCAAACATGGCTAATCCATTAGTTCAGCTGTTCAATAAGTCAAAAGTAAACTCTTTATTTTCAAGATTCCCCTAAGAATTAGCCTTATCAATCTCCTAGTATTGTAGATGCCAGAGTCCTTGCAGAGGGGACCAATAATGGTATTTTCTTCATTCTATAGATGGAGAAATAAGAACTCTTGGAGGTGATTTGGATTCTTTAGGATTATCCTTGAGTCCTATGCTTCTACTTGTAGCTGATAAGTGATTGTTTAAGATGAGGAGAGACCCCTTTATGCACCTTTGTGCCTGAACATTACCAATAGACAAAGAATTTCTTTGGTTTTCCCACTCTATTGTATTTTGAGCTACGAGTCATATTGAATAGATTGCAGAAATTGAGGAGATTAGTGTTGTAACTGAAAGGGAAAACAGATTATGCTTAGACTAAAACTACCATTTTCTTATAAAAATCCAGCTGTGATATTTGGCTGATACAACTTGGATCACATAAGGCTAATATCTCGGGTTCTTTTAAGGTTGTGGAAAGCAGTACTCTCCAGATTTTGCACAATGGGAAGATACTGAAGGTCCTTAAAGCTGCTACTGATGATGCTGGACAATATTCATGCAAAGCCATAAATGTAGCAGGAAGTTCTGAGAAGCTGTTTAACCTAGATGTACTAGGTTAGTTCTATGTTTTTGGTTTTGTTTTTTTGTTTTTTTGTTTTTTTGTTTTTTTTAAGATGGCGATCTGAAAAACAGTTGATATTTAAGAAGCCAATAAATTTGAACTTATTATAAATAGGTTTTTCTTCTTACTGCCCATTAAATATTGGCTGCCAAAGCACTCATCATGATGGCTTTTGAATACTTAAAATTTGCCATTCTTGTAGTAACACCGACAAAATGCTGCTTTTCATTACTGGATTTTGGTCTTTGATACTTTTTTTTGTATTTTGAGTGTACAGCAGTCTAACATAGGAGTTGTTTTACATACAGTTCACCAGCACAAGTGTGGAAGTGCTTGTCATGGTAGAAATGATGTTGTGATCTAGCAGGAGTCACTTTGCAGTGAAAAGTAAAGTTGTTTCAAGGGAATAGTATGATCCACTGCTGCATTTCTTCCAGTTTCATAGCATACCTTCTCTGGTTAAATACCAGTTCTTCCTGTAATGTTTGTCTTTTTAAAGTTCCACCAAGTATAATAGGTGCTGATATCCCCAGTGAAATTGCAGTCATCCTCAACCAGGAAGTCACTCTGGAATGTAGAGCCAAAGGCTTCCCTTTTCCTGACATACACTGGTTCAAAGATGGCAAGTAAGTATATTATAGCTTTTGTGATTTGTGTCTAGGTTATTCCTCCCTTAGAACGTAGAAGATGTACTGTACCACCAAGCTCTTCTTTTAACTAGTGTTAAGTTATTGTCATCGGATATAATTTGTGGTGGTGTGAGGTGGTAAGTTCTTTAATGAAAAGTTAGCATCCTGCTTTTCTTTGTGAACTGTCCCATTCCTGACACTGGCACTTGCAGAGCAGACCTACAGTATTTGAAGCCAGACAATACTTGAACCAAGATAAACGTAACCATTTCTATGAGTTTATTCTATCTGGATTATTTTAAACATATCATTAGTTAAAATACAGGTTTTTTGCTGACATGCTTTTTCATTGGTAGACAGTACCCATGTCAAACATTTTTCTAGCTAATGCCTTGTGCAGTTCTGCATATATACATTAAAGGTTTTAAAACATTTGTAGCCTGCATGTTTCAATTCTTTGTCTCATCTTCCAGGAAAGCTTGCCAAGACAAGAATTCTTGGCGGCTTTAAATATTAGCTGAAAAACAAAATGGGCTGTAAATGTTTTTAAATAGTGTTGGTGTTTAACAATGTAGTTCAGTATAGACATTGGCTAGTACTCACAGATATTCCAATATGACAATTCCTTACTCTTTGGTATTGATAAGTTGACAGTTTCATCTGGTAAATGCAGACATTTTGTTATAAGCAAAGGACTGTCATGACCTAAGTAATTAAAAAAAGGAACTGAGATCAGGATTAGGACCATGGCTCTGATGCTGGTGTCCCAGACAACCCAAGGAAAGTACGTTTGTGTAATTAATGTTGAAAGGATGGGGTCAGAGTTCTGTGAAGCAAAATAATCTCTGTTCCAGGACCTTGTTTTTGGGTGATCCCAATGTTGAGCTTCTGGACAAACATCAAGTTCTACACATAAAGAGTGCTCGAAGGATTGACAAAGGTCGTTATCAATGCAGTGCCACCAACACTGCTGGCAAACAAGTTAAGGAGGTCAAGCTGATCATCCATGGTAAGTTTATAGAATGCCTGATCCTAGAAGAACCTTTAATTCTACTCATAAGGTTTCTTTTTTGAATGGAGATACTCAGACAAATATAAATTAAGGCTCTAATCCTGCAAAATTTTTGTGTAAACATAATTTACCACTTTGTGAACAGATGAGTATTCTTTTTGAGCGTTAGTATGTATCAAGTTATGTATGGATGTAGTCTTTGCAAGCTTGGCTTTTAAGTGGCATTTATGTGCTTTTTATTATTTTCTAATTGGTGAAAGCTAAAAATCTTGAAGGGCCTTCTCAAATTTTGCTATTAGTTAGTTTCAACTGAATTATTTTATTATCACATTGGCTTCATATTTTGATCTGTCTTAGGGAGGAGAAAATTAATTAGAAGATTTTTATTTTAATACATTTAGGGTCTTATTTTCCTTAACCTAGGGCTAGGAGTAAATTCAGCCAGGAATAGGTTAAAATTAGTGCAAAAATATAAAGCAAAGTGAAAATTAAGAATCAGACCCAAATAATCTTTGAAAAAGAATGTTCCAGATGATCTTCAGGTAGTGTGCTATGTCATCTTGCTTAAATTGGTGTAAATGGAGGTCATTTATAGCAAGTGAGGTCATTTATAGCAATAGAAGAAGCACTAGCATGAGATAACCATGTTAACATTATTATTTTTGTGAAGTATATAGCACACTGAGTATACTTCTTGTGTTTTTATAAGCAGTGGAATCTTAGCAAAGACATGGAGAACAGGCAGTTCCTGTGATTAGTGTAAATAAATTTAATGTAAATTAGGAGATTATCAACTGGGAGAGAAGGAGGGGAAAGATTCATGGAAGAAGGAAGAAGCAGCGTTTGAAGGAAGGCTTCAAAGAACAGAAGAGGAAGAGTTTTTCAATTTGGAAGACAAATAATGTGTGAAAGCCCAGTCAAACCTGAAAACTGAGAGAGCACAGTGCTAGCAGAAAACAAGTGCAGAAATCTATAGGTGGCATAACACTCTTGTGCCCGGAGTACGAAGGGTGGGGATTTGAATCTGTGAGCCCTTAAGCTGATAAGTCCTCATTTACTATGGATTTGCTTCTGAAGATTGTGTGTCTTTTCTTCGGATAACTGTGAACTTATTATACATTATTTCCCTCATCTGGGATGTTTCTGAAGCATGGAGCAACCACATGCACAGAAATATGCCTGTACACCAGTCATAGTGAAGTCTTTTTCCATCAGGAGCAAAGAAAATGCTGTGAGGACTTGCAGGTGATTGTGGCTGTTGTGAAATTAGAGGAAATAAAACCCCCACACAAATAAAATCCTCGCAGATGAGTAGACCTTACTTCAGGTTCTTCAGAAGAGAGATGAATTTGTCATAGCAGAATGGAATCTCTCTTTTAAACTTCTCATTAATCCTAGTTGAACAAACGGAAGCCCACAGAGTGAGGAACCTAGATGCTAATTCTTGCTAGTTCTTACTTGGTTTTAGCTGTTTAGCTCTACTTTTGGCTTTGATATTTTCCCAAAAAAGCATGTTAAAACCATTCCACATCTCTGTGGATGAAAGCATTTGCTGATAGAGAAATGTATTCTCCTTTGAACTGGGTGTGTTTCAGCATATTTTAGAGGTTTGTGTATTTTTGCACACAAATTATTTAGTTAGGAAAATATTTCAGCATGGTTTGATAATCTGCAAGACCCATCTCATAGGTGTAGATCCATTCACTGGCACTGTGCTTTACGTTTCTGCAGTGGCATTTTAAATGAACACTATGGAAGTCAGTGGAAGCCTAGGATATACTGAGCATGTTTGGCAGCAGAGGAGTTAATGTGTCTGCCAGATGTGTCTGGTACTTTCAGCAGTCATAAATTTAGTTGTTGCCAATTGCACTGTGTTTTTATTACTTCTACAGAGATTTACAAACTCTTTATATTGGCTGATTTACACGAGAGCTTGTTTGCTAGAAAAATCTGAGTACTGCTGCATACTGAGCAAGGGAAATGACTACGGGCCAAAAGTTTCAAAAATAGGAGCATAAAGCTAGACTGTTAAGCTCATATTTAGTCTCAAAGTAAGTGACTTCACCTTCAGAAGTTTTGTGTACTGAGCAGTTCCCACTCCAGTCGTAGAGGCTCTTGGATGTATGTGGTATTTTAAATAGCAGGTCGCTGTTCCTTGTTGGGAGGATGCACCTCCCAAGGTATACAGGGGTTGCTCTTTCTTTACCCCTCAGAGGCAGGGAAGAGGCAAAGCCATGCCCAAATGCATTGCAGGATGTGTGGAGGCCCAGCAGTCCCACGGTAGGGGGGTTGGACTAGATGATCTTTAAGGTCCCTTCCAACCCAAACCATTCTGGGAGTGTGTTGGAGCCTAGAAGGTAAAAATGTTTCCACATACCTCTAGTGAGGCAGCAATGCTCTGCGGTGCCCCTTGCTGTGACACTTGTTTCTTAAATATATGGTGGCCCTTTATGTTGTGTTCTTGTCATGCTTTCAACTCTTTCTGTGCTCCAGAGAATTGTACAGGCAATGTATAACTCTGCTGGGAAAAAAACAAAGAAAGAACACCAGGAAGGATTGGAAGTCTGATTAAGCTAAAATCTTTTATTCTAACAGTATTCTAATGTTTAATCCATTTAAATCTGCACAGACTTGTATACTAAGGTTTTAATGTTGTTGTTTTGTCTTTTGAAATAGTCCCTCCTACTATTAAAGGAGGAAATATTACCACGGAGGTATCAGCGCTGCTTAACAATCTTATAAATTTGGAATGCGAAACCAAGGGAATCCCTGTTCCTACCATTACATGGTACAAAGATGGACGCCCGATTATTTCCAGCCCCCAAGCTCTGTATGTGGATAGAGGGCAATTTCTGCAGATACCTCAGGCCCAAGTATCAGATTCTGCAAAATATACTTGCCAAGTGACCAATGCTGCTGGAGCTGCTGAGAAAATATATGACGTGGATGTCTATGGTAAGTGAGAGTTTATTGAACTTGGTTATTTGCCATGTCACAGGAAGTGCATCCGGAAAGCTTTTCTCCCTTTGTAACGTCAGCAGGCTTTGCGGGCCTGTCAAAGGCGCACAGCAGTCAATAGCTGCATTTAGAGACAGGCCTGTGTTAGCAGGGCCATGTAGAGGGAACTTTGCACCCTGTGCTTTATGTGAGTCTCAAAAAGCTCTTGACTTCACAGGCCTTGATACCATGCTTTAGTGAAGTATGCAAACGATTTCTTGTCCATGTATCCTTTCTCTTTCTCACATGTGCATGCTGAACAGCGCTTACCTGAAATAGCTGCTCTGGGTGGGATCTTTAGCGTACTGTTTTAAGACCTTCGTATTTAGTTCTTCCATCCCAAAGCCCTGCAGATCCTCTATTTTATACAACTGGTCAATGTTGAACTACATCATTTGACTTCTCTGTTTCTCCTTTGTCTTGGCTTACCCCGGCAGCAAATTCTCACATGAAATTGTGTGTGACATAATGGCATAGAGAGCCAAAGTGGGTGGGAAGGAACTAACCCATTTGCTTTTAATACATTTTCTGGCTACAGAATTAATCGCTTGCAATACGTTTTTTCCTTTCTACAGTTCCTCCAGTAATTGAGGGTGATGCTGACACAGCCCAGAACAGGCAGGTGGTTGCTGGCAGTTCACTGACATTGGAGTGTAAAGCTGCTGGCAACCCTCTGCCTCTCCTTACCTGGTTAAAAGATGGTGTGCCTGTGAAAGCAAGTGACAACCTCCGCATTGTATCTGGTGGGAAGAAGCTGGAGATTCTGAATGCCGTTGAGGCTGACCGGGGCCAGTATTTGTGTGTGGCCACAAGCATAGCTGGAGAACAAGAAATCAAATATGAAGTTGAAATCTTAGGTGTGTGAACAACATAACTACTGATTTATCAGATTTCCATAAACCTAATAAAGTATGTTTTTATTTTTGTTGGTATCATTATACAAAAGATCAGTTAATCAAGCTACATATCTAGTCCTGAGCACTGCACTGCACACAGGGTTACAGGATGGTTTGAAGACTCTTACTTTCAGGTTAGTTCTTTAAGAGTTTTTGTGCACGTAGTAGGTAAATACTAGTCTCAGTAACCTTTAAAATTCTTCTAACTTGCCTTCGTAGAAGAAAATCATGGGTATGAAAGATATCCATTAAAAATATCACTGAACAGTTGCCTCTGGGGAGAGAACATCTTTCTCTGAATTTAAGTTGTGTTGTGCAAATTTTGAACCTCTTCTTGTAAAAGATTTTTTCCTTCTTTTTCCATTCAATCCTTTACTACAGTCTGCATCTCAGCAGTCCCTTCTGAATGTCTCTAGGTAATGAATTGTACAGATGTTAATAACATTGTCCCGACATGGAAGGGTTTATTTAAGAACTGTAAAGGCTTGGTTTTTAGGCTTTGAACTGCTCTCTTGAGTATACTATTGCATGCAGATGTAGAGCATCCATTCTGCTGCTCAAGGTATATCTCACAGGTCTTGCTAGTCAGTGAAGGGGCTGGGAGGAGCTGTATGGCAGTGCTTCCTCCCCAGCCCACCCACTCCTGGGAGAGAATGAGACAGGGTGAAGAGGACCTGGAAGAGGGTCTTTTGCACTTCTGTTTTCTCCTGCTGACAGAGGGTGCTAGAAGTCACGTACCTCCCCCCCACCCCCCATTCACAGGGTCGTTCTGACAGAATCTGGAAAAAAACAAACAAAAAAACAAGAAACAATGGAGAAGAATGAGAACATCATTAGGTAAATGTTTCTCTTCAAAAAGGAATAGTGGTTCATAATGAACTATAAATCAGTATGTGTCCCAAAGTGAGGTAGATGTCAAAATTATTTTGTTTTTAACATTACTATTTGAGATACTTTTATGATATTTCTGATGCTTAAATGTTTCTGTTGATGGATTTTTCTCTTACAGTCCCACCATTTGTGGAAGGTGGGGATGAGCTCTTGGACTACATTGTGATTCTCCATAGTCCTTTGGAGCTGGATTGTTTGGCAGCAGGGACACCCTCACCAACTATCACGTAAGGGGATTGGTATGACAGTAGAAAAAAAAAAAAATCTGCTGATTGATTAGGTGAGCTTGGAGGTGGTCTTTATGAACTGCCCATGCTATTTAGTGATGGTTAATGTGTGGAGGAGAAACTCCTGGCTCCAGTGAAGACAGTGTCAGGCACACACATGGCAGGATCAGGGTTTTATTTTAAAGTAGTTTGGTATGTTGTACCTATATGCATGTCCTGGAAACTAGGATAGGTAACAAGAGCTGACAAAACTCTCGTTCCCTTGTTAATGCAACCATGCGCTTTTCATCTGCCACCAGTGATTGCTTTTGCTCTGGAGATTTCTGTCTGCCTCAGTTGGTGACATCTGCTTTCACTACTGCTTCCCAGCTGTCAACCTTTCTGACTTCTTTAATGCCTGTTCCCCTATACTCTATTCTCCTGATAAACCATTTTGGTCCATGGCACTAAGAAAAGCAGAGTACTACCTGACATCTCCAAACCTTCCTGGAAATTCTGTTTAGTAGAATTATGTGTATTTTAGGAGTGTTGTTGATCTTACTTTCATAGAGATCTGAGTTTGTACTTTCTTTTCGGTAGGTGGCTGAAAGATGGTCAACCAGTTGAAGAGAGAGGTGGACATAAGATCTTACTAAATGGACAAAAACTTCTCATCTCTCGAGCTCAAGTGTCAGACACTGGCCGGTATAAATGTGTGGCTGCAAATAAGGCAGGAGAACATGAAAGAGAATTTGATGTTACTGTGCATGGTAGGTTACTCAAGGGGTGTGGTGGGGGAAGAAGCAGACTGCCTTTATTTTAAGTTACTGGCAAGAAGGTGCTCAAGTTTTCTGTAAATGTTTATTTGTATTAGTGAGTTGAAAAATCAGAGATGAGAGTAGATGAAATAGAAGTAGAGCTGCTCTTACCTGTGAGATACTGCTTCTATATATTTAAATGTGTATGTTCAAATAATACTTCATTTTTGTTTCTGGTGCTTCTTCCAGTTCCTCCAACCATCAAATCAGCTGGGACTTCTGAGACAGTTGTTGTTATATACAAACCTGTAACACTGCAGTGCATAGCCAATGGCATTCCTAGCCCTTCCATAACTTGGTTAAAAGATGGTCAACCAGTAAACACAGCCAGAGGAAATACAAGAGTAAGCACTACTCTTTTATGGGATCCAAACCATGAAAGATAGTTACAATAAATTATACATGTTAGTGCTTCTTTTCCTTTTGCTTCCCTCATGCTGTAATACAAAGATGCTAAAGATCCATCCTGGAGAGCGATGGGCTTTTTACCTGAATAGGACGGTATCTCAGATTGAATAGCACTCTTTAGTAGACTGAATCCTATTAGACACCTCCATATCAGAAGAGTCCATGACTGTAAATTCAGCATCCAGCTCCTTTCAGTTGTACTTTAACCTTCAAGGTATGGTTGTCTGCTGGTTATGAGGTGGCTCTACCCACTTGTCACTGTGAAGCAGGATGACACGAGTTTTTCTATAAGCACTGCTATTGCAGCACCTACCTATACATTCCCTTCTCACTGAGATTCTGAGTTTCAACGAACAGCCTTTCCCAGTGCTTGCATGCTCCAGGGGATTGAACGCTTGTAATGGCTTTGATTTACTTTAGGCTGGAGCAGTTTTGACATCTTGCCAGTGGCAGCTATCTCTGCCTGCAGCCTCCTCTTCACTTTGCTTGCCTGCCCCTCTGCCATCTAGGTCTCCTTACAGCTAGCTGTACAGCTAATAATCCTGATGTCCCAGGAACACTGAAGTCTCTGAACTACCAAGACACCTTTTGCATGAATATTAGCCCCAGGTTAGAAGAAAGATGAAACTGGCTGTATTCGGTGTAAGCGTCTGCTTTCCCATTACGCTTAGCGGCTCTGCCTGGGATTGTTGTGTAAAGTGGTTCCCTGCTCTCTGTTTTGGTACAGCTGGAGTCTTCAGGCCGTATTCTGCAAGTTGTCAAGGCCCTGCTGGAAGATGCTGGCCGATACACTTGTGTGGCAACAAATGCTGCAGGAGAAGCCCAACAGCACGTTCGGCTTCATGTGCATGGTAATGTTTCTGCTTCTAGTTAGAAGCTAGACATGGCTGTTTTAAGGCAGCTTTTTCACATCTGTATTCCCCTCTCTTTTAAGCTCTCTGGCATTTTTGTTGTCTCTGCACATCCATCTCGGTTTTCTTTCTTTGTCCCACTCCATTAGTAAGAAGTCAGGGCAAAAGCTGTCATTCTTGGGATTTAGCCTTTATCGTGTGGTACTGAGGGCCACGAAAATGAATGCCTTTCCATTTAACTCTTCTGTTCAGAGGTACCCCAAGAAGTCAAACGCATTGCCACTAACCCACCACTCAGAAGGGTACTTTATGTTTCTGAATCAAGATATGATATTTGATCCAAGTCTTCTGAGGATAATGGCATTCCCTGTGACCTTGCAATGGGGAAATTTTACAGGAATGACTTTTCTGCGAAAGAAACATTCTCTTATGAGGGGATTTTCAGACTCTTTAAAAAGAATTTTACTTTGCGTCTAAAAACAGTATGAAAGGAATCAGGGAAACCTGAGAAGCTGCTCTTTGCATGTGAATTTAATAAATGCTCTCACCATGATTTATGTATATTTTGCCTCAGAATTGGTCACGAGGTATTGTGCATTCTTGATGTGACCTGATCCTCAAAGGATACAGGAGGTGCAGGAATTGACTGTGGCAAAATGCTCATAATGATTATGATTATGTTGACTTTTATTGTCAGATGGAGTCAGTAACTGGAAAATGTTAAACTGAAATGGAGATTGCAGCATCTCCATGGGTAAGACTTAGAAAGAGAAACCACACTCATGTTATACTGTGATAATTCCATCATAGTTGATTTTAGTGTCAGTCCCATGCTTGTAAATATCTCTTTTGCTCTCAGTCTTCATGTTTGAAGTGTCATTATCTGGTGTTTCTGTCATGTTACAAATTCATAAACTTTAGTAAGTATACTTGCTCTGTACAACATTCTGTTTAATTTTACCAGTTCAAGTGAGATGAGCTTGCCGCATTAGAAGAATTACTGTTCTGTGTTGCACACCCATTTCCTGCAAGTCCATTTTAAGTGCCATTTTTTGTGAAAAAATAGAAAGTATTAAAAATAATGTTGTATTCCTCTTAACACTAATGAGGTTATATAATTAGAGAGTATTCCCATTTTAAAGACAAACTTTCTTGAGAAATTCCTCCGTTATCCAGCAGTTAGTTGAAGCTTGTACAATTCATTGCCCAAAGTTTCTCAGAGGGCAGATTACTTTGTGATTGGATGTTCTGCTAGCTGGGTGGCTGGATTAATGAAAACCTGATGCCATTGTCTTTTCCCAGAACCCCCCAGTCTGGAAGATACAGGGAAAATGTTAAATGAAACAGTGGTGGTGAATAATCCAATACATCTTGAATGTAGAGCATCTGGGAACCCTCTGCCAGGTATGCACGTGCACCTTTAGGAACATGAAGCAGATCTGATAAAAGGTTTTCACTTTTATGTGTCTTTTGAAAATAATGGATATTCTGAATGTTAAGTTAGTTCTGTGGTTTTTGAACTAGCTAGAAACTATTAAACACTATGTATAATGGGAAATCTCAATATATTAACTGATGTGGAGTAAGTATTGAGGAATTTGGTTATCCCCACCATTTTTAATTAAATGAATGAAAAACAGAGGGCTAATCTACTCCCTTGCCTGTATAGCAATGTCCTGTCCATAGACAAGAATATTGTGAGACATCTGCTAAATCAGCTTTAAACACATCCACTCTTTTCCCCTGTCAGGTCAATATTTTATAGTGTAAGGCAGACTTAAAACAATACCTTGTGTATTGAGTGTGCCTGTCAAATGTGACCATGTCTAGGACTTTATCTAAAGTCTATTGAAATTTATAGGAGCCTCTTTGGTCTGGGCCCTTTGCCTGTGAAAATGAGTAGATTTTCTGTGTGTGTACAGTGCTTTCTATGGCTTGCCCCAATGATAAATTATACTAATGAATTTGTAGGTTCTCTTTATATTCTAAGCTTTGAAAACTAGGCTGTGTATATCTGTTTGTGTTTTATTTTCCTCACATTTTGTGGAATTATAATTTTTTTCTTTTTTTTTTTTTTTAAAGGCAAGTTTCCCATAGAAATCATAGACATCTACCCAAGCGAGAGCTGAATGAGTTTGATTCCTGTTTACACTAATGGATCTTTTGAATTATTTCTGAACTGAAAAAAATCTAAAGCAATCTGGATTTTAGTTACTTCATTGCTGGGATTGTTTCAGTGCTAGGGTTTTTGGATTAGCTTTTTTTTTTTCAGTTAATCTTTTTTTGTTGGTTTTTTTGAGATGTGCAGATAAAAAATTATTGCCTTCTTTTTTCTAATGTGTGCTTTTTCTTCCCACCTTCTTTTGATGGGATATAAAAATAACATGTTAATACAAGAATAATTTTCTGTATTAATTATTTGCTGTATTAATGATTGTCAAGCAAAACTTGGGGAATAGTATATAATGACTATCTTATATCTAGTATAGCAATTTATTCTTGTGCTGATGATAGTCCCATTTTCAGAATAACGGTGTTACTAAATTTCAGATGATCATCCAGGTTCACCTTCTCTACCTTTTTAAATAATTAATTCTCAGCAAAGTATTATTTTCTAGAATCATTTATACCTGTATAAACCAAAATTTGAAATTATTGGGGGTATATGTAAAATTTTATAAAAACATAAGGATTTTATATCTGTTTCGCACTCTATTTTTCTCATCAAATTGTCAGTTATTTTAGAACAAACAATTGAAATGATGGAGTTCATATAATTTATACACTAAACCAATTTGGTCTCCTCTTCTATGTATGATGTGATGCTACATACTAATGTTAAGATATGACATTAACTAAGAAAAGTGATAGCACAACATCACAATGAAAAAGAAAGAAGTTTCCATGCACTCTTGTTCATCAGTCAGGCCAGATTATTTTTTGAGACTGTGTCTTTCACAGAAAACTTGTGTGCTACAGAAAATTATTCAGTGAGTAGCAGTTTCATCTTACTGAATAGTGAAGTGATGCCAATAAAGCATTAGTTTCACATTCTGCTGATGGAGGGTGCCATCTTTTGGCTGAGATGCAAAAAAGCCCTCGGATTTTGTTGATATAAAATTTTCTTTTGGAGTAATAGCAGTTTTCTGGCCTTTATTTTCAGTTTTTCCATCTGCCAGTTGAACTTTGATTTGATAGCTTGCATCTTGATTCTGTAAACTTTCCCAGGTGGTTCAGTTTAATGTATCAATACTTTAGGTAAAAGGTGAAAAAATTATGCATATCATATTATTACATATTTTTAAACAGCTGCTGTTGACCTTGGTATGAGATGAGTAAATCCCCTTTGTATCCCCAAAATATACATTGTGTGATAATTTTTTAACTTCAGAACATTTTTTCATAAATATATGGTGCACATGGATGGTAGCGTCAAGTTTGCTATTGAATTCTGTAGGCATAGTCAGTATTTTACACAAATGTTACAGATTTCCTAATTTTCTGGTTACTTTTTATTGTTATTAATAATGAGTAGTATTGATATTGTTTTTTAAGTTTTGGTGTTACGTTAGTGTTATCTGAAAACTTAGATGGAAAGTTGGAAGACCGTTTGGTCCCATTGTTTGTAATGGGGATATTTTTGGCAGCTTTTCCATCTTTCCTTTCATTATGCAGCTATCACGTGGTACAAAGACGATCGTCCACTTACCGGTGCTGCAAGCGCCACTTTTCTGAACAGAGGGCAGGTTCTGCAGATTGAGGGTGCTCAGATCTCTGACACTGGTGTTTACAAGTGTGTGGCTGTCAACACAGCGGGCACAGCTGAGTTATTTTACAGTCTTCAGGTTCTTGGTAAGTATTATAAAACTTAGAAAAAACATGTGCGTGCACTTTTCAAGTTTCAAGTCTGCTTAGCAGACTTACCATCGCTCATTACACCATCATACTGGAAGAAATACGGCAGGAGTCAGAAGGAAGAAAATTCACTCTTCTGTTTTTCAGTGACATTAGAATACATGTTTTGAATTAGGAAAATGTGGTAAGGGAAGTAAATTCTAGGAAGAACGAGCAGAGACACCAGATTTGTGGAAGAGTTATTTATGTTACCACTTCAGCAATTTGGAAGACCTTGCAATTGCTTGGTTTTGCTGTAGATGACTTTAAAGCTTACAGTAGATAAAGAAAGGACACAGATCAAATGCTCTTTCATAATCCAAGAGTTTTAAAGAAAAATGTACTGTATCTAATAAGATGAAGTAGAAGTGTGGGTGTTTGCAGACATCAGATACCTGATCAAAAGCCAAACTGGAGCTTTTCCACTGATTTCAGTGGGTTTTGGATGGGGCTGTAATCCAAATTCTTATCTTTGATACATGCATATGCATGTGGCTGGTTTTCTGTGGGAGTCTTTCATGCAAAACTGTGGCCCAAATTTGGCACAGTGTCCTCAGCTGAGATGCATGCAGAGTATGTAGTTCCTATTAATGTTAATTAACAAATAATGAGTTGGGCAGTACATTTCCATCGAGTTAATGACCATCATGGGAAAAACTGATGGCTCAAGACATGGTCAAAGGCAATTAACCGCACCCAGTGATTAATTCCCAGGAAATATTTAGAGCCAAGGTCATTATTCTGGTTAAACCGAAAAATGAAAAATAACTCCTAAGTATATGCGTGTCTTTTTATGGGTGGTGGGATTTCAGTGGATATGTCTGGAGTTTTCTAGGGACTAATACTTTCTGACTTAGACACATAAAATTGTTTCCACTTCCAGAACAGAATATATGCACTTGCAGCCAGAACTAATTGCATCAAAGGAAGCTGAAACACCTATCCATGAACCTACTTAATTCAGCTTGTGTTGTTCCAGGCTTACAATGGAGTGCTTTTTTAATTTACCGTGAACAAGTTTATCATCCAATTTACTTAGAGTTTATGAGTTTGAGAAGAGAAAAATCGAGTTTCCTCCCCCCCCCCCCGCCTCAATAGTGGAAGCAAGAATGACTACTTAATGGAGAACAGACTCTGAAGCATCAAGCACAGAAAGTTATGCTGCATTTACTGAAAGCCTGCTCTAGATTTCTGTATGGTAGTTGACATTGTGAATGAGCACCTATGTTGGTCGATTACTGATCATATTCAACAGCTTCTGTTGTTAATAGTGTTGTGGATGCAGTAGCTGTCGTAAAAATTATCAGATCATTTTTGCATTAAAAACAATGCTTGATACTGCAGACTTAACATTAAATGAAACTAGGCAGGCCTACTGAAGGAAGCAGGTTGAATTCCAGTTTAGTATATTCATATGATTTCATTGTATTAAGTTTTTTCCACTTCTTTCTCACCACTGTAACTTTTCCAGGCATTTTGAGAACAATGGATGCTATTGTAGTGTAATAGGGGAACTGTGTGCATGTGTCTGTGGAGAAAAAAGATTATAAAATCACGCTTGTTTTTTTCCTGCTGTTTCTGCTATTACTGGAATTTATCTAAGAGTAGGTAGCCTGAGTTACAGGTGGTTAGAGGCTGCTGAATTTATTAATGAATCTTCTTTTCACTACAGAATTTTATGCGCCTTTTTTTTTTCCCCTCACATAGGATATGTGTGAGTAGATCAACCATCCTCATCTCTTTCTAGGAGTGACTTACTGATACTGACTGTAAAGCTTTGTAACTAAATTATTAGTGGTAGGAGCAAATAAAATTTTTTCAATTCTCCTGATAAATGAAACATCTCCCTTTTTTAATACTTCTTATCTCCTTTTTTAACATAGCTCTACAAGATTTGCTAGACTGTATATCTATAGTAAGTGTTTTGAGATGTTCCAATATGATGTTTTTTATCATTGGACAGGCAGATGTTCTACAGTCTAATCTGGTAAATGTTCACACATGCCCTGCAAGGCCAATTTAATTACTCTGTGTATGTATTTGCCTTATGCGGCTTATATGATAAACTTCTTCCTTTAAACCCACCACTCTTATTGCCTTTCACAAGGTCTAAATGGAGTATTATAAAAGTTTCAGGGAATATTTTCTGGTTTTATGTTATGGTTCTTGGGTTTCACAGCTGTCCTCTGGGCTGTGGGCCCAGTCCTGCTTACCTTGCTCACAGCAGTTTCATTGAAATTATCTGACTGCTTATGCAAGGAAAGAGCAGAATTTGGCACAGAGCAAACAAATGACAAGAGTTCAGTAGGAGTGACATGACGAATCTTTCCAACAATGTAGTGCCTTGCAGAAAGAGAAATAATGTCCAAAAGTAAGCAGCCCATTTCATTTCATTGTGATTAATACTCTTATGTAGCTGTTTCAGCTTTATTTTCTTTTTTTTTTTTTTTTTTCAGTCCCACCATCGATCTCTGGCAGCAGTGACATGGTGACAGTGGTGGTTAATAATCTAGTGCGACTGGAGTGTGAAGCAAGAGGCATCCCTGCACCTATTCTGACATGGCTAAAAGATGGTAGCCCGGTGTCCAGCTTTAGTGATGGACTCCAGGTACTGGGTTCAAATCCTGCTATCTGTGCTGTTTCCTGTTGTGGTAGGAGACTTCTAAGCTGGTGCAATTTAATGGAACAAAACAAGGTAGAGGATTTGGAATGGAAGTATAAGGTCTTTTGCTCAGGTTACTGGTGTGAGTTTAGCTCCAGTAATTACTGTGAAGTGGAAGATATAGATACGTTGAAATAAGGTGGTCCTTTCAACGGATTTCATACTGAGTAAGAGTTTGCATCAACAAATTTTTCACTTACTGGCAAGAGGAGGACACTGGACCATATTCCTATGCTGGAGAGATCTGTAGAGCTTCAAGATCATGTAATACCTCATTACATAAAATAGTAATTCAGAATAAAAGACCAACCACTGATGTAAGGAGATATCTCAGAGTTAAAAGGAGAGGGCATGGTTGCTTTTTGAAAGCTAATTTTACGATCTGAAAGGAAAGAGGAAATTTGTGTACTATGGGGACAATTCTGGGCACAGACAAAAGGCGTGACAATGTTTGAAACTGATAAGAGGGAGAAATGTCCAAATCCTGCAGGCTTGCGAATGCTAGGAGTTCCCTACAGACTTGCATGAAGATAGACTACTGCTTTTGCAAGTCTCAATCAAAAGAGAGCAACCAGAGTGCAGGGAATAGTGTAGAGAACAGAGCAATGGTGGGAAGCAGTGGCAAAACAAGTACTTCATTTTGAAATGAAACCTAATAGTTCTCTCTGCTTGTATTTTACATTGTATTCTGAATGTGTCGTGCTTGTATTGCAGGTTCTGTCTGGGGGCCGAGTCTTGGCATTGACTAGCGCTCAGATCAGTGACACAGGAAAATACACTTGTGTTGCAGTCAATGCTGCGGGTGAGAGCCAAAGAGATATTGATCTCAGAGTTTATGGTGAGATTTTCTGACAAATGTTTTGGTTTTTTTTTTTTTGGTCACGAGAACTGTTCATGGAGCTTTAACTAAGCACACTGTGGCCCAGACCTTTAGTAACATTGAATAAAAATGATTCCTACCCATAATGGACAGCAAAGTGATGAGGAGATGTGTGCATGTGTATTTGTAAGTAAAAATATACATATGCACATATGTACACATGTATTAAAGTATGTAAGTATGTTCTTCTCCGTATCTCTGAAGAAATGTAGCTGCAACAGTAAATTTAAAAGTTTAATACATAAAGGCTCATTTATAAATGATAGGGGAAAAATATGTGTTTGTCTTTGTGTAAAAAAACATCTTTTCCCCATGGGATCTACATATTATTGGGGCCAGAGCTCAGTTGTTTTTACTGAACTAGAATGAGTCAATGTGAGTTTGCCGTACAGCTCTCCAGTTTCCATTCCATTTTCAAGCCTTGCTATGCCTGCCTAAATGGTGGTGACTTTTTTAGTTCTAATAGTGACACTGTATTGAGCTGTACAGAGCCCAACCAGTCAAATTTGTCTCTTTCAAGAAGCAGGAAATATATCTCTTTTGTACTTTGTCAGTTTTCCACATTATGTCAAGTTAATTCTGTAATCTTTATGATTGAGCTCATGTAAATTCATCCTTCCTTCTGATTTCTTGTGACTTGTATGAGCTTCATCCTGATTTTTTTGCAACTTGTATAAGATGCCTTTTCATATTGTGTTCTTAGAGATCATTGGTGATATGCAGATACCAAAGAGCATGACATACTGCCAGGAGGAATGCCAGGGAGTTTGACTTTAGCAAGATTTAATTTTCCTTGGACATCTCAGTGGTTTTCTACACCAGTGGAATGAGGATGAACAATGATCTGCCATTTGTTTTAGAAATCTTATGGTACCAGATATGGAGAGAGTGGTTTGGAATTGAAGAACGTTTGTATTTTTGCTTCTGCTTTCAGTAGGTCAGTAGAGAGAGAACTGTTTTGGCTCTGCCATTCTCTAGCTTTATGGCAATCCTAAGCACAAGTCTGGAAAATCTTGCAAGAGAAGTTAGAAGTTCGGATGTTTTCTAAGGTGAATAGGGACAGCTGGCCAGTTTATTTGTTTTTGAGTTTGGCTTTCAGAATTGACTTCCTTGTAAATGCAGTGTGGTTAGGATACTCGTGACTTGAGTCATGGCTACTTTTGCATCTGTAAGGGGCAGTTCAGAAAGTCAGGACTCTGGCATGGCAAGCAAGCTCAAGGTTAACATAGGCTGGAGCATTTTATGTCTAGAGCAAGGAATATCAAGGTCCCTTTTGGAGTTTGGCATGTATGTATATGTAACCACAAAAGTGGCATGGATATATTTATTGTTTCTCTTTTATTTTCTGCAACCTCTGTCAATTTTAGCTAGATGAAATTAAGAGTTAGTTAGAAGTTGTGTATGTTTAAAATAACTATTGTATTAGAAGCTGGCCAGGTTTGAGCTCAGCTGCAGGGCCATGTTGAGTGAGGCTGTCACCAAAAAGTAATATTACTCTTAAGATTTGCCTCATATGGGTAATCTAATTAAGAAGTCACAGGAGGAAAATAATTTGGAGTGCAGTTGGAGCTGAGATGGTTAGAAATGTGCGGTGCGCTGGGGCTAGTCTAGGAGTTGGAACAATCTGGGTAACATATAGTTACCATGGGCATAATTAGATTAATTTTAAACCCTGTTCCTTCAGAAATAAATGCTTTAGTGTCTGTCTCTGTTTCATAAACAGTTTTCTTTTGAACACATTTCAATTAATTTAGCTGAGAGGAAAAGTAGATGGTGGAAAAGTATTTGAAAGTAAATTTGCCTTCTGCAGTAATGTATCAGTTTCCAATATTCAGTTCCACAACACTTGTAAAGTATCTGGGCCTTTGTGAATTCTACAAAGAAAGTAAGATAAACAGATTTTTTTTTTTCAGTTACTATATTTCTTATCCACAGAGACCAGACTTTTCCCTAAATTATTTCCAAACTGTGAAATCAGCTGCTCTGCTTAGTACTTCCTGTGCAAGAAAAACAAAGCTTTATTGTTAAAGTTACTTTTCAGGACATCTTGAGAATTGTATTTCTGGTTTACTGAGTATCACATTGGGACGTTTTATAATCTCATGTGTGCTAATTAATTCAGTATCATTTTGTTCAGAGTGAAGCCCAGAGTATTTCTCACAGACAGTCCCACTGCTTCCCTTCTTCTTTCCCCAGTATTTTGTGCAATCAGACATGCAGTTTCTGGTGTAATGGATTGCAAAACTAAAAAGCAAAGCCAATGTGACAATAAAGGTTCTTATATCTGGCCCTGGTCAACTTTTTTTGGGCAAACTGAACAGTCTTAGTACAGGACAGCCATAAAAATCGCACTGGATACTTGTAACCAGACAAAGTAATTCTTGCTGGGAGTTTTGATTTTGTAAATATTTTAATTGTAGATCTAATGTTGCATTAATGTCAAGAGTTTACAATGAACATGCTTTATGTTTTAAAATGACAGGAAAGGAAAGGGATTCCCTTTTAAGGATTTAAGAACCATGTATGCCATTAAGGGCATGAACAGGAATTCTCTTCGGGATCATGCTTGAGCAGCCCAGTAAAAGCACTTCTGCTCTCTGCAGTTTGCTGCAGTCACCTCTGTTAGTGATGCAAACGAAGGGACCTGACTTGCGGTGGTGTGTATGACAAGCACATCCAAGTTCTGTCTCACTGGCTCTGATCTTGGAGAGGGAACCTCTGGTATAGAGCTGGGGGTAAGCAGCAGCAGTGCAGGGCATGATAGCTTACACCACTCTTGCTGTTTTCCAAGTCAGCATGTGTCTGACACTGGAATACTTTGAAACTCTTAATGTGGTGATGTTCTGTCAACAACTCAAAGCTGCCTGACAAGTCTCAGAAAATTTCCTCTGACTGATGGTACAGCATGCTGTTACAAAGGACATTCAGGTCAGCCATGAATACTGATACAAAGCCATAGATGGCAAACAGTTTTTGGTCTTTAATCTTTTCGGTTAAGCGCATCTTGTCAGTCTAATACTTCCTCTGTGTTTTTTTTACTCCAGCCACAAACACTTTCCCCATGGAAAACTGCTGGCTTGCTGTGTTCCAAGGTTTAGTTCTCAGTTGCCTTCTCAGTTACTTTGTTTTTCTGACTATGGAAACAAAAATAATCTTAAAAATGGGGGAAAAAAATGTGTTTTCTTATATCCTGACACTGTTCAAGAACAGCTAATGAGCTTCAATTTAAATGTCCAGAAGCATTTTTTTTTTCTTCTACACGGAAAACTTTCATTCCAAAAGCTGATTTTTCTACCCTATAATTTGGAAATAATAGTATAATAATGAAGTTATCACTGAAACTGTAGTACAAATCTAAATATAGTGCTCAGTGCCAACAATTGCAATAATTAGCTAGCAGATACTACACAAAACAGACAATAAAGTAATTGTAGATTATGACTTGATGATTAAGTCATTAACCCATTCACTTGGCTGGAACCACGTAGGATCTCATTCTGTCTTCTGTATTTGGCCATCTCGACAAAATTCTTCTTAAAGTCAGAGTTGTCCTTAAAGCCAAGTATCCATCTTGGCACTGTCTGGAAAAGTTTAAGGCATTTTCAGCTTCTGGGTCTGATTATTATCTTGTGAACCTTTTCACTCATCAGGTCTTTTTCTTTTTAGCAGGAATGTACTTCCCCATTCTTTATACACTGGTGATTTTCCTTTCTAGCCATATTTCAAGTATTTTTTTGCTAGTCTTGGCTTATCTACATGGTTTCTCTGTAGCTGATATCCCACTAGCATAGATCCTGTGTAGAGCATATTCTGTTAAGTAATAAAAATTATTCCAGTGCTCTTTGTGCTATAAAGGAGACTTAAGTTGTGTGTCAGAAAGGTAGTAATTGCCGTTTTATTTTTGTTAAATGAAGACTGCTAACTCCACAGTGTGGTTACTCTGGGAAGTCTGCAATACCCAAAGGTCCTTTGTTTTGATTTGTTGCTGTAGTTCCACCAAACATCATGGGAGAGGAACAAAATGTCTCAGTGCTCATCACCCAGGCAGTGGAGCTGCTCTGCCAGAGCAATGCTATTCCCCCACCCATGCTGATGTGGCTCAAAGATGGACGACCCTTGCTGAAGAAGCCAGGTCTTAGCATCTCTGAAGATGGAAGTGTACTGAAGGTAAACTGGGCAGTCACGCTCTGGTGGCGATTGCTTTCTGGGGAGTTATACCCACCATGACGGCACTAGATACCCTTTAGAGATTGGATAGCATTAGGCCCTCTGGTGCAATAGAGAGCAGTGGGTGAGGAGTGAGGGAGGTCATAGACACCTGGATGTTTGTGTACAGATTTTGCAGGAGTAATACTGTATTATTAATATTTAGAGAAACAGATGTAAAAATAAAAATTGAAATCTGAGCAACCTCTCCCTACAAGTTTCATGTATAACAATGTAAGAAGAAGAAATCCAGGTTTTCATTTTCTTCCTAGATTGAAGGAGCTCAAGTACAGGACACTGGCCGTTACACTTGTGAAGCGACAAATGTTGCTGGGAAAACTGAAAAGAACTATAATGTCAATATTTGGGGTAAGATTTATTAAGCTTATTCCAGGAATGGGAACGGAGCTCAGAGTGAAATCATGATGTGAGACACTAAAATCTCCTCGGTAGTTCATAAACACTTAATTGCTGAGGTTCATGCAAGGAGATGTTATTTTATTTGTTGTAGTTTAACAGTCCCAAGAAAGTGCACACATTTTTCAAATTGCTTTGATTCTAAATTAATACCAGCTACTTCGCAGGCCTTTGTCAGGCTGGATTTGCATGCATGATAGTAGTTTAGAGCTGTAACTAACTGGTTTTGTATCCATAGCTCCTATTTGTGCACTCTAATGCCATTTAAGGTAACCTACCAACTTTCTACTTTTTAAAATGCTGAAGCATGGAAATTCAGATACATAAAAGCTGGTTTACCTAGCTTTATTTGCTCTGTAAAGTTATCAGCACTGAATCACAAAAATAGCTTTAGTAAAATTTTTCTATGGCTAGATGGTGAATGTGGCTTAGGACATTTATTTTAATATTTGATTTTGAGTGTTTTTGCTGTACCATCATTTTCTTACCATATGCAAATTGAAATGTGCCCTTTTTTTGCTATTAGAAATTGATTTCTTGCTTTGAAATCACAAGACTGGAATTATCCAACAGGGTTTATAATGATAAAACTACAATTTTTTATATAGAATTCTGTCATTATATATTAAAAAGAAATATTCCTGATGTTTAAATTAGAGGTGGATATTGTAGTACCATGCAAGACCATGCAATTTTCCTATATACCCATTTACTGTGCATGTCATCTTTAGCTCTCATCTCTCCCTCCCCAGATTTGTAAGATCTGCAGTGTTGCAGACGACCTTTGCTGCTGGAGGGATATTGGATTTGTTCTTTTGCGCAGTGAGACCGTTTCAGTAGGATTTTGAGAGGAGGGATAATTCTTTGCTAGTTAGCAGCTTTGATGGAATAAGCTTAGTAGAAACCAAAAGTTGCCTGTGAAAGCCATCTGTGGATAACAGTTTAGAATTATAGTCTTTGTTTACACCGAAGGACCAAGAGGCATGCTTGCCATATTTTTAAGTTTTAAATCCAGGAAATGGATTTAAAATCTGAGGATTGGTGAGATCCTGAGAGCTAACTCTGGTTCCAGGAACCAGCCCATGTGTTAAATGTAAGATGTGCCTCCTTAGAGAATGGCACAAACTTTTTGACAAGAAACAGGACAAATAAAAGGTTGAAGCCCTTTGCAGTCAGTTGTTTTGAAACCCATACATCTGGTTGCTGCTAAATAAGAGTTTGAAGTCTCAGAAGGAGAAGCCATCTACTGTCATTTGCATAAAAAATGTGCTGGATAAGTTACTAGTGAGATTTTATTTGCCAGTCTCAGCCTATGTTCTCCTCTGCTTTTTTTGGTCTCTTTTCAAGTGTTACCTACGCTATTTTCATCAGAAGAAAATGGTTCTTCCATTTCAAGAAGGCAATTATCCCTTCTGTAGTGATCGAACCAAAGTTCTTTAAGACTTTGACAATCAGACTGAAAAAAGTGGTCCCTTTTGTCTGCAACTGATTTACAGTCACAGAGTTGTAGAGCAAAGCTGGCACTCTGCTACAGTAGGGCAATTGAAGGGATGGGGTCCTTAGCGTTGGATGTGGCAGCCACTGTTTTGATGCAGGAAAAATTCAAACGAAAAACTTAGGCTGACTTTTAAAAGTCACTTTCCACCTAATGATGATATCTGTAGGTTTATTAGCTAAGGACATGAATGAGGCAGGCTCTTAGAGTTGGAGTCAGTTTACATCTTTCACAGAAACGGCTTTGTTCTGTGAAGTCCATTCAAAAGTCAGCCAGAAATAGAGCCTATGCATGCACTAGACCTCAGAGGCTGGAAGGACAGATGCAGTCATTCACAAGTATATTATTCCCTACCCAGGATCTGGTTTATGTTGTCAGCAAGAGCATACAGTCCTTGTAATTGCTTCAGAGTATAACAGGACAAATTTGTATGAGGGTCATTTGGGTCTTGCTGTTGGCCGATAATGTTTTGTTTCAAATGCTGCAATTATTTGGCATTTCTTTTCAGTGTCACCAAGTATTTATGGCTCAGATGACATCTCTCAACTGACGGTAACTGAAGGGAGCTTGATAAGCCTGATATGTGAGTCTAGTGGCATCCCACCACCCAGTCTTACCTGGAAAAAGAATGGTGGGTAACTGCCCATTGTCCGTTTTATAAAGCAAATGTGATAATTCTGACCTGCCAGTTTTTCTTTTTTCCTGTGGGCATTTTAGATGGTGTATTCTGAGGAGTTCAAGCGTGCAGATATCTAAACAGTCCTGATATTGAGTAAAATGAACTACAGTAGTAGATTATCCCCTTCTCTCTAACTCACCTCTGCTTGTATTAGGTGTCATTATTCCTAAAGGTGTGCAAGAGAAGCACAGTGCAGAGATTCTTGAGCTGACTTAAAAATGGACTGTGAAGCACTTAACTCCTCTCAATATGCTTATTTACCATGGTGCAGCAAGGCAGCATCAAGACATATTTGTGCGTCCCAGCCGGGCAGGGCTGTGAGTCACTGAAGTCCTGTGGTGTGGAGTCAAGGGTCTCTGCCCTGTGATCCACTGCATAACATAGACATATTCTCTGAGTTATTTTTAAATTTGCAGCCATGGCATTCTACCAAGTGATGAAAACGCATCTAGTTGTCATAATTGCTTTTGCGATTTACTGAACCTTTCTCTCATCCCATCTTAATATTTGAGTAGTCTGCACACCTTTTTTCTTTAGGTGTTAAAGTAACATTGACAAACATCTTCTTATGAATCAGTAGACAAAAGCAGGTATTTTTAGCACCTTCTTTTAAGCATGGACACTGTTGGAGATGGAATATTAGACAAAATAAGATGTTGAACTCTTCTAGTGTGGTAATTCTTGTGTTATTAATCAATCTTACCTATTCATCTGTCTTTTTCTAACAGCACAATCCAGTGTGGTATGTGCCTACCTTAATTTTGGGTTGTGGAAAGTGCAGATTTTAAATAAAAAACACTTTTTCTAATGCATAAAATTTTCAAAGAAAATGAAGTTTATCAAGTTCTTTTTAAACCCTGTCTCTTGGAAGCCAAAAGGCATTGTATGACATGTTCTAACAATGTACCGCAAGGCTAAGGTGTATACACTTAAATGGCCGAAAGGAAACTTAATCCTGTTGGAAAGTCTAGAAAGGCAGTTAGAAAGTAGTACGGTTTTGAATGTTATGCGAGAGCCAGATTTTTCATCATGTTTGATATTTGGTGCACTTGTTCATAGAGCGGGTTTTAAATGCACAAGTGGGAAATGAAAATTCAGCTTGTAAGAATTATCAGTGGCAGGTGTATTCCTTCTGTCACAAAGTCTCCCTGCAGTTTGTGGAGATGAAGATAGCTGCCTAACCTGAGGTCTCCAAGACTGAAAATTCTGCTCAGAGAGTGCAATATTATTTTGCTGTCATGCTTCTGCTGAGGATTTCCTGGGCAGAAGTCTATGCACATGTGCTGTGTGACAGAAAAAACACAGGTGGTCTGGCTGTGAAAACTAAATTATATGTTTCCAAGCACTGGCTGTGCTGGGTGAGATAATTATATACTGGACAATGAGTCAGATTTTACTGAAAGTGTTGAATTTGCTGCTCAGTGGAAGTGTCCAAAACTTTCTGGATGGATGTGAGTGTGGTGAGAGTTGCTGTGTTTTAGCTCAGGTTGCTGTGTGTCATGAAGTCAGCAATTAATATGGGAAGTCCTCAGAAACTGCTTGTGTGAAGTTTCTGATGTCTGTGAAAAACTCTAATAGAGCAGTTCTGAAATGGACAATTGTGGCGTGCAGTAATTTTTAAATGAGCCAGTCGACTTTACACCGTGTGAACAAGCTCATTACCATTTTTTGTGGTTTTTATCTGAAAGAATGTCTCTTTCAGGCTCTCCACTGGTGGCTGACCTTTCAGGAAGGGTGCGGATATTGTCTGGAGGCAGACAGCTACAAATTTCAATTGCTGAAAAGTCTGATGCTGCATCCTATACTTGTATTGCTACAAATGTAGCTGGAAGTGCAAAGAAAGAATACAGTTTGCAAGTATACAGTAAGTTACCATGAAAAATTCTGTTCGTAGTTTACCAGTTCTGCAATAGTTACGTTATGAAAGTGTTACCAGTACAGTGATGTTAAGCTGCAAGATTTTCAGAGAGTAATGTCTAGCTACAGGACAATTTAAGGGTACTCTGAGGTGAATGTTAAGTAATTAAAATTTTGGCAATCTGGACTTGGGGCTTGACCAAGACATTGCATATACCTGTTGAAAGTTCATTTGACCACAGATGATTACAAGGATGTAACCCCTTTAGGTAGTGTAATGTTTCTTGTCGCCAAACTGTAGCAGTGATGACAGTTAATTGAACTTAGATTTCCCTTAGATTTTAGTGCTGCTTCTGTGTTTTGGTCAGGAATAAAAGGAGGTATTTTTTTAAACAATCCCATGAAAGAGAAAATCTTCAAAAATCTGCATGGATTGACAGCATTTGGGGCAGTCTTTTTTAATTTAATTTTTTCTTCTGTTTGCATTTGTAAAATTGCCTGTAAGCTACATTTTAAAAAACTTTTTTACTTTATGGGGTGGGGTGAGGGGAGAGGAGGTGATTTGTCTTGCCTTGGTCCTGTGGAAAATACTAAGAACTGCAGAGTGCTCCTAACTGATTTGCCAGCAATAACCTGCAGCAACTGGTCTTCATTAAAATGCTGATCTGGCAAACTTGATTGTTGTTCTGTTCAGAAACAGGTGAAGATCCTGAAATGTAGCTTCCAGTTGACTTCCACACTGTGTTTCTTTTTCTTTCATAGTTCAACCAACTATATTAAATAGCAGTAGCCACCCATCAGAAGTTGTCATCACCCAAGGAAATGAAATTTCCTTGGAGTGCAAGGTACAGGGCATTCCAGAACCAGCAATAACATGGATGAAGGATGGCCATCCGCTGGTCAGTGGAGGAAACATAGCGATACTTCATGATGGTCGCTTTCTTCAACTGAAAAATGCCCAGGTGTCAGACACTGGCCGCTATGTCTGTGTTGCTGCCAATGTGGCAGGGCTATCTGACAGAAAATACGATTTAAATGTTCATGGTAAGTATGTGCAAAATGGGGCAGGCATAACAGAAACAAATTAGACCTTTAAATTCACCCAAGGACATCCAAGAAATAGTTGTGTACCTAAATGCACCACCTATATCTGTTGCAAGCTTTACACGTGATGCAGTTTCAATTGCAGGTCAGTGATGCAGTTTCAACTGCAGCGTTACAAAAAATCCAAATCCAGTTTTATAAGTCCTGAATATTTTGAAGTCTTACCTCTGTCCCTGTTAATATGAATCCACCCCTAGTTGCTGCATCTCCCATGAGAAGAAAACCAGGATATGGTATAATTTTATATAATACTGGAGTGAGTGTCATGGTATGAAGTATTCTATTGTGGGAGATAGAAATCAAGGTTAAACCAAGAACTCCCTGTTAGTAGCAGCTACCAGAGGACCGTTACCGGAGGGTAGCGAGTATCTCAAGTATCTAATTATCAGGTTCTCTCATTTTGCGCAATCAGAAGAATTTAAAGATGGTATGTCCAACTATAAATCATCTCCATAATTTGACTTGATGGCATTGATCAGAACATCACAATATCTTACAGCCACTGTAATGCTTTTGCATATGACTTTTTAGGCTTTGTCAAACACTGAATATTCATGTTTTACTGTGAAAGTAAACACAGGAATTCTTATTATTGAAAATGAGAGACAAAAATTGTTTACCAGTTTTCTTTTTTTATTTGGAATATTTGCTGTACTGTATTATCAAACTTCTGGGCAGTAGAGAGAAACTTCAAACCTCCTCAAGCTACCCAGAGTCCTGGAGGATGTTGGTCATCAATTCTTGACCCCAGGCTTTATGTTCTAAAGTATGAACTGTAGAACTGCAGAACTGCTTCCAAAGTGGAAATATTCTTATTTCTAGCAAAGAAAAGCTAAAAATAAATTTGTGGTAGTTATTTTAATAGGGTCTTGTTCTTTCCATTAGAAAAAGCATGTAATTCTGTCAGTGTTATAATTTTCCCTAGTGTTTCATTAGATACAGGAAATTATAATTAGCATAGAATGGACAGAACTACTATAAATTTATTCACTATGGAACTTAAGCCATAAAATAAAGGTAATAGAACTGATAGAATTTAATTTTAATATTTCCATGCCATTACACTGTAAGAAATTGTCATTAACATGTAGTACTAAATGTCTCGGTTTCGTAGCTCTTCACTTGCCAAACTTATTTTAGCTTCAGTGAATTATTATTTGGTTAACCGAATGTTTTGAGAGCAAAATTAATATTTATTTGTTCTGAAGCATGGCATTTCTTTACTCTTTTCTGTAGTTCCCCCAAGTATTGCTGGTTCCCTGCAGATGCCTGAAAACATCAGCATTGTGGAGAAGAATCCCATTTCTCTGGTTTGTGAAGCTTCAGGAATTCCCTTGCCATCAATAACATGGCTCAAGAACGGATGGCCTATCACTTTGAACAACTCAGTGAGAATCCTCTCAGGTACAAAAGCTGTAGTTATTTAAAAACAAACAAAAAAACAAACAAACCCCCCAAAAAACCCAAACCAAAAAAACAGGGAAGAGGGTGAAGGGCCCTCTGCATCTACAGTGCAGGTATGTCACATGAAAGAAGGTTTGGTTTAATAAGCTGTAAAGACAGGGAGAGAAGAGAAACTGTTGTTCAATGCCAAGCTTTTCAGTAAATGGGGTCAGATTGGCTGGAGCGTCTGGTGAATTGCTAATGTAAACTTTTAAAGTTGTTACCGAACTTTATGTGTTTGGGCCAAAGGTGTGGTAACTGTTTGGTCTGTGACATGGAGTAAGCCATAATTCTGGCTGTTAGTGTATGTTAGTCCAATGCTTATTTCCAGAACCATGTCAGATGGTAACATCTTGCTTTGTCAGGACCAATACATATACTCCATTCGCTCTCTCATTTGGTTAGTTTTCTCTACCTCTTCCTCTTCACAGTTATTTTACCTTTTAAAGAGGAAAAATCTTTAAGAGAGAATGAATACAAATGACAATAAGCAAAACACATCTTTCATTTCTGTGGGTCTGTATATAAAAACAAAGGGAAACCTGTTCATGAATCAGAAATTAATGCATGTAAATACCTCCCTGGCCTTGGAGCCAACTGAATCTGATCTAATGTTATCTAATAAAAGCTGGAATTAGGTCATCAGTCAAAGATAGCACAGAACACTGTATTAACAAGAAGACTTGTCCAAGGGATCTGGAGAAACTTGTGATAGGCAAGTGGAGAAACAGATTCAATTTGTCAGGGATCTCAATTTTCGAGCTGGAATAACCTACAAAGAACTGGTTCAGATGCCTTTTTATGTAGTAATTGACAGAGGTGTCCAAAATAGGAGGGGCTCGGTACCTGTTCTTGTAAACCATCTTCCTACAATACCACAGGGGAGTGAGAGTACTTGAATGGCAGCTGCAGTGATGTTAAAGCTTTGTGTTTACAATAGGAAATTGAGTTAGCTGCCTTTGAGATTACAAAGGAAAAGTGTACCAAGCAGGCAATATATTTTGTGTTGATTTCATGTGTTTAGGGATCAGCTTTGTGGAATGCATAGAAGTAATTAAGTATCTGGTTACAAGTGAGATGTATAAACGACAACCAAGATGTTTCTTTGATCTTGGGCTTGCCACACATGGCTAGAAATCTCATTAAAATAAGTTTTGATGAAGTTTCTTGTACTCTGACATAGCCACCATGCAAAGCATGGACACAAGAAAGGTATCAGACAGGTAAAGGAACTGGAAGGTGTATAGAAGCTCAGCTAAGACTGGATTTGAAACTGAAATTTTTCAGGATTTTTTTCATCAGTGTAGCTTTTAACATTACAGGTAGTCCTGTTGTCTGCTTTCCCATTCTTACATATGGTGCATGGAAAAAGGAGTGGGTGTCTGATTATTATCCGGTATAAATCTGACTATCTGAGTTGGTATGTGTTCCTTTTTGTGCAAAGTTGCCATCACCAAAAATAATGTCTTCTGGGCTTGATTCTTTGTGTTCTGTATGTTGATTTCTACACCCACACTAATATCACCATCTGGATTGCAGAGTCAGGGAGGGTGAGAGACAAAAAGATGTTTGTTGTCTCTGAATGTTAACTGCATTGGGAGTGGGGAAACAGGCCAGAACTCAGCACTTTGTTTTCCAGTAAACTTTGTGCTTCTGCACAGTTCTTCAGAAAACTACATGTTGTTGTAGTGAACTGTGACAACATGGCATTTGGAACTTTATTTGTGCTTGTACAGCTGTAAAAAAACCCAAAACAACAACAACCACCAGAAAATTCCCCTCTTCGACTAATTTAGGAGGTAAAATACTTTGCCAAAGCAAGATTTGGGTTCTGTTGATTGAAAACATGCTTGGCATTGCAGATGATTTAAATGTGTGGACACACACTGCTGGCAAGTTCTAATTTGTTAATACAGATACTATGCTGATGTTTCCTTTTGATGATGTTTCCTATGTATCCTTTAAAAAAAAAAGGGGGGGGGGGAAATTCCACCATACCACATCTGCTTTCCTTGCAGACCATGCATTAAGCTGCATACTATCTTAGGAAGGAGAAAAGCTTTTATTAAGTTTTAGCTAAATCTAGAAAATCATATCCTGCCTCAGCACTGGAGCCTGGGGTGTGCTATGATATGTGATACCAGAGAAAGTTACCATCTCCTGCAGGCAGATATCTGCTTCATTTTGCTTCTTACGTGGCTTTGTTCAGGGTGTGGATGGGAGAAGGGATCAGGGTGACATGAGGCTGCAAGAAGTGAGCCTTCCTCAGTCTCACAGTACTCCCTCCAGCAGGTAGAATTCCTTGGACAGAGGCATATGCATTAACCAGGTCAGCAGTTTCTTCCTTCAAAGCACATGAGCGGGAGCATAAATTTCTGGTATATATCCCGATAATGAGACCCTGTGGATATCCGCAGACAGGAGACGCACAGTTCAGAAGTGATGTACTATGTGGTAATGATTGCTAATGTGAGAGCTGCTAATGAGAAACTGGAAAAAGCTGAGGGATGGCCACCACTTTTGTTTTCACACTTAAATGCTCATTGATGTTTGTTTTGTTGTTCCTCTCCAAAACAGGAAGCAAAGAGAAGTTACTCTGCTATGGCAAAGTGGGGATATTCTTGGTCCTTTGGTCAAACGTACTTGCACATCTTCTTCCTTTTAAACTAGCATGCCTGTGCAAATGTGTTCTGACAACTGCTCTGCTACAGTGTTAAGAGAAATCTGTTATTTTAAAACATTACATGTAAACCAGTACTGTTGTGCCATCAATAATAATAACAGGTGACAATTAATACAAATGCTAGAAGAAAGGAGTGGAATTTTATTCCTTGTCTGTAAAATGTGAAAATACCTTTAAGAACTGTTTGTATGTTTATAAAAATAAACTTATTTTTATGTGTACACACACCCCCACTCTGATGAGGCTTTATTTTTCCTGTATAGTCATCTAGATTCTCAGTATAGCAAAGTACTCATGTGAACAAAAATCCTGCTGAGACACTGCATTCTGTCAAAATTTCCTGCACAGAAGTACATGCACAAATACTGCATATTGCAAATGCAGTGTTCCTGCCACATGCAAGGTGCCTGTGCTGATCAATGAATTATGTATGCACTGTACCCCTGCACATAGTTTGGGTGACCTGTGTGGAGCAGGTTTGATTTTCTCTGCACAAAGTCTACAGTTGCATCTTGAAGTTTTCAGGGATTGTTCTGATTGGTCTTTGACTTCTTCCAGAAATTCTCAGAAAATGGCTGAATGCCTCAATGTTCACTTAAATGTAATTTCTGGAGGAAAAAGAAGAGATATGTCTGGGTAGTTTAGAAGTTACTGACTAGAAAGAGTAGTATGATCAATATTAAGCAAAGATCTAAAAGCACTGAGGAGCTGAGGGCCTGAGCAGACATACGAATGATTGCAGTAGGAGTAAGGTCAGTCACTTTCTCTTACTGTTTGTTCAATAAAACAAAGCACCTTAAAAAATAGACCCTGTTAAAAAAATCTACAGCTGTAAATTTAACCACAATATAAAAAAATTAAGGGTTAGCAGAGACAATTTAGGAGCATGTTGGTTGAAGCAGGACTTTAATGGTGGTATGTTTTTTGGCTTTCTCCTCAGGAGGCAGAACGCTCCGTTTGACACACACGAGTGTAGCAGATGAAGGTCAATATACTTGTGTAGTAACCAATGCTGCAGGAGAGGTGAGGAAGGATTTTGACCTTTCTATTCTAGGTAAGTGTGTGATAATTTTTATTACAGTAGAAGATAAAGGGGTCTACTGTATACTTTGCTGGTATTTTAAAAATTATTATGCCAAAACATATGTCCTTAGGGTGAAAAAAGTGAATTTGATAACATGGTCAGAAAATCAGGTTTTAAAGAGAATTTACTTCTACATTTGAATTTGCTTTTCATTTAGTTTCTAAAATGAAGATTCTTCAAGCATAATTTGGAATAACTGGCAGCTACTTCTGTTTTGTGTTTTGTTTCTTTTCTGAAAAGGACCTATGTAACTGGCTTCAGTGAGGTTGTTATTTCAGTCGGATAGAAGTCTGGAAGATGGCCTCAGCCAGACTCCCATCCTCTCTTCTGTTTCTTGTTGCTCATAGCTTCACTCTCCCTTGGGCAAGATGAACAAGGTGAATCAGTTTATAGGTGATCCGGAAAGGTGGGATTTTTGTGTTTTCCTGGTCAGGTTAGTTTTCAGCCAGATCAGTTCCTGCTGGTTCACCACAGCCTATAAATGCCACTGTTGGTGAAAGGAAGATGACAAGAGTGAGTGGTCAGGGGAACGGTGCTATTTCTTTTGGCACTGGCCTGAATTTAAGCTGGTTTAAGTCAAAAGAAAGCTACAGCCCCAGGAAACCATGTGAAATTCACATGAATCTGTTGCATCTAATGTTCAAATGCAGAAAGGTGCAACCCCATATGATAATACTCATGAATTAAAACTAGCATTACTGTGCAGCACTGGGTATAATATGTATAGCTGAGTGGCATGATGGTAATAAAGTGTTGCAAGAAAGATGTGAAGGCAAAGCCAAGACCGTCAGGGAAATTAAACACTGGAGCTGGAACTGTTTTTGCGAAATAGAGATCTCTGATCTAGTGCAAATCTTCGGTCAGTAGAGCCTTTGGTATTGTAAAAGATATAAACCAAGTGTAGTAGTGGACACTCCTGCTAACGTATTTAGACAAGGACTGGTACAGCAGGCTCTTTAGATGGCTGTTTGGAACCATTAATGTGTAATTTTGTCACGTTACTTATTTTTAACAAACAGTATTTTTCCCAGAAAATACTGCTTTTTGGTTTAGTAACTATTTGTTACTTTTACTAGTAATTACTAGGCCTGATGCAGGCTGTCTTACAGCATTACTGTATATAATTTTCCTGTAAGTTTCTTTTCTCTAAGGTGCTGACCGCTATCAAACTTCCCTTGCCTTCAGCTGACTTATGCATATTCAGCCTGTAAATGATAACTCACATTCATGTCAGTTCATGTTTATTTGATGAGCTCATGGAAGTGTAAGTCTGGTAGAATGGAAGAGATGGATAAACACTGAAAAGCATTCATTGTTTTACTGTTTTCTTTGGAGGGTTTTAGTAGCAGGGTGTTCTTGAGGGTTCTGGGAATCTCTATTGCATGGGCTTTGTTTGCCTTGAAGAAAAATGCTCTGTGAAGCTGATTTCAAGTGGGCTAAGTAGAAAATTTCATTGTTCAGTCTTCTCTTCCCTCCCCCAGTAATTTCTTTGTCTTTCTAGAGGAAACTTAGTGGAATGTGGCCTTATAGTGACACAGAATATTCACCAGCATACTGTAAATAGGAACTGTACAGAGACATACCAGTGTTACTCTAAATTGTAGGAGGTGCAACAGGCGAGCCAGTTTGTGTGGAGAGCTTGGTGTAATAAGCATAATATTTATATATTTGCAAAATGTTTGGTGTGGCTTTGTCATATTTCTGAAATTAATATGTTTTGACATCTTACTGTATTATTTTGGGGCCAAAGTGATGAGTTTCTGTTTGTTCATTAATAGTGAATTTTGGCCTGACTTAAAAGTCCTGAACTTTATGCATTTAGGTTGTATTTTCCCCCTATCTAATTCCTTGACTGGTTGATGCATCTTTGTCTCATTGCATTTGGATACTAGAATCCATACAAAAGTCTGTTTTGTGTTGCTTGTACAGTCACAGCAGAGAATTTGATCATAACTGCATCACAAGCTGGTGAGAGTGCCAGTACTGGCTCCATCTTCCTGCATGCTAAATTCTACTAACCTACATCTCACCAGGTGTCCTGTTCAGGGGCCAACTTTTAGCCATGCTGAAGTAGTATCTTTGCCATTCAAGTCAAGTGAGATGCAAAACTCTTTCAATTTTTTTTATTTCTTCACTCTTGTTTGTACCCTTCATTAGTATAAAAAATCTGGTGTAACATTATTTTTTTCTGTTGACAATGAATTGTGCCTATTACCGTGATTCTTATTTTTATAAAATTTTTGCTTCCAACTTAGTTGTAGATCACAAATAAGCTGCTGAATATATTTTAATTCCTCTCCTTTAGGTCTTCTCTCTAGGTTGAAAGTTTGCATTTTGTAGGATTATTGAAGTGTAGTATCTGGCTCCCTAGTCCCTCATTTTTGTTATAAAACTTTCCAAAATCTCTTGGAGATTGGGCTTGCTTTCTTATAACTATAGGTCTCCTTTTCAACCTCTTACACCCCATGCCTACTTTGATTTGTAGTGCCATTTTCTTTTGACCTGAATCTATAAATGCCTCTACTTTGAAAGAGATAGTTGATCAGAGCTCTTAACCACCACAGCGACTCACCAACACATTCATAATCTGGTCTCCCTCACCCAAAAGCGCATGAGTCTGTGTAGTCCTGTTGACCAAGATTATTTGGAAACACATCATCAAGTGGTCAGCCATACAGTAAGAGTTTCTTTGTATTGAGTTAGCTATTTGGGGAGTGGATAGGTATTTTAAGGCTATGGTTTTGTCCTCTATTTCCCTAGAGAAACATAGTTTGTACCACAGCAAGATGCCTTTAGTCCTATATGGTTTGTTCATCTGCCTGTATGGAATTAGCTGTATTTGCATAAAAAACATGTGTGCCTTTACACGGCATCTTGTTTGTAATCTACTGTAGTCTCTGAGCATGCTGGTAAGGAAAAAAAATCCACATGGTATGTGAATAGACAAGATGTTGTGTTTTTTTTTTTTTTTAAATAAATCAGTTCTTTCCCTAGAGTTCTAGATAGATGCTTTCAATTACTGTTGGAAAACAAACAACTCTTAAATACATGGTTTTGAACAAATAAATCACTTGCTGCTTTATATGGGTGATAGAACTGGTTTACAAATTTATAAAACCTGCTGGTGCATACAATCAAACTTGGCTGCACTAACAAGTGCTCATCACCATTGCCCTACTGATCATACTCAGAAATACTACCCTACAGATGATACTCCTCGGCACCCCGAGTATCTCTCTAGCTCTGAAGATGAAGTCAGGTAAGTCCTTTATGGGTCTGTGTTCCTCTCTTGCCCTTTGTGTGGACTTGTATGGTTAAGGGGTGCAGAACAGAGTGTGTACCTGTTGTCCAGGCAGCTTGCCTCTACAATGTCTCACATCTGGACCCGTTTCTGGTAGGTCTGAGCTGTTCATTGATTGATGTGATTAAGGGAAGCATACACTGAGATACAGCCTGAGCGTGTCTTTGTTGTATTTAAATCGGTTGTAAGTAATACTTGCTGACGTTGTCATCTTGTCTGTTTGCAGTGCCTCCAAGGATTGTGGGTGAAAATAAATTGGAAGATGTGAAAGTGAAAGAGAAACACAGAGTTACCCTAACATGTGAAGTGATAGGTAAAAGTATACAATATTACTTATATCTACTGATCAAACCCATGGTGTCAATCATCATTGGTTCTGGACAGCTTGTTTTTAATGGAATTTTCAGTTCAGTGGAATTCTTAAATTTCTGGTTTAACCATGGTGCTTATAGCAGGACTAAGCACTCCTACTTATAAAGGTTGTATAAAATGTAACCAAGAGGGCAGTTGCTGTGATATTTCTTCTCTAAAGGCCTGTTGAATTTAAGAGGAGGTTCAAAGACTTTAGAATACCTATTCCAAAACATCTCCCTAAAGGATATATTTTAAAAGGGCACCTGAAACTGTACCTTTCTGCTTTTCAGAAATCTTGGCATATCCTAGAGGCTGTGCAACAACTAATATTTGCAATTTTCTTTACTCCATTAAGGGAACCCTGTACCACAAATCACCTGGGTAAAGGATGGGCAATCTCTAACTGATGATGAAGATTACAAGTTTCTGTCCAGTGGGCGTTTCCTGCAAATCACCAATGCTCAAGTCACTGACACAGGGAGATACACATGTATTGCATCCAATACAGCTGGAGATAAGAGCAAAAGTTACAGTCTTAATGTACTTGGTAAGACAGCTGGGCTGGCTCTTGCAGAGCAAATACTCATCTCAGGAAAAAACAGATAATCATGTTGGAATTTTGCAGTTCTTTAATTACAGCAATGCTTAAGTTGCCTGGCTACAATTAAAATTTCATAGCTTAGTAATTTATAAATAATAGTAGTTCAACAGAAACAGCAGTTCTGTGCTTTAGACAATATACAGCTAGAAAATGCGGAGCTATAATAGGACATTGTATGAAATGAGCAGGACAGTACATTGGCTTATTTTGATTCAAGGAAGGAATATCTGGAAAGCACTTCAGATTGTGATCTATTCATAAAAGCTGAAACCATCTGCACTTCACTTTTTTCATGACAGTTATTGCATAACCAAATGCAAACAATGGCGAATTTGTTTTTCACATCCTCGTTTCCTAGGCTCATGCCTCATACCAATGTGCTGCTCACAGGATCATCAAGTAGTGGGTCTGCCAGCTACTGCGCAAGAAGTGGTGGCTGGCTTCCTGGTGACCTGTGTTTGACAAAGGCTAAGGGTGGATGGATTCCACCGAAACGGGCTGACTGTTGACTTTAGGACAAGACATAAAACCAGAAGAATATTGTCTGGTTCTGGGCTTCAGTGTGCCTCATAGGAGTGCCTCCCAGCTATTTAAGGCTGCAACCAGATTCGTAGGCTGAACAGGGAACAGAAAATTGGCTTTTCATAGAGGTCCTTCCTCTTCCCACTGATTAATGACTTTGTTGCTCCCAGTGTCTCCAACCATTGTGGGTGCAGACAGCCATGGAAATGCGGAAGATGTCACTGTTATCCTCAACAGCCCAACATCGCTGGTTTGTGAGGCTTACTCATATCCTCCAGCTACAATCACCTGGCTGAAAGATGGTAATCCTTTAGAATCAAACAGAAATATCCGCATTTTGCCAGGTAAAATTTTTGTTGTTATTGAGAAATAACATAACACTTTATTTATTTATTGTTTAGTTTCCTGTTACAGGTTTGTGGTTTTGAGGGTTTTTTTTGGAAAATCAAGGATATATACCTATTAAGGGCAATGTTCGTACTTCTGTAGTGCTTCCCATTCCAATATTTTTTAGGTGCTTCAGAATTAACTGATTATTTTCTTGTATTTTATTTGTATTCAGGTATTTATCCTTTTGTTCTGTAAATCTAAATTCATTGGAGTTAATGATGAATGGAAATAATTTGAAATTAAGTATGAAAATCAGATGGAGAGAGATACAAACAACAACGTTAGTAAAAATCAGGAGGTGGAATTTTTCTAGGTCATTAGTAGTTTGCCATTTTTAATTGCTGGAGTAACTCTTACCTAGCTCATTTATGGAGGTGGAAAACAGGAACAAGCTTCACTGGTAACACTGAAGTAATGTAAATGAACAAGTACTTTAGCATTGTTAACTGCAAGTGTTCAGAGGAAGAATGAGATGATATTGATAGCAAGGAATTGAATTACTACATGGGGGGACCATTTCTAGGAATGCAGTCTGAAAAGACCTGCAGCCCAATTAGATAGTGACTCACCTCTGAGAATGCAGACAATTTAAGTCACAAACACAGGATACTATAGGAAAGAAATTAATGGATGTTAAAGTTGTAGTGGCCACTTAAAGTCCTAAATGTTGATTCATGTTTACACCTCTCACATTGTGGTTGTTGCTTCTGTCCATTCTTTGGAGGGAGTTAAGGGCTTCTTTCTTATGAAGTACTGCACTGAAATAGAATGGCAGTTCAGAGGCTCACATCCACCCCTGTGTGTTGAAGAGGCTGTTATTCCTTAGTCTTACCTATTACTCCTCCTTTCCTTTTTTCTGTGAATGAAGTGCAGAACCATAAATCACTTCTTCATATCTGAATACCTTCAAGAAATTTCTTGTACAGAACTGTTAACAAATTTTCCAAGAATCTATAAGCAACAGGAGTTATGATCCAAAGCACTCCTACAAATTATGGACATTTATTACACAGTATACATGGTGGTAAGCAATCAGTTTTTCATGTTCATCTAAGGGCAGAATTTGGACCAAAGGATTGAAAGTAGGCTACAGAAACTATTTAAGTAATTGGGAAGCAAGAGCATAACATAGATGCTGTTAAAGAATGATGTCTTTTGGCAGGTGGTCGAACCCTGCAGATTCTAAATGCACAGAAAGACAATGCTGGAAGATACACCTGTATAGCGACAAATGAGGCTGGAGAAACTTTGAAACACTATGAAGTGGAAGTCTACAGTAAGGAAATACTTCCAAATTTATTTATTTTTTTTTGTCATTCTTCTATTTTTTCCTTTTGGATTGTTACCTATCCAGGTGAACACAAGGATTTCAGTTAGTGGTTTTGTTTAGCAAACATCTGCATTAGCTCATGGCATTGCTTGAGGAAAAACACGGGAAAAGTTTGCTGTTGCATCCTTTACAAATGCTGCTGTTGAGCTAAAAATCTTTGTATCACCTGAGGGAAGACATTTAAGAAACGTTGAACTCCAGTTTCTTCTGAAATGCTTTTTTGGTAATGATTTTCAAATCAGACAAGTGCAGCACAATGGGAGATGTGAGCAGAGAATCTTGTGAGCAAAGAAACTATTTTAGGAAAAAAGGAGGAGAGAGGATCCATAACATCTAATGGGAAACTCTCTTGAGTAAGGTAAAATGGGAGGATACTATTTTTATATCCTTCCATAAAATACCATATGCACAAAAGCTTTCCCATTTCAGGCTTCCTGTCAGCATATTGTCCTTTGAGCATCTGTGCCTAATACTCTATTTTAATGCTCAAACTCTTCATTATGGGCTTAGTCAAGCATGATTTTTCTCTCTCTCTCTATTTTTATTTCCTAGTCTGAATTGGAGTTTGGTTTGCTCCCTCACAGTAACCGTGCTGTTATTTTAATTACACTAGGTCCCTAATAAGGCCCCACTGGATTTGGAATAATGGGAAGATGACAAAAGAGCTCATTATTGAAGTATGGCTATGTAGCAACATACTTCCCCCCCCCCCCCCCATTGCAATTGTCAGTTATTATGTTACTGTAAGCATTAGGGAGAACTTAAAATTTCCCATTGAAAAAAGAATGGAAAATGCTTTGAAAACATTTAAAATAATTTAAAAGAAATTATGAGACCAGGGTGGGGGGTAGCTTAAGAATACAGAAACGTTCTGTTTTCATTCTGATTCAGAAGGAAATGAGATTTTGCAACACTGGGATTTCAATGGAATGGGAATGTTGAGTTTTGACCAGCTACTCTTGATCAACCATACATTTCTGAGAATATTAGTTTCCATTAAAATGCGTTTTAATGACTGCAGTAGACTGAACTTTATAGAATTCAAGCCAAACACATAATAAAGTGCTATAGCTAGGTAAGGCTATAGCTGGGTTTGCATGTCTAAAACTGTTGAACACAGTGTTATATATTTTTAATTATAATATGTATGCTAAAAATAGTTTAAAATACATACACACACACACACACATATATATATAAAAATAAAAATTCTGCTGTGGGGAAGATGCACATTATAGAGGGAATGCACTTGCATTCCTTGAGGTTATCATCCAGGTTTTCCCTTTGTCCAGTTAATTTTGAAGTGCTGCATAAGACAGTAAGTGATGTAAGTTCCTCTCACTTTGTTTTTGTGCAGTTCCACCCATCATTAACAAAGGGGATATCCCAGGGATGGGTCTCTCCCCTAAAGAAGTGAAGATCAAAGTAAACCACAGCCTCACCCTGGAGTGTGAAGTTCATGCCATTCCTGCTGCTGCAATCAGCTGGTACAAGGATGGACAGGCCAGTCACAAACTTAATTCCTTCTAATGTTCGGTACAGAAATAACTGTATATTCACTATCACTGTTAATGAACAATCCTGCAGCGTAACAGGCTCACTTGCACTGCTGGAGTCAGCAGGAAGTCATCTTCCCACCGTCCTGCCGGCAGGATCAACCCTCACGCGTCTTAAGACATTTGCTGTTGGCCAGACCTCTGCAGGTTGACACCCTTGCTTTTTTGTGGGTCCTTGGCAGTGCCACTGAGACATCAGTGCTGGAGTTTCCAGGGCCTGCCACTGGCCTCTGCTTTAAAGGGGGAGGGCCCTGCCTAGCAGTAGCATCCCATGGTGTGACCACATGTCTTTTGCCATTGTGTAAAGTCCCCAAAGGCCCTATGATAGAAAGGCCCCATGCTTGGTTCCTCTAAGTGCTGCCCTTGCAGAAGTTGCAGAGAGCCTCCCACTTGGTTCTGGCAGAGCTCACAAAGCCACAAAAGCACCTGGATCCTCTGTGAGGGAGAATGAGGCGTGGTTCCTGCCACATGCGGTCTTCACAACATCGGTCTGGAGAAGTGGTTTGGAAGGGCGATACCACAGAATTGTACTGATGTGCAGTCTACTGGGGGCTGGCTATAAATAATTCCCTTCTGTGAGAAAGGAGAATATAACATATCTCGCTTTAGCTGTCCTTGGTAGGGCACTTATCACGTGGCAGACTGCTGCAACTCTGCAGCCGGACCAGCCCTTGCTGGATTTACCAAGCATGCAGAAACAGCCCGGAGTCACAGGAAAGACTGTATACACCCTCTGTCTGTTTCAAGCATATGCTGTAGTTCTAGAACCTCCTGGGTGTAGTGATTGTATTGCCAGTGAAAAATGATATTGGGGAGAGTTGAGAGGTCCCCACAGAAAGATGGTGGCTGTAAGCAGCTTGCTGCCACTGTCAGAGCAATTAATCCATCCAGCAGCTTTTTCTTAGGTTGCCCCTGGGTAAATGGCTTTTGCTCACATCCATGGACTAAATTAATTGTCCCCTGCAGGCCAGGAGTTCAGTGCTGACTCCCTAATGTGTTCCGTTTTCATTACTGAGAGATGCAGGTTGTATTACTGTAATCTCTACTGTCATGTGTGATGTAAATTCTAGGGACAGTAATGTCTAATTCTGTGTATCTCTGCATTGCTGCTGCATCTGTTTTCTGTTCACACTGTGTCCTTGCTGGGCAGCAGATCCTAGTGGTTATGTGGCTGTAGAGTGAGTTAGATTGAGTTGTTCACCTCATAGAAAAGCAATAGTTTTACATATGTAGGTTTTCCATCAGCTCATCAACTTGGCCAATTGACTTCAGGGATTGAATTGGCCTGATTTATTCAGATGTCATGAGAGGCCTTGCTTGATGGGGATGGCATTGCTGAGGTGAAGATGCAGAGTTTCTGACAACCATGAAAAGAAGACTGCCTCCAGGAACTTGGAGCTTGATCAAGCTTACTCAGGGAGGAAGAGCTTTTGGTCTGAGGGGAGGGAAGAGCAGATGAGAGGAGAGATGGGCTGCACTGCCTGTGGCCAAGGCTGCCATCCCAGGAGCACCTAGCTTAGGACTGTGTCCTAACTGGTGACCCACAGTAATTTAGTGTCCTAAGCAACTGCTTTCTTTGCACAGATTGAAAGCGGGCCTTGCTGGAAGCATTAACAAAACCTGAAGGATGTTCTGTTAGTAGTGGTATCAAAGCAGAGGAAATATATATATATATATATATATGTATGTACTGCCTTAGGAAGGATTTTTGAAAGAACCTGAATTTGACCAAAAGAGAGATGATATCATATTACTTCCACAAATATGGCTATTTCTAGTGTATGTTTTGCCAAGTATTAATTTCCATGTAAAATTACATTGCAGCCATTTAAACCAGATGATCATATCATTATCCAAACTAGTGGCCGTACTCTGCAGATTAAGGAGGCTCAAGTATCAGACACAGGTCGTTATACTTGCCTGGCATCCAACATTGCTGGAGAGGATGAAGTGGAATTTGATGTAAATATACAAGGTAAACAGAGTTCCAATAATAAAATTCTTCTGATAGCCTCCTTTTCTAATGTTGTGGGATGTTGGAATTCTTTATAATTTTGTATCCTTTACACCTGCTTGGTCTAATCCAATACTTTTGTGTTTTGTGTGATTTTTATTTTTATGTATATTTTGCTCATCTTTAAGAAATACACTATTTGATTATTCTTTCTTTCATGTTTTGTGACATATGCAGTGTTTCTGAAGTCAGTGGAATAACATAGTGTGATTTAACCCCAGCCAGCAACTAAACACCATGCATCTGCTCACTCACTCCTCGCTCCCCACCCCCCCACCCCCCCCCCCCCAGCGGGATAGGGGAGAAAATCGGGAAAAGAAGCAAAACCCGTGGGTTGAGATAAGAACGGTTTAATAGAACAGAAAAGAAAAAACTAATAATGATAATGATAACAATAATAAAATGAAAGCAGTAATAATAAAAGGATTGGAATATACAAATGATGCACAGTGCAATTGCTCACCACCGCCAATCGATGCCCAGCTAGTCCCCGAGCGGTGATCCCCTGCCCCCCACTTCCCGGTTCCTATACTAGATGGGACGTCCCATGGTATGGAATACACCGTTGGCCAGTTTGGGTCAGCTGCCCTGGCTGTGTCTTGTGCCAATTTCTTGTGCCCCCCCCGGCTTTCTCACTGGCTGGGCATGAGAAGCTGGAAAATCCTTGACTTTAGTCTAAACACTACTGAGCAACAACTGAAAACATCAGTGTTATCAACATTCTTCACATACTGAACTCAAAACTATAGCACTGTACCAGCTACTAGGAAGACAATCAACTCTCTCAGCCAAAACCAGGACACATTGTAACTCTGATCTTCCTCTAAACGACATGAAAAAGTTTTAATTTTGCTTAAATTAAGACGTCATATTTTATTTATCTCTTGAGTAGTACTTAGAGGCCCCAGACATAAGCATCCTGTTGGCCTACACACTGTGTGTAAATGCAAGAGAACAATCATTAGTCATTTCTGAAAACTTAGACAAAATTAGAGCTTGAGTGAAACCAGATAGCTTACTATTTAAGTATTATTGTTGATTAATACCCTCTGTGTTTTGTTATCAGGTCTTCTTGCACTGTTATTTATTAGCATTCAGAAAATATTAGATTGCTCAATTGTTCATTCTTATGAAAAGAACTAGAATTTTCCTGGGTAATTTAAGTTGGGGAAGAGGTTAATTTAATACACTTAATTTTTATTGCTTCTATTTAACAATTACAGTATCTTTTAATTTCTTGACTTTAAAACTAGCTATTTCTGCTGTAAAATTCTAACATTTTCCCTCTCCTTGGTTGTAGTTCCTCCTAGTTTCCAAAAGCCTTATAAAGAATGGGAAGCTGGCAACACAGTAGATACAGGAAGAGGTGGAGAAAATAAAGATGTGATTGTCAACAATCCCCTTTCACTGTATTGTGAGACCACTGCTGTTCCTCCTCCAGTTCTTACGTGGTATAAAGATGGCTATCCTCTGAGCTCTAGTGATAAAATACTAATATTACCAGGTGAGTATTAAAATGTCACTCTCTTAAGAAATGGTGTTAGTGCTAGTATTTGTATAGTAATAACAAATTTTTCCCCTTCAAAACACTGCTTTAATGTTCTTTTCGGACTTTCTTGACGGGAAATGTTTCTCTCCAGTCCTTGGACTTAAGCTGTTTCCTTCTTTCATTTAAAAAGTAGTCCCTAAAATGGTGTGAATGTGACCATTTAACTTTCATATGATGTGTTGAAAAATAAAATACGACGATGATACCTTCTCTCTGACGTGTTCCTGATTTATTTCCTTATCAAGTTTTGCTTTCGCAAAATCATAATTGGAGTAGAAAAGCCTCTTAACCAGGGAGTGAGGCATGGAAATAATGTTTCCAGCAAAAAAAATGACCATGAGCTCCTACTTAACCTCATAGGGGAAAGGGAAAGAGGTGCTTAAAACACTGAGAGTACAAAAAGGGAGCCTTTCTGTGCAGAGGATGGTTTTGGGATGGTGTGTGTAAAGAAGGGCAGTGGTGGGGATAATGTCTTTTTGTCTATCTATTGCTTATCTGTTGGGAGAACAGTGACAACCACTCCCAAAATGTATTCCTAATATGTCCTCTCTTTATGAAGCTATTTATGTGGCTATGCTTGAAATGAGGAATAGAGTACCTGAATGGTAGGAATATAGAAATAGAGGAACGGTACCTATAAGCCTCAGAAGTAAATTTTTTCAGTTTGGAACAGCTTTACAAGAATATTCTGTGCTTATTTACGTTTGCCTATTAGTTCTCTGTCACCTTGCTGAGAAATATTTCTATTTTTAATTGAAGGTTAATGTCTGGCTGCATATGGCTGAAGAATGTTATTCCTTTATGTGGAATTAGTTACTTTTTTCTAACATTTTAGTATGAACATTGCTGAATTCCAAGTATCTGCCAGTAGAAAAAGTAGCTAGGAAATAAAAGTCTTTAGTTACTTATAATTCAGAACAAATGCTGACCATTCATCAATTTGGTTGCTCAGGTGTCTAGTGAGATGTGGTGTGGAAATGATGGAAACTGCTTGATGCTGCATTTAAATCTTGAATTCATTTTCCTTCCAGGAGGCCGAGTGTTGCAGATTCCACGGGCACAGGCTGAAGATGCTGGGAGATACATGTGTGTGGCAGTAAATGAAGCCGGGGAGGATTCCATTCATTACAATGTCCGCGTGCTCTGTGAGCTTTCCTGCTTTCCTTTTTCTTTTTAATGACAAAAAAAGAGTTCTGTGGAAACTAATGAAGCATCATAGTCCAGATTTACTTAATGTTTTTACAGTTTCTAAATTCTGCATGTTTGTAAACTATGAAATAAATGTAGTTATAAAAGGTGCTAGAGTTTTGTAGAAGTATACAGAATTGCATGAAAGTAGTATTAATGTTGTTAGTTCAGTATGTTTTTAGGTTATTGTTACAGGAGCTCAATTGTGTTACCCCTATCACACTTCACCAGAAACAAAAGTATATGTAGAAATCCAGGTTTTATCTTGGTATCTCTTGTTCCCTATCCAGTTTCCAATTCAAACTTCTGACCTACTAGACTTTTCTCTCTCCTTATTTTGGTCATAATTTTCTAAAATACCTTCAGAACTCCCAAAGGCTTAAGGGAATTGATGATTTAGATCAACCATTGAATGCCTGCAGAGTCCATTTTGTATGATCTGTTTACAAACATTGCACAGAAAGCTTCTGTATACTGCTTGCATTGTCTGTTGATGTACTCAAGGTTTTTGCCTTGGGAAATGTTTATTTTTTCACTTCTATTTCTCTATCTACCATTGAAAACACTGATTTATTGTTAGGAAGGGGTCCTGCCTTGGAAATCCTCTTTTGTTCTGACAACAAAGAACTTGATAGACTAACTGGAAAATGAGTTTTCACCTGTTCTTCTTTACAGCCACTGTGAATAAGCATAGTACTCATGCAGTCCTTTGAGTTATACTGATTTGTTCCAGCTGAACTACTCTTGGGATTTTACTATCTTTCACTGTATTCACTGAAGATTTCACTACTTTCTTCTAAAAATCCAATCTAAAAGATTGGTCTGCAATCTTAAAAAAAAAAAAAAAAGCAACCAACAAACCAAAACAAAACCCACAACAGAACAGAAAACACTGAGAGGTACTAAGTCACAGTATTCTTATCACATTTTGCTCTTTTGTAGTACCACCGTCCATCAGTGGAGCTGATGGTGATCTGCCTGAAGAAGTGACTGTGCTTGTGAACAAGGTTGCAGTGATGGACTGTGTTGCAAGTGGCAGCCCTTCTCCAAGTATTACCTGGCAAAAGGATGGCCATCTCCTAGCAGAAGATGACAAACACACATTTTTGTCTAATGGAAAGAGGTTACAGGTAGCTCTTCATGAAAAACTGATTTTTAACATCACAAACACAAGCTGCCAATAAAGACAAAACTGTTCAGATCTGCTGAGTGTGCGATTCTGAATTTTTTTTTCTACAAGGTGCTGCAAACCTAAGGAGTTTTTGTCCCTTTTTCCTGTCCTTCAGCTCACTTCTCAGTGTAGTTCCCTCAGTTCTGCTGACCCAACTGTTTGTCGGGTCACGCTGTGAACTGCATCAGTGAAATCACTTGGTTTAAAATAATGTTGACTTGTGGAGGACAACCTGTTGCTGTCAGTTTTGTCCAAGTTTCCCTAATAGAGTTTAATTATTGCAAAATGTACTACATTTTTCTTTTTTCTTTTTTTAAGAAAATAGTGTATTCTGAAGAACTCCCCCTTCCTATCAATGAATTAAATTGGATGAAGCTATTAAAACAAAAAAAACTATTAAAAGAAAGCCGAGCTTAATTGTCTCCACGTGGTTCTTTGACTGTAAGTTGTCTTATATATTAGCTCAACAACCATCTTTTTTTTTTCCTCCCCCCGTCCTGCCCTTAGATTTTGAATTCCCGAATAACAGATACTGGCAGGTACGTCTGCATTGTGGAAAACGTAGCTGGAAGCGCCAAGAAGTATTTTAACCTAAATGTTCATGGTAAGTACAATAATCCATAATTTTCTGATTGTATTCTTTCAAACGTTAGTTTAGCTTGAATATGTTAATTTTAGCAGAGTGCTTAGGCACATACTTAGCTTTATGCGTGTAAGTCATCTCACTGGGTGTAATGGAGATTCTGACATACCAGAAATCAAATGTAAGTTTAAAGTACCTTGGCAACACATAGCTTTTGATACCACATGGCTTTAGCTCCCTTATATGTATTCCACATAGGTGGAAATTATTATTGAGGGAGCCTTGTGTAGTGGCTCTGTGTGTACGCTGTGTAGGGGTTGCTAAGCCCTGAAATCATGAATTACAAACAGGTTGGATTATAATCTGTTTCAATATGTTCATAAAATGCATTTTCCAAGAAATTTAATGATTAGACAGCATTAAACAAAGAGTTACAGCATTGTGAAACCTTACTTTTTAAAAATTTACCCTTTAAGACTCCTTTCTGTTCTCTATTTTTTGTTTTGTTGTGGAGTTAGAATAGGGTTAAAATAAATTTTGGTCTTCAGCGTCACAAGTCTAAAACAAATATGATCAAGAAATTAAGACATTTTCCATTATTTTAAAAAAACAGTCTCTCCATCACCTTCCCTTACCTCTCCTGATAGATTCAGAAAATCACAGTATCTCTAATTAACATTTCAGAGTAAACCCTAACTTCCACTTTTACCCACTCTTCATTCCACCACTTTCAGCTTTCCATTCTGAATTGAAGATCAAATAAGCATTATTCCCACAAATTCATCTCCACCATTACATTTTAAAACATACCAAGGAATACTGGCAGCTACATCTTATCTGCTTTCACAGTATGATTTGGAGACTTATATCACAGTCTTCTACATATAATCGGTTTCCTTTTTCACATCCTTGTTAGCTAGCTAATCTTATGTATTACATACTAGCTCGTAAACCAAGTGCTGTCTTCTCTCTCTCTCACTTAAATATAGTACCAGCATCCCAGGAATCTGATGATTCAGGTTATTACATACAGAAGAAATAATTTTTTTTTCTCATTCACACATGCAGAAAATTTACATACTAAATGAAACAAATTTATAGTGCTTTTTTTCTACTCGTAATACAATTAGCCCAAAATAACATTGTCATGGGAAGAATTTGCCTTGGAGTCATTCTCTGAGAAGTTATTTTCTTTCAGTGGAGTCTATCCAGATTTCCTGATGTCTGAATTTTGTTTAGATCAAAATTATTTTGCTTTTCTTGACATTTGTGTTATAATTAAAACTTCCTGTCTTTAAAAGATTTGTTTATAATAACTATTGTCTAATACTATTATTTTAAAAGAAATATTTTAGTGAAGCTTGAATTCTAGCTCAACAGTATTACCAGTTTAGTTCTATTATTCTCTATGAATGTAGTTTCATTTGAAAAATTAAACTATAGCTGTTCAGGAAAGGACCATGCAGGGTGAAGCCCTGATGAAAACTCATTAGCACTAAGCAGCATGATCTTTGCTTTGTCAGTGTCAAAAAAAGGTTATTTTCCAGCATTTTTGTATGTTTCTAATGGAACTGCTTTCATAAATTTAAATAAAATATTAAAGATGATGCTTTTTAATAAGTTGAAAAATTCACTTCTTGTCTCAAAGGTAATAAAACTAAAATAAAACCTTCTAAAACATTGAATATAAGCATCCAGTTTTAAAATCTCAGCCCCTAACTTAATATATAGGTTATATATAATTCTCAACCCTTACATAATAAATAGGTAATTTTCACGCTGAATACTAAAACTGAGCCCATTACTGCATCTCTATGCACATACAAAGACATTTGCATATGCAGATGACCTGTGGTGCATTTGTGAGTGCTTTGTGCATGCAGTGGGGGCTGCAGAATTTGAAATCTACCATTTACATAGTTTGAGCAAAGTTCATTAAAAGATAGCTTAGATTTGTCTCTGTATATTAAATTGCCCACTGTCTTGCACTGCCAATAATCACATCTGGGGGAAAGTAACTGTAAAAGTAGATAACTATAAATGACTATAAAATGTCATCAGATCAGAATTGTCTCATTTATTCAGTGAACCATTTTATGCTCATTATCAGGGAAATAACCTTCAGTTATTCCAAGCTGAAAAATATGGACTGAATTCACCCATTTACATTGACTCCTCTTGTTTCTGCAGTGCCACAGAGGAGCAATAAACTTGGCTTAATGACTGTTTTGTGTCATTCAAGTGACAGCAGCTGGAGTATTTTTGGTGGATATGGTCCAAAATACTTTAACATTTCTGTCTTTGAAGAAGAGGATTCCATGTGTTCTTTGGAATGATTTTTCTACCCAATAGAGCCAAGAACATGCTTTTGCTTTCCTCTTAAGTGTTTTAATATATCCACACTGCAAAAACATGGAAACTAAAACTTGGGGTTTATTAAAAGGAAGAGATTTACAGCTATTTCATTTTAAATAGTTCTTTTAGAAAGGTCAAATGTCAAAATATTCTTGTATTTAAAAATACTGGGAATTGTAAACTTAAAAATGCACCCCTTAGAGCAATGCTTGCATGCCAGAATTTTAAACTGCTTAGCTCACTATTAAAAAACAGGTTTGTCTGGTTAACAAAAGAACTTTGAACTGTAACAGAAGGAATCATTTTTCGTTCTCTGTAATGAGAAAATGGACTATTTCAGAAAGAATAGGAGCAATACAATATCAGGAAGAAATGATACTTAGTCATACTACATATCCTGACAAGGTAAATGTAATCAGTCCTGCCTTACATAGCAAATGTCCTATGAGTACAACATTTTAAAATTGATAGTGCATTAGTCAGGAACTGCAGGACCTCTTATAGGTTGATTAGCCTTCCCAACCTCAAACACAGAAGGATTGCAAATGAAAGCATTAAAATTTTCGTGAATTATATGAACAGGAACGATCATTAGATTGGCTTCAGTCATATTTCCAGATGCATCCAAAAAGCAGCGGATCCATGGGTAGGATGTGAAAGATTCTTGCAACTTGACCCTTTGGCAAAACTCAGCAATTCAGCTTTATTTTAGTAAATCGGGATCTTGTGGAATATTGTTTGCTGATGCTGTGATAGATACTGTTAATGTATCTCTCTCTGCAGTTCCTCCAATTGTTGTTGGTACTAATCCTGAGAATTTGACTGTGGTGGTGAATAATTTCATCTCTCTGACTTGTGAGGTCACTGGCTTTCCACCTCCTGATCTCAGTTGGCTCAAGAATGGAAAACCTATCAGTTCGAATACCAACACTTTTATTGTGCCTGGTGAGGAATCTCAGCTATTTCTACAGCCTTTGGACTCAACTTCTGTCTGTTTTGTCTTGATAAGGACCATGGCCACTATTTATGGAGCCAGTATGTTCTTAGTATTGCTCCAGTGAGTAGACAAGACACTTGGCCTACTGTGTTTAATAATTTCTTGGCTGTTGGGTGGGTTCACTTTTTTAAAGAAAACTGTCTCAGACTGAAAGCACTGAAATAAACTGTGTGGAAAAGACTAGAGGGCAAGTCACATAACAGAGGTGCTCTGATATAGGTATTGATCAAAATTGAGTCACTTTGACTCACCTTTCAAAGAAATGATCAGAAATTGTGACAGAGGGTAAGATAAATTCTGCTGGGTTAGATGACAAAAAGTAAAAAGCTTCCCATTGACTTCAGTGGGAAACTGGATTAACCCTGCTGAACTCTCAGGAAGAAGTCCTTGTATTCTGAGGTCTCCTTAACCATCTGAAACTCCTCACTAAATAAGGTCCATGAGCATCTGTGTCATTTCTGCTCCCGCTGCTTATCTTCAGCCCGGGGTATCAAGTGAAGATCATTTGTGTGTTGCTCAGCCCTGTCTTGCTGGTATCATCTGACTGGGGGCTGTGTTACTGCATAAGCTAAGGCACAGGCCTGGAAATTGCTTAATGGCAGTAGAGGCATCTGTGCAGATTAGTAATGTAGACACAGGCAGTAAGTACCTTCACGAGTGGAGACAGGTAAGACTGGGGAGTAAAGAATGGGATAGTGACAGAGGTAAGGGGAAAGGGCATAGTTACGTTAGGAGACGGCCATTAGCAGCTACTAAACAAACAGGTCTAAAAGGAGTATTTGTGGCCCAAACTTGTAATTAACAGTACTAATGAAATTTACCCTAAAATTTTAGTTCTCTTGTCTGGATTTTTATTTTTTTTTTAAAGGATTTAAGAACCTTAAAAAGCAATGGCAGTGCAGGGCTTTTTTGAATCTGAGGTTAATTTAGTGCCTGTGCTCAGTCTGTTGGACCTGGAATTTTAAAATAGCATTTGAGATTGACACAATAACCACGAATAAATCTCAAACCTTCTCTCTTTACTTCAGGTGCTCGGACTCTGCAGATTCCCCGAGCCAAACTACTAGATGATGGTGAATATACTTGTATTGCCAGAAACCAAGCTGGGGAAAGTCAGAAGAAGAGTTTCCTAACTGTCCTTGGTTTGTTTTTTTACTATTTTCTGAAATAATACCTATTGCTTTGAAAATGCAGTAATTTATATTTATTTTTATTAGGTCGTTTTCTGCCCTCTCACCAAAAAAAGGCAAAAATAACTCTGAGCTTCTTCTACAGTACCCCCAAGCATCAAAGACCATAGTGGAACCTCACTGACAGTGCTGAACGTGAGAGTGGGCACCCCGGTGATGTTAGAGTGTGAATCCAATGCTATTCCACCACCAGTCATCACCTGGTACAAGAACAGGCGCCTAATTTCAGAGTCTGCAAATGTGGAGATTTTAGCAGATGGGCAAACATTACAAATCAAGGGTGCAGAGGTAGGCCAGGCTTTTAGAATGCTGCATCTGCCACTACTCTGCTAGTGTTAAGCAATTGTTTTGCCCTTTACTGGTGTTTTCTACTAGCTGTGCATAGGAGATGTATTTGCTGGAGGCCTTTCATTCTGTGAAAAGGACCTTGAGCTGGCAGAGGCAAAGGCTGTTAATATCTCTAAATTGTAACATTAAAATAAGACTCCATAATAAGGTTTTTTTAATTTATTTTTGTTTTAGGTTTCTGACACGGGCCAATACGTGTGCAAAGCCATAAATATTGCAGGGCAAGATGATAAAAATTTCCATCTTAATATTTATGGTGAGCATACTCTGCATTATCTGCAGTAGTTATTATAATACCATAGACATTGTGGAGTAGACAATTCAAAATCAGTTTACAGAAATATTTGATAACCAAACTATTCTTATTGCTTCCATTCAATTTATAGTGCCACCAAATATAGAAGGCCCTGAACAAGAGTTGGTTAATGAAACTATCAGTAATCCTGTTACCTTTGCGTGCGATGCTACTGGAATTCCTCCACCAACATTAGTGTGGCTTAAGGATGGAAAACCAATAGGTAACATTCTCTCACACTCTTTCTGCTCTTTTTTCCCCCTTTGGGGCACCACTGTGCTATTTGCTGCCTATTTTTTGTTTCTTCTTCATCTGTCTCTAGGCAGACTCTTATGTTAACAGATCTGAATCTTTGTTTTCTTTTGAAATTTTGATGAAAAAAATTCTCAAAATGTGTTTGCTCTCTGTGGCCTGGTTTGGAATGACTACCTGTTTACATATTTTCAGAAAACTCTGATTATCTTGAAGTTCATATTTTATCTGGTGGAAGCAAGCTTCAGATCGCTCGCTCTCAGCTTCTAGACAGTGGGACCTACACATGTATTGCCTCAAATATAGAGGGAAAAGCTCAGAAAAGTTACGTGCTTTCTATCCAAGGTAAGGCATGAGAGTGCAGTGAGCAGAACTGATTAATAATTGGTTGAGTATGACTCTGTCTCTGTACTAGAGACACTGAGATGACATAACTTGGAAGCAATCAGGAAGGCTGTGTGTGTTTGCTGCTGATCACATCCTTCCTCCTGCTGAACACTGAAGCTATGCTGGTTGATTGAGTGTGGAGCACCACACATAGATGGTTTCAGAAGCAGTGATACCACTTGCCTTTTTTGCAATAGCAAATAGGAGGACATAGCAAAGAAATACTGGCAGAATTTCCTTATGATTCCCCCCCCCCCCCCTTCAGATGAGAAACCCTTATTTTTTACGGAATTGTCTCCTGCCTTGCACTGCAACTATCTTTGTTTTCCTCTGTTCCTAATGACTCATCCCCATTAATTGCGCTAGTTCCCTCCCCTGTCCAGTAAGACACCTATTATATAGCATCTCTGGCTTTCTGACATCGTCCTTTCCCACACCAGCAGTTGCTGGTTGAGGAAGAAGAGGGAGCATCAGCTGTGAGCTGAGTGTGCAGGCACACCCATGTGTGATAGCTGGCCATCTAGTAACTCTTTGCCATGGCAATCGTTCCTTGGGGGTGCTGGTTTTTTGTGTGTGTCCCTGCCTGTCTGCCAGTTTTTCCCCAAGCTTAGGAATTGAAATCAAGCTGCTTGTTTGATCAAATGTGACTGAAATAGCTTGAAATGCTCAAAACTTACTAGTGGGACTGACAGTCTTGATGGATAGCATGACTGTCATCCTTGTTCTTTGGAAGAACAGGCTAAAAATGGCTGCTGGTTAAGGTGGAGTAAGTGTGTGGCTCATAACAGGAATATGATAGTCTTGATGCAATAGAGCATGTGACTGTGCACTAAGCACATGCTCAAGAGTTAAACAGGCATTTAATTGTTACAGTGCATTGTGATGTTTAATGAAATGGGATTTTGTCATAATATTGTATGTTAGCATTGTTTAAGCAGATAACTGTAGATATTAAATATAATGGCAAAGATACATGTTTTTTATTATTTTGTAAATTAGCTGTTTTAAGGAATTATTAAAGTGGCTTTGAATTTATCTTCGCAGAACCTCCTCTAACAACAACATAATCATGTACTTTCTAAACTAGATTTGAATGAAGGTACTGCAATAAATGCTAGTACTTATGAGCTACTACAGTGTAAGTTTACAGTTTAGATTATGTTTCTTGCTGATGAATCTTCTCTTCCCTCCATCATGTATTTCCAGTTCCTCCTGATATTGTTGGCTCTGAAATACCTAGTGAGGTCAGTGTCCTCCTGGGAGAAAGCATCCAGCTCGTCTGCAATGTCAATGGAGTGCCCATGCCTGTTATACAATGGCTTAAAGGTGGAAAAACAGTTGTCAGTGACGATTTACAAAGAATAAGGCAAGCAAAAATAAGCAGACATTGCATTGTCATCTACTCTAATTTTAAACCTCAGAGGGCCCTAAAGAGGGAGCATAAAAGAGGGCCCTACGGGGCAAGTGTAAAGAGAGCCTGAGTCTTAGCTTAGCCAGGTTAAGAACATCATCTCCCTCTTTAGCTTCTATAAATCTAGTATAATTTGTTACTACTTTGATTTTTATTTATTTTTTTTTTTATACAGAGATAAGTATATTATATCTATTCCTTTCTCAGCTAATAAATTCCATTAAAGTTCATCAGGTTCATTAAAGTTTATTAATGTCAATAAGTTCTATTAAGTTCCTTTGGAGAGGAAGGATCTGAGACATGGAAACATTTTACTCTTGATGCTTTTCATCATGGGTTCTTCAAAAGCCTGCTTAGAATTGAATACTAGTACAAGTTTAAATACAGGACATCTCTAGGAAAAACTCCCTAGCCTATCTCTAATAATAATACTTTGCAAGAAAACCAATGGTTCTCTCACCAAATTCCCAAGAGGATAGATACAGGTAGCTTATTTAAATGTACAAAACTGACTGTTTATTTGCCAGGTCATAGGAATACGTAAACAAACTCACTGGATTTTACGACCTTCCTTGTAGGGTAACTCCAGATGGCAGCACATTAAACGTTTTCAGAGCTCTCAGTTCTGACACAGGAAAATACACTTGTGTGGCTACTAATCCTGCAGGAGAGGAAGACCGAATTTTCAACTTGAATGTATATGGTGAGTTTTCACAGATGTGAAACTGAAATCTGGTCTATAATCCTATCTTTGTAAGTGCTCCCAAGAGAGGGCCAAGAAATGAATGCCTGTCTTCAGTGTAATACTACATGCATGTGTTTCCAATTTCATGTACTGTAGATATCACAGTATATTACACAGGATGTTCTGTCAATGACAAAACGATTGAAATCACTGGTAAATATGTTTTGGGATAAACAGAAATTAATTCCTTTGGTGTATTTCATAATAGAGGAATTCTGCTTGTGGTGATTTTTTTTTTCTTGCGGAGAAAGATACACTTTGGGCTGATTTACTAGGATACTGCTATCTATTTTGTTCTATTAGTTTATCTTCAATAATTCCAATCAAAGCACATTAGCTACAACAAGAGTAGTATGGTAGAGAACTAATAGTTAAAGGTCCCTAGTGTTTAAAAGAAAAATTATAGAGTTTTGGATTAAATTCTCTTCTCTTGCACAATTTGACATACAGAAGATAGTGAGCATAACTCTTCTTTAGCAGTGCAGAGAGTGGACATTTTAATTTGTGAAAAATGTGTCCATTAAGTATAATGACTAGTGTGAAAGAGTGAAGAGCTCTGCATAAGGCAGTGTTTAACAGTAATGTGTCTGTCCCAGTTATACAGAGACTCAGAATCAATTGGAATTACGAGTATGAGCAGACTAGCAAGAGATGACCTCTGACAAAATAAATAACAATACTGAATGACCACATCATGTCTTTTGGGGACAGAATGGCACCACACAACAGTGGAGACCTTTTTGGTCAATTTGTATTCATTGAGGTTCAAGCAATAACCAACTTAGATGGTCTTATCTATGCAACTGTCATGGTGTGTGATGGAATCTTAAGTCAGCCAGAGCTTGGAGCTGCATGTGGCTGGGCCTTCTTTATGTAGTGAGTCCCTTCTTGCCCCCAAGACCAAGGCTTTCAAACTAACATGTAAAACCACCAAACACAAAAAGCAGTTCTTTTACAGTAATCAGCCAGAATACTTAACCAGGCATTTTGAAATTTTCTATATTTAAAAATTAAGTCAGCATATACATCTAGAAGTTAATAAACTAACTTTCCTCTTGCATGATTCTAGCTTTCACTTTATTTAAGATTTATTTCAATAGGTAAGTTTGAGTGGCAGTGAACTGCCAAGTCCCATCTGGCCCTTAAGTGGTTCAGCCCATCCTCTGTAAGGCCTGACCACCTGCATTGTCATTCCTGCATTGTCATTCTCTACCCATGAGCTTCAGGCTCTGAGCTCCCTCTTGTTTGCCACAGCCTGACAAATCAAAGAGATAATTCCACTATCACTCTAAAGTGCATCTGATTTTAAATATGTAAAATGATAATTTATTAGTGTTCAATATTATTGTTAGAGGATTTACTCTTTAAAAAAATGGGGATCTTCTTACTGAATTGCCTGTGGGGCATTAGGTGCAGGATTTCCTGCAAGGTAACACATGTGGAATGGTTTTAAGAGCCAGTTTTAATATCTTCCTTTTCAACATTTACAAAATGTAGTTCCTCCAACAATAGCCAATAATAAAGATAAACCAGAAGACCTCACTGCCCTTTTGGACACCTCCTTAAATGTTGAATGTACTGCTACTGGAACCCCACCACCACAGATAAACTGGCTGAAGAATGGCCTTCCTCTGTCTGTCTCCTCCCAAATCAGGTTGCTGTCAGCTGGGCAAATTCTCAGGTTGGTTTTCATCTATTTTAACTAGCTGAGTTTTCTCTTCTCTTTTGCTGTATCAGCGTAATTCTGCTAGTATTTTTGGAAGCAAGAATAAAATTTGATCCAAACCATGCCATAATAAAGATAATGTATTCCATTTACAGCTTGCTTAAAATTATTTTCTCTTTAGACTTGCCCGAGTGCAGATATCTGATACTGGTGTGTACACTTGTGTGGCATCTAACAGGGCTGGAGTGGACAACAAACATTACAACCTTCAAGTTTTTGGTGAGTTTCTCTGAAATGCTTCATGTAAAGATTCTTATTTCTTAATTTCTTAAACCTAATATTCAGTTTTCTTTCTCACCAACACAAAATTGCAGACAAGCACAAGTATATCTTACACAGGTAATCATGAGGGAAAGATTAACTTTTCAATGTGTTTTTTTTAATGGAAAATGTTTTAACCCTGGAAGAGTCCTTACTTGAATTGGCACCCATAATGTGTCACAAGTTTTTTAGAAAGAATAATAATCTATAATTTCTAAGTGAATTTTAATGCATGTGCTAAACATGAATGTAAGTGGGGAAATGCAAAACGGTAGCTGCATTCCAACTTCCTTAAATTCAGAATTAACACTTGGGTTGTACTCTGTATGAATCAGATCTTTGTTTCTCGGCAGTACCACCAAGCTTGGATAATGCAGGAGGAACGGAGGATGTGACCGTAGTAAAAGGCAGTTCAGCTTTGATGAAGTGTCTTACTGATGGCAATCCTGCCCCCACTATGTCTTGGTTTAAAAATGGACATCCTTTAAGCCTTGGAGCTCACCTGATGTCAAGTAACCAAGGAATGGCCCTTCATTTTGTAAAAGCAGAGACTGGTGACACAGGCAAATACACTTGTGTAGCATCCAATGAAGCTGGAGATATCAGCAAGCACTTTTCCCTAAAAGTGCTGGGTAAGTGTTAACCCCTCGTATGAACAAAATATGAGCTGTAAATTAGTATCTACTCAGGACAACAATTAAAAAAATATCGAGGGATAAGGAGTATTTTCAAGAAACATTTACTGGGATAAATAAGAGAAATAAGGAAATGGAATGTACCTAAAGATGTGTGGATGTGTAACATAGTATATATTTTTTCATGTTTCCCGACTACTGAAATATGCTATAATTAATAGTAAACTAATTTACAAAGTAATTTGGTTTAAATTAATAACTTCCGTTAGTAGAAATTCAGCTTGACAGGATGATAGCACAGCAGATGGCATAGCTGAAGGTACAACAGCTAAAGGGCTAATAAATATATTCACTGATATCTTATAATGTATTTTACCTGGGAATATGAAAACATTTTCATACTCATAATTCCAACTCATAAAATATGCAAATTAAGAGGCAGGTGAGATACTCAGTGAGTTCATGACACAGTCAGAAATAATACTAATGTAGACTAATTCTGCAAACTCTAACCACAAGGCTGTGTATCATGTTTTATAGACTTTTTGAGCCAATAAAGAATTTGAATGTTTTTCCTTCCACAGAGCCACCTCACATCAATGGTTCAGATGAGCCAGCAGAGCTCTCTGTCATTGTTAACAACCCTCTTGAACTTGTCTGCATCTCCTCTGGTATTCCAGTCCCCAAAATCTCATGGATGAAGGATGGACGCCCGCTTCTGCAGAATGATAATGTTCATGTCCTAAGAGAAGTCCTTCAAATAACCAGTGCTCAGGTAGAGTGTTTGTTTCAAATAGGCTCAGTTTTGCAAACCCTAGAGGAGTGCACAGAACTGCCTGCTATTAGGACCATCTTAAGAGATGTCCTAAAAAGCCTCTGTAAAATCATCCACCTGCCTTTGTGGTTAGCGAATATATTTTTCAAACCTTGCCTTAGAGTTTCCCATCCAGAATAAGCAGTAGTATTATAGGTTGAGAGTGCCCAAGCACTTCTGCCTCTTCTGAGCATTATTACTCCAAGTTTATTTCAGAGTTCTGTAATTTTTTTATTTATTGGTACTTGTTACAAAGCAGAACAATCAATGCTAGGGACTTGTCTTTTTCTGGGGTTATTTCTGGTTTTAGTCTGTGTCTGTAATCTGTTCTTGTTCATTTCCTACCTATTTGACTCTTGTTGCTATCTCTTGCTTGTCTTCTTTTGTGTTTTATAGTTCCTCCTCAGCCTTTTTTCATTTTTCTTTCCATTAGCTCGGATTTTCCTAATATCCATTTGCTTCTCACATGTATAAGTTGTAGATTACAGAGAAAACTGCATTTGTAGTCATCTGTGTGCAAGTTAAGAAAAAATAAATAAAGACAATAGAAAGACTTTCAGATTAATTCAGACAATAAAGGAGTCCAGGGAAAAAGAACCTTTAAAAACCTGCTGTACTCAGCCTAAACTAAGGCTGTACTCAGCTGTGGACAGCCAGACTGAAGTTCACCAAACAGAAGTGGGACAGGACTTGGGACTGATTGCTGCTCGTTTTGTTTATAAAGCAAACGCTCCTTATCTTTACAATGAAGAGTTTGTAGGAAGAAGAAAGTATAAAAGTATTAACGAGTATGTGTACACAAAAAGATTTCCTTAGTACACAATACCTATAGCCAGTTCCATCTTTATTGATCACCTGCTGCAAAAAGCATCACAAAAAGAAGGGTTCTTGCTGGAGACACGTTATCCAGAGAGATTTTATGGGGTCCTGCAACTCTGAAGCAATCTGTGTACAATTCTACCATGGTAAAATAAAGAAGTTTTCAAGAACTTCATTAATTTATTTCAGGCATTCCTTATTTACTGTGTTTGTGTTCAAGTGCTGCCTGTTACATGTTGTTGTCCATGTTTATATTTCACAGTTTTTCTGAATTGTTCCCATATTCTATGGTTTCTGCTGAAGTTGTTTCTGTGTTTCTAGGTGGAGGACACTGGAAGATACACATGTTTGGCATCTAGCCCAGCAGGAGATGATGATAAGGAATATTTAGTAAGAGTGCATGGTAAGTTTAATTTAGGAAAAGAAATTATTCCTTCAAAGCATAAACTGCTAATGTACATATCAGTATCTCATTTAACAAGTTATATATTACTGAAGAAGAAATATTACGTGTTTTGAGAAAGTGATATTACACCATATCATCAGAATTAACATTTCAGAATAAAGGTAACTATTCTGAACATGATACACAATTAAAAGGGAAACTTCCACCTGATGCAACTGATTTCTATTATAATTCCAAGTCTTATATTTTGAATACCTAGGAAGTTTATAGATACCAGTATTCAGTTGGATTGAGTTTATTGTGCTTACTGAGAAAGAATGTGAAGTATACTGATACCTTTTTCTACTGAAAAACTAAGATGATAATAGATAAGAAATGTACTTAGAAATGAATACATAAAATGTAATGATAGTAAAGGAAGTATAAATGGGACTTCTGCAGTTCTACAATATGCCTTGGATTTCTTCTTGAAGATTTTAGCTCCCATGTTTATTGATAAACAGTTTACGGAACTTCGGTGATCTCTGCTCTATCTGGCTTAAATGCTTCTCTCACTGAGAAGGGACTTTAATTTTTGTCACAGTAGTTTCCAGTGTGTGAATTAGGAAACAGGTTCACCAGTTAAACAAATGTCATATATTTAACACAGGTATTGAAAAGTAGAACTAATTAATGATACTGTAGCTTTGCATTTATTTTAAACTTAAGAGAGAAATTAGAAATTTCCCATAAGTAATTTTAATGCTAGCTCATATGTGTGGTGTTTATTTTTTTTCTTAATTTTTGTAACAGTTCCTCCTAATATTGCTGGTACCAGTGGTCCACAGGACCTCACCGTGCTGCAGAACAGACAAGTTATACTGGAATGCAAGTCAGATGCTGTGCCACCTCCGACAATCTCATGGCTTAAAAATGGAGAACTTCTAGAGGTATAGTGGTTATGTTATTTGAACTAGTCTTTTGCTCCCTTTATTTTTTACACACAGTGCTTGAGGTTTCTTATTCTGCTCACTTGCCCCTTCAGTGCAGTCCAAGTTATGGTGCCTTGAATTCAAGAGAAGCTGAGTAGCCCCAGAACAAATACAGTTAGTCCTAAATGAGTACCTGAAGCTAGCAAGCATGTGAAGTGGCCATCCCGCTGTTACTTGTTCTTTTTTCCTTTAGGGGGATCCCTTGCTCCTCCTGGATCCTCTGAACAATGCTAGAAGCCTTCGGTATACTCCTGAATGGCTTCCCAGGAAAGGTAGCTGAGAAAAGACTACACTATATGTTTCCTTTGGGTATATTATGCATCCTCATATTTTAGTAGTATTTAGAAAGGATTTAAATTATTTACGTTGGAAACAAAGAAAAGAGAATGGGTTGCTAATCACCACAGTTTTGTATCAAATGCATCTTTTTCACTCAGAATTCCATGTAGTGTCATGTTAAGGCATCAAGTCTTTGCTGGTTGAGAGACAATTAGCAAGATGAGGATGGTTGATACAGAAATAATTTTTTGCTTCCCATCTCCTTCCTTGGGATCACTGAGAAACCAGGTGTTTTCCAACTGAACAATTTAAGTTCAGTTATTAATTGAACTTAATAATTTTCCCTCAATTGATCTTTAGTCACCCGAAGTTCTGCTTATTTGCTTTCCTTCTGACATGCCATTCCTCAGACTCTTACTCTGTTGTAAATTTAGAAGAATGAAATATTAGTGGAAGAAATAGGAGTATGGTGGGTAATTATGTTTCACTATGTGCTGCTAGGGAATGCTACCTTGAATATAGCACAAGAACTAGCTAGAAACAAGTTTAACAGAAACACCTTTCTTCTGAATGATTAATTCTTTAATTAGGTAGTGATTATTTTTATGAAAGCAAGGTTGAACAAGGCTTGGAAGTCAGAGTATGTGAATACTTTTTGCCTCAGTCTTCCTTGGAAAGCTTGAGTTTTAAAAGCAGTACTCAATGAAAATAAACCGTGAAAAGAAGCCAGGGTTACAAAATTCACCAGAAAACAAAGCAACAGAGGAACACCATGATAGACATAGGTACTCAGCTGATAACCTGTGAATTAACTTTTGCAATGTTAGTTTTCTTCTTGCCTCATGAATTCATGTCAGTATGTAAGGGCTAAGGCATCTTGGTTGTGTGGTATGGTCAATCCCCTGCTTTTTGATTTATAATAGAGGAGGGAATTTCAATCTCTAGAGTTAGCTCTCCTCCAGCACTAAATTTAAGCTATAAATTTAGTTCAGACACAGCACTCGTAATTTGTCACATGTATTTTAAGTAGCAGACTTGGGTTTATTCTGGTCCCTACCATCCTTTTCATTTTTCAGCTTAGCTTATATAAATATATTCTCCAGATATCAGGAAAACATTAGTGTCCTCCTGAATGCCTGGTTGCTTTCTCGAACTCAAAGAAATGTAACAGCCTACTAATACTAAGCAGGTGAGAAAGAGCTCTCCTTGGGTGTGGAAAGAGAAGTGCTCTGTGGCATATCATCTTCCTTATCTTGGAAAAATAGAGGTTTCATGGTGACAAGAGAGGATTGGAGAAAGTCAGGTTCTCAGGTTGCAGTGTTATTTCAATTTAAATCATCACTGGTTTTTGTGAAACACCCTTGTGGTGGAGGGTGTCATTCCTCCTAGTTTTGTTGTCTTCCACTGTGCAGATTTTGAGGTCTACTCTAGACCTCTGTATGCTTAATGATGTAATTGTGCAGCACCATGATTTTTGGTAGCAGAACTTGTCCTGATCCAATGTCAGGGAAGGTTTTGATATGATCCCAAGAGCGAGATTAAGACACAAACAAGGTCATATGCCATATACCCAAAAGAGCTTTTATTATCAAAAGTAGAAAATAGTAGCGATAGGATAGAATGGAAGAAAAGGCAGAAATCAAGCAAGCAGTTGGGATAGAGTTGCGAGGATAGTCACCACCATGGATCCAGCGGCATCCAGTTGGTCCTCAGCCTTCAATTCTTCGGTGGTGGGTGCACACCACAGCTTGTCTCCACATGTTTTTTATAGGACATAGTTCAATGATGCATGCGCATACGTACTGTTCATGCACTGTTCACGCACTGCAGGTTTCGTCTATCACATGACCTTCACATGATCAACACTAGAAACCACTATCTTATCTCAAAGACTACAGTTTCCATGAGAATGGTAGTCTCCACATTCCTGCATGCTTCCTGGGGCTCCAGCCCGTTTCCTCCCCTGGATGCCTCAATGGCCTGGTAATCATCCTTATGGACAGAGGAGTGTCCTGCTTAAACAGGCCATCCCAGAGACAAATGGCTTGAGATAAATAGTTCACAGTTCAGTCTCTCAGGTCAAACAATCGTTGAGATGGATGGCTTGAGATGACAGTCCAGTCTCTCACACCTAACAATCCTTGAGACAAACAGCTCAAGGTAACAATTCAGTCTCTCACAGAACTATAGAAAGATCTAGCCTCTAGCAGCTTTAGAGTCCTTGTACCCTTCATTGATCTGGAAATGCACATTGAGTGTTAAGAAAAGTAGGTAGGAGTGTCTTGACCTAATCTGGCTTTATTTAAACACCAGAAGAATTGCTGAATTTGTATTTTTTCAAAGATGGGTTTTCTGACGTACCTTGAGTAGAGCATAAGTATTACATGATAGCTTCATTGCTTGTCTTTTGTCATCTGTATGCTTCTGTGTTTAGAAACCATAGCATAGGCTATGTACTCAACAGTGACGTGCGGAAACAGACTCCACAATCAGTGAGATTGTAAAGTAGGTATGTTCATTCAGCGCTGGGCAGCACAGGGGGGTAGTCCCACCAAAGTTGTGCGCGCCTGACTCGGCAGTTTGCTTCAAATTTATACAGTCAAGTGTTACATATACATAGAGTTTCACAATACGCCTATACATAGGCATGATCTATCCCCGCTTCATATTAAAATTAGTTCCAAAAAGTGACAAGGCCGGTCTTGGCTGGTTCTTGGGGTTGACTGCTGCTTCTTCTCAGGGACTATCTCCTGCCCCAGCCAGCCTCAACAATGCAAATGTTCAGTATCACTTCTCATCCCCTTGGGCCATGTCTACCTCTATTGAAATTTCTTTAACTTCACTATAAGCTAGATAATTATTAAACAGTTCCTATCTACATCCGTAGATCTACTATATCTACTAAGGTTCCTTTGGCTCCCCGTTTCAACAGGAAATACCAGTTATTACTCCAAATCTGACTGTCTATAATTTACTCTGATGGTGAATCATTTCACCTGTGAGGCTCCAGCACTGCTGTTTATTCTACACTGGTAGACTTGCTGAGTTGAACTGGAGGAGTTTCACCTATCTGTTGTAGTTGCTATTCTCAGATCTTCTAACCAAAAGAGTAGGTGGGAAAGAATGTCAGCTTTCAATTTTATCTGAAGTGTGGGTAGCACATACTGGAAAAGTTTGAGTTTCTGTTCTTTTTCTACTGTTTTTTTTAATCCAGTCAGGTTTTTGAAAACTTGTAGTTGATATCACTGTCAGTCATTCATGCAGATATGATGCAGACTGGTTGTGGTAGAAAAGCTTTGACTTCAAATGGCTACCTAGCAGGCGCTGTAGAGTCACTGTAGAGCTGAGAAGAGTGGTATCCTCATATTCAGAAATGCTGGCTAGTAAACTTTCTGGCTAGTAAACTTAGTAGGCTAAGTTTATGCTGGCTCCCACCTGATCAAGACTGTGATGTTTGAAGAACAGTGTAGAGAAATTTGTATTTCTTCTGCCTGTAGTGTGCACAGATTTTTCAAAAAAATAAATAATGTCCATTGTGTGCTATTAGCTGCCCCTTTCTTTAAAAATTCAAAAGCTCTTTGGCTATGTAACCTAAAAAAGTTGCCTTTTTCAGGCACAAGTCCCAGTAGGGGTTTCAAGGGGGAACCATTAAGCAATGATAATTTTTTAAAACATTGTTTACCCTATTATCTTCATGGAAGTAAACAAAGTTAAGCCAGCAATGAATTCAGTCCCTGGTTTGTCTTTGGCCTTCTTTCATGGCTTTTATTATTCTGCAATGAAAGAATGCTCTATCTTCATACAGAGAACAATGGTAAAGTTAAATTTGTCAAACTCTCTCTCTCTTTCCCCTTAGGGAACTCCTCGAGTTCGAATCCTATCCAATGGGCGATACCTGCAGATCAATAATGCTGACCTCAGCGATACAGCAAGCTATACATGTGTGGCAAGTAATATCGCAGGAAAAATGACCAGGGAGTTCGTGCTGACAGTACATGGTAAAATCATGGATCCAGTCTTGTGCATTTTGATCTTTGGATGGTATTTCTGCAGGAGTTCAAATGGCAAGGAAGAAGCATTAGTAGTCTCTTTCTAGCCAAGTGTTGGCCACTTAGGCTGTGTCTAAACTGTTGGGACCATGTGTATTACCTCATGTGTGCCACCATCTGAGTCAACAGTTGTCCCCCACACTAAAGGACCTGTTGGGGACTCACCACAGCTCACTCTCCATCTCTCTGTGCTTCCTGCTAATGGAAGGTGCTGTGCATCTAGCCATCATCCTGATACAGAGTCACGATACATCTAGAAGGAACACCCAGATCCAGGACTGAGAAATGGTCTTGGACGAATTCAGATAAATTCTTAAAAGCATTTGACTGGCACCTTGGGGGACTAGGTTTCATAGCTAGCGTGGCCACCAGTTTTGCAAGTTACTTGAAAACTGTGGCTGCTTCTCTGTACCTGTAAGCATGAGATAGTAGGAAGGTAGGGCTTGAAGGGCCCTATGCATCTCTGTACTTGTCCTGTACTACCATAGGCCTGAATTTAATTTTAAACCTATTTATTTTCTCACCTCTAGTCTGATGAGAAACTATTCTATTCTCACACCTGGGTGATGATAAGAAACTTTTTTCCTATTTCTGTTCTGTTCACAGCCCAGTCATGTGTACCTGCATTACACTGTGTCACCCCAGCGACTGTCCTTACTGGTCCAATTAAAATTCTTTTTTCTCCTTAATTTGTAATTAGGAAGCAAGGATATCACCACAGCCTTATTTCGCTGAATTAAATATGCTGAAATCTCTTCCTGTTTTAGCTATATGATAACCTTTGCAGTAACTTGCAAAGATGATCTTTACAATGCATTTCAGACAAACTTTCTTTTTCATTCCCTACTGCATCATGACAATTATCATGCACTACACAAAATAGTAAGAAACTTGTTTGTCTTTGCAGTGATCCCCATACCTGTTACTGCATCTGTTTTCATGTGTTTAGTTTCAATCATTGCAGCATAAAGTTTTTTTTCGCTGTATCATCAGCAATTTTCCCTTTACAGTGGCTCCTACAATCCAAAGCAGTCCTCAGACTGCTGTTGTGCATCTAAACGCTTCTGCTGTTCTGGAGTGTGTTGCAAAAGGAGTACCAACCCCGAGAATTACATGGAGGAAGGACGGGGCTATTTTTACTGGAAACAATACGAGGTATTGTCCAGTAGTCAGCATAAATATTCTTCATTGTTTTTTAAGAATGTATTATTAATTACAGAAAGCTTAATTAGACCTCTGATTTGTAAATTAGTTTTGTTTTCACAGGTCAGAACTAATATTTGTACTATCACCTTGTAGACCCAAATGTGGAAAATATGGTGATAGAAACAGTAATACAAAGACGTTGTTCTACAGAAAAGTAGCAGTACCAAGGGTTTCATGCTTTTATTATTATAAAGGACAAAAATCTCCTTTGACAACCAAATGTAGTAATAATTCTTCTGATATTAAAGATTTTGAACAATAAATGTGAAAGAACTTTATTTTTTATATATATATGGAGTTTGGGGATGAAGCCAAGAAATTTCATGCAGGCCAAAAGCTACTTGAGTGTACTCTGTAGTTTCTAATATATAAAACTTTCTATATGTGTTCTAGTATCAACTTTTATTACAGTGAATGGTTTCTGTCTTCTGATTGTTTTAAGGGGAAGTAGTTTGGCATTTTCTAGAACTGAGCAAATGCTAAAGAATTCAGTTATATTTCAAAGAAAAAAGAAAATGTACAAGCATTAATTAGAGTTTTTTAAGGTTAAGAGAGAAACCATAAAAAAGGGCTTTTGGTTATCTTCTGCAAATCTGGCATCATTTATGTGGAATCACTATGTCAGCTAGATTTCATAATTTCTCTGGAAAATGGATGAGCTGGGACAGAGTGAAGTCAGAATAAGTGCAATAAATGAGAAAACTCTATGTGCCCAAATTAAGACACCATGTGTTCAGGCTATTTGTTGTGGACCCTGAGTCATCTTTTTCTTCTGTACTACCAGGATAGCCTATGGTTGGATAGTAGAAAAAAATATATGGCTTTGTTTCAGATATTCCATGTTAGAGGATGGATCTCTACACATCCACTCAGCACATGTTACTGATACAGGAAGATATGTGTGCATGGCAACCAATACAGCTGGCACTGAACGCAAACGAATTGATCTGCAGGTTCTTGGTAAGAGTTTTTGTTTTAGATAAATATATGTGTTTTTACAAGTCTGAAGTCCAGTTACATCATTTTTCTTGTTCTGCCAGATCCAATTTTAAGTTTAGCCCCTTTTGAGCTGCTCTGGTTAAAACAAACAAACAAACAAAAAAAAAAAACAAAAAAAAAGGGAAGAAACTTATGGCCTTAGGAATACAACACAAATGTTCATGACAAGAAAATATTTATTCCTGGTGCACTGGAACTAGAAAGACTTGACACATCCCATGCTGCATGTTTACTACTGTCAAGTTACCCTTTATAAAAATCAAGTAAATGTCTTCAGGCAGTTCAGCTCTATATATAGGTATGAGAGGGGTGTGGGGGCATATGTATATAATTATTCTGAATAATTAGGCTTTGTTTGTCCTTAGTTCCTCCAACTATTGCTCCTGGACATACGAATATTACAGTTACTGTAAATGTGCAGACCACTTTGCCTTGTGAAACCACTGGAATTCCCAGACCAGCAATTAGCTGGAAAAAGAATGGGCATCTGCTTAGTGTTGACCAGAACCAGAATACATACAGGTGAGAGGTGTTTTCTTTTCACCATGGGTTTGAAGTTTTCAAGGATGATTTTGGCACTTTAAAAATCTAGCCATGCTTAAATGTAATCTTGTATAGCCAGCAAATTCAGTGGTCTGATTACCTGAGAAGAAAAGAAGTATTTCAATGGCTTTTACTTTCTTCTCTTTTCTTTGTTCAGACTTCTATCTTCAGGTTCCTTAGTAATCATTTCTCCCACTGTGGATGACACTGCTGTCTATGAGTGCTCTGTGTCAAATGTTGCAGGAGAAGATCAAAGAGCAGTTGAGCTCACTGTTCAAGGTAGAGGGGATATTGCTATTAAATGTGTATGGCACCCAGAATTTCTTTGGGGCATTCTAATGTTGAGATGAGATTTTTATATCATTCTTTTATGATACTGATATCCATAAGTCTCTGGTATTCCCAAGAAAGATAAGTTATTTCCAAGAATTCATAAAAATGAAAATGGGCAAGTAACCTTTACGCTGATCTTCATTTTTAGTGCCCCCATCTATAGCAGATGAAGCCACAGACCTTTTGGTAACAAAGCTGTCTCCAGTAGTAATTTCCTGCACCACATCAGGAGTTCCTGTCCCCTCAGTTCATTGGACCAAAAATGGCATAAAGTTGCTTCCCAGAGGAGATGGCTACAGAATTCTCTCTTCAGGTACTGTGCATGACTGGATCTCAGCCACAGAAAATCAGTGAAACGGTGTGATTGTACATGTCTAGAAGTAAATAATCCCCCCCCCCCCCCAAACCCCTCTCCAATTCCTTAGAATAAAAATATAGACCTCTTTAGATGGATGCTGTAAGATAGTTTTACTGTGAATACAGGATACTGCTGTATGTTCTAATGCACTCTCTCTCTGCTGCAGGTGCTATTGAAATACCTGCTGCTCAGCTAGCACACGCGGGACGGTACACCTGTGTGGCCTGGAACGCAGCTGGCTCAGCTCACAGACATGCCACTCTTCATGTTCAGGGTAGGATGGGAAGCTGAAGTGGAAGTGCATTCTGTCAGTAAATGTCGCCCTTTAAATACATACGTATGCTGCAGAGCAATGGTGAGGCCAGAGTGGACCATCACAAGTAGTGTCTTGCTTAGCTGAATTGTCTTGTAGGTGCACTGATTATTTACAAAGTCACTACTCATGCAAAGTTACAACTCTGGTACTTTGGATAGAGCCCCCCAGTCCATGCTGCTGTAATTTATTTTTGTAAGATTTTTGTTTCTTTGCTTTTTGGTAAGTTAAAATGTATCTGTGATGGCAAATTGCATGAAGTAAGGCTGTGTTCTGTACCTATACTCATGCTGAGCATGTTATATTTAAAAGCACTTCAACTGAGCTCTCTGTAAGGTTGGCAGAATGCAGCCGTTGCTAATATAGCCTTCTCAGACTCTCAGCTTATGCAATTTTAGTATCTTCTGTATTTTCCACAGAACCACCAGTTATCGAAACTCAGCCAGGAGTGCTGGATGTCATTGTGAACAATCCCATTCTACTACCATGTGAAGCGACGGGTACACCTCGACCCGTAATAACATGGCAAAAGGAGGGCATCAATATAATCACGACAGGTATCCTCTTAAAGCCTGTAACTCCAGCCTACTTGCTGTAACTCAGAAGCTTATTTACTCTTTTTGGAACGTTCAAACTTGTATCTAAGGAACCCATTCATTTAAAAAACAAACAAAAATAAAACACACACACAGAAGTGTCATACTTTGCTTATATTTGTTCTAGGCAACAGTTACATGGTTCTTCCAAGTGGCAGTTTACAGATTGCAAAATCAACTGTTGAAGATGCTGGCACTTATATGTGTGTTGCTCAAAATCCAGCTGGCACTGCTCTGGGGAAGATCAAACTGAAAGTTCAAGGTAAATTATCTTTTAAACTCTTGTAGTGATTTACAGCAAGAAATTTGTGCATGCTTTCTGCTGGTCAAAAGACATTTCTGAGCAATAGAAATGGATCTAATGCTTTCCTATTTGATGTAATGCTGAATAGAGCCCCGGAGGTTTATTCCGTTTAGTTGTCTATCTACTTTAGGATCAAAATATGCTTTTAGTATTATTTTCACTAAGAACTGAAGTGTTCCATGCTTATTACAACATCTAATTCTTTTAAAAATTTTCTTAATTCTTTTCAGTTCCTCCTGTTATCAAGTCCCACCTCAAGAAATATGTTGTTCCTGTTGATCAATCTGTCACTCTGCAATGTGAGGCTGAAGGCTACCCTGGGCCAGAGATCAGTTGGCATAAAGATGGACAGCAACTAACGGAGTCCATTAGAAGAAGAATTCTTAGCACTGGTGCTCTGCAGATTGTGTTTGTACAGCCTGGTGACGCTGGCCGTTACACATGCATAGCGGCAAACCTGGCAGGGTCCAGCACTTCTAGCATGGACCTCGCTGTGCACAGTAAGTGGGACTGTACAGAAACAATGTACGTTATCACAGCATGAACATATGGAGGGTAAGGAGCTAGGATGTAAGGGAGAAGTTCAAGAAAATTGTGCTACTTAATGGGTGAGTTTTATTTGGTTGTATTATAAGCCAGTTGGTTGAATTTAGGAAGAATATTACATTTCCTTAACTTGGTTTATACTTTGTTACAAGTATTTCACACATTTCTCTGGCATGCTTAGTGGTGGTCATTGATGGAGACAAGAAACAATACAGAAGATCCAGGCAATGGTTTCTTTAGTCCAGAATTGTATGCTTTTACAGTAGTTCTTGGATAATACATGGAGGTAAATCTTTTTAATAAACCTTCTCACAGTTCCACCCAAGATTCACAGCACAGATGTGCAGTACACAGTCACAGAGGACTCCCAGGCTGTTCTGTCCTGTGTGGCTGAGGGGATTCCAACACCAACAATAAACTGGAAGAAGGACAATATGCTGTTAACACAGTCAGTAGGAAAATACCGGGCTGTGCCAGATGGAGACCTCATTTTGGACAATGTTGTTGTAAGTTCCCTAAATCTAAGCTATGACTTGACAGGTTTAGCAGTAATAAGACCCAGCTTTTCTTAGTTTTCACCCACTTCTGGATTAGTCTTTGTTTTCTTTTGTTTTCTTGTTCTTAATGTTCCAGAGTCTTTATAAATGTTTCATTATCCTTTGAGGAGTAAAATATCTGTGAATAATCTGTGATAAATTCTCAGGAAGGGCAAAAAGAAGTGTAGGTCATCCTTCAAATTTAGAGGGAGTGAAAGTGTTCAGATGAGCATTTCTGCTGAATGCTTGCTCCAAACCTTTTGAGGTTCTCTTATTGTTACAGGTGGTAGCATTTTATAGTATGTATGACAGCTGAAATTTCCCCAACATGCTTTCTTTCAGCCTGAAGATTCTGGTAGTTACACCTGTATTGCTAACAATGCTGCTGGAGAAGACACACACACTGTCACCCTGGTAGTTCATGTACTTCCAGCTTTTACTGAACTGCCTGGAGATATAGCTTTGACTAAAGGAGAGCAGCTCAGATTAACTTGCAAAGCAACTGGGATACCTGTACCCAAAATAACATGGACCTTTAACAATAACATCATTCCAGGTGGGTAACACTGGGTCTTACTGGGCATTCTGCTCTGGAGTTGTTTTCCCCCACATAGCATTGCAATTAGTTTAGGATAAGGAAGGAAAAAAAAATCTAGAGGGAACAAACTTGTTAGGGAGTGCTTGTGTGGGGAATATCTTCAGTATTACGCAATCACGTCATTAAATTGCCTCTGAAACAAAGCTGTAAGGAAGATAATTAAGAAGTTGTTCCTCTTCTGTTGCCAATAGTGTAACACATTAAGAACATTCAGTGTCTGATAATATTTACTCAGCATCCAACAACTCAAAATTAAGGGACTACTTAAATGAATACATGCATGTGGGCAAATGTCACAGCAGTGACTTTTCTGTGTGTTTCTGAGGTGTCTCAGAAATGAAATGGCACAGTGCTATTGAGCTGTGTTGTTGAATAGCACTCTAATTCAAACAATCTTACAACATCCCAGTCACTGAGATGTATATGATTAAGATCATTGAAGTAACCCTTTACTGTGTGTTCTCCCTTCAGCACAATATGATGATGTAAATGGACACAGTGAACTTGTTATTGAAAGAGTATCTAAAGATGATTCTGGTACCTATGTATGTACAGCAGAAAACACAGTTGGCTCAATCAAAGCTATTGGTTTTGTGTACGTCAAAGGTATGTAAAATAACAGTAGTTGTGGTCACTATTGGACAGTTTCACACAGCCATCTGTTTTGATAGTAGAATCATAGAGTCATAGAATGGTTTGGGTTGGAAGGGACCTTAAAGATCATCTAGTTCTACACCCTGCCATGGGCAGGGACACCTTCCACTAGACCAGGTTGGTCAAAGCCCCATCCAATCTGGCCTTGAACACTTCCAGGGAGGGGGCATCCACAACCTCTCTAGGCAACTTGTTCCAGTGAATTGCCACCCTCACAGTGAAGAATTTTCTCCTAATAACTAATCTAAATCTACCCTCTTTCAGTTTAAAAGTTACCCCTAGTATTTGTTACCTTGTGTATAGCTAAATGGAAAAAAATTGAAACAGATTGAAATTCACACTTCAGAAAGTCAGAGATGAATGATGCCTACCAGCAATTTCATTAAGGGCATTTTATTTTGACTCTGCTATTTCTCTGCCATCACTTGGTTTTTCAGAGCCTCCAGTCTTCAAAGGGGATTACCACTCTAGCCGAATTGAGCCCTTGGGTGGCAATGCTATATTGAATTGTGAAGTCAGAGGAGATCCACCTCCAACCATCCAGTGGAGCAAAAAAGGAGTTGGTGTTCCAATTAGCAACAGGATCCAACAGCTTAACAATGGTTCTCTTGCTATCTACGGCACTGTAGTGAGTCACTGGTCTGTTATGAGGTGTTTCTGCATTGTACTTGATTAATAAAGGTATTCCAGATTGTATTACTTTGAAAGAGTGAGGCTAGACATTTAATCCACTTTTGCTTTTACCTTTAACAAATGTTGTTTTAATTCAGACTAGAATTAGACTCAAATTACTGTGACAAAAAAAACTCAGGGGGAGCTATTGTTCTCTTTAATTGTCAGAAAGACTGAATCTACATACTAATCATTGGTGTGTGAAATCCTGGTCATGCCCAATTAAATGGGACTTTTGCTTTTGACCTTAAAAGAGCCTGGGTTCTACCCAGTCAAGTCAGCTGAAAAGCAATTGTGTTCTCCACGTGCAAACTTCTTAGCATCTAAATTCCTAACATGAATGGCAAGACCCATCTTATCCCTATAAACCCAATGCCTGTATTTTGGAATGGGGTTAAAAACAGCAGCTCCCTTCAGTTCATTTAAATAATAAAAAAAAATTATCCTCAGAATTAAGGAGTTGTAGGAAATAAAAAATGGATTGGTAACAGTAAAAATAATTTACAGTATCAGCTTAATGTTAATAAAACAAAATGTTGGGATACCCTAGAATCTAACTGGGTGCCTCTTAAGATCCAGTGCATGCCATCTGTTGCAGAAAATTCACCTGCAGGAGGTGCACTGTTAACTGAAACCTTCATTACATGTTGACAGGTTATATGACTATTTGGTTTTCATTTCTTTAGAACGAAGATGCTGGTGACTACAAGTGTGTGGCTACCAATGATGCTGGTGTGGTGGAACGCAGTCTGACGCTAACACTCCAGAGTAAGACTCAAAGTGATAAGTTTAATGCCACTAGATGGGAGTGATAACCTACCTTTGGATAGGTGTATGTAGTGCCCATTGAAGTTTTGGAGGTTGGGCAGTGCACTGTAGGTTAAGATTAATCTCATCTTTCATCATTAATATTTAAGAGTCTAGTCTAAGCTAGCGATTGAGGTCAAAGAGGAGAAGCATATAGAGGGTGATTCAGCCTCATCTTAGAAACCAACTTAGAATGGGGTGAATCACCTTCTGAAAGGGCCTGTTTCTCTCAGTTGACTTGAGAGGATGTCTTTACAACTGGACTAAACTAGACTTTTAACTTTTAAATTAAGTCACTTATGTGAGATGAATCCCAGCTTTCACTGACAGTATTTTATTTTTGGCAGAAATTATATTTTAGAATTATTTTTTTCACTAGTGGTAGAATTTCTGAACATCCCTTTCCTATTACAGCCTCAAGCAGTATGGATCTGTGACTTATGTCTCAGTTGCCTCTGGACGTGATTAATAGCATCTTCCTGCAGGTTTTATGAAAAGCAACACATTTTAGCAATAAAGACGACGGTGTGTTCAGATAGTCAAGCCTCAATCCCCACTTTGGTTCTTAGATTGCTACGTATTAAAAAAAGCCTATCGTTGTCATTTTAACTTGCATATATTTTCACAGTGAAAGATCAACAATAATAATTTTAGTCAAAGTAAACTGACTTAAGAATTTTTTGCCCCTGTTCTGACCAGATCTTTAATATTCAATACAATTAAAAAAATGTAGCCATGTGCTATTGCCTAAAGAAACCTTTCTCTTTCAGGTCCTCCAGTCATTACTGTTGAACCTGTAGAGACAGTTATTGAAGCTGGTGCCACAGCAATGCTGAACTGCCAGGCAAATGGAGAGCCTCCTCCAACCATCAAATGGTCCCGCCAAGGTCATCCAGTTGTGAGCGATGAGAGAGTGACTGTTCTGTCTAATGGCTCCTTGCGTATTGTTGCAGCACAGAAGGAAGATACGTCTGAATATGAGTGTGTAGCAAGGAATCTAATGGGATCTGTTCTTGTTAGAGTACCACTGACTGTCCAGGGTAGGTTCACAAAATATAGGACTGTGACTATCAAACTGGTAGATTACAGCATTAATTGAGATTAATTACAATCAAGATTGTATCTTATTCATATATTATGGATAAGAGATTTTATCTTATCTTCCATATATGCATTAAATATGTGTTAAGCCTAATCTGAGATGTCAGTGGGTTTGTTTCATGAAATTTGTTCCATTATGCTCATCCAGCTGTGTGAGACAGATGAGTGTGAAGGAGTGAGAGACATAAATAACAATGAAAGGGTCTTGAATTAGATCCCATTCTCAGAACACATATCATAACTTAATTGTACCTCTAAAGAAATGCTTTTAGGAGCATAAGCAGTAACTATTTCAGAGCAGCTGAAGTATTTTCTGAACTGTAGTAAGATATTTCTGCAGTAATGAAGACGTGAAGGGAGTTTGATTTCCAAGTATGGCTTATGAAGTGCATTTTTCACTTTGCTGTATCAATTTAGGAGTGTTATAAGCACAAGCATGTTACAAATAGAGCATAATTTTTCTCACTGCAGTGCACGGTGGATTTTCTGATTGGCTTGAATGGCGAGCTTGCAGCGTAACTTGTGGTCAAGGTGTTCAGGAGCGAGTCCGTCAGTGCAACAACCCTCTTCCAGCAAATGGCGGGAGGAGGTGTGAGGGGCCCGATACAGACATACGCAGCTGCCACAATAAGCTGTGTCCAGGTATTTCTTTAACGAATTGATACTTTTAATGTACCTTATGTTAAGTGCCCTAACAGTGAACCGTTATCACCACGGATCTTCATGACATACTAGTTTTTCTAAGAAGTTAGAATTCGATTTTACTTCTGTGGAAAGGAAGAGGAAATCTCAATAAATACCTTGAAAATATTTTTTAATTAAAACTGTGGGGTTTTCTGTTTCTTAGTGGATGGCAACTGGTCGGAGTGGGGGCTGTGGGAAGAGTGTTCAAAGAGCTGTGGACAAGGCAACAGGACCAGAACCAGAACCTGCAGTAACCCGCTAACTCAGCATGGTGGGAAGCCCTGTGATGGCAGTGCTGTGGATTCAGTCATGTGTAATATTAGGCCTTGCCCAGGTAAGAGAAGATTTGGTTAGAATTAGTTGCATAAGGGGCTTTCTGTAGAGATTCCCCCCCTCCAAACGCAAATTCTCTCAGCTTGTTTCAGATTATTAAATCATAAAAGAATTAAATGCTGAATTTTTTTATATTAACATTGCTTGTAATGTATCGAATGGCAGTAGTTCTTGGAAACTGAAGTCACAAAAGTAAGTGCAAGGAAAATTTTCAGCAATTTCTCTTCCCCCCACCCCAATAAAAATGTTAATTTTGTATTTTCATGTTTTTCAGTGTTTGTTACCCATATGCTCACTCGCTACTCTGTCATGCAAAGCCAATTAAAATGAAAAAGAAAAAGCTATTAAAAAAACATGTAAAACATAATAGTTAATAATTTAAGACATTATCAGTATGTTTTTCTCTGTTGTTTTAATTTTCAGCAACGTCTTTCTCATAACTAGCTGAATGTTCAGGTTTCCTTCCTGTCTTAGTAGTACTTCCTGCATTTGACAGGTTGTAGTTTATTCATAACCCTTCACTGCTGGCATGTTTCCTTCTATACAATATTTACGGTATTGATTTTTCCCTTTTTCACTGGCTTTGCTACCACTGCAACGCTAAATGTTCATCCACCATCGAGAGATTAATTTCTCTAGATCTTGGCAACAAAATCAGTTCTGGCTCCTGCTTATTGCTAGCCAATGAAGCTGTGTGCCAGCTTTTAGCCAGCATGCCCCTTCCCCTGCTGAGACCTTCAGCCTAGCACAGGACAGTCAGAGCCAAAAACTTATGAAAACACCAGATCTGATCAATCAGAACTGATTCAGTTCTGTTGTTCCAAGATTGTAGTGAGGTAAAGTGATGTATTCAGAAAACAAAAAGGAAAGAATTGATCTCTCTTCTGGAAACTGTTGATTCATTTTAGCTGTTGCTCAAGGCAAAGTTTTTTTCAAGGGCTTATTCAGAATATTTCATTTATTGATATTGAACAATGTAGGTTTTTGCCTTAGGCTGTGGAGCTGTAATTTCATGTTAAAGCAGCTGTATAATTGAAACAGTTTTATAGCTGTGCTGCCTTTGCAGTTGATGGTGAGTGGAGTTCTTGGCTGCCATGGGGTCCTTGCAGCGAGACTTGTGGGAAAGGTACTCAGACACGACTGAGGCTCTGCAATAACCCTCCTCCCTCCCATGATGGATCATACTGTGAGGGGTCTGATGCACAGATGCAGGTTTGCAACAAGAGACGCTGCCCAGGTAAGATGCATTGGACACAAAGAGAACAATGACAAACTTGTCATTTCCTTTCCAAATTCTACTTTATATTGAAAGCTTTCCAGTTCTGAAAGCGTAGTCCCTGAAAAAAATTCATTTAAACCTTTTGTTTTCACTGGCCCCTGTCACTATCTTTAGCATCCCTTTATAGACCTAACACATGGGATTTCTTCTCCTATCCTTGCCTCTCTTCCTTTACCCTGCCATTGTGCAAAAGCAGCATTTTAAATCCTTGGCAGTTAAATTACAGCTTTCCTAAACATTTCTTTTCCTAGGTTCTGTTATTCATTTATCCTTTTCTTCCACATTTCAATGAGTCCTTCATGACTGGATAGGAAAACTCAAGTTTTTGAAATCTGACCTCTGTATCTGGCTGAGTGCAGGGGTAATGAAGGGAAATTTCATGAAATGGAATGTGCAGCAGTTCAGACTAGATCCTTCTGGCTTCACACTCCATTTTGCACATGCCAGATCCTAAGCTGAGTCCCCACTGTAACTGTCAACTGGTAGAAGAGAGAACTGACCCTGCAGTAGTCAAGCAACTGAGGGCTAAATGTTGCACATTTCTCTGGCTTGATGGGCTGCTGATGAGGATGCTATTGCTTACAGCTAGTTTGTGACTGATCAGCCTCTTAGCCACCAACTCAAGTGCTCACATGGATATACCTGTTTTTAACAGTTTGTGTCACCACATCTTGGGAGATCAAGGACCATACTATTCAACTGCTCAAACCTGGTTCACATGAGATAATTTAGTAATAACACCTATAAACAGCTGAGCCAGTAAATCAAAGATTGGTTAGGAAGGCGGGGGGAGAAGGTGGTGATGGTTACATCTTCAGACAGTGCAGCTGCAACTAGACTGGGTTTTGGGGATGGCACTAGTACCAGCCATCTGCCCAGTGTGGTAATTTCAGGGACTACTTTTTATATGGTTTGACTTGCTTACAGATACCTAGAAATATCAGACTCACTGAGCTTGAGGACTGAGTGATCCCTGACCATGATTCTGGTCAGGCTTACAGGTCATTTAAAAGACATGTCACGCTTTTCTCCAGTTTCACTCCTGGAAATCCCTGTGTAGAAATCCCTATGTAGCTTAGATGTTCTACAGAGAGAGTCAGTAACATCCTACAGTCAGTTTTACCCTGATGTAACACTGATTTGCATTGTTATTTCTAATGTCAGAGACTGTAACTGTACCATGCTATGCCTTTCTTGCCAGTGGATGGGAAGTGGGCCACGTGGAGCAGCTGGAGTGCCTGCACCGTGTCCTGTGGAGGAGGCAGCAGGCAGAGAACGCGCCACTGCTCAGACCCAGCCCCACAGTTTGGGGGCCACAAATGTGAAGGAAATGACATGCAAATTGATTTTTGCAACAGTGATCCTTGTCCAAGTAAGTGCTTTGGGTCAGGCTGCTTGTCCACTGACTGGGTTTGTATGTATGCATGAGAGGAAGGAAGCCCTCCACAAATCACACACTCCCACAGAAATCAGAGGGTCTGAACACAGGCAAGTGGTATTAGCTGCCTGGCAAGAGTGAAAGCATCTCTTCATCAGTCAGCATGACTGGGATATTTTAAATATTAACTGTTAGGAGCACAAACCAGTAGCAGCTGGTTCATAAGGTCCTGCCAGACTGTCAGAGATCACGCATCTATCTGTGGTGGATTAACCCTGGCTGGATGCCAGTGCCCACCAAAGCTGTTCTATCACTCCCCACCCATCAGCTGGACAGGGGAGAGAAAAAATATAACAAAGGGCTCGTGGGTCAAGATAAGGGCAGGGAGAGATCGTTCACCAATTACTGTCATGGGCAAAACAGACTCAACTTGGGGAAAATTAACTCAATTTATTGCCAATCAACGAGAGCAGGGTAATGAGAAATAAAACCAAATCTCAAAACACCTTCCCTCCACCCCTCCCTTCTTCCTGGGCACAGCTTCACTCCCAAATTCTCTACCTACCCCCCCAGCAGTGCAGGGGGACAGGGAGTGGGGTCTGGGGTCAGTTCATCACATGTCTCTGCTGCTTCATCCTCTTCAGGGGCAGGATTCATCACATTCTTCCCCTGCTCCATCGTGGGGTCTCTCCCATGGGAGACAGTCCTCCATGAACTTCTCCAACGTGGGTCCTTCCCATGGGCTGCAGTTCTTCATGAACTGCTCCAGCATGGGTCCTTTCCATGGGGCCACAGGTCCTGCCAGAAAACCTGCTCCAGCGCGGGCTTCCCACAGGGTCACAGCCTCCTTTGGGCACCCACCTGCTCTGGTGTGGGGTCCTCCACGGGCTGCAGGTGGATATCTGCTCCACTGTGGACCTCCATGGGCTACAGGGGGACAGCCTGCCTCACCATGGTCTTCCCCACGGACTGCAGGGGAATCTCTGCTCCGGTGCCTGGAGCATCTCCTCCCCCTCCTTCTTCACTGACCTGGGGGTCTGCAAGGTTGTTTCCCCTACATGTTCTCACTCCTCTCTCCAGCTGCGGTTTCTGTGTGCCCTGCAACTTTTTTTCCTTCTTAAATATATTATCCCAGAGGCACTACCATTATCGCTGATTGGCTCGGCCTTGGCCGGCGGCAGGTCCGTCTTGGAGCTGGCTGGTATTGGCTCTGTCAGACACAGGGGAAGCTTCCAGCAGCTTCTCACAGAAACCACCCCTGTAACCTCCCCACTACCAAAACCTTGCCACACAAACCCAATACATTCCAACTATGTCCCCTCCTGTGGTGGCAGCAGTGTTAAAACTGTCCTGTCAGAAGTACTGCAAAGTGATTCTCTCATATCTCACAGTAAAGTGTAGTGACTCATTTGGTTAGTAATGTGTTGCGTACTTTTCCTACGACTGACAGTGTTTTGGAGTTGGTTAATATGCTCTGAGAAATCACAGAATGCTGGACAAGATAACTTCCTTAGATCTTTAATTGTCTGGGGGGGTTATTTTTATTTTGGGAAAAGAAATTTAAAAGTTACTCTCTAATAGGAATATTTTCCTAGCTTCACTGTCTGGTTTTAAGTATCTGTTATTAAGAGGAAGACATAAAATCTGACTTATTTTTACAGTTCATGGCAACTGGGGCCCATGGAGTAGTTGGGGAACTTGTAGCCGAACGTGCAACGGAGGCCAGATGAGGCGATACCGGACCTGTGACAATCCTCATCCTGCCAGCGGTGGAAGGGCATGTGCAGGGGCTGACATGCAGATCCAGAGATGCAGCACTGAACTGTGCCCTGGTGAGTGCTCAGACTAACAGAGAAATTAAATGCAGCTTTCCCTGGAAGACTTCAGGGTATACATAACGTATGTGAGATTTTCATAATATGAAAGGAAAGTAGGACATTCCTGTAATTACTTAAAATTTCATACAATCTAATGATCCACTCTCACTTTTTCTTTAAATGACTGTCACCTTACAAGGATTTCCCCCTTTTACATGTTAGATTTTCCCCAAATGAGGTGGACTAATTCAAAAGAGGAAATAGCATATGAAAATCTCTCCTACACCTAATAATTCTACTTAGTTTTTACAGTAAATACAGTTTATGAGGCTCCCAGTGAACTCTTATAATGTATTCCAGGAGCAGGGAAAAATGCTCAGCTCTAATGCTGTAAAATGATAATCAAAGCAGTTAATTGATTTATTGACAATACATAACTGAGGGGCAATCAATGAACTTACACATTCAGGATCAGGATCAGTGATATGGAAGATAAACCACAATGCTAGAGACTTACTAAACACCTACAAATTTCTCAACACCCTTCTATAACTCATCCCAGAAAGGGAGGAGGAGGATGATTATTATTATTATAGTATTATTAATTCTAATATAATAAAAAAATAAATCCTTAAATCCCTCCTCTATGCGCACCCCTTTACACACCCTCCTCCTGTGGGAGATGCACAACTTTACGCACACCTGTGCCACATGCATGCTGACCTGCCTGCTGGTAACAAAGCCCCTGATGAGGCCACATCTGCACACCCCAGGTGTGGGCCCCTGCTTGCTGCACCCCATAGCATCAGCCCCTGCGAGCTGGATGCCAGCTGCTCGTGGCATGCGAGGACAATTCTCCATCAGGTCTCAATGGAGGTTACAGTGTCAAGTCCAGTCTGACTGTTCCGTGTTTACCCTCCTCTTGCTTGGGTTTATCCTGCCCAATCACAAACTTTCATGCTGCTTTTATAATTCTTTTCAGTTCCCTTGTTGCTGTTATTTTGGCTAATGGTTGTCTTAAGCAAAGTTTTAATTGTTACTTTCCTCTTACCATTGCTAGTTTTGGGCAAATATTGTATCAGATCAGGCATTTCCGGATTACTCTGTTCAATGTCCAGTCATGGTCCTATTGTATCACCTGTTGTTACCGAGGCTGTGCAGACTCCCACACGTGTAGTTCAAGCCAACTCTGATTGACCTCTTGTAGAGTGTTTGGCTAGATAGAACGTGTGTTCCTTATTTGCAAGATTTATGTTTTGTTCGGTTTCTTGTACTCTTCCATCAGTTTTATACCCATGCAACCTCAGATATTTTCTCTGTAGGAGTAAAAGCACTCAAAGCTCTAGACAGATAGGTTGTCTCTAGTGATAGGCTACCAAAAAGTATGACAGGAGATTATGAACATTGACAGCTGTTCTTTATCAACTGGTTTGTGATGGGTCTGCATACATGTGACAATGTTTTTTCAGTTTTGAAATCGGTTTCTGTGGAGGCTGATACTTTCAGGTAACAGACGCAGAGACTGGCAGGGGGCATCTCTGCAGAACCTCCTGGGGGGTGTGGCTGGCAGAAGTCCCAAACACCAGCTGAGCAAATTACCTGCACACTGGACCTCTGTGTGCCACCCTTAGGGAGGACTTGCATGATTGTGTGGAGTGACACATGTAGTTTATACCGTACAAAGCTTCCCTGGTCAGCCATGAAGTGGTACCTCTTCAACATGACTTAGAGAAGAATTTTATGTAGCTCTTGTTAAATCCCCAACCATTATACTGGAAACATCCCCTGGAGGAGACTCCTTGTTTCCGGTACAGCTGATAGACAAACAAAATTTTGAAGGTGGTGTGTTTCTGAGGGGAGAAGTGTTCATGCCTGCCCATTAAAGTGTTTTTGTCATCCTTTGAGCTATTTCTTTTCTCTAACACATTGGTTCCATCAAAAAGGAATGACACTAAAGCATCACTGGTGCAGCCTGACACCTTTAAAATGAAAAGTCGCTTTCTTCATTCTTTGTATCTTCAGTGGATGGAAACTGGGGGCAGTGGCAAACATGGAGCCAGTGCTCTTCCTCTTGTGGAGGAGGAGTGCAGACCCGAATACGCCTGTGCAGCAGTCCAGCCCCGTTAAATCATGGACGTCCTTGTCCTGGAGACTCCTCCCAAATATCCAGGTGTAACACCCAAGCATGTCCTGGTGAGTTAATTTACAGCCTGCACGCAATGACAACATGGTGAAAGCCTGTGGCACTCCTGATTTGACCAGTACTCTCCCATGTCTTGGCCAGTTGACCAAGTAATTTAATTTTTTTGGCTTAAATCTCCCCTGCAACTTCAGCTGGATAAATTTTTTGTTAACCTGCTACATAGCACTAGAGTATGCTGTTAAACAATTGTCGCTTTTCAGACAGGGGTGAGTGCATAAGGCGATTCCCATGTTACTGTGCATGTATCTCAGACCACATATGTACAGTATCCTGTTATTTGCAGGTTGTGAGCTTTACTTTTGCAAATAAAGTAGTAATATATGCAGAAGTATCCTTCTTAAAATGCTGGACAATATTTCTCAATTTTCTCTCCCCCAAAATATCAGACCGTAGAGTTTTCACATGGGCCTTTTTTTTTTTTTTCCCTTTCTCCCTTCTCTCTCCTGCACAGGTGGGCCTTCACGTGCCAAAGGCAGCATCATTGGAAACATTAATGATATTGAATTTGGAATTGCTTTCCTGAATACCACAGTAACAGACAGTCCTGATTCTGAAACTAGAGTAATACAAGCAAAGATTACAAACGTCCCTCGGAGCCTTGGTAGGCTTTTTATTACTTTTTATCACCTTTTTCCTTGACCCAGGCTGAATTCTGTGCAATGCCAGTTTTCAGCCCTTCATTTCATTAAGTGTCACTGAAGAAACTGATCTAAACTTTCCATAGACAGAGAGAGGAAAAGGGAATCTTCAATATTTACTTCTAGTACATTAATATTTGTAAAGTGGTTCCTCTGAATATAGCAATATCTATTTTTGCTGGTTTAGATCTTAAGGGTTACACTAGTGTTAGGTCTTCATATTTAACTCCTACAGATGTGGGTCATGTGATGTTAGGAAAAAAGCTCTCCAATGTTATGTTGCATTTCTTTCAGGTCCAGCGATGAGAAAGCTTGTTTCTATACTCAGCCCAGTTTATTGGACAACTGCAAAAGAAATTGGAGAAGCAATGAATGGTTTTACGCTCACTGATGCAGTCTTCAAGAGAGAAACTCAAGTGGAGTTTGCCACTGGTTTGTTACCTGTGATATACCATCTCTTTCTGTTTCCAATAAGCTTGATAGATACTGTAGTTCTTAAAAAATAGCACAATAACTGTTGCTGAATTTTGAGTCTTGTGCTTACACCAATATTTCTGAATGACTATGGCTTTCTGAGGCTTAAATACAGCTTTTAGAGCTGTGATTTGAAAAATGTGAAGTTTATTATAGGCATGGTACGCCTTATAAAAATGAGTATAAAATAACTGCTCAAGGGATCCCAATTCAGATACTATGTGGCTAACATGAATCTCTGGTTAAGATGTTTTATAAATCAATGTGCTGTTAAAATTCATAGGTGAGGTTCTGCGAATGACTCATATTGCCCGGGGCTTGGATTCAGATGGAGCCTTGCTGGTGGATGTTGTTGTGAGTGGCCATGTGCTGCAGCTCCAGTCAGTAGCTGATGTTGATGTGAAGGTAAAGCTGCTCGAGATACCACCCCCTTCCTTCATTGATACATACTTCATCTCTCATCTATATTCAAGCAGTAGACACTAAGGCCTGAAAACTGTTTTATAGTATGTGACTTATTCTATGCCTGGTTTAACTGACAGATGTTCACATTGCCTTTAAAAACAAGAACTTGTCATTGGGAAGGTAGTACAGGTCACTCAAGGTTTTTAGATGTTAGAAGGTAGTGTTGAGAAGTGTCTTTGGGGCTAGTTATCACAGGCAGGCATGTCAGGTGTTGCTTTCAATAGAGCTATAAAGGTGCATCTTAAACCTGTCTGACATTTTGCCTTCCCTGAGGATGACACCAGCTCTCTTATACCATGGCATCTTGCAAAAATTTCTCAGTATTACTGTTGATTCGTTTGCAGCTACAATTATACATAGTCTGGCAGAGAAACATTCCTGTGGCTGATGAAGTTGCAAAGACAGGGGATTAACAGGTTCTGAACTGGATTGCAACACAGGGTGTGGTGTTATCATGCACACTGTCATGATGCTGTTAATGATGTGCTCCTTTCTCTGCTATAGCATCAAAACTTTCTCTTGTGGAGATACCTATTATGGCAAACAGTCCTATTATGCAATTCATCTGAAATGTTTTGCAGAATTTGCTTTTTCAAAGAATGACACTTCTCTATGACCTTTTTCAGGAATGATTAGAGAGGGCAGTTTGCATGATCGTATGGCAAAAGGTTATAATCTCGCTACTGAATTGCTCTGCCTGTTGGTTCTTGGAGATACTCTCTACTGCTCCTAGTAAGATAGCTTCTATCACTGATGTTGTACTCCTGATAGAAAGATGGAGTTCAAAGGAACTGTTTTTCTAGCTTTTTGGTTTAGTGTATCACATGACAAACATTTTGCTTAATACAATATGTGGTATTAAAGTTTTGGTTTAAAACCAGGTGCTTGATAATTTGTTTTACTGTACAAGAAAGAATATTCTTTACCATTGTTTCTATAAAGGTGGTAATTAGTTAGTGGTAGGTAACCAGTGAAATTGTTTTAATATATTAATCCCACAGTACAATAAATATACATGAAGTTCTTGATATTTCAATACACTGCAATATGTAGCATGTCCAATATTTATACCTTTTTTCAGTGGCAGAATTTTTCTCTACTAATTGTTTATTTAGGCTCATGTTGTCAGCATCTGACTTAGAAACAAAAAAAATATTTAGACCTCAAAAGATTGTTACAGAACAGTAAGATCATTTTCAGATTTTTGGAAGTGCTCTGCTGAGGCCCCTGTCATCAGGTTCCTCAGTACCACAGCCTGTTTCTTATTTGAAGAAATGTACCAGATGCTGTTAAGATTCAACAGTTAAAATAAGAGTAAAAAAGGCATGTGTTGTGTGAAATATGTTATGTTCAGCTGTTAAGAAAAAAAAATGTTTCTTGGAATACATCTCATACCACTTTAAAATACAAAAACCACAGTGGTGTTGGCTGTACTCAGTGGCTGATGCCTGAATTTTGCTGTTTCAGGATTATACAGAAGACTATATTCAAACTGGTCCTGGGCAACTGTATGCCCATTCTACTCGTCTCTTCACTATAGATGGGGTTAGTGTTCCCTATACATGGAACCACACTATCACCTATGATTACACTAAAGGAAAGATGCCTTTCTTGGTGGAAACACTCCATGCTTCCTCTATTACAACAGAGTACAACCCACTGGAAGAAACTATGGCTTTTAAAATCCATGCTTCTATAGCAAAAGGTATTGTACTAATCTTTCACAAAAATAAAACAATGGAAACATGATATCCTATCTTCCTAAAATTCGTTACCTGTATTCTCAAAAGCCAGTTATGGCCTTGAAGGAGGAAATTCTGTGAAACTTGGGTAATTTTATTGTAGATCCTGGGACCTACGTGTCTTGTTAACATACCCATAGACTAATACGTAAAAGCTGTTGCAGTTTGCACTTACTCTTCACCTGTAGTTCTCATCAATGATGTATGTCTGCATTTGCTGATGCTGCTATTAGCATGACCAGTAGCTTCAGGTAGCCAGCCTAAAACATTTCTCCATTTCCTTGCATGTACCTTTCATTCTCTAAAATGAAATTACTGTCACTTTTGTGTGTGGTCAAGCATTGGTGGGGTTTTATGTTTGGGTTTGGTTTTTGCATAGCTGTTGAGAAAAAGGATTGTGAATCTTCTTCTCACAGCAAAAACCACATAAACATAAGTAAGGTAGTAATGAGGTAGAAGAACATTCAAAATTCAGCACTAAATGGGTAAAATGTCCTAAGTCATTCCTCAGATTGAACTTCTCTGGAATTATTTGGTATATACAGAAAATATGATGCTGAGCTGCAGCTTGAAAACTTTACTGGTACTTTATGGATACATTTTTTAAGGCCAGATGTGAATGGTGCACAGTTATGCAGCCCTGTGTAGACACATGCTTATGTACAGTCTGTAAATTTCCTGACTCCTAACACAGAGGTGGCAAGCTAGTAGGTCCATCATCTGTTGTACTGTGCCTTAGCATTACTAACTGCTGCCTTTCACCTAAGTGATCTTAAGGAGTAGGGCATATATTTGTGTAAGTGGGTTTTCCTTTGAGAAGTCATAATTAGTTGGCTTTTTTACATAGTAGAGAAAGAACTGAGGTTTGAAAGTAAATGAAACAGTGGGATTGCCCATCTCAGTCTTTCTTTTCAATAACAACATTCTAAATGAAGTAAAATAATTATCTTCCCACTTGCCAGGCTATGAACTGATTGTGCAATTTGGAAACCAAATAAGATTATTTTTTCTGTTTTAAAAAGAGGTCTGATAAAAGGAAGTCTCCAGATCAAGTTGTGCCTATGCATAAATCTGGCCAGGCCTTTACTGAAATTGCATTTATTTCCTCCAACAATTAATATACTGCTTTTTTAAAAATTTCATATTCATTGAATGAATTTTCGAGCAGCAAAATATACGTGGTCTTTGAGCAGTCTTTACTGGATTTTTCCATTACAGTTCATAGTACGCACTTGTGTTCTTCTGCAGTGACTTATCACAATCTATAACATGGTGACTTGTTTGGTTTGGGTTTATTTCCCTCCTTTTACGTGAAGTGAAACTGAATGGTCTTTGTTCTTTTAATAAGGAAAACTTTATGGAGGAACGTTGCAGGATGTATTAGGCTGGGATGCAACTTGCAGTCACTCTGAGGGAAACCCCCCACCAGTTTAATGTTTCTGAAAACAGCAAAAACCATGTACTACTGACTTTTACTGCCCAAGCAGAAAAACCACTGAAGTCTAGATTTTAAAAAGTTACTATTTTAGTGTCCAAGTATAATAAATATTTTATAAATAGCTGGGCTGCAAGTCTTAATGTTAAAAGGTTTTTTAAAAGTAATAAAATGGCCATATTTTCACCCACAAGTAACATGTGCTTCCTTTACCATACAGGAGATCGTAGCAATCAGTGCCCTGCTGGGTTTGGTTTGGACTCCACTGGGCCTTACTGTTCAGGTAATGATGTGAAAAGGGTAGTGTGTAATCATAGACTCATAGAATGGTTTGAGTTGGAAGGGACCTTTAAAGATCATCCAGTTCCACCCCACTGCCACAGACAGGGACATCTTTCACTAGATCAGGTTGCTGAAAGCCCTGTCCAACCTGAGCTTGAACACTTCCAGGGAGGGGGCGTTCACAGCTTCTCTGGACAACCTGTTCCAGTGTCTCGCCACCCTCATCATAAAAAATTTAGTATTCCGATCTAAATCTACCCTTTTTTAGTTTAAAACTGTTACCCCTTGTCCTGGCCCTTTACCAGGTCGCCTACAGGGCGCGGTAAAAATTCTCTCCATCTTTCTTATAAGCCCTCTTTATATACTGAAAGGCTGCAGTAAGGTCTCCCCGGATCCTTCCTTTCCCCAGGCTAAACAACCCCAACTCTCTCAGCCTTTTTCCATAGCAGAGGTGTTCCAGCCCTCTGACCATTTCTGTGGCCTCCTCTGGAGCTGCTCTAAGAGGCCCATGTCTGTCCTGTGCTGGGGGCCCCAGAGCTGGATGCAGTACTCAACCACATCACCTTTATCTAGAGTTTCCATTATCTAGAGTTTCAAAGCATGAAGTGCATACTTCAAAAAGTGTAAGTAACCCTTGATGAAAGGGTGTGGATCCAAAGCCAGGTGAAGACTTCACTTCTGTACTCATCTAGAATAGAAGTAGTGCCCAGACAGCTTTTCATCAGTACCTCAGGTACAACAGGGGGACACTGAGCCACAGGATCTGCTGAGCCTGCAAAGTAGTGAAGCACTCGCATGGTCTGTGTGGAGGGAAGGATGAATGTTGGCAACCTAGACAGCTGCGCACAAGTTCCTGCTTGGGGGATGGAGGTCAAGAGAAGGCTATAAGCGTTTTAGCTGTCGACTGAGTCACGTTTGTTTTAGGGACCAATCATCTGATATAATTTTGTGGACTTATTTCATTGCCCCTTGAAAGCTTACAAATTAAAGAAATTCTACAAGAAACAAACATTACACTATCCGAAAGGTTTAAAAGCAGGAAAACTGAAAATAAGGTCGCTAAAACAATTTTCCAATTTTTTTCAACAAATTTCCACAGCCCAGCCAGTAACAAAGCACCACGCAGCCGCTCTCTCACTCCCTGCCCCCCCACCCCAGCCATGGTGGGATGAGGAGAAAATATAAAGGCGGGCTCGTGGTCAAGATAAGGACTGGGAGGGATCACTCACCACTTATGGTCACTGGCAAAAGACAGGCGCAACTTGGGGAAGAAACCAAACCAATTTAATTTCCTACAAGTCAAAACAAACCAAGGATATTAGGAAGCAAAACCAAACCTTGGAACACCTTCCCCCACCCCTCCCTCCTTCCCGCCTCAACCCCACTCCCGGTTCTCTCTCCCTCCTCGCAGGGGAACAGGGGATGGGGGTTGGGGTCAGCTCCCCACACCTGGTCTCTGCCGCTCCTTCCTCCTCAGGGGAGGAGGACTCCTCACTCGGCCCCTGCTCTGCCGCAGGGTCCCTCCCACAGGAGACAGTCCTCCACGAACTTCTCCAGTGTGAGTCCTTTTCCATGGGCCGCAGTTCCTCACAAACTTCCCTGGCATGGGTCCTTCCCGCGGGCCGATCTTCAGTCACAGCCTGCTCCAGCACGGGCTCTCCCATGGAGTCACGGCCATCTTGGGGGGCCTCCGCTCCCCCGCTCCCCTCCATGGGCCGGGGGGACACAGCCTGCCGTCTCACCACGGGCTGTGGGGACATCCGCCTCCTCAGGCGCCCCTCCTTCCTCACGGACCTCGGTATCTGCAGAGGGGTTCCTCTCCCATTCCAATCCCCCTCCTCACTGCAGGCTCTCCTTCTCAAATCTGTTCTCCCAGAGGCGCTACCGCTGTGGCTGACGGGCTCGGCCTGGGCCAGCAGCAGGTCCGCCTGGGAGCCGGGGAAGCTTCCAGCACCTTCTCACAGGAGCCACCCCTCCATCCCCTCCCCGCTACCAAAAAAAATGCACCACACAAACCCATAACAACCACTTGCAGTATCATCTGTAAAACAGTATGAGTTCTAAAACTTTAATATGGCACATGTAGTAATCTTTGCACGTCTCCAGGAAATCTTAAGTCTAACACTGAAACCCATCTTTTCTGTTGTAAAGAGATTCTCTTGAAAAGATTGTCTCAAACATTCATTACTGCGGTAGTGACCCAGTCTTGCAGAGATAATGCAAGATTTCATCAAGCTGTGTTAGTGTAGGTTTGGTAACCATAAAAATAAGCATGGAGAATGCACCGCTGAACCATTTCTGTGAAACTGCTCCATTGCTAGTTCTAGTTTTGCCCCATGGGTCTACCAGACATATACCTCTTATGAATGGTTTGTTTGGTATAGTTTCTTGTAAATTCTTATGAAGTCTCACTGGTTTTTCAAATGTTCCCTTGTTCCAGACGAAGATGAATGTGCTGTGCGAAATCCTTGTTCCCATACCTGTCATAACACCATGGGATCTTACTACTGCTCCTGTCCAAAAGGCCTCACTATCTCTGCGGATGGCAGAATGTGTCAGGGTAAGATAAGGATTGCTGTGGATGGGTTGGATACAAATCCCCACTGCACTTAAATTGCTAGGGAAATGTTCTGTTTGGGCTGGGCCATTTTCTTATTATAAGAGTATAATTTATTGGTGGTATTCTAATTATTTCATATCTGAATATATTTGCAATCAAGTATTTCATAGTTGATCATGCTCAAGACGCTGCTTAATCTTTGTTTCACTTTGAGATAGTGAGGTTTACAGCTTGTTTTTAATTGTAGATATTGATGAGTGTGCATTAGGTGGACATACCTGCCACGCTGGCCAGGACTGTGAAAACATCATTGGCTCATACCGCTGCATGGTTAGATGTGGGAATGGCTTTAGGAGGACAGCTGATGGATTTAGCTGCCAAGGTATGGAGAGTTCTCTGTGTTTTGGTGTTAGCTTTCAGAAACTGAAAATACTGTCTTTCACACAATTGAAAATAACTTTTTAAAAGATGCTTTTCCCAATAAGGTATCTATAAATTTTCATTTTTAAGGTTGTGGCGTTTTTTTGGGTTTGGGGTTTTTGTGTGGTTGTTTTTTTGTTTGTTTGTTTTTTAAACCTTTTGCTTTTTCCATCTTTAGAAATAAATTTTAAAACTTATCAGGGAATAACCTAACATTCTTGCTTTTGTGTCCCATGTGCATTTTCTGTTACAAAGAAATGAGAGAAGTAACCGCTTCTGAACATACCTCAATATTGTAATAACTAGAGCTCAAAGCAGAGTCCCGAATGTTGACTCAACCAAAACACTGTTCAGGTAAATGATGACAAGGCAATTCACAGCTATGATATCAAGGATTTGTATTGTTCAACAGATGTTAATGAGTGTCAAGAGTCCAACTCCTGTCACCAGCGTTGCTTCAATACTATAGGAAGTTTCCACTGTGGTTGTGATCCAGGATACCAGCTAAAGGGCAGAAAATGCATGGGTATGAATGAATTTTTGAATGTTCATTCCCTCTTTCCAATGGACATAGTTCAACATTTATTTGTTGCTGTATTTGTTACTGGAAATCTTTATGAATGAAAATCCTACTATGGATGATATACTTAGTATGCATTTCTGAATTTGTTTGTAAAGCAGTATTAAAAGCCAGAGGAAGTGGGAATTGGGGTGACTGACAAATGTGCATGAAGTACATTCAAATGCATGTACACAGTATAATTAAAGCTAGATTATTCTGCTCGTTAGGAATTGAGCATAAGGAAGACAGTTCATTTCCATTCTTGCCTTTTTTTCTTTTTTTTTTTAATAAGATGTAAATGAGTGCAGGCAGAATGTATGCAGGCCTGATCAACTTTGCAAAAACACCCGTGGTGGCTATAAGTGCATTGATCTGTGTCCCAGTGGAATGACCAAAGCAGAAAATGGAACTTGTATTGGTGAGTAGAAGTGTTAATGTACTGTACGATGATGGTAAACACAGGGACAATGATGAATTTTTTCTTTTTAAAACAATAATCTTAGAGACCTCTCCAGTTGTGAAGACTGGCACATATTAAGGCACCAACTTTTTTTTTCATTTATGGGAACATAGGCATTTCATTTTTTTGTAATTGGTATTAAAAGAATAGCTGTATTCTTGCCACTTCTAATATTCCATTGATCTTAAGAAAGAACAGTAAGGTTTCCCGCAGCATCTTTTCTGCATTGTCACCTTGAATTCTATGAACTGTTCATTGACTGAAATGTTTTGCCCCATGTGTGAATGCTTTCTTAAGAGTTTGTCTCAGGAGCTGTGAATCACAGTCACAGGTCCTTGCAGTTATCAGGGATGCTTTTAAACATAACCGATGTTATACATACTACCAAAACTTTTTTTCTAGTGGGATATGACAGGAAGATGGATTATGTCTCTTTGGAGAGTAGCTGATCACATTGGAAACCTCAATGACAAGTTTTGAAAATTAACAGGAAAAGTGTGTGTAAATGCAATACAGTTGAAAAATTTATCTGTGTATCTGCTCAAAATCTGCTTTCAGATTGTGAAAGATTGTGATTCGTAACAGAAACTGTTATAGAGTAATGCCTAATCATGGTACCAGGTAAGAAAAGAATATGTTGAGAGGCTAAATCTATCTAGAGGGCCAAAGTCACTTGTGGCTTAACTGCATTCCTTCTACATTAAGAAGTTTAAAGCTGTAAGAAGTTTCAGGAAAAATCTGACTACTTCCCCTTGCCTTGTTGCTTGCAGACATTGATGAATGCTGGGATGGAACCCACCAGTGCCGCTATAACCAGATTTGTGAGAACACACGAGGAAGTTACCGTTGTGTGTGTCCAAGAGGGTATCGGTCCCAGGGTGTTGGAAGACCTTGTGTGGGTAAGTTGTCCAATCACATTAGTATCAAGTATTTTCTGCTGCTGCTTTTCTCTGGCCTTTCTGCTGCAACATATCCAACAATGCTATCCCATTTGAAGACTATGCTCTATAGACAAATTTGCACTGAAGTTCAAAATTACCCAACTAAAACAAAGTGTCCCATTCAAAACAAATAGTCAAAACTAAATGATTCCAAACAGAGATTGTTATAGGTCCATACTTTGAAAACAAAGCGTGCAAGGGTCTCAGAGTACTGGTGGATGGATGTGGTGAGCTACCGCTCCGCAAGAGGCTTCATTTATAAAAATCAGGTCAGATTTGTTAGTTGATTGGACAGTGAAATATGCCTGGCTATACCCTGGACTGCATTGATTCACACCTGAAAGGAGTCAAGCAGGGGGTGATGGACTCCCCTAAAGGAGAACATCCAAAGTAGTGTGTTGCAAGAGGCACGATAACACCCAGAACTTGCTTCTGCAAGCAAACATGCTTACCCACCCATTAGAATTGCAAAGGGTGTTCCCCATATGGGTAAAGTGGAGGAAGCTGATATGCATTTATCACTCAACACTCCCCAATCTGGTTTGGGTGGATCACAGCAGGGAAGGAGGATTCCTGTCAGTCACAGGAATGCTGACCATGTAGTTACTCCCCTGTGCTATCTACGTAGAACATTTTGGCATAAAAACATGCAGAGCTTTCTCCCACACACACATACATAGCATTTGAAGGATGCTCTCGTAGCTCTAACATGGATAGCAAGAGAGTTTAATGTATGGTGTCAGTGCAAGTGCATAAAACACTTCCCCTGGCATTTAACAGACCTCAGGATGGCACTAGGATCATTTAGATTCACCTTTTCTGTATTTATGTAGAATATTTAAAATATAATAGCTGATCCACCCTGATAATAATGATTTATGAATGTTGGTATATGACACTAAGTGAAGTTGGTTTCAGTTGGTCTCATGTATCATTATCCAAAAAGCATTCCTCTGTGATGACTTCTTAAAGATTAGCTTTCATAAGTGATAAACAGCTGCTTTGAAGAACAGGATTTTTTTTTTTCTTTTCAAACAACCTAAGATTTTGGAGTACCAAAAGCCAGGATTTTTTTTTTTTTTTTTTTTTAAAAAGAGATTAAATTGCAGTAAGAAACTGTTTGGCTGTAGACCAAGACATTACTTCCACCAGCTGCCTCTCTACTGAAATAAAATCAATCCCAGACTCCTTAACATATATTAAAACCATTTAAATTTCTGACATTAATAAGCTTGATAAAGTATAGGACTACAGATTTTCACAAAACACTAGCAGGTGCCCTAAAGCTGTCTTCTGACCAAGGAGCACTGAAAGCTCCCTCTTAAATTAAAGTATGACCTTTATGCACCTTTGAATTTTTATCTGCTTAAAAATATAATTAAAATATAGATGCATCAAAGATATTAGTTCAGATGTGTTAATAAAATCCAGGTTTTACTGGTAATGTTTCCAGTGAGCACGGGGAAGAGTTGAAAAGTAGGGCCCCAGACTGAAACAGAAGAATTGAACTTTGTTCCTACCTGTGCTACTCTTACCCTGTGTAAAGTCCTTTGTGCCGCAATCCTGTCCGTCAGAAGGGGATAAAGATGTTCATTTGTCATCACAACACCCATAGATATATGCATGCCCATTTAACTAACTTACAGTATTACTGTGTTGGATCTCAACATGCTGTATCATAGAAGGAAGGGCTTTATCAAAAGCTGTTATAAAGCATTTTTGCATATAATACGTGCAAGGCTATCTAGAATTTAAAATGAAATATTATTTTTCAAGTTAAAAGAATGCATGAGAATTTAGCTATTTTAGTTTCAAAGTCAATTCACCTTGTTCTTGTAAATATTTAATACTCATAGTGCGTAATCAAAGGGATACTACTGTCCAGTGGAGACCTAGGCTTACCAGTCGGTCAGCGATCACTTTCCCCGGGGATGGCTATGGTATAAATGCAAGTGACTTGCTGCCTTCAATTTTACTTGTATTGCACAGGAGGATCCTATGAAAGAAATTGCTCGAATCTTCACGTGTTTTCTTTCATTATTTCTATGGTAGTCTTATATTGTTTATTCACAATTTGTTCCAAGGGTATTGGTTGTTGTAAAGATCATAGAATAGAATCATAGAATCATTTAGGTTGGAAAAGACTTTTAAGATCATCGAGTCCAACCATCACCCATGTCCACTAAACCATGTCCTGAAGTACCTTGTCTATGTGCTTTTTTAATACCTCCAGGGATGGTGACTCAACCACTTCCCTGGACAGCCTATTCCAATGCCTGACAACCCTTTCAGTAAAGAAATTTTTCCTAATATCCAAACTAAACCTCCCCTGCTGCAACTTGAGGCCATTTCCTCTTGTCCTATCTCCAGCCACCTGACAGAAGAGACCAACACCCACCTCACTACAACCCCCTTCCAGGTAGTTGTAGAGAGTGATAAGGTCTCCCCTCACCCTCCTCTTTTCTAGACTAAACAGCCCCAGCTCCCTCAGCCGTTCCTCACAGGACTTGTGCTCCAGGCCCCTCACCAACTTGGTTGCCCTTCTCTGGACACGCTCCAGCACCTCCATGTCTTTCCTGTAGTGAGGGGCCCAAAACTGAACACAGGACTCAAGGTGCGGCCTCACCAGTGCTGAGTACAGGGGAACAAAATGTTAGATGTTAGACAATAGCTATGTGCACTATTTTCTGCAGGTAAAGAATGTTAAATTCTGCAGTTAGAAAATAGTTGAGTGTGAGTTTCAGTATTCTTTTACATGTGTATGAGTAACACGTTTTTCATCTTAAGCACACAATGAAGGAATACAAACTTAAAATTCATATTAGTTGTTGCCATACTAAAAACGAAGTTATATTACCCTAATAATATTTCAACTAATATATAAAGTTTCAGTTACGTGTTTGTGAAATAACAACTGGAAAATACTGCAATACTCTGCAGTAATTATCCCTGGATTTCCAGCTCTCAAAACATTTAATTATTAATACTCCCCAAAATTCTTTAAAACATATAAAGTATTAAAGACTTAATAAAAATGCAATCTAATATTCTACTACATTTCTGAACAGTGTTACTTTTAAAATACCATTAGCATGCATTTGTGTCTTGGAGGGTTACAAACTATGCTCAAAATACTATGTTCAGAGGGAACCAAAGTGAGACTGTAATAGCGCTAGCTTAATGGCATTTTTACAGTAATAATTTAAAGAATACACACTTTCCACTAATATGAAATAATTAAACCCTTATTGAGCCACCATTAAGATAATCTTTAAATTCTAGTAAAAAAAGGTTTACAATATATGTCAATTATAGATATGTTGTTATGTATGTTAATATCAGGTTATTTATTTCTGATCATTGCAGAGTTGCACATTCCTGTTTTGGAATTAGCAATTTTTTGTGTTTTTCTAGTAAAGACTGAATGTAGGTTTGAAAAGGAATACCATATACGTCAAATTTTCAGCTGGGCCTGAAGTAACTTGGTGAAAATTTTAGAAAATTTCTTTCTGGTAGCACTAGAGAAACTGTGGGAGAAGGCCTGGTCCTACAGTATCCAAGAGCACTCATATTTACTCTATTTTGCATGAAGGACACTCATCATGTTACATCCTTAAACCTTTTACCATGCTTTGTATGCTCATCACTCTGATTTAAGGATGGATATTTACTGCTAGGGTTGGTCAAATTACTTTGGATTACAATTTAAAGGGAGGCAACTTCAAAAAAAAATCCTTAGAAAAAAAGTAATTCTGTTTTTTAGTTGTATAAAAGTGAATTAATATTTACTGTTAAGTCTCTAACCTTTCATAGCTGCAATGACCAATGAAAGGTTAGAACATACCTGACCTCCTTCCCCTGTGACACTGTCCGTCCTTGAGACCCAATTTTTCACCTCACACAGAGTACAATAACTGTATTGGAGCTTCCGAGCTTCCCTCGGTGCCAGTTTGAATGAATTTCTAACGCTGTACTTCTCAAGAATGCTCCGTGTTAAGTATCCTCCTTTAAAGAAGGGCCCAACAGCTTCCCCCATCCATCTGTGGAGCACTTAAGACAAAAAAATAATTACTGAAGTAGTAGTGAGCAGTTTAGGCTGCAATGATGAACAGCAGGGGTCCTAAGGGCCACTTATTTCTCACACTGCATCTTTTCTGGTAACCAGCAGGAACTGCAGCCAGCAGCTTTCAGGCTATCACACTGCCCTGCTTTTGCAAAAGCAGGGGAACAGGCTTGGATCCCAGTTTTATATCCACATCTTGTCTTCAGTAACACTTGAGGAAAGACTTTGCACAGAGTTCTTGTCCTATGTGAGCACAGTCTTATGTCACAAGCAGCCTTACAGAAAGAGTAAAGGTGTATTACTGCACAGGATAGAATAACCAGCCTACTTGGTATCGTGTTTGCCGTATTTTACTGCCTTCAAGATCTCACTTTTATGTCTTCAGTTTGTTCTACAGACTGAGATAAGTATATATGTATATATATACACATATAGTTATGTGTTGTTGTTTGTTTGTTTTTTCTCCTTTCCACATGGTTTGTTGCTCTGGATCATGTCACATGAGCAGACATTAATGAATGTGAACAAGTGCCTAAACCCTGTGCATTTCAATGCACCAACACCCCCGGCAGCTTCAAGTGTATCTGTCCACCTGGACAACATTTATTAGGTGATGGGAAATCTTGCGCTGGATTGGAGAGATTGCCAAATTATGGTGCCTATTACAATAGCTATAACTATGCTCAATTTTCCCCTGTGAGAGACAACTATCAACCTCAACAATATTACAGGCACTCCTCAAATCTCTACAGCTCCTTCTCAGAGTATAGAAACAGCAGAATACCTTTCTCCAGGACTAGAAGGAACATTAGAGAAACTTGTCCTGAAGGCTATGAGGCAAGAAATGACAGATGTGTAGGTAAATGTCAGTCATATCTATGCAATTCTCTTGTTTTGGTCCTTATTCTTAGGTTACTGTTTCATATATACCAGGGGCTGATGGTTTGTGGTGCTGTGGTTTTTTTTCTTATTACCCTGATAAATATTCAGAGAGTTCTGCATGTTCTTGTCTCCTGAGCACGTTGTAGCAAAAATGTTTTCAAATCTCCTCCTTGTAACCTCGTTTTAATTGTGCTGCTTATTGTGTGTTTGCACATTATTCCCCTCTGCTATTCTCTTTCTTCTGATTATGGTAGCTCACTTTTGTGAATTTTCTCACACTAAAAAACACCAGTAGATCCAGTCTAGTCCTGGGGATGTTGCTTATGTCAGACTCCCACTGACGGTAGTAATAATCTGGTTCAAAAAGGTTTTGAATAAAGATTTTAGAATTGAGCACACTAGGGCCAATGCCAGCACTGCTACAGGACTGTTAGTCATGGCTGTACGGGCAATATAAGCAGAAGCTTTTAAATTGTCTGTAGTTATGATATATAGCGGTTTGTAATGTAATTCACTGAGCCTGGAAAGACTGATTACAAGTAAACTAATAGGGGGTTTGTCATAAGCTGTGACAATGATAGCACTACCACTTCTTTTTCCATGATGAGGAGAGCAGGGTAGTTATGGTAACTGGCAAGCCCTGCCCCCCCCCCTTTTTTCTTTTTCTTTTTTTTTTTTTTCTTTTAAGAGGTGCAAAGGCTCAAAGCAGACTCTTATACCAACAGGAAACAAAGGTATTTGGCACCTTTAACCATCAAGCATTTAGTTCACTTCCTCCTTACTCCGTGAGCTTTTCTGAGGTTTTTCAGTGATGTGCTGCTATTTTCACAGGTATCGAAAATTTAATTCAGCTCCTTGTGAAAGTCAAAGGAACAGCAGCCTGTACTGTTCATTGACTGATTTGTACTAAATGTGAAGAAATTAAGAAGTTAAAAAAACAACCAAAACCCCAACAAACTATTGCTCAAAAGCTAGAAATGTCAGGTTTTTCTCATGTGGCAGTAGTTAGTGTCCGTGGATCTAGACCCTCAGTAACTGCTGGTCTAGAGCCAGAAACTGGGCACTCCCTCCCAGCCTCCCTTAAGTATGCCCCCCTCCCTGCCCCAGACAGCTGAACAGACATGGGCTGGAGAGGGACCACCATAGGGCTCTTGAGCCTGGGCTCACCTTGTCTGCTGGGAGGGAATCACCAGACCTGATGCTCTATAAAAAGGACAGATGGTGATAATAAAAATGAGTTCATCTTTTGAAATATGCTTACCTTAAGCCAGATTTTGCCAACTTAACTCACATTTTGAGTATCTTAAAAAAACTATTCAGTTATTTTGCGATAATGCTGCTGAGTTCAGGACTAGGTACCACAGCGTAGGCCTTACTAGAGCTTGTCCCAATGCACTGACCATCGCAGTTTGTGGTGCGTTAGCTATGTGCCTCAACCTAGCATATGTGCCAATGACACTTTCAGAGGAGGCACAATATCCTTTCAGGATAAAGACAGTGATCTTACAGCTAGATTATAGCAACCAGAATTATTGCTAGAATTATATAGCAATATATAATGTTGGAAAATATGAATATACTTTTATTAATAAAAATTATAGACAGGCAGACATCAACCCTTATATTTACATTATAAAGACATTTCAGTAGTTGTATACATGCAGTTTGTTATGGGTATAGCAATTTAATTGAAAGACCTAGGAAAATAGCTACTGCTGATGAAAGGGTTAAGCTAAAATCTGTGATCTTCACTGCAGCTTCCAGTTTGAATTAGTTAATATTCTCGTACTTCCATTTCATTGGAATAACCACCTAAATTTAAAAATTACTGTTTAATACAAAAAATACACCCAAATGATGCTTTTTTTAAAGAAAGTTATTTCAATAGACAACCATCAGGATTTGATGCTAACATTCCATAAATTTCTAGTCACATCTGTTTCTCTTCTGTGGTTGCATTTTTATCTAATGCAACTCCTGTAAATCAGACAAAGAGAGGGGAAGCAAAGACCTTCCTTCCACTGTTTTAATCATGCAAGTCTTAACTCTTGTATGAGACTAACTTGAGTAGGGTCTCTACTGCTGTCCTGAATTATGCAGATGTTTCAAAAGAAATTATAATTATGTATGATCTGTGTCTAAATCACACTAGTCTGCTTTGAAAATTTTACATAAAGTGGTCTGGTACTTCTATATTTGAGAGGGAGATTAAAAAAAAGAGTTATGAACATTCACTGATAGTCTTCTCTGATACTGAGCTTAATTCATCCCCATGGCACTGGGAAGATCAGTTTGGAGGGGAAACAGCTTTGCCTGAGGAGGGATTAACTGTAAGAACAACTCCCCCATTGTCAAGGCTTCCTCTGCTGAGATAATTAATCTGGGTGTTTCCTAAGCATATTGCCTAAAACCTCATCAGGCAGCTCTGTTTGGTTTTGGAGGCAAGACTGTATTTGTATAACCTTGTTGATGTATACAGATTGCACCTCCCCCTTTCTTCCCAGAACTCCGTATCAGGACTAGTCTTTTCAGCTAGAATACTTATTATGGCTGCTATCAAAAGAGGTAAGGATCCCCTCAAAGCTGACTTTAATAATTAAAGAGGTATAACGGTAAGGTGTGAAAGGACTTGCTAGTCTTACACATTCAACCCCATCAGAAAACAAGATCTAGACAACTTCCGCCAACTCTGTCCATATGCTTGTATATAAATAGGACAAAAAATACCTCAGTTGAGTACCAGGGTCAAATAATCCTGATGTGTACGTGTTCATGTTTCTTTCCACAGACATTGATGAATGTGAAACCAGAGATACCTGTCAGCATGAATGCAGAAACACCCTGGGAAGTTACCAGTGTACTTGTCCATCTGGTTATCGCCTTATGCCCAATGGCAAAGCCTGTCAAGGTATGGAGATCCCTTGGAGTGCTCACAAATACATTTGTAAATAAATAAGATACAAATCATATTCAGCACATGTATAAGCTACCTCTTTGAAGTTGCTGTATGAGATTCGGCATTCAAAATTTCCAGTTTCAGAAGTTTTTATATTTCACATTTTAATGCTTCATAAAACACCAGCAAATCAGACAATTGCAACTTATTATTCTCTGAAGTTTCCTCATGTGACCTTACATTACAGATTTAACTCCAGGCAAGTAAACAGCAGCTCTAGGGTCAAACCCAATATAATCCTTAACCCGTCTCTGTCAAAAAAAGATACTGTCAGATTTTTCTAATCCACAAAAAAAGAAAATTTACCTAATTAGCCTCTATTGACAAGACAACTACAGTTTATGTTGGATCATGGCTGTAGGGCAGCTTTTGAACAATACGCCATCCTGCACAGTAATAAAGTGCCAACAATAATAAATGCATGTTATTGGAACTAGTAGCTCCAGTGTCTCAAACAGCAAGACAAGATGCTGAAAGATTTCCCTGTGTACAAAGGTACATTCTGCGGTCTGCCCAGCCTTTACTGGCCCAGCTAGTTTTTAACTGTTAAATTCATCTAAGTACCAGCAGCTGATTATTTGCATGGTTTTTTACATTCAGATATTGATGAGTGCCTTGAACAGAACATTAATTGTGGATCAAATCAGATGTGTTTCAATATGAGAGGAAGCTACCAGTGCATAGACACACCTTGTCCACCAAACTATCAGCGAGAGCGTCTTTCTGGGTACGTTTTATTTTCAGCCCTTTTTCACCCACCCCAAGCTTGAATCCTTAACCTGTATTTGTCAGAAGAAACTTAGTATCTAAGTTTGACTGACACCAGTGAAGCTCATACTAGCAAAAGGTAGAGCAGTAACACTTGAGATGATTGTTGGTTACCTGAGCAGCAGTTTGCCATGTTTCCCACGCAGCAGAACCAGACAGCAGTGGCCGCTGGCAAGCTGGCTGGTGCTCAGTATCCATGCAGCACTTTCCTTTTGACCTAAGAGTAAACAGCACCAGAATGTTCCTTTATGATATGAACCCCAGTGGGCAACATGCTGTGATTCCTTCTGTCAATTCGGTGTCATTCATTTGTCACTTACAAGCATGCCTTTGCATCTAAGGTTTCTGACTTACTTCTCTGAAGGGTCAACTTACCATCAATTTCAAAGCATTTAAAATAGTCTTTTAGTCATGAAAATAATGCTACAGTGAGTAGTTTTGTTATTTTTAAGTTACTCTATTTCCCTGTTCTGGAAAACACAGATTAATTTCTTTTAATATACTCAAGGAAATAGCTTGCTACATAGTCAGAAACCATCTTTTGTGATCAAACTGAACTGGAATGATACTTAAATTGAAATGGATAATGTTCTTTGATCTCTGTTAGCACTGACAAGCAGAGCCAGCAAAGATCGCCTGTTTTGACTTTTGATAAATAGAAGTAAAATTTACTCTGCCCTTCTTCATTCCAAATTCTTTATTTTATGATCTAACATGCAGAAGCCTCAAATGGAGCTGCCTGCTACCTTTTAAATCAACCTTTTCAACTCTAAGAGCAAGGTCACTAAACCATATACTATTGATTACAATGACATATAATGCATCCAGTATCTTTACATTACCTCTTGGTACTTTGAGATGATCCTGTTGAGGGGAAAATGGGAAATTAAACTGGGCTGCAACTTTAAAGGAACAGTGGATAAAGAGTGTATGAGCATATTATCTTTATAGAGAAGTTTTAATCTGCATACTGCAACAGAGGAAGAATTTCTCCTTTAAGACCTACTGCAGTACTTACAATATTGTGCCTTCTCCCTGGGCTAAAGTGCTCTGCTTATTCCTAGGTTCTGTCTCAAAAACTGCCCAGCCAACGACTTGGAGTGTGATCTGAGTACCTATGCCTTGGAATACAAACTCCTTTCCCTCCCCTTTGGCATAGCTGCTGGTCAGGATTTAATCCGGCTGGTTGCCTATACTCACGATCAAGTCATGCACCCAAGGACAACTTTCTTAATGGCAGACGAGGATCCAGCAATTCCATTTGCTCTGAGAGATGAGAACTTGAAAGGAGTCGTGTTCACCACCCAACCGCTGCGAGAGCCAAAGACTTACCGCATGGGAGTCAGAGCCTTATCCTACAGCATCGATGGAAATATTGAGTATCGGACAACTTTCATTGTTTATATAGCTGTGTCAGCCTATCCCTATTAAACACCCAAACTACTTGATCAGTAATTGCAGTATTTTAACCACATTCATAAATGCCAGTGGGTATTACCACTTCCAGACTGACTCTACTGCCTGCCAAACAGTTGTGAACCATGTCACTTGAAGTGGTGCTATGCTCTTTTCTTTTTTCCTCCTTCCCTGAGGCTGCCCATTCAGTCCCATTATTCCAAGATGAAAATCTATGGCTTTGAGGACCTGTTACCACTTGATTTATTTATTACACTGGAGTAGTCATTTTCCACAGTTTGTCCTGAAAACGAGCAGAAAAATCCAAGTATGAGCTGAAGTACGTGGTCAAAGCAGTAAGCAACGAGCAGTCTCTGTTGCAAGCAACTAAAGAAAAGCCTAACCAGAAGAAAAAATCCAACCATAATTTCAAGTGGTCTACGTATTTTAAAGGTTGCTAAGTGTTTTACAATTTTATATGTTAGATTTTTTTTTTCCTTATCAAATACCTGATAGAATTAGGGCTGTAATACACTATGTTGTGTGCTCAAAACCACTGTACCTGATGGTTGCAAATACTGAAACAAATGACATTAAAGTTTGTTTTCAGCTAAAGAATCTACAGTAGAATTTGGAATTGGTACATTTGATTTCCCTGCAACTTTAGAGATGTCACTATTTTTTGGAATTAAAAACAGGGCTACATCTGCTTTATACCGCAGGTATTTTATAACTTTTTTTTTTTTTTTACTCTGACATTCTGGTATAGCCATTTATTTAGCTCAAAACCATATCCATTTCAGTACTCACAACTCAGTTAAAATGATAGCCATTTCAGTACTCGCAACTCAGTTAAAATGTTTGGGGTTTTTTTTTTGCAAATGGAACATTTTTCCTCCAATGACGATGTAAGTTTGGTTCAATAATGTCAATACACTGTACACAAGTAATTTTACCAAGATGTATTCTATTTTTATGAAAGTGTATATATATGTTTTTTTCCTATGTGTATTTTCTATGCAGTATCTCAAGAGTGTTTTACAGTTAAGTTTGCATAAAAGGCCAATGTCAATACATTGAAAATAATCAAAATAAAGGTTCCCATTGCCTTTGAGATTGCTGCGAGATTTATCATTGAAAAAAATTCTTTCCCATTTGTAAAGCAGTTGCCTTTAGTGCTGGTGGAGAACACAGAAGGCAGCACGCCCAGCAAAGTGGGGAGCAGCATGCACAGATGCAGCCAGGTCTCCTGTTTATTGCACTGCTGGCTTCCCCACATCCTTCAGTTTTTCAAAAAAAGTCAAGGAAATGGGTGCAGTTACTGTAAGACCTCTTACTTCAGCCAGAGCCAACTGACTAGGAGACATCTCATTTCCTCAGAGGAAATGGATTTTGCCAAGAGTTAAATTTTTGTTGCATAAAAAGGCAGTGTTTATTCATAAATATACTGAACTCATTGCCAAACATTAAATAAGTCACTATAATTCCAATGCATATAAAAGAAAAAAAGAAACAAAATCATTGAAAGGCATTAAGAGTGGAGCCCACTGGAAATTACCAGTGTTCACTGTGAAAATTTTGCCATTTTCTAAGTGAGATAGAGACATCAGCAGAGCCCTCAGGTTGAGAACTCTGCAGGGGCTGAATTGTAGACTCTCAGGTTTCTGTGCTGCATGATTGGGATGCAAGGAATGGACCAAGAATAACTCATTTCCCTCATTTCAATTAAAGTACAGTTTTAGCAACAGGGTAAAATTGCTCTGCAATGGAATTTTGATTCTATACTATGACATTATTAATGATGCCTAGTGAAAGCTCCACCAATTTTCCCCTAACCTTGCTTTTTGTTCAATTTCCATTGCAACAAATGAGATGATAGTCCTGCAAAACAAGGATGGCTTAAAATTATTTTGCTCTTTATACAAGTGACGGGCTTCAAACAAAACACATTTGTTTCTTGGAAGCCTGACCTGAAAAATAAAAGCAGTTTAGGAAGTAAAACAACGTAACTTTGATGACAAAGACACAAGGGAAGGACAAATGAGAATAAGCTATATAGTAAGTACAGGTAGTTACCTCAATTTCTTTTAAAGATGACAATCACATTGAAAATTATGTCCTTGAGGAAATTTAACTCCACTGTGAGACAGGAAGAAAAATAAAATTTCTATTATGATCTGTTTTCTGAGAAGGAAAAAAAAAATCCAATCAATAACAGAGTTAACAGGCTTTAAGGCAAATCTGTTTGTTACTTTTTAGGGTTAGGAATTTACCAGACAGAAGTCACTTAAACACTCCCAGACATATACAGCTTCATTTCCACTATTTGCTTTCTTATTCTGTGCTTTTCAGGTGCCCAGCTGTAACTTGAGAGGGAGGAGCCACTTGCCCATCTGGAAGCTGTTAGTTACACAGAGATCATTCCACAGGATTGAGGGACCAGCAAGATCAATGTTATTGTGAGCTTTATTGTTTCACTTATTGATGGTTGAAGGGAAGTTATGAATAAAGGAGAACTTGTGCCATGCCCTTCTCTTCCTTGGACATCTTGTTCTGTGTTACAAATTTCCAGTCTCTTTTGTTTTAAGAAAAGAAAGAACTGCAAACATGTGAGATTAAATCTCAGAGCAAACACACCTGCTGCAGATCTACCTCCACAAGCTATAGAATCATAGAATTGTTCAGGTTGGAAAAGATCCTTAAGATCCTTAAGGCCAACCATAAACCTAACACTGCCAAGTCCACCACTAAACCATGTCCCTAAGTGCCACATCTACACGTCTTTTAAATACCTCCAGGGATGGTGACTCAACCACTTCCCTGGGCAGCCTGTTCCAATGCTTGATAATCCTTTCAGTGAACAATTTTTAACTCCTCTCCAATCTAAACCTCCCCTGGCACAATCTGAGGCTGTTTCCTCTCATCCCATAACTTGTTACTTGGGAAAAGAGACTGACCCCCCCACCTCACTACAACCTCCCTTCAGGTAGTTGTAGAGAGTGATAAGGTCTCCCCTCAGCCTCCTTTTCTCCAGACTAAACAGCCCCAGCTCCCTCAGCCGTTCCTCACAGGACTTGTGCTCCAGGCCCCTCACCAACTTGGTTGCCCTTCTCTGGACACGCTCCAGCACCTCAATGTCTTTCTTGTAGCGAGGGGCCCAAAACTGAACACAGCACTCGAGGTGCAGCCTCACCAGTGCCGAGTACAGAGGGACGATCACTTCCCTGCTCCTGCTGGCCACACTATTTCTGATACAGGCCAGGATGCTGTTGGCTGCCTTGGCCACACTTTTCCTTCAAAAAGGTCCCAGCAAGAGCAATTTTTGGGGGTAGTTCAGAGATATGCTGAATAACCTGTTAATGCTTCAGTGCTACTTGGTGCCTGTGCTACCGTCCTTTTGTACAAGCCTATGATTTCCACCGCTCATTTGATTTCCTGGGGAGGTAACGCAGCACTTCCTCTCAACCCTATCCCTGAAACACCACCCCCGACACTGGCTACCACCATTCCTGGGCCTTAACTAGGCATAAACATGACAATATTTAATTAACTACAATACCAAGATTAAACGTACCCGCTGAAAGATGGCAAATGTGTTTTATACATTAGAGATTAATTTATACATACTGGTAGTTTAAGTGTGACATCTTGTGGCAGTCCAGCAGCATGAAGCTGGGCACGCAAGTCTCCCTGAAGCTCACCTCTGGGTGAACACACACTAGATACTGGCTACCCACTTGCCGCAGTACTGCCCTGCACCCAGCCCACACCCATATTCCAGGAAAACATCCTGCTATGTCAGAACCTTTGCCAGGGCACAACCAGACCCACTTTTCCTCTTGCAAATGATCCTTCCTTATTAAAGCCTACAGGAAAATACATGTTGAGATACAGCACTTTCTGCAAAAAAAGCACACAATTCCTTCTGTGTATAAGTTCTAGTAGAGGAATAAGGCAACAACAGGAGTTCAGGGACAAAACCAGGGTCAATTGTCAGAGAGGCTAGAAAGTCCGCAACCACCATCACTTGTTACATGGCAGGTGTTCAGGAACTGAGGACAGGTAAGGTTCCCGCATCACACCTTCAGTAGAGATCCAGCTTGCCAATCTTTTAAGAGAGGAAATCCACTGAGGTTTAGGTTTTGGTTTTCTTTGCACGCTGGCTGAATTCAATAAGCTATTGAATGGGTACAGCAAGGAAGCAATGCAGCATACATACATAGCACTGTGGGTTAAATGGAAAACAAGTTATCAGATGAGAACAATGCTCAGAAAAGACAAGAGTAGCAGTGCTTGACAGATAAGCATCTACTTGCCAAGTAAGAGCCAGACAGTCAATGCTAAATGAAGCAGAAGGATGAGTAAAGCAGTTGTCATTACTCTTACATCAGCGTGGCAACTACCGGCAGGACTCTGCTCTTGGGATGCAAGTGGGAGCTCTAGTACCCTTTGACTTCAGAAGAATTTCTAGTTCTGGCAGCTCAAATCTAAGGCTGCTGTCAATAAAAACTTGGCATGTTACGACCTTTGAAATCCACAGATTAGCTTATGAGGCTGGAATCCAACCGCCCACCCCCCACCCAGTTGCACACAGGCGGGGAACAGGACATGCAGCACTGTGCAAGGAGGTACATCCAACACCATGGGCTGTGGTTAATCACCCAGGCAAAGAGATGCAAAAGAGCCATCTAGCACATTTCCATTTAAACTAATCCCTGCCAAGATGCTGTGCCCTACAAACCAAACACATAGATGGGTGAGGGCTGCTGAGCAGGTCTTATGCTTTGTTTCTGCGGAAAGCCTGTGGGCAGATGAAGGCTCCACCAGTCTTCTGGGCTTCAACCTCTGCTTCAGATGAGATTTTTGATAAGAGTCCACAGAGTCAGCAAATGGATATCACCTGCAATGATTCAACACTGTATTGAGAAGTCGAACACTGAAGCCTGGGAATTTAGAACACCTTCTACACCAATGTTCATTCGTGCTGAAAAACCCAAAAAGTCAATGACTTGCTCAAGCACAGCCATATTTCTTCCTGGGAAATCAGAGACAGTTTCACCTCGTGCACATACAGCAATGCACACTGTGTCTGGAGCTGTTGCTCCACATGAGCCACGAAGACACCTTTAGCGAATTACTTTGTTTGTCCTTTCTTTCCCTGGACAAACTTTCTGAGGCACAGGGTAGCTCTGGGCGTGAGCTGAAACAGAAAGGAAACACCAGAGAGTGCCAGCCAATTGTCAGAGCTCAACAGGGCTGTTGCGTACCACACGTCCAGCAGCATTGCACCAATAAACTTAACATCTAAGCACAGCGTATTCAGCCCTGCCCTGTGAATAACGTTAAATGTAATCCCTAACTGGCAAGCAGATTTTTATAAACACATTTGCATGTCTGGACACACTTTTCCAATCACTTTTCAGATCACTGAGTTCCGCTGTTCTGCATCTTCAGTGTACAACTGGGGCCAGACAGCATGCACAGCTCATTCTTCTGGTTCGATAAATTTAGTATTACAAAGGGAAACAAAGAATACCTGCTTACAGATAAAAGCATATGGATAAAAAGAACTGTTCTTTAATATTTTACACAGCCACAGACTCAAATGATAATTTATGAATAGCCAAATGATGGGAGCATCAGAAACATGACCAAGCCAAGAAGTTTTCAGATGACAGAGCAAAGGTTCAGAAGTGCTCTTAAGTAATGCTGTGTGATTGCTGCAAGGAGAAGAGAATCTGATGGAAAGATAACCTCAGGTAATTTTTCACTATATGTGAGGATTATAAAACTGTGGCCATTTTGGGACTGAGAACAAGTTGAGATGATTTCTTGGATAAAATGTGTGTAAGAAAAAAAAGGTATAGCAAATACAGCACTTGCATTAGAATGATCTTTCCTAAAATGGGAAGAGCTAGCACACAAGAGTAAGGCCTGCACAATTCTTGTTGTTCTTGATAGCTTAACAAAATGGCTTGAAATTTAGTGAGAAGCAGCTGACTTTCTTATTAATAACACATCAACCCACTTGAAGTTATAGACTAGTTTACATACAGGTCAGAAGAAGACATCTTGAGTAGAATCTCTCTCAATCATGATTTTTTTTTTTTAAATCTGTATGCTGCCTATGAAATTGCACAGTAAATCTGATGTGCAGAGTTCATATGGAATTCAGAGGGGTTCAGCTGTCTACGGACCAAGGTGAGCAACCCTCCAAACCTTTTAACGGCTTACAGAAAAGCAGGACAAACCGTAGTCCAGCCTTTCTTTTGCCTGGATCTCAAGAAGTGTCTCAAGGAAGCCTCTCTTAGAGAACACCTGAGAGGTATCAAGAAATCTGGACTGTACAGATACGATCTAGCCCATAATTAAAGCAAGGCTAAACTCTCTTGCTACAGAGAAACATAGCACAGCTGCTGGCAAATACTTAAAGTTGTACATAAAAGCTTCAAAAAAGAATGTATCTGATTTTGGGTCCACAACTTCAGAGGCAAAAAACAACCAGGATCCCTAAAGAGACAAATCCTGTAAGTGGCCCTAGTTACTGCTGTCCCTGTGCATAAACCACAGCTAGGTTCCAAGTTCCTCTCTCTAACAGCCTTCACAGCCATCACAGGCTTTTAGCCAGGGTGCCTCTAGAATCCGAACCCGTAGATCTAAAGAGTGAAGACAGAAAAGTTGGGAGAATAATGAATTCCCAAATGCCGCAGAAACAACAGAAGTGCCCCAGCTCTTCACTGAAAGCAGGTGAACGAACAGGACTTCTCTGCATCCAAAGAGGAAAATACGGAGTGCTCTGATGCAACTGTATGAGTGACTGAAATTGAAGAACCAAAAATACCATGAGAAAACAACATTAAAAATGCATGCTGAAGGGACTACAGGAGCCTTAGTGATAAACTGGGGAAGGCAAGGCATTCTTCTACCAGAACAGTACTGTTTCGGCATAAATGTCCTGGTAGTTCAGCACCTGTGGACAAATCTTAAACGCTAGAGAGCTTATGAGTAGGAGATAGGCTGAAAAGATGTTCAAAACTGCAGCAAAACTATCACCTCTTCGATGTCTCTTCTGCTTAAAGGATCTGAACTTTGAATACAAACCTTGTAAATAACTCTTATTATATCAAATTTATTCATCCTTCCTCATCATTGTCTGCTAACAGAATTAGCTCACAAATCTTCACTTATTTACGAACTGTACAGGTCAGATTGCTTTTCTCTGCCCTGGCCTTGTTTGAGAGAAATTATTTGCGGTTTGCTTACTGGTTCCTCTGCAATGCTCTCAGTGATGTGCAGACTGATAGACAACCTCAAATTGGGTGTAACCCTGCAAAGCCTTTGCCAAAATATTACTGCTAACATTTTGCAGCTCATGTTTTGAAAAGATTTTGGAAGCAGAAATGATGTTGTCCTTTAAGAGATGAGGCTGTAGCACAGCAGTGGTTTGTGTTCACCAACTGAAATGCACAGCAAGGTAATATCACGGTATTTTTACCATGTCTGGTAGCTTTACTATGGACAAGCAAAGAGCCATCAGTGATGACCAGTCACATCAAATGAAAGCCATTCACAACCTTGATAAAAACCCCTGCCTGCCTTCAAATTGGACACCTCATCTAATCAAAATATCTCTTAATCATATCAACAGTTCTCAGCAGATACTAAGAACAATAGCAAAAGTTAAGTTTTACTTAGAGCTGATGTGAAATGAATTTTCCTGATAGTGATTTGAAAATGATAAACAGGAGAGAAAGGATACATCACAGAATGAATTACCATACCATGAAAAAGAGCATCTGCAAAGCAGCTAGTAAAAACAGTCTGCATTTTGCCAAGAACTAGCTTTTCTGAGAAGTAAAGTTGTTACTACAGCAGCCAGATTCAGCAGTGAAGTTCAGGCTTTGCCAGACTAGCCATTGTTTATTTGTAAAGCCCTGTTGATTATCTAAATAAATCACATAGCACTGGTTTTGCTCCCACCTTGTGTGCTAGAAAAGAATTAATAGAAAAGAACAATTGCTGCATCTCCAGCCTGAAACTTAAATCTAAACCAGTCATGCTAAAATCCAAGACATTTTCCTGATCTAGAGACTTGTGAGTAAATTAACCATCAGTAGATTTTTAAAAATATTTGTACGAGTGACACCTGGCTGTGTCTGGGCGTTTAATTTGCATAACACTTTGTAATACACGCTGTACTATCTTTGACCAGACAGTACTTTACTTGGTGCCTATTACACAGCTTGTCTCTGTATGTCTCAAAATTGATTTATTCCATGCTTAACATGACCCCTTTGTGCCATGGTCTGGTACTTACCTAGTTTTCCAGCAAAGACAGTCCCAAAAATGGAAGATGCAAACGTTGATAGCATTTTAACAAAGACCTCTGGCCACTTAAAACTGACCTGAGAGAAACCCATACCACCTTCTTCTAGCTAGGATAAATCTCAGCCTGACATACCCTGATGGACAGACAGATGGATGGATGTCTGCTCAACCTGGCAAAACCAAAACTGTCTCTTCAGTGGCTTTTCTGCCAGCCTTTGTTTCTTTCAACAAATGCTTCTGATACTCAGATACACAACCTGGACAACATCTTCAAATTAGACATTTGGTCTGAATTACACTGAAGTCAAAGGGTTTTTTTATTTATACTTCATAACAATACAGCCATCTCTATTCACACCTAAAAAGCTGAAATGACTATTACAGCACAAGCTTCATATGCCGGAGCATCGACTTTCCAGCCAGCTCTCAATAATGGCAATAACCTTTTTTCTGATCACAGCAAATCCTTTTTCCCTCACTCACAATAATTCCGATTGCTGCTAGAAAGACCTTTATCTTAGTCTAATAACATAAGCTGCTGCTACTTTGCTTTCAAGTCCTCTACAGCCTTTCTCTACTGTCAAGAAACAGCCTTGCTAGACTTTCAAATGTTTGCTTTTCCTCTCAGATTGGCCTTTTTACTTGGCAGAAGTTCCCCACACACAGAAGCATTTCATTTTGCTCTTTCAAATCTTTCTCCAGAGTACTCCTCTGTTAGGATGTCATTAGAGATAGAAGACAACAAAGATAGTGAAGTGCATAAGTACAGGGAAGGAGTCCAACATCTTTTTTCTGTAGAAGTTATCTAAAAATTAGTTTTGGAAGGTATTAAACATCTTCAAGTGTAACATCATGTTGGTAAACAGCACTTTTATAATGATTTCCCTTATGAAAGTGTTGGTTATTGAGTTGTTTTTCTTTTTTTCAGTTTTACAAATTCTGTATCTAAAGTCCAGATAAACTCTATTCAGTTACAGACAGAAAATGCCCAAGATGTGCATGCATGGATTTTAAGACCTGTTCTGCAACGTGCTCCTAGGGAAAGGGCAGGGGGTTCCTCTGGGTCACAATCTGAGGTATAAATGATGCACTGAAATTTGCCCACTAATGCTACACCAAAACCTGTGATGCAAAAGAAGTATTCTTGGAAATATGAACACTGCTATCAACAAAAACAGAGTTTCAGCCAGCAGGATTTGACTAAAATGGGTCCTTGTTGCTGCTTAGTACAAGCACGCAGGAGTGAACGGTGACAGACTAGGGGTGCTGTAAGGAAGGACCCGGACTGGTGCAATAAGCTTTGGACTGCAGATGGCCCAGTCAGACTTTGCCATGGACTGCAAATAACAGCTGCTGCCACCGGCATTTGCCGGTCTCAAATGATGGTCACAGAGGAGAAAAATTCCATAGATCAGTGAACACCAATGAACATCAGTGTCTCTCATCAGTACCAAAAAACCCCAATAATCAAAGAAAGACCTTCTCTAGATTTAAATCAGAAAGGGCATAAGCAAACAGCAGATCACATTTCATGTTACGCCATGGATTTACAGTTTTAGTCCAAGTGAGAGCTGTCATTGATTCCTGACAACATCCTGAGCAGCTACTTACAGCGTATGTGAGCACTTAGAAATGTGACCATACTTCCACCGCACACTGGGACAACTTCAAATCAGAAAACAGAATTTCAGTCTATATTTGCTGAAACAATGGGTAGGATTTATTTTTTTTTTAAATATGTTTGGGATTTTGTTCTTCTGTTTTAATTTTTCTGATGAGAGCAGAACACACACATGGTATCAAAAAGCTTTGCTAATTAGCAAGCACATCTGCAGTTCTGCATTTCACCTTAGTTCTGAACTTCTGGCATGAAATTCTAGTTTTTTCAGTGTTATGCCAAGAATGGAAGGAATATGCATTTTTAGTATTTATAAGACTGTCAACAGAAACAAGCACCTCACACTTCTTGCATTCAGGCTTCTCATGGTGGAGAAAAATATTCAATTACAACATAACATAAGGGAGGCAACCACAGATCACACATTTTGTAATCTAGTTTACCAGGCCAGACTTCTTTCAACTGATGATTTCGTTACTATCTAGTTGGAATTTTACAATCAATAGAATTTTGCAAGGGCTAGTTTCAGTACCCAAGTTATATGTTTTTATTAATGATCAGGGCAGGGTGAATATTAGCAGATGACCCAAAAGGTAGAGGGCAAAATTAGGATTAGAGTTGCAAACAAAGTTGATTAATTGAAGATACTCCCCCAAAACCCAGGATGCTGTTCAAAGATCAAACCCGACACATTACACATGAAAGTACAATTGCACAAATATAACATGCACAATGTCTGGTTATGGCTGCTTTTCAAAAGGAACTGAGGTATTACTGAGGATCACCAGCTAAATGAGAGTTAATATTCTCACACGGAGACAGAGAAAGCTTCCTACTGATACCAGAACAAAAGCATTGCATGCAAGACATGCGATGTATTCTTATTTATTTTTTTTTATTAGTTATTATACAATTTTTTCTGGAGTATCATGTCCAATTTTGGCCCTATGTTCCAAACAAGCTGTAGATCACCTTTGAGACACTCTAATGAGAAAAGTAATCATTGCTATTGCCTGAATTATCACAGGATAGATAGATCTTTCCTGTTGCTAGATGTTCTCAGAAGACATTGATTTATTTTTTTAGATTAAATCTGACGTATTGCAACACACACAAAAAATCAAATATTATAAAAATTGTCATTTCTGCTGTCAGTAGCATCATTGATATGACAGTTATTCAGTGAATTTTCTACTCCAGTTTTCCATAGATAGATTTTGTAAGTAAAGAAAGTACTCGATTGCATTCACCTATTATGCAGTGGGGGTTTTTTAAGCTGTTTTGGTCCTATTTAAATTCAGTTTACTTTGTAAGATGAGCAACATTACTTGTAAATCAGAACATATGGTAAAACCCTGCAATCTGCCAGACAGTCTTGTGAAAGAATAATCGCTCCAAGTAAGTGTTATTTGCAATGCTCTTTAATATGATTCCAGACACAGTGATTATATAAATGTAAAAATCTTAAAAGGATGGAAGTAACATCATATCCCTGAAATCATCACTAAGTGTCCATATTTTCTGAAGTTCACATATGACTCACAAGTGAACTACCATCCTGGCAGAAGTCAAAGGTCCCAGAGGGTGAACATGCATTATGTTCACAGGAAAAAGGGAAAAAAAAAAAAAAAAAGAAAAAGGGAGCGAACACTATAGATATTTATCATGCTCTATGGACATCCTCATTGTCCAAGTGACTATTCATAGATTAACTGTGACAGCCAAGTTTAAGACACATGAATTAAACTGCTTCATTAACAAATGTAAGGTTAGAATGGACTTGAAAAGAACATAACCTTATTTTATGGTGCGGCCAAGACGAGTATTGCCTTTCATTTAACAGTTATAAGGAGGGACTAATTGCAAATATATCCACTTTCTCACTCACTATTTAGTGGTGTGATTTTGCTACAAAATACATGAACTAGGAAAGTTGCATTTAAATTATCTTGTATTAACCTAAACTGGTATTTGAGAGATATTTTTCAGAGAGATCATCTTTGTCATTAAGAAGACACAAGTTTAAATTTAGCTTTGGTTCCAAAACTGGATTAAAAGACGTCCTTGTACTGTGATCAAGATGCTCTAACAGCATCACCTGCAACAATAATATAATCATCTTAAAAATTCCTTCTGATACTAAAAAAAACCTGGGTGGGAAACTTTGTTGAACAGCAAGAATAAATGTTTTATAAAATTTTATATGACACAGAAAGCTGCAGATGCTACATGCCTTATCTTTTATGACCACTGTGGTACCCATAGTTTTTCTTACTCTTATTCTCAACAAAATTTGCTTAAATTTCACTGGTTTCCCTTGCTAACTGTAAGTGAAGCACAGAGTTCACAGAAGTGGAAGGACAAAGTTCAGAGGAACGATTGAGGAGTTCTCCCCTCCTTGTTGCAGGTACCCCAAGCCACTGAGAAAGCTGCATCTACCCCCAGCAGGAAAGGGATTAAAGTAAAATATTAGGGCCATCTGTATTTGCGCTCCAGTGTCAGGAAGCTGGGAAATGGCTGTTGTTGCCTCTCCGTATAATTAGGTCACAGCAAAGTTTTACTGGCTGCTCAAATAAGACTCTTCAACAGATGGACATGATACATGACTTAGTAAATGGAAATTAATCCATTTACAGTGAAGTAATGTCTCTAAAATAACTGTCCCTGCTCTACCGTCTTACAGTAACAGGCTCACAAGATCACAACAGGTTAATAATACAACCTCAATTTCACTATTCTCTTTTAGTGATGCAGACTGAGAAGAGAGCAAGGGAGAGACACCAGGAAGGAACTCCTGTGTCACTGAGATCCTTCTCCCACAGCATTTCACCTCATTCAAAAATGCATCCAGCTCCATCTTAAAACGCATTTGATCAGAAGGCTGTTCCAAAACCTCAGTGATACAATGCTTAAGAACCTTATTCTAATATCCTGCATAATCTTACTTACAAACTGCTTAAAACTACTTGGCTTTTGGCTGCTGTTGCTCTTCAGTTTAAGTAATTCTCTTCCTCTCAGTCCCCCAGATCCTTATCGCCTGGGGGTATTTACACACAGAAATCAAAGCCCTTCTTTGCTAGAATTAACAAGCTAAACTCCTACGGTTTCCTCTTGCATCTTTCCATTACTTAATTTATTATCGCAGACTCTATTTTCACTTGTGTTAGTTTCAGTAACTTGTGCATGGGTGGCCAAAAATGCTCACAGTATTCCGTATCAGACCATGGGGTTTCGTTAATATTTTTAGACTGCTTTCTCTACTTTCACTAAATGCAGGACCCTGAATTTCTGAAGTGTGCTGGTTTAAACGTCACCAGAAAAATCTCAACATGTCACAATAACCGTGAAGTTTTATCTGGCCACATAATTAACTTTGCTGAGTAACCTGAGCCCTCAGAAGAACACTAGGGCGTTACCATTAAGTAATGCAGAGTCATCAGCCCAAGCCAGAGCGCTGGAACAGAACATTATGAATGTAACATCAGCCCTAAAATGGTGCCAAACTTCTGCAACCTTTGCAAATTCCACAGCCATCTCACCCAAGCCCCATAGGATTCCCAAAGACAAAAACATATAAACCTATCTGCTGGCAGTGACGGCCATTCCCATTTCCTTCATGACTGTATATTCCAGTTAGTCCCCACTGTCTACAATTTGGTAGCTGATCACTGATGCCAAATTCAACTTCTCCTCACACATCCTGTGTCTGCAGCCCAACCCATTACCATCAACACCCCGTTGCCCAAACAAACCAATACATCATCTCCACCAATACTGAGGGATTCGTTTATGCTTTCAGTGCCTCTCAGTCTTTAGTTATGTCCTCCAAGATCTCCTTGAACTTTACTGCTCCAGGTTCAAGCTTGCCTGTAACACTGGTGCTAAGCTTCTTGTTAACATATGTTATTTAAAGTTTACCTTAATTGGCCTAATCTGTCACTGGATCTAATAATGCAGCTGGTAAAAACATAAGGCAGCTACCAACGCTGTATAGCCTCTAGTCACCATGTATTTCAGTAAATTTGAGGTGAAACAAAAGGGCTCATCCTGTATCTACACACCTACAAAACAGGTTAGTCAGATAATACTGCCAGTCTGTCCTTCATGTTTTCCTCATCAAAAATACTGGAAAGAAGTACCACAATAATCTCAATAAAGCCTCAAGACAATATTCAGGATTAGTACATATTCTGAAACTCTTTTAGAATGGGAAACTACTTACCTTCTTGCATAACTCCTGGGAATTTAAAAGCACTATAAGGTTTAAAATTTATTACACAGAGGAAAAAAAGGCTTGGATCTTTTGTGGTTTTTCACTAAGAGGTAATAGGCTGGAGTACATTACAATATCATCTATTATTTTAGGCATATATTTAACTGATGTAAATAACTAATTTAGGGAATTTTCCTACTGGATGCCTTCCTAGGATCATTTAGTAATTACTTACAGCAAGGTCCTATATGAAATATTTATCATCACCTTTATAAAGTACTACAGATAACTGAGTTTTCCTGTTTGTCCTTCACGCTGCAAATTAGGCACAACATTTACACACTCTTTTTCAATGTACTTTTAGGAAAAAGTGTTCAAGCTTCATCAGAGGTTCAATAACATGCAAACTTGTTCTGTCTACCTTACAGAGAAGAAACTGAATGAAGCTCAGGTTTGTACCATGTTAATATCTACAAGTTTGAATTTATGCTAGTTCTTTACCAAGTTGCAGAACTTGCTGCCAGCTATACCGAAAACACCAGCAGTCTCAACTCTTTAATAAAGTGTTTGAGATAGCTTCATGATTAGAAAGCCTTACGTAAAGTAAAAAGGACAGCACACCAGAAACTCTATTGCAGAGCAATGTCTGTATTCTGTGTTGCTCGTACCCAAGTAATGCTACATCAGCCCATCTGTCCATTTTCCTACTGGTCTACCATGGCTGATAGAGACAACTCAAGCCACTGTGTTACTGTTTTGGAATAGTCTTGCACTTGCAATTTGTGATCTGCACCTCTGATGACATAAACTTGAAAAAATACCCTATTTAATACTCTGATTTTTTTTCAGAAATATAACCCTTTAACCTACCCTATTCTCATAACTCTTAGTATTTGGATATAAAAAATAGTTTAATGCATTAAAAGTAAGCATCAAATGGATGTGGAATTTAAATGCCTATGCCTGAAACACTTTGCTTATAAAACAATTTTTACTCAAGCTTAATGGAGCTAAAAAAACTCTTCATAGAAACAGGTAGTAGCACATACACCCAATTGAAAAGGTCACAAACTTATGCCTAAGAACCTAGGGGCAGTACCTTATTTCTATTTATAGTTTAGATCTTGCTGGTTTAAACTCATCTCATAATTTCACATGAGAACAGGTTTGGTTATTTTTAAATACACTATCTTCACAGGAGCTCTTTCTTTATCTGCAAATACAAGTTGCATATTGCTGGGAATTCTGAAATTAATTTCCTAGAACTTAACAGACTGACTGTAGTCCACCTGCTTTAGCTTCTCTGTCCTTACACCTTTTCTAATAATTCTTCCTATTAGTAGATGTCAACTTTAAGGATTCCAAAGATAATTTTGAAAGCATGGAGTTCATATCACATGTACATAAAATTACTTTAATCTGAAAGTTAAGCTAAACATTTAGAAGGAATTGCTGTTCTCCTGAAAAGACTGGCGAATTTGGACCATATCCTTAATTGAAACATGTGCTATATTCTTAGATACTTGATATGCCTATTCGTAGCATACTTAAAGAAGAATCAAGGAAAAAAAGATTAATTAAAAGATTAATTAAAACATCAAGAGATCTGAATTTTCATTGAGCTTGGCATGAAAGGCTAAGCAAGCTGCTTCCCTTTTCAACTCATTCTACTTTCAGTGGATTCAGGGCAACCAAGAACCAATGATCAGGTCCCCAAGAAATGACCACTGTAGCATTTTTCTTTGGGCTATTCTTCCTCATGTATTCCCACATTCACCTCAAAGTTAGTTTTCACTTTTATTTCACATCATTATAGTCACTAAGCTCAGGTAGGAGTTATTTTCGGCATGCTGTTAGATTGAGCTTTCCTGAAAAATATGTCTGTCCATCCTGTTCATTTCTCATGTTCTGGACTTCATAGCAGCAATAATTGCTTTGAATCATTTACTGAAGTATAGACAGAGGAGTGACTGTAATGTCTGTTGTCAATATTTCAGCACATGCACCTACAGACCATGCTCAAGGTTTTCACTTCTCAATAGAAAAGGAAAGAATTAACAATGCTATTTTATTAATGACATGATTTCTGGAGGGCTATGCTTTTAAGGAGCATAGTTACTGTGTATTATTTTGGTCATGCAAATTCTTTGATTTGCAATCTGATTAAGTCTTTATAGATTTGTTTCTCAGGCACAGCATCCATAAACAAAGGATAAATGATGTTTTCTTATAAGAGTATTCTTATATCGACACATATTCTTTATCCCTAGAATTTTCTGTTATTTTCTAAAAACTAACTTTGAGCAAAGGATGTTGACAATTCACTGAGCCTAAGACAGTTCTATTCCAGAAAGATTGAGTGGTGCATTATTTATAATTTTAATATTTAAACCAACTGCTTTGCTTACAAAAACATATGGACTCATTCTGAAAAGTATAAAAGAAAGCTGCCTGTAAGAAGTCCAATCCTCCAGACACATCTCTGATGATGTACTAAAATTAGATTGTTAGATGCACAGGGTGAGGACTTTTTCTTGTTTGTTCTAAAAAGCACCTAACAGATTCTGAATATTATGAAAATATTACTATGAAACAATAGTAGTTAAAAAAACCTGATGTACTCGGGAACACTCGCTGACATAGCCACATACAAAAAGACGACACTGGTTGCCAACTTAAGAGTGCCCAGCAGAGGACAGCCTGCGAGGCAATACGCTAGCAGAGGTATAAAAGCCAAGGACGAGATTTTCTTTGGAAGAACAGAACCTTATAAGGATGACCTGCTACTTCCCTTAAACACCTTCTTGTGGCATCCCAGTTACAAATGCACCTCCTTCCTCACTTCAGAATCTAACATCCAAAACCTGTTCTAACTTTTTGGGGGGAAAAAAAGGAGATTCCTTCCCACAGTCTACACCAGAAAGGGAATCCTCACAGTCCAGCCAAGGCAACTTAGTCATTTTTCAAACTAAGCTTTTATTGCAGGCAGGTATTACCTATAAACCTGCCGCCCCATTCAGAGACTGATGCAAACTCCTGAATTCTCTGCCCACGGGAGAGATTTTCTTCTACTCACCATCCTCATTACAACTCCAGAGTCCCTCAAAGAGTTGAGTTAAAGAGCCATCAGCAAAGAGAATACTGTTAATAGAAACAGAGAAGTCTATGTTTGGTGACACTAAGCTACTGATTCATTCTCAGATGTTAGTTACCAAAAACGTAGGAATCTGTTGCCAGAATTCAGTGTCCTGTCCCTTCCTTTCAGTGACAACAGCAGAGGTGCAAAAACCTGTCAGATGCACCAACACTTCAATGCTGTGCCTTAGGGATGAAAGGTGTCTTTTCCTCTTGCTAACGGGAGATTAATGATGTCCCAGAGCACAGAAATTTATAGTCCTTATTCTTCTACTGCCTAGATATGCACCATGTTCGTGTATTCTACAAGGGTGTGAATTTGTTGGAATGGAAAGATGCTTCTGTTTTCTCTTTTGGGGACCATTGCAGGGATTTGCTCCCTGGCTGTTACTAAGGTTACGCTTTGAGATGGTGTCGTGGTTTCAGCCCAGCCAGTAACAAAGCACCACGCAGCCGCTCTCTCACTCCCTGCCCCCCCACCCCAGCCATGGTGGGATGAGGAGAAAATATAAAGGCGGGCTCATGGTCAAGATAAGGACTGGGAGGGATCACTCACCACTTATGGTCACTGGCAAAAGACAGGCGCAACTTGGGGAAGAAACCAAACCAATTTAATTTCCTACAAGTCAAAACAAACCAAGGATATTAGGAAGCAAAACCAAACCTTGGAACACCTTCCCCCACCCCTCCCTCCTTCCCGCCTCAACCCCACTCCCGGTTCTCTCTCCCTCCTCGCAGGGGAACAGGGGATGGGGGTTGGGGTCAGCTCCCCACACCTGGTCTCTGCCGCTCCTTCCTCCTCAGGGGAGGAGGACTCCTCACTCGGCCCCTGCTCTGCCGCAGGGTCCCTCCCACAGGAGACAGTCCTCCACGAACTTCTCCAGTGTGAGTCCTTTTCCATGGGCCGCAGTTCCTCACAAACTTCCCTGGCATGGGTCCTTCCCGCGGGCCGATCTTCAGTCACAGCCTGCTCCAGCACGGGCTCTCCCATGGAGTCACGGCCATCTTGGGGGGCCTCCGCTCCCCCGCTCCCCTCCATGGGCCGGGGGGACACAGCCTGCCGTCTCACCACGGGCTGTGGGGACATCCGCCTCCTCAGGCGCCCCTCCTTCCTCACGGACCTCGGTATCTGCAGAGGGGTTCCTCTCCCATTCCAATCCCCCTCCTCACTGCAGGCTCTCCTTCTCAAATCTGTTCTCCCAGAGGCGCTACCGCTGTGGCTGACGGGCTCGGCCTGGGCCAGCAGCAGGTCCGCCTGGGAGCCGGGGAAGCTTCCAGCACCTTCTCACAGGAGCCACCCCTCCATCCCCTCCCCGCTACCAAAAAAAATGCACCACACAAACCCATAACAGACGGGTTTAGTCTAAGCACTGGGTAGGATCAGTAATACCAATAATAGCAATCAATAAAATGGGTTTCTGACACTGTAGTTTCCTAAACATTAAACCAGAGTATAATGTACCCATCTATGCAGTAAAAAATACTATTACATATTTACGGGCAATGAATGACATCAGTTCAAATTTCAGGTCTATAAAGTACACCAAAAAAGCAGGGTCCTGGGACTTCAGACTCCAAACACAAAGGTGACCCCCAACCACAACTAAGGGACAGGCATCTCAACAGTCAAAAATCTGCAAACTTCATCCCCAGAATCTATATCACAGAGGGAATACCTGCTCCAAATTTCATCATCTTAAACTCAGGGTTAGAGGCTATTAATTAATTACCAGATTCATCTATTCAGTTAAAGACTACCGGAGTCTTTAAGACCCCTACCAATAGCAACTCTTCTGACCCTGTTCAACTCATCAATGAATAAGGCTCCTGGGGTGTTGGTTTCCCAAACCCTAGTGTAACCCTATGCCTAAATTAACCGAAAACCCTTCACAAAATATTATTTGCATACTAAGCCAGCATATAAAGCACTAGTCCTTCTGATGCTAAATCATCTTCTTTATGTCTTCAGATTACATGAGGGCCACAGATTTCTGGCCTTTGGGTTTCCAACTCTTAACCCTAAGTATTGGATTCATATATGCAAAACATATACGCCCAAAACATGAGACATTATCTCCTAGTAACATTAAACCACTGCTTAAGCATGCAGTGTCTGTGGAATACAGTATGGCGCTAAAATCACCAAAAAAAGGAAACAATTCCTAATCCAAATATAGTTTTACCCCTCTATGTTTTTAACAGATAAAACAGGCCTTGAAATTTTTCATACTCCTACCCTAGCCCACCGTAACTCAGTTATGGGACTCAATTTTATGGGACTCATTCAAACTCTGAAAGAAAACATAAGATGCTAAGCACTTGCTGGTACCAGACAACTTCTAGAGAACCTTGCAATAGTACGTGCTCTTCAAGATTTGGGTTATGAAAGTTTTCTGAAACCTTTTTTTCAGCTCCCACCACCCACAGATTCCAGAAGAGCATCAGATTTTTACTTCTCGGATTTCTCCTAACTCTAACCCTATCTCTTAAGTCCCCAGATAACATATATATTGATGTGTTGAATTGTTAAATCCTTGAAACCTAAACCCAATCTTCTTTATAGCCAGAGATTAATCCCTTTATAAAAGTAAAACACAGGGCTGTGGTTTGGTTCACATCTGCCCACACTTATTGGTTCTTAAAGCTGTAGATGCCTAAATACTAACTCCAGCCCACATCCTTATGCTAACCTCAATTATAAGAATGAGGCCAATCATTACAGTAAGTGACATGGAAAGCAAATAAAACACAGAAATATCTGAAAATGTAGGTTGAAACTGAAACATATAAATTGAACACTAATGAAATACACTGAAATGCTATTACTAAACATATACTGATGACATGGTTTAACCCCAGTCAGCAACTAAGCACCATGCAGCCGCTCACTCACTTCCCCCCCACCCAGTGGGATGGGGGAGAGAATCAGGAAAAAAGAAAAAAGTAAAACTCATGGGTTGAGATAAGAACAGTTTAATAGAACAGAAAGGAAGAAAATAATAATGATAATAATAAAATGACAATAACAATAATAAAAGAATTGGAATATACAAAACAGGTGATGCACAATGCAGTTGTTCACCACTCACAGACTGATGCTCAGTTATTTCCCAAGCAGTGATCTGCCCCCCCAGGCCAACTCCCCCCAGTTTATATACTGGGCATGACATCGCATGGTATGGAATATCCCTTTGGCCACTTTGGGTCAGCTGCCCTGGCTGTGTCCCCTCCCAACTTCTTGTGCCCCTCCAGCCTTCTTGCTGGCTGGGCATGAGAAACTGGAAAATCCTTGACTTAGTCTAAACACTACTTAGCAACAACCGAAAACATTCATGTGTTATCAACATTCTTCTCATCCTAAATCCAAAACATAGCACTATACCAGCTACTAGAAAGAAAATTAACTCTATCCCAGCTGAAACCAGGACAACTGAATGTAGCCATAAATGAGGATCTCAATAGCATGAACCCCCAAAACTGAATTTTACTTTTGAGATCAGTTCCTACAATAACACAGAAGATAAGATCTTCATCAAACCTCAGCCCTCCTTTTAACCTCTTAGTACCTGAGCTTCAAAGCCCTAACCCTGAGCCCAAATATACACTTAGTAATATCAATATATTGATCAATCCCTACAGTACACGGGACCAACCGAGCCCTGCCAGACAGCTTCCTAGAACTGAAAGCCACAAATTTGTATAACTAGAGTCTTATAATCTAACTTTAATTCAAAGTCTTATAATCTAACTTTAATTCAAACTATAAACTTAAATTAAGGTCTAGATGGGGGATGAATCAAATAAACAGAAAACTCCCAGTCCCTACTACTGCCTGCCCTCTTTTAATTCATGGCTTTTAAAATCCACGGAGTTCTGCAAGACTAATTTTTCCCAAGCTTGACCTTGGCACCAACCTCAAGCATAGTCACACCTGAGGAAGGATATGGGGACTAATTCAGATCCCCAGCCCTAACAGTAACTTTTAATTATGGTCATCCACGCTGTGAAAGAGAATTGTTTAGGGAAGGTAAAGAACTTAACTCCCTACCAGAAGGGACCTACCATTCATGTTCCCAGCTACCTGTGCCCTTCAGAAACAGGTAATTAAGTGGACTTCTAGTTTTAGATTTCTAAAACCTAATACATATTTCAGTTCTAACCTCGGACTTTATTTTAGGCAAACAGAGACCAATGCCTAGAAATTTCCTGATATAGCAGAAAGATATTTGGATGACAAACAACTAAAGCTGGTTATTTTCTTAATTTTGCCTTGTTATTCCTTCAGCAGATCAGGTCAAGAAACCTGCATTTGCTGCAGATTATTCCTTTTTCAGAATTAGATCAGCACTGCACAAGCTGTGATGTACCATAGCCTTGCTGAATAATTTACATTTTTGCAATCATTTTATTTGTTGGAAGACTCTTCCTGTTATATTTAAACTGCAAACAGGCTCCTATGTTCTCAGTGCCCTGTTTTGAGCTGCTGCAATCATACTGTGTGCGTGCAGCTCTTGCAGGAGGACTGAGAAGAAAACTGATTTCTCAGAGGCAGAGTTCATTCTGAAAGCAGTTAAAAGAGAATACAACTATTTCAAAGGTCATTGAAACTGAAGGGAAAACAAGTATTTTTCTTTTTTTTGTGTATCTTTACCTTTGACAAAGAAAAAGGGATTTATCATGCTGAGACAATCCACCCTGCTAAATACCCAGTCAACTCTTGTTCACTGTAGGTGTCTTTTGCACAACAGAATCCTAATAGGCAGAAGCAAAGTACTGAACATTTCAGATGAATAAGTCAGATTCTTGTAAAACTATGAATGACCAAAACTAGGTGTTTACAATAAGAAGAAAAAAAAGGCATCTTCCACAAGCCTCTAGCAGCTTTAACTAAAGCTTTGTCTACCAGCGTTAATATACAGCATTCAATACTGCCAAGAGAGGTTTTTTGTACATGAACTTACTATTTGACCTTTAAGACCTTCTTGTTGAACACATATCAGAAGTGTTACTGTTCCTTTCTCACTCTGAAGGCAAGCAACAGCAGAAAAGTTCAAAAAAAGAAAAAATAAATCTTCTCAGAGAAGTATAAATTAACAACTATTTGTCGCTCCTATGTACAATTATGCTGATCCAGCAAGTCTTTCCCTCTTGAATATACACATTTAAACAGAATATTTTTGTCTGAATACATAAGAGGCAAAAGCTTGAGAATGTGTTAAAAGGATTATTTATAGTAGCTCGAGTGTGATGTCTAAGAAAGATGATTCTCCTTGTTACAAGAAAATTACTTCATACGAAGTCTGAAAAAAACCTCTCACTGCTATTTTACCAAAGCAAGGGTGTTATTCTTCAGCCAGATAAAAAGTGATGACTGTTTCTGGGAGTCTTTATTAACAGTCCTGTAGGTGGTAATGAAATAACCATGGTCTGAAAGAATTTTCTGTATCTTTCATTCACAAATTAACCAGGAACCAGTGCTAATTCAGCTACTACTGTTTAACTGAGAATTCCTCGTTTAACTGATAAACATAGTTTCTTATGTTATAAAAAAAAGTATAACTTCTTGTTCCCCTAGATTTACCTCTTTCTCCTACCTGAAGCACTCTTTCTCATGTTAATTTTCCTTATTCTTATCATGTGCCATCCTTCATATTAATCAAATCTTGCATGAAATTTTTTTTCTTCCTGTAATTGAATCTCTTGTTTTCTTCCAGCTATTATTCATTTGAATTAGACCATACACAATACAAATGAAAAAGAACAATACGGAATATAATTCATTTTGTGAGACATTTTTATGAGGCAGTAGTCACTTTTTAATCAGGCTATCTGTATCCAAATCAATAACCATTTCACTAGACCCAAGTTAGGAGGGGAATAATTCCTATACTGGGAAAGAAAGAAAAGTTAAATATTTCTGATTTAGTAAGGTCCTGTCCTGCCAGACATTTGCTGAAAGATTTTTCCCTGTAACTGTCACTAAAAGTCTACCCTGTTGTATGACTCAGAGCATGCATTCCACACAAAATGAGATTCCAGCCTAGTTCAAATACATCTGAACTCTAGCTTTGGGATAAAAACTTTTAAAATTCTTTTAGAGGAAATTGTTAGGACCCACTAAGATGGTCTTAGGGCCAAGGATCCAGAGGAAGTCAAGTTATGTACATTTATAGATGTAAACTGCCAGCAGATCTGCTCCTCCTCCTGCTCTTCAAGATATTCAGTAGTGTCTGCAGCTGTACTGAGTTCAAAGGCTCTTCTGGAATAAAAAGATTTCTCCTACTGACTTCAGTAGTACCATAAAAATAATAAACATGCAGATTCTATCCTTCATCTTCCACCTTTCAGTCTGTTACCTCTGTGAGGACAAATATAATTTCTAAGTCATATTTTCCTCTTTTCTACTTTTAAACAATTCTCTCAAATGTTTAGGAATTGGAAATGCAGTAAGTCTATATCTACACCAACTGTATGATGCATGGGACCATCTCACCCGTATTACAGCAGCTTGCTACAGCAGAATCCATTGCAATACTACTGCTACTCATACTATTCATAAATCACAGAAAAGCAATTAATTAAAAGACAATTCCTTCATCTTAAAAGTCAGTGTATTTAAGTCCTCTTCAAAATTAACATTTTTTTTCTATAATCAAATAAAATATGCCAATAAAATGTAGCCAGGTCTGTCATGGAAGAAAGTGACTGATTGTAGAAGTCAATACAGGGAAGCATCCTTTGATCAGTTATCAGATGTCCCAGAAGAATTAATTGTAATCCCGTGCCCTTCCCACATTACGGCTTCTACCTCTTCTACATCATTCTCCTTCCTTGCCCCTCCAAGACTGTAAGGCTGAAAGTGTGTCAGTCCTTCCTGCAAGAGCAATTTTTTTGTGATTCTTCATAATTTTTCTTAGTAACTCATTTAATGAGACATCTAGCACTCTCATTTAACTTTCAATTAAATTCCTTCTATGATTCCTTCTAGGTTAAAGATGAAAAAGAGGAACACTAATCAGTGAATATTTAACAGACAAACACTACTCTAAATACATGCTCTTTTGTTTTCTTTTCACTTTATTCACTCTTGCTCAGCTCAGTTTCTCTAACTTCTGCAGGGACATGCCAGCTGCTCTTAGAGTCAACTGAGTTCTCACAGGGATTTGGATCACTCCAAATGTTACTTAGTTTTTATATCAAAATTACATGATATTTTGAGGATACTGATGGGTTAACAATGGAGATCAATGATGGGACTGAAAAAGCAATAAGGCATCTGTCAGACCAGATCCAGATTAACACAACAACCATTTTGGGGGATTTCACTGGCTCACATTTTCCATGTGATCCCCAGTGGATATGAACATATCCCAAAACCACTATCATAAATGTGACTGACTGATGAGCTTCTGAAAAAGCCAAGGCCTGAAAAGGCATAAGAATACAGCTGAGTCACGGGCATCAACGTAAGTAATCCATTAATCCAAAATAAAAGATTAACAATAATAATATTGTAACTGTGATGATCTCACTATATAAGCAAAGCAGGGTTTGCAGGGTAAGGCTTTTTTTTTTTTTTTTTTTTTTTTAAGAAAATGCAATCAACTAATGAAGTTGGGAAATACAGATAAGATTTTGGATACACATGACAAGATTTACTGAAGGGTTTACATTGCCTGAAACCCTTGCCAAATTAAATGACGGGTCAGTTGATACCTAACTGAAGCAACGAAATATCAGATAAAAAAATAGTGTTATCTCTTTCCAATTGGAGTGGCTAACCACAATATTAGGTCCCATATGTTGCTCCAAGACAAAGAAAAATGGTGGTGAAGCCATGTATCTTTACTTATCAGGAATGTAAAGAGTCCTGTTTCCCTAAATGCAACAGAAATAAAAATAAGGAAGTGGGACATTTTGTGCTTCCTTTTTTTTTATAGCTCCAAGTCCATTTTGGATGGCGAGCAACCCAAAAATGGTTGACATGTATCCCCACCTCACCCTCCCCTACCCATGCAGCTCCCTGCTTACTGTTTCACTGTTACTCTTATGGCCCTTTTCACTGGCACACAAACCTTTGCATAACAGTAGCAAGTAAACTCTGTCCATCATGAGTGTCCTGACTATGTCTATATTTAAGCATATTTCTTACCACCTTCCAGAAACCATAACAATAATTTAAAGCAGGATTTCAAAGTCCATCCCTAAAAATCAAGGGAAGACCAGCAGAAGCTGGTCAGGATACAAACCCCACCTCGCTGTTGTCTGATCACATGCTGTGAAGTGCCTGCATAGATACCATTTCAATGCAACTGTGACACTACAATTTAAAGGTGTCTTAAGTGTTTTTCACGTACTGTTAATCCACTTACAGAATTGTTATCTTCTCATTACTCAAACTTTGCAACCCCGTCTCGCCTCTGATGATCCAAAAACTTAATTCATGAGAGAAATGAAACAATACAACCCTACCAAAATGAACATATCCATAACACAACAAATGTAGCAGCCAATCATGAATACCCGTATTTTCAAGTTATGTATGTGCCTGATTGTTTTCATATGACTTAATTGAGTGCTGGCATGTTAACAGAAGCATAATAATAATTTTGATCTTCTATTACTTTTTATTTACTACTTTATGTGTATTTTTTCACCTCAGGTAGCTAGCCAGTATTAACAGGGACTCACAGCTGTAGTGGCTGTGAAATGATGGAAGTCAGCAAATTCCTCCATATCATGGATATCAAAGTAAGGATATACTCAATAATGTAGTCTTGCATCAAATTATTTAAGTTATGAGGATTTTAGTACTTTTCTACAAAACCTATCTCATCATGTTGATCCTATTTAGCTACCCTAACAACTATTTCTTCCCTAGGCTTTAAATATCCGTAGACAGGTACCTTTCTTCTCCAACCACAGTTTCTTTATAAGCTTATAGTCAGCTCCACTAAAGACAGCACTGAAGTTCTTGTTATAAGACATGTAATATGTATTTCCTTCTGTGTATTACCTTGAATAAACTCTATAAAATCTCAGAGCCTCAGGTTCCCTTTTCCACAAAGTATAGTAATATTTACTTCATAAGCAGGTTGGCAGTGGGCAGAGAACCTTGAATAGCAAATCAACACTATGTAAGTGCTCCCAGTTAACACTTGTCTAAATAACTCTAGAAACTTTTACAAAGATTATATGTGTTCCTAGAGCAATGAAAAAGCACTCTTTTATTGACTGGAATCAGTTAATTGAAGCCTGGCTGTGATATGCATGCAATTAGAAGCATACACAGTGCAGAAAGATTGACTGAAACTGCCTCTATTGTGATAATACAGAAATTTGAAAGAAATTCTGGCATAAAAATACTAAAGCTGCACAATCATTGGACCAAGTGAAGAAAACGTTCAAGCACATGTCTAAACCCACTCCTTTTCAGAGGTATCTACATTATTTTCCTTAAGAGACTCAAGCTCATTTTAAGTGCTTTCCTCAATTGGGATCAATGCATATTACACCATATTTATTATTTTGGGATACCAGAATTACTTTGAGATTTAAGTAATAATGTAAGACAGAAGTATTAAAGTTCCCTGGCCTTTAGGATAGTTTCTGAATAAAAAAATCCCTCCCAAACCCTGAGAGTCAGGATCATTAAAAGTTTCAATGGAAACTTCCTTTAGCTCTGGGAGAGAGTTAAAAATAACCATTTCCAGTATCCTGAATCTGGAACCAATGAACACAAAGACCATTGAAGCAATTTAGGCATGTCTCATTCATTTTTGATGCTTTACATATATTATATTTAATAAATTTGAGATTTAAGTAAAATCTTTGATCTCTAGCCAATACCTTGGCAAAATTTCCATTCAGTTCAGGGGAAAGTACTATATATCAGTGCAGAACTGGCAAACTGCTTATGACTGTATGAATTAGATCTCAAAACTTTTTGGAGAAGATACACCATCAGTAGCAGATAATACTGCATAATTTTAGGCTACTGTCACCTAAGCTACATTTGACAGGAAAGAAAATATACTCAGCATTTGTCTATAATGATTTTTTTATTGCTATGCAATAATATCTAATGCCTTCCAGATGCATTCAGGACAATTTGTTCATTTCACTCAGTAATCAAAATGTGTTTTGACTAGTAAGTCCCTATTTATTTTTTTCTGTAATCATTTTTCTTAATGGGAGCATTTTCCAGATGTTGTGTTAGTCTAGTCATCTGGGACCTCTTCCAACTCATGTGGAAAGTTTGCTGTCATAAGCTGTCATTGGCAGTTTTGTTTAACAAGCTGTCTAATTAGTTAACCCCAACGTAGCTACAAAGCAATATATAAGGCATCTGAAACATTGCTCAGAGCAGACATATTCTTTGTTAGGTAAGTGTCACACCTATCTCTACTCAGAGCATTTTGATCAAAGTGCTGCTCTTCAAAAGGAAAATGATGAACTGGAACAGAGAAACCAGACAAGTTTTCCTTTTGAAAGAAGATTTACTTTTATCCTACATTTCCATTTGACATACTTAAACACTAATATTTCAATGATAGATTATGGTTTATAAAATTATGTTCCTTAATAACTAATGTTTTGACAGTATTTTTTCTTACTTTACATTTATATTTTTCAGTATTGTAACCTTAGAAACTGTTGTACTGAAGTGCATCCATGTTAAAAGGAGAAGACTGTGAATGTAGTTTTCATGTAATAGAATTCTGAAAAAAATTACTTCTGTTATTTGTTAATCATGAATTTTCCTAGTCTTACTACAAAATTTAACAGCTAATCAACCAGTAACTAAGAGAGAATTTATGGACTAATTCTAAATTAGCAATTTGTCGTTGAATAATTTTAATACTAATTTTATGTTGTTATTAAACTAGTATTATGTATAGAGATATGCACTACAAATTTTTAAAAAATATGAACTGATTAATTGAATTGCATGTAGTGATGTGAGATTATTTCTTTTTAGGGATGATGTCGTACCTGAAAGTAATGATCATATGGAACATACTTTGCGTATCCATGGTGATCCTTTCACTGTCCTTGATTCAAGAAGTGTCTTCTGAAGGTACTGTAACATATAATGTTGAAGGGAGGGTGTCTAGGATATCTGACAAATACTAAGGATGCTTCAAATGTATCTTCATAAAAATACTAAGTTCTAGAACTTTATATTTATTCAGATAGGCATTATGATTCAGTTTTATCATCACTGAATATTTTCATAAATATATTTTGGTACAGCATGGTCCTCTTTTTTGGAGGAACAACACGTAAATATGAATATAATACGAAATATGTATGAACCTACTTCTTTTTCTGCAGACATATTCTACAGATCTTTTTGCCCTCAGACTGACATATTTAGCCCAAGTGATTTGTAGTATGATTCAAGCAAGAATCTAAAATTACAATATCCACATAATTTGGTTAAAAATATTTAAACACAACAGGCTCAGGGAAAGGAATGTCTATACTGTGCTAAGTGCTTTGCCATTAAATGCACTGTTATTAGCAGCACCAAGGCCAATTTTGGCAATTATTTGTCTAAAACTACAGCTTTTTATTTACTCTCAAAGCTCTGTAATTGATTTCTAACTAAAGTAGCACTGTTATGAAGAAACAGAAGAACTTGCAGCCTGGGAAGTCCTGTGCTGTCACAGTTGTCAGGTACCTATCAACTTGTTCTAGTGATAAAATTGTGTATTACTTGCTGGTAGAAAATAATATATTACTAGTTGATAGGAAAAGACATAACATTTGTATATCTGAGCAGCTCATCAGGGCACAGCAGATATCAGATTCGACCTGCAGGGCAGAGCAGTCTGACTCTGCACCCTCTATAGTTGATGAGAGCCTTCCCACTATTTTCAGCAGAAATCAAGACTCTTGCCAACAGCAACTAGAACCATTTAGGCATTTTCCTTAGAAGTAACTTCAAAACTTACAAGTCACAAACTTAAATAACTGAACCAAAAGGTGTTACTTTTTGGACTTAATTTCCTCCCATAAGGGAAGAAAGGTGCAATATATTGGGCACATATCCATAAAGGAAGATGTCTAGCTTCTCTTTTCAACTACTGTATTAAGAGCCCATTAACTTAAGTCCATTCACTTCTCCATTTATTCCCTAGTCCCACTTCATTATTTGTTAAGCAGTGGTAAGAAACATTATATCTAGCTGCTGAAAATCACAATAGATATAATTATTTGTTATCCCGTGGTCTTCCTTCATACACACACACATGGAGTGTGTGCTGTTAGAAATTGTCTTTGGTGTTGTGTTGTGTTACATGTTATTTCTTGTTATTTTCTTGTTGTTCCTCAATGTTTCAGCTGATTATCTAAACTCTGTTTTAGCTTGCTGATTGTTCAGCTTCTTTGTTTGTATTTAGGGGCACTTCACTTGTGGTCCTGCATGTTTCATTTCCAGAAGAAGCTGTTAGCGTGTTACGTTAGTAGCAATTTCACATAGGAAGGGGAGTTATTGCAGGGCAAATATCTGATCTGGCAGTAGAAGGTAACAAACCACTGCTGAGCTTGAATGCTTGCAGTTTGAAAGCAGACCTCCTGATACCTTGCTTAACAGCTGTAACCTGCACCATTTATTACTATTTAGCATTTTCCAACACTACAGCACTCTAGCAGTAAAGCCACTGTGGGATAAACTTTTATGCTAGTCTGCTAATAAGTAGTCTGCTAATCAACAGAAAGTACTTTATAGAAGATTGCAGGACTAGATCCCAACTGTTCCTAACCTCAGAGTTGATACCAAATTCCTCTCTGACCTCAGTGGGAAAAAAAAATAAAATGTAGAGGGCAGGCAGATTTTGAAAACTGCCAATAAAAATGGCTCCAGGGACCTGTATTTATTATGACAGTGCTCACCAGTTTGCAAGCTAAACTGATTTTATTTTATTACTATAAAGAACATTACCAAAAGTAAAAATCAGTCAAACCTAACAGGCCTGTCAGGTACAGTTGTGCAGACACACATCTATAACCATACGTAGGGTGAGTTAAGGTGGAGAATAAGTCTGCAAAACAATATAGTACCTGGCTGATACACTGCCTAAGTTAAATCTGCATGGGCTAGTTCGGATGCCAGAACTGCTGTGGTCATACTACTGAACCACTCCTCAGGGATTCACTAATCTTCAGGAGAAACAGGCTAAGTTAGCCTCAGCAGAACACCCCCTCTAACCTGAGTGTGTGCTGCTGCTTGTCCTCAGGCTAGCTCAGAGCAGACCTCTGATCCACATACCTTCAGGAGGGGTTGCACGGGTCCCACAGTTTCTGCAATAATGAGTGAAGAAATGGCATTCTGTAGAAAACAAGATAAATCTTATTACTTCGCCATTCAGCATTTCCTTATGTACCATTTTGGTTTAGCAACGTTTACACCAGTGTTGTGTGATTTTAGATTTATCAAGCTGTACAGGGAGATGTGGGGAAGGGTATTCTAGAGAGCATGACTGCCACTGTGATTTTAACTGTCAACACTACATGGAGTGCTGCCCTGACTTCAAGAAATTCTGCACAGTGGGTAAGTTCCCAAAGACAGCCAGTTCCTATCTGCAAGACTTCCCCTCCCCTTTGCTCCAACTCCCTACCACACCAGTGTCTCTCCTCTGAATGCTTAAATGTCTCTTTTAGTTCACTGTGTCCTTGCTCTCCTCTCATACGTGTATTATTCTCCCCCTCAAAAACTCAGTGATAACCTGTCACAACCCATTCAAAGAAAATTGTGCATCCACAGGTTATCACCGAGAATAGGATTTTGCTTTTCAGAAGAGCAGAGCTAGGCAAGAGTGGGGGAAATGGTTTACCTGCTGCTTGTTTTCTTCTCCTTAGTGCGTTTGTACTATATGTTTGTCTCTTATACAAAAAATTGGTAAAAGCAAATTCAGGGTTTACCAGGAAGAAATTTTGGGACATTCCAACTCAAATTTAAGAAGTGTGGAGGCTGTAGGGTCTAATCCAAAGTCAGAGGGTGTCCTTCCATGCATAGAAATTGACTCTGGATCAGAACCACATCGAGTTTGATGGAAAAGATGGTTGGATAAGTATTATTTGATATGCTTTATTTATGTGCAAAATTATATAGTATAGATACAGGTATTTCAAACTATTTTACTGAGAATTAAAAAGTATTTTCTGATGAATCACCAATGTAAAAAATATCAGTGATTTAGATAACTGCAGTTTGTTACGCTACACTGTAGTTCTAGTAAGATTACAGGCATTAAGATAAAATTTCTTAGATCCACCAACACAGGCCGAGTGTTGTTCAAAATGCAGACACAGCACTCCCTAAAATGCCAATTCTGCTGCTTTGAAACGCACACTGGAAACAATTGCACTTCAGTCTTCCCCATCCTGATTTTGATTTGTGAGGGGACATCATAGCTGAAAGTACATACTGAGGTATTTTAATTATGTAGGCTATTTATTTATTGTGGACCAAATTCTAAAGTTATTCTGGCATCTACATAACATTTAATAAAATGTTTAAGGCTAGAGGAAGTCTTCCCTGTTCTACCCTAAATCACTGAATTCAGGCAAGCATAGTAGGTGCCATACTTAAAGCATGCAGGCAGTCTGACTAAGGACTGTTGCCCAGTTAGTGTGTGATCGATGCTGCCTAAATTAGAGAAATGCCAGACATTGTTTATGAATAAAAACTGCCCTAACATCATAAAATAAAAACAATTCTCACCTGTGTATGTGGGATGAATCTACTGGCATCAACAGACTCACTCCACATCCACACTGGTCAAAAGATGTTCAGAATCTGCCTATACAGGTATCTTAATTTTGTTAGACAGTGATTTAATTGTAAAATATGATTTTATGCCCTGTGTGCAGCAAAGACAATGACTTCAGTAGAGACTTATGTACAGAAAAGATACGGGACAAGAATAACAGGTCATACAGCAAATTCTGGAAATACCAAGTGATAGCTAATTGTTGGCTCAATTCTGAGAGATACTAAGCATCCTCAAAAAATATCCACTTCAGGTCTAACATAACCACTTCAATTTAACAGTTAACTAAGTACCTATTAAAGGTACTACTGAATGTTAATAAATATTACATTGTAATGTGATGTAAATGTTCAGGTTCAAATTTTGTCCTTGAAAAATACAGCATGCGTATTTTGCTGAAGTCTGTAACAGCTGTGCACACACTTTCCCAAACAATTCGGTAATTTTTTGAAATGAAACAGAAGTACTGTAGTGACTGAAGTTGTCAGAAGTTAACCAGTAATGCAACATTAAAAGCATGTGGTTATTAATCATGTCAAAACATGGTACATACTCCTTCAGTACTAAAAATTTAAGAACTGTATTAAATAGACTGGGATAACATTTCAAAAATAGTCACTCTGTGCAACTTCGTTAACTCATTCACACAATTAAGTTGCAGTATTTGCCGAGAGACACCAGGTACACTTAGTCATGACATATTTAGGGAAATTACTTTTCAGAAATGCTCTGGTAGACACATCACTCTTGATACAAAGTAGCACCCTAATGAATACCTTTTTGAAAAACCCAACCCAGAATTTAAATACTATTCTTGAGATAACTGCTATTTGATTAGGGAAATGGAAACCTTCTATGATGGGACCTAGCTAAAGTGAATGCTGAGGTCACATTTTATTCCACTATAAATTCTAAATGGTCTCAATATACTGCAATGGCAAAGTGCAGTTCTGGTTGCATGGCCTGATGTAAACCCCACAATTACACAAACGAGTTCTGGATCAGACCAGAATAACCACCCGATTTTATGAAGCTGTTCTTTACATCAGCTTAAGCAAATGACTTCACTGTAGAAAGGTCCCAATGTTAAATGTGAGCTAGCCAAAAATACTAACTCTCTTGTTCTGCCTTACGCAGCACTCTCCTGCAAAGGACGTTGCTTTGAAGCCTTTGAAAGAGGAAGAGAGTGTGACTGTGACGCAGACTGTGAAAGATATGGCAAATGTTGCCCAGACTACACAGAACACTGTAAAGAGGGTAAGAAATTTCTTTATCACTATTTTTTTCGTAGATATATTTAAACAGAGATGCTTTGCATTATTGTAAAACATTAACTGTGCAGGCTTCTCAGGACACAAGAAGTTAGCTACTGAACAAAAACACCAAACCAAAACCAACAAAATCTGATTTCAAATATAAATTGGCCATTTTCTCAAGCATGAACACTTTATGGACACATACTAGTAGATAAACTGGAAGCCATCACAAAGATACAAATTCTGAGGGTAAAGTTTTATTTTGCATTAGCCTCTTTTGGCACTAGCTGCACTCTAATTTACTATCAGAATTGTCACCCAGAATAATACATGTAAGGCCACATTTTGCACATGCACTTCCACTCATACTACTTAAGTTACATCAATAACAGAATTCAAGGACAGAAGCTGGGGGGAATGAATGATATTTTGCAGTAAAAAGCCTAGTTCATCTTACAAAAAAAACCAGTAATGAAGGAAGGTCCAACTCCCTTAAATTCCCCACCCATCCAAAAGTGGAGAATACCTAGTCCATGCACTGAGATAGCACTACTTGCTTTGGGTTACTGCAGTCACTGGCAGCATAGATTGAGAGATGTCCTAGGTCCTGCCCACCTCAAATCCAAAATGGGAAGACCAGCCCAACACAGAAACCCATCCTCTGGGGCAAGAGGGAGGAATTGCAGGATCTGCCTGGTTAGAAGTGGTTACACATTCACACTGCAGCAAAAGGAATTTTAAGAAGATGCACATCTAACCTTTAGGCTGCAAATTCAGTTCAGGGAAGAATTACAGTGACCTACAGTCACTTTTGTTTATTCTGTCTTTCACTACAGAACCTGATGGGGTTTTGTTAGTTGAGCACAAAGGCACAGACCTGGAGGTGCAGTTTCACCTTCATGTAGCTTTAATGACACTAGCAGTGGAATTCTAGTCTAGAAAACACTAACAGAATATCTTTAATTTCATCATGTCCTTAAACTTTCTGGTCCTTACGGACCTAAATTCATTCCTGTGAACTTGGCAAATATGGCTTGGCACCGGGTTGCTGCATTTACAGAACAGACAACTTTCAAGGCAGCCAATTTCCAAAGCCTGGACTTTAAAAAACAAGATGAGTTACAGATTATCATTTGGTTCACTTCACCAAACCACTTCCTGTCCCCAAATGCTGGTATAGCAGCTTGGTTTTGTCACTCCGTTGCACAGTATTTTATATTGAAATAGACTCTGTATTCAACATTTTTTGACTGGATGTCTAGAGGAGGATAAACATCTTGGAAGTGTCTTGAGGTGAATTTGCTGCCTTTGAGGTTGCTTAACGCCTCCCCCTATCTGCAGAGTTTGACATGCATGAATGCTCACAAAAGACAGCTGTTTCACTTGTTCTTCAGTTCAAATATAATGAAAATTTAACCCACTGCTCCTCATCTTAAGAGTTTCTTCCAGTATTTTAATTACTTAGCTTTGCTATTAATTTTTGTAAAAAAAAACCTACCAAAAAATCCCCCAAACCCAGACTACCCTTGTACTCAGTATGTTGGTATTTTTGCTATGTGTGAGAACTGAGAAACCTGTTAAACCTCTTGGAATGATTTTGCTGTTTCTGCATCTTCCGAACACTTTGCCCTGTACAGTGAAGCTAAGTTTACAATGTATATCTAGAGAGCATTTTTATCTTTCCTATCCTCCAGAAGCCCTATATCCCCTGAATACACACACACACACAGAGTTAAGGACTGATCAAACATTTTTGCCTCCACTACTGACTCTGAAAGCCAATTCAGCTCCCAAAGAGATTTTATTCAACAATTACAATTTCTCTCTCTTTCTCAATAAAAGCTTCAGGGTATAGTCCAACACCCAACCTTACTTGCTTTGAGTACTAGCTTGCTATGAAGGTAAATCCTTTGATACCATGGTCGTCACCTTATGATACAAAAATACCGCTCCTTTTGTAAAAAGCTTATTACACATACTTATGGCAGTTACCAGCTCATTTAGTTGAATAAAAAAAAATTTTGCTTGTTCACTGAGCTCCATCATGCTTTTTTCACCACTAGCAAGATCCTTCTACAAGGCTATGATAGTGGGAAGAGATGGTCTCACTTCCAATTGTACCGTTTGACCCAGCAATTAATTTAAAAATATTTTCTGGCTTTTACTGGATGCAAGTGAAATCCCATGCAATCTTCAGAGTTGGAAATTCTGCACACAAACCTCCAGTTTCTCCTAAAACTCAGCCTACTAGATGTTAGCTTAATACTTAGACCTTGCATTGTTTCTTTGGTCCACACCTGCTTTGTAGGTCCTGTCTCTTTCAAGGAAACTATTGCTTTTAAGATGTCTCTCCAAAATGATCACTTGTGTAGAATTATCATGCCTGAAGAACTACAACATAACTAAATCTTCAGGAGATTGTCAAAGTAAATGCTTGGCTAATATGATAGCTCCCAGAGATCCACTATAGTGAGCCAGTCCCAAGTCATCTGTAGTCAAAAAAAAAAGCTGACAAAAAATTAAGACAGATTTTCAGAACGCAGAACTCCACTTGGAATTCATCTTTTCCCCACCTCAAAACTGCCATTAGCAAAGAATGCCTCACCTCAAACTTCTTGGAAAAACATGTCTCCCATCTGTGATGAAACACTTAGGGATCTAAAGGGTATTTTTTCCCTTTTCCCCTGAATAAAGCTATAAAGAATCCTATAGATAGGAAGAAACTTAGATTTATATGGAAGATGGTCACTGAAATTTTGTAATCACTTTCTTCTTATACAGTTGACACCAAGCACCTATAAAGAAAAATGCTCCCATTAACAGATTATTTTATTTCTTTCAGCACACACAGAAAAGGAATCACCAAAAACTCCTCCAGCAAACAAATCAGCATCTAAAAGGTCATCCAAAAATGAGGAAAAGAAGCCAGAGGAAGTAACACAGCCCCATGAAGTTATGGAAGGTAGGAAAGTATATGATTGAAACAGGATGGGTGTTACCTGAAGGAACATTAAAGACCATTTTCCTGCTCTGGAAATAGAAAGCTGATGTGAGACATTACCAGACAGTTACCAAGCTTGGAACCACTCAGTTTATAAACTAATTACCTCACCTAGACCTCAGGATACTGACTTTGGAGAGTTCACTTAGCACAGCTGTTAAAGTGTGGTGATGTCTCCAGCGTCCCTATTGGATTTTCACACACATCTTCCAAAAATACGTTACACACCATTGTCAGTTTTGGACAAACTCCACTGCTGAAACAGGAAGGGTGTTGTATTTTGGGACAGTAATGAATTGGCAGGACCAAGACAGGAAAATCTCCTAGCAGGTTTCTCTAGCTTTAATCAAGTCAGGCCTCATGGAGCTTCAGAAAACACATATTTATTTTTTCTGAATGGAAAATATGTTGCTTTCCTGTGTTCTTTGATATTCTGTTCCAGCATTTTAAGTGATAACCAAGGAGATCAGTTTGAAGTTGAAACCTCTAGTAACAAGAATGAAATAACACTAGAAATCAATTTTGGCCAACATTTTAACACCTACCCTTTTTTTTTTTTTTTTTTTTTAATTTTAGATTTGGAGTACTTGCCTTTCCACTGTGGCAATTTCCTATTAGAAAAAAAATTGATATAGTGGGTTAAATGAAATAAAATCAAGGAAATACAAATAAATATTAGCAGGATCCCACTTGGCTTATGGTATTTCAGACACACTGGGTGGGAGGAAAACTTGTTCTGTAACACTCAGCTCATACCGCACTGTTTCTACAATATATTTACACAGGGATTATTTCTCACACTGCAGTATTGTAAATTCTTCCATTCTGCTGGGAGACACACAGCATCAGTGCTGCTAACAGTCATCAGGCCATGACCATCAGCAGTAGCTCAGATCTTTTTATATTTTTAGATTTGTTCAAAAGCTGAACATGGCCCCAAACCACATGATGCTGCACTTGTTTTTTTCAGGTTTTCAAGAAACAAATGCTTATTCAGCTGTAACGGTAGAGAGCAACACAGCAGGAATCCTAGAAAACAAAACAAAACCTATGTGAAAACAGAACTAAAGGCAAAACTTCAGAGAGATAACACTTAGTGAGAGATTAAACTGCAGAAGCATTTACTGTTACTTTTTACTGAATATAGCTATATTAACAATTTGACTCAAGTCAATGTAACTATATACATACAAGTAAAGAGAGTCTTAAAGCTGTAAATAACAAAGAGGAAAACCATCTGAGACATAAAGGTACAGTAGGAGATACAGTCAGGTGTCTGTATTCAGAAAGTTTCTTTTCTTCCCATTTCCCTACCTATCTCCTTAAAGTCCAGGTCACTGCAGGCCATTTTACAGTTAAGGTCAGAGTAATAAATCAAAAGAACAGACTAAGAAGGGAAGTGTCTTATTAGAAGGACTATATTTTATAGTGTGGTTCCCCTTCCATGTAAAAGGACGGAAACACCAGGTGGCCTCACCTACAAACACCAAACTAAAACCCATAATGCTGCACTCAAAGTTGCGACAGCTGAGCCAAAGGATTACTTAAAACTTAGCTAAGCTGCTGCAAAGTCTTATGCAGACAAAAGGAATTCACATTTACCCCAAACCAAGTTAGTTTTGCTCTTCTAAATTATTTATCTTTTGACAGTTACCTAAGTCCCTAAACTGGCATTTTACCTCGTTTTACACATACCCTTTTTTTTCACCAGTATAAATAAATGTTTCAACCACTTTAAAGCTAATTAAGTGCAATTTTACACAGGAAGCTTTTAGAGCAAAGACCGTAAAAACAATTACTGCTATTCAAAAGATAAGCAGCTCTTTCTAATTGATATGATAAATTAATATGCAATTGATGCATGCACTGCAATTCCAATGTCTGAATTTAATATATATTTCTTTTCTCATAGATAATAGCAGTGAACTGGAAAATAAAGCGACCAGTCCTGCTCCAACTACAAAACACCCTGATACAACCACAACAATCAAAGCAACTACATCAGGTCCAAAACCCTCTTTACCACCTACTACAAGTACTACCATAAAAGAAACAACTACCAAAGAGACCACAATGGGTCAGAAAGATACCCCTGTGACAACAGCAGCACCAACGACCAAAACAGACTCTCCCACCACCCAGAAGCCTAAAGACACAACCCCTGAAGCCACAGAGGCACCACTGACAGAGGCAGACTATCCCACCACCGCTAAGGTTGAAGATATGACTGCTCAGGCCACAGAGGAAACGATGACTGAAGCAGACTCTCCCACCACCCCCAAACCTGAAGAAACAACCCCTGAAGCCAAAGAGGCACCAACAACCAAGGCAGACTCTCCCACCACCCCCAAACCTGAAGAAACAACCCCTGAAGCCACAGAGGCACCAACAACCAAGGCAGACTCTCCCACCACCTCCAAACCTGAAGACACAACCCCAGAGGCACCAACAACCAAGGCAGACTCTCCCACCACCCCCAAACCTGAAGACACAACCCCAGAGGCACCAACGACCAAGGCAGACTCTCCCACCACCCCCAAACCTGAAGACACAACCCCAGAGGCACCAACGACCAAGGCAGACTCTCCCACCACCCCCAAACCTGAAGACACAACCCCAGAGGCACCAACGACCAAGGCAGACTCTCCCACCACCCCCAAACCTGAAGAAACAACCCCAGAGGCACCAACAACCAAGGCAGACTCTCCCACCACCCCCAAACCTGAAGACACAACCCCTGAAGCCACAGAGGCACCAACGACCAAGGCAGACTCTCCCACCACCCCCAAACCTGAAGACACAACCCCAGAGGCACCAACGACCAAGGCAGACTCTCCCACCACCCCCAAACCTGAAGACACAACCCCAGAGGCACCAACGACCAAGGCAGACTCTCCCACCACCCCCAAACCTGAAGAAACAACCCCAGAGGCACCAACAACCAAGGCAGACTCTCCCACCACCCCCAAACCTGAAGACACAACCCCTGAAGCCACAGAGGCACCAACGACCAAGGCAGACTCTCCCACCACCTCCAAACCTGAAGACACAACCTCAGAGGCACCAACGACCAAGGCAGACTCTCCCACCACCCCGAAACCTGAGGAAACAACCCCTGAAGCCACAGAGGCACCAACAACCAAGGCAGACTCTCCCACCACCTCCAAACCTGAAGACACAACCCCAGAGGCACCAACAACCAAGGCAGACTCTCCCACCACCCCCAAACCTGAAGAGACAACTGCAGAGGACGCAGAGGCCACAGAGGCATCACTGACAGAGGCAGACTCTCCCACCACCCAGAAACCTGAAGACACAACCCCAGAGGCCACAGAGGCATCATTGACTGAGGCAGACTCTCCCACCACCCCCAAACCTGAAGAGACAACTGCAGAGGACGCAGAGGCCACAGAGGTATCACTGACAGAGGCAGACTCTCCCACCACCCAGAAACCTGAAGACACAACCCCAGAGGCCACAGAGGCATCATTGACTGAGGCAGACTCTCCCACCACCCCCAAACCTGAAAACACAACCCCAGAGTCACCAACAACCAAGGCAGACTCTCCCACCACCCTGAAACCTGAAGACATAACCCCTGAAGCCACAGAGGTACCAACAACCGAGCCCGTGACTCCCACCACCCCAAAAGCTGAGGAGACAACCCTGGACACCACAGAGGCACCAATGACCAAGGTAGACTCTCCCACCACCCCCAAACCTGAAGACACAACCCCTGAAGCCACAGAGGCACCAATGACCAAGGCAGACTCTCCCACCACCCCCAAGCCTGAAGACACAACCCCTGAAGCCACAGAGGCACCAACGACCAAGGCAGACTCTCCCACCACCTCCAAACCTGAAGACACAACCCCAGAGGCACCAATGACCAAGGCAGACTCTCCCACCACCTCCAAACCTGAAGACACAACCCCTGAAGCCACAGAGGCACCAACGACCAAGGCAGACTCTCCCACCACCTCCAAACCTGAAGACACAACCCCAGAGGCCACTGAGGCACCAACAACGAAGGCAGACTCCTCCACCACCCTGAAACCTGAAGAAACAACCCCTGAAGCCACAGAGACACCAACGACCAAGCCTGTGACTCCCACCACCCCAAAAGCTGAGGAGACAACCCCAGAGGCCACAGAGGCACCAACAACCAAGGCAGACTCTCCCACCACCCCCAAACCTGAAGACACAACCCCTGAAGCCAAAGAGGCACCAACAACGAAGGCAGACTCCCCCACCACCCTGAAACCTGAAGAAACAACCCCTGAAGCCACAGAGACACCAACGACCAAGCCTGTGACTCCCACCACCCCAAAAGCTGAGGAGACAACCCCAGAGGCCACAGAGGCATCAATGACCAAGGCAGACTCTCCCACCACCCCCAAACCTGAAGACACAACCTCAGAGGCACCAACAACCAAGGCAGACTCTCCCACCACCCCCAAACCTGAAGAAACAACCCCTGAAGCCACAGAGGCACCAACAACCAAGGCAGACTCTCCCACCTCTCTGAAACCTGAAGACACAACCCCAGAGGCCACTGAGGCACCAACTATCAAGGCAGACTCCCCCACCACCCTGAAACCTGAAGAAACAACCCCTGAAGCCAAAGAGGCACCAACGACCAAGCCTGTGACTCCCACCACCCCAAAAGCTGAGGAGACAACCCCAGAGGCCACAGAGGCACCAATGACCAAGGTAGACTCTCCCACCACCCCCAAACCTGAAGACACAACCCCAGAGGCACTAATGACCAAGGCAGCCTCTTCCACCACCCTGAAACCTGAAGACACAACTCCTGAAGACACAGAGGCACCAACAACCAAGGCAGACTCTCCCACCACCTCCAAACCTGAAGACGCAACCCCAGAGGCACCAATAACCAAGGCTGACTCCCTCACAACCCCAAAAGCAGAAGACACAACCCCAGAGGCCACAGAGGCACCAACGACCAAGGCAGCCTCTCCCACCACCCCGAAACCTGAAGACACAACCCCAGAGGCTCCCACCACCAAGGTAGACTCTCCCACTACCCCTAAACTGGAAAAGGCAGAGGCAGACTCTCCCAACACCCCTGAGGTTAAGGGGACTACCCCTGCAGCTACTGAGGCTGACACCACCGCCATACAGAAAACAGCACCTCTTGAAATGACAACTACTGTCCCTGGATCAGTAACAACTGCTAAAAAAGACACAACCACTCAAAGCCATGAGGTGGTCACAACTAGGAAGGAAACACCCATACCTGAAGCAGACACGACAGTTTCAGAAACAACAGCAGAGAAGAAACTTACAACTCCTGCACCTAAAGTAGCAACCAGCACAACTGCAAAAGACATGACTACAGCAGTAGAAAGGATAGTGGTGACTGCAGCTAGGACTACTGAGATTGTAAGAATACCGGACAAAAAAGACAAAACAACAGCTAAAACTGTTACTACTCCTATAACCAAAGAGACAACAACTAAAATAGAAACAACCACTGTGAACAAAGACATAACTACACCCAAGAAAGACAAAACTACTGTGCTTAAAGACATTTTAACAACAAAAAGTAGGAAATACACAACTACTGTAACTACGGTTATAACAGCTAAACCAGATGACTCTCCTGAAGTTATGGATGATATTCCCAATACAACACCTACAGCCAAGGAAGCTGTCACTACAGCAGCTGAATCAGAAGCAACTACTGCAGACAAAAAGACTACAGCAACGGCTGCAGAAAAAGAAGCAAGCCCAGCTAAACAAGACAAGACTCCCATACCAAAAGAGACTTTAACAGCTAAGAAAGAAGAAAGCCCTGTGGGAACAGCAACTGTAACAACAGCAGCCGCAGCAGCTACAACTCCATTGCCCAAGCCTACCGTGTTGGCAACAACTGCCAAAACAGATTCAACTCCTAAACCCAGGGATGTAACAACTAAAAGAGACACAACTATGGAAACTAAGCAGACTGTAACAGCAGCAGCTAAAGAGAGCACAAGTAGTACTTGTGTTGTAGAGACAACAACAGCTGGTAAAGACTTAACAACGATCAAAAAAACTAGCATCACACCTGAAAAAGAAATGGGAGATGACACTGAAAAGGCCCCTACTATTGACAAAGGAGAGGAAACTACAGTTACCAAACAGAACACTACAAGAGATAAAAAAGACACCATAGAAGAAATGTTTATTGTTTCTAAAGGGACATCCAAGCCAACTATACATTTCCAGGAAGTTACTGACACGAGAGACGAGCCTCATCCAGCCGACCCTGAAACTCTGCCAATAAAAGAGGAGCCTGACACAAACAACAAGCCTTTAATACAAACTGCGGACTTGCCAATTTTAACTGGAGAAACACAAGGTAATTGCATTCCAGTAGGTACAAAAGCACCAATAACTCCACCAGAGAGCACAACAAAACACGTGAGTAAAGCACATGCAAGACCTTTCTATCTGGTGCCACAAGAACATGGCACTCCTGTCCTGATGGTCAACCATAACCACGGTGCTACAGCTGCCAGCATCCTGAATACTGGTACCTTGGTTTTCAATTGTGTTAATGAAATTCTCCAGGTACTTTAGAGCATGATCTTGTTTCAGTAATTGGTTTCAGTAATTTGTCCTGCTGAAAAATGTTTGCTTTAGTGGTACTACCTACTTGGGTCCTGTAGAAGATGCAAACAGAAAAAAGTCAAGGAAAAAGAAGATAAATTTCTAAATCCCATGAAAACATTGCTAGGGAGGAAAACATTGCTGAATATCCACCGTTACTCATGGTACCTAACGTAGCATTTTGTAGTCACATACAAAAAATGTCACGTAAGATAGACAAGAAGTCTTTTCCTTGTATTCTCTATCCTCTGTGCTTTTTGCCACAATGTTTTTCATGTCCTCACTATTTATTTTAATCAGAGATAGCCTGCAGGTTCTTGGGCATTTCTTTTTCCAATCATATACTGACAGATATTTTGGAGAGAAAAAAAAAAAAGTTTTTTTAGATGGGAAATACTTGGAGTTTTGTCCAAACCAGGTTCATCCTTCCTTTATATTTAACTGAAAATAAATGTAAATGCTTTTTTTAAGAAATGAGGAGGGGGAAGCGAACCCACTAGTGTAGCTTGGAGAAACATCAAGTAAACATCCCAGAGCGTGAAGAAATTAAATGAGGGATGTAGCATACAATGCATTTATAGGTCTTTTTCTGAATTACAAGTACTTAGGTAAGCAATAAGCAAAGATATACCTAGTCATGTAAACGGCTGGTCTTGCACTCCTGGGATCAAAACATGAGAGTCAAACTCTCCAGGAATGTATCTCAAATGAGTAATTAAACCCTTTGCATGAGAAGCGCCAGGCAGAGGCCTGAACGGCAGAGAGCCCCCGCCATCACCGGGCGCAACCGATCACATTTAACAGCCATAGTGCTGCTGGCGGAGGGCTGGGGAGGTAACGCCGTTTTTTGTGGAATGTTCAACAAACCCGAGCCACTGTGTTTTGCAGAGAAAGACCTGTGCAGCGGGAAGCCGGCAGATGGCATGGTGGCCCTGCCGAACGGCACCCTGGCCGTCTTCCGAGGTAGGTAGGTAGGTAGGCCGGCCCCGGCCCCGGCCCCGGCCCCGGCCCCCCTCCTCCCCTGCCGCCCTCACCGGCCCCGGCCCGGCCCCGACCCCCCGGAGACCCTTCAGCGCTCCAAGGCCCTCACGAAGCGAGGCCTGAGCCCGGTGGCTTTCCCCCCCTCTGCGCCGCGCACCCGAGGGCAGGAGCGAGGGAGGGCAGGCGGGACGATCCCCGCTTCCGGCGCCTTCCTCCCTGCGTGCTTCTGTCTGTCCATCTGTCGGCCCACACGCGTTTCACCGTGTCCCCTCCCGCCGCGCAGGTCACTACTACTGGCTGCTGAACGGCAGGAGCCGGCCGACCACCAGCCCGCGCCGAATCAGCGACGGCTGGGGCATCCCGTCCCCCATCGACGCCGTCTTCTCCAGGTGCAACTGCGATGGCAAGACCTTCTTCATCAAGGTGGGGAGCGAGCGCGGCGGGAGGCAGCCGAGGAGGTGCGAGGGGCAGCTCAGCTGGAGGGAGGGCGCAGGTTTTGAAAGGCAGCCCCGCTGAAGAGGAGCCTTGCGGTGCTCTGGGGGGCCGCATTGTGCATTTTTTAGAGAAAATGGCCTTTTCCAACAGCGCGGTGGGTTTGAAACTCTGCAGGTGAAGTTCAGTGTCTCTTCCCCAGCTCCCCCCTCTCATCTGCCTTGAGATGGTGCTTGTCAGGGAAAACCTCAGTTCAGTGCGTTCTTCCCCTGTAACTGGCTAGGAGACAAAGCTTTGGCAGAGTAACTGATACTACGTATGAGCCACACTTCGAAGAAAAATCCAACTCTTTAAAATACGGGTATTTCATGGTGTCTCTCCCTCGCCCAAACATGGCCTAAGTTTGTTCCTAACACATTTCCCTTCCTGAAAGATTATTAAATGCACACACCTCATTATAGACATTGTATGGTTATTTCCCAATTGATCATTCAGTCCTGGAATTCAAGCAGCTTTTTCTATCTGTGAGAACTTACAGATTTAGAAAGCAAATGGCTTTGTTCAGTAACCGCTCTTAACAGTTCATTTCTAAGATATTCTATCCCTACTCAAAGGCAGTGTTAAAAGACTGCAGAAGGTGTTTTATGAAGTTGTAATATTTTTTCCTGTTTTTAATGGATGTAGGAGTGGTTCCAGTCAGTTTTACAATGTAGTCATCAAAATGCTAGTGTTATGATTATTTTTCACGTCTGTGTTGAAGCTCAATTACCAAGAATGAATTTCCTCTAAATGTCCTTTTTTCCTTAAATCATTAGGGTCCCCAATACTGGCGTTTCACTAATGGTGTTATGGATAAAGGCTATCCCAAACCTCTTGCAAATGGATTTGCAGGCCTACGTGGGAAAATAGTAGCAACCCTCCCCGTGGCAAGATACAACAACAGACCAGAATCTGTTTATTTTATCAAAAAAGGTACATCTCATATTTCAGAAGTTCACAGATGATCAAAATGTTCTTGAATTGCCTTAGGAATAAAACACTCCTTCTCTTGAGTGAAAGATGTATTTCTTTCAAAAACAAACCTAAGTGATGTCAGAGTGTGCTAGATGGTCAAAAATTTGTGTTCGTACTTCCAGATCTTTTAAGTGCATTTTAAAATTGACAGGACTGTAAGGGACAGAATCCAGCATTGTACCAGACAAACATTAAAGTAAGTTTTATCTGGTGGTAAAACTATTTTGGTCTCAAGTTAATTAGAGAAGGGAAGGCTTTAATCTTACTAGTTCATAACTGTGTATGGCAATCTCCCTTCCTATTTCATATTTTAAATTAATGTAATTTCCTTATATGAATGATGTACTGCCAACATAAGAATTGCTATCTGAATTTAAAAAGTAGAGGTTAACAAAGCACAAATCCTTTTCTGGACTCTAGGCCTCCTCTCATGCAGCCTAAAATGATGATCTAACCGTCTCCTTGATAAATCGGAATGATGGCAACAAAAACAGTTCCCCTGGAATTCTACTTAGAACAGTAACTGTAATGAACCTGCAGAAGGTATCATCACATCTAGAAACACATGTTGGGTTTAGAGAGCAAGGCTTTATCTCAAAATGTAGGAACAGATACAAAAAGCTGAAGGCTGCCACAGTTGTAGATGTATTAAAATGATGCTATTGTTCTCCTGCATGCAAGATGGATATCAGTGACATTTTCATATCTGATCTAGCTGGTGGTTTGTGGTTGGTTTTTTTTAACCAAATGAAACAAATGTCTATTTTAGATGGCAATATGCAACAGTACGTGTACAAACAAGAACCAGCCAAGAAGTGTCAAAGAAGAAGCCAGGTTACCATAAGATACCCAGCTTATGTCCCAAGACTTGTAATAAGGAGACGCTTTCAACGTGCAGTAAGAATGCCAACCATTATTCAGACTGTCAGAATCAACCCGTATCCATCTGGTAACTTATGTTTATTAAGCTTCTTTTATACAACCGTTTTACTCTTAGTAGTTTCTGAAACACAACATTCTGTTCCATTTTTTTAAAATATAGTACTTTTAAAGTTTTTTAATCCAACAGATCTCGCTTGCTGTAGATTATACAAGCAAATGATAGCTTACAGCAGACACACTGTGACACCTCCTAAGTGAAGTTTTCTTTTGCTTGCAGGAGTTTTGCATAAGGAAATCAAAATGACTGCCTACTGGAGAGGGCTCCCGAAAGTTATTCATTCAACTATATCACTACCCAACTACAATAAGCCAGATGGCTATGATTATTATGCCTTCTCTTACAGTAAGTTAAAGCTAATACAAGTTACTATGTATCTCAAAAGACTAAGGGATGGGGAAGAAAGAAGCCCATGTACCTCTCAGCTTTCCAAAGCATGAAGGTTACCACTTGTGGTTCTGCAAGACTGATTTTAAGAACTACTAAAAACTCCTGAGAATTAAATTGTTGCCTGTCATCGAGAGATGTTTCTATTAAAAAAAAATAAATAATCAATAGTTACAGGACAACTAGCAGCAACCAGGTACAATGATTCAAACTAGCCAGTTGCAGAAAGCATTGCTGTAAGAGTTCAGGCTTATAAAGTGACAAAAAACCTGACACTTAAATGCAGAATTGTATTAATGATAGATTGAAATCCTTTGACCACTATACATTGATAGTTTTTTCACTGGCTTCCATGGAACTATGTTTCTGACAAAACAAAAACAGGAGGGACATGAACCATTTTGTTTTACAGGAAAAAATTATTTATTTATGATTCCAGATTAGGTAGATCCTTTCACTCTAGCCAGGATCATGTAAAAGCATTCCTCAGAATTTTCTGGATGATTCAGAAAAAAAAGCTCTAAGAACTAGCCGTATCCACATGCGGGATATTAAAGTAAGTCTCTACCGGTATGACCTAATTCCTAACCTTAACATAGGCCAATTCACACTCATGGACCACAGAGTTCCCACTGTAGACAGTGCAGGATTGTTTTGTTTCTAGTTCATTTGATTTCCAAATTCTTACGTCTATTTCTTGTGTTCTAGCAGTATAAGGTTATTCTTACCTACTCCCTGTTCTTGGGACAGATTTAATTACTAGCAGTACTGTAAAACTTAGCTAAACACAAAGAAGGACATGTAAAAAAGTTGAGGACAGAAATTGATTGTTAGCGCCTCTCAACTCCATTTATGTATGTAGAATGAAAAATCTGTTACTCTTGCCTAAATGAAATTGAAGGAAGGTTTTAACTTCAGGGTTCTTTCCATGTACTAAATGTAGTTCCTGGAATTTAATTCTGACATACCTTCTTTTCAGATCGGTACTACAGTTTGGATGTTGGCAGAAGAATAGCAAGACCTGTTACCACTCTCACAGGAAAGACTGTATCTAAAGACTGGTACAACTGTCCTAGCAAGTGATGCATAGTAGAGGATTTTAAAAAAAGATGCCATTTGAATGTTGACATTTTGTCTAATTTTATTAATAAAGACATTGAAATGTGTGCACACAAATCTAAGTATAAAATGCTGCTTTAAGCTCTGGCTTCATTACACTAAAGCAACCACAGGCAAACTGGCACTTTTGTATACGCAGCTGTAATTACTTTACAGATCATTTAACTAATATTTCCTCTGTTCAGGCCTCCTCTGCCTCCCATTGCATGAGTTACACCTGCATTGGGAAAGAAAACAAATGCATTAATGTAAATCCTTTTCACCCTTTTAATCAACCATTGATACATGTGATGCTTCATTCTTCTGTAAGGAATTGCTACTGCAGTGGAGCACTTCCTTTCTGGTAAAATTCAGGGCTCCCCCTCCCTCCCCTCCATTACACTTCTGTCATTTAAAAGGGTGCTGTTGACTTGTGATCCTATCTCAAGCCCTGTGCTGAAAGAACAAGTATAGAATTCTTACACCATATTTGAAATAAGTTGGTCCATCCCTTTTGTTATTAAAGAAATTGTGATCAGCTAGAAAGAAAAAAAATCTATCACAGGTCCACCTCCTCACTTTTTTTTTTTCTTTAAAATATCAGATACCTCCGTTTCAATGCTAGTATCAAGTCTTCTACAATATTAATATAATGCCAAACTGAATACAATTCATGTAAGGATCTTTCTTAATACAGAAGTTGCAAACAATAATTTATTGTCATGGTTCAACTCTATATTGCATTACAAAAGTCTGTAAGACTTCCATAAACTTTTTCTGTTGTTTTTTTTAAATCAGTGTTAAGACTTAGTGATATAACTGGAACTCTTAATGTACCAAATGGGAAACTGATATGTAATGTTAAAGATTTCTAAACTTATATCCTAACATTTTAAAAAATCTTTTAAAACCTTGCGAAGTTTAAGATCTACTTCCATTTACTTTCTCTCCACTGATACGAACCAAGTGCCACATAAGAAGAAAGTTTGCCTATTTAAAAAATGCTCAGACTAACATACTAAAACAAAACTACAGAGCTCTTAGGGTAACATATTGAAAGCTAGGGCAGGGATGCTGTATTAGTCAGTGACTTACAAGCAAACACAGGCGTATAAAGTAGTACTTCATATATGGTCCCCACACGAAGAAAGTGCTAAAAACTTGTTTGAAAAAGTCTGAATTTGAGCAACCATGAACACTTACCCCTCTGTCTGTTGAACTGACGACCACGAACACCAGTTCTTAATGTTGGTGGCTGAAGTCTGACACGTCGAAACGGCTTAGGCTGATTACTGCTTGTGTCTGTGAAGAAGTGGAAATGCAGGAAAGAATGTCTGTGTATAGTACAGTTTCTCACTGTTAATGTTTACATGATTTGATACGCATTATGCTCTTGAATTTAAAATTATGGAGGTGCATCCTTACTTCATCGACATCTTCTCGGATATAAATAAAAGCCTCAAAACAAGTAAGTTTGGGACTTCTTTCATTACCTATGCTAGGTGATAAACTGGTAACTCAAGAGTAATTTACTTACTCTTCTCTGATGATTTAATTGAATGAAAATGTATTTTTAAATCTGACATCAAACATAACAGTGGACAGAATCACCAAAGTATCAGAAACTTGTGCTCCTTGAAGCATTATTCTTACTACAGCCTACTCTAGTTACTGCGGTTCAAGTAAAAATTGTTTGCCATTAAGACTATAGGCATCAAAATGTGATCTTGCTCTAAGAGTTCTATCTTATTTTGTGTATCTTGGCTACCAGCAGTGCGTGACGCTGGTCCAAAAAGTTCCCACACTTAATGAAATGGTATGAAATAACTTTCCAGCAATTAACCTCACCTGCAGATGAACTAGAAGGAGGATCTTGACTAGTCGAAGGAAGATCTGACTCATCAGATGCTTGAACAGATTCTTCTTCTTGCTGGCTATCAATTTCTAGGCCTGCTTCTGAAGTAATTCTAGAAGTGGGGGAGGGGGAGGAAAAACATTTAAGTGTCTTCAGATAGTTTCAAAAAGGTCAAGAAAAAAAATATCACCTTGGAGCAGAAAGATTCCTATGCAAATGCCTTTCCCCAGAAATTCTCACCTGTTCTATTGTTTTGTCATGTCCCCCCTTCCCCAATCATGAAAGATTTATATGGCTTTTAGAAAAATAACAATGTAATTTCCTTGATATGCAGCCCAACTCCAGATGAATATTCAACATACTAATTGTCTTTCAGAGAAGGTCATAGAAGCTATTTAGTAACAATAACTAAAAAACTTAACATGATGGTTGGTGGTGTTTATGTTTAGACAGGGGAAGAATGAAGCGGAGGGACCGCACTGACCGGTTATGCCTAAAGATCACTCATTGGTGCAATACCTAAGTTATTTGGGCTCGGTCTTCAAAAGACAAAAACCAAAGAGCATTATAGGGCTGGAAAAAAATTAAACATTCAGTTTAGTTTAAATGCAGCTCACTTTTTGGTATACATTTTATTTACCTTGACTAGTATATAAAAACTGTTAGAAGATGATAACTGAAACTCAAAAACTGTCAAAATACCTGTTCTCTACTATCAACACACTGACTTGCTCTCCTATCAAGCTAAAAGCCTGTTTCAAACTACAGATTGTTCTGTGAACCACTTACTTCCTCTATGGATATACTTCTCATTCACTAAAGATTAGATGGTTTTGTAAGAAACAAATATGAGACCTTAACATTAGAATACCCATCCTATGTTCTATCTACTCATAGGCAGACTATTGCAGTCCAAGTTGGTGCTGCATCAAGAAAATTGTGTGGCATATTTAACTTGCAGCATTAACCCTTCATTTTCTTATGGCCAAACCTCCTACCTCCTGCAATCAGTAGATAAAAGTTTAGGTAAATTGTGAACTACACATCTTTTATTATGCAACCAATAAAAACCAAGAGTAAAATACAGCATTAAATGATAACCTATCCCCTTTTAGATTTGTAATGTATTTGGATCATAATACAAAATGTAGCTATTATTATAAATACTAAAAATTGCACCTGCAAAGTGGAAGACAAAATAATTTGTGTATCAAATTCTTAAGAACTGCTTATTCCCCTCCTTTGTGCTACATTTTTTGTACTTGCACTGCCTTAACTGAATGACGTCATTATACGTGCTTGCTTTGTAATGAGGAGTGATTTTCTCTATTAACAAAGAGGAATGCTTTAGCCTTTATTCTACAAAGCCCAGTCCTTCAAACTGAGGTCTTTACCATCAGTATTTGACTACTACAGAGCCCTCTGCATTCTGAAAAAATACAGAAATCTTTTTTTTGTTTTGTGACTTTTATATTAGCTATGTTAAATCAGAAGAAGAAAACCTTTGGGTTTAGATGAAAAGGTCAGATTGTACTACTTCACAAAATTACTAAATCCTGTTTGAGATGTCCATTCTACTAGAACAGGTTAAACTGAAAATGAGTCACAGGCACACTTAGATGAAAACAAATCATTAAAACTAATATGACATCAAGTCTTAGTGAACCAAACAAGTCATAGTTTACCCTTCAGATTCTGCCTCTGCAAAAACTTCATCCCCATCATCGCCCGCTCCAGCCTCTGTAGTGGTGGACAGATTGCCAGTAGATGTTGTAACCATTGGAACAGACTGAGAAGCATGCTCTGAAGCGTCCGCTGATGCACTTTCAGTAAAAACTGTTACTGTACAGGAAAGGTAGTTTCATAAACATCAAGTTAGTTTGAATCTCCTACAGAAAATCTATGGAAATCTTAGGCATGTCAGGGAAAGGTCTCCTGAATACTCCTGACGTAGCAATAAGCACTATAATGGCAAAAATCTAACTCTCTTCTGGAACGTCAAGGTTTCCAACCTTTACTTCAGCCTGAAAATTTCTTGCCACTTACCTGGTGCTGCTACTTGTAATGGTGTTGTGGGAACGCTACGACCACCTGATTCTTCCTCATGAGCAAGGAATAGTGGGGTTTCATACATTCCTAAACCTGCAACACAAAGTTTTATTGACAATTAGAATAGCCAGCTGAAAACCAGATTAACTGTACACTTGATGAAATCCACTGATTTGTACTTAAACATAGAGATTTTTCTTATTTTAAGCTGAGCTGACTTACTGCCAAAGCTAATTATAATTTATTGAAAGGTAAAACCTTGATAAAAATATTTCTATTTGTTCTACTTTCATCCTTTTCTTATGCCATTGTTGTGCTGTGAGCTTTCTTCAAAGAACAGCATACTCTTCCATGCTGACAGGGATGCAGGGGAAAGGGACTGATCCAGCACAACAGCAAAACCAGTATAGACAAACTGCCTGGCCAGCTCTTAGCAGGTAAGGATATATCCCAAGGATTTCTTTGCATTTGCTGTTTTCCCCTATTACGTTACTTCTGGAAAACTACAATCAACAGTAAAATTAAAGTTAAAAGCCATTCCTTCAATATTTCATTTTTCCTTAAATGAAATTTCTTGTGCCCAGCAGGCAATTTGTCCTACATAAAATTTCATCTTCTCCGGTTCACAAGCCTGTTGCTCCTACCTAAAGAAGCATTGTACTTTTAAAACCATATTGCAAATAGAAGTGAAACAGCTTGAAGGAAACACCTTTTTACTTTGTTAGTCTCCCTCTGCTGACAATTAAGAGTCGCAGGTTTCCACACGTCAACAAGTACCTGAAGTAGAATTGCGTTTTACTGACTGCGTTATTTGTTTTCCACTCTAGCAACCACAGAAAAGAAAGTACAGAAATGGTTTACCTCCTTGTGATGCAAGCTGACCAAGATCAGAGTGACTTGAGCTAGTTTGTGGCATATCTTCAGGGGGTCCAAATCTGAATCTAGGAACTCCAGCTACCTGGGGGGAACTACCAAAATAAAGATTTCAGGAATTCTGCAATTTTTCCAATGATTGGAGAGGGAACAAAAAGAAAGACAAGGCAAAAAAAAAAAAAAAAAAAAAAGAGAAGGCAAAACACCCCCAGACAGCTTTCTGACCAAAACAAGAGAACAAATTATGCATGAGACAAAATGAATTAATATTGACCATAAAAATCAGCTAAACTACTGCTAATTAAATAGCAATTAGTTTCTCAAAAATATTTGGACTGCATCTGAAATTAGTATAAGCAGTCCTGAAGAGAATATTCTTTACTTATTCATCCTATGAATTCTCACAATTTTAAGTGGATTGCTGAACATGTCCAGAACTGTCCCAAATCCAGAAATGGAGATAACTTTTCCTACTTTATTGGTAATATTAGGGGGCAGTGGGGGTGATGACACGGGACAGAGCGGGGAAGGAAATGAAAAAGAACAACCTGTTTTTTTTTTTTTACTTAATCTCTTCTTAAGTCAGTCACAATACTGTCCTGGCTTCAGCTGGGACAGAGTTGTCTTCCTAGTAGCTGGTACAGTGCTGTTTCTGAGTTAGGTATGAGAAGAATGTTGAGAACACGGATGTTTTCAGTTGTTGCTAAGTAATGTTTAGTCTAAAGTCAAGGATTTTTCAGCTTCTGATGCCCAGCCAGCAAGAAGGCTGGAGGGGCACGAGAAGTTGGGAGGGGACACAGCCAGGGCAGCTGACCCAAAGTGGCCAAAGGGATATTCCATACCGTGTGATGTCATGCCCAGTATATAAACTGGGGGGAGTGGGGATGGGGGGATCGCTGCTTGGGGACTAACTGAGTGTCAATCGGCATGTGGTGAGCAATTGCACTGTGCATCATTTGCATATTCCAATCCTTTTATTATTACTGTTGTCATTTTATTAGTGTTATGATTATTGTTATTAGTTTCTTCTTTTCTTTCTATTAAACCGTTCTTATCTCAACCCACGAGTTTTACTTTTTTTCTTTTCCCGATTTTCTCCCCCATCCCACTGGGTGGGGGGAAAACGAGTGAGCGGCTGCATGGTACTTAGTTGCTGGCTGGGGTTAAACCACAACAAATACATTGGAGATGATCTGTCTCCTACTTTCGTAATTTGCTGATAAGTTTCATGATACACAGTTCAAATAATGATTACTTATCTGTAGATGCAGTCATCTATCATACTACTTAACATATTTTAGCATGTTACTCCAATTACAGGTTCATTTCATTTGAATTTATTTTCATTCCACTGAAAAAGAGAAAGAAATAAATGCCTTTTTTCTTCCTTTACATCTACTTACTGAATGGCTTCTGCAAACCCATCTGTACGATGTGGAACTACAAGAGTTGGTGTGCTTGGAACTGTTCTGTCCTCATCATCAAAGAAGTGTTGCTGCTGGAAAAATAGAGACCGATATGAGACGCTATAATGTATTTCCAGTTTCTACTAAGCCAAGTTAAAAGCTGGTTTGCTTTACCACATTGTCCAGCAAAACAAAGATAGATTTAGCTCTAACAACATTCTTGTCTAATTTCAGATATCTAAATCTGAGCTAGTTATATAGATCACCCTCGCAGGCAATAAAGAAACCCAAACCAAATGAAAAACCATACACTTGCAGGGCACCCATCTTTCAAAGGATTTTTAAACATCTACTCCATGGGATCATCGTACCATCAAAGTGCCACATCTCCCCATTGACTACAAAGGAATATTAGGGTGACTTAGGTAGGAATCATCTGTCTCAATCTGGATTGCTGTAATGTACCTACCATAAGGGATTTTTCACATATCAAATCATCTGTTCCCCACAGATGTGTGTCCTTTGTTCCTGTATTGCCTATAAAGCCAGAAACCTCAAGCAACCTCTCCTCTCATCCTTCACAAGGCATTCTCTTTATCTCTCTGCCTTCCTCCTGTATCTTTCAAACCTTTCTCTCCAAAATACTCCTAAGCTCCCTCCCATGTGCTCAGAAAATGTCCAAGCAAAAATCAGTAGGTACTGAGGTCAGCTCCAAGCGGACATCAAATGACAGGTGCATGCAAGCCAAGCAGGATCAAACACTGAGCTGATGCCTTTGATCTCAGAGAAGATACTTTTTTAGTCAGTGAGTCTTTCTCCCCTCCCTTACTGAACTCACATTTGTTCTGTCAAGTACACTTAAAATTGGATAAAGAGTTCAAAATTAGCTGAAGGAGACAGACAGAAAGCATAAATGAATTAGCCTTGTTCCCTTAGGATGAGGATGAAAACATTAATTTTTTTTTTCCATTAATATATCCACTTTAAGGACTGATTCTAAAAGCAAGTAATTAAAACTGACTTGGACAAAATCAAGTCAATCTCTTTTGAAGTGCTTTAGCTTCCTGGGACTTTTCTAGTATTTGCCTTCCATTAATACAGAAATTAACAGGACTAAGGCATTATCTGCAAGGCTAGAGAAACCATCCCATGTCTGAAGTCAGTAGCTAGACTTCTTTAAAAAACAAAATAAAACCCAAGATTTATGAATGTTCCTTCAATGCAGGTTTTTAGTAGTAGACTTTCATATACTTACCATCCCACCTATACCAGGAGTTAGCTGAAGACCACGCCCCACCGACTGTCTTCGAGTCATCTGGATCCTCTTTACAGTAAAGAAAAAATGAAGTAGTGTGAATGTTTTCCTGGAATTCTAATAACATACAAGTGTTCAATCAGAGCCAAGGATAGTGGCTAAATGACTAAGTGTAACAATTACATGTCAGTGTAAAACACTGCTCAGTACAGGCATCATACCTTCTTAAAGAATAGACCATGGCAGCAGCTACTCCATATCTCATATCTGCTGCCTGGTCTAACCATGAAAAAGAATCATGTAGGTTTAAATTCTGGTTAAGTGACATAACTATTTTACTCAGCTTTCTACTGAGGACAGAAAACTTGAACACAGAAGTATCGTGGCCACAAGCCTTAGAACAAGTTAATGGTAAAGGATAATTTCAGTCAGGATATTTTCACAAAATTCAGGTTGTGACGTTTTAATTTAAAAACTCTATAGGTCTACGTCAAAGCATAACCATGCGCCAGGCACTAACTGTGAAAGGTTTAACTTAGAAAATGAATGGCAACAATCCTTTGCCCAATCTGCATTGGGGCAGAGACTAATAAAAACCCCTGCCGATCTGTCTGAGTTACAACCTGTTCTAGAACAGCTTTTGTAGTGGAAATATTAGCAGTCACTGACTGAAACAACACTGGTATAGTAACTTCAAGATACAAATCCATCATGACTGCTTTACTGCTTTTAATGTTCCCTGTCCGGCCATAATCTGCAGGATGAGACATGTTAAGTCAGTCTGCTCAGCTACCATTTTTAGGATGCTAAATACATGTAATTTATTTTTACAATAGGCAGAGTACTTAGGTTTTATTTAGAAGAAATCATACAGTAATTTTTTAAAAGTCTTCTAAACCGCTGGTTTATACCTGTACTGGGGGACCCAGTTCTTGAGGAGGAGCGTGAATAGTTAGTCGTGGGGGCAGTGGATGTGGTGGTCTGCGTGGTGACTGTGGGGGCCGAGGGGCCTGTCTCTCTGAGGCAGATGATGGCTGCTGTTCTCTTGAACCTTCATGAGGAAAAGTGGTCTCTGCAGCACTTGTACTCCCTTCTCCTAAAACATACAGAAGTATAGGAGTAAACCCATGCTCTCCAAACTGAGTTGAAAACATGAAGGCAAGTCTTCAAATTCTGCTATCACATTAACACAGCCATTTTTACTCTTGCAAGAGTGGGGACAGCTCAGTACTGTTACTTAAAATTGCTTAAAAGAGGACTTGTGCTAGCTACATCACCACCAGCATGAAAACAAACTATTGATTATTCAAGTGCTGACTTAGAGAAAGATTAATCTACTGAGCCATCAACAGCAGTTTCCATAGCAACCAGAGCTTGAGGGTTTTCAAAGGAATGTAGAATATATTCAGAAGCGAAAAGTTCAAAAGAATCTACATTTCAGGTTAAAATGGTCTTTAGCATTTCACCTTATATTCTTACTTTTAAGTGCATATTTTAACACATGCAGAACAGCTTCTACATTTCCCCCCCTTACAGACACAGACTTTGAAGAAACACGGAATAACCATACCACTGTTTTGAGAATCTGCTGCCCTCTGGTTGCTTTCACCTCCTCCCATGCTTTCCTCAGTTTCTGTTCCAGGATCTGTACCGTCAGCACCCTAAAAAATCCCCACATAAACATAGTATGACTTAGCACTAAACAACTTATAGGCTGTAAAGAGAATATAAAAGCAGTAAAAAAGTATTCAGAAAGTAAACAGTCAAATCTATGAAAATCTTAAAATATTTCTGTAAATATCTACAAAATCATGTAAACGTGTACAACTGTATGAAATTTCAGAAGTTTTGCTTATCTGTACATACAGAAACATGAATAATGTAGCCATCATCACTTAATAATAATAGACAATGAAATACCGAGCTTTTGAAGAAACTGCCTTACTAGCTTTGCAACTACAGTATTTGTTGCTGGCTCCTGTACTTTGCATTTTCATTCAGCCCTCTTAAACATTCAAAGTTGATTTTTCTTGTGAAAACACAGAAATTACTATCACCTACTAGCAACCTCAATTTTCTGAATTCATACTAAGAGTTTCTCTTTCAAGTACTCAAATCTGTGCACATACAACACTAATTTATTCCAAGAAATTTAACAGGCCATTAAAAAAACGTACATATCTTACCTCAGCATCATCTGCTTCATATCCATCATTACCATCAGCACTACCAGTTCCTTCATTACTGTCATCACCTTCGTCTCCCATCCCTGTGTCTTCATCGTCATCTTCGTCTTCCTCTTCCTCATCCTCATAGTCCTATGACAAGACCATAACAAAACCTTAGGGAAGTGCGGAAAGGGCAGTGGAATAATTTCACATGTTGAAGTGGTAGACTTCACTTTGTGGTACATAGACCACGTCTGTCTGTGGATCTCTTTCTGAAAATGTTCAGCATTTATTACCCACAGAGGAACTGTATATATTTTTTGCCTGCTGTGGTAGGTTGACCTTGGCTGGCTGCCAGACACCCACCCAGCCACTCCCTCACTCTCTCCAACAGGACAAGGGTAAAAAACAAGATGGAAAAGCTTGAGGAACAAGATAAAGGCAGCCAGATCACTTATCAATTACCATTATGGGCAAAACAGACTCAACTCGGGGAAAATTAATTTAACTTGTTGACAGTTAAAAATAGAGTTGGATGGTAAGAAACAGACAAAAACTAGAACACCTTCCCCCCACCCCTTTCTTCTTCCCAGGCTCAACTTCATTCCCTCATTCCCAACTCCTCTTCCCTCTCCCCCAACCCAAGTAGAGCCGAGGGGACAAGGAATGGGAGGCTGTGGTCAGTCCATAACAGTTTCTTTCTGCTACTCCTTCCTGCCCACACTTCCCCCCTGGCTCCAGCATGGGTCCTCTCCACAGACTGCAGTCCTTCAAGAACTACTCCAGCAGTGGGTCATTCCCACTGAAAGGCTGCCATCCTTCAGGATAAACCTGCTCCTGCATTGGCTCCTCTCCATGCGCCACAGTTCCTGGGAGTAAAGCCTACTCCTCCATGGGCTGCAGTTTCCTTCAGGGAATATCCGCTGGCAGCACCATGGTCCTCTCCACAGGTTGCAGTGGAATACCTGTTCCATTTTGGTCTCTTCCATGGGCTATAAGGAATATCTGCTCCGATGCCCGGATCACCTCCTCCCCCTTATTCTTCTCCAACCTGGGTGTTAGCAGGATTGTTTCTTTCATTTCCCCCGCCCCCCCCTCCTCACACTAACACTGCCATACAGCGTTTTGCCCTTTCTTATATGTTTCCACCAGCTGATGGGCTCAGCTGTGTCATGCAGTGGGGCCACTGCAGAGCCAGCTGGAACAGGCTGTGTCTGGCATGGGGCAGCCCCCAGCCTCTCCTCACAGATACCACCCTCTTATGTTGAAAAACCTGTGTGTTAATATTCAGAGATAGACTAGAGACACTGTGGAATTTTATGACTTAAAAAAACCACCCCCAAAACCCTCACGCAAGCTCAATTAGCAAGTATCTTTAAAACACTAGAAAGTCCAGACTACAAAAATACAGACCATTTATATAGTAAAAAAAAAATAAAATTAAATGTTCTGCACAGTGAGCTTTACATCTGATCAAAGATAAAATCATAAATTAAGTAGTTAATAAATAGAGTAATTCCAAGATATACATACTTCCTGCTCGCCTTCATTTTCTTCATCATCATCATCTTCATCATCACTATCAATTACAATGACATCATCTCTCTTGGATTGACCATCCTGAGATGAAGAAGTATTCTGTTGATCTGACTGAAGAGGTCCAAGATCTATTGGAACAGACTGAGAAGTTTCTTCACTATCCTCCATGGGAGTGTACTCGCCCTGTGTAACACCCTGTAAATATAAAGGCAAATTACCAGAGGAAAAAAAATTAAATGTGGCATACACAATTTTTAAGTGTACATCAGGAAGGTGTGCACTGTACTTCTAAAATGCTCCTAGCTCTCAATCTCAATCAAATGGAGGCCTGCACTACAACACAAGTGTTTTATCCTTCACTACCAAATCTGATTTGGGATGGGTGCCATCACTAGGGATACTGTATTCATATATGATGTATTTGAATGCATGTCCATGAAAATCTGCTGTCTGAATGTTTAGCCATCTACTTTGGATAACCAAAGAGCTGTTGCCAACACCTGCACAATAAGTAAATACAGATATATGGAGCATTGTTGACAGCTGAGGCAGCACTCTGCCCTTCACATCCAGCCAGAACAATTGCCTGGTTACTGAGAGGGGCACTCTCTGAGCACTCCACCAACACTGCAGTTACTGCCAGCGCACAAGACTGGTGATGGGACAAGAAGAGAAACAAACTCCGATGCTTACAAGAGAAACACTAGTTATCACTGTTTATTAATAACTAACCAAGACATGAAAGGACAAAAGACAATGCTACAGTTGATTGTCACCCATCAACTACAGACAACTAAAAGTCTCCCCGGGATCAATCAAGGAACAATCATCTCTCTTCTAAGCATGAACCCTGAGCTGCTGTTTTAAGAGTTCTTTTGGTCTGGAAGAACAGTAATGCAATTCACATGATAGCCAGACACAGGTAGCAAATAGCTCTCTTTCCATTCAGCATGTATGTATATTCAAAACATTTGAACCAAGCCTGACAAGTATGACTAGAAGCGTTCAGAAAAAAAAACACATCAGAGAGAGTCCCCCACAACTTCTTTAAAAAAAAAAAAAAAAAAAAAGAAATCAGGACTCTACCACATGCATTTTGTAGCATTCAAGACTTTCGGTTTAGGTACAATAACTATGTTCTGTTATTTTCTGAACAACATGTCAGTTTAATGTTGCAAATGGTTGTCTGGCAGCGGGATTCAAATAATCACATTGAGTACTAGAACTGTTAATTAAAGAAGGTTTAAAGATACCTGTGAAATAGAAAGCACACAGCTGGGCTTTAATGGCAAGACGTTCGTCATACCTTTTAAACATGTGAAGGATATGAGGGGAAAAATGACTGACTAAAGACTCAGTACCCACCACTGCTTAAACAAAATAGATTCCACACCTCAACATGAGGTTTTGCCAAGTTAAAGAATTACCATAACACTTTTGCTCGTTTCTGAGGTGAAAGGAGATTCATGGTTTTCACTTACTTTTGGCTTTCCTAACACAGCTACAACAGGCATTTTACAGAACTAGAAAAAAACCAACTTTTTTTTTTCCTGCTTATTACATCATGATCCATCTAACACTAAACTTGCTCAAGGATTTGTCAAATCTTTCTGCAAAAGAAAAAGCCAGAAACCAAAGACAGTACTCCAAAGGAGTAATCGAAGAACTGAAAACTCAAATTCTGTTTTAAGACTACAACTCATTTAACCTTTACAATTCAGTTTCAATATATAAAACTGGGGTTAAGGATACTAGATTTCTAGATCAACCCATCAAATAAAATTCCAAAATGCAAAGCTTCATTAACATTCTGGATTTTACTTATATAGATATGTGTAGAGTGCAACAAGAATCGAGTGTCTATAGTTGAACAGAGCAAGTCTAAACTTTAAATGGTTATAAGTGGTTTCCACTGAAAATCTGCAAGATCTGATTTGAGATTTCATTTCTAAAAATCTTGAGAGTTTGAAATAAAAAAAAAGATAGCTATTTCTGCTGAAATGAAGATATTTTTCTTTTCAAATACTCTTACTTCTCCAATTGAGTCTTGTGAGTCTTGATTGTATGTTTGAGCTTCTACTTCACCATCAGTGCTCTCTTCTGCTGTCACTTCCTCCTAAAAGAACATGTATTTTTCTCATTTAAAACACATCATTAGCCCTAAAGTTTGGTTCTTTAAGATGTTTGAGATTTTTTTTAAACTTGTTAAAAAAAATTATCTTTTCCCCACAAAGTTCATGGGCAACATTTTGTTCCCCTTTTACTATTATTCCTTAGCTCTGCTTTTATCTAGCACCCCAGATTTCTCTGCCCTGGAGAAATACAATTTCCCCATTCCAGTCCACTGGACCTCAGCATCTCTAAATCTTTTCAGGACCAAAAAAGAACCCTCAAGGTTTCCCATTCCACCTCCAGCCTCTCAGCTCAGTAAGCGATAATGTTCTTACACAACCTTGCCCTCTTCTGTTGTGCAACACTCCTCTTGTACAGAGTGAATAAAACATCTTGACTTCCTTAACATTTTTTTGTGAGTTGCCTGCTGTGAGGTTCTGTCTCAAGTTCATTCTTTTTTTGCAGGACATCCCAGTTCCCTCACACCAGTATTTCACACGCATCTCCTGTAAGCTTTTCCATGGAACTCATTTTTACTTCCTTGGCATCTCCTCAAGTACACTATATTTTATTCCAGAATAACTGTAGATAATGACCTTCCAGACAACATTGAAAAATGTTTTGATTTCTTCCCCCTCAATGCTAGGATATGGCCCTCTCTCTTCCATCCTACAGTTTACCAAGATTTGCATCATTCACTGCAACTGGTATAACCTCTGCCTTTTATGATACCCAAACATAATTGCTGCCTCTGCAATAGATGAAAAAGTGATGTTAAGAATTAACTGACTTGCTCTGAAGTAATATACTCCCTCGTCCCATTAAAGTCTTCCAAAGGGACAGATTAAGTAGTAGCCTTTTGTGTTCTGACAAACCTCAGGTCCAACTCTCTGTACGCTTCTCAGTTTTTTTGGAAGAGGTACATCCACTGTTTCCTCTGAAATTTGGTCTGAGTTTTCCACAGCATTATCCTCCTCCTCCTCTCGTGGACGTTTAGACAGTGAAGAACTTGGGGTAGCTGAAACTTAAAAGAACCTCTCTGTTATTTTCAAAACAAAAAAAGTACAAAACAGAAAATCAAAAGGTTTGGTATTTTACTGTGGAAGATCGGCCTCTGTTTCTGCATTGAACAGTAACAAGTAGAATCATATAGAATCACTTTGTGCTGTTTCCTAGGACATGAAAACATCAGCCCCTTTAGTTACAAGTCTTATGTTCTTGGACCTATATTCATGACCTGACTGAACCCAAATGTAAGCTTCGGGGTACAATTAAAATACTTTCTCTCACATCTTCCATTCTGACAAGTTCATCTACAAGTCTAACAGAAGGAAAGATCAGCTAGGAAACAAAAAAAGCAGTTTACAAAAGTGTATTTTGGGGGAATAAACATTTTACACCAAAATCTGTACTATGCAGGGCAAACAGATGTGCAGTGTATCACATTGAGTAGCTTTAGTGTTCATCTCTATATTTTATATTACAACTTAAGTAGCTTACTCATGACTCCTAAAATTAACTTTGCTCCAACAGTACCGTGGAAATAGAGGCAGTAAGGTTTAACGTATTGAAGCCCAATGCTGCTTTGAATAGATAAACCCATGAGTTTTTATCTTCTACTTTAAGAAATGCAGTGACAACAGCATTTCAGGGGTACCATTTCTGAAGGTTCAAGAAAGAAGCCTAACCTCAGAAGTTTGTGAAATGTGCAATAAACTAAGGGGGGGAGGGGTTAGGGAAAAGAACAAATTCTTCTGCCTGGTTTGATAAGGGTTCAAATGGCGCTACTTAAAAGGAACTATTCAAAAAGGTAGGCCTATAAAATGAAACCAACCTGTGCCAAACACTGCTGTAGAAGTGGAAGGCCTCTCTATTTGAGAGCTCTGTACAACTTCTACAATGGTAGGGGATGGCTCCTGATTAGCAGGCTCAATCTGAGGATGACTTTGCTGAGTGGGCTGCACAAAAGCAGTTGCTTGAGTCTGCTGCTGAACAGTCAAGATGGGCTGAGAGAGAGATGTCTGAACATTAGGACTGGTGGAACGCACAGACCCACTAGTGCTTCCAAAGACTGGAACGTGCTCAACAGGTCCTTCAGATTGCATAGCTGAAAGGCAAACAGTAGCACATTCAACTGTCTTCATATTATCTAGTACAGTTCACATTCATCATTTCAGAATGCCCTAAATAAGCAATTCAACGTTTTGCAGATTGAGTTAACATTGCTTATACCCATCTTCAGTTGATGAATCATGAACTTCGTTGCAACAGAAGTGGTCATGAAAGTGCAATATTGAAAGAGATGCAGGGACAATAAAACTATTTGAGGTACTGTCAAACTAATAATTACTGAGATTTCAAGGCAAAGGTAGCATTTATGATTACTGTAGATCCTTACACTATACTAAAATGCTTACCTTCCTGAGTCTCCACCTGTGTTGTAGGCATAACTGTGGCTGTTGGAGTAGTGGTAGGATTAGTGACTGTAGCAGGAGTAACCATTGGACGGATACTGGCTCTTGGAGTAGACTTATTCCCAGCTATTGCAGCAGCAGTCACTTTACTTGGAGTTGACACAACAGGAGTTGGTTTAATATTTGCTGTTGGTGGATCTGAAGTGCTAGCACTGAAAAACATGATATTAGTTTCATCATGGTAGTGCAGAAAGCAGATTTTAAAAATACCAAATGTAAATACATTATCTTAGCCAGAAATACTGATTTTTAAAGGTTAAAATTAAACCTGACAAAGGCATAATGAATTGTCTTCCAAAATTTGTTTATAGTTCACAAAGAAAAAAAAGACAGACCCACTATGCCATCAGTAGCATTTTATCCAGCCCAGAGGTTTTACAGGTTTCTTCAAAGGTAATCAACTAGAAATTTGTAAGCAGATCAAAAGGAGCAGTACGTAGCTCATGCCATTAGCTGTGCTGGGTCTTTATTATAGTAAGTAATAAATCTTACATTAAAACTAACTGATTCACTCAATCCAGAGCAACATCACCTCTTGGTTCAGACAACAATCAGCCAAATTTTAAGAGGCATTTTTGAAAGCCTTGCTTTCAAAAGGATGCTGTCATAAAAACTGAAAGGGAGTTTGTTACCTAAACTTAGTAATACAGTAATATTTCCCATTTTAGAGCTTAGTCATTAGACTATTTTATCTTTTGTTAGAGTTACCATCTATTTAGTCTGTTTCTTGTGTTTGAGATTCTTGCACAAGGAAGATCCCCCACAAAACCAAAAAGGTTAAAGGTAATAATCAAAACTGTACAACTTCAAGAATCTTGAGGTCTGAAAACATTTTAAAAATCTTTTGTTTTCCAGCCACCATGTTCCTGGTGGTTAATATGACAATTTAACAGCTTAAAAGCTTTATTGACTAAATGTAGCTGAGAAAACAGGAAGAACATATTATGTCAATCAATATCTTCAAAGTTGCTTAAGAAAAACTGTGAAAAGCCAGTGGTTTACCAAAAAGAAGAGCAACTAGATGAAGACAAACCCAACACCCACCAGCCATAGAAACTCTGCAAAAACCCCAAACCCTTCAACTCACATTCCTCTTTCACCTGAAGCTGGAGTAGACTTGAGTGAGATTTGCCTCTGCTGTTCTGGGACCTATTAAGAAAGAAACATGTCATGTAAGCATGAAACAGAGCGAGTAATTTGGTAAAATACTTCAGCAGACAGATCTCTCTACTAACAATCATTTCTCTAACAGATTTGCTAGCATACCTGGTCAGGGTCCATGATTATTACAAATTCTTTAAAACAATCATACCAGTCATACCAAGTATGTAAAACAATGCAGTAATTTCTCAGGTATTTTCTGAAGCTATTGAGACAATAGCAGCTAGAACCCATTATACTGAATGCATGGATAAAAATACAAAAATACAGAGCAGAGTGCAAACAGCTCATTGGCTAATTCACAGTGAATGATATAACTGAACGCTTGTTAGCACTGGGAATTCTGACTATGGCATGAAATAAGGTTTAAATTAAGTTCTGAATCCTTACTAAAGCCAACTTGTATATTTCCAAAACCAGGGGACTTTGAATAGCGCACAGTTTGTTGGGCTCACTGATTTTTTTGATTTTATTTAAGTGTAGGAGTCCTATGACAAGAATTTCCATCTGCTGTTTAGGATGTTTAGAGAAAGCACCTTCACATACTGCAGTCCTGAGCATTAACTACCATTTACATGAAAACAAACCACGTTGGACAATGGTGCTCATACTGACAGCTGTAGTTCTCGTTCAGTCATGAGACATGTAAGCTGTTTATTTCCTCTCACACAACTAGCTAGAAAAATTTTGTACCTTGTTTGTAGACTCTGGTGGCTCATCTCGCTGTTCATGGTGTCGCTCTTGTTGCTCTCTAAGCTCTCTTTCCAGACGGCAGATTCGACCTTCATACTGTGATTTGAGTGCACTCATCCGCACCTCCAATTCAGTCTTCTGCTCTTCTAATGAGCTGCTCTTTTGCTTCCACTCTTCATTTTCTTTTGTTAGCTGTTCTTTTGTACCTAATTGAATAGGAAAGAATTCAGTGTTGCCACTGTAAAGCTGCTTACTAAGGCTATGCATGCTGAATACCTGGCTGTTTTAATAGGTTACTGAAGTATTTTGAAATCTTAAAGCCATTAAGCTATCAAAGGAGCTCTTAGAGGTAATTTTAACTTTCACATGCTATTTTTTCTATTTAATTGCAATTAAATAAAAATAAATGTAAAATTATATAATAACTATATATTAAGTAATGAAATGGTCACAAAAGAACAAGATGTTTTCAGCAAGTTCTTACACCATCATTCCTCATAACATCAATTAAAAATAGAGGATGCAGCATGCTTTGCACCTGTCCACTTAGGGAAGGCAAGAGGGAAGGGGAGAATTACCCTAGTTGTTAGTAGGGTCAATCTGCTTTATCAACAGAAGGATAAAAAATGGGAGTTATCATGTTGGCTGGCCAAAACTAAGCAAAACTTTTTTTAGCTCCAGTCTACAGCTAGTTATATACTTTTATCAACTCCTGAAGTAATTAAAATTTAAGTTTTAGAACAATTCCTGTAACATCTAATCTAGAAAAAACTTTTAAGTAAAATATAAAGACCTATTTTCCAAACCATCCTTTCTAAATGCTTTTCCGTAGGAATAATCAGAAACCCAAACAGAAGAAAACACCTTAAGGACAGTAAAAAAATACTATAATACCAGATAACTGTGCAATTTTCTGCTTGGCCGCAAGCAAGGTCTTCCTAGTTTTCTCTTCCTTCTCGGTGATCTGTTGCCTGAGCTGTTCTTCCTGTGTAGTCTTCTCTTGCAGATCTTGATGAAAACGACCAAGTTCTGATTGTAGCTGTGTTATCTGCTCCTGAAGACTTCTAACTTCAGTTTCCTTTTCTGCTATAGTCTAGAAAGAGAGAGTGCAACTATTGGCCACAACCCCCAGCTACTTTGGCAAATATATAGTCCAACAAGATCCAGGGACCTAGTATTAGCTGACCACTGTATTAGGGTTAAAAGGCTTCTAACCAACAAGAAGGGAGTGCAAGCCCTCTCTGAATGCAAGTTGAAAGAACAGCATTCTTTCCCACTTATCGATTCCAAGAAACAACACGAGACATGCTAGACACAGGATTTAATCCAGGTTTGAGGTCCCTCTTTCCCAACAAGGTAGAGGCACAAATAAGTCACTTCAGATATTTCTGTGCACACGTGCACGCGTGCACACACACACACAGAGCAAAACACCCCCACATTCGTCACAGTTACGCATTTAAGATTGCAGCAGTACTCTGAAATTGTTCGCTGTTCTTGACTTGTTCACTCTGTTCTTACCTTTTGTAAACTTTCAACCTGAGCCTCCAAAGCCTTTGTCTTCACTTCAGCTTGACTGAGAGTGTCTTTCAGCTCTTGTACTTCCTGGACAGAAACCTGTTCTTCTTGTTGTTCTACAAAAGACTGAGTTGATGCTTCTGCAACCATCTGAAATACGTCAAGTGGTATCAGGCTAAAGAGTACTATCTGATTAGAACGTCATTATTTCCACAAGTTGCTTTTGCATGCAAACTGATTGTTTAAAAAGTTCTGGGCGAAACCTAGGAATTCTAATGAATACTAAAGTTCTGTTAAGAATACCGCAAAATTTTAAGAGATACGCAGCTCATGTTTTGTGGTAGTTTGAGGTAACTGCAGAATAAACTATGTGATTTTCTGCTTTTCTCTTCACAGGTAAGTACTCATACAGTACTATACTAAGGGAACGTGAAGACCGCTAGCTAGATTATACGTGACTCTAGATGAAAACATACTTTTTAAAATACACTTTTTCTTCATTTGCCAAGAAATTCTGTCTACCTTATCATGCTGTGCTTTCAGCTCCTCGTACTGAGTCTTGTACCTGCGCCCAATTTTCTTGACCTGTGTTATAGTTTTCACTTTTTCTTGTATGTCAGCCACTTTAGCATTTAGTTCTTTCTGCAAAGTATCCTTTTCCGTTCTTATTTTAGTTACTTCATCCTTCAGGCTCTGAACGAGATTCTGGCTTGTAGTCAAGGATGCATTAGTTCTAAATAACAAGAGATTAGAGGAAGATGCAAATGAGATGTTTGAAATAATCAATACATTTCAATATTGCTCATTTATGCAATATCACAAGCTTTATCTTTAGTGAATTGTTTTCTAGGATTTTGCAATACAAGTGAGTGTTTGTAGAATACAAATTATTCTTCAACACATTAGTTTAGAATAAGTTCAGCTAAAAGACAGCTTCCAAAACAGTTCTCACTTCATTTTACCTGCGTATTATCAAGCTGCAGTAGGAATACCAAAGGTTTCATAGTTACATGGAGACAGTTAAGAAATTACACTTCCAGATACAGCTTTATTTAAAATACTTTGCTTTTCAAAACACTTTTTACTAATTAACTTATACCACACCTGGCTATTTCTGCTTTAAGCCTGCCTGTTTCTTCACTCATCTGTTGTATACGCTTGGTATTTGCCTCCTTCTCTGAAAGCAGCTTCCTATACTCTTCGAGATCAGTGTCCTTCTGTTGACTCAATAAATGCTGAAAGGTTGAGAATTGCATTTTCGTAAGATGATTATACAGTTATATCCAGAAAATCTCTTTGAATTAAGGCTACTGCTTTTGCATTTTGATTTGGAATGCCTATGAATTAGAAAAGCCTATTTTGAAGCTGCATAAACAATGTTTTATAATTCAAATACATTTCTTAGTTTGTCTTTTTTTAAAGAAAATTTAGGTTTTTAGTTTGGTTGTTTGTTTTTTTTTTCCCCCAAAAATCTTCTTTGAAAACATGCATTCCCCACCTGAGTCCGGGCTTTCCAGCGCTTAACATCTTCTTCCAACAGCTTTTTCTCCGCCTGCAACATTCCACTTTTCTCACTCAGTTCAGCATTAGACTCTTGGAGAGGTAGAATGTCTGCCTCAAGCTTGCGTACCTGAAAAAACACAAATGGGGATTAAACTCTCTGGATGTTATGACACTGAAGGAAATGGAATGTGGTAGGCCTTGAACAATGACAGTAAGAGCAAAATCAACACCCTCAGGAAGTCATGACATAGCTTCTCTTCTGACTCTCTGCTTTCCAGTGGCCAGCTGGGGGCAGGGAGAAGGATGAGGAGCAAGAGCAGGGGATGATCCTACAGAGAGAAAAAATACCCCTACGACTTCACAATCTTAGATTCTCACTCTTTGTACTTTGGTAAAGGAAACAGATCATTCATTATGTGTTAGAAGCCAAGCAACACAGCATCAGATTCCATTAAAATAACTGGTGTGCAGGAATGGGAAGAGGGAGTATCTCCCTTTTAAACTCTTAATAAACCTGTGGTCTGCTTTGCATGTATTCCTGTGCCATTTTTCATTTATCTGCTGATAATATCGTTGTTACTGGTATATCTCTAGCCAAGGATAAATGCTGATTTTCAGTTTCATTTAAACGAAACTGAACTTTAAACTTTCCAATGTTCTTGGTAGACCAATGTCTTCTAAAATTCTAAATGGAAAGTTTCCTCATTTGTGTATGATGTAAAGAAATAATCACAATCTAAATCACGTATTTATTGTAATTAGCAATGGTATGTCCAGACACTAACTCATCAGCTTGAGTATCGAAAAATTTACATGAACCTCAGGACTAACCTTTGCTTGAATTTGTTGTAGCTCTTGTTCTAGCCTCTCCTTCTCTTCTCTCAGCATCTTGTTGGTTTCTATCAGTACATTCATGGTCTCAGTTTTTTTCATTAATTCTTCATGCTGTGCAATGGTTTTTGCTGTTACCTTTTGAAAAGATTTAACTCAGTCATTTGTTTTGCTTGCACATGCACATATACTTACTTGGATCTGACATAACACCATCTTGGAAAGCTACCATGGCATTGATTATCTCAAATGTACATTTAAAACAAGTAAAGATCACTTAAGAAATGGGAGATAGGGAAAAAACTTAAAGAAATTATCTTTATTTTCCCTATTTATGTGATTTTGGAATTGCCACACTGCTTCACAGGACTCAAAACAAGATCCTCCATTTGGCTATATAGCAACCCCAGTTTAAAAGTTCCCGATTCTTCCAAAACTTCATTTTTGGGCACAGGCAGCAAAGACAAAGAGTAGAACGTAGAGTACAGCCCTCTCTACTTATTGAAATCATAAACAATAATATCCAACCATACCTGCACCTTCTCTCTCTCAGCATTGAGACTGTCCTGCAGTTCCTGGAGTTCCCTTTCCAGGTACTCCACTCTCTGACGGTAACGCAAACTCTCCACCTGGGCCACCTCAAATCTAGTCTCTGCAATCTCCTTTTCTCGACGTATAAATCTAAATAATATAAATATATATAATATAAATCTTATCTAAATCTCGACGTATAAAGTAAGAAAATGAACAACACATCATGTCAATGAAAGTGCAAGACAAAGCATTTTAAGTTGAAGCATCTTATATCTGAAGGTCTACTGAGTATAGAAATTGGTTCAGAAAGATCAAAAAGAAAATCCTAGAGAAAAATTCTTGAAAATCTACATCAAATCCCTAAAAACCACAATGAGAAAAAAATCACCTCTATGAATCTTTCTTGCCAATTACATTTGCTAAAATCTGATTTAGCTTCCTGTCATAATTGTCTCTCAGTTTTTTCCTAGGAGTAGAACCTCCTCTATTAGTTACCGACGTAGTACAACTACCTCCTACCTTGCAAAAAAGCACTTAAATTTTGTACATTATCCTTCAAATACAAAGTAATACAGAACTATTTAATTTGGCAACTAATTTATAGCCACCGAGAGAAGGAGTCTAGAGCTAAATTTACCTAAGGATTTCTAAGATTTGTTCCTGGGATTTGCCTTCCTCATTGAGAGAAACATTCACAGCAGTTGGCATGGCTTCCTTCATAGAAGTCACCATCTTATCACTCAGACTTTCCAGCTGTTCATGTAATAATCGATTTTGTTTTTCCAAATCTTCACAGCGGGATGCAAGTTTTGAAGCTTCATCCTACAAGAAAATTGTTTAATGGCTGTGAATTCTGTGGCTGAATTTCTGTTAACTGAAAAAACCCACTGAAACCATAAAAACAATAATACCTTGATCATTCTCTCTCTCTCTTCCCAGGACGCTTTGCACTCTAATAATTCAGACTCAGCTTTCCGAGCGGCTTCCTCTAGCTGCTGCCTTACTGCTGCATTCTTGGCAACTTGGTCTTTAACAGCCTGTAATGCTTCAACATCGGCAGCATGAAGCATTAATTCCCGTTCATATTTATTTTGAGCTTCAGAAGCCATCTTTGCCTGCAGAAGAATATAAAAAATAGATTCTGTTACCTTTAATGTTACCTGTTTGACATGTACAAAGAGATTCTCAAATTCTAGACAAAATCAGTGACCGCTAATCAAAAAGAAAACCATTGGCCAAAACCTCTTCATTCTCAAATACAATAAAGATTGATAAGCTTAGAATGGTTCCCTTGAAGAAATTATTGTTTTTAGGAAAAATTAGAATTTGAAATAATTTTCTTTGAGTGGCTAGCAGGAGGACACACTCTATAGTTACTCAACAACCAAACCTCTTGCTGTAGATTCTGCATTGATGACAGGCAGGTATTAGTCCAAGAACATCCAGTGGTTACTTCCACATGTGAATGAGCAAAGATACTTACTGCATGAGGTTAAAAAGCTAAGGACAGAATATGGCCACTGTATTAGCTGAAAAAAAAAAGGAAATGCCTGTCTACTAAGTTTTGGGCTGGATTAAACAACAGCCAAAAATTTTTCTGCATTCTTTACACTGATCAGTGTTGCTGGAATTCTCACCTGCAGAAAAGTAGATTTTCTTTAAAAAGCAGTTGGTAACAATACAGTCTTATCAGCTGCTACTAAACATCATATTGCCCCATAGTCTTAAAAGATGACAATTATGTTTTGGTTAGAAAGATATTTTCTCCATTGTCTTGTTGTGAGACACCTTGTCGTGAGGAGTTTTTTGCTCCTCCCTCAGGAGATTGAGGTAGCAATTCATTAAAAACAGTTAATTGCATTCCCCAATAAAATTTTTTACATAATGAAACAGACCTTAGAAACAGTAAGCCATCATATCTTCTGTTGTTTTCTTAAATGTGACAAAAACTGTGCTTGCAGCACAATGTTATATTCAAAGTCAGTTTAGTTGATATTACCACAATGTTTGATCAGGTAGAAAAATGAAGCATTAAATAAGCAGCTGTTTACAAAACAGAGAAAGTGCTCTTACAGCACTTTTCTTGCCTCCACAAGTCTCTGATGAGCAGCACTACCTTTAAAAAATGTTTTGAGTTCAGCTGAAGAACAATGAAAAACTAACATTAAGTTTACTACCTCTGGCTAAAATAGGCAAATACTACAAACATACTTGTTCCTGGCAGTCACGTCTGGCTTGTTGTTCGTTATTTAGAGCTGCGCTGGCTCTCTGAAGAGCTTCCTGAACTTCTGACTGCACGGTTGACAGACTCTTCTTTAGTTCCGAGAGCTACAGTGATGGGGTAGGGCGAACAACAAAAAAACAAAACAAAGACTAAATGGCAAAGTATTTAATGCAGCAAGGCTTTGAATGTAGATAGTTGTGAATAATGTAGAACCGAAGGGTGGGTTTTTTATTTTATTTTATTAAATACTAATTTTAATCCAAAGAGAAATACTTTCAAGATTTTGACTTATTAATATACAGAGTTCTTTCCTGGTAAAAATCTATTACTGTTCTTTCAGAGTTGGACCTGCAGTAAGTCTAGTTGCAGTCACCTTGTTTCTTTCAACCCCAGTAAGAGCCCAAATATAAACTAGACAAACAAGGTCATAGACCACTCTGGTTTTAAAAGACATGCATGCTACAGATTTGGTTTTGGCTCATGTTCCAAAAAGGGTTTTCTGAAACCTTTCTCAAAGGCTTTTACTCATGTTTTTCTGCAATCTCTGCTCTAAGTTCAGGAAGATAGTGACAGCTTTAAATACACAATCACCCTAGAAGAGTTATAAGGTTAATGTACTACTCATGTTTGGAAACCTTTCACAAATTTAGTTAGCCTTTTGTACATTCTAGAAGATTTAGTTTTGCACACTACTATACTGTGAAAACAAACTGAAGTTTAGGGAATTATGTAAAAGTACATTCTTGTGGACTCTCTACAAGGGAGTTTAAGGGAGGGGGCATTCAGCACACACCTGTTGTTCCATATTCTCCACAGCTTTACGCTTCTCCTCTTGCAGTTCTTGCTTTTCTTTCTCTGACTCCATCAGCTTCTTTTCTAGCTGTGCTTGATACTCTGAAGACTCCTTCAGACGTGCTTCAACTGTTGCACGAACTTCCTCTGTCACCTTCATTAAAATCCACCATAAGAGATCATTTTTTTCCCTTTAAATAGGGTATTCTGATATGAAACCAGTATTTTATTACCAATTCAAAGCCAGAATAGGTATTTGTAGCACCTCATGTAGAATAACAACACTGAAAATGTGGAGAATCACGAACAGCTTTGAATTTTATTTTTTTTTCCTTCAAAGCTGCAATACCTCATGAAGTACACATAAGAAATGTTTTAGGGGACTGCACTCAAATGTGCAGTAGCCAGCATATCTTTTTATCACACACTAGAATCTGCAATATTGTTAAAGCATATCAAGCCACGATGAAGTTTTTACAGTAACAGAACACAGGCAGAGAACTTGGATACTAGACAAACAGCACTCCATCATGTACTGATGCTGTAACTTCTGTAGAAGATGAGAATTCTGTTTCCCCAATTTATCTTATTTTGATATGCTAAACAGCTTGGAAGAACAGGCTTCATTCGCTATTAACATGGTGGAGTGTATGACAGATCAGAAGGTCATTCTTAAACTTTTCCCATGAATACTACATATAGAGTGTTCTTTTGCATCACTGAAGACCTTACTGATGCAGAAGGTGTAAACTAAATTGCTTTTGATTGAGAGCTAATTAATATTTTTAATCATTGATCACAGGGTTATAAGGAAGAGTTTTTAAAAGTCAATTCCCCTCTTTCAAAGGAAGACATTGGCAGAATACAGCTTTGAATCAAATTTACAATGCAACATTTTAGAACTATTCTGCAAAAAGGTTTAATATTTCCATGATTAAAAGTGTTTTTAATAAAATTGTCCAAAATATGGTCTTACTACATTATCTTCTAATGCCTTCTAAACTAACTTTAGGTTTTTTGTAATTCCTCCCATAATCCTACAGACTGTACCATAGTACAAAAAAAAAATCCTTCATTTTGTTTGTTTTTGCTCTAATAAACAATGGCAACTACTTACTTGTTTTTCCTTATTAAGGGATTCCTCTAGACTAAGAACCATGGCCCTGTACTGTTCCACATTACTAGAACTAGTCTTGAGTCTTTCTCTCAGGTCATTAACTTGTTCGTCAGCTTGTCTTAGTCGACTTACAAGATCATCCACATCTTCACTTGTACTAGGCTGACCTATAATATTAGAACACATTCATTAACTGATGAAGTTTAATTCAGTTTTTCAAACCACTGTTCTGTTGAAAACTGAAGTCTTTTTAGGATAATAACATGGAAAAAACAATCACTCTCACAAAGCTTCCCTAAATAAAACTGTTAGCCCTAACCAAAATAGTGGCTTACAATAAACATTGTTGATTCAGACAAAAAAAAATTGGCTATTTAAAAACAAGTTACCTAACAGACTTAAGTTCTTTCAAATAAAAATAAAAGGGATCCTTTCCTAAGTTTTGCTTTATTTTTCCCCTTTGTCAAAGACTGCCTGGACATTAATTTTACTTTAACAAATCACCCTGGTTATAATTGGTTGAATATGTGATTGTAATAGTGAAGAGGTTTATTATTTAGTGTACTGTCCTCCTAATCTAAGTTATTATGAATTATGAATTTTACCTTTCTGCAGACAGCAATGTTTAACAAAGAGAAATTCAACGTAGAAAACCATCTTACCTTTCCCTGGAGCCCTCTGTGATGACTGAGATGCTAGCTGAGCCTCTGTACTGTTAAGCTGCTGTTTCAACATAGCAGTTTCTTTCTGGGCATTCTTTAAAAGTTCTTTTGTGTTAATGTGACGGTTTGTCTCAGTCTCAAGTTGCCTCTTAAGATCCAGGATATGAACCTGAAAACACAAGGTTCTTAAACTTGTAATTATTCACAAATGGCACAAAGACCAAATATGTTTATAAAGTTCACGTATGAAAAACAATGCACTGTAAGCTGGCAGAAGCCACATAACTATTGGTTTATTTTCACTAAAACAAGTTTAGCATATTTATAATTATACTTACCTCTTGATTTTTGGTAAGGGAATGTCTTTGTTCCACCTCACTTTCTAGTTTCTTCTTCAGCTGAGATATCTCACGCTCTAGCTTTTCTATCTGATTATTGAGTCTTTGTTTTGTTTCCGTCTCAGACCTCTCCAGTATTCCCTGATAAAAGAGCACAATGCACTATGCTTACAATACACTTTAATAAATTTCTTCTGTTTTACTCCAGCACTTCGTACAAAGTTGTCACACTTCTCCCATCACAAGATAATTACTGCAGGGAGCAAGCAATAATAGGTAGATATAGAAAATTAGGAAAAGTAGCACTTACAATGTATGACTTAGTTTTGAAGGATTTTTCAATAATATTGATACAATAAGTATTATTAGAAGAAAATCTATTACCCATGCAGTCTAATTCCAGGGATTAATAAAACCCAAAAGATCTACTATAGAAATAGAATTCAGTCACATAATAAAGTGTGCAACCTTAAATACATATATAAAAATAAATATATACTCTAAGAGTCAATATACCTTATAATAGACGACATAAAAGTATAAAAGTAAATATACCTTAAAACAATAGAAAAATAAACTACCAAGGCAGGCACTGGTATATTTTGCCATCATAAAAATTAACATACAGATTTTTTCCTTTTACTTTGTTCCATGTTTTATGTTCCCATTTTATTGTGAAAACCCTTCTCATCAACTCAAAATTATCAGGACTTTGCCCAGGTAAATACCAAAGTATCATAATTTAGGATACAAATAACAAACGTGCTTAAACAAGTTGCTCAAGTATTTTAAGTTCAGTGTCAATTTGTAACAACAACAAAAAAGAAAATCCATTTTTAAGACCCTATGCCATGACTGTTTTATTCCATTTCATGGGTATTTATTGAAAACTCTGAAAGACAGACCAAACTTGGACATAAGAATAATACCACATACCTGAATAGTTCGCAAATTAGTAAGCAGCAAGTTCTGTCCTCTTTGTTCAACTAATAAAGACTCACGTTGCTGAGTCAAACGCACATCTGACATCTTCAAGATATCTTTCTCTTTTTTTAAGTTTTCTGCTCTCACCTTTAAGACAGCAAATAATAACAAGAACTTTGTTATCAATCCCAAATCTGTCCATTAATTTTAATATTACTTTTTATGATTAGTTAATACTGTTTTTAAAAAAGAGCTTTTTATAGATTGTAAATTAAAATTCATGCAAATTAAGCCAAGAACACTAAGAACACAACTGTTTGACTAATCAAATTCTGTTTTCTCTGTAAACTGAAACACCTTCGGAATGTTGTTGCATCTTCACTCTGTACTCAAGATATTTTGTGGAATGTTACAAATGGACCAGATATACATGCACACAAGCTTTTACAGATTTAATAGCTGATGCACTCAAAAAGCCACACATTCAAGTTCTGACAGCTTTCAAGATAATCGTAAGAAAAACTCTCATGCTAACGTGGAATATCTAGCAGTATAATACACTGTATTACTAACCTCTGCCACTGCCAGTTTTTCATTAGCTCCCCTCAGGTCTTGAGTCATAGTGTTAATTATCTGCTCTTGCTTCTGAGTTGTTGCTGTGAGTTTCTGGGTTCTTTCATGCAGAGATGTTATTTCTCTACGATAACTTTCAACGTTATCCTGCAGCATTTCATAACTTCCCATGGAACAACAAAGCAAAGTTTACGTTTGCCACATTAAATTGTTTAATTGCAAGAGGTATATGAACACAGCTGTATGTTTCATGTTCTTGTGCATCACTTTTCACACATGTGGCTCACTCAACTAGAAGGTATATTCTTGATCCCTCCTTCACTATTTCCTTTGTGTTCTTTAACAGAATAGACAATATTAATGTTTAACTGGCAACTCTTCCTGAGCAAATGATATCAAGCAATCAACATGATTCTGTTGACAGAGAACACATAAGGCAATGAAATTAAATAACGGATTTACCGTTTGGAGGCAAACTCCAGCTGTGTGGATATCTTTGCATTTTGTGATCTCAAGTCTGTGACCTGCTCTTGAAGCTTTTCATTTTGTTCATTCAGCAACTTGTCATTCTCTGCCTTCTCTCTTTTATAGTTCTCAAAAACTTCCTGCAACTACATCAAAGAACAGACATTAAAGTGCTGACAAGACTAAAAATAGTGATAGCTTTCTACAGTGTTTATGGAAAAATATACCTGCTTAAGTGCAGCCTTAGCCTCCACAGTCTCCACTGACTCAGTCACTGACAATGGAGCAGGAGTTGATATGGCTTGAGGTAAATTTGGACGCTTTGGAGTAGATGTAAGAGAAATCTCCTCTGGTAATATACCTGAAGCTAAAAAAAAAGATAAAGGGAATTTTAAAGGCAACAATTGAATGAATGCTTGCCAAAGCAGAAGATCATACAGTCACACTGAAATATGGCTAGAAAAATACTGTATTGCTAGGAAAGTCTTGGGCTCTCCTAAGCAACTAATTCTTTATACCTACAGTATGCTACCAGAACACATGTCGTCACCACTACATGTCAGTCATTATGTAGCAAGTTATTATACTGTAAAAATAATATCATGTGTCTAAATCCAAATTCATGGGTTTTCCAGTGAGTAAGGGTAAAAGTTGAATACTAGATTAACAGAAGTTACTAGTACCATTACAGCACCATTACTGAAAACTCATAACAAATGACAATTTTTTTTTTTTTCCAATGGTGCAGAAACATGAAGCTTACCTTGCAAGGGAATGATAGCTCCTGTGGTCTGTGCCAACAATATGCGGAACATATCACGCTGACGAACTATGGACTCAACAAGCTGCAACTGATGATGACGCGATTCACGCAGTTTTTCCAGCTCATTAAGAGCTTCCTCAAGCTGACTCTGAAGCTCAGAAATTCTGAAACCAACAACAGTTGTTTTCAGTGACACACACAGCAAGGCATACCAAAATGACACAACCCTTACATTTTGTCAGAGTCCTTCAGTGTACATTTATTGCATCTTTGAAAGTTAAGCACCACTGAGGTTTTTGAGCAAAATTATAGGAAGACTGGCCTTTGGGCTTGCCATTTTGTAGATGACAAAGGAAGTAGGCCTCTTCCATGAAAAGCAGAATAGAGACAATTCTATTCACGTGAATAACTTCAAACAACAGTCAGTAGCATAAGCAGAGAATCAGGCTGCTGATTATTTATTTTAATACAGAAATACATTATCTGTGGGTTTTACAGCTAGTGAGTTAGACATGCACATATGTAATTTTTTGTTCAGCTAATGGCAATGAAAACTTTTCTTTTTCGAAAAACAGCTCTGTTGTGTGAAATCACATTCACTAAAAGACCGACAATTATTTTTACTTTGCATTTTGATGAGAGGACCTATTACAAGATATATAGCTATGAAGCCATTTTAATCTAAACCTGAAGACAGTGTTGCTTAGTAACAATTTGCCTTTATGACTTACATAGCTGCTCACGAGCATATGTGCACTTACATATGCAGGTGCACACAATTAATAACAATCAGAAGCAAAAAAACTGAAAAGTGTTTGAATAATTCCCTGTTACTATTTAGTATAAACAGTTTACTAGAAGGAACAGATAGCTTACTTTGATGATGTTGTTTCTTGCTCCTCTTTTTCTCTAGCTTCTCCCAGCTCCCGAAGAGCCACCAAGAGACGCTGATTCTGCTGCTGAAGTTCTTCAATATTTCTGTAAGAGACTAGATGTTGAGATATCACTTCAGAAGAGCTACTGATGTCAGCAGAGCTCACTTCTTCATCACGAATCACATGATTGCCTCTAGCTTCTTCAAGTTCCATTAAAAGCACACGAATCTGAAAGAGAACATTCCAGTGTAAGACTTGCACACAGACTCAAAAGTTCACTCTGAAAAACAATACATTAGAAATAAAGTACTTGGAAATTAAGTATTTTTTTCCTACAATATACAAACTATTACAGTCAATAAAAACTTGTAAGATAATTACATTATAGAAAAAACAGTCTGACAAAAGGAAACCACATCAAGGTCAGAAGTAGATAGTCTGTGTTCAGTTCTGCGAACAGATCACAGGATGTTCCAATCAAAGAAGTTATATAGCTATCTATCTGTATCTGAATTTTCCATGTCAGATGTTTAACAATATTATCGCAAAGCAGCAGCACTTCTATGCAGCTAAACTTACTCTAACTTTGTAAACAGAAATGTAAATACCACGTTGCCCTAAGGGTAAGCTTTTAACATCACTAAGACTTTTATGACAACCAAAGTCTACATGACTGTGGCTGAACACAACTTCAAAGTAAACTTCAGAAATACAGCACCATATTAATAAATAAATTGCAAATAGTACATTTAACCATAGCAACATTTGTTCTACCTGCTGTGAAAGATCTTTTACTTGTATTTCCAGTCTCTGGTTTTCTCTTTCAAGCAGAGAGGCATGCTTATTGGCTTTATCGGCATCCTCCTGCAATCGTTGGATTTCCTGTGAGGATACAAACATTAAGGAACACGTAGCAATTCAACTCTGACACATTCCTTTCCAGAGAGATAATGTCATGTAGAGACATGCCTTGCGAATAAAACTGCACTTTACTACTTTGAAGTAACACTCCAAAGGATAAACTCCAAATGTTTAGGAATCAAAAGCTACACTCTTTCATGCTGTATTAATGTATGTCTTAAAGTTAATGGGAAGTGAGCACCGAAGTCCGATTTTATTTTTTTGGACAAATACTAATCTTTGTTTATAAAGAATTCTACTCTCTCAGAAAATCAGAGATTATAAGTCACCACATTTAAGCCTTCACTGTAAAAAATTCTGAAAAATGTTGGTTCTGTAAAATTCTTTGCACAGCCCACTAAATTGGAAGCTAGAAAGTTCAACAGATATTTCCTCACAATAAAAGTTGACTAAAAGATCAATTTTATACATTTATTGACAGCCATTAGGATTAAGGAATTAAAAATACATTTTTTCCAGAAATTTACATGCACTTTTATTTTATACTGACCTTCATAGCTTGTTCAAGCTTTGCAGACAGACTAGCAACAGCTTTTTGGGAACGCTCAAATTCTTCACGCTGACGTTTTAAGATGGGTGCTTTGGCTTCTACTTCCTGCACTATTTCATCCAAATATTTATTGATTCTCTTATTCTCCAGCTTTTCCAAAAGCAACTGATCCTGAGTTTCTACATATGCATTGTACAGCTGCAACAAAAGATTTTTTGGTTTTGTTTTTTTGTTTGTTTTTGATACACCTGGACAGACGTCTTAAAAAAGAGCCACTGGTAAGTATACAATTCATACCTTAAAGCAGTAGAATTTCATACAACTTGTCATACAACTTAATTCAGAGAAACAAGTTGGACTTTCAAAACAATGTGTTTTTAGGACTCATACCATGGCAAAGCAGTTATCCCTATAAATTTAAAAATGGCAAACTTTTATAGTTCAACTGTGTGCAATAGAAGAATTCTATGTAAAAGGGACAAATCTTATGCAAGTTTAAGATAATAGAAATATCAAAACTAGTATCACAAAAGAAAGCAGCAAGCACAGAAGAAAGTAATTTAATGGTTGGACAAAATGACCAATAACAAACAAAATGAAAATACAAATTGTATAAACAGAAGTGTAAAAAAACCATGGAATATGTATGACCTACCATTATAAGGCAATTCCCCCACTCTACTCTGCTCTCATGAGACCCCACCTGGAGTACTGTGTTCAGCTCTGGGGCCCCCAGCAGAAGAAAGACATGGACCTGCTTGAGTGGGTCCAGAGGAGGGCCATGAAGATGATCAGGGGGCTGGAGCACCTCCCCTATGAGGAAAGGCTGGGGCAGTTGAGGTTGTTTAGCCTGGAGAAGAGAAGGCTCCAGGGAGACCTTACAGCAGCCTTCCAGTAGTTAAAGGGGGCCTACAGGAAAGCTGGGGAGGGACTCTTTAACAGGGAGTGTAGTGATAGGACGGGGGGTAACAGTTTTAATCTGAAAGAGGGTAGATTTAGGTTAGGTATTGGGGAAAAAAATTTTTACTGTGAAGGTGGCAAGAACTGCAACAGGTTGCCCAGAGTGGTTGTGGATGTCCCATCCCTGGAAGTGGTCAAGGCCAGGTTGGATGGGGCTTTGAGCAACCTGGTCTAGTGGAAGGTGTCCCTGCCCACAGCAGGGGGGTTGATCTTTAAGGTCCCTTCCAATCCAAACCATTCAATGATTATGTTAAATTTTTCTGCAAGTATAAGCCAAATGTGCAGCTGTACAGATTAAAAAATTATGTAAATAAGGAAAAAAAAAAAGCTCCTGCCAAAAATGCATACAGAAAATAAGTTTATGTGCACAAAACCCCCTGTATTTCAGAAAAAGAACTTAAAGAGCCTACAAATGTTTTGATCTACTAAAGAAAAACTGTAAGGTACGTTAAAAAAATCCTAATAATTTAGCCAGTAAAGTCTGCCTCAAACACATGAAAAGATTTCGTCAACTTCAGTCAGGCATTACACCAAATCCAAAAGAGTCAATGAAGTCTGCACCCTTGTATGATTACCATCTCTCTGTTGGCATTTCAAGGGCCTTGAAACCAAAGTTTCTTCTCACTTACCTCAGTTAATTTCATTCCAGGCTTGACTACTTTAGCTACTGCTGCAGCAGTGGGAGACATAGCTGCCAGTTCCTCCTCAGATAATATGGCTCCTGAAGATATAATCCCACCAATTACCATTACAAAGCTGCAATAATTCCCATCATAAATATTCTTTATTAATACAAAGAATGTCTTCATTCACCTTTGTGCTTTTTAACTACTGTATTTTAAATTACTATTTTAAGCCCTTAAAGTTACTGGTTTAAGAGCTTTCTGTAATCTTTAATATACAGACACATGTGCAAGTGACTGGTATTACATACAGTATTCCATGTCATACATTATCAGTGTCTCTTACTAGTTTAATTTGAAATGCTGAAAAGCTTTTGCTATTAGACTCTTAAAATTTAGATCATTTCTGAATGTAAGCAACTGAAACAGCGGGAGCAAAGCTTAACATCAGATTTCTCAGCAAACTGCCAGGGGTCTAGAGTGGCAGGGCACTGGTTTATTTTCATAAATTAACATAGGGATACAGCAAACACACTTCATGCCTCTCCATTCCTTTGTGCTCTGCTCTCTCTTTCCTTTAGAAATTACTTATATATAGCAAACAAACTATTCTTTTTGAACATAAAATGACAGAACTATAACAGTGAATACTGAGCAAGATTTAATGTTAGATAGAAATTTAAGGACAGAGCTTTTCTGTTGTTTTTTTCTTTTGTTGTTGTTGTTGGTTTTTTTTAAGAGGAAAATAAGAATAGTTTATCATCCCTACTCCCCTCTCTAGATAATAATTAAAAGCATGACGATTCAGCCTTAAGGAAATGTTTCCTCTCCCTTTTCTTTAAAAAGATAAGTCAGATTAACAAACAAACTTAAAAAACCATTTTGATAGAAATGCATTTTCTGGTGGGGGGGGAAGTATGTATTTTCATATATATATACACATACACATACATATACATGAAAAAGCTTCTAAAATTCATGATTAGAAATGACCAAAGATGAGTTAAGATGAATGCACTTACTTACTACAGAAATTCAGCATAGTATTTTCATGCAAGATGATAGAAAGCCTGAGGCTTTCCGTATTTTAGTTCCCAGTGTTATCTGTACCTTTGCGCTTTGTAGCGGACAGTAAGTCATTAGCATTCTCCAGCTCCTTTTCCAGTTTACTGATCTTCTCTCTCAGTTCTTTTTCCATTACAGCTTTTGACTCTTCCACCTCGGCCAAATGCTCCTGGGTTGCTTTATTAGCTAAAATTAAATCAGACAAGTGGTGGTTTGTTTGGGTTTTTTTTCCTTCTAAAAAGATCAGAATTTGCATATGTACCTTAAATTTAACTTTGTATGATCTGCAGAAGTTCATGCTAATAAGAAAACTCAGTAGCATGACAGAAGCATGAACTGCTGCCTATCACCTTTGCTTAGGAGAGGGCTAAAATATGAACTACTGTCCTTTTATCAGTGAAAAGGAATCTAAAACAAGAAACTAAAATTAAGACATACCTTGCAAAATTAAATCCTCTCATCAAAATCCAAAGTAAAATTCCAGGTATATTTGAAAATAGTTCCTCCCCCAAGTAAATTCAAATAGTCACATAAAATTTTTGTTACAAAGTAACTGATATTTCCACCATCCCAAAAGCCTGATGAAGTTCCTTTCATAAATGCTCAGTATCTATTTTTCAATTGAACAAGACAGTTACAAAGGAGCGCAACTGTTCTGTTCCATTTGACATTTCTTACTCACAGCTTACCTTCACCTGCTTCCTTCAGGAGCTTGTGCAGCTCTTCTACAGCTCCTGTCAGTTCATTGCTCTTTGCCTCTGAGTCATCAGCAGCACTCTAAATAAAAGCATATTATTTACCTTTTAGTACATAGCAACTATATTTTTATAAGAAAGCTCAAACTTACAAAAAATTTTGAACATGTAGTTTTTTGAGTAAAATTCTAGAAGATTCACCTAGACTGGACAATTCTCTTTTCACTTGGATTAAGTCTCACTTTGATGCAAACTGCCCATCTGAGAGTAAGAAGTGTCAGACATTGATTTGATATGACGAATACAAATAAAATGTACGCCCTTTAGCTGCTTTATAGCTGGTGCTGGCTTTGTTCCTTCTCTTCACTAAAGAAAATTTGGAGAAATTTTGAGTACTCAATTTTAATAATTCTGAAAAATTTGGTATTTTTAGGGAATCTTACATAAACTTGCTTTGCTTCCAGTTAGTGATCTCACAAGTGCAAGACTGTACAATACTTTAGCAATTCCTCAAATCCATTAGAGATAACTGAAATAAAGTTGATTCAACTTCTGCTAATCAGTGAAGTCTCAGAAATGCTCCCATGGAAGGGCACTCAATCTTGATGCTGTTAATATCAGGTCAGACAAATACATCAGAAGTTACAAGTACATAGCAAACCCTATGTTAAGCGGAAGACAAACCTTCAAGCTCCTTCAAATCAGTGATTCTATAATAAAAGCATGAATGAGTAGGAGTAAAAAAAACAACCAACCAAACCAAACCAAATTAAAAGGTAAATGATAATGCATTATGCTCCAGAAAAGTTAGCTATTGACTTGCTGTTCAATGAAGGGACATCAGTTTACATCTAATCAGACAAGTATTAATGTAGACCTCACAATTAAACAGGGTAGAATGTTTATGTGAGTATCTATGCAAGAAAACTCAGGAAACAGAGCTCATTAACCCATGTATCTAATACGTGTAAACTAAAGAGCAATCAGTTGTCCTCTTTAGCTGACTTTGTGTTACTCAATACGCTACAGGATATTTTTCAGTCTTGGAGCTGACAAAACAAACAAAAATTACTTCTTCGGATGGTGCTTATTTGACACAATACATGACATTCAGCTGCGTCTTAATCAGATCGCTAACACTTGCAGTGTTATTTGAAATGAAGTTCTACTAACTAAACTCAGAAAAATCTCTTGCATAGTCATATTTTACATACAAACCTTTACCTCCCAACACATCACTTTCATCCAACATGAAGCCTCAAAACAGTTAGCATAAAATTACTATTTTAACCCCAGTTTTGCTTAATTTACAAAATGATCCAAGCAACGTAAGATTTCAAATGCTGCCTAAGACAGCAGCAAAGAAAACAACCTTTTGGATGTTTCACAGTGTTTTGCAGTGGAAAGTAGTCTTCCCACATCCACATTTTGTGGGGAAAAAAACCCTGAAACTGGCCTGCATTACATTTAATGCTAAGATTCATCCCCAAGTAATACTAGTATACGCTTATAACAGAATCAATAAACTCACCTTATATAAATTGGATAATTTTATGTGGGCATTCAGTTCATTGTGGAATCTTTCCTCCATACTACCTTGCTGTTCTTTTGCCTAGTAAATTAAAGAAGAGACAGGGTGGGGGAGCATTCCACTATTTCTGTTTCACACATTTTGTTTTTTAATTTGTAGAAGCAACTGTAATGCTGTTTCACGTATACTTCAAGTCATCTTACCTCCTTCAGTTTATTCAAAAGGTCTTCCACATGCTTCTGAAGATTTTCATTTGACTGTTTTAAGCTGTTTACCTGTTCCTCCATTCTGGAAACCTGTTCAAAGAATAAATGAGAATACTATGTATAGATTTGTCTTTCTAGTCCAGTTTATTTTGGAAAATACCCATCTCATTGTTTTTTTACTTTAAAAAACCCCAAAAGTTCCAGAAAGAGCATAAATGGTTACATTTTCTAACAGTCTTTGCTCCCACGCATTCAGCTAAATGAAAAAGTGAGAGTCTCCAAATTGCTCCAATTATGCATAACCAAACAAACCCACAAGCCTCAGTGGAGCTAAGTGCCACAGAAAACCTGACCAAGTGTCAGTTTTTAAAGAAACTGCTCAGGTACTCAAACAGAAGCTCACTGAAACTGTGTATTTTCAAAATACAGCCATTGATTCTGCCATGTATTTTGTTGCAGGGAAATAAAAATATTATCACTCCAATCCACAAAGAATGTTAAGTCAGATCCTTCTGTCCCTTCCCTTATTAAGATCTGTATTCCCATACATTTTAATAGCATTATACTGTTATATAGCTTTGTTATCAGCTACTCCAAAACATCTAGCTTATAATTAAAATCTTTGACTTTTCTAATCAAGATAATGGTAACTGTACATATTCCTTAAAAATCACAAGTTAAAAGAAAAAACACCTCCTTATTAATTGCAAAACATTTATTTTTTATTTGAATACAGTTATTAAAGTACTCAGTTTGGTTTAATACAGTTAATCAGGAGGTATAATTTATAAGAAATGGCAAAAGCACTCAGCAATTACACTACCTCCTCCTTCTTGTTCTCCAGATTACATTTAAGCTCCAAGATTTCATTGCCTTTCTCCCTGGCAGTATGTAGAAGTTCATCTGTTTTGGCTTTCAACTCAGCATTCAGCCACGTGTTTTGATTCTGTAGTAGTTCTTTTTCTTGCTCCAACCTTTTCTCACGGTACTAAAAAGAAAATTGCATAGTGTAATTTTACTGGTTCCACAGAAAATAAAGAAGCTAATCAAAGTAGTACGATCAGAGTAGGAGTAGCAAAAATGTACTGTAATTTAGTAAATAGCACCAAATGACAGGCAGTGTTCCTTATTACATTGGTAATACTGACTTACCAGTCTCTTGAAACTTGAGTTAGTTTCCTGAAAGTTTATGTTAGCTGGGAACATTAACTAGATTAATATCTAGTTAAAGGAAATAAACTAAAGCATCAGAGTTTTCCTTCTCTTTTGTCCTCTCTTTCAGCTTTTTATGGAGTTTATTCTGCCTACAGAGAAATGGTGCAGGTTCACAGTTATTCTTCTCCTTTCTACCTGCCTTCACAGACCTGGAGTTGTTCTTCCTAGTGTGCGGGAGCAGCCACCATTGCCACCAGTGAGGCTTGGACATGCTTGCCCAACTTCACGCCCCCTTGCCTTCTATAAATATATATCATATTTCCAGTCACAGCCAGCAATTTTATAATAAAATAACTTGTTATAAATAACAGGAGTACACTTGACCTACTTTCAAAGACAATAATGACAAAATGATGATTACATCACATATTAACAACTACTTAGTAGAACATTAACATGTACTATGCATATAAAGTACTACATACCTTCATGGAAACATCTGATGTTTGAAGTTCATCCAACTTTAACTGAAGTTTCACCTTTTCTGTGCTTGCTTCTGTAAGCTTTTCATTTAAGCGTTTAACATCCTCTGGAGGAGGGAAATCAGTGTTAAAAAAAGCTAACTGGATAACAGCTTTAATTACTCAGCTTAACTAAATTGTAAAGAATGAGAATAAGCAAGACATAATGTATGTGATTCTATACTGTACAGTAAAATATTGTATAATGTGTTTTTATATCTACAAAACCAAGCATCAAACTGCTCTGTTTTTCTGCAATTAGCATGTAATTTCCTTCCTTGTTTCCTTTTCTCTAAATACTGTTTCCTGCTAATCCATTACTTGGTGCTGCCTATACAAACTGGATACTCCATATCAGTTCAATTGTTCAAGCATGTCTTTAGCAAAATCACATGAAATATTTTGTTAATATCTTCTTGGCTATACCGTTTAAATGTTCAACTTCCTGAGATTGTCTTTCACTTGTTCGAACCAAATCTCTCTTTTCAGCTTCCAGTTCTTCTTTTTCTCTACTTAAATGGCTCTGAAAAAAAAGAAACCAGCAAAAGAGCAATAAAGAAATGTGATCAACTTTCTATAACAGTTTATAGTCACTATACCACCTTGGTACACTTACCATCACAGAGAAGCATGCTAAACCACAGTAAGTTACCCCAGCCAACTGAAAACTGGGATAAGAGGCTTTTATAGTGGGCAGCTGAATCAGTCTAAACTACATAGTATGAAAGCATGGCTGCTTCCATTTTTTCTATCATGTTGGGGTATGGAATTCAAACAAAGGCAGGTTAACGTACCTCTTTCTTCTAGTGCCTAACAGCCAACATATTTCAATTAATGTTTTGTTTTTCCCTGTAAATCACTCTGATACTAATGTCCAGCTGGTCCTTTGCTCTTAAATGCGAAATGCCACTATCACATAATATCAGACAGCAAAGATGAGAGAGGTATCACGCAGCTTTCAAGACCAGCATTTGACACTGCCTCTCATGGCATACTCCTTGAGAAACTGGCATCTCGTGGCCTGGATAAGTGTACTCTTCACTGGGTGAAAAACTGGCTGGATGGCCAAGCCCAGAGGGTTGTGGTGAAAGGGGTGAAATCCAGTTGGCGGTGGGTCACAAGTGGTGTTCCCCAGGGCTCGGTGTCGGGCCCTGTTCTGTTTAATATCTTTATCAATGATTTGGATGAGGGGATTGAGTGCACCCTCAGCAAGTTTGCAGACAACACCAAGTTGGGAGGCAGGGTCGATCTGCTTGAGGGTAGGGAGGCTCTACAAAGAGATCTGGACAGGCTGGATCGATGGGCTGAGGCCAATCGTATTAAGTTCAACAAGGCCAAGTGCCGGGTCCTGCACTTCGGTCACGGCAACCCCATGCAGTGCTACAGGCTTGGAGAAGAGTGGCTGGAAAGCTGCCTGGCAGAGAAAGACCCGGGTGTGCTGGTTGACAGCTGCCTGAATATGAGCCAGCAGTGTGCCCAGGTGGCCAAGAAGGCCAATGGCATCCTGGCCTGTATCAGAAATAGTGTGGCCAGCAGGACCAGGGAGGTGATTGTTCCCCTGTACTCGGCACTGGTGAGGTCACACCTCAAGTCCTGTGTTCAGTTTTGGGCCCCTCACTACAAGACAGACATTGAGTTGCTGGAGCATGTTCAGAGAAGGGCAACCAAGCTGGTGAGGGGCCTGGAGCACAAGTCCTGTGAGGAGCAGCTAAGGGAACTGGGGCTGTTTAGTCTAGAGAAGAGGAGGCTGAGGGGAGACCTTATAGCTCTCTACAACTGCCTGAAGGGGGGTTGTAGTGAGGTGGGTGTTGGTTTCTTTTGTCAGGTGGCTGGAGATAGGAAAGAGGAAATGGCCTCAAGTTGAGGCAAGGGAGATTTAGGTTAGATATTAGGAATTTTTTTTTACTGAGAGGGTTGTCAGACATTGGAATAGGCTGTCCAGGTAAGTGGTTGAGTCATCATCCCTGGAGGTATTCAAAAAGCGAGTGGACGGGGTGCTTCAGGACATGGTTTAGTGGCATGGTTAATGGTTGGACTTGATGATCTTGAAGGTCTTTTCCAACCTAAATGATTCTATGATTCTATACTGAATAGGTAGTTTTCATGCCTTTGCTTTTCAGTTGGCATAGACAAGTCCAGACTGCCACAAGACTCCCTCTGGTTCTAGCAGTATTTGAATGAAGATTAGAATGAAAATCATTGAACTTAGAGTAGATGAAATGAACTGAAGGCCTAATAGAAATCCAAAAGAAGCAACCGGATCTGTTCAAAACTGCATCTAATTTTAATATTCTTTGAAAGACAGCTTTGATAGTTAAGACTTCACTGAAACAGTTTTATTTCGCTAAATATAAGAGTTAAAAGAGTAACCAAAGTATGAACACATGCAAAAAATCAATTAAAAAAATCAAATAAAAGTCAATATTCTTGGATCATTTATAGGCTATAGTACTGCTTCTGCCTTCTAAGGTGTCAGTACAAACCACTTCAGTTAGGCCCAGGTAAGCCCCTCTGGTGAAACAATCAGATCTGTCTTCTCATTGTGGAGAAATCACTCTAGTAATGTTTTTGCTTCCTGCTTCAAAATTAGTGGTCTGCTGGATCAGTCAGTGGAAGTGACTCATCCTGCAACCCCATGACTTTTGAGCATAATGCAAGGTAAACTGTGCCAGAGCGTGGGAAAGGATGGTGGAAAAACCACAACTCTTCTTCATACCTTTGTCCAATTTTTGAGGTTCGGCTTAAAGTCACCTCACAACAGGTTTCAGCTAGAATGAAACAATCTATCCAGACTGAAATAAAAGCACCTACTCTGACATATGTTCACCTGTAATTCAGTTTACTAAACCACCAGCATTTACTTAAAAAATCCACACAATTTTCCTGTACGCACAGCCATACGGACATGTAAATACATACACCAGTACATATTTATACTGATATTGATACGGCCCAGTTTGGAAATTGATTGCATTCTTTTCTGCAATGAGACAGGTGAACCAAAGCCTTTCAACTTATTGTCAGGCTCTTCCAGTACCTGAATGGCTGCACTGCGATCCTGAGCAGCTTCAAGTTCTTTATTTTTCTCATTCAGTGACTTCAACTGTTCATCTGTTGGATAAAAAGAAATAGCAGTGAGGGACCTCCACTGTAACATAATGACAGAATTCACTCTCCAGATGCAATTAAGCCAAAATTTCCCTTAACAACATAAGAAAAAAAAGAATTCAAGACTTTGCTGTGGATGGACTAGGTAGTATTGTGGCAAACTAAGGCAATGCTTAGAGTAGAGGCATTTATTGTGAAGATCAATACATAACTCACTGTACTACTATTACTACAAAAATCAGAAACCAAGGTTGTTTCTTTTTTCCATTAGAACAAAAGTTCCATTTAAAAAAAGCCGATTTGAACACAAAAGCAAAACATCTCTCTACTTGCAGAAATAACAAATGTAGTTGATAGACGGATTTTGAACTCCTATTTAAAACTTAAAGCGTTTCAGCATACCATTAGACTAAGGAATTAATATCCTGTCCAATCTTCAGAATGTGCAGTTATACTTACTAAGTTTTTTAAGCTCCTCACGGAGAGTTTGACATTCTTGTGTCTCATTTACAAGTCTCTCCTGACTTTGAGCCAGACGCTTTTCTACTTCAAAGTACTGTTGTTCTGCAAAATAACAATGTTATCTCAATTTCACTTAATAAACATTTCTTTTTCTTTCTCACCTTTATCAAGGATCCTTATTAATGGACATCTTTATTAAAGAACAGTATTTATAAAGAAAATATCTAAAAATAATAAGACTACAGTAGAATTCGGAGAAAAAAGTATTTTTGAAGGTAAAAAAGATACATTTCCACATTAAGTTAACATTGTTTAAAATACTTTTGTTAGCGTGGAAAGCGGTATGTTTCCAGCAATGATCCATAAATTAACAGCCTAACTAATTCTAATAGTTCTGTAACATTATTGATGTAGCTAGAGAACATTTTATCAGCAAATTATGCAGTGTGGTCTCACCAACTTAAAACTTCTTTTACCTGTAGCATATTTCTATACACATACAATAAAATCCACATAACCCTAGGTATCAAAGATTTGATTTAGAAAATTTTTAATGAACACTTCTTAAAATGAACTCTTGTGCTCTATGCTGCATATCCCATAGCACTGGAAAAAATAATTACATCTAAATTTTGGTTATCTGAAACAGTAACTGTGTCATAGAGTTTAACTGTAAAATACTTAGTAAAAGCAGAACTATTCTCACTCTCAGGCACAGTGCGCTTCTAAGGAAGCACTGAAAAACTTTTATTTATCTTATGCTTCCTTTCATATCTTACAATTTCAAATAATGCTGCCCCTCCAGCCATATATAAGAAGAATGGACCTGAAAGAGACTAACCTGCTAAAATCTGTGGGCTACCTTAATTTACAGTACACTTTATTAATTCACTTTAGCAAGATTTTTATCATGAAAGACACAGAAAGGTTGAAGGAAAGGTGGAAGTAAAGTTTACATCAGACGTATGTCACCTACCCAATAAATTAACTCATATTCACAAGCCTGCCCAGCGCTTACACTCATCTACACTCTTCTCTCATCTCTACTCCAGTTCTCTACTGGTATTATTTTTCTGTGATGTAGTAACCTCCAAATCAATATAAAAACGTTGATTCTATCAGGAACATTTTATATGGAGAGGTTATGGTCTTCAACATGGAATTTAACAGCAAAAGTATAAACCTAAGGCTATCTGAGAGTTGGGTAAACGAATCGTTATTTCTGTTCCACAACTAGGATCAAAGCATGGCCTGAAGCATACCAATGCTTGTTATAAATGTGATTAAAGGCTGTTCTTTAAACCCATTTCGAATGTAGTTTTAACCCTGAATAGTCCTTTGCAATAGAAAAAAACCCCCCAAATCAGACTCCTTTTACCAAGCGAAAGTGAGAGAAAAAACCCTATCAGGTCTCAACTGAAGGGTCCCTTCCCAGCCAGCGGGCATGCCCCCCACTTCAGGGCCCCTTCCCAGCCAGAGGCCGCACACCCCCACCTCAGAGGCCCCAGGTCACCCCCCGAAAGCGTTTCGAAGACAACAACGACCCGTCAGGCCCAAGCCTCCCTCCCTCCCTCCCTCCTCTCATCAGAAGGGACCGCGACATTGCGCGGCGGCGGAAGGGGCACCCGGCCCGACCCCAGGCCACCCGTTCGCACCCGAGCCGCAGGCCCGCTGCCTCTGCCCGAGCACCGGGACGAGCGGATACCGCGCAGCCCTTGGGCAGCGCAGCCCCCTCGGCACGGAGCAGCCCGGGGCCTGCCCCGTTCCCGCTGCCCCCTCACCTCCGTTCCCGTCCTCCCAGCCTCCCCCTCCCCAGACTCACCGCTGTCCACCTTGAAGCGCTCATGCCTGGCTCGGAGCCCGTCGATCTCGCTCTGCTGATCGGCCAGGAAGCGCTCCAGCTTCCCCTGCACCGGCTTGGGCAGCTTGGAGAGCTCGGCCCGCTCCAGTACCTGCTGCAGCACGGCCGCCATCTTGGAAGCAACCGCTGCGCTTTCCGGCCTAACCGCCACCGGCCGCGACGCGCCCAAGGGTGCAGGCGCCGCATTGCCGCATGCGCGTGCAGGTGGGCCGCCCCCCCGCGGAATCATGGGAAGTGTAGTTTTCCAGACAAGGAGCGGCGCGCCACTAAGCACTTCCGTTTCCGGTAAGGCCATTCTTTCCGCCATGTTGAGTGAGGCAAGAGTTGCGGGTTGATACATGAGGGCCGCTAAAATTGAGACAGAAATCCCGAAGCCTTCGTCTCGAAGCTCGCCACGAGGCCGCTCGCCCTTCTAAGGCCTCCTGCGCACCCGGGAGATGCAGGAGGAGGCGTCACGGCTTCTGCCACTCAAAGCATGGCGGCGTTGGCGCTGAGCTCTCCCTCTGAGCGCCCTTTTCCCGCGCTCGGGTCTGGGTTGTTGTGCGTCATCACCCTAAGCCGGCGCGCGAGCGGCGCCTGCCGGTGACGCGGCTCGCATCCGTGCTCGGCTGAGACGGCGGCAGTAGTGGCGGCAGCGCTGAGGTGGTGGCGGCCGAGCTTGGGGACCCGGCGGCGGCCGCGGCCGTCAGGCGAGTGCGGGGAGCGCTTGGTGGCGGCCCGAGGCGGTGAGGGAGCTGCGCGGGAGCCACCGCCGAGCTGTGGGCCGGGCTCCAGTGCGGGTGCAGAGGTGCTTTTGGCCCGGCTGGGTGGGCTGAGGTGAGGTGGGTGACAACCTTCCTCCAAGCCCTGGTCCGGAGCTTCAGCTCTGCCGTCCCTGTGCAGCTTTCTCCAGCAGGCACCTTTGCGGAGACTCAGAATGCCCGTCGCTTTCTCATATTTAGTTTTTGTGAAAGTCTTCGGTGTGTAAAGCAGTTTTCAGAATAGGTCTGCGTGGAAGGGAGGGGTGTCAGTGGCAGTCCCCATGCCCTGGCTTCACATGGCTACTGATGGGAGCTGCAAGGATGGCCTTTTGGATAGTCCCCAGATGCTGTACTTCTAATGCCTTAGGAACTGGAATGAAAAATCTGCGTGGCATGTTTAAGTACAAGTGTGGAATTTAGCAAGTTCCTCAAAGAGGAATGTGAATGCAAAAATGCGCACTTTACGTTCTGGCCTCTGATGAAACATGATGTAGCAAGAAATTGTTGCTTGAAGACATGTTTTTCCTAGCATTTGCTTGCATTACTTGCCATGTCATTTCAGTGGCAGGTATTTAAAATAGCTTTCTTTCAAATAAGGGTTACATACTTCCTCTAGTATAGAGAACTATGTTTTTCATTTAAAAAATCAAACTTGCAGATCGTAAAGCTACTTAACTAGCCTTTGTTGACAGATAAAGTATTAATCCATTCAGCATCTTTGTGCGAGACTCTAATTTTCATGTAACCAGTGTAGTATATATACTTCTCTGACTTTATACGTTATTTGTTTTGTAGGTTGAAACTACAGTACTTAGTCTAAAACCTGCAGTAATGGGTAGAACTTACTTTGTTGAGGAAGCTATTGGGCAGTATCTTTCAGACCTCAGCACAAAATTAAAGCCTTATGTCACTGGCCTGTTAATAGGGCAGGTAAGTGTGTAATATCTGAAGTCTGTTCCATTTGTTCATGTTAATAGGGGAAAACCCCCTTGGCCTTAATCATCTGGGATAAACCTATTAACATCACACTGAGCTTGTATGATGCAGGAGGGTGGTAATATGACCAGAAGAGACTTCTCCAGAGGGTTTGCAGTGTCAACCAACTACCCAAGTCTTTTAAAATCCTTTTGTGAAAGACACAACACGTAGAAAAGAGATTAAAATCATAAAAATAAAACTTATCACTGAACAAGGCATTAAGGCAAAGGCAAAAAAAAACCATGAGGGAATTATTTTTGCAACAGATTACTACAGAGTTTAACAATACCTAGTATAAGGCAGCCCTTGCAGTTACTATCTTATGCAGTATAGTCTCAGACTTGATATCAACCTCATGGCATATTTGCTTATATTGATGTTTTTGACAGTGTTCCTCACAAAGAGACTACGTAATTCAGGCTGTTCGAACGCCTCCAAAGGAAGAGCAGAAGGAAGATAACATCAGTCCTTCAAAACTGGCATCCATCGATGAAGAATGGATAACTACGCATGCCAGTCAGGTAGCACGGTGTGAATTAATGAAGGGCTTGGGAGGAATAGAAAGGAAGTAGGATTGACAAAAACTATCTCATCACTTGTGTTGTCTCAAGACTTTTTCTCAAAGTAAAAGAACCTTCCTAACCATGCTAGGCACAGATATTTTAAAGCAAAATACCTGTATTTTTTTCAAAGTTTGTGATGAAACAGAGACTTGATAGGACTGAAGCAAGAACGTTTTCAAGATGCGTTTAGACATTTCAGAGGAACATATAAGTGAAGAACAGTCTTGCTTAATTCATTTCTTCTCTTGATGCGTACTTGCGTCATTAGAAAATTTTGATATATCAAGTTACATGCTTGCTAGATTTCTGATTCCTATTAATGTTCTTGGTTTGTTTTTTTGTTTGTTTTTTTTTTTTGTTGTTTGTTTGTTTTTTGTTTTGTTTTGTTTTTTTTAAGGTTTCTAGAATGCTTCCTGGAGGCTTATTAGTTCTAGGTGTATTTATTATTGCAACTCCAGAACTGTCAAAAGATTGTCAAAATGCTTTGCGCAAGGTAAGTAGACTTCCTGGTTGAAAGACAGGAATATCTTTAGGTGTGTAGCTGAGTAATTTTCTATCATTGACTTGAATATATATGGTTGTTTTGTTGCTTTATTTCTAAAAGCACAAATGTTCTGGTTTGAGGTATGGTTTTGAGACTGAAACATCAGAAATTGTTGTCCTATGGGACTATAGCACACCTGGTATTTGCTAACTTTCTGTTTCTTGTGATGTTTGTTACTGTAATAGCAAATCTTACTGTATGTACTGGAAGTGGACATTCAGGCTTAAGGAAGACATCTTCAAGGTTAATGTTAAACTAAATCCTTGTGGCACAATTGCTAGTAATGGTAGCATGTTAGCTTTTTTTGTCTGAATGAATTAGAGATGTTTATAGTAGTGAAAGATCTACAGCTCTGATTTCTCTAAAATGGATATCTTGTGTAGAACTAGTAGTATTTGACTTAGGTGTGGGGGGTTATATTTAAAAACTACTTAGAATGTGCTGCTGTCCGATAGATGTAAAATGCATTTTTTTTTCAGTATTGGGGCATCTAGTGCCACATTGAGTTTCTGTTCTGTAGATGTAGGTTCATTTTATCATTTTCATAAAGTAAGTGTGATGAATGATTTAAACACAAGTAGGTTCTAAAGCCTAAGGTCCAAGATTCAGTTTTGGCAGTGCAACACAATCACATCTCAGTTGTGATTACTGAAACTAGTAGCCAACAAAAAAAGGTGAGCTGTGTCCAGGTGATCAGTGATTGCTGAATTAAAATTTGTTTGTTTGTTTGTTTTTTTAATTAGTAGCTATTTTGCATAGCTGTCTTTCCTGATCCTCAACTGATAGATATAAAGCTGTAATATTTTTGTGAGGAGAAAAGCATACAAGTTGAATATGTGAATGTGTGTTGCTTGGTTTGGTTTACAAGGAAGCTGAATTAAGATTTCACAAGTGACTTTCGCTTTGGAGGGGTTGCCTATGAGTCTTTGTTGAATGTTCTTTTAACGTGACATTTTGTGACATGGAAGCTGTATTTCCTGTTTATGCATAATTATGATATCGCTTGGACTTAGAACTTCAGTACAAGACGATTTTCCAGAAATTGTAATGCATTATTTTTGTGAAAAAATCCATTATGCTTTTTTCGTCTTTAGCTAATCTTCTCAGTTGAGAAGTCCTTGACTAAAAGAAGACTCTGGAAACCTGCTGAGGAGGAGGTCTCGGAAAGAGCAGCTCTTCAAATTTGTTCTGCTACAAGAAAGTATCCTTTATAAACAAGCTTTATTGATTGAGACTGCTATCCCCAACCTCTTTTCTGTAGTTATTTCTGAATAAATGATAAATTGCGAGGAAGAAGTTGTTTCAGTTTAGATAGGCATAGATCAGTAAGTTGAAATCATGAAGTTTTCTGATTACCCATGAGTAAGACTATTGACCCTCTTATCCTTGCAAAATTTTCATAATTTCAAAATTTCTTACTGTTAGGCTTGTTTGTGTGGTGGCATCAAATTATGCCTTCCCCAGTCAGTTTTGATTTGGGTAAATTTAAGATAACATCTAAAAAACTGTATAGCTTCTTGAGCTTGCTATTACCAATGATATTCTACATGGAAGTGGGGAAGTAGTGGGCATGTGGGATCTGTACTAGTGCTGCAGAAAAATGCTGGGTCTGTTGATAATGAGATAATACAAGGAGAGAAAGCAAGGTTTTTCCATGGCGAGGTGAGAGAGACAAAGACAAATTACAAATTGGTGCATTGGTGGCTCTCCCTGTGAATACCTATTGATCTTAATATATTTGTAAGAGATGGGATAGCATCACTATGGTAGTTGGAGTTTACAGTCAAATGTTTTTCCACTTTTTTTACACTAATGAAAGGTGAGAACTTTCTTCAGTAGTAAAGTAAAGGACAAAGTTAATTGTGAATTGTTCTTACTCGGTTTTTTTGCTGTTCACTGGATCTTTTTCTTTAAGTAGCAAAGAGTAGTTTGCCGAACCTATGATGTACAAGATCCAAAGGTAAGCTCATAATCCTGTGTGTACAGCTTTTAATGCATGACAAGCAAAGTTTCAAGAAAAAAATCTCTATTTGAGTTATATAGTGTTTCGTATAGACTCTTTGTTGCTTTTTTCTGTTCTCAGAGCTCACCTAAACCAGCAGATTGGAAATACCAGAGTGCTCTGTCTGCATCCTGGTTGGCTTTGAACTGTACAGTAAATGTTAATATTCACATTCCACTTCTTGCTACTTCACCGAACCATGACTTGGAGAAAAATACCAAGGTAACTAACTGGCTGCATCAGTTTTGTTGTTGGTGTCTACACTATTTCTGTTGAAAATTAAATGAGAGAGAAAGATTTGAATAGTGTGAGTAGAGGAGTAGGACTAATCAGCGGAGAATGTTTGGCAGTTATTCCTCTTTTAAATGTAATTTGAAGTTACTATGAAGCATTCATAGTATAAAAAAAGTGGATAGCTTTTCTTCTGCTGTGCTTAATGTGGCAGTTTCCTTTGCTCAGAATTATTTGGCGGTTGTCATGAGTATTCCAACTAAAGTCTCCTGCTTCACCTAGTGAAAGGTTACATCCAATTAGAACAGAGGTATGGGGTACTTTTAATATGAATTGACTGTCAGTAGTCTGCATCCCTCTACAAAAATCAGATCCCTGGGGTAGCACTTCAATATTTTGAAATGCTTGTTTCTTAATGGATATATTTTGAACTTGTTGGTTTTAAGATTTAGCTTTGGAAAAACATAAGACAGATTTTTCAGAGACTTTAAAACTCTCTCTGAGTAACTGTTGAAACATGTTTGTCTATAATTTCAGCATGATACTGTCCAACTGTTTTAGTGAAATTCTCTTACCTATTATGACATTTTTGTGTTTCTACTTTTTTTAAAGAATGGGTTAAATCGATGGTCAAAACAGATAGAAGACAGCGTTTTTCTGATCAATGGACAAATTAAAGATGATGATACAGAACTACTGGAAGGGCAGGTGAGTACCAAATAACAAGGAATTGAACTCTGTTAGATGTGTAGTTAGAACCTCCAGTGTGATAAAGCATTGACTGAGATGTCTTCTGTACAACATTTGTTGATCTAATTGGCCTATTTTGGGTAACTAATATGCTGGACTGCTTGTGTTCCCATCTTCATTGCTGCAGATTGCCTGTTTTTCTTCTGGCAATGTGAACGCAATAATTATATGTGAAGTCTGACTAAAAATTTTTCTATATGCTGTCTCCTCAGTAAACAACATGAGTAAGGTGTGAATGTAGGTGATAAGATTTCTAAGACCTACATATGTCTAAATGTTTAACAAAGAGTGGAAGCACCTTGTTTGGCTGATACATTCATTTCCTTTTAGTTTTGTATTTATATTCTCATGGCTGTTTTCTATATGCCATTGTTCTTTCTTAAAAGCTGTGAACTAGGACACATTTTATACCATAGTGAGGAGACTTTGATTTGGGATATTTTTTTTTTGTTTCATGACACAAAGAATTTTTTTCCCTCAGAAAAAGTTAAGAGGAAATACTCAATCCAGCACTCAGTTTTCTGATGTCAAGGTTCTGACACAGCTGGTAAGTATTCAGTGGTTTGTAAAGTATAACCTCGCTGTTATCTTATAAAATAGAATAAAAAATGAAATAGCATTCTGAATTATTGTCTAGAAATCCAGATTACTTAATCCTAAGACTTTTTTTTTTTCCCCCCATGGATATTGACTGTGAAACTGATTGTGGACAGATCTGCATATTTTGTGTCTTCAAAAATTCTTGTGGTGTGATAACCACGTTGTCTAAGAATTGCACGGTACAGCTGCAAGGAAAATTTGAAAAACTGGTGATAGAAGTAAAGTCCTTTAAACTAATTCATTTGATAGTAGGATACCTGTACATACCTGCGTACATTGATTTCAAGGTGACTTCGCATCATTCTGAAGTTCAGAATCACCCCCACACTTCAGCTTGCCATGGCTAGCTATGGACATTTACTTGAATGATTTCATCAGAAGCTCAGTCACTAGTTCTGGATTAAGGTACAGACCCTGGGAGCTGAATCGTAAGCTGGAGCTGTTGGGTCTGTGTCAGGAGTTTCCTCTCTATCGAAGTTTATGCTGACTTGAACCCTGAATTAGGTGCACCAGTCTAGGTCCTAAAGGTCCAAGTGTGTCCAGGCATTGTTTTGTTCTTGCACAGCACAGGCCATAACGTTTTGTCAGGTAGTTCCTGGATTCTCTAAAGTCATGTTGAGCAAAACTTCCAGAAATGTATAAAATGCCATTTTAAAGACTTGGTGAGTATCTCGGCTTCTTTTGTTGTTACATTGTTCCAGTGGTTAATTGCCTCAGAAAGGAAAGCTTTTTGTTTTGGCAGAGATAGTTTGTGCAGTTCATGTGGAAGTTATGCATCCCTGTGTTTCCAGGTGTTGTCTTAGAGTGCTTCATGCAGCGCAGTAATTGTTTTGGTAATTAGGGTGAATATTTCTAGGCAACAGTTTGATACAGTTCTAAATATGACCACATTTATAATTTAGTACTGACTGATGAGATGACACTCAGGATACCACAGGTTATGCTTACTATATAGTAAAAATACAAACTTCATCTTTTAAAAAAAAAATCTTAAAAAGATTTATAGATTGCAGTACTAATTAGCCACAATCTACTTGCCTGAAAAGTTATAGAAGTCTCATAGACACAAATATTTAAATTGCAAGAAATGGAATGTCTGGAAAAGTATATATATTCTCCATAATGGAAAAGGAGAGAGATTTTCAGTCTTAACTAACAAAACTAAAAAAAAATAAAAAATAAATTAATTATGAGGGAAAACAGGCTATATGTAAATATCTTAAGGTATGCTACTAATTTCCTACTTCTGTTTTTTGTTACTCATGCTGCAAGTGCCTATGTAACAAGATAAAACTGAAACATGTTTATTTTTCAGTCCCAGGGTTCAAGTCATAGATCAACAGCTACAGTCCAGGTCTGCAGTGGTTCCATAAATCTCAAAGGTGCTGTGAAATGCAGAGCCTATGTACATAACAACAAGCCAAAAGTTAAAGAAGCTATTCAGGTAGTGATAAGTTTTTTTAGTTAATCAGAAACATTTTTATGAAATACAAGAAATTTGTCATACTGCTTTTTTTTTTTTGCCAAAATAACATGGTCTAAACTGGTGTTCAGATGTTCATTCCCTTGAACATATGGATTTTTTTAGAATCCATCTGTGTGTGTGTGATTGATTCAGTTCCTTTTTCACTTTTAGCAGGCATGTGTCCTGTTGCTAAGGCTGTTCCATGATGAAACTTTACACAAATTGTCAAAGTGATTAGGCTGTGACAAATTTTCTTAAAATTAAGAAAAGGTTACAGGCTATATTTTTGTATGTATAGGGGGAAAATACAGATTTATTTGTTCAGTTATTTTTTTTTCCTGTTATTGAGTCAATGCCTTGTGATTATTTTTGTTTGTTTTTAATAGTAATGTCTAGAAGTTGTCAGTTCTTATTCTAACAATACTAACATTCTCCTCAGCTTTTAATTTTTGTTTTGTTATTTTCTTTTTTGATTTTAATTCTTTTGATGTTAGCTTCTCTTTATTGGACTTTTAAAAATTCTCTTTAGAGTTTTTATTTTCTGGAAAAACTGTTCTTTCAACATGGGTTAAACCCTATAAGGGACTTCTTTTGTTGTTTCTTACTAGTCAGAAACTTCACAAATGGTTTTTATATTACTGATGTCTTCGCTTTGTCTTTGCAGGCTTTGAAAAGAGATATAATAAACACATTGAGTGATCGCTGTGAAATACTATTTGAAGATCTCATTATAAATGAAGGACCTCACAAAAAAAGTAGGAATTCGGAGAAAAACCAGCTTACATCTGCAGTGAATTTTGGTTCTTGTAGAAAATTCTGCTAGGGTACTGAAGTTCCAGTTTGGTTAGAGCAGAATAGAAAGCAAATAGCATAATTTCTGTTTGGCAACCTTGACTTTTTCTTGAATCATGAGAATTTTTGTCAAGTGCAGAAAGGTTCTTTGGCATCCCAGTTTTCATACAAAGTTTGTGTTCAGTTCTCATGACCAGAAAATGCAATTTCAGCTTCTTTCTCACTGATCAGAAATTTTGTAATTTTTAAAAATACTGTAGTTGAAACTCCCGTCACTGAAGTTCTAACTGTAAGTTGCACATTTTACATTTTTATGTTTGTTTTATTTTTTTTTTTTAAATCACTGTACGGTATTCCTATTAATATTCAAGTATGCTAAAACTTGGTAGGATTAAAAGAACCAGCTGGGCATGGCCTTCCATGTTCTTATATCACCTATGTTACAAATGATAGTGGACATGAGCTTTGAAGTTTTAATAGTTCATCTCCATTAAATTAATTATGGCATTATATGTGGTGATTATTATGTGCAGAAGTATCCTGATTATTTTTTTCTAACTAACTGTACAAATATATATTTTGTGTTATCTCTGCCCCTGGACTTCTTTCTCTTCATCAAATACTATTTTACAGTCTTTGTGTCTTTTAAAGAAATACATCTTATTTCAGCACCATGAATAATTGCTGGATTGCATTATCTTGAATTTAACAGAGCACCATGCAGCGACCAGAACACAATGCAAATTGATCTGATGAAAATAAAACTTCCTATCATGATTATATTAAAAACTAAGGGGTTATATGCTGAGACCAGATCTCCTAGCTCATGCTGCGTGATTCTTTAAACTTCTTTGAGTCACTGCAATGGTATCAAGTTATCTTCTTGTTCTTTTGTTGTTTTTTTTAAACCAAATATTATTGGTTAATTGAAATATTGATTTGAAGATCTTATATAAAAGAAAAGCCTTTTAAAAGATACTATCTTCGATAGTGATTTTAGAAAAAATAGAAGAGAAATGGAAACCAACTGATTGTGTAAGGAAAAATTATTCATGTTCAGAATTACTATTTACTTTAGGATAACATGGTTTGTTTTGGTGTTAGCTGGCTTTATCCAACCTGCATGATTTAAACTTGTTTTCAATTGCATGCAGTTTTCCATTTCCTCTTTAGGTGGCACCCGTACTTTGTGGCTTTATGGCATAAAGCAGCCAAATGTTTTCAATGCTTTGTGGTGTTGAAATCGTGCTGTTTTGTGTACACTCTTATGTGCAGTCTTTCCTAGAGTTCTTTTCTAGTCATTCTAAACATGAAAAAAGTTCTGTTTAACATTTTATGGTCTGTTTTGGAGGTCTCAGGTATTTCTGGAGAGACTAATGTAAGAATATAAATCAGTATAATAGCAGCCAAAACTTTCATAAAACAGAAACAATGAAACAAGCCATGCCTGAAAACAGGATTTTTACATGGAAACCTTGAGCAGTTCTTTTGCAATAGCTTTATCTTATGATCAGAGATTAATAAGGAATGTTATCATAGCTGGCAAGGCTTTTATTTGGATGGTATTTTTCCCCCCTTTTCTTTCAGGTTTTGAGAGGGAGTATCATGTCTTACCTCAAAGACTGTTTGTCCCTGTTGCTGGATCCAGTGTGATGCTCAGTGATTATAAGTTTGGTGATGAGGCCACTGGAGAAATTCAGGAACGTTTTGTTGAGATGTTGGATCAATCTGTGCAAGCTGAAGATATCCATATAGCAGAGGAAATTAACACAGGTAAATACAGTATCTGAGAACCAGGATAGACTGCATCATGGATTACAAAAATGTTGACTAATGGCATAGGCCAGTTTTACCCAGATATGGATATGCTTAAGGTTGGCTTACTTCATATCAAGCTCTAAGGGTTTATATCAATCTAATTACAGCTTAAATATATTTGTGAAAAGTGGTAAGGGTTCTTGCAGTTTTTGTATTTGACTTGTAACAGACCTTTCTCTCTTCTCTCAGATATTTTGCTCTTTCACTGCATTATCTATGCAATCGTGGTTGCAGCTCATGCACTACAGTAGATACATAAATATATGGCTTAACAAGGTTAGCATACATTACACTGCACATGAATTAAAGGTGATCGTACATTAGCAAATAAACTGTAAAAAAAACCTGTAAAGCTTTATATTCTGATTACTTTTTTAGTAGTTCAACTTTGCTGGTTTAAATGCTGAGTAGTTCTGATACTACATCGAATAAGCTAGAATAAGAAGTTGAGAGCTTTAGTCAAATCTACTGTTTTATCACTAAATATTAAAAAATACATATATAGTCTAATGTGTCTTTCAGGAAGATGTCATGCTAAAACCTGACCCTTTCAAAAGTACAAAGTACCTTTCTTTGTTCTGAGTGTTTTAATTTATGTATCAAATGCAGTGCCCATAACTGAAATTTTGATTCACCCAAAATGGGAAGAAAATAGAGAGAGCTTTTCCTTTTCTACTGCATGTCTTATAATCAGTTCATAAACTTATAAGACTTTTATATTTGTTTTAATACAAATATTTTGCTATAACCTAGTTACTGACTTTTTTCTGAATATTTCTGGTTTATATAATTTCCTGTATGGGAAGAAAAAAACCCACCAACAACTTTGATTTCAATGTAGGAGTCAAACCTGTAGTTGAAATGCTTCCCAATAATACTTCCTGTGATCTTACAAAAGAGATTTCTTTTATTCCCTTTTTTGCCCCATAAGTGTGAATGAGCTGCAGGTTACAGGTTTATAATAAAATTCTTAATTTCAGAGCTAACCATAAATTCTTATGTCTTTCTAAATTGATCAGTTTTCCCAGGCTTTAACTAAAGCTGTTAGTAGTGAATCTGATTCATTATCTCAAGAAGTAAAAGATGTACACAGCTCAAGAACCTGAACAAAACCAGGAAAGCCAATAAAAATCTCTCTTGCATTATAAGGTTAACTTTTATAATCTTAAAGCTAATTATTACTGAGCTTTAAGGAATTAGTATAACTTAGGGAAGCAAATTAATATTTCTGTAACAGTGGAGAAAGGTGTGGGAGGGAAAGAGAAGATGATTCAGTTTAGCTTCATTGCTTGTGTAAGGATGTATGATCTGGAGGTAGGAAGAAAGCATGATTTAGACTAACAGCAATACGTCACAAAGATTTGATGCCATTAATAGGCATAAAATGATGTCCAGGTAGCTCACAAAATGAGTTTGTATGTTCTTGTAGCTTGCTGGTTATAGAGTTAGGAGTGTGGGATTTATTTTTCTTTTTTTTTAAAAAAAAGTAAATTTAAGTAAGTGCATAGCAGAGGAAAGGAAAGAAAACATACAAAGAGGATTTTGGTCAAAACTGAGACTGGCCTTGTCCCAGTGAACACCGTGAAATTTGTCCGTAAAATGGGTTCTGTTAGTAGCGATGATGATAATAATGCTCTCAGCACAACAGTGTTAGATTCTGGTAATCATTGTTACTCTGTTAGTAACTTGTGATTTATGTATATGCTTTTATTGATGCCAGGAAGGCTGTTTTAGAAATTAGACTTGTTAACTGTGTAAGAAAAGTGTTCTGCGTTGTAAAGAAAAGCATTAATTTTGCAATTTGATTTTTATTGGTACTTTAGTATGAAGTGTCTAAGTATTGCTGTAAATGTGTTTTTGTGACGCAATGAGAGTTTGGGGTTTCCCTTGTGTAAAGGCTTTTTCAGTGCATTGTTCCAATTTGGGTAGCATTTGTTGTTTCTCAAAGCTTAGCATTATCTTTATTAATAATAGTCAATATTCAGTAATGGTGTAAAAATTGGTTTGTAGTGAATTTTGACATTAGCCTTTCTGTTTGTATCATGATTCCTGTGGTCTTAGGCACCAACCTTGAATTAAGTGGAAATGCTATCCATAGTGAAGTTCTGGGGAAAGTTTGCTGATAAAAAGAATTGTTTAAAATTCAAGAACTTGAGCAGGCTTTTGAAATAATTTCTTTTTTTGTTGCTCTTTAAAACATGCACTTGAGAAGATGAGGATCTAATCAGTACAGCCAAAAGAGTTATTTTTTTAAGCAGCTTTTAGTCAAAACATATGAAATAAAGATATTTTGAGAAGGTCAGTTTCGTGTGCTTAGTATGGCCTCTGCTGCTGTCTCCTACGCTTTTGTTCTCTTGATCCCTTGTACAACTCTCCAGTGAGGTCACTACTGGGTCATGCTTTAAAATTGTTACATGGAAAATAGGAAGTAAAACCTGACCTATTTATAATTGAAAGATATAAATAGCTCTAACATTGTAGCGTCAAGGTATTTAGTGCTTTAATACAAGCAATTTATAGCTCTGCCTTTATGATTGGCGTTACTAAATCCATGCCCCTTCTTGGTACAGGGGGTGGTGGTGGTGGTGTGTTAAATACCCTGAGTGGATAAACATAAATAAGACTTCAGTAGTGGTAATCACTCCCCTATCTTTGTTAACAAATTGAAGAATTAATGAAGAATTAAGGATTCATATAATTGGTACAAGAAAGCATCTGCTTTTAAAAATTCTTTGTGTGATTTATACTACAGCTGCATCATATGCAAGTCTTCCATAACTTAATGACAAAAATGCCTTTGGTAACTAAAGAGCTCAAAGATGTTTCTTTCTTTTTTCTTTTTTCTTCTTTCTTTCTTTTTTTCCCCGAGCAAGCGAGCATTGCTGCCTTGATGTGCAGCTTCAAAAGTTACCTTCAGAAATGTGCAACAGTTCTTACAAAGGTGCAAAGAAACATAAAGTTAGAGGGCACAAACTATCCTACTTGCTCATCAAAACTAAAGCAGGAAGAAACCTGCTGGATCTAGACTTCAGAGGTGACCCAAGAAATGTGGTCAGCTTCTCTAAAAGTGTTATGTTGTTTTAGGGAATTGAAAACCGTTGTAGTTTGGAGAGAATGTGGTGCTCTTACTGTGCTAGTTAAGATACTTACTTAAAAAGCTATCTTGCAACAATTAATAATTCATTTACTGTAGTTGAAGATATCTGCTCATAATTTAGGCAGATGAGGGTGTGTTTTCCTTTGCACAGAAAAAATAACGATGAAACTACGGCCTCATTGTGGACCAGTGGGCTTCAGAGATATTTGATAATTTATCTTCAAAAAAGCACCCCTTGCATTGAAATGTTGTGTCCTTATTTTTATTTTACATGTATGTGCAGCTTGCAGGGAGATCTCAAAGCCATGTTTATGCTTAATGTGTGCATATATATTTGTGTGTTTATCTATGTATCTTTCTAGCCTGGTAAGTTTTGTATCAGACAGTTATTAATTGCTCTTCTGTAGTACATCGTATACAAAGTCAGTGGGTTCAGGATAAAAATGGCTAAAGACAGATCCTAAATGTCTAGCTTGAGTGCTTTTTTGTAACAACAGATCTTGTGCAAGTTTGACTTAAAAAGAATTTGAAGACAATCATGCACATGACTCACCTTAGATGACAGAAGCAACCTTTCTGATCACATATCTAGATTATACATTTCCCCCATAGTTAATGATATGATAGAGAAAGTACTTTTCCATGAATCATTTTCGTATGAGTCATACAAGGGGTGTGCCTTATTACTCAACTATGTAATTTGTAATTTATAGGTGATTGACAGCCCCACTCTGGGAATGGGAGATCTGTTTTCATTTAGATCAGTGTTCCATGGGCTGCTAAAACTTGATATCTGGTACTGCTGTGGGTTTTTCTTCTTCATCTTCTGGACAAGAACAATCTGTTAGGCTTTTTTTCTTATCTCAGCATGCCCATTCTGTTCTTTCTGAAGACATCCAGATCTCACTGCAATAGCACAAACACTTTCTCCTACTGTTTACTTGTCCAGAAGATGTCTGCAATAGTAGCTACTGAATTGTAGTCAGAACTTTTGGCAAGTGATGCCTTAGCAAACTATCCTGGGAACAAGAATGCAAATTGAAGACCTTTGGCCTACCACCATCAAGCAGCCTTATCACTGAACTAGGTAGTCCAAAGCATGCTTGCTCTATGTTGAATACATGAACAAGTGCAGCTAGAGGACTTAAGATTAATCCCCTTCTTTCTCTCCTCCCCCTCTCTAACAAGCTGGATATAGCCAAGTGATTAGGGAAATCTTTGGGAAGGAAATAGATACAGATTTGAATCCCATCAGTCTGGAAATAGAATCAAGCTCTCTCACATCCTGGCTGAGCAGTCTAAGGATTTAGTAATTGTTCCAAAGGGGAATGTGTCCTTTATGCCTGCTCTGCAAGTGTATTTTTAGCGGATCTTCAAAAAGGAATTTCTGTGCTTTGAAAAAAAGCATCTATGGCTGTTGGGTAGGGAGGTGATGCTGGGCTCCCTCCATGTAGCCTGAACTCTGGACAGATGGCTTTGAAGGAAAGACTTTGATCTTGGAAGGTGGTTAATGGTTCATTTTGGTGGTTCCCGCTCAGAGTAGTGAAATTCTCCTCAGGTTATGTAAAGGGGGTTGGATATGTTACTCTGGATGCAGGGTGTGGAAAATGAGTTTTGGAAGAGGAGCTCCTTCCCAAATGTATTTTTTCTCTTTATTTTTTCTCTTTATTTTTTCTCTTTATTTTTTCTCGTCCAGCCATATGGAATAGTTTAGTGCTATGCTGTTGCTACTGTACCATTTCTACTGCAATAAACTGTTCTTTCTACCATAAATGTACTTTATAAAGTTGATAGGAAGTTCTTGGCCTTTTGCATTAATTCAACTGTAAGACACAACTGTTAGCTTTTCACCTGATATTTACTTCTTCACTTGATTTCCATGCAGTTGATATTTGTCCAGTTACTGACAACATGGATGACACACAACAGCAACAACTGACAAAAGCAACACTGCTGTTGAAACTTCAACAAAATATGGGTACGTTACTTCCCTGATTTTTGCTATGGCAATCCAGAAATTATAATGGCCCCTTTCAGTACTGTTAGATTCCACAGCATTATTAATAGACTGGTGAGATTAATACAATACTTTTCTAAAATGAGTCCCCATTTCAGTATTGTAGGTGCAGGGTGTTTCTGGGGAAGAAAGAACCACAGCCTGCTGTTGGAACAAAACCGGTGTTTGCATTCGTTCAGCCTACAAGTCAATAAAAAAGGCTCATGTAGCTTTATTTCTTTTTTGGAGAGCCACCACTTCTGTAATTCCATACTTTAAAAAAAAAACCACAGTTGAATGGCTTTGTCAAGTAGGCATCCATAAATCGGCTAGTGACTCACAAATCTTCTTCCGAAGCTGACAAATACATATGGGCTTGGGTGCTAATTGTCAGCCTCAATAATTCAGGGAACACCAGCCGCAGAACTCTTCTTTCAAATACAACTTCTCCATGATACTCCATAGTCCAGCTCTCAGATATCTGTCTGCACTTAGTACAGTTCTCTTTGCTGTGAGTTTTGACTGTCTTTTCATATTAAAATACACTTCAGTCGTCAAAACAGTAACTTTTGTTTTCTATTAATGCTTAGAAGTAGAACATGGTAACTGGAAGATTAAAGAGTAGTAGCAGTAAATATGTGTTTGCTTTGGATGTAAAAATGTTTTCCCTTGAATCATCACTCAGGTGTTCTGGTTTTTTGTGTCATCTTCTCAGCTGCATCAGTAACAAGCATGTTAATCAACAGGAAAATGACTGTTGTGCTACAAAGACTTACAGAGTAGATGTAGTGCAACACAGACAAGAAAAAACTTAATAGCTTTTGTTTCTTAAAGCTTAAAATTTTTGCTATTTTTCCTAGCCTGATTCCTAGAATTAAGCAGTAGTGCAGAGTCAGTGCGTTATTTTATGGGCCAGGACATGGCCAAGTTACTACAGAAGTATGTGGTCATCTGGATTTCTGGAAGAATCCTGCTCTGATTAGAAATGTCATGTGGAGCTTTTATAATTTAACTATCTGACATCGTAGCTGTAGATTTAGGCTTCACAGTGGTAGATGTTTTTTGGGGTGGCTTTTATTTCTCCTCCTGCTTGCCATTCACCTGGACCCTGCCCTCCACACCCTAGCTGCTGATGACTGTGCTGCCCTTGTCACTCACTGAATGCATTTCCTTTGTTATTTTAGGTGTGGTAATAGCAGCTGCTGTTGCAGTCTTTGCATCGATCTTCTCTTTCAATTACTTCAGTGATTAAACTCAAGCAACTGGAGCTTCATGGAAGTATTGGCCAGTTACAAGATGGAAACATCTGGGTTTAATATATTAGTAATTAAGAATTGTTGCCTAAATATCGCCAGTTAGATGTACAATATAAATTGTAATGATAGGTTCAGTTACCTTGTTCCAGCATGCACTTACTATGTATCAAGTAGAATCATGCAGTTACAGTATCAAGTAGAAGGTGAATCAAGTTTACAAGAAACTAACCCTGTTGCTTTGTATAAATGAATAATAGTATTATTTTCTAGAAGGATCCCTTAAGTAAATGTAGAACTTCTTCCTACTTGCTGTTTTAATGCAAAATGCTATCACTGGTGTTTTTCAGGCTATTGGTAAGACTAGCATAGTTACCTGGTGTGACAATTCTTCCTTTAACGGTTCCTTTGCTAAGAGAACTCTTATCTCATTAAAGTTAATTGGGGAAAAAATTAGATTTAATGCAGCCAGCATTTCACCATATGCATTGGTTTAGATAATATTGGTTAACTAGCATAATAGGTATACAAATAGTTTCTCGTAGTTTCAAGACTAGACCAATTCAGCCTGTAAATACCTTAGTTCAAGACCTGGAGAACTCAGAAGTGAGTAAAATGCATAGAACTTGTGAGATGTGTATACACCACCCTTTCCTCAGTGACTCATAAGGACTTCTCTGTCCAGCTCCGATTCAATCATCGTTCTCTTGGAATATTAACTATTTCAGCAACAGCTACATCTAGGCAGCCGTTGTGGATTAACTTGTAGATGGATGCAAGTTGTCAAAAACTGTTTGCTAATCAGGATTTTTAGCCTATAAACAGATAGCTCTTGATTATGAGATATTCTCCTGGGTATGTTAGGCGATAACATGATTGTTTACTTGCCATGAGGAGAGTGGGAGGAGGGAAAAATTCTGGTAAGGTTAGTAAAGAATAATTTGTGCATGAAATGTGATGTTTACTTGGATCTAAACTACAATAGAAAAGAATTCCAGATTTTAGGGTGTTTTAATACCACTGCAAATTTCTTTTTTGTATAAAGGCACTGGAACACTAAGAAAAAACATAAACATTTTGGTTGTAAAGCATAATCAAGGATGTGCTGGGATACTTTTAATAAAAGGCAACTATGAGAAAGGTGTCTTAAATACTATTGTCTCATCTGGGTATTCCATTTTTACATGTTTGGAGAAAGAGCTGCTTTTAGTATAGTAACTATTTTGGAACACAGTGTTGATCTTTTGTGCTTAGTATTGCTCAAGTAGGGCCTCTGAGAGGAAAGTGAATGTTGTAATGGAGGCACTGTTTTCAGCTGCTGCATGTTTTATAGATGCATGTTATTCTGTGCAAACAGGTGGAATCAATAGGCAAGATGTCATTATGCAGAAGCAGTTGATTCCAGGAGAGGTTGAGTGCTGTCCAGAAGAAGATGAATTTTGCAATGTGCTTCAAAATATGGTTGGTTTAAAAATTGCTCTGCTAAAGTCTATTAGAAGGAGGAACAGGGGAGTAATGAGAAGAAAGAAGTTTGTCTTTTGTCTCTGTCTCTTTTTTTTTTTTTCTCTTTTTTTTTGGGGGGGTGGGGAGTATGCTTTCGAAGGTAAAATACAAAACGGTTATTCTGTAGTTGCCTGTTACTTGAAACTCAGCCATAGACATGAAGAACATTTGAGATGCTAAATATCTTACACCAGAGAAGAAAATTGTCATGAAACAGTCTTCCAGTAGTTCTTGGTTAGCACCTGTGGTCTAAAAATTAGAGTTTGTTTGGAGGTGTTATTCCCTAGCAAAGAACTCTGTTTTTCTTTCTGCCCTGCAAGCTTATTCAGTGTTTAGTAAATGAACCTTTTCTTTATGGCGTTTCTACAGGCAGTCAAATTAATCCTTCAGCTTATAACTAACTAGCTATCAAGGATCTGTGGAAGTCTAATTTTCCAATTTGAGGTTGGAAGAAGGCAAAGAAAGAAGTTGCTTTGCATGAGATTTCTGCTTTAATACAGGAGACTGCATTTAACTACCATGTGCAGTAAGAAAATAACCCTGTCGAAGAAAAAAATGAGTAATTTGACTTGTATCTACAGATTGAGCCTTCCAGTCATCCTGCCATGAGGAAATAGTGGATGTAGAAGAAAGCAGGTTCTCGCTTGCCTAAGAATTACAGAACTAACCAAGAGGGGATTTCATTGTTGTTTTGTTTCCTATCCTTTTTGTACTGTTAACCATTGATAACATAAGAAAATGAGTTCTTTAAGAAAAACAAAAAGGTGTGTTTAAGAAAAAAGGAAAGCAACCTTTTAGAAGTCTATTTCTCGACTACTGCTTAACTTTTGCACAGATTTCATATAGGTTTATCCTTTTCCTGCTACCTGTGTAATCTTCTGAAGCTTTCAGTTGGTGAAAACTCCATCATGACTGAAACTGAGCTTTGTTAACTTGTATCCATGACTTCAGATATATTTTTATTTTAATATGTAAGAGTCTAGAGGAACAGTTGGGACTTCCACATCTGGAAATCTGGCTCTTCCAAGTGCAGTTCTAAAATTGATGTTATGAGATAGCTTTACAGAAACCTTATTCTCTGTGCTATGTAGTTTTAAAATGTAGTTTTAAAAAGCGTCAGTGGTGTTGTGAGGAATTATAAACCTTGTACATCTGAGGGGTAGCATTCAGCTTGCCGATAACAGATATACATCTACTAGAACTTCTGTTCTTAGTTTAGTCAGCAGTGACACCGCTGATAATTAGTTCCCCCCCTCCTCCATTTTTGTCTGCATCAGAATATTTGAGGATGCTCAGGGTCTCTGTGACTGAGTCAAAAGGAAGAGTATCCATAGCCGATGGTAGCAGGAAGACTGCTCCCATGTGCCTGTTGAAGCATTTACTTTTTGTTATTCAGGAATCTTCATACAGTATTACGATGTTTGAGTCAAGTCTTGCTTTTTCTTTTGAAGGGGATGACTGCTGTGATCAGAGCTTTATTTGCAACTTCATTAGTCATGAGCTTCTGTTGAGGCTTGGTATCACGTGTGTTTTCTTTTTCTTTGTTGTTTTTTTTTTTGTAAAATTACAGGTTGAAGGAAATCCTGCTTAAGCATGCTTAATCTGTCTTTTAAATTGGAGTGTCAGCTTATTTCTTACAACTAGTTATAAATGTAGTTTGTGTGGTGGTTATTGTTTGTTAGGGTTTTTTTGCTTTCAGCCTGGTTTCTCAAAGGAATGAAGCTTATGTGATCAGGCTGCTGATGTGCAGCCTAATAAATTTTGAAACAAGTTTGATAAAGAAGGAAAGTTCTTAATGTTAAGTTCCCACCAGTTACGTGGAGATTTTCTGGTGTGTGGAGGACAGAAATTTTTCATGCCTCTTCTTTAAAACATCTCATCAAAAAATACAAGATAAATATTGTCCTGCTACTCAAGTAACTGATTATTTTTGTGGTAGATGGAAGATAATTCATTATCTTCTACATAAACTGTTACAAGATCATCAGATTTTCATAATGTTAGGTAAATCTGCAAATCATAGCTTTCCAAAGAGTCAACCTACAGATGCAAATGAAATGTTAAGATGAAGGTGATTTTAGCTGAGGGGTAAACATCATGCTTGAGTATGGGGAAAAAGGACTGCTTTAAGGGAAAAGCTTTATTCCACCTGGAGTTCCATCAGAAAAACTTATGACAGTTTTGCATTCAGAAATGTACAACACAGAAATCATAACATTTTGGGAAGATGCTATTTGAATTCTTGGTGGAATAAAATCATGAATTGTTTTACAGGTTAAAGAGGATTGTACATTGTTAAGAGATGATAAGGAACTTCATTCTTATTACTTAGGTGAGGTGAGGTTTATAGTGGTCTGTTAAAATGTGAATCCATGGCAAAACGATATTAAAAGGAGAAATTCAGTAGTGTTTTGATAGTCCCTAAAATTGGACAAACAAAGAAGACACATGTTTTTGGTTTTGGTTTTTTTTTTTTTTTTGGCCATTATTTAAAGCAAGGCATAAGTTGTGTTGAAATTATTTTGTCTGAAAGGGTATCTCATGAATCCTTCAGTAATGTTTTGCAGGGTTATATTTCCCAAATAATTTTGAGTAGAATTACTTTGTTGTGCAGATCTGTTGGGAAGTAGTGCAACCTTCAGCTACTCCTGTGAATTTTCCATGTGTATGAAAAGTGGAGAAAAAAATGCGTTTAAAAGAGTGGTAGGAATCTGCTTTTAATGTGTGGGTTATGTCACTGCAATGGTTCCCTGGTCCTGGCTGCTCAGTTTTGAATTCTTACTGATTCATATGCAGAATTTCGCAGGGTGACATTTCCATGGTGGGATCCTGACCCGAAGCAAAACTGAAAGCTCCCACTCCAAAGTGAACAAAACGTGAAATTATCAAAGCAAGTAAAAACTGGTGAGTCATATGAGTACTAAAAAAAATCTTTAACATTTTGATAATCTCAAATGTTATCAGCAAAATTGTGTGCAGTTAAGATAGAGATATTTCTGTCCTCGGAGTAAAATTCAGCCTTCAGCTTTGCCAGTGTGCAAAAGAAGTCATTGGAACATTTCTAATGTTTTGTTGTCTTGTATCAGAACTAGAGGAGGTGGATTTTTCAGACCTACAGAGAGAGAGACAGGAAGGTTTATAGTGAGTTTACCCTGTGTCTTCCTCTCAAACAGATGGCTAAATTGTAGTTCTCAGCAGCATCCCTTTAGCAAAACTTAAAACTTTCAGTTTAGTAAATGTCTAATGAGTGCTTACTAATATTTCACATGTTCTTAAGATTATGTGCTACTAATATATTTCACAGTTCCAATTGGTAGGTTTGTTAAGCTTTATTCAGAGTTATTACATAAGCACAATATACTTTTTCAGCAACTCGCAGACATTTTAAATATTACTGTTCAAAATACGGAGCAACAATGAACTGAAATTAGCTGATAATGTGCCTGTGTTAGCTGTTTGGATGACAAACTTAGAAGCGCTGAGCTAACTTCTGTATTTTCATGAATATTGAAATTTAAATGCAGAAGCCTAAAATAATGTCCTAGATACCTAAGCCATTTAGGAATGCAAGGACTTTGGGCTATTTGTTTGTCTTTAAAACTGTTGGATGAGATCTTGTTCCTACTGCAGTTGGTAGAAGTGAATCTGAGGAGCCAGGACTTGCTGTAATTCCAGAGCACGGAGATGGCTTTTTGTGTATGCAGAGGGATGGATCAGTTCTGTTCCTGTTGAAATGAAGTTCTTCCTGTGCTTTGTGGAGACAGGCATGAACCCTCTTTTTTTTTTTTTTCCTTAATTTTTTAGAGATCACCAGTATTGTCTCTTGTTCTTCCTATTACTTGTGGCTGGCATAGAGATAATTATGTACAGGACTGCCAGTTGTATGTGTTTTTAAGTAAAATTCACATACTAACAGTCAAGCCATTTTTATATATGTGTATCTTACAAATAAGTCAGCAAAGACAGCCTTCTCTAAAAGAGATGGGTGTTACTGAGATTGATTTACAACATACTGAAGAGGAACGGGAGATAGTGAGGACTATGGCTCTCTAATTATTCAACATCTTGCTCATCCATGTTGCCATTACCATTTCCCAGTGCTGGAAGCTCCCTTTCAGGTAGCAGCCCATACTCATTTAGGAAAGATTCCACATCCACAGCAAAAAACTCCTCATTGAATTGTTCAGAAATGCTAATGAAATTGCTCAGGAGCTCACCACCCTTATAGACAAGTAGAGTGGGAAGCACTTCATTTGAGAAGCGATCTCCAGCCCCCGTGTTGGAGGCCTTGATCTTGCAGAACTTCACAGTGCTGTACTCGGCTGCCAGGCAGGTCAAGCTGTTGTTGAGAGCATCACAGCCCTTGATGCCATCTTCGTAAATGTGGACAATGACAGTGGTAGTTTTACGTTCTTTCTCAATGGCTTCCAGGAACTGTTCTCCGTTCTGCAGCTCACACACATAACCATACTTTGGCCCAAAGCTCAGCCTCTGGTGCATATCCTGCATGCAGCGCTTGCGGTATTTTTGTAGGCAACTTTCATCTTCTTGCTCATCATGAATTAATTCATACTCCTGCATGCTCATCTGTGAATATTAAGAGAATATTTTATTGATAAGTGGTAATCTGTTGGCACTGAAACAGGAAGAGACTCAGTTGTTGTCTAAAGAACTTTGCATTGAAAGCTTAGCCAGAAGAGCAGTCACTTCCTGCAGTGACTCTGGAAGGTCTCGTCAAGAGATGGGTGAAGGTCCTGTCTCCACACTTGCATGTCAACTTAATGGTATTGAAGACAGTTGCCATATTTGGCGAAAACTTCTGGATCTTCCAGAGTTGGTGGGAATTTTGCCAGTGACTGTGGTGGTGTCAAAGTTTAATTCATGTGGGTTTTTGGGGTTTGGGTCCTGTCCCCCCCTTTCAGAACTGGTAAATGGTAATTAGTGACATTCAGGCTCAGAGCTCTACCCCGACTAGTAGGTTTTTAAACATGTTAACAATTTTCCATTGCCTTAACTAAGGATAGAGCATCGAGGCAGGGAAGGGAGGAAGAAAGGTTGAACTGTGCTCTGTGATATGTTGTTTTGAAATATACTGCTTATTTTACTGAAGTTAGACTTTGCTTGAGAAAAGAGTAGATAGATGATTGCATGTGCATTTGTTCTGTCTATATTGTGTGAGCTCTGTGAAGTTGCAAAGGGGTTGAGTCTGGCAAATTCAGGATTTTCTAGCTTATAACTGGTATGTTTTATATAGAATCAAAATTAATTTATTTTGCTTTTCTTCTCTTACCTTACGGCAGAATCTCTGTCTGGTGTCTTTATCATCTTTACTGAAAGATCTGTGTGGTGAAGACATTTGTCTAAGAATTTCTTTCTTGCTCAAGGATAAGGAGTCTCTATCTTCGCTTTCTAATTTAAACTTCCTCCAGTCATTGATCACGCCTTTGGGCCCTAAGAGAGATGAAGTTAGATGAGAAACTAGCTGCCACAAGAAGTTGTCTTAAGAAGTTTCTGCTCTTTGCTGGTTTGTCCTTCTATGCCACAGTTTATCTGTCTGCCTCTCTTCCTTCCAGAGCGCTCTCCAGGAGTCCTGAAAACCAGAGCTTTGGGACAAATGTGTTACATTAGCCTCCAATAGAAAGAAAGAGGTTTTTTTTTCTAACCTGGATCACTTTGGTGGTCTGGTTCCCATCAGGGTCCTGTAAAAGGATTTTGGTGAGCTACATGAGTAGTTAACAAGGATGAGGATGTCGAAACCTGTTAAAACTGACGTGTTGGCCAAAGCTAGCGTTTCACAGAAGTATATTTGCATTTCTCTATAGACAGTGTATTTGAATACATAATGTGTAAGGACTTATAGTAAAACTAAGAATACAGGACACTTGAGGGGTTGTTTTTGTTTTGGTTTTTTTTTTTTAAACCCATAGCTGTTCCAGTGGAAGAGTAGTGTGTAAGGCAAATGCTGTGATAATTCTGATTGTAATGCAGATCTCAGTCTTTGGAGCTGGTTGATTAAAGCAGTTAAATTTTGAAATGGGGAAAAAAAAATTATTTCAGTGGTGTTTTTCAAAATGAAACATTTTAATCTGTATCTTAGGTTATAAAGCAAAACCAAGGAATATTTCAGTGTTTTCAGAGGTGAAGTTTATTTCTATGGAAAATTTAGAAAAGGCTAGGTAAGCAGCACTCTCTCTCATGAGAGAGATGTGGTGTTGCCAGTTGCCAAGACTCTGCTTTGGATTAAGTTTCAACATCTTGAAGTAGTGGCTAAAGGCACTACACCCCTCAGTGGAAAGGGAAGGTGACCTAATATTTTGCAAACAAGATTCCAAACCAGGAATTAGCCTGAACCTCTTGGCATAGTGATAACAGTACAGTAGCCTGATTTCCAAAACTATTTTGAAGCCTAGGTGTGGATGTAGTGCCCTACATTTGGATCTCTAAAAAAAACCCCATATATGTAATAATCTTAGCCGTCAGCAGCAAGGCTGGTTGGGAAAGAACCCCGGAAAGTTATTACAAGAGCTACACTTATTATAGCACAAAGAAAAAGAAGCCCTGGGAGCACAGGGAGGGAATGATTGCCATATAGTTACCTGTTGGTGAGGTGGGATGAAGTGATACCTGTCTGTAGAGCTGAATACAATGTCAGTACTCATAAAAATCATTGGTGATTGAGCGCTGAATTAAAAAGAATTGTGATTCTGAGCAAGGATGCTTTTAAAGTTTTTAAATGCTATGCTGTGTTTGCCAAAAGGATTTATAGGTTCACTTTTAGCACTGAACGTTCCTTCTATAAGAAGGAAGAAATAATTCAGCCTTTATAGTGAAACTTTATAACCTAATTCTAGCATGTGAGTGTGTTTGGGTTTTGTTGCAGTTTTCTTCTCTCTTCCCCAGAAGAAGAAATGCCATTGTTCATGACTGAAGCAACAAACCAACAAGGGATATATTGGGCCAATGCTGTTGGTGGCTTCTTCAGGGGTCCTCTGCGTTTGCCATTTGCTCCAGGTATGAGGAGGATTGGCACAAAGATCAGTTTGGTGTTACCTGCCCTTACATGAGGGCTGTCACTCCAAAATATATTCTCATTGACTTTGGAGCCTATGTTTCTGTGCAAGGGGTTTGGCAAACCAATTGGATCTACTTGAATTCTGGGCTTCCCTTGTCAACAGGGACAGTTTAGATTATTTTTAGAAAAAAGATGCAGTTAGTTTCCTTGCCTGTGTGTGTCGCCTGTCCTTCAAAATCTTCTTCGAAGCTGTTGGCATTTTCTTCCATTTTCGTGGCTGGAGTAGGAGATGCTGCAGGTCCAAAAAGGAGAATAGTTAATAACAGGATAGAAAAGGGATAAGCTTACAGTAGGTACAGTGCACTGTAATTTCCTGCAGCTGTTAAGTGTCACTGAAGATCAAAATACACATGATAATTGTAGAGCTTCTCACTGTCTCATAGAAAGAAATTAGGTTATATGTCAGTCTCTTTAAAAAGATGTCTGACCAGATTCTTACTGAAAGTGCCTAGGCAAGGGTTTCTTCATTATACTGTTCTTTCTCAGTCATCAGAGAATACTGGGAACATGGTATGAAACAATGGTTGTAAAACTTTCTGCAATGGGAATGTGTAGTCAGTGTTTTGTTTTTTTGTTTGTTTTTTGTTTTTTGTTTTTAATCCCCCTTGGAATTGGGAACCTATTAATTTTCCGTGTGCTGTAAGTATTTATTTTTAAGGGTTGCCTGAACTGCTCATTTGTATTTGAACCTGTTGGGCGAGACCTCTGAACATCCTGGAGTGAGACTGCTTGTACGGGTTGGGCCATGTTTGTTACAAAACAAAAAATTATGGTGGTTATAAATCAAAATCACTTTCTTGTTCCACCCATTCTATAAATAAGGCAATCCAAGGAGCCAGACAGCAATCACAGGACACTGTGATACAGCAGTACTCAAGCAACACATTTTTAATCTTTTTGGTGAAGGTTTTGAAGGGTGAAGTAGAACCACTCTTCTTTGAGGGAAGAGGAGAGGTTTTACTTCATGTATTCCCACCAACAAGATGAGCCCAACTGCGTGGTGCCAGAGCATTACAGAGCAGCAGGGTTTGGCCAGACCACAAAGCTTTCAGGGTCAGGCTGATGTTCTGCTGGTTGCCAAAAGTTACAGTAAATGTTCTTGGGGTCCTGCAGCTTTCTTGAGAAGGTCAGTTATCTGTTTCAGGAGGATATACTGGGGGAGAAAAGTACTGATTCTTCACATGCATTTTTACTACACTGCTGACAGACACCTACATAGCCCTCTGCATGAGCTCTGCCACCACACAGTACTGAGTCTTTTCTCATGTTGCGGATCAGTCATAAATTTAATTTTTAGTTGAAAATTGTAATTCTAACGTGATAAAATGTTACTGTCCACAGGAGTCTTAAGGCAGATGATTTGAGTGCTCCCATGTACTCTAGACTAGTTTTAGCTGTTCAGATGTTAAGGTAAGCTTTATTTGACTTCACAGTAAATCCCATCTTGAAGCAATTGCTAAGATGTTATATCATGGATGCTGTATTTAAAAGGTGCTGCTGTGTTAGACTAGAGTGACGTTAGTGTTGTAGCATGTATGCACAGGAGGAAATGCACCTTCATTTTTACATACCAGCATTGAAGAATGAAGTGGAATAACAGCTGAGCAAGACACAAGGGATCCAATTCTTGTGAGTATTGGGACTAAACCTGATTAGTAAATGTGCAAATAAATTGTTCCATACATGTACTCGTGGCAGTTAATCAAAACTTGTGGGAAGCACTGCAAATAAGTTTGGAAGAAAAGCAGGTAATGAATTATACTTTATTTGTATAAATGCTTTCGCTAAATAGATCTGTAGGTAGATTGTTGTCAGCGTATAGATCCAGATTACTGAATCAATTGCTATTCAATCAATTCTGAAATGGAAATATGAAGCTAATCCCTTCTCACATAGGCAAAACTAAAAATTTTTGCCATGTCAGGGATGGACGGCTATGTGGATACACTGGGTCAAAGCCTTGTAAGTCATTCCTGTGATTTACATGGACATCTACAAAAAGCTCTTCTGTCTGCTGATGGTGAGGATTTTCTTTGTTCCATGAGTGTCGCGGTTTAACCCCAGCCAGCAACTAAGCACCACGCAGCCGCTCGCTCACTCCCCCCCCACCCAGTGGGAGGGGGGAGAAAATCAGGAAAAGAAGTAAAACTCCTAGGTTGAGATAAGAACGGTTTAATAGAACAGAAAAGAAGAAACTAATAATGATAATGATAACACTAATAAAATTACAACAGTAGTAATAAAAGGATTGAAATGTACAAATGATGCGCAGGGCAATTGCTCACCACCTGCCGACCGACACCCAGCCAGTCCCTGAGCGGCGATTCCCTGCCCCCCCCTTCCCAGTTCCTAAACTAGATGTGACGTCCCATGGTATGGAATACACCGTTGGCCAGTTTGGGTCAGGTGCCCTGGCTGGGCATGAGAAGCTGAAAAATCCTTGACTATAGTCTAAACACTACTGAGCAACAACTGAAAACATCAGTGTTATCAACATTCTTCACATACTGAACTCAAAACATAGCACTGTACCAGCTACTAGGAAGACAATTAACTCTCTCCCAGCTGAAACCAGGACAATGAGGAAAGAGGGAGTTTGATTTTCTGTATGCTTTACTGTTCCGTAGCTTTTAGCCCCGAAAGGCACTAAAAATACAGCATATGAAACTTAAGCATTCTGTTGCAGGCTTGAACCAGAAAACTGACCACACTTTTAGTGAAATGTTAGAGATGGGAACTGATTGCTTAATAAATGAAAGCTCTCTTTAAAGTTTAAGTTACTGATCTGTTGTACCTAATAAATCTGAAAAGAATAGGTGAATTGTAACAGCACAGAAAGCTGCATTTCACCATTCTTCTGCAGCGTGGCATGAGGCAACAATCCCGCTGATGCACAGACTGGTAAACTGACCATGGATCTGGGACTGAAGGAACTCCTAAAACTTAATCCTGGCCCTGTGACTGAGTCAGGTTGTGAGCCTGGAGCAAGTCACGCAAACCGTTCTCCTTTCTGCTCAGTGGATTTATAAATATTTATTGTTCTTATCTTGGCGCTGTGAGAATTAGGCTTTCCAAGCCAGGTGTTTCCCAATTAGGCACCCGAGGACAAGAGCATATGAACATGTAAGTGCAAGGTGATCCATGAGAAGCTCAGTTATAGGATGAGCTGGCTCTTCTGTAGTACATGCTCTTCCTTTCAAGAAAGCACAGTGGAAAAAGGTGTAAGCTTTTATGTTTAGTGTGTGGGCAAAAATGGGCAACCACCTGGGTTGGAAATTCTCCCACATCTTGTGAAGGGTTTAGATGGAGGGGTTTTTGGGGGGTGGTGAGGGGGTGTTCTTTTATATGCTGGGCAAGCAGCATTTTCCAAAGAAAAAATTAGGTTCCTAGTATTTGGAGAAACATGGGTGCTACCAGCTCCGGAGCATGTTGTGCAAGTGCCTCCATGAGGAAATGTCAGTGCATGCTGCTGGGACAGTAAAGCAGATAGTGTCACGGAGCAGTTTGTAGTGACCCATCACAAGGTGACTTGGATCTGAAGTTGCCACTTCCCCGGCTTTACAGGTGCACTGAAATCTGGTGTGCCCAGCAGTGGGAACAGCTAAGCTGTCCTCTGTGCCAGACACTTTGCAACCCAGCAGACGGACTGCAGGGGTCATGTTCATCTGCCCAGCTGCAAGTGGGTCCTAGTTAGTTGTCTGACAGTGCTGTCTTTTAGAAATTCGTTAAGGTCATCTGTTAATACAACCCCCTTAAACCTGAGTCAGCCTGAGAGCATCATGGAACGCAGAGGTCAGAGGCAGCACTTAGCTGTGTGGGGATGGTTGCATTCGATAGCGATGGTGTTGCATGCTGGAGAACGTACATACCTGGCCTTTGCAACCATCTCTTACAGAATTCTTACTGCTTTACATCTGAATTTTTTTTTTTTTTAATGTAAATTTGCAGGCTCACAATCCTGCTAAATACTTGCTCAGGGTAAGAGCATGCAGTGTGAGCAGAATATCCTGAAAGGGTAGTCAAGTCGAACAGCAATGCAGGATGATGCGCAGTGATGGTAAAGTGATAATATATGTCATTACTAAAGCTATTAGTTCTAAGGAAGTACTGACAGACTTTCAGGACACCAGCTGCATTGCTACTGATCTCACGTTTTCCCTTTGCACGATTTTAACAGCATGTGACATGCCAGATGAAGAGCAATCTTTGTGGGGAAAAAAATTGCTGATTTAGAAAATATATTGCAATTTCATTAGCTTTTGTCATTGGTTTTGGCAACTGAAAGTGGCTCCTGACGTTTTTATTGAAAAGTGCTAATGGGGAGAAAAAATTTTCCTTTTCAGGTCTGCAGATCATAAAGGTATTAGACTGTATTTTGTAATGCATATGGTGACTTCACAAACATATTTTAAGAGATAGATTATTCTATGACTTCTTTACTTTCTTGTCTTTATGTCAGACTTTCTGAGTGAAGGAAGCAAAAATTACCATTTCTTCATGGAGATTTGGGACCTTCCTATGTCCCAAAAGTCACTTCTTCAGCAAGAAAAAAGCCCAAATCATAAGTATACGCCTGAAGCTACAATTTAATTTCTATGAGCTTTGGATCTGTTGTAGCTCAAGAAAAACAGTTCCTATTACTGATGCTCATCCTTCTGTTGTTGTTAGACCAGATGGGCCAGCCTTACTACAGGGTAGAAATGACCATTTATTAAAGTGTTTCTTTTTATCCAATATGAAAGAATGCTTTCTACTTAGTAACAAATATTTTGTGCCTTTGGCCTTTGCAGAGAGTTTTCTGTTTACCTGGAATTACTGTTTTGTTCCCCCCCCCCTTTTTTTTTTTACTATTTTCTCTTATGCATATTGGATTTCTGAGAGAGCTCAGGAAGAAAGCACTGTACCTGTGTATTTGTAATGAAGACTTATTTAATCCTTGTAATATATTGCAGCTGTAAATACAAAAACAGTGTCTTCAATTGGTAAATTATAGTTACAGAAGAGAGGGAAATTAAAAACAATCTCTAAACAAACTGTAAAACTCAAGATGCATTCTGTAAAGGACAAAGCCAATAAGTAAAACTTGCTCTCTAAAGTAAGAGGTTTTGCTACTAGTCCAATAAACAAACATGAGAAATGTTTTTCTCAAACTACAAACATGCTCTAGGCACAAATTTGCTGCTGTCCATATGTGCAAATCCCAGTGAAAATGCTGTTTTCTGTCTGGGCTTACATAAGGCTATAAATCAGCAGCATGCTGCTCATCCCCAGCAATCGGTAGGACATTGCCTATGAACTGGGAAGTATGAAATTTTGGGTACTTACGGAAGTGGAAGAATGAAAATGTCAGCAAGATGTGATTGCACATTTAGGTTTCAAACTATGTGTGGGTGGTTGGTGAGCCGATACATGTGCCCAGAGTGTCCCCTTGGCTCTTGCCTCTTGGGAAAAGTGTCTGAATTTTAACAGCATTTCCCTTTACCCAAGCGCTAATTTGAATCTAGCTTCTCTGTCCATTTTTCCTTGTTTCCATTTGCAGAATTCCTTCCCTGTTTATTGTTGTCCCCTCTGTCAAATGATAACGGCCACCAAACTCAACCGGTGGATGGGCAGTTTCTTAAGCAAGCAAGCCAAGAGAAAGAGCAACTCTGGATTTAAATGTTCAGGTTGCTGGAATTTGGGGGAATCAGGTAAAAGAACATGGAACTGGAACAATGCATCGTTCACCCCTACCTAGGCAGTGGAAATGTCCCAGTGTAGCAGAACTGAGTCCTCTGTGTGTGAGGCTCTGCACCTACTCTTGGGAGGGTAGGCATCCTCCTCTGCTAGCAAGAGGGACGGATTTCCAAGGACCCTAATCCAGAGCTCACCAATGTCATTGAAGCTTTCTCAGGAACTTCAGTGCACTGCAGGGTGTGATCTGCAGCACTGAGCAGAAACGGTTGAATGGGTATTTGCATGATTTACATGGTTAGGATGTGGGTGCTTCAGCCCCAGCCATGATCTGTTCCATAGCTACTATATGAAGCACTACATTCCCAAGAGAGTGTTCATTTTTCATGCCATGTTCTGTATGTTGTGTAGTTCTTGCTGTTAGTCAAAATGGGTATTTTCTGAATAAGAGACTGGGTAGGGCGTTGAGTGCATCGGTATCGTAAGGACCAAGTGCTTTTCATCTGGTCCCTTTTAAAAAAAGAAAGGGGGTTGGGGGAGCAAGAGCACTATCCATCCTTGGTCAGGTATGCATTTGGATTTGCAGGAGGCATTAGCATCATTACATAAGCAAAATCAATGTCAAGGTCAGAGGTCAGAATTTCAGGCTTGGTGCCAGAGCATTGCATTGCGGAGGAAGCCGAAAGCTGTAAGCACCTTTAGTGATCTGCTCCCAATGATGACTGCCAGGCACCAAGCCAGATAGCTGCTCATCGAAAACACAGAGTACCTGCAGCTCCCTTTGTACTCAGAGACAGTCAGGTCCCTTACATTGAAGTGGGTAAATACAGATTTAAGAGCCAGCCTTCAGAGCTGCAGTCGCCTGCGTTGACTGCTTGCACGAGTGTTGTGTTACCCAGCTGTGCGAAGACAGGCTTATTATACGGATAAATGGAAATTTCCTGGGCTTACCTAAGGGAAAAACATGCTGTATCATGTAGCGATTACATCGCTGTCTTTGGGGAAGAAAACATCATTTGAAAACACCAGAACAGGACTTTATTTGCTTAAAGAAGAGGTCATACGATAGGAAGAAAATCTAAACCAGGATGGGTTGACGTAGAAAGCTGTCAGCTTTGCTGCAGGTCACTATGATGAGAGGGTTATGGGATTGGATTATTCGCTCTATCCGCTTTAGGAGAGTTATGCTGTTCTGTATTTGTGAGATGGAAACATTTTAAATAGATGCAGTCCAATGTTTAATTTATCCTTAAGGCTTTGCCAATTAGGAAATTCCCTCTGTGACTGTCCCTGGCTTCAGCATTATGTTAGGTTAAAAATTATAGGGTTAAAAAAAAATCCCTTTCTCTTCCTCTTTTTTCTTTTTTTTTGGTCTTTCAAAATTTGGCCTATAGTTATGCACCCAAAATTTTTCATCTTTTATAGATTGCACATTTTTTTCTGGATTTCACTCTGAAATGGGAAATTAGCTCAACATCTTTCACATCAATAAGCTTTACTTCTACCACAGTGCCACTATGTTTTGTATGGAAAGGCAGAATGCAGATATTTTAAAACAGGACTTGTTTCATTTTTTCAGAAAAAATACCAGTTGACATTAATAATGTCAAATTTCAGTTATCCTTAATCAATCCTTATCTTTTTATTTGAAAAAGCTTAATTTTGTATATTAAGTGGTGAATGTCTTTTGAAACTCAGGAGTCAAATTTTTGGAACATGTTACGTATTTGTTGGAGTGGTTACATAGTTGTTACTATTGTGATGAATTAATTTTTTTTTTTTAATTTATTCTGTCAGGAAACCTATTGCTCATTTATTTGCTTTTTAAAAAACCTTGCATATCTCAAGTAGGGTGGAAGAGGAGGATGGTTGGATGCTAAGAAAATGTCTATTTGAAGCGAAAGCAGAACAGTCAACGTTTTCAAATGCAGATATCTAAGGACACAAACCTCAATCCATGTTTAACCTCAATGTCTGGCCCAATTTGTCAGATGGATTGAGCATTTCACCACAGTATTCTGAAAGTCAGGACAGAGTTTCAGTTGATGTTTAGGTACATGCTTAATTTCTGAACTCTAAGTAAACATCTGTATGCCTGCTAGAATTGACATGTCCTTCAGAGTTTTGGTTGGATTTTATTGCTGTAATTAGCAAAGGCATGATGAATGGCAGAAGTCCAGGGGAGGGATTTCATATATTTTTTTTTGAGCTCAGCAGATGTTTGGCAGTGCGTATAATCCCTGTAATTTGTCAAAAATCACTTATGTCAGAGCTGTAACTCTAGCAATGACTGGAGACAGGTGTTTAGAGAGGTTGATGGCCAGCATTTTATGGAAAAGGGAAGAAATTTAAATTTGTTGTGAGGTTAATTAAAGATCTAGAAGAAGTAGTACCCTGTAGGGACTTTAAACAGACTCCTACTGCTCCTTTCCATCAAAAAAAAAAAAAGAAAGGTGCCTGCAGGGGAGGGCTGGGAGGAATCAAAACTTGTCAAATTGGGAGAACATCGACCATCTGTTTTGGGGTAGGTCTTGTCCAAGAATGCCTCCTAAGGCTCTGGATATGCAAAAAATTGCCCACAGAAAACAGTTAGCAGAATAGATTTGCCTCAGAAATAGTAATATTTAATTCTGGTGTGGGTTGTTTGTTTTTTTTTCTTAGCTTGGTTGAAGTTTTTTTTCAAATATGTATTTGTAACTGTAAAAGTAAATTGGCAGGAATTCTTGCTTTTGCTTTCTTCCTATCTACACTTTGTTGTCATTATCTGCAAAAGGCAGGCTTGACCTAGCCAACAGGCTCCCTATAAATGCAGGGTCTACCTAAGCAGTCTTTCTCTCACATTTGAGAGAATGAAGCAATTTTACAAAAAAAGTTGTTAATGACAGCTTTCAAATTCATGTATTCTTCATTCCTGGCTTTCTCTGAGCATTAACATGCATGCTCTGAGATGTGTGAAGATTTTGTTTGCTGCTTTCCCATCATTTGAAAAGTTATGTTATCTTCCAATTCTGACACTCTAACACCAAATTAGTACCTTTCTCTGCAGCTCTACTACTGGACCTACTCACCCAGGTTGGATGGAGTGCAGCATCTAATACTTTGGGCAGGCTAGGGCAGTAGCTCTTGACAGGGAGTATTTATTAACTTCTTGGCAGTTTAATTAGAATTACACATGTCAGAATCAGTTGTTCACATGACCTTGTTACAAAGGCATTTAACTTAAGGCACCGACAACGGGACGCTGTTTTTTCCCAACTTTATCTGGTCAATGCAGGGCGTAAGCCCTCCAGGTGGCTTTGCAGAAAATGAGTCTGTGTTGCCTTTTCCAGCTGGAGAGCCTGCCTGTGTAACATAGGTGGCTGGGTTAGGCTGGGGTGAATCTCCCATCCTCCTGGCTGTTAAGTTATCAAGCAGATATTTATTCTGTATTAATAGCTTTCAGCCACTCTATTAATATGGGAAGACCCACTGCCCAGAGGTGAGATGATTCTAGTGTTCTGTGATCTCTCCTCCCAACCATCCACTAATATTTTTTACATGTGCAGAAATAGGAATAAACAAATGTTTTTCTTCTGTCCTGACACTTACACAATAGTTACATGTGCAGCTATTGGATGCAAAATTGTTTTCATATTACAGAGCAGAAAGTGAAACTTGCTAGTTGGGGGGTTAATTTCCGTATTTATCTTAAATGGGAAGACCCATATGTAAGAGTGATGTATCTGTATTTGTCAAAAGGTAGCAAAGACATTGTTGAGGAGGGCACAGGCAATCTTGAGTTGGGTCAGTATATCCAAATTAGATGAATTAGAAGAAAAAAAAATTTCCTCTGTAGAACTGTAAAGGTGTTGCCAGCTGGAAGTGTTAAAAAAGATATTTTTTAATTTTTTTTTACTTGGCCATTTACCAAAAAATGCAGTAACTGTCTATAAAGTAATTGATTAAATGATGGATGTCCAAGTCCCATTCCCACCAGCTGCAACTTCACAGGGTGTGCTACAGGGTTGCCTGGCCCTCTTGCTTGTGATATCAGAAATAACGTCAACATCATCTCCACTGTATGATCCTGACATCCCTGTGGCAACTACAATTGCATGAAGTAAAAGCAATAGTAGGAATGTATTCCTCATGTTACCTTTATTGTCCGCTTTGGCTTTCATCTTCTGATTAATATCGTGTGGCCGCAGAGAGCCCTGGAGGGCTGTAATTCCTACAGCAGTTATGTTGGGTCCGTGGCTTCCTGGTTTATGCCTTTCCTGCACAGATCTTTTATACCCTTGGTGTCATTCCAGAGGCTTTGTGTTTTTCTTTGGATCCTGTGATTGACTCTTAATTATAAATGGTGAACTTTCACCAGCTAAATTGTAAACAGCTTTACATGTGGCTTGTAAAACTGCATAAAATTAGAATTAATGTTTTCACTTCCTTTGCAGACCAAAACTAAGCAAACTGGGATTGCAGTTGTGCAGCAACTAAGGCATTTACACAGGTTTCTCTGAATGTGTAAATAAATGTCACAATTTGGAGAAAAGGCCAGTGGTTTAAAACACATGCTTTTCCTATCCTGCCTCAAAACATAGCTCAGATAAACAGCATAGTAAATCCTTTCCCTGCAACTTGCTTTTATTTATGTAGAAACCAGAGCGCAAATTCTGGGCCAGTTTTTCTGTATAGACTTAGTTGTTTCTAAGACTCCTTCACAGGGACTGCCACGGGTCCATCATGAAATCAATTCCAAATACTTTAGCCTTCCCCATGGTCGGGCTACAGTTGTATTACCCCATAAGAAGCCAGCCCAGCTCCAGCCATCTAAGAGTGATAATTTCTTGAAAGCTTTTAACATTCATCAGAGCAGAAGAAAAGAGCATTGGCATCAGCAGGAAGGGGCTGCTTGTAACAAGCAGCAGGAGGTACCAGGAAGCTTGTTTGCTGGGGGGGGAGAAGGGAAAGGGAAAAAAGAAAATAAAGGGAACAAAATGATCTTAAAGAAAAAGATCTTACTCTGATTCATTTAGTCTGCTTCTTCTGTGCACACCAAGATAGCGCTTAAATGCCAATTTACCTCCTAGGGACAGATTTAGAGCAAAGCCCAGGTGAAGCATTACTATCACCTGTGTGGTGTGAAAATGCTTACGTGAAACCCAAGAAATAACAGTTGTCACAGATACTGCAGTCCTAGGTATGGGTGAAGATGCCTGAATTCCTTTGGTTCCTCAGTGCTAATCTTAAGGGTAAATGGAGAATATAACCAACAGCGTGAGTAAGTGTCTGAACATAATGTTCCTCATACTGTAGGAAGTTGCTGCAGGATTTAGGTACCTTTTGCAAAGTGTCAGAGCAGCCCCATCTCACTGCTGTTGTGGCTGACATGGTAAGATAAGCCAGGTCCTGACCTCTTCTGTTTGCAGCAGCTGGCCATAGGATCAAGAGAAGTAAAAACAAGAGATACTGAAGGTGTTCTGATGGTGGCTTTTCTCCTCCCTCCATATTTGTTTATGGAGCAGAGTGTAACATTTGGTTAAACCTGAGCTACTGTAGGAACTTGGCTGCAGCTGTGGAATTAGCTGCAGCAGACATGGGAAGGGGATGGAGTAGCAGCCATATGTAGTGTGCTGTATTTAGGAAAGGAGAGGAATTCTGTGAGCATTAGAAGTAATGAAATCTGATTTTTCTAAGATTTTTTTTTTTCTACTGATTTTGGTGTCTAAAAGCTTTTTTTGTGGCTTTCGCACTTAAAGGGGCTCTCTTTGTGGATTCTCCAGTGTTAAAGAATAGAATGTGAAGGCATGCAAGAGCACTCACCCTCCCTTTGGGAGAATTAGACTTAGGTGCAAAACCAGAGAGTATCATAAATCAGAGAAAAAACATGCTATTTCAGATTACCATGATGTCAGTTATTTGGATTAACATCATAAATGACTGTAACAGCATTAACTGTCCCAATAGAACAGTTCAAATGTGAATCTGTTTGTAAAAGCCTCCTTTATTGATGTGATCCAACAAGGTCTCTAAAAAAAAAAATCAAATTATAATTCATTTAACTATTTAACAGTCGATAAACACTAGGTTGGTCTGTATGACAGCAAGTCCATATTAGTCCCTACATTTTAAATATTGTAGGAGAGTCTTGGATGATGCATCAGTATTCATACTAAACAGAAGAGTATAATAAAATTCTAAAGTCCTAAAATGATTGTTACTGTATTTTAAATAAACAGCCACTTTCTAAAATGATTTATTAAGTAAGATCTGAATAAATGCATTCTAGTGTGTTGTTTACCATAAGTTGTGGATTACTGACATCTCCAAGACAACTTGGTTCAGTGGCCTGAATCCCTTTTTGGATGAACCACGGGACCTAACTAATCTTGAGAGGATGCAGGTATGGATAATAGGAAGGAACAAAAATTTGCATTCATAGGGAGAGACGGTCTCTTGAAAAGCGAAGAGTGCTTGGAGGTAGCTGTAGTGTGGGCACTGAGGAGGTCCCCAAGGTCTAAAGGCACTATATTTTATTTAGACCTTGGATGGTCAATGGCTGGCATGTTTCCTCATCTGATAGAGCCTCACTTCTCCTAACTCTTTCTGAGGGTTTAATTCATCCTGTTTGGCTTAAGGCTTAGCAAGGTTATTTTTAGCTAGGCTGTATTTTCAAATGTGCCTCTTGCCTGCGACCAAATGCAAGATGTAACAAAATAAACCCAGACAGCATCCAACATGCAAGAGAATGAAGGTGCCAAATGCTGTCTTCTGGGCTCTCTTCTCAAGAAAGAAATGAGGTCTCCCCACGACCCGTTTTGCATGTCATTTTGGTTTCGAAGGACACCACCACCAAACTTAATGGTCAACAACCTTGATATGCTTGGATTTAACTTAAAATTTTCAGTGAAGGTATTTCATTATTGTGTGCTTTCAAAGAGGCGAGATCCAAGGCTTTATCTCATCATTTCTTTCAAAACAGTCTCTGTTTTCTTTATTTAAAGATTTCAAAGGCCTTCCCTAAGGGACCTCTGAGAAAAGGAATAGCTAGTATCTTTACTGCTTTAAGCCTGAACAGTATCCCTGCTATAAGGAGAAATGGGAATGTGTGGTTATCTTTGAGTACTGCTGGAGGCAGCTATTTTAATAGGATTCCAGCAATTATGAAGGACAGGACTGAGCACCACAATTATTTTATTTGATAGTTTGTGTCAAAATGACAAGACTTTATTATAACATGCTTTCATCTCAAATTAAGATAAAATATTTAATTCCATGCAAAGCAACTCTCCTTAAGATATTGCATAAGTGGAATCATTTAAGCATATTTTAATTATGATGTCATATTATGAATGACTGTTATACTACTGAAATGGCAAGGGTATGCAAATAGAAACAAATTTAATTTCAAGATGCCATTTGAATTTTTTACTTTAATGTTTTCAAAACGATGATATTGCTTTTGTGGAGGTTCTCATCAACACTGAAACAATTACCAAAAAACCCCCCAAAAAATCAGTGAAATAGTTTTTGTTAAGAACAACTTCGATAACACATTTTCACCTGGCTCTGTGCAAGATCTGTTAGCCAGCAGCTTTTTATGAGGCTGAGAAAGACTGAGAACTGACTCTGCCTCCCAACGTGGCTGCATTTGGGCTGACATCACCGCTGCTGTTACAGTTCAGAGCCTTATTTGGATGGCTGGCTTAGATAACAAGAGTGGTAATTTGGAAATTTTTTGGAGGGCCTTTGACCATGTGGAGTTTCGTAATGCAGCAGGTACTTTGCTTGGAGCAGCTGAGATGGCTGGTGAAAGCCCAGCTTAGCGCTCTCTGCAGAAATCACCGTTCCCGCAATGTTGCCATCCCTTCCTCTGATTGAATGCAGTGAGAAAAACTATATGGCATTTGCTCACTATGATTTCTTGTATTTTCCTTCTTTCTCTTCTATTACCTGTGGCTGTTAGAGTGGAAGGGGTTCTGGGTCATCAAAAACAGTTTCTTGTTTTGGCAGGCAAATATATGGAGCTATTTTTCAGGCTTATCGTACTTCCTCTACTTGTTGTTGCCCTCATCTTGCATGTCTGTCCGAAATGAAAGTGCCCGTGAAAAATTGAAATGTTTCATTTCAACTTAAAAAAAAGAATTAATACAAGAGATGACACAAATTCACAAAGTCTTGTATTTGAAATAGTTGGAAGAGATTTTTTGTTTTGTTTTGTTTTGATTTTTGTTCTTTTACCCAGAAAGTGCTGTTCCCCTAATTTTGGCCAATTCTTTGTAAAAGGAACTAGGCCTTAAGCCTTATTGTTTCTAAGACTATTCATATTAGACATATAACTAATGATTAGAAATTGTTTTAGATATGATTAATAGAATGCAGGTGCTTATAAGATAATTTGCATAAGCTAATTATTTGTCCTATGTGTCTCCCCCTCCATGGCTGGCTTGAAACCCAGTCAAGCTGAATCAACAGAAGAAGGATCATACATTTTAGACCTAAGACATGGGAGTAAGTGATTAACTTTAGAACAAGATAAATTAATAGAATAGCCTGAGTGATTTTCAGAAATTCAAAGATAATCTTTGATGTGTAAGAAGATAAGTGATTGTGGTGACCAAAGACCTTCTGCCTATGACCACTAACTTCAGAAGAACTGGGACATGAGAACTGATGAGATAAGGTGATGAATGATAACGACATGGGAACAGAGACTGACTGGAAAATTACAAAGACTTTGAACTGGGACAATGGGTGGTAAAAAGGTATATAAGATTGGGAAATTTTGGGAAGGTTGCCATCCACTGTGGTGGTGGCCCAACTCTGAGTTGTTAATAAAGCAAACCCAGAGAAACCCACATTTGAAAAATCTTTAACGCTCTGCTTATACCTGGTATTGGGTAGACCCCCATTTCTCTCTTTCATTCTATGTTCTTCTACTCCTAGTTCTTTGATATCTTCCTTCCAGTAAGCAGCAGAATAGGAATTGCTTTATACTTGGATACTGATGGTGAAAATTGCTCTACAGCTTTCATTCGATCTCTGTAGGCGTGGAACATTAAAGACAAAAACTGTGGTGTATGCTTATTGTAACATAATGGAGTTCTCTGTGTTGATTTGTAGCATGATCCAGCTTACATTTAAATCTGTGAGAAACATTTCACTGTATTGGTACTCAGGCTAAATCTTTGTGCTCCTTCAAGGAATTCAGAACTAAGGTTATAATTCAGTCTAACTGTGGTTAGCCATATGCCTTAAAATGAAGCCTATTATGTGGTTTAAGATGGGATAGCACTGAAAGCTAGTTACCAGACTTCCCAGCTGACTTCCCTGCATCTTTTTGCCATGTTAACCGTATCAAATCACGGGCGCAACCTGATTTTTTGTTTCCTCTCCTTGCTCACTAGTGTCTGACTAGAGTGCTGTACAGTCTCTGGAGAGCTTTCTGTCCACAGGTGGCTTGTGGAATATGGATTTGTTATTCTGATTTTATACCACTGGCTATCTGAAAGTGGTGTAAGAAGACAATAGGTCTAAAAGATGGGGTGGAAATATAAGGGTGATGTAGTTTTTTCATAAGTTCTTGCATCTTGTGCATTTAAGACTATTCTGAAGTTGCACAGCTTTTGCATATAATGAGAATCGCAGCCTCCTGTAACTGCAGTTAGTTGCACAACTGAGCTGACTAATCCCTGTAATCCAGTCTAGTGCAATATTTATTAAGAATTATTTCCCCACTGAGGTGGAGCTACTGATTGTATTGGTCAGGCCCTTTTTTCTGAATTGGTCCTCCCTTTGCTTTTTTTTTTGGAGGGCTGGAAAGGGGCAGAGATGCCCTTTAATAATGTAATTTACCCAGGAAAAAACTTTGCAGCTGAGATGAGGATATCTCAACTATCAAACCATGAGCATTTTGAAGATGTAAAATACCTGTAGGGTTTTTGCACTTTGTAAATTAGGAATAAGGGAACCCTGTGATGGCTTCAAGATCCATTGTTAGTGGATGAATTCATTTTATCACTAGAAACCAGTAGTTGCATATACTAGCATATAGCAATCATCTTTAGCTATGCAATTTTCTCTCAAGTTGTATTATTTTGAATATTATCTTTCATTCCCTAATGCATTGTCCCATGATTTTAGCTGTGCTGTAATTAGAATTGCTAGGGTTAGACGCTAATATTTATAACAGAGATCAGCTTGAAATCCCGTTCTGAAATAGGATGAAGTATTCACATATAATTCTAGCAATCTGGTATATATCAGCTCCAGCAGACTGACTTTATGTTCAAACCGTTCCCCTCTGTCAAAAAAATTTCAGGTACTTGCAGAAAACTTGTAAAGCTGTTGACTGTGAAGATCATATTGTTTGTGTAAGCAGGTTGGAAGCAAGAATCCAAAATGTAATGTTGCCCCAAGGTTTCTTAACCACTTAGACTTGTACAATTCACAATGTGCTCACCTTCTGGGGATCTCAGCTGTAGAAAGCAATCTTTCAGTATCAAAAAATGGGGGTTTAGTGGACTGTTATATATACTAAGTTTTCTTTATTTGCTTGTTTTATGGTTATTTTCTAAGGATTGACATATCTATCTATCTATCTATCTATCTAAATATGGCTGCTGTTCTGCCCACTGCCAAATCCAAATCTGAGTACAAATGACAAAGATGTGCCACGGAGAAGAGCAAAATACTGATAAGTAAGTAAAGCAGTCTCTGCATCTCCACTGAACTGTGTGGATCTGAGGATTTTTTCCATTGCTGTCAATGGCAGATTGCCCTCAAAGTAGGTAGGCTTACCAGCTAGATGGGGACATTTTCTTCATCTTTTCAGGTAACACGTCATTTATACCTTTAGTTATGTACTGGTAACCTGCCTAAAATTAATGCTGTCACACCAGCTACAGAGCAAAATTTCTTGTCCGGTACATTTGATTTATTATTCTTTCACACCAATATTTATACTTACCAAAACATTCTTTTGCAAGAAAACAATTCTGAGCCTGAAATTAGATACCCGGGTAAGAAGGATTTATTCTAAAGTTAGGATTTAGAGTTTCTTGGAAGCTCTGAAAATGATGGACCCAGACCTGAAAATTTTCTGGGGATTATCCCAGACATTTGAGCCCTTCACTCACCCTTCACCAGAGCACAGAATTCCATCCCAGTACAGGCAGAAGAAATGGCATGTTTATATTCGCTTGCAGATTCTTATGTACAGGTTAGTGTTCAAAGATAGGTTACAAAAGAGCAGAAATCCCATTTTGAATTCAATTAATGACAAAATCAAATGAGAGAGGATTCTATGCAAGGGATATAAAAGCTCTGTTAAATTAGATATAGGTGTCGCTTACGATAGTCTGGGCACACACCATCAGCAGCAGCTCAGGGATCAGATTTCTAATATATTTCCTCTTCCTCAAAATGACTCCATCTGGAGTGAAGCATCACTTACTGTCCATGCTAGAGGAAAACCTGTATTTATTTAAAGCGCGAATAATGACAGTTCTCATAGCTTGTTATTCTCAGCTTAATCAAAACAGCCTGCCAAATTCATAACTGGAAATCTGGCATTAGTTTTTATCTCAACAGCTACATATCAGCCTGATGCCAAAGGTGAGGTTCTTCTGAGAGACTGTATCAATTAAGTTTATCTATTAGAACGTTTAATACACAGCCAATAAATTTTAGCAGCTGTGGCCATCTTTGAAACACCATATTTTATTCCCCTACTAAAATAAAGCTTGAAAGGCAATCCACATATAAATCACTCTACCTGAGAGGCTCAGTTGCTCAGCTCTGCTTTTTCCGAGTGCTGACAAATGTCCTTGGTGGTTTCCAGGAGAGAAACTGGATTACAACTGACCACAGATAGACCTGGTCTCAGATTTACATCTCTGTGTAATGATGACCCTTGCAGAAATAGCTTTGGACAGGTAATAGGATTATCATAAGGGAATTAGAAAATTCTGTTCATTAGTTTGAGCCAATGAAATTGCAGGCTAGATAGAGGTTTAAAGGATTTACTGCATAGATATAATTGGGAAGGGAGAAAAACAACTGAGCCTGAAGAAGAGATGCAGATGGCACCTTGGTATTGCAGAGCAGGGTGTAATAAAAATGCTAAAGATACATAGATGGATTATAAGCACAGTATAAGAACCCATTACTGTATGCACGAAAGCTACCCTTACAACCCTGATGGCCTTTTAAATATTTCTGAATTGTGATAAGACTCCTGTTTATAATAAAGGATGAAACTATTCATGGAAATGATGCTAATATTTAAATAAATCACCCAGTCATACCTTGCTACTCATTAATTTAAAAGATTAAGTACTTACAGAGTGCACATGAAAAAAGGGGGAGAGAGTGTTTTATTCTATGGAAAACTATAAATGTCTTTTGTGGCATTAAGAAGCATTAAATTCAGAGCAGCTTTAAATGGAGGACTTGTGTTTAAACATCTGCAGCTGTGGCTCTTACCCGTAGTTGGATGCTTTGCAACCAAGAAGGTCCCATCTCTCACCCACACTGTTGCTCAGACAAGCTTACGGGGGGTGGCTCTGTGGAAATACTGACAAGTAATGAACGCCAACAGAGGTGGGGAAGGGAAGGGGACCCTGGCTTCGGTGTCCATGCCCATGCATCTCCTGGTGAGGCAGTGTGGAAATGACCCAAGTGCAGTGAGGTACCTTGACAGTCCTCCTCCCCTTGAGCTCGTGTCTGATTTTGGATGTGCAGTCAAGGAGAACTGGGAAATGCTGCCACCGATGCCCATGGGATGGTGGGAACTGCTGTGCTTGAAGCTGTTTGCTCTCTCTTGTGGCACATTTCTTTTGGAATTCTTCCTCTCTATTCGGACCCTGAGTTTGCTGGTGGGTATATCCCACTCTAAGTTTCATAATGTCTGCTGGAATAAAGCAAATCCCAAAAGTTAGTGTGAACTGCATTCCTTTTATGGTCCGCACTATTTCAGTCCATCATTTTGTTTCAGCTTATTCAAAGTGCTTATGCAGCAGTAATGGAGTTAGTTTACTGCAGCACCAAAATCAGTAAATTTGATGCAGTTAAAAAAGCCACGTATAGAGGGAGAACGTGCTACATAGGTGCAATGTGAGGGTTACTGCATAGAGCGAGCAAGACTTACAGGGTAGCAAGACCTTTTGGAAACCTGGCTCTGAAGGGATTGCTGGAGTGGCCATCTGGTAGCTTAGGTTAACCAAGGTTTTGTATAATTTGTGACTAATATTAGTGATAGTAATGACCAGCTTTCAGTCAACTGCCAGTCCTGCTTTTATCCACCTAGGAGTGACCCTTGATAAAACTGAAAGCTCACCAGAGGTCTCAGTCCTCATTAAACCAGCCTTCTTTAAGCCCCATCCTCTTGAGCCCAGAAAGTCTGGCACAAGGAAGTCTCTGTCTCACAATGGAGGAGGATCAGGTTAGGGAACATTTAAACTAATTACTCAAGTCCATGGGACATGGGGTGCACCCACAAGTGCCGAGGGAGCTGGCCCATATCATTGTGAGGCCACTGCCACTTATCTCGTCACTGGAGAGGCACATGTGGAGTGCGGTGTCCAGTCATGGGTTCCCCAGTACAGGAGAGGCCAAAAGAGTTGGGTGTGCTCAGCTTGGGGAGGAGAAGGCTCAAGGGGGATCTTATCAATGTTTATGATTATCTGATGGGTGGGTGTAAAGAAGAGAGAGACAGACTCTGGGCAGTGGTGCCCAGTGACAGGACAAGAGGCAACGGACACAAACTGAAAGACAGGAAATTCCTATGAACATAAGAAAATGCTTTTTTGCCACGAAGGTGGTTGAACACTGGCGAAGGAGAAATTATGGAGACTCCGTCCTTGGAGATACTCAAACCCCACAGGTTAGTCCTGGGCACCCTGCTCTAGTTGACCCTGCTTGAGCAGAGGAGTTGGACTTGGACCATCTTCAGAGGTGCCTCCAGCCTCAGCTATTCTGTCATTATTTATTTAAGTTGTTAACAGTGTAACAGTTGTTTAAGGATCAGTTGCAAATTACTGAAAGATGGGGTCACTGTTTCCTTAAAAATACGGTTTTAGAGAAGAGCAACAGAAATAAGTTTTCCCCTGTATCAATAAATTCAATTTCTTATTAAAGGTTGGTTCATCCTTAGAAATCATACTGTAAATGTGTTGGGGACCTGCCAGATTTCTTCACTGAGATTATTGCCATGGAAGACAAAGCTACGCATTATTGTAGGCTTTTCTATGTCTCAAAATTTAAGTTGCAGACAGCTGACACAGTGGCTGTCTATCTCGTGTAGATGCCAAGTAGAGAATGCAGGAACGTTCCCAGGAGGAAATGCTGGGGCTTCTAATGTAGGTTTGATGGGATATTATCCTGGTAACAGCAGCACTGAGCGTAAGGAGCACAGATCTCAAGCATGGTGCCCCAATTTAAAAAAAAAAATCACAGTTTTGAGAAGCTGAAATTACAATATTTCCTTTTACAGTCAGGCATTCCAGTTCAGTGACATTTTTCCCCCAACTTCTAGCAGTTATGTAAAAGTTTATATACATTTGTTCTTTGTTTGCTTGCCTGTTTTTGTTTCCTGTTTGATTATGTCTCTATTTGCTAATCCTGCCCTGAGGTATTTCCTACCTGACATGCACTAGCTGTCAAAAGATTTCAGGTGCTTCATTTCTCTCACTTCCTTATGCAATATTTAAATGTCTTTTATGAGATAGTTGTTAATTTTTAGTGGAGGATCCCATTAAATTGGGAAGCTCACTTAGCTCTGTTCTAAAGGGCAAAACAAGAAATTTCGTAACATTTGAAAACATATAACATCCCTGTTTTCAGACAGCATCATGTAGACAGAATTCAATTTAGCCATGAAGTAGCTGATGGAGCTTTTCCCGGGCCCAACAGGAGGAGGACATATGTATAGGAAAGAGGGCAAGCAGGGGATTTCTAAATACAAGCTTTTCAACTTCCAGTTCTTTGAAGATAAGGGGTCACATTAGATTTGAGGCTGCTTTGTATTTGAGTATGATACTGAATATCATTCTTTCTAAATGTTTAACCTTCTACTTTTATCTGTTTCATCCATTTTTACAACTTCAGACTGTAGGCATTAATTTCCTTCTGTGTGACAGCATTATTTTAGTGCAAGGCCTGGATACGACTTAACTCCATCACTCAGTCTTAACTTCATCACCCTCTAGCTTTTCCCTACTGCAAGTCACAAGAATGTAAAAAACATAAAAAAAAAATAACCCAGTATACCTTGTGGGGGTAGCCTTTTAAATTAGCACGACCAAAAGCTTTTTGAGGTCTAAAAATGCCATTTTGAAACAATTTACAGCCTGCTGCAATTGGTAAATTTTCTTAAATGTTTAGGTGTTCTCTTTATTTTCTTTCCTCCTTACTTTTGATGAGATATCACTTCTACAGTTTTAGGTTAAAACATGCCCTTAATGTCTTTAATTTAAAATTACGCTTTCTCTCCTAGCAAGGTGTAGTGTACGTGCCACAATTTCAGAAAATTATCTATTTTAGAAATTGATTACTAGTGTTATTTTGTGATAGTTTTATATCTAATGATGAAGAATTTGTACTTGCAAGAATATTTACAAAATTACAGTTGTTTATCATTGGCTTAAAAAGCCCTTTGCTGCAAAAAGGTGGTTTAAATCTTGGCATGGAAACTGATCCTAAGCCAATTAGGAAAACTCTGTTTGTTTGCATCCTTGTCATTAACTTAAGGAAGATTAAAATAAAGAGCAGGAAGAGAAGCAATGTGTTTCCCATGTCCCGTTCATCACAGAGCTGCAGCAGTGGCTTGCCCTGTTGCAGTTCTGAGGCATAGCAAACCTTAAAATTTTGGTCTGTTTAGTTATTTTTTCACTGAAGAGATCAGAACAGCCTCCTGCAACTGGATGATAGTACGGAAGGTGCGGGGGGATAGCCCACATCTGTCTCTCCTCATACTGTCAGGGTGAGCCTTGTCCCATCTTCCCACTGCCCAGCCATGCGCTGCTCTTTCATATTTTTGCATTTGGTGTCATAGTTTCTGTCTTGGTTTTTCTTGTGGTGTGGCCTGAGTCTCCGTCACACAGAGTGCGACGGTTCTGCACCTATTGGCAGTGCCCTGTCTTTGAAGAGGGACGAGGAGAAGCCATATTCCCAACTGGCCATCCTCCAGCACCGTGACATCTGCTCCTTCCTCCTGGTTGCCCATCCTTATGTACTTCATGTGACCCCGGGGCCAGGGCGGGACCACTGTCTCAGCCTTGGCAAGGAGGATCTCAAACATTGGCATGCAGTCGAGGCACCCATGTTTGCCTGCTGTCCTGGGGGCCCAGGACCACCTGCAGTGTGCGAGGTTGTGATCCGGAGTGCTTCAAGCATTGGGGGGGTGCTTTTGTGAGTCATTCCCTTGGTATTAGTAGTCCTTTGTATGTTGATTTAAGTCTGTTTACAGGCAAAATCTGTTCCACTGAAGGATGACACAGAACTGACAAAAGCCATTTGGTGAGGGATGTAACTGCTTCTGAAGTTCATTATTGCAACCAGAGAAAGGATCCTTATCCTTATCCATATCCTACTTCAGTGTAATGACTTTGTCTTACAGAGAGGTGCACAAAGCTTTTTGAAATTGTTTTGCATGCACATTTGGCCTTTCTTTAGTACTGTATTTTGCTCCATTACATGTTGCCCATAGAGGTCGGTGTTTGCCTTTGAAAAGGAGAGCCGTATGCCTGAAGCACTGTAATATCTGTCACATAACACGCAGCTGGCTTTCATATCTGCTTCTACCCATTTCCCTCAGTAAATAACGTTACATTGATCTCTTTTGAGGTTCTAAAGATGTGACTGAGAAGGAAAATGTTAGCATGTATTTTGGTACATCATTAAGTTTTGCTATCTTTAACACATTTTAAAAGATCAAACGTGGTATTTAAAAAAACCCCGACAACCTGACATTTCATAAAATATTTCCATAGCTGAAAGAGGAATAGAGGATGATTCAGAGTGAGAACTGTATCTGTAGTTATCATCTTACGTATATTTTATGCAGTCATTTTCTGGCTGAAAACATGAAATGTTTTCAGTGATGTGCTTGTAGAATGAAACCCTCCCTCTTTATCCTGAGACCCATCTACCATTATTTGTCAATGGTAGTAACAGTTGTGGCTGTATGAGAGTAATTACGTGAATTAGTTGCCTGAGATTATGGAAGATACTTTGGGAAATAAAGTCTGTAGAGTGGTTTTGAGTGAGCTCTGGATGAGGAAAGTATAAAAACAGTCACTCAAAAAACAATGACTGAAGGTTGTATTTTGCAAGGACTGTCTTCTCAAATGTTCTTTACATGAACTGTAGCTAATGTTACCTAAACATGTTTAAAAAATATTACTTTGAATTAGATTCTCTATGTTTTCACATGGAAAGTGAGGTAAGAATCACATGGATTGCACCATGCTTCATTTTCATCTCGACTGTATTTGTTAACTACCCCTAGGTTGTGTGCACTGCAGTTTACTTAACTGTCTAAATGCTTTTTAAGCAGAACTGTTAAATGAATTTACTGGTTGGATAAAATTCTTAGATTATAATATCAAGACATGGAAACTTTGTTTACTAAAATAAGCATTTCTTAGCTTCATCAGGTGTGACGGTTAGGAATGATTTTGAGCAGTATGCCTGGCTGCAAAATAGTCTGAATTCTTGTGTTTCATGCCTGTTGATAAAAGAAAAACTACCATTAATAGTTCTGTGTGTTCTTCTAATTAATTTGCCCTAATCCCTCTTTGAAGAGTGACCATTCTTCTACAAAAATCAAAACAATTGATTTAATTTGATAGTACTTAGTATTCCATTCATTGTGAAGTTTACATGAATGATAGATTATTAATGAAATGTTTGCAGAAAGCATGGTGCAACTAGTGCTTTTGGAAATGTATTAGTGGAAATGTTCAGCTGAAAGTGCTTATACATCTGTTCCGATATTCTTTTTCCCTCCTTAAAAAGTGTTTTCCCTCTCCATTTGCACCCAGGTGTGTGTGTCCCAACTTTGGGGTTTTTTTTAAATTAAGCACATAGGACAATGTGATGCATGACTTTCTCAATTTATGTCTAGCCAAACGAAGATTCCTTCTTTTCAGATTTTCTTCTTTCAGTCCTATAGCCAGAAGGGAGCACTCTTACCTAAGGCATAGTAGTGTTCCCCTCACCCCTTAGTTTCTGCTGGCTTGGTGTATGTAGGCAGCAAATTCTTTCACCAGAACAATGGGTAAAGGGTGAGTCTAGGATCTGTTTAACAACACACTTGCAGTCTCTATACTAATTTGCTGCCACGTAGTAAAACTTTTCTGTCTCTTTCAATATTGGTGGTAGCCTTTGCTTGCTAAAATTGAATGGCAATTCAGAGTAAGATGAAACAATTCTCCTATTGTCTTCTCGTAGGGATTTGCCATATATGTTTTTCCAAAACAGTGATACATGTCCCTCATATTGCCATTCCTCAACATGATCATAGAGTGGTTTCAGTTGGAAGGGACCTTAAAGATCATCTAGTTCCACCTTTCCTGCCATGGGCAGGGACATCTTTCACTAGATCAGGTTGCTCAAACCCTCATCCAACCTGATCTTGAATACTTACAGGGATGGGACATCCACAACTACTCTGGGTGACCTGTTCCTGTGTCTGACCACACTCACAGTTAAGAATTTCTTCCTAATATCTAATCTAAGTCTACCCTCTTTCAGCTTAAAACCATTAGCCCTTGTCCTGTCACCACAAGCCCTGGTAAAAATCTCTCTCCATCTTTCTTCTAAGCCTCCTTTAATTATTGAAAGGCTGCAATAAGGTCTCCCCAAATCCTTCTCTTCTCGAGGCCAAGCAACCCCAACTCTCTCAACCTTTCTTCATAGGACAGGTGTTCCAGCCCTCTGACCATTTTTGTGGTCTTTTCTGGGCTTGCTCCAACAGGTCCATGTCCTTCTTGTACTGGGGACCCCAGAGCTGGATGCAGTACTCCAGGTGGGATCTCACCAGAACAACTCCCTCAACCTGCTGTCCATGCTGCTTTTGATGCAGCCCAGCACACATTTGGCTTTCTGGGCTGCAAGTGCATATTGCCAGCTCATGTGCAATTTGCCACCCACCAGTACCCCCACGTCCTTCTCCACTCTCAATCCCTTCATGCCCCAGCCCATATTGACATTGGGGATTGCCCAATCCAGGTGCAGGACCTTGCACTTGGCATTGTTGAACTTCATGAGGTTTGCAGAGGCCCACTCCTGAAGCCTGTCAAGGTCCCTCTGGATGGCATCCCTTCCCTCGAGCAAATCATCTGCACCACTCAGCTTGGTGTTACCCACAAACTTGCTGAGGGTGCACTCAATCCCACTGTTTGTGTTGTTGATGAAGATATTAAATAGTACTGGTCCCAGTATGGACCCTTGAGGGACATCACTTGTTACTGGTTTCTATTTGGACATTGAGCCATTGACTGCAACTCTCCGGATGCGGCCATCCAGCCAATTCTTTATCCATCAAATAGTCATTTCATCAACCCCCTATCTTTCCAATATAGAGAGGAGGATGTTGTGTGGGCCCGTGTCAAAGGCCTTGCAGAAGTCAAGATAGATCACATCAGCTACTCTTCCCTTACTCAGCAATACAGTCACTCCATTGTAAAAGACCATCCGATTAGTCAGGCACGATTTGCCCTTGATGAAGCCATGTTGGCTGTCTCTAATCACCTCCCTGCCTTCCATATGCCTTGACATATCTTCCAGGAGGATTGGTTCTGTGATCTTACCAGGCATAGAAGTAAGGCTTAGTGGCCGGTAGTTCCCAGAGTCCTTTTTACTCTTTTTAAAAATTGGGGTGGTGTTTCTCTTTCTCCAAGCACTGGGGAATTTGCCTGACTGCCATGACTTTTCAAATACGATGGAGAGTAACTTAGTGACTACATCTGCCAGTTTCCTCAGGATCCTGGGATGCATCTCATCAGGTCCCATGGACTTGTGTATGTCCATGTTCTTCAGATGGTCTTGAACCTGATCAATATGGTATCATCTAGGATGTTACCAACTTGGGAGTCCCACTGTGTTTGCCATGGGCTAGGTGTAGAGGATGGATTACAGAAATCTGTTGTAAACATGCGTAACATGATTAAAATATTTTGACGGAGAAAGGGGTCAGGTTTAAAACTGAATTGAGTCAACTGACCCATCAGTCACCCCATTATTCAAAAGCTTTCAGCAGTCAAGTGCAGACAGCTTGCATGTGTTTGTTTTCCTTCCCAGGGATTAACCAGATCTTCATGCAGGGTTCAGTGAAGGCTTTAAAAGCAAGTAGGAAGTTTTCCTCTAGCAGAATCCAGGCAACGCAGGTGATCTCATGCAGCTGTTGACTTACCATGTAGACAATTGTTAAGATGACAGCAAGCTGCAGGCAGTAAGTAAGTGGGTGTCTGAATACAGGATATCAGAGTTCCCAGTCCAAAGAGTTTGCAAGTGAAACAGCTGTTTCCTAGTGCCAGGCTACCTGGCTCCCCTTACTTTGGACGACGTCTTCAAGAATCAGAGCATGCATGGCTCATACGGTGGAGAGCCACACTGGCTGTACAGTAAGTCACCCGCTGAGCAATGTCACTGGGACCCCAGAAAAGGTCTTTCAGACCTCTCTCCTATTTGCCTGTTTTGAAGAAAACCCAAACAAAATGTTTCTAACAGCGAGAGAAATGCAGTGCTTGCTGGTCTCCTTAAGCTCCTTCTCAGATTTCTCTCCAATGGCCAGCTGCTCCTCCAAAGTTTATTTAAAGTTGAATGTCCTGGGCAGCAGTGAAACTCTAATTGCCTGTGATAATATTGTGAGTTTTCTGCAGTTTATCAAGGGCATCTTTTTGGCAGATCTTCCAAGAATATACCACAGGAATGTCAAACTGCTTGTGCTGGCTTTCTGCATACAGGGGCTGGGTGGGAGGTCTGTGCACAAGGGCTACAGTTATAACACGGAAATAGTAAATTATTATGAAACCAGGGGGAAGGAAAAAAAAAAAAAGCAGAAGTGACCAGGACAGACACACAAAGGAGGTGGGCAGTTATTCATAGGTTCTGATATAATACTGGACGTCATAAAGTGATGCAGATCCAATGAATTTGGAGCAAAATGGTGAAATAAGCTGGCAATGCACACAGGTATTTAATCAGCATATCACAGAAAGATATTTGGAAGGAACCCTTCATTGGTCATCAGGTTTACTCCCCTGCGTCATGGAAGAGTTTAATTATGCTAAGCCACTCCTCCTCAGATGGAGGCCAAGTAGTCATTATGTCCAGCGAAGATGTTTCTTGGCAGCTTTGCTGCACTGTCCATGTATTAGAAACAAAAGCACTGTAGCGTAATGTTGTTGAACTCTGGAAAATGACAGTAAAAAATGACATAATTTGGGCTCCATGGTTACCACTTCTCAGTAACTTTCCCCTAAGTATTTTCAGTGGATAAGTAAACTTGTAATTTTGTTTCCTGAACAGGAGTCCTGGAAAATGTCCTCCGGGAGTTGAAATTCTGTGCTTTTTCTGTCTTAGCCTTTTACTAAGCAAGCTCTGTCTCAGATGCGTATATACTTATATATATATTCGGCAACATAAAACATATATATATATATATATGTCACCTGTATATGTTCATGTTCCACACACATTTAAACATGGCAGATTGTGAGTTCTTGAGTTGTTTCTGCTTCCTTGGAGGAAGTGAAAAATTACAGAAAAAGTTTAATCCATTGAAGATTACTTTTCCAATCAATATTTGTCCTTTTGGTGCAGTGAATTATCTGAACAGACTGTGCCTTATTCATGTGTGTTCCTAGATAAGATTTTGCAAAGAATTTTTGTGATTTTACATCCTTTGTGCACACTTTGCTTTGGGTATTTGAGATTCAAATTTCTTTTTTGCGGATGTGATTGAGTAAACAAATCTGATTCCTCTTTGATTTGCATAAGTTCCCCATTAGGAAGACACAGCACAGGGTATGTTCACTGGCTAATGCCAGCAAACTTCTGGCAACTGGGAGTGTAGTGAGGCATCACCTGGGCCCAACATCGTGATGCTGGTACAACTCTTCTTCTATGCATAGAAACAGAGAAAAGACACACAAAGCTTTCCAACTAAGTATGCTCCACGAGGGTCTGCTGTGAAGGACACTCAGAATAACCATGTTCAAACCAGTCATTTTTCTTAGTTCAAATAACCATACCTCTCTTCTGGATTTTTAAATCTGTTACGGCAAATGCCAGGCATTTTTCTGTGTACTTAAGTCCTCTGCTTCTGCGCTATGAAATTAGTGCAGATTGAGTGGATATTAAAAATAAACTCTGGCCCCGAATCATACTTTCCAAATTATGTTTTTCTATATCTTTTCAAGATAATAGTGATCAATTGATCTATTGCATTCAACAGAAGCAAGTGTTTTAAGTGCTTTTTCCCCACACTATGATGAAAACAGAAGCCTTAGAGCATAAAGACTTTAAAAATTAAAGCTAAGTGCATTGGTTTATCAATTAATTTTTCATTGTCTCAACAGAGAAGAACTTAAAACCAAAACATCTTAAGAAATGTAATTTAAAAAAATCTTTCTTTTTTAATACACTATGTTCTCATGAATAGATGGGGATCTCCTCAAAATACTTTTAAACTTGACTGTGTCAACTAGGCTTTCTTAGCAATGACAGTAACATTTCATGATGCTTCTGGGCTAGTGATGGCAGTTGGATTGATTTACAGCATTTCTTGGACATTTTGTGAAATGACATTAGAATAAAATCAACACTTTCATCTGCAAAATCTATTACTGGCTCTTGGCTTCTAGGTCTTATTTTTCTATTTAGAAGGTTTTAAAAAGCAGTAGTAGGATGCTGTCCCTATCAACTGGAGAGTAGAAAATAAAGGTGTATCTACACAGACAATAATATCTCTGAATTTGCTCAGAATGAGTAAGTTTGAACCTGCTCAGGTTAACTTGGGCACAAGTCCTATATATCGTATGGTCAAAGAAAGGAGTTTGCATCTCTCTGTATCTGCCAGCCGTACTGTGAGTGAGGTTAACAGATCACTCCTGCTGTCATTGCAGTCCATGGCGAGGCGTCTGAGGGAGTCTATGGAATCAAGCAGAATTCACCTGAGTTTGAACAGACTGAAGTGGGTAATGTAAGAGAGGGTGTTCTGCACACAAGGCATGAGATTTATGCTAGTGCTTTATTATATATACCTTTTACAAATATTTGTGTGGCTTCAGGCTCATTATCATTTCCTCTGAGCTATACTTGTCTCATGTTGGTGAAGAGGTGGGACTTAGGATGATGGAACCATTAAGATACATAATGAGAAGTATTATGTGCTGTTTATGAGACATATTTGAAAATAAGTGTTTGGTAGTCACTGGGTCTAACTTAGTCTGGGTTACCACTTACACCAGCTCACAGTCTGATCCAATGTTGCCAAGGATGTTTCTGAACCCTTGGTTAGTGACAACCATCCTGCTAAAAAGTGATTTGTGACATCAGCAAATCAGACTTCAGTCTTAGGTCGTGCAAATACTTTCCTACATGAATTGTGAGAAAACAATATAAAATATATTATATAAATTTTAAAAATGTAATGGAAAATGTAGTAAATATGAGGAAAATTTTTTTTTTTCTGTGTAAAAGCTGAGGAAGAAGAGAGAATTTTCACAGATATATTATTGAACCTAAGCAGTGTTGTAAAATAAGAATTGCTAGGCCTGGTGTTGACTTGCACTTGTCCATTTTATGCTAAACTGAATGTGTATTTTCCATCTTGAAGCTGCAAATGGATTAGTGCTGTGCTGTGGTATTATGGGACGTCTACAGCTCTCTCAACTGCAGACAATCACATGAGAGGCTCAACTACCATGAGGACTGCGCAAGTCATTTATTATAATCTTGGTAATGTGTTAATGATAATCTTCTGCTCACATCAATAAGCTCTTATCTTGTTTTGCTTAAGTCACCTTTCCCTCCTTGCAAAAGGAATTTTTTTTTTCAGTTCTTAGTTATCATCTCTGGCTTAAGCCAGATGCTTAAGCCCTTCTGTAGGTGTTGAGGTCACCCATACCAGATTCTCCCACAAGACTGAGGTTTAAAAGTAGTTGTAGCTCAAGACATGACAGTACAAAGACAGTCTGGAGTAAGATGATGTGCTAAGTTTGCTTTTTAAGGATAAAGAACAGATCATGAGGTTCCATGCTATAAACTTAAGCTTCAAGCTTAACTTCAAGTTAAGTTTCCTTCATTTGTGTTCCGTTTTCCCTTCCTGTAGCACGTCGGTGTCCAAATTCCCATTCCTGTACCACCCAAGGGAACTCTTGGCATCTATTAAGTTTTGGTATAATGACAGAGCCAGAGATGGAGAAGAGGCTTGGCTGATAGCCTTTGCACTAGCATCCAGGCATCTGTAGCCTTTTTTGAGGACTTGGTTTGATGTTACTATGATGGCAGCTCCTGAGTTCTTGGTCTGGTCTTACTACCTGCCTGGGCTCAGTACCCTGTCAGCCCTCTACTGCTACTCTAGGCAGCAGAACCCAATCATCTCTGCTTTGTGCTCTCTTTGTTGCAGCAGACAATCATTTTCATGTTCTAGTTGCTGCATTGTGGCTCCGCTCTTTTCTGAGTGAAAACTTCTTACGGACTTTCTTGGGGTGAATTGTTTCTCATCAGAGTGGCTGTCTTCTGGGTAGCTTTTCTCTCCTTCACAAGGGTCTTGGATATTCCTTTTACTAACCCCTTTTCATGGATATGCAATGTCTCCTTTTTTCATAATAGCAAAAACTATAGGGCAAATTTGTGTTAGGAGAAGACAATTTTGGGATTTTATTCATGAAATGTTGGAACACAAGAGGTTATTTCAATTAGAATGAGAAATTGGTACAAAACCCACATGTGCTGGATGTTATCTTGTATAAATGTATTGCATTTAATCTAAGAGAAAAGGAGGCAAGATATAATTAAGTTTTGCTTTGGGAATTCAAAGTGCGTGGTTCTTTGTAGAGAGCACAATAATTGATCAAGAGATAACACTACGATTTTGATCAGTCCAAGCAATCTCAGCATAGTTTTTGGCTTTGCTCTGGTACTACTAATGTAATGGGCTAACTGACTTCATTTGACTCACTGGTATGTCAGATTCACAAACTTAAAAAGATATGAACGGGCTATACATAGTCCCCTGGCCTTTTCTGATTTCTTTGGGTATTTGTATTACCTCATTTGACTTTTGAAAGAGTGCCTTTATTGAACCTGCCAATCATTGCCTGAGGAGGAGGATTCTTGCCTAGTCTGGCATGGTGTTAATGGCACTGAGCCCTAAAAGCACTATAATCTGGCAGATTCTGAATTTTAAGGGGAAGAGATTGCTTTCTGTGTCCTGGGGCTTTCACTTTCTCTGTTATTTGAACGAATGCATTTCTTAAATCATACTTGTGTTGGCTCCCATTCTTGCCTGATTTATGTGATGTTAACATGTCTGTGCTGAAGGCTCTTTCCTTTTTCCATAAGCCTCTAAGGGTTTGGTTTGGATCTTTTCTATACCAGCACTGCAGCCTAATCAAAATTATGTTTTACAATATTGTCATTCTAAAAACTTCTATGTTAAATAATACAAACCCAGCTACTTTATTTTCACTGGCTGTGGAGGACACTTACATTTCTATGTGAGAATTCATGTTTGTGAATGTCTCTCACAAAGTTTTATTTCCTGAACAGTGGGAACAGTGGGAGTGGCATGCTCCTCTGCTCAGAAATCCTCCCCTGAGCCATTGCAGCAGGCTGTGTTCAGCTGCAGAATATATCAAGACATCTTATTTAGATGAATGGTTACATGCTGGATCTGAGGAAAGAGAATGATTTGAAGTAAATTTCTGAACATAGCCCTGGTTACCTATCTTATTTAAAAAGCTAAGGTCATGCATATCAAGAATGTTTTATAGATTTTTATAAATGCACCTGTCAATATCTGACAGGGGTCCTTCTAACACGATTTTCTGAAGAGGTTGTAGAAATGCAGCTTGGAATCAGTCTTGGCACTATTTCTTCCATTAACCAAGGAAATGCTGAGAAATATTGCTGTGGTCATTATAATTTTATCAAATGTGATTGCTTGGCTAATCACCCTGAGTATTTCAATCTCAGTTTCTCTTCCACAAAAAAAGATGCTTACCATTCAGCATGAAGGAAAGGGTCTGGAGCGCTTTGCTTTTCATATACACTTATATACTTTTTGCTTATATTTCTGTGGATCTGATCTTGCCGGGTTGGATCAGATATGCAGATCTCTTGCCCAGACAGTTTAAAATAAAAATAGACAAGACAGAAGGACATACATGGTCAAGACTCTCTTTTAGCTTGGAGTAGGATCCCCAAGTGTGATGGCGTTGTCTATTTTGGCAACCTTTCATCTGAAGCTGGCTTGCTCAGGAAAAGTTGGACCCTTGCCCACCTCAAGATTTAGATATTAAGAGGAGTTGCCCTTTTAAATTTCTGTGCTGTGTATGATCTATGTGGCTGTTGTGTGTTGTTCGTAAGTTGAGAACCTGAAGCATATGATGTAAGCAATAGGAATTTGCTTCTAAAATGGCAGTCTGGTTAGGACATACCAAAGAATATAAGATGTGTGTGTAATATTGGTGCTGACTGCCCATCAAAATCCACTGATCTTGCCACCTAACTCTCTTAGCCTCCTTTGAGAAATCCCAGTCTATGTAATCAAATGGATGAATTAGAAGTTCATCATCATCATTAGCTGCTAGATGAGAGAGGAACATGCTTAATGCTTCACATCATTGATCTCTTATAAGAAATAGTGATTCATGCAGTACAGCTGAACTCCAGAGTACCCTAAGTAAAGTAAATACATTCAGAGAAATCTCACCAGGATATGCACATGTACTTTTGTGTGTGAAGAAGTTGAATATGTAAAACATTGTACAGTCATGCTGTGGTGCTCTGAAGGGAGAAGTCCAGCGAGGTAGGAGTTTAATGTCGCACTGTTCCTTTACTGCACTTCTAACAGGAGCAAGAGGAAAGTGTCAAGTCAGATTTTAGCTGCTTTCACAGTTAACGATCAAAGGGCTTCAAAAGAGTGTATCAGCTGAACGGGAGGTATCAGCATCACCTTGGATTGGGTGTGCTGAGCGCCTGCAAATGTTTTATTGAAGGAGAGAGAAAACTGTGTAAACTTTTGGTTTATATGAGACAGTGATCATTTTTATCTCAAGACAAATATCAATGAAATTATGCTGCAGAGATGTAGTCCTTACAAGGAATGGGACTTCTAAGTAGCAAGTGAAAGGTAGCTAATGAGGAAATACTGTGCAGCTGATGCAAGTACCTCAAAGGAGGATGAAAGGGAAATGAAGGCTTACGGTGAAATGAATGTATCTTGCTCTTTCCAGATGTAATAAAAAATCACAGGTTTACAAGAGATTGAAAATAGAGTAAATGCTTTAAAAAGACATCATCTTCCTCCTCCATTCTCTTTGCATCTTGGCAACAGGTAGAGAGAGTGATGCTGCAAGGGAACACCTGCTGCTTGCAATGATCTCCAGCAGCCCCTGGGGTCATTAGTAACTGGTTTAAATTATAGCAGGATGCTGTGAGTTATGTTACACAGCTGAACAGGCACATCTGGCCTGAGCTTAGGGGACCACGAAGATGGCTTAAAGCTTCTTCTATGTCATTACCCCTCTCCAAGTTAAATACGTCCCACAGCTGTTACTGAAGATAGAGGTCATTATCTTTTCCTGTATTTTTTTCTGTCTTTAGAGTTTGTTGTGTAGTGTCATAAAATGAAATAGTTGAAGCAGGGGCTTGTTGGAAGGAGGCTTTCTCTCATTTTTACTGACCTTCCCCTAACCTCTCACTGGCAGGGTTTGAGAATGTTTCCCAAACCGATACATAAAACTCTATCTAGTAGTGGAAAAAACTCATTACCATGTTCCAGTGGTTTAAGTCCGATCTCCTTCCAGCCCTGTATTTTGGCTTCTCTCTACTCCAGCAAGAAAACAAGTAGATGAAGGAAGTAGAACTGGCTGTCTTCTCCAGTTTCAAGGCTTTTTCTGTATACACTTGCATATTTCAACAGGTTGTTCCAATATAAATATTTAAAGAAAAAGGACGGAAACCCCAAGCTGGAGTGGATAGCAGTTTCCAGAGCTGCTTCAGAGAATGTCTGTGTCAGGACAGTGCTTGACTGCAAAAGAGGAAGGTACAGCATGTTATCGAAAGATAGAAGATAATTGCTAGGCAAAACATAAACCAGTCTGGAGCTCATGTCTGCCGTCCTGATATCCAGACGGTAGGAAAACAGGCTTGGTGTCAGACTGCGGGGGGCTGATGGAGAAGGGGTGGGAGGAAACCCGCGAAACCGCAGTCCTTCCTCCCCACTCCTCAAAATGTCAAACGCCAGAATGTTTTTTCCTTGCCTTTCTGTACCACATGCATACAGAAAAATGTGAGTACCTTAGAGCACATCACAGTACAGTCATGCCTGCGTGGCTTGTCTGCCTGGCTGTGATGCATCAGGCTGCTGTTAGTAACGGAGAGCGTGGGGACGAGGAGTGGCATGGCCATGTCTGCAGCATCTTTCCCTGGACAGCCCTCCCAGCTGAGCCTGTCGAAGGGTTTAAAATTGCCTGAACTATTATAAACTCTGTGGAGAAGAGCTACTTTCCAGATAAGAAAATTAGAAACAGTTAGTCCTGCAATCCTTGCACATGAACGTTGGAGCAGATATTGCCAATGATCAATAAAGGCTGATAATGTAACTTCATACTTACAGCTGAAGAGTACCCCAATAAAGAAACTTTCTCTTTCGCTCACTTGTAAAGCCTCAGCACAGTGGTTTAGGATTCCAGTCTGAGGAAAAATAGAGATTTCTATTTTTGTTTGTCTTCTTACTGACCTGCTATGACTTCAGTCTCTGAAATAAAAGAAACACTTGTGCTCTGAAAACATCTTTTGTTTTGTTTTGGTTTGGTTTGGTTTGGTTTGGTTTTCTTTTTGAAGAAATAGTACTTTAATGTCCTAGGTTACCTGAGCTGATACCAAAAAAGCTGAAGAAACTCTCTAAGACTCAATTTTGGAGTTTTAGAAAGCAGGCATTCTTTATTGCAGCGCTGGGTGCACAGGGGATCGCTCCACCTATCGTGCACACCGTCAGGCCTAATTGTGCAGGTTAAGTACATTTTCTACATACATATTCACTAGATTTCTGAGAAATGTTATGCATATTCATTAGTTTTCTGGGAAACTATTAGCATATGCAAATGTCCTTTACACAGGCTCATTGAAGGTCTCTGGTGGTCTTCAGGAGTCCTCTGGTGGTTTTCCATAGTCTTCCTCACTTGTCCGCTACCTGACCCTTCTTGGATGATTCTGGGTGGTGTGATCTTCTGCATGTTTGATATATCTTATCCTAAAGAATGCTCGTTAGTGCTTCTATTATCTATGCTTACATTTTGACATAACTCACATGGATACTTCTAAACTAAGTTACCTAAAAGGGTTAAAGTCCTTATCTTCTTCAGTGGGGGCTCATCAGGGATGGTCTAGAAACTGCAAGGTCATCCAAAAGCAATTTCTCACACATTTTGCAACATACAGAACCCCCCCATCCACCACTGATCAGCAAACAATCGGGCAAAGAAACAGCAACGCCATTGTACTCAGAAAAACATCCTGCATCAGAGCGTATGTAAAATTTAGTATCTTCAGAAAATTCAGTGCAACCATTTTAGCTATGAATCCAGTCTTGCATGCCAGATGGATCCCTGAAGAAACATTATGAACATATAATTTGTTAAAATAAGGAGATTTAATTGTCTATTCTCTCCCCCTTATAGAAGGCTGATTGTGAACTTCTGAAATTGAAGCAACACTTCTGTTTTTCCTGCTGGAAAACCCCTAATCCAGTCCATGCTCGCTACATTAGTTGCTCCAATCTATATGCTGTATGGACTTTACAGGTCCTGTTTCCGTAGAGTTGGGCAGAAGAGTGACGTGGTTCAGCAAGGTAACTGAAACTTGCAAAAAGAGCTTTTTCTGAGTTAAAAGTTCAATGCTTTTTGTTGAAATGAAAACATTAAAAAGTGATTTTGGCTTAACTCTGTGCCACATGAAGATGTCTTATTTAATTTTGAAATTACTGATGCCCTTGGATAAACTTTTAATTTTAACTACTTTAAAAAAAATTCTTAAAGATTTTGCTGTGTTTGAAGTGAAACTTTTCAGTTAAAAATGTCCAAATGGCTTTGAACTTTCTAACTACTTTCCCCCACCAAGTGAATATAATTAACAAATAAACCCAAAATTCTGAGCATTTTTAAATCCTCGCCTCACTCTAAAGTTATTTTATATTTTGTTCCTTGGGGAAAACTGAGGAGGTGGAATTCATGTTGCTGTGCGTACAGTCTACAAATGTTTTTTGGCCCAACGTATTCTGTATTGACTTCCTTTTAATTCGGTCTGACATTTGAGGTCTGACCTTCTCCAAGGAGACCTGCTGGCTGCTGTGCCTAAGGGGCACGGGGAAGCAGGAGGGACACATATAGGTGTGCACTGTGTGCCCAGAAGGCAGATCTTCTGGATGTCTGATGGTTCAACCGTGAGCACCGCATCTCCCTGTGCTGCATGAGCCTCACTGCAGGTCCAATTCAGCCCCAAATAGATGGAATTTTGATGAGATCAATGAAATTATACAGATTTGCAAGGGATGTGACTGTAGTCCATAGACTAAGAGACACTGTCTCATAAGTAAACTAGTTCATGACCGTCATCAGACCTCACTACCACCAGCCATGAACTTGTTCATATGCAGCCAGTGATTGACGTGATTACCTTGATGTTTTGGCAGATGGATATTTGCAAGAGCTGGCTGCCAACTGTTGTTGAATTACATCATGTAGTAAAGGATGATCCGTGCTTTCATGTCATGATACAAAACAACCAACCTCTGTTGCACAAGTAGGCACTTTAAAATATGTGGGTTCAAAATGGTATAAGCAAAGCACTTTTAGAGTGATTGCTTGTCTCCAGCAAAAGTGATTCTCTAAATTCTCCTTACCTACTATGATATCATTGCTATTAATAGGGAAAATGGTAAATCCTTTTGCTTCAGACATAGGTGCCATTAGTTAGCTATGCCGTCTCTACCAACAGCGTGCCTCTTCACTTCCCTGCATCTTGCTGGCCAGTACAAAGTTGCTCCACGTTGATAAGTCAATGTCTACCTGTACTCTGTTCCAGGCTTGAAATGAAAGGATTTACCATTTTAAGTGCCAAATGGGGCTTGCAAAAACTCTAGGCCCTGTTGTTCACTACGTTTAATACTTAGCGTCACCCTTAAAACATGTTGCCTAATGTCTAGGAAGAGATTCCTGTGGTGAAAAGATGGCTACTTCAGCTGTTCTTTCTTCCTTTGTCCCCTTATTTTCCTCCTGGACTCATCATTACGGTGTCAAAGCACCACTTCAGTGACGGAGCTCTGAAACCTGGTAGATGTGTCACACTCATTTGCTGATACATATGCTAGTTTTGGTTTCTTCTCCTTGCTAGCTGCAGTGCTTTTCTTCACAGTGTGTCCTTCAGCATGATAAGAATGCATGTAGCTACTTAACAGTGAAAAAATGAATCATAATCTATTGTAGTATTTTTTTACTCATTTTGGTTTTTTTCCAGGTTACTGATTCATTCAAGCAGAACAAATTTCCATGGTAAAATTTAAGGTGTCAAAATATCCATCCCAAGAACTCAATGCTTGATTATCTTGGCTTCTGTAATTTCCTTTTCAAATGTTTTGACTGGAAACAGTGATGGTGGACCTAATACTGATGACTTATTTTCAGAGAATGGGGACTTATTTGAATTCATGGAATTAGTAGGGTGATACGTAAAGTATCTCTCCAAATTTTCAAAAGAATCTAGTGTGAGCAAGCCAGGTGGCGACCACTAACAGGTTTTAAAGAGGATAGCTTTGAACTCATTATTTTCAGAGGAACAGTATATCCAGAGGCAGAAGAGGACATAACAAGCACGTGGACTTTACTGTAGTAGTGATTAATAAAATAGATTGAGTTAATGCAATCATTAACGTTTATGTATGGACTACTCAGTCCAACTTGTTTGTCTTACCGTGGCACAGCAGATAATTTGTTCCCTGTTCAGCAATAGTTCTAGTAAATGTTTTACTGTTGCTCATTTTGCTTTATAAATTACCTGGCAAGTGATGTTATTAAAAAACCCCAAACTTATAAAAAAGTGATAGTAGAAGGGTAACTGGTGGAGAGGCAGGGGAAAATCTGTTACGAAATGTTTGATGAAACTAATTTTAATCCATGTGTGCTTTAACATTTTTATGATCAGATTTCTGATTGCCCAGAGAGATGTTTCACAGTGCCAAGTTCTAGCCTTGTTAGTCCCACCGGGATGCAACTGGGTAATCTCTGATGCTTCCTAGTTGTATCTCCGGTGGCCCAATGACTTTCTGGCTTTTGCAATGTAAGCCTTAATGGCTAATAGAGGTCCCTTAGGACTTCCAGGTCTAACTTTAGTCTTAGCTTTGAGCATAGCTAGGTGAGCTACTCCTTAATAAAACTTAAGTTATTAATAAAATTTCACTTATTTATTTCTTTTGATTTCAGACCTCTTTTTTGTTTTGGGGGGTGGGTGTTTGTTCGTAGTCAAGGCAGGCTGAACAAGGTCCATCAGTCATCACAGTTGTCATCAGGAGGATTACAGACATAATGCAGGTGCTTCTGTTCTTCTTTTCTGACACTGTGTTCCTAACCTGAAACCTGACCTCAATCATGGCTTACAGTAACACCTTCAGCAAATGAAATCTTAAACGCAAGGTGCCAGGTTCCCTTTTGTTACCTTCTACCTGTTCTGTATTAATGTATTTTATGCATTATGAGTGTAACCTATTTGAAACAATTCACACTAATTTAATAGAATACTTCCAAACAAATAATTAACTGCCAAGACTAACCTTTGATTACCCTTTACCAAAAGCTAAGGTAATATGTCTGAAACCAAATGAAATAGTAATTCTTCACTGCTGCTGGGGTGTCTGTACCTGATTTAGAAAACATTATGCAGGCATAGTTTTAACCCTCTTCTAGATTCCAGCTTTCAGCTGTGAGGCTGAAAGGTCCCCAAATTACATGAACTGTCAATCCGTCTTGGTATCAGTAGATGGGTGATGTGCAAATGTCCTGTGGGTGTACTACTGCCTCCTCCTGCATGCAGGGCAAGGGAATCTGATAACATGGTAGCATCTTCAGGGATCTTCTATAGGTAGCTCTGCATCAGCTTTCTGGATCATATTGGCCCCCTGATGTTTTACTCAAGGTGAGTAAGCTGGAGGGGCAGCGTTTCTGATCTGAGTGGCCTATGCCTGGAAATCCCTGCACTGCAGTCCTGATTGAATGGTTCCTACTCACATGGGAAACCTGAATTTAATCACTCTTTTTTCCACAATGTCTCTAAGAATTTGAGACTACGGGCTGAATTTTCTAAAATGTCAGTCAGAGGGTTGTTTGCTATTATGAAAACAAGATGAAGATAAATCTCTTTTTCCTAATAATTTCAGTCTGCATCAGATTTCATTTCTTGAAATTCTTCTAATGTGCACTCAACTTCGCACAAGAGAACTAGTAAAGTAGCCTTCTTGCTGGTTTTAAGATTGGTTCTCAGTCTAAACTTCAGCCTGATGCAACTTTGGTAACTGTGATGAGTGAGTTTTTTAGGTGTCTGTACGGATGTCTTGAACAACACCCATAAAAAGGAAAATTCCTGTTCTGACTAGCCTGTTGCAACTGAATAGTAACAAAGAGAAATAATCCAGGATTATAGGAATTTGCACTAATTGTTTGCATAAATTTATGTGATTTTGAACAATCCTTCTCATTTTAATCCTTGTTTAAAGACAGAACATGCCCTGCCAAACCACGTTTTGGTGGTTTTTTTTTTTTCTTTTCCTCATCCTGTGATCGAATTGTTCCATAATTGCAGCTATTTGACTCTGAAACTCAAATTAGAAGAACTAGAAAGAGAAGAAATGTGGGAAAAGACATGAATAAAGCAGTGTGATGTATTCAGTGTTCATGTCGCTGTGTAAGTTAGGATTTATACTCTAAACCCTTCCCTGAAATGTAGCAAATCCCATTTTAGTATGAGACCAAAGGACTCCAATTACATTTTTCAGTAAAGAAAGATTGCACAGTGCATTTATGCTACTCTGGCTGTAAATCTGTTTCCCCGAATATTTATTTTAATGTCTATCTTACTATAGATATTTAACATCGTAGTCACAAATCTTTTTTCAGGTGTTAGAGAGCTGATGTCCGCAACTGATGTTACTCTGTCTGCTGCTGTTTGCAGTAGGTATTTTGTTTGTAGGTATTTGGGACACCTGTACCTGCTGGGGTCCCTTTGTAGAGCCAGCAAATCTGCCATGTCCTTAAGATCTGGCGACCTGTAGATACCAGCTTACCTGAGCAGGACCCTCCTTCTGTCATAATCCATATATATTTAATCTTGTCTCAGTTTCCTGGCAATGTAACCTAAAATGAACCGCCCTACCCTGTATTTCATCAGTTGTTTCTCCATGACTCTTTTCCTTCTTTACGGCCTGGGCACATATATATGGTAAAGATCTCACAGGCCTGAAGCAGCCGCTTAATGAGGCCAGCTTGAGCATCTTTTCTTTGTTTAGAAACACCACTGAGAAAACAACATTGAGAAGTATTTGTGTTTGTTTTGATAATTTCCTGATAAAATTTCAGAGGGATATTATTATCCTCCCTACAGACATGCAGAAATTGATTTTGAAGGAAGTCTAGAGAGAAACAAGGAGGTGATTTTCTTCTCAAAAGTCTGACCCAGGGCCATCCCCGGGCATCACCGAGAGCAGCAGTTTCACTACAGCTGCCTTTATTCCTCCTTTGGTTTCAATGTGAATTCTTTAATGCCAAATGTTATTCAGACTTGTAAAGCATAGAGAACTGGGATCAAATTTTGATTCACTTGCTGCTAATCTATTTGTTGTTGTCTTAAGTTAAAGAACATTTTTAACAGTAGATTTTTTTTTTTTTACATATGTTTCTGCCATTGCTGTACGATGTTTATATAGGGTATCAATAACATCTTGAACATATAGCAGTAAAATTTTCCAATTTTCTTCTTTGGTAGAACATTTCTTGTCTGCTTCGTTGAAACTGATGGAAATTTGTTGGAAGTACTTACTCGAAGGTTGGATAGCTATTAGTAGCTTCACTATGAAGACTGAGGTTGGAGTTCTTTAACAGAAGAAATTAAGAATCAACTTCCTTTACCAATAATCATTCTAAAATTTTCTAAAGGACTATTGATATGATTCAATATGGCATTTCTTAACAAAATCTGCTGAAACAAGTCTTTTGTTTCATTGTTTTACTGGGTAAGAGAAGAGAACAATGTTTTCTTTTTTAACTCTCCTAAGTTACAATCTTTTCTCTTGAATCAACCTTTTGGCAAGTTTTCCATGGTAGGGATCCCACTATACATTCACACACATGAGCGTGAATTATACTCAACAGTAAGCAGAAATGAACATTGTCTCTTGGTTTTTATTTTGTATTTTGCCTTTGATTGCTGAAGTACTTTGGATGGACTCACTCTGACCTTATTCATCAGAGGAGGTTAATCCTGACCAAGTGCTGCTGGAGGACTGTGCTGTGGTTATGCTGATTCTGCTCCATAGTTAAAGCAGTTCTTTGTGGGAAATAGAGATGAGATAACCTCATTTTCTTTAAGTGAGATAGTGTATTGTGATCAAAATTACAGCATTTCATCTTTCAGAGTTTATTCAGTTTTCCACATGTTCATAGGAAAGCCCATTTTTCTTTGTTAAAACTTATTAAAAAGAAAGTGCTTTGTGAAATTCAGTTACTGATATCAAGCCAATTTTTTTGGTGGAGTAATGAAGATACTGTTCAAATTTCCTGTCCAATTTATGGCAATCCTTTGCCTAACTTAAGTTTTAAAACATTATTAAAATTATGATTTTCTAGCCATAATTCTTCATAAACCAAAACCTCTTTTCTGTAGTCTGTAAAATTCTTAGAGAAATTTTCTTCCTCATGTCTTGTTCCCAGGAAGGGTGAAGTCTGTACACCAAAACAACCCAAAGCTGCCTTGGAAGGATACTGTAGGAGGGGAAAATGTGGAAAAATACTTCATATATGTCTATGAGATTTGGGACTGAGGTTTTGTGCCTCAAACACAGGCATGAGTATAATTGTGAGTACATATATTCTTTTTTTATGCCTTACGATGTGTGAATTTTGTGTTAAAATGGACTACAAATTTCTTTGTTTCTTTATAATCAAGAAATTTTATTTATTTATTTTAGCTAGTTAGTTTATATTTCTTTATTTGATTTTGCTTACTTTTGGGGTAACATCTTTCACACAAAGTTAGAGCATTGGAATATCCACCTTAACTCCATTTCAACTTAATTTTTATCTGTTGTGAAAAGTTTTATATTTTATGACTTTCTCTTTTCATTTGTGCAGTTACATTTCTGTTATGCATTTCTAGCTAGTATTTACAGCTGCAAACAGTTCTTCTTTGTTAACAATCTATTGGTATATTGATTCCAAGTTGGTTGGAAATCTCTTAATAAAAAGGAAAAGAAAAATAAAGTCTTTATTGGAAAAGGCTGGTTTTTTTATGAGAATTCCAAGAAAAGTAAAATAATAAACTGAATAAGCAATTGTGTAATTGCCACACATAAAAGAAATGGCTTAGGAAAAAAAAGAAACTCTTGAGAAGTATGAAAAAAAATTAGACTCTTTAAAACAAAATATTTGTGTGGGCACCTTCATTCTCCACTAATAAAACAATTTTCATTAGCTTATAAATTTGGAAATGGTTGGAAAAGCTAAATGCATACAGAAGAATTAAAAGATATGGTGATAAAGCTTGAACAGTGGTGTCCTTGTGCTAACTGAATGTCTAAAAATGATGATATTAATAAATAACTTGACTGCATAAAATCTAAGGATTTTAATTACAAATCTGTTTCTTATTGGCTCCTTGCCTATAAACAGAAGGGGGTTAGAGCAGAGGAATTTTGTGTGCTGAATAAAAATCTGAAGCTGTTTATACTTCAGAGGCAATACTTGCCCCAAAGGTTTTTAGTTTTGCTATTTTTAGCTGCTTGCAGTTCATTTCAGGAGACAGACATTGCATTACAAAAGCAGTATTAATAGAAATATTCCTTCATTTCTTAATTAATGTGTGGTTTGAGCTAGCATCAATTATAACAATTTTATGAGTTTTTTCTCATGAAACAGACGTAATTGTAATAGAGGAAGATTAAATCTTGGGCAGGTCATTTTGCAAGGGAGAAGTTACTTTGAGCAGTTTCCCCTGAAGAACTTCTAATTTCCATTGGGATGAACGTCTGCTTTGAAAATGCAAAACAGAAGTTGTTTGATAGTGATGAAATTAAGTCAATAAGTCAAAGGCAGAGTGCTGCTTCCAGATGGATATCTGGAGGATAAATATAATGTAAGACCTTTCAGAGGACAACTTTATTTGAATGGCAGTAGGAGCTGGTACTCTTGAAGTGTCTCTGAGGAGAAAGAGCTAGAAATACTACAAAATTATGTCAGGATATGTGTGTATGTCAGCTTTGACATTCTTTCCACGGTGTGGCCTCTGCTGCCCTCCAGGATAATGGATCGCTGTGACAAGAAGGCATCAAAGAGTCTGGTGCTCTCCCGTACACCTCAGGAGCAAGATAAAAGTGTCATGTGTGGAAATGGGTATTTTAGAAAAAGATTAAGAAAATCTATAGAATCATAGAATCATAGAATGGTTTGAGTTGGAGGGGACCTTTAAAGATCATCTAGTCCAACCCCCCTGCAATGAACAGGGACATCTTCAACTAGATTGGGTTGCTCAGAGCCCCGTCCAACCTGACCTTGAATGTTTCCAGGGATGGGGTGTCTACCACCTCTATATGAAGCCTGGATCTAATTTGCTTTATCGAGTGTTCCTAACCAACTGCAGCCAGGGCTTCCTTTTTTCTACAAGTAGTTTAGTTTATCTGGTATAAGAGCTAAGCAATCTCTAGACTATCAGTTTATAAGGTACCTGATTTTATTATTAGAACTCGAATTCATACTGAAAATTAACATGGTCAACATCATCTCTGGGTAATGGACACCACAACTGAGGTACTAGTGGTGTGCAGCCTGACTTTGATCTTTTTTCTGTACTTGTAAATAATAAATGCAGCTTTAATCCATAAAATACAATCTTAGTGGAACAGTTCTTTTTAAAACAGCCTGTCATAACTAGTCCATGACTATGTCAGTCTGTATGTCTCCCTTGCTCCCCTGAGACCAATTGTCCTGCTGTTTTCTTTGCAAAGTCCAGGGAAATGATCTGCTGGTTTTCTGTGGAGCTTAGTTTTGTTCACATCCGCTGCTCCATCCTTGGGTGAACTGCTTGACATCTTTGAAAAATGTCTTAGGGGTAAAAGATATTTATTTCTCAGAAATTTTCTGATGCTTAATACAAGTACATTGTGGTCACTGAACAGAATGGACTGCTGAAGTGCTTGGATCATTGAATCAGTATGGTGGGACTGAACTTCTACAATTTCTACCTAGTTGTCTTAACTCTTCTGTTTTGTCACTTTTGGACTTTGGGAAAATCTTAAAATACCTCTTATGCTTCTGTTCCCTGTTTTCCACCTTTATAAAATAGGAGCAAAATATTTTTTTACTTTTTACAAAGGCATGTAGTGATAGGACACGGGTAATGGCTTTAAAATGAAAGAGGGTAGATTCAGATTAGATATAAGGAAGAACTTCACTGTGAGGGTGGTGAGACACTGGCACAGGTTGCCCAGAGAGGTTGTGGATGCCCCATCCCTGGCAGTGTTCAAGGTCAGGTTGGATGGGGCTTTGAGCAACCTGGTCTAGTGGAAGGTGTTTCTTTTTCATAGATTCTTTAAAATTTCTGTTTCATCTGAAAAAAAATGAATATCCAAGCAAGTGAACATACTTGAAGCTAACTCAAGGTTCCATTTAACTTCTTATAAATACCTCAAATAAACGTTTTTCCTGATTTCACCAGGTGAAGAACCAGAAAGAAAGTCTACATTTTTCCCTAATTCTCTCCAGGAGCCACTTCTGCTCAGCACCGTAGCTGCCTTTTCCTTTCTGTACATTGATGAATGTTTCTCATTCTACTCATCTACATTTGTGTTCCCTTTACATGTAAAATCTGGGCATGTATAACTTCAGACAAATGTTTGCTTAGGAGCATCATCTTTGGCTGTAAATACCCAACCAAAAGCCATCCTTTCCTCTCTTTTCTCCCTCAAAACAAACCACAATTCTCATGATTTTGTTTGATGGTAAAAGTTTTGATCAATTTGAAGAATTACAGAGATGGTCGCTGAGATGATCATGTATTTCTTCACTATGAGTTCTTCCATTCTTGGCATTTATGGCGGCTCTTAAATTTCACTTAAATAACATCTCTTACACCAATAGATGGGGCTGGAAGTTCATTGTGTTTCACCAAAAACAAACAGGTGTTTGCATGCCTATTAAATACAGCCCAATTTGTACTCAGTAGCATATGCTCCATGCCAATGCATGATTAAAGGTAAAAGATATTTCATGGTAAAATAAGGACTGTAAAGACACTGTCAATTGTATGGGATAATGAATCACACAGGAAAGGCTGCAGAGTGGGAGAGAGTCCCTGGGTGCAAACATGGTGTTCATTATCAAATTGAGCTATGACCTGAGGTGGAAACGCTAAGTTTTTGTTCTCTCGGGCTTGTCATTTGTGTATGTTGTATTTCAGATGGAGGAGATTACTGAATCTATAGTTGTCTGTGTCTGGTCATAAAGATTCAGTGGAGAGGTATCCATTTTCCCATCTCTTGCAAATTTTTGCATTTGAAAAATTTCATCCTTCATCTAGGGATGCAACAAACATTTTTGGAGCTTTCCCGTGTTATGTAGGTGTGGACTTGAATCTCAAATCTCTGTATCCTAAACATGTGCTCTAGCTTTTGGGTCATTTCTACTTCTAATGTGGCTCTGTCTGTGGTGAGGTGGCTGGATTAAAGGAAAGCTGAGTGCACAGCCTATTGGTTACAGTCCTTACATGGAATACAGAAAGTATAAATTCTTGCTTCACAGAATGCTTAATTATTGAAACATCTTGGAACAGCTCCTGCAGAAAGCTTGGGATAGACTGACAGGAGAATACCTAAGACCTGGCTGCTGCTAGCTGGTGGGGAAGTTTTTTGACCATAAATGCTAAGTTAGAACTGATTTTTTTTTTCCCCCAAGATTTGCACATTTTGGTGAAAAGACTGCTTTTGATAAGTTGCTTTTCTATTGGAACTGCTGGGAAATTTTAAACATGTTCCAATTATTTGTATGTTCATATTCATGAATTTTTGTTGGACCTTCTGTCAAATTCATATGAAGATTACAGTTGAAGATTAAGTTGTGTATGGCAGCAAGGGTGTAAGAGATTGTAAGCAGTCTTCTCTTCTTTACACTTTTGCACCAAATGTGGAAAATTTAAGTGTTGTGGTGCTATAGCACTGTCCATCCTCCCTGCCACACTTCCTGGCTTGAGGTCAATATATTGAAATAAAAAGTGAACTTGACATGAACTTGAATTTTCAGACCGAGGAAAGGAACTTCAAAAGGCAGAAGAGAAACCACAGAAGGGATGTATTTCTAAGAGCTGCTAAAAAATTTCACAGGAAGTTTTCTCGTTGCTGAGGAGCTGGTGACAGCCTGGTTCATCATGCTGCTCTGTCGTGGGTCCTGCGAAATGAAAGGGGGTTGTGACAAGTTGGGGTGCAAAATTATGGGTTTCTTCAGGTAGACAGTTGTCTACAAAAGGCACCATGTGTGAAGAACTGTTACTCCTGGCATCCATGAATTACGCATGCCCTCATCCACATTTTCCCTTCCAAAGGTTTGGGAACCCATTCCCAGTTGCTGAGAAAAAGCTCTGGTAATGCCTCCAAAGTGAGAAAAAAACCCCAAAACCAAACACCAAAGAAAGCAGAAAGCAACCCCCCTCCCTCAGCCACTTTTCCCAGCATTATTGCCTAAATATGTGTGATAAATCAGACAGCCGAGAGGCAGCAAGATAAGGTTGGGTTTCCTGTGTTACAACAGCTAATACCTATTTAATCTCAATTAATATCTTTTATTCTTTTGTGCTCCTTCTTCCTCCAAAAATTCCATTGACACAAGTTGCTTGCTGGAGGGAAACTGGTAAAAATTATTCCTCCAGCTGCATTTTGAATGTCTGGGGACTAAAGTAATTTTTTTTTTTTTCCTAAAAAGCTCTTTTCTTGCCTTTAAAGGAAACAGAAATGTTGGAAAATTCCAAGGCTTTTTATGTTGTGACTTTGGTGCATTGTCAAAAAGTGAGAGAAAGAGGCCGGTGAAGACACCTGCCTCTGGTGTGAGGAAAGGTTTCCTCATCAAACTCCTAACACTTAATTACAGTGATTTTCTGCCAGGGGAACCAAAGAACCCACAAACCATTCAAGTATGTCGGAAATGGGGAGTTGTGGCTGGGAGCCCTTCTCCTCTCCTGACCTCGCTTCTCAAAGTAAAAGGGCCTGATTGATGGCAGGGACTGAAAAAACCCTGTCATTTAATTGAAAAGGGACTCTCTAAGCAAGATGAAATGGGAAATGACCATTCTTCCTGGGGGCTGGTCGCATGGCCCAGTGTGGGGGGCATAGGTGGGCAAAGGTCTGCAGGAGTTGGGAAGTATTTGAGAAACTTCAGTGTAGGCAGCCCATGCCATTTCTGTCCCCCAAAGAGCTGGGGAACATGAGGCTGAGCTCCATCATGATCCCAACAAGACCCAGATGTTGTAGGAAGTGTGGTGGGGTCTTACCACCATTTCTGTTATCTAGTCCAAGGCCAGTTTTCATTCAATCTATGGACAATAAAACATGGTCTGAGATAGAGCTTGACTTTCATGCATTTTAATGGCTTGGACCAAGGGTTTTAATGGCTTGGACCAAGGCTTTTAATGGAGAAGTGCTTTCTGGGCTAGCCGGATGGGGCGACTCCATACCTTGACTTGCTACAGGCAAAAAGTGAAGATGATGATGATGAACATTTTGCACAGTGATGAAAGCCTTGTGGAGAAGTATATCCAAATATCTTTTTTTTAGTCACATTGAAAGGCAAGTTGCATTTTCCAAATTGAAATTTTTAACTGTTTTAGCAAATTACTGTTTCCATTTTCACTGTTCAAATTCAAGGCTTTAAATTTTTTAATATTAAACATCAACTTTTTTCAGCTAGCTTGTGAGGCCATACACATAGCCTGCAGTCTTTGTGTTTCTTGCTGTAGTTGTACAGGTATTAAAATACCAGGGAAGTCTGTTTTCAAGTGGTTCTAGAAAATTTGCTCTTCATGTTGCTTTTTAAAGTCAGTACATCACAAGTGCTTCATTTGACTTTGTTATGATTCACAGGCTTCAGTAGGGTAGTTGGGTTGTAGAGGACATCATGGGAGATCTAGAGGACTTCTATGATTGCTTAATATAAGAAGGAGGAAATCCGTAGCTTTAAGGAAGGTTATGTGAGTTGCAGAAATATGGTTCTTCTGCATAGAACTAAGTTCCCATTTTATTGAGTTTTCTGACATCCCATGTGGATACACAGTCCCACGCTATGTAGTACTGTGTAGTACTCGGTGATCTTTTTTTGTGGGAAACTATAAACACTAGCTTTGGCATAATAGATGGGTGGGCTGTATTTCAAGGGTGGCATGCCAGACTGTATTTTTCCTTTCTCAAATTAGATGCTAAGCATGCTGCTGGAAATTCAGCAGAGACAGGGAGATGCTCCATCCCAAACAGGTAAGATGCTTCCAGGCACTTCACGGGTAGCACCTTCCTTCGGAGCAGGACGGTATCTCCCCAGCCCTGCTTCTCACAGACCCTGTATAAAGAGGAAAACCACACTACTCCTGACTTTAATCCAGCTCTGCCATGTGGTACTCAAAATGTGCTTGCAGTCTATTTTTGGCAGTCTGTACTGGGGGTGCTGGCTCTGCTCTGGTAGTCAGTGAGCGGTGCCTGCTGGCACGTGCATGCTTGTGAGAAACCTGGTGCATGGACGTGGACTGAATGGCTTTGAAAAGAGACTTTCACTCTTCACACTCGATGCAGTGATGCTATCTTTGTAAGTGGATTTGCTCGAATGGTTTGCTGAGATGTGTGCAAGCAATGTACTGCACTTAGGAAAAAAAAGTGGAATTATTCAACTTTCCAGGAGGAGAGAAGAAAAAGGCATTAAAATGGTGACACAATTAAATTAATGTTGACATGGCTGTATGCGAACGCGTGCTGTTCATGCATGAAGTGCCTCCATTTGTGATGTGAACCAGCCACAGCTATTCCTTAGAGCTGCTTTGCAAGCCAGAGCAGTCTGTGTCGATGATCAGCTGCACACAGCCCTTGTGTGGCTGGAGAGAGTAAATGTTCAACAGGAAATAAGATCATTCTGCATTTGCCGTTTTAGCTTCAGCTCTTAAGATTTCTTGAAAAAGTTAGGCAAGATGAATTGCATAACAAGGAAGTTTACTTTCTACTCACGCTAGCTTTCCCTCTGGACTTTCTTACTTTATGTAAGAGATTGTTTATTTTGCCTCAACTCCAGCGTGATTCAAGAGTAGCATTCTCCTGTTTAACAGTTAAAATGTTGGAAGGCTTTAAAAAAAAGGCTTCCTGCCTTCCTAGTAAATGGATGCCAGATTCTGCAACTGTAATACTCAAATATATGTGATTTAACGGGTTCTTGCTCATATCAAGGACAGAAATACTCTATTCTTAGTTGTTCAGGAACAGTGAAATCAGGGAGCTCTTCACCCCCTTCATTGTACAGAGCAACATAAAGCATAAAGAAATAGGAAAGAGAGGTGGGCAAGAAGCCAAGAGCCTTTTTTGAGCAAGAAGAGAAAGCAGAGAAACAACTCGCCTGACTTACGGTGTCTCCAAATAGACAGCATTCATATATGCTTTCCTGTTTATTTGGGAACAGGAACAGTGGTGTAGGGAGAAGTGAGCTGGAGTCTGAGACACATATACGTTCTACGTATGCCTATGAGACACAGGGGTCTTCTTTCATCCACGTTCCTTACCCAGGTGGACCTCCAGCTTCTACCTGGATCTGGTCTCGAAAATCTGTTCATACCATGTACCATAGGCTCAGCAAATGCAGAATTAGGTGATGATAGCAACAAGTTCACTCTTTTGCTACAGATTCTTGACTAATCATATAGAAACAGGGATTTCTGAAACTTCCTAGTCTGCTCCAGGGCTAGTTTTCTTGATTTAATGGGTGCATATAAAGGCTACGCTGGGGGCAGGTATCAAGAGATGAGACAGTTCAAGAGCTGGTGTATCCCAAGTGAGAGAAAGACAGAGGATGAGGTGGAGATGATGGTTGCTGAAGTATGGAAGAGAAGGGAGAAGAGGGGGCAGGTGGAACATCGCAGCCAGAATTGCTCGTCTCTGCGGAAAAATACACCTCCCTGAGGAGTGTGGTACTGCCTCTGTAGCACAATCTATCCAAAATCTTATGAGGCTTGCATAGTCTGAGGCATTTCTTTCCCTAAAACATTGTCCAGACAATTTCTCTTCTGTGGTCACTATATAAAAAGGGAGATACTCGTTCACCTGGTTTCTAGGAAACTGGCTTTTCAGCATCCTGAAGCTTCTGTCTTCTCTGGTCAGTTTGTGCTACTTGGTAGAATGTGAATGGTCCTCCAGAGAAGTTAACAAAAAAAATGAAGTAGAAAATGTCTCATTTCATTATCAGCTTTTTCAGGTCTCTAGACTGGTTAGTGCGTGGCAGCTCCTAGTTTGTATGCTTGCCTTGGTTCTCCGGGATGCCTGTGTCCTGCAGGCAACCTGCCCAGCAAAAACAGGACGGGTGGGATGAGATAAGCTGTCATGGGAGTTATTCAGTCTGAGCCTCAATTGCTAGGGGCAGTAGGCTGTTTTGAAAATACAGTCTTCCTGCTAAGAATGATAAAATGTTATTGATGATTTTTTTTTTCATCGTCCGCTTTGAATTCTGTAATGCGGGCTATTCCCAGCCTGGGGCAGAGCTGGAGATGACAAAACATTTTCACAATCGTCCCCTTGGACTCCAGCCTGTGGTTTGAGGGAAATGCCATTGCCCCATGTGGAGTATCCGGCCCAAAGACACCACGGCGCGCCTGGCCGTCACGCTGATGCCCGCCTTTCCAAATAGCGTGGTGTGGCCACAGGGATACAGGGAAAAGTACCTTAATGGTGGGATGATGATGTGCTGACTATATGGTGTGTGTACAAGTGGTTGCAGACCGCATGGTGTGGAGAGGCACAGCATTTGCAGCGGGGTTTTTATTTCTTGTGTTGTCCAGTTACCTCTACCCTCTGAGGCCACCAGGTACTTAGGCTGGTATTTAGACCATCTCAATCTAGAATAAAACTACTGAGATAGATTTTTTTCTTGTGGATATCTTCTCTCACTCTCCTGCCTCCGTTTCACTTACGTTACTAAAAAGTACCTCCTTTATGTGTGATTTTTATCTCCCTTAGAAATGATTGCACATTATAATTTCCAAATTTCAGTGGAGTAGCACATAAAAGAGGAAGAAATCGGATAGCTTTAAACTGCAAACTTCACCCAAAACATGATCTGAAAACAAATTATCTTTCCTGATGGCCTTATTTGCATTTTCACAGGCTCCTCCTTGTTGCTGGGGCTGTGAAGGGGGATGGCGTGAGAAGCACCGGGGCGAGATGATATTTGTTCAGTGTAATGTGGGAAATGCTGAGACCTTTCAGGGGATGGGTATTTTTCAACAAGATTTCCTGGTTGATTCAGGTTGACCAGGAAGAACTGTGTAGGCTTGGAGAAGCACTAGAAATGGGTCAAAATACAGCAATGCATAAAATTTCTTTGATATGTGGAAGAAAGTGAAGAAACTGATATATGTGCTGGTTTTCACAAACCTGTTTCACTCCTCTGCCACCTCTCTCCAGTAAAAGAGCCATTTATGAATGAAACGTGATGACAGACACCTTTTTTCTCCTCCTAGTATTTCAGGTGAGCATCAGAAACACCAAAGCCCAGCTCTGACGTTTATTTATATCCCCCGAAGTCTGGCATTTTCCTTGTGCTGTGCATACAAAGAGCTACATCCACCTGCCCATCTGGGCCAAGACGTGTAAAAATACCAGAGCGCCACAAGGAACCTAAACGTAAATGCAGGAAACATAATTACAAGTGAGTGGCCTCATACATCTCTGCAAACCGTTTTGAGGCATGTCCCAGGCTAAATTGGGTTGCCCAACCTCCCTTGCTCCGTGCTTGCAAAACATACCCCTTGTTCCCTGACAGACTCACACTCTCCATTTGAAAAAAAAAAAAAAAGAAAAAAGAATTAAAATAATAAGATAAATAAATAAAATAAATCCCCTGCAGCATTGCACTGACTTCACAGTCTTGGCAGCCCATAATGACAGTAGTTCGCTGAAGAGCCACATACGTCATTGGGGCTCTCTGCAGCGCAACCTCGTCCCGCTGTGAGGTGCCGTCGGAAATATCTGTCTCCAGCCACTCTGTGCTGGAGGACCCGCAGCAGCGTTCTTGTCGGACATGCTTGGAGCGTGGTGTCACGGAGCTCTGAAGTTTAATTATAGCCTCTGATGCTAACCCTGCCCTCCCGCAGCTTTCTGGCAGGGCTCGCATCCCAGGCAGGGACGTAGTCACTGGAGGGAGGGAGGCCACGGAGCGGGGCGGGTGCGCGAGAAGGAAGATGTCTAGTAGCGGGGTGGTCTGGAGCTTGACTCTTCCCTGCGCCCTGCTAGCACCATCCTGCTGGCGAGGCCGAAGAGCCAGGGCTGGCGTGCATCAGCTGTGGCGCGGGGCATTACGGGGGAGGGCGCGGGACGGCCATGGCAAAGCGTCAGGGTGCACCTGCCAGCAGGGCAATGCTCGGGCTGCTAACAATCCCACTTCGAAACCCAGCCGAGAAGTTACTACTGAAATAATTGGTTTGTTAAATGCTGTCTTGATTAATTTTTCCTTTTTTATTTTTTGCGTGAAATTGCAAATTTTTTGCATTTTTCCTCGGGGAAAATATTTGCAAAGGGAAAAAAAGTTTTAGATAACTCATGTAAGACTGAAAAGGTGGAGTTCAATTTAGTCATTCTTCATGTTCATATTTTTTATTTTCTGTATGATGTGTCGGTGGCAGCAATGAAATTTTATTTTTCTCATTATTATGATCATGTGTTTTAATGCCTTCCTTTTTCACCTAGTTAGATTTTACAAAGGAAGGCAGCCAATAGTGCAGACTGGAGCATCTTTGCTATCTGAAGAGCTTCTCTTTGTGTCTTCGACTGATCTGGTATATCACACACTACTCAGCACGCATCATTAAGATAAAAATAATAAAATACTAAAACACAGAACACAACAAACCACATAATGCCTGTATTTAATGGGTCTCTGTTATTCTGAATTGGAAAGGGCAAAAGAATGTCTTTTCTCTGAAACAGAAATTCTTAGGACCTCTGTTGATTGCAGATGAAGCCTGACAGGAACAGCCCCAGCCCCTTTCCCCTTTGGACTTCAAATACAGCATCGGGTAATGAGTCAGTGAGGGAATTTTTAATTGGCAGTTTCCTGCAAGGGCCTTTCTGCTCTTACGAGCTCTCATGGCCCAGTTAAATGTGCGGTCATCTCCGCTCGTAACAGGCTTTGTGCTAAGCACTGACCGACCTCTCAACCTCATCCAGGTCCACTGTGGCCTGCCCGGAGCTCGATTTCAGCCTGTTAAAAAAGCCAGTTTCCATGGACCAGGTGAATACTTTTTGCATTGTTGTAGCTTTTGTCCAGCTTTGCAATGCACTGTGATGTCACGTGGCCGTATTTCTTAGTGGGCAGGTAGTGACAGCAAGGGGTTATTTGGTTATTCAGTGACCCAGGCAGAGGAGAGCCGGCGCAGGACGGGAGATGCCATAAGCGTTAGCATTGTTGTAACAGGATGAACAGTAACTCTGCAATTAGACTTGGAGAATTTTTATTAGGCTAATGAAAGATCCCTTTTATATAAGGTGTGTTCCTCTGGGCAGCACGAATGGTGCAAGTCGTAGTGCTGCAGAGTGATGGAGAGTTTGGGCAATCGTAACTTGGAGGTGATGACTGGGAACAGAAAAAATTCACCTCGCCCCAGTGCTGGTCGCAGTATCTCTGCTAAGGATGAGGGATACAGGAGGGTTGCAGCACTTGTATTCCTTGCACTATATAAATTAAACACCAGCCTTTGGCCTCCAGACCATTGCTTTAACAATTCTCACATCAAGAGGGTGTCTCAGTGCAAAACCCTGTTTTCACCATGACATGGTAAAGTCAACAGCAAAGTCAGGTAGAGCTATGGTTAAAACCAGACTTAAATAAATCTCTTAACTAGCCAGAAGGCTGAAAGTACAACTGAAAGTTATACTTTCAGTTATAACCTCCAGAGTCTTATACCAAGTGGAATGGATTTAATCAGAGCAATATCCGGTGCTGTTCCCTCTGGGAGAAGGGGCCAGCAAAGCAGAATAAAGTTGTTGCAGATCAGCTGCGCTTCAGATGGAAGATTTTGAGGAAAAAACCACAAAAACAAATTAAACTCTTCCAAAACAGCTCTGAGCGTGGAGTCTGTGTTGGGTTCCCCTTCATTTAACCTGCCTGCCCCTGCCATTTTGAACAGTCCACAACACAAGGTGAACAACTCCAAATGAGTTTTTGTGTGGAAAACTGATTTTTTGAGTTTTATTTCCCCCCTAATATCTTCTGAATGGTGTAATGTCATCATGGCCTACAGAAATTGCAAGAGCTGTTTCCATCCATCTACCCATACAGCTTCGCGTGGTGGCACTGGAGTACCACCGGTACATAGGTCCCCATGGGTTCACGAGGAAGTCCAGTGTTGCTCCCTGTTACAACTTGGAAGCCGAGAAATGAAGGTGCAGTGATTTGTGGGGGTTTACACTGCAGAGCAGTGCTAAGGCCAGGAAAGCAATCCTGGCTTTTGGGGTCTTAGGGAGGTTTTGGAGCACAGAACCTTCATGTACCCCTGGACCCTACTCTAGCTTCTCCAGAATGCAGTACTGCTCTGGAAATCTTTCTGAGAAAGGTTTTCTTCATAACCACTTCTCAGAACTTAGGTATAGGAAGCTTTTTCATCGTTCAAGAAATTCACCTTTTTTACAATAATCACTGTGCTCAACTCAAGCAAGCTGGAGAAGTTCCTCTTTCTCTCTTTCACCTGAATATTTGTCCACATATTGGCAAGCAGCTGTTTGTGGAGCACAGCTAAGCAGGCAGCACATTGCTTCTGGAGAAAAAAAAATGCGGGATTCTTTTTCAATGACACGTAATGACATGTTCGTAAACGTGTCCTTTGCAACCTCCTCAGAATTGCCTCAAAAGCGGGACGAACCCCATGGTCGTGCCATGGGGAGACCATGACTCTGCATGCTCCCTGCGATGCAGGTGAGATCCAGCCCTTCTCCCTAGATGTGCGTGGTGGCTGGATGGGGTTTTCAGGGCCATGCAGCGTCTTTCTCCATGAGCAGCCAGGGCGGGAATGGGGAAGCCTTCCTCCGAAAGAAAACGCATGCACGGGCAGGGAGGAGCCAGTGTGGCTCCTGATGGACCATGTGGGCTGGGGGATGTGGCAAGTTCATGTAGGAATAGGAAAAAAAAGATATATTTTTCAATAACATGCAATTGCCGGCAACTGGAAGCTGCATTTGATTCCCTTGGCACGTAGAAGAGACAGAGATTCACATCCCCACTCCCAATCAAAAGGAAGAGCGACCTCCCAACAACCCGATGGAGAACCTCAACTGGGAGGTGCCCACAGCAGTGGGTTCATTGTCTTTTTGGGGAGGGGCAGCTAGCCTGGCACACATGCAAATAGAGCTGGACACGCACATGTACACGTGCAGGCATGCTCACACAGAATGTCAAAACCTTGTATTATTGTCACAAGACAAAATCCCTGTTCTTCAGCCAGCTTTATTTCTAATCTAGCAGCTATTTCACTGGGGGCAATCCAGACTCTGTGCCTGGTCTCTGAGCTTGCTCTCTTTTGCATGCCTTTCAGCATACAGTATTGGTTTAGATTTATGACTGACATCAACTAATTTACATGTAGATTTAATTGTAGGTAACATTTTCCCTTTCCTTTCTGAAGCCTACCTAGTCCAAATGTTGGATCATGCTTTCATCACAGGACCTTTTTTTTTTTGGGCGATACCTTGGCCCCCAAGCCTTCTGTACATGGCTAGCTACCTGTATTTTGCTAGCATCCTGTTTATTTTCCTGACTGATTTCCAGGGTCATCATGATATTTGTCTTGAATGTAGATGAATCTAACACTAAGCTAAAGTAAAATATTTAGTAAATTGCTAAAGAATCATTTGATATTCCAGCTTGTTCCCACTGCTTCTCCTTATGCAGCATAATTCTAATCCATTTTTTAAGTAATTCAAGTGTTTATCTAAATAAGTCTTTAAATATTTAAAGATGATTATTCTGCCCAGCCCTGCCTTGCAGCTTTAATGATCAATTTTTTTTTCCTTAGCTGTTTCATCAAGCTAAACAAAACCTGAGTTTGAAGGGGTTTATTGCATTTGATTTTAAAAATGAGAGGGAAAAATAGCTGCTGAAACAGTGAAAAAATGAATGAAAGATTTAATTCTTTGTTTTATGTGCTCAAAAGAGATTTTATTTTCCTGCTGATGTCTTTTTTTGCTTGAAATGGATCTTTAAAGAAGACAAACATAGCCATTCAGTGGATTCAAGCCCAAACACTGTTGGGCAGGTACTGCACTGAGCAGCCAGTGGACAGCGTATTTTTTAGCAGGGTCTTTGGAAGCATCAGTTTATTTTGTGCCTGTTTGAGCTTTGTTAGTAAAAGCTGAGAAACTGCCCACAAGTTACATTTCCATATGCACGCATGAACTCCAGTTGAATCATCGGTTTCCAGAAAATCCCTCTCACACCTGTGGCACTGTTTAGCTTGTGTGAGACTACCTCAATAAATGCAGTATTAAACAAATGATTCAGAGTCAGACACACACATTCAGCCTCATATACACAGCTCTGAATAAAACATACACATTGGATGGGCAACATCGAGTTACAAATAGTTGCAAGAGGATTGAGCTGTAGCAAGGATGCCCCAATACTCATGGGAAGTATTAGCTGATCCACTGCTTGTTTCCAGATAGATACAGGATGCAGCCACCTTTTCTGCTAAAGACAGTTTCATTTCATATTTCAGTAAAACTTCTTTTAAAGCAGGCTTTAAACATTCCTTTACACCACCAGGTGATTTTTAACAAAAATACAGGTTTTAAGACTGTATCTAGACTCTGTACCAATACTATTCTTGTTACTGGTGTCCAGTTGGATGTAGGTAACTGGGCTGGACTCTCCTTTACTGCAAATTCAGTCTACCCAGACCTGTTCACTCTGCAGGGTATATAAAATAAGATACATTAAAACCTTATTGTCAGCAGTATAAGCCAAAAGCTGAATTCAGATGGGAGACTCTTGAGTAAGTCTGGAGCCTTCCCTGTGTGGTTGTGTCTTACAGTGATGTCACACCTATGGACCTGAAATTTTCAGCAAGCTTCTTGATGCTTCAGAGAGATTCCCTCAGTGAAGGCCAGAGATAGCTCAGGAAAGGCAAAAAAAAAGGTATAAAGGGCAGAGGAAGAGATGACCAGAGTAAGCCATGTGGCAGAGTGTGACTGGAGACACCAAATTCGTAGATGGTGCAAAAGAATAGGAAAATGCCCTGGCTGTCTGGGAGAGAAAGATGACACACAGAGAAAATAACTTGGAAAATATTCCTTCTTTGTCTTTGTGTGGTAATAGCTGCCAGTGTCTCTTTCAGCACTGCTCAGCACATTCCTCTTGTCCCATTCATTTCACTCCGAGATCTTTGCTGTGGCTGGAATCCTCATCCATTGGGGAGCAGAAGGCATCTCAGATTGGGATGCCAGCCTCTCGCAGGGTGTGCAGAGGGTCATGTCAAAGAGAAACTCCTTGCTGTCCTCAGGTCTGTGCAGCATGGTGGCAAAAGGCAATGGGCACACACTGCAACAGGGGAAAGCTGGGCACAAGGGGAAAGTTTTTCATAGCGAAAATAGTTTAGCACTGGAGACCATGCAATTTCCATCTGTGGAGATCTTAAAAGCTGGACTGGGAAGGCTCACAGCAACCTGATCTCACTTTGAGGCTGTGTTCAGAAATGTCCTGGGGTCCACCAAGATCTCCTCATTAAGGGAGAGGACCCCAGACCACCAGCCTCAACATTTCCATTGGTGTCACCACACACATAAATAGTTGTGGAGAACGGCCTTGATCACTGCTTTGGAGTATTTCCTCCAAGGAAAGCCACTGTATGCATGTGATTTATTGTGGCTCTCCTAGAGCTGCAGACCTCCATTTATCAAAAGGAGTTTTTAAGTACCCATTCTAACAGGATGGGTGCTGCCAGCCTGGGACACAAGCAGGTGAAGGATGAAGAAGAAGACATGGTCCTACAGTACTTCAAAGGCAGTTTGATTTTTATGGAATACGAACCTGCTGGCTTCAAGTTTTATGAGCCCATTAGAAGGGTGAGTTCAGACTAGCTCAGACTTTGAAGACAAGTCAGCCAGTAAAACCGCCTGTGAGACTAAAGCACAATAAATAATAGTACAGCAAAGCACATTATTAAGCTTGCTGTTCCCAGTGCTCTTCTTTTAAACATTTCTTAAATGGAAACACTTTGTTTCCTGAAAGCTTCATTTCAGCTTAAGTGCAGCTCTTCATCCGTGACTGTTATTTTATGATTTAAGCATTAACATTGATGAATTTTAATAGACAGGCCAAATAAAATTAAAAATATGTTTGTGGGTGTAGCAAATGCTTTCAAGAAAAGAAAGATTTTATAGGGTGCTATAATAAGTAACACAGATGGGATATTTAAATTAATAAACCCCAGATACCAAGAAAGATGGAAATACCTGTAAAAGCTGAATTTAACAGCTAATAAATATGTTCACAGGTGATGTGTGTCAGGGCGCTGGGTGGCCTCAGCTGGGTCCTCCTGCACTCCTGCCCATGGCCCCAGGGCTCCGTTTAATCTCAGCCCTGGAGCGTCAGTTCTGATTCGAGTTTGATCCTAGGTGTGCCAATTAGTTGAGATCTGAAAAATCATGTGTTTCTGGGGTAAAGACTGGAGAAGAAAAAAGGATTATGAAGCCCTATTGTGGAGAGGTACATCCTTTGCTGCGGTGGCACTGTCGGACCCCTTCCCTGGCCCTGCTGGCTGATTTCCTGAGCTGTCTCCCAAAGGGGCTTCTTGGCTGGCTCCTGGTGCTGTGTTAGGTGTTCACTGGTGGATAGGGCCTTTTGTGTTTGGGGTGCTCAGGGTGTTTTGGCCCAGTGATCCTAAGAAGGTCTGGCTCACTTAAAGTGGAGAGGATGTTGTCAAGAATGAGCAGTGTCTGGAGAACTTTGATCACCAAAGAAAAATGGAAACATGGATTAGTCTACATCCTGCTTTTAAATTTTTTTGAACCAAGAATTTTTTCAATGGATATGGAGGATCATGAGTCCTGTAACTATAGTCCTGCTTTTCCAAGTTCTATTTTATGGACTTTGTTCTGTAGACTTAGTTTTAAGTTGTGTTTTATGGAGGACAGGCTTCTGGAATCTGGAGGAAAGAAGGACATCCTCTAGTCTGAAAAAGTCTCTTGCAGGGATTAAAGGAATGAGCTGTTTCTTCCTGGCCACAGGCAATAGAACAAGAAGTTGTGGGTTTAATTTCCAATAGGAAACTCCACTGCCTTTCTCTGATGAAAGCAAAGCATGGGTCTGAGGGTGTGGTATCTCCACTGCTGATGTGTTTAAGAGTAGGTTGGACCAGCATCTGTCAAATTATTTGGGTCAAATCGATCATGGCTTGGGGCAGCAGGAGGGACCATGTCTAGCTTTCTTGGAGCTGAGTGTCACTTAGGAAATAAGCACCATTCCTTTCCCTTATGCATCTGGTTTCTCACTTTCAGTGAGGATAGCTCTTGCCAACTCCTTGCTCTCCTCCATGCATGAAATTTTGGCAAAGTCCATCTGTTTTGGGTTTCGTGCTGGTTTTTGTATTTCATCTGTGCTTGCCCCTCATCAGAAACTGGTTTATTAGCAACCACAGGACCTATGATAGGAAATTTCCCTATGATTATAGTTGCAATAGAATAAAAACCCTGGCTTCTAAATGCTGTTCCCATTTTTTTAGTTCAAAGTGTACAATGACTTTTTAAAACACTTGAACCAAATCTTGGGAGTTCTTCGTGTCTGCGGTTGTGTCCAGAAGGAGGGGATACATTTCTTTGCCAGGAGCATTCATAGTTGGTAGGTTTCAAGCCTGTAAGAGGCTGTAGTGTGAAGTTATTGCTAGTTGGTGTACCATAATCAACTGCAGGCATTAATACTGTTACAGCAATTGAGTGATTTGTAGAGTTGGGACTGATGATGCTGGCAATTTTGATAGCTTGGGGGATACATCCAGAAGTAGAGAAGAGCTTGCCATTCACCAGTTCTTTCTAAATATCTCACAGGAGATGGATGAGATCCACCAGACTCATCCTGTGTCCGAAGAGGTGTTTTTCAGCCTCCACTCGATCAGGCAAGTTCTGCTGTGCCTGCTCATTTGGGGCCTCACAATTAAGCATATATTGATGCATTGTGTGTTTTTTGTTTACAGTGAAATGAGCTGCTGCTTCTGCTGGATGTATTTCTATGTTAACTGCTGAAAAATGGGTGCTTGCTTTCACAGTCACTGCAAGAAAACAGGATGAGTGCTCCTACTGTGTGTGGCAGTCACCCACAAGTATGGGAACCTACTCAGTTCACCACTTTTCCAAAGAGCCTGTCCTTGCCACAAAACATGTGATATAAGTAAATTCATGCTAAGGTAATAAATAAAAAAAACCAACTAACAAAAAACCTGTTGTGTTTTGACATGAGGAAAAACCTCCCTTCCTTGCCCCTTAGGTCTGCTGTAAGGACTTTATGTGAGAACAGAAGAGGCAGTGAACTTCAGAGCCCCCAACCTAGGCTCAGCATCTCTGTTGGGGGAACAAGCAAATATTTGGCTGCTCATGTGTGCTTTATAGATCTGAGTACCTTTAGCTTAGCAGAAAACTGTTTCCTTAAGGGGACATTTACCTAAGAGAAAGTTGTCATCCCTTTGCCCTTTTTTCCTCGTCTTTTCTCAGTGTGGTCCCCTGACTGTAAAGTTTTATTTCTTAAACTGCAAGATGCCCAGAGACCCCCGGGAAGCTCTGGCATAGCGTATGAATTTAGGGAAGGGGGCTACGTTTATTTAATCCTAGTGATGGGGGGAATGTGTCCTTAGTGCACAGCAACATGTGCTGCAGGGGAAACTTGGGGTTTCCTTAATTCATTGCTCGTATGGGCAACGCGAGAGCCTCCACGCCCAGGGAGGGGGTATGATGTGGTTGTGGGAAGGCAGAGCAGGCAGGCATATCGTACGTGCACTGCTGTCTGTGCGGAAACCTTATGACTCCAACAGCACTGGTCTCACAGGGGAAGCAAACTGGGTCTGACCAGTTTTAACCTACAGCTCACCGATGCGTGTGTGTGTTTGTTTGTTTGTTTTAACAAGGGAGATGATAAAATAGGAGTTCTCCCCTTGATTCCTCTGGCAGTGGGTGTTTCGGTCATCAAGTTACTCGCGGACCAGCTGATGGGAAAATGAGTAGGAGAAAATTCCTCTTAAACTGGCAGGATCCAGCCCCTGGCAGAGACTAAACTCTGTAAAACTCATCCGAGAAAGTCTGTTTCTCAGCCCGCACACATTCTTTTAAGGGGAAAAAAATTAAACAGGAAAGGAGGTGGTGGAATGCCAGAATAAACAGCATGTTGCTTGGAGCTTGAGGCCATGAAAAGATGGAGGGAAAGGGAGAAGGAAAAAAAATACTTTGAAGAGGTACAGATGAATGTGTCGACACGAGTGTGCTTTGGTTTTGACAGGATTGTAATTTGAGCAAACAAACAACAGAGCTGGGAAAGTCAGAGTAACCCTCAAGTTCAGCAGCGCAGCACCTTCCTGTTACTGCCTATTCTTATTGTCAAAGCTGACTCAAGATAACTTTTCCTCAGATGACTTCCCTCCAAAACAGTTCCAGAACTGGATTTTTCTGACACTAGATAGTTTCTTTTTTTGGCCATTTGTATCATACTTAATTTTCCTTTTTTTTCCCCAGAGAGGGAAGCAATGAAAGGATGCGAAATACAATATATCTCATAGCTATATTGATATTCCCAACATGGATTTTAATGATTCAAGCACTAGTAATTAATTTTATACAATTAACCCATTTCCTTAATTGCTCTGAGCAAAATTACAATAAGATTTTGCTGTCTGTTCACTGAAACAATTTCCCAGTTACCAGCCAGATTCTTCTACGTGCTCAGATGAGAAATTGCAGTCATCACCACCAGCCAGATTCTGGCTGAGCACCGGAGTCAGCAGACCTTTCAAAGGCTGATATGCTAAGTAGAGGTGATAACTTATTGAAATGGATTTGATCTTTGTGTGATATTGTGCATTTGCCCCGACCGCACCCCGGGGATGGGTGGGAGCACTTTCTCTTCGGTGCTCAGCATGATCCATCACGGATTCAAGACGCAGCTCTGGTTCTCAGCATTCTTGGTGTGATGACCTGGACCCAACTTTTAACTGAGGGGGTTAGAAAAAGCTGCTTCCTAGTGGCACAGTGTCCACAAATCCAAAGAGACTGCTGGATAGCTTGGGGCAGGAAAGGGTAGGTGCAAGCCATGTCAGGAAGAGTTTTAATTCTGGTTTTCTGCATGTGGCACTGCAGTACATAGCCCCACTGCCAAGAATCGTCTTTTGATGGGGAAAACCACCCTCCTTTTGTGTCAGTGTGCAGGGAGCCTCTGTTCAACAGCCCCTGCTCTTCTCAGCGGCATTTCTTACCCTAATTGTGCAACTTGGCAGAGGCCTCTGAAGGAATGGAAAGAAAGAAATCATCTGTCACTTATTCTCACTGAAGACTTGCTTTCTTCTCCTGGGAGGCCTTCTATAAAGTATTTAGTGGTTAAAAGAAATAATAAGCTCTGGTGTTTTCTCAGTGCTATATTAAATCAATTGCACTAAAGAAACTCAATTTTATAATGAAACAAAGGTGAAACCTCACATCCCCTCAAGCAACTCACTGCAAGAGGAGTACCTGGCTAGGCTGGAGCACCTCAGGCACTCGCACATCAAAGTGCCCATGAGAGTGGGTTAAAACTCAGCCATTGTCTTCCATGGAAACCTTGAGCTCTTTGAAAAAGACATTTTTATTAATCAGATACAGACTAGAAAACAATGAAAGTTCCTCCTTTCCCCCCAAGTTGTTCCTCTTCTTTTTCATTTTGAAGACGGTGAGCTGTGTGCTCAGTCATGGGGCTTCAAAGCTGTGAGGGTCCCTGGGCTGGGTTTGCTTTGGGGGCTGTTCACTGAAATGAACCATTTTCATGAAAGGGTTGGGTTCAATAAAAGGATGTATTGTTTGCTGAGATAGTGAGGAGAATACCAAGCCCTTATCACTGTTGACTGGGCCAGGAATCCAGATGAAAATATTCACCCAGCCTTAGTCCTGAAAATGGCCTGCTCCTCCAGCAGTTTTTTATCAGAGGAAAGTGATGGTGGGTCCTGGGTGATCCAGCTGGTGGTTATTACGTTTTTTAGCATGTGTGATAATTCCAGAATTGAACAAATTATGTGCTTGCTAAAGATCTTAATCTAGAGTCATTAAGATAGTCAATATTCCTGGAAATCAAGTTCAGTTTGGTGCATGCTGGTGTAGAAAAGGGGAATTTGGTGTTTGCCTCAGAAATCTTCAGCATGACTAATTCACCAATGGTAAATGGCATGTGGCATGAATGGAATTAAGACTGGATTTTGAGCAGATTATTCAGTGATGATGAAATGCTAACATCTGAATATGAGCAAATCTTCTGCAGTCTTAATGTAAGAAGGGCAAGACTTCACAGGTTTGGGGTGAGATAATGGTTGGGTAGAATTGATTTAGTCTAAATTTAGCCATCTGAAAGAAAGTCTTGTCTAAACGAGGCTCGTACCACACATCTTGAATATCTGTCTTTGAGAGGGATGACTCATCCTCTGAACACATCCTTCTCTTATCTATTGACCATAGATGGAGCCTGGATGACCAAATTGTTTAACTTTTGCACTGATAAAGTTAGGTGAGCTGAATCTCACCCAACATGTGCACTAACAGTGCATTTCTTCTACATGTTTGGATATCTTCTAGTGTGCACTGAGCACTGGAGCCACTTCTGCTTGACAGAGAGCTGCTTTGAGTTCTTTGCAAAGAGACCCTCTCAAAACTGTCATTACAGAGCTGCACTTTCCTTACAATTTAAGGCAGCCTATATTAACTAAACTTGGCTCATTGGAACAAAAACATCTGTTTTGCCCCAGGGCTTGAACTTCACATCTTTCTCCATGCAGAAATCCATCTCGCTGTCTGTGGGGCTCCTTCTGGCAAGAAGCTCAATGCTTTTAATTCAAGACTGGTGGAAAGCCTGTGCTTTTTGCCTCTCTGGCCAGAGGACATTTAGGAAAGCAGATGGTTTGAGGTGTTTCTGTTTGAAACTGGGGGAAGGAAGGAGAGAGGGACAGTAGGAAAACTGCATGCTGAATATCTGTCATCTAGGGAGACACTGGGCATGCATCTGCGAAACAGAGATACAAACTTTTCTCATTTTACATGTGGGCTGAAACACTGGAGTCAGGCATGGTAAAGCTTAACATCTCGCTGTTTGAGCTCTCCCTCTTTTGTGGGTTGAAGGCTGACTTTGTAATGGGTTAAATTAGCTGTCTCCATTCCCTACCATTTAAATTGCTTTTTAATTAACTTTCTCACTCTCCGAAGAAAATACTGTTCGAGGCACAGAGTAAACCGAAGTTGCTATGTGTATAACAGTTTCTAATGCAGATAAAATATCAGAGATGCTGCTAACCTTTAAAAAGCTTGCTTTCATATCACGCACATTAAATGGGATATACCATGTGCACCTGAATATAATGACACAATAAATATGGCTTAACTAATTGTTAATAGAACTAAGACAAAGGGTCCTTGATCAGCCACCTTCCTCCCGCTGCCTGGCCCCACACCATTTGCCAAAAGCCACAGCCCTTCCCTTCATACTTGCCCCTAGGGCCAAGAGGCTGACATGGGAGGCATCAACTCAGCAAACTGTCAGACCTTCAATGTTCAGTGAAGCTTGTGTCTAATTAATTTCCACTGCTCTGGTGGCATCTTTTCTCCCCCCTGCCAGTGGCTGGTGGAGAGTGGCCCTCCACCAGTTTGGGGTGATGCTCCTGTGGGATGCCGCAGGGAGCTGAGGAAGTCCCAGATGATGCAGTTTATGCCACCAGCTCTGTCCCATCCTATGGCCCTGCCTTCCCTTAACACCTCTGGCACCTCCTCAGATGTGTGCGCCTCCCGTTGATTTGTGCTGTGGGTAGAGACTGCAGCCATGGGCTGGGAATAAAAATGGAATGAGTCTTTATGGAGAACAAAATGAAGCCTCAGCTACATTATTTTTGGTGGGGCTGTGAGAGTGAAGGAAGGTCCTTCTCTGACCCCACTGGCTAACAATGATGCAAGGACTGTCTCATATGCAAATCATATGTTTCCCTAGTAGTTGAGAAATAAAGTGATATAATTAGCCCTCTTTGGTAAATCTGAACTTTGTAAGGTTGTTACAGCTTGTATTTATATAGTATTTTTTGTCGAGTTTGGACAGGCTCTCCTGTATAGATCCTACAAGCTGATCTGTGTTCTTAGACTCCCAATGCCTCTGGAGCCGTCCAAGCAAACCTGCTTGTTTCTACAGCCCTGATCTAGATCACATTGAGCCATCTTGTTGAAGCTCTGCTATTTGTGCTTTTTTAAAGTAGGGTTGGGTGGGTCGTACTTCTGTGTCCTAGCAGCTACACAAAATAAAATTAATATCTATTTCTGGATCTACCAAAATCAGTTTGATTTGTAGCAAGTTGTTTTGGTCCATAATTATATTTAAATACTTGCTTTAAAATTAACCCAAACCCACAAATAAAGCAAACTCCATAACTTCTACCTTCAGTTTAGGGGGTGTGGAATCCGCCAAACCCAGTGATTCTGAAACAGAAGCTTGAAGTATATCAGTTTGAAATACTAAAGTGCAATTTCAGCTCCCAGATTTCCTCTTCTGTGTATGCTATTAAGACTAATACTTAATATGATGAGCATTGAAAAATAGCTTCCTCCTTCTGGATGCTCTATATTTTGATTAATTTTCTTTTTTTTTTTCCCTGAACTCTTACGCGTAAAGGTTAAGGTTGTCAGGATACCGTAAAATGGCAAATGATAGCTTGACCTCAGATTTTTCTAGGAGAGGAAGATGATTTATTTATTTGAAGTTATTATCAAACTAGCTGGACTTATTTAAGGTGGAATTGTGGCAGGGGACGATTTTAAAAAAATACTTTTCCAAGTATGTGAAATAGTTGGAAATTTCAAGTGTTCCTTATGCCCGTTTCAGTGTCTGTCTTCCTCATCTTCCCTCCATCATTTTACCCTTTAGTTTAATTGGCAAAAATCACTTTCAGGAAACAGAAAACGCCAGCAATACAGTAGAAAAAGGTGGTTTCATTAAAAAACCCCAACAACTTCCTTTTTTTGTAAAAGGTTGATCCTAAAACCATTAAGTGTAATGAAGGATTTGACCTTTTGTCCATTTTCCTGATCATAGTCAGTCATGCTATTCCTAGATCACCTGAAAGCAGAACTAGTATAGCATGTAATTCTCCTCCCTCCTGCATTTTTATTAGCACTCTGAAGTTGAATGAGACACCTGAAATAATTTGTACTTGATTTTATACTTATTTGTTTCCAGAGCACTCTAAAATCCCAGGAAGAGGAGAATAAGGTCTTCTCCAACCAGATACAGCACTGACCAGGCTGCAGATTTTGGTTTTGATGTTGGCTTTTGGTCATGATGCATGGTTTCACTCTACTGGGTTGAAGTTATGCTTGTAGGTGTGTTGTGGTTTAACCAGGACAAGGTGTAAAATGTAAAATCATCCATCCTTACAAAATATTTTTTGACCTAGGTTACATTAGATTATTGGTATTTTTACATTCATACTGCATGTTAAATATATACAGATGAGAAGATTAACCCTGCTCTGAATTGAATAAGGAAAGGTAACAGGTAGTAAATGAGATTATGGTTCACATTGGTTTGTTCCTTTCCCATGACAAATTTGAGGTAATGCTAGTCAAAGAGCATTTTAGCATCTGCAGCATTATTTCACTGTGGTTGTTACTAAAATAAGTGATGGACACTGAAGCAGACTTCTCTATTTCATTTTTATGTGGGCAGGCATATCTTAATCCTCTGATACAGTTAAGTGCCTCTGGGTCAGACATAGTCAGAGACAGATATGGTGGGGGTGTTGCACACAACTTGCTAATCAAATGTCTTATTAAGAAAAAAGTTAATTCCTTCATTTGTTTCCTTGTGGGTTCCCTTAGATTTCTTGGGGCTTTTGGATATTTTTCTGGGTTATGTTTTACAAAGTTTGTATCTTCTGAGAGGAGGTGAAGAGAAACCACATCCTGCCCAGGTTTATCTTCTTTCTTATCGGCCAGAAATACAAGCTGGGCTGTTACAAGCTTCTTTTTGGACTCTGCAAAGCTATTCAACACAGATTGCCTATTGCAGGTCATGCAGCTTCTTCCTCTCTGATTTTGGTTCTCATTCAGCACAAGGGAGATGTAGAAACAATCCCTTTTCTATGGCATATAAGTATGGAATATAGGAGTATCTTCAGAAACGGTATGTCCACTTTCAAGGGAAAAATCTGGGGGGTGAAAGCTAGAAAAATTTTGAAGACTCCTGTCAAAGAAAGGAGGCAGGCATCCATGACGCATCTCAACTGAAGAAATCCATAATGGAGAAGGAAGGCATGATGTTAAGCTCCTGACATGCAAAATAATTCGGGAAAAGATGTAATTTCTGAGAGACTCATGGCCAAAGCAGCCAGGGTTTTGGTATAAACCTGCCTGGTTACCTGCCCTTGGGAGAGGGAGCCACCGGGAATCCCAATGACCAGAGCCTGTGGTTTTGGGAAAGCTGTCATGGCAATGACTTGGAGGCTGGAACCATTCTGCTTTCCAGTCTGACCAGTTAGGGTGTCCAGTTCTCAGAAGAGAGGTAGAACTGGACAGAGAGGGTGTCCAGTTCTCAGAAGAAAGCTAGTATTGGTGGTTGAAAACTATTAGGTGGTCTTGTTCCTGTCCATGGCTTTCCAAGACCAGGGAGTTTAGAGTCCCTGAAAAGTTTGGTGCAGGAAACTTTGGATCAATTTGGACAACAAAGGCTTGTGACAACTCAGTATCTGTGTAGGTGTGACTGGTGTTTCATCTCCCACAAGCCTTTTCCATGCTCTACCCATCCAAACTACCTTGCTGTTTTGAGGCTTTGCCAGGTTAAGCCACCCTACCCACAGCCAGATAAGAGCACTCAGGTGTAGGATCATTTGACATCTCCCCATTTGCATTTTCAGTACCTAAGAAGTCATTGTCTACATTTTGAGTCACTGTTTAAATCTAGCACAACTTGAGCAATTTAAGACCACGGAAGTGCAGTTGGTACATCCTGACAATCCTGTTTGGATTAACAGGTATATGATGGATGAATGTCTCAGAAGCACAGAAGTTTTTTCTTCAGCACACACTGCACATGTAGTATATGAATCAAATCACATAATTAGAGAGGTCTTCAGGTTTTCATTGCTCTGGCCACTTGTCTATGCCAGCTGTTAGGAAATTGGGTCATGCTACCTGATATTTATTGTATTCTATTTCAGCATGGCTGGAAGATGTTGATAACTGCAAGAAGGCCAGCTAACTGGAGGATGGAGGTTGCAGGATAAATCACAAGGTTGGTGGGTGTGTGACCGCTATGCCTGAGCATTTTACACCAAAGCCAACACTCTGTGAAAGGGAGTTCAGGACTTCAGATGTTCAGTCTTGTTCTGAAAAATTATGACCATAAATCCCACCCTGAGCAGTTTGGGTCTACAAATAACTTTACTATATATCTTGGGTTTTTTTCCCTATGGCTTTGGAGTCATCATATAGCTCCATGCCTCCAAGTTTGAGCTTTAGAATGAAGGACTGAATTTAAAAGATTTAACACTCCCCCCCCCCCCCCCCATCATTAAATAGTCAACTAGGCCTGTAGGGATAACAGTCTTAGCTCCACAAATGCTTGCAGTGAGGGATAACTTCATTTGCAGGTGCATGTAGAGGCACCGATGGAAGGAAGCTTTTTCTCTTCTCTGAGAGGGTGAAAATGAGTAGAAATCGGTTTGACCTGTGAGGGCATCTGCCTGAGGAGCTGAGGCCGTTTCAGACATACAATGTTAGACAAAGACAACCCAGATTGCTGGTGGTATTGGAAAGTAAAAGGCACTAGAAGGTGACTTTCTTCTTCACCTGATTCCAGGTGAGGAGGATAATAGGAATGTAAATGGAATTATTTTGACTGCCAGATTTTTTTTCCTGGTGAGTCCAGGAGACATGAAAATCTGTGCAGCACTTGTCATGGGTGATTGGCAATGCAATGGTCCTATTCAACAGTTGGTATTACATAGTAACAAATTTCTTTTTGCATAGTGCCCCATAAATGTGCAAACCCTTTTTTGATTTGATTGGTTCACATTCTTTAACTTTGAAACAGTTTGAATAAGGAGCTTGAAGGCAAACTGATGCAGAAGCCCAAAGATCTTTCTTTGGTTTAATAACTTCCTCCCCCAACCATTGTAGGTATCAACAATGGGGAGCTGTTGTTGGTTGAAATCCACATTTGGCTGTAAACTTTTGAGTTAAATGCTTCCCTGATGTGCTTAATGTGTTGTCACTTGTTGATACACATGCATGTGTATTTGTGTGTGATCTAAGCTCAGATGGGAGGTAAAAAGCCTACACATTAGAAATCACAGCAAGCAAACCTCTACAATAAAAACATGCATTGATTCAAAATATCTTTACTTTAGTTACCATTGAAAAGTTCTCAATCTAGCTTTTAGTCTGAATTTTACCAAAAAGGCAGCATCCCAGTTAAATGGTTGTCTTTGTGTTTTTTTTAATGTTTATTAATCATTACCTTTACACACCTTATTTTCACTTTCACTGCATGTTCACAGCAGGATAACTCACATTTTCCTTGAGAAAAACATCTTTTATCTCAGTGAAGAGAGCTCCTGGAAAGACAGGATGACAGGGGTGGACCCAGATGTAGAGAAACTGTGGGGTGACCTGCCTCAGTGAATGTTTTAAAAGACCTTTCTTATAAAGGGATCTTCCTATTGGAAAAAATTTGCATGAACTGTGGCAGTTCCCAACAATTATCCTCCACTTGCTAATAGTGGTTTTCCCCTTTGTCTTGGCAACATGTCAGCTAAGGTGTTTCCACTTCCCCACTACTGTATTTACAGTAAACTTCCAGGAATTTTGGGTTAAACTTAAGGATTACAACATCAATATCTTATACGAAGTTTTGTGGTGACAGTCATGCACGAGAATTTTTCTCCTAGGAAAAATGTTTGCAAATTGGGGAAAAAAGAGTGAAACTTCATGTCCCCAGCGCAGACTGTTCCCATGGTGCCTATACAAGGCGATGAGCAGATGCCATTTGGAGTCCCCCATTCCCAGGGGGGGAGAAAGGGGCTCGGCACACCTCTTCCTGACGACTTTTCAACTGAGCCAATGCAAAAGGCTTCATCTTGATTGACTCACAAAGAACACCACTTCAGCTGCATCAGCCTTCAGGAGACAATTCTCCAAAGCATGGAAAATTTCCAAAGAGCGTATCCGGGGTCTCAGCACAGCTGAGCTCTGACTGCTTCTGGTCCGTATGGTGAGTGGCTTGGTGACAAACTCAGTAGTGCTAGAGGTATCCAACTTGCTGACAAGCACCTTCCCCTTCTCCTTCAGACATGCTTTATCTTGGTGATCTTGCAAACACAAGGTAAAAGAGCTTTGGGGGAAAGGATCATGCACCAAATAACCTTTGTAATGTGGCCTGTGTTCACTTTTCAAGGAAATATGTCATGATTTCAACTTTGAGGGTCCTGTAGGAGGCTGATCTGAGGATCTGTGTCAAAAACAGTCTCTCCAGGTGGGTCTCCCAATGCGCGACGCTAGTCTGCGGCTTTCACAGCCAGGATCAGTCCACAAGATGCCCTCTTAGAGGCCTCGGTAGCCTAAGTGGTTGGTGTCAATGCGTGTGCTGCTCCCAACGTCCTGCCTTTGCCCACCATCCCACGACGGTGCTTTCTGCCCAGCAAACCCTGACAGTCACTGCTTGCTTCCCCCTGTCCCTGCCCTGTATGCCCCCACCCAGCAGGTTAAAGGGTGAATAAAAGCAGCTGTTTCCTCTCCTCGACGGGAGTAAGGCAGGCTTGCAAAACCCAGACAGCCCTGGCAAATGCCCCTGTGAGTGTGCAGGCATGTAGCAGTGCTTTGCATAGCAGACTAATAGTGCACTGGCAGCGCGCGCATGATTCAGGCACCTTGCATCAGCCCTTCGGCTGGCTAAAAAAAACCCTCTCTGTCTGTAGCTCAAAGAAATTTAGGGGTTCCCCTTTTTCTAGTCACTGCTTATACGCGGTCAGCGTGTCCAGGAACTGTTTATATTTCCCTGAAATAACAAAAATGTTACCTTTAACTCCTGCTTGATGACAGCAGAGATGATGAATAGAGATTCAGCTCTCCTTCTAAAATCCTGCTAAAATCTGCATTAGCTAGTTGATTTCAGGAAGCTTTCACCTGTCTGTTGATCACTGTCCCAGATACTGAAAATGGTCAGGTATTTGCTATTAATTACTATAACCTGCTGAATGGAGAGAATAAGTTTACTCTGCATAATGGCAAACTATAGTATATAACACATAGAGAGGGCTGGGGGGTCTTTAAATGCTGTTAGTTACTCAGTGATTTCCATTCAGAGTACTGGTTGGCTCTTTTGTATTCAGATTCACAGTGGAGTATATTTAAAAGCTGATCCTAACTTGCATTAAGAAACAGTGAAGATTTTCATAATGAAACCAGCCTATTGTGATTCTTTTTATATAATGTATTAGGAAAACTGAAGTGACACAGCCTTGGTCAAACATTAACATACTTGATTGTCAAGCATCAGCAAACACACAGGTACAAAAATTGCTGAAAAGGTCCAAATAACTTGCATTGCTCTATACTGTCTGCTCTGGTTAAGAACAGAGATAGGGAAAATGGTTTATTGTACTTTTACTTATGTGCAGAACTTGCTGTGCAAGTTTGACATTTAGTGATATGTATAAGTTGATTGAAATACAGATATTAGGGAAGGATAGCCTTTAATGTCTCATGCCTTGCCTCTAGGAACAAGCTTATCCACTAACCGAATAATACAAAGGACCTATTGAAAGATTTGGCGTTTATGAAACACTTCTATGTATCTTATCAACAACTCTCAAATGCAAAATAAGTGCAATTGCAGGGTTCAGAACAGCGTGTTCATCAACAAGAAAATACTTCTAGCATTTTATTAGAAAGGATCTGAGAGGAAGGGCAGAGTGACTGATATGATGCAAACCAGCATAATTAAATAGCTTGTTCTCTTGAGTAACTTGGGCTTGATAACAACCCCATGTGGGCTTGATACGACTGCTCATGAGCCTCGGTGGGGCTGGAATCAAGTTTCATCAAGTTCTGTTGATCTGGTCTGTCTGTTTTAAGCCTATGATCTCAATCAAGGAGCTTTTCATAGCAAAGAAAAAGGGCGCAAGAATTTCTGGGCCTCAGTGATACTTTTGGGTGTAGTGTGGGCACCCCCTTAGAAAATGTGTTGGCAGCAGGTGATGCAGCTCGGTGAGAGCAAACACCTATTTCAGCTCATGCTCCTCTCAGAAGAGCTGTGCATCATCTTACCAAAGCTTGCTTGTTGGTGCTATTTTCCGCTTTGTTCCCCAAACCACAGCGCACTTGACCAGCCTTGCGCTAGCTGCCATCTTCCCATCTGAAATTTTAAGCAGTCCTCTTTGCCCTAGTGCATGAGGTACACAGGGAAGCTAAATATAGCTCTGTGTGGCACCGTGGCAAACTTTCCCCTCTGTTCTTGTATCCAAGCCATGTCTTAGTGGCCTTGTATTTCCTCTGAGCAAAGATGAGGGCTGACCATCACCACCACAAGTGGAAGGAAAAATGCAGCTAAGATGAAGCAGAGAGCGTGGCCTCTTTCCCACTGCCTGTCAGAGCCAACCTGATGTCTCAGACATCCACAAATGTCACTCTTTGGGATAGATTTCTGCAGGGTTTTGCTTGCATTGGCCAAAAATGCCTCTGCTGCTGGCTGCTGAGGTGGATCACATGAATACACACACACTTTCTACACGGACATTAGCTGCAGGAACCCAGAGACTGCAATTCCTTCCCTCTCTGGCTGTTGCAATGCTGCTGTTGGAGATCTACATGCACATGCTAGCATACAGCATGGTATGCAACAAATCTTGATTTCTCAAGCATTGAACCAATATATTTTTTTTTTCTATCCACGGATTTAGCTATTGCAAAGCCAATGTCTATTACTAAATCACGAGGGCTAAGGGAGTAGAACATCCTTGAAATTATAACAGGACTTAGTGAGAACAGGAAACTCCTAAGCTGTAAAATGCAGCAGATCACAAAATCAAAACAATTAGGCGGAGCTACCCTCAGCCAAAGCAAATGTGTCTGTTGTAATACTGGCATATCTAATCTTTTTGTGGTGTGCGTGTATAAACTTGAGCAGCGCACGTGCCAGCAACTCTCCCCTGTTTTGGTGACCATTCTGTGTAAGACATGTCATGATTGTCTTGCCTCTGCTCACTTCTAACAGGGAGAATGAGTTTGCTGTTTGCAATGAAATAATGAGCTCACAGTGAAGAGGAATTTAATAACTTTGCAAAAATACCCACAGACTCTAATGATAATATTGAATATTGAGCATTTCTGCATGGGTTTAAGGCTGAGTGCTAGCCCCAAGGTGGGTGAAGGATCTTGCACGGGTTTCATCACAGGGCTGGTCATGCGTGGTGTTGCTGCTGTCAAGATAGATGGACATTTTGCGACGGTCACCATGGGGCTGCTCTTTCTGCTCTCAGAGATCAGAGGAATTCTTCAGTTTGCAATTTCAGTATTTCTTTTTCTCCATGATCTTTAAAGGCTTCCCCATATCACATTCCTATACAAAGCTAGTTATAACAATGGAAATAAGTATTACTGTTTGGATCAGAGCTGTCGCCTGCTGCAAAAAAGGATCTGACCTTTACAGAGCTATTTGTTTTTCTCAATTGCAATGAAAATGGATGCACAATTAACACCGTGCTAATAACTGCATGACCAACAGTAATGCACTTAGTATTGCGGCATAGGTTAACACATCTAAGCAGTGACTACATTTTGTCATGGGAAAAATACAATGAATCCAAGAATAGTGGTATTTCGTTTATGAAGATGAAAGAATTTATAGTGCGTAATTCTTTGCTAAGTCACCAGTTGTGTAAGTGTGAGGAAACTGTTCATGTGGTCAGCTTGATGATCCTACTAGATCTCATGGATCATATCTCCTGCGGTGAAATATCCTTGCATAAGTGCAGGAAGTCTTAAAAATTGTGTCAAAGACCAGTGACATACTATGCTTGCTGACTGATGTATGCATAAAGTGCCATTTCTATGGCATAGGGTCACAGGATAACGCAGGCTGGAAGTGACCTCAGAAGGTCCCTGTCCAACCTCCTGCTCAAAGCAGGGGCAGCTCTGGGCTCAGACCAGTTTGCTCAGGGCTTGATCCAGTTGGGTCTTGAAAACCTCCAAGGACAGAGATGGCACAACCTCGCTGGGCAATATGAGCATGTGTGACATGTTGTACCTTCCTCCTGCCCAGAATGAGTGGTGAGGGTCAGTCACTCCTGTCCAAATCACCATTGTAACATATGTTTCTAAAATCAATTCCTTTGCTGATAATCCTTGCTCAGATTGGGGATATGAGATGTTTTGGCCCCAAATTCATTGTCGTTGCTCTGCTGGTCTCTTTAGCAGATTAAACAGATTCTTAGGAAACTAAAATTATGTACTAAAATGTTCTGTGATGTGTTTTGTACAGTAATATGAAGAACCCCTTTGTAAGATAATCCCAGAGCCAGGTCCCAGTGAATGCACCGATGGTTGGTAGGAGAAGTGGGAAGCATGTCAGGATCTGCTTTGTGGACATGGGTTTTCCTCTTTGTACCAGGCAATAGGACCTACAGGATGAACTCTTCCTTCTTGAGACAATACTCTTTTTTTTCTCTGAGCTTCTTTTCAAGATCAAGTTCTTCTCTGTACAGATCTAGTTTATTTTAAGGAGGCTGCAGATTCAGAGGCCATAACTGCATTACATTATTACTATTGTCCTTGCTAAAGTCTTCAAGGAAAATCACTTGAATTAAATCTCCCCCCCCCCCCCCCCCCCTTAGGCAGGATGTAAAAGAAAAAAGATTCCCTAGCACAATGGAGTCAGTTTTTTTATGGTCAGTTTTGTTGCTGACAGAACTCTTCAAGGAATAAACTGAAATCCACCTGTTCTCAATGTCATTTGTAGAATTGTCATGTATCAAAAATGTTGGTTATGCATAGTATAAACAAAATTGAGGTGATTTACAGTAGCTACTGTAAAAGGAAGTGTTACAGAGTGAAATGCGTTGCGACATACTGCTCAAAGCGACGAAATTAAAGTAAAATTCATTGTTCTGATTGCAACTTTTTTTAATGCTGACATATTGCTTAAGCAAATTGTGAAAGAGTTGGTGAAGTTTCTGGTCTGTCTGAATCCTTTTTTAACATCAACTGAGTCACTTGAACTATATATTTAAAACTGCACAGCCAAGAATAAGACTGTATTTTCTTTAAATTACTTAGTCTGTTTGAATTGGAGTAACATTTAAGAAAGGACTGCTGGGCAGCTTTGCTAATGTGGGTGTTTCAGAGTCCTCAGGGTGTTGCCACTGGGAATGTGTTTATCAGCATAGCTGTAAGATGTATGGATTTTTTAAGAGTTGGAAAAAGTTTCAGATCAATCTGAAAAGCATTTTTTAGGTTTAACGTCAGCATGACTGAGTTTGATTGAAATGCTTTGGACCTGGAATCTTTAGTTTCAATCTTAGGACTTTTTGTTCTTTAAAATAAAAAGGAATAACTTTCACAATGACACACTTCACAATAAAATCGAGCGTGTGTCGTGTGCTGAATGTAAGGACATGTGGTTACTGTTCCTGAAGTATTTTGGCAGAAGCCATTTGACATGAATTCTGGAATAAGACTGCAACAATTTAAACATCAGTAATTTTTAATTCACCTCTGAATTACAATCTGAGCCTACATTGGATTCATGAGCAGCTAGGTTATTCATGGATGGATCCTTGACCTGTGCAAATCAGTCAACCTGTTCTGCAGCAGAAGAGAGCTGGGAGTCAAGGATTCATTATTCTGGTCTCTCTTTCTGCCTCCTGCTGCCACCTGAGGACAGGTATTCCCAGGATCAACCTGGGCATGTGCAGTTTTCAGGGCCTTGAATGAAATGTTTCCCCCATTCACGGGTCAGGCTGCCCATGCTGGGGCCAGCTCTGTTACGGTGCAGCATTATGGACCAGACCACAGTGACAGCAGCTGTGAGAGAAAGCTGAGAGAGGTGGGAGGTTCCTCCACCTCTGCTAGGGAGCTTGACTTCAGCTCCCCACCCTTGGTCCTATAAGGATGGCCCTGACCACCACCATGGGCTTGTCCCAGCCTTCCCCATCTCTACGGGTTCATCTGGTGGGTCTCCAGGCTGTGCATGACCCTGGCCACTGAACCTGCCCTGCTCAACCTGCTCAGGTGTGGTGGGATAGTACCCTGGTCAGTGGGGATGCTCTGCTGCCCTTACTGCCACCCTTGAATGGATTTTTTGCTTGTCCAGACTCCCTGTGTCTGCCCCTAAATCTAGCTAGACTTTATATTTCAGATTATTTTAGCTATATGAGGTAGTCAGGCCTACTCTTAGGCTGTAAACTTTTTAAAATAAATGCAAGTAAGGAAGATGTCTTAGCTGGTACCATTTATTCTCCATCCAAAATAATTAATTTCATTCCCAGCTGTAACTCAGATAAAATAGCACACTTTTACAAAAGTGCCATAATGTACAAATAACTCTCAAGCTGGCATGTTATTAGCCATGTTGTCAATGACACTTCAGTGCCACTTAATGCTTCTTCAGTGGCCCTCCAGCAAATTGCTCTTCTGCAAAGATTTCTGTTAGAACGATTGAAATACTGGAAGTTACTTAGATCTGGGTATTCTGCTACTCAAAGGGCTGGAGAGTCAGATCCATGGAAGTGAAATATTCTTTGCAGTGTACTAAACTGTTCACACTGTTTCTTCAGCTTTGTACTGTCAGAGCTTTGGCCAGGGCTTTTTGTTCAATGGTTGCTGTGCACTGCAAAATGCTTTGCATTTTTTCTTTTCCTGCTTTTATTCCTCTTCATTTTTTTGTGTCAGCTATTATTGGCAGAACAGCCAACCTTTCTGCACTATTTTGAAATCAAGATTTCCCTGCTAAAACTGATTAAATTACTGATTACAGCCCAACAAAATACTTCCTTTTTTACTAACTTCCAAAGCCTAGAGATGCTTCTTTTCTATCTGAATGCATTCTTACTTTAATTAAAAAAAAATAATCCAAGTAAGAGTGAGTTTTGCTTCTGCAGTTGGAACTTTATGAAAAACCAACAACATCCTTACAAAGTATATTTAACTAATACTGGCTGAAACCTGAAGTAAAATTGACTTTCAAAGAGTTGAGTAGTCTCTTCATGAAAATGAAGTCTAGGATTTCTTCTTTGGTATTCACAGTAGTTTTTCTACCACAGTAGAAACCTTCATAGTTCAAGCACTGGAAAATCTTGCAGGTAAAATCCATCACTTTTGCTTGTTTTGGTCATAAATAATGTTGATTACTCAGTAATTCATAGAACCACTGCAGGTGTCAGGGACTCAGGAGGTCTCTCTTGCTCACAGCAAGGGTCAACACTAAATTCAAAGCAGGTTACACAGGGTGTTATCCACTTGGGTCTTGAAAACATTCAAGGATGGAAGCAGCACAGCCACTCCAGTCAACTTTGCATCGTCAAAAAATTTCTCCTTGACTCCAGCCTGAACATCTCTTGTCCTGATTTATGCTGGTTGTCCTTCTTCCTCCTGCCATGTGCCACTGTGAAGGGCTTGGCTCCATCTTCTCATACACAGACTCTGTGAGCTGAGTGCTCTGTTGCATCTCTCAGGTCACTGAAACAGATATTAAAAAGAACAGGTCCTAGGACAGACCCCTGTGGTACCCCACCGCAGCAGCCTTTAAGACAGAAGAACATTCACAGCCCTCCCTGCATTCACAGATGTACGCATTTCACCATAGGAGGTAATCAGGTTGGTCAGGTGTAACTCACCGTTGGTCAGGCCATGCTGTTCCCAGTCACCTTGTTCTCCCCCACACGTTCAGAAATGTACTCCAGCAGGCTCCCTCCACAGTTTTCCAGGGACTGAAGAGAGGATGACTAGCCTTTACTTTCCCCATCCTCCTTTCCCTTTTTGCAGATTCGTATAACATACACTGGGAGCAACATTTGCCTTCTCGGTCATCTGGGTTCTTCCCTGATCTCCATGATCTTTCAGTGATGATAGACTGGTCTTGCAAGGACAGCAGCCAGCATTCTCAGCACCAGTGGATGCCATCCCTCTGGTCCCATGGCGTTGTATGGGCTAAGATTTCTCAAGAGACCCCGACTTGATTCTCTTCCACCACTGGAAGATCCTCTCCTCCTTGAACCCTGTCTCTAAGATCAGGAGCCTGGGAGACCTTCCTGGTGAACAGCAAGACAAAGGAGGCATTGACTACCTCATCCCCATCTGCATCAACTGTCACTAAATCTTCTACCCCACTCAGCATCAGGCCCACATTTTCCTTGTTCAGCCTTTTACTGCCCCTGTAGGAGTAGAAACTCTTCTTACTGCCCTTGACATCCCTTGCAAGTCTCAGCCTGAGGTAAGCTGTGGCCTTCCTGATGCCATCTCTGCATGCCTGAACCAATTTTCCAAGTCCCTCCCTTGCAGCCTGTCCCTGCTCCCAGCTGCCTTCTCAGTCTGGAGCTCAGTCTAGACAAGGCTGCCATTGATTACTGCATCCCCAAACCACACTTGCTATTTTTGTGAGAATTTGCTTCCAGTTTTGAAGTAAGAAAAAGTGTAAAGGCAGAGATTTCCTTCTGTGTTTAGATCTAAGGGCACGTTGTGACTCTTGAATTTCTGGTTTCTCATTGTACTGGGAAAGCACAGTGTCTTCAGCTTCTTACCTGTCTATTAACCCTGTCAGATATTCAAGATGGTATTTGGATGAGTGTTCACTTGTAAGTAGTGTTACTGAATCATGAGTTGCCAGGAGAGAGTATTTATAGCTGATGTTAATGTTTATAGAAGTGAAGAAACATGGGAAACTTTGCTTACACATGAAAAAAAAAAGGTTTAAAAAGTGTTTATTCTAGAAGGTAGAGTTTAACTCTGATATGATTACATGATGCTGTTGATATTCTGCAGGCCTGGGTAGATCCCTGGACATTTTTTCTAGGGCCACAGTGACCTTTACATGCTGTGTTTAATGGCAAATTAGAGAAAAAGAGACATTATTTGCATACACTGGTATAATGGATTAATCCATGTTTACATATATAATCTGTAAATCACTAGATAAGTGCCAAAAATCTGAGAAGAACAGATAATAATTCATGGCTTTGCAAAGTTCCTTTTCAAGGTAAACTGTCCTGTGCTGCTACTTGTTGTGTGATATTTTTATTTCCATTGTGTTGAAAGAAGGTATATTCAAGAAGGATATGCTCAAGCATTGAACAGATTAAAGGATTAAAGGATTTTCTGTGCTCTGTTGCCTTCCAACTTTTGGGGGAGTGAGTCCCTATAAACATTTTTTTTCAGTTCCTGGAGTTTTTGAGTATGTGGTGTTTGGACAGATAATTCATGTATTTTCATATACTCCTAGCCACTTATTTCTGTTAGCTACTCAGATACAGAGAATTGAATTAATTTCCATATGCACTGTTAACCATGTAAATACTGGAAATTGGACATTTTTGTTTACCCATTGATATCTATTAGGGCAGGGGGCTATTAGAAGATGACTCGGTATCTTTGAAAACTTGAAATATATTCTAATCAGGAGACCTGTGAGATACTGTGAAATCTACTGTGTAATGTTAAGTTGTATATAAAAATATAGTTTCTTGATTAGTGTTAGAACAGCTTCCTAAATCTTGCTTTGTCCTTCTGAGTTGTAGGTGGGCACAGGAATGTGAATAGGAATTTAAATTAAGTAATTTTTTTGTAGCAAGTCTTACTATGAGAGAGTGTAGAGTTGCATCATTACTGTGTAACCATAGCAACAAGATGATGAAATACCTCTTTCAACAGCTACTGATCCCAGCCACTATTATTTCTTATATTATTCCCGATGTTGGTATTTCTGAAAGCACTTTTTGCAGAATTTCTACTCTATGGGAAATCTTGAAAGCCTATTTTTCTTTGAATTGCAACAAGAACAAGTTGAACGCAAGTTGAAAATGTTGAAATTCTCTGCAAATTGGAAATGCTGTGTTTTGACGTGCCATATGTGGCAGTCTTTTCTCTCAGCCATACAACAAGTCTGAGTCAATAGTGTGGTTCTGTGACAACAACAGAAAAACAATAGTAAGTGATGGGAAAGATCTTATTTGGCTATTGGTGTGCGTGTGTGGCGGGGTGTTGGTCGTTCTTTCCATCCCAGAAACCAGCAATTCATTTCAAAGGCTTTCTCCATTTCATGACCTCGATGGAGATGACTCAGATGAGAATATTTCTGAAATTTCCCTTGGCAGGTTATTGCACAGTTTTATAGCCTGTCACCATAAACAATACTTTTGTGAACATGTTAAGCCCTTAAAAATATGTATTTGTTAAATTTTGTGTGCGCTAATGTGTGAGCCAATGTGAGTTCTGTAATAACTTGATGGCATAAAATGGACTTTCCCTAGGGCATGGCACTAGGGGGTGTTCTCATCCAGGGAGGGGCTGTTTGCAAACAAGTAGACAAGCGTCCTTGCACAATGAAACCCCTGCACACCGCAGGTGCAGTGATGGTGTTAGCTCTTGCTTCTCTGCCTTGAAAACAGCTTTTAGGAGATCAGAATAGCTGATGTTGCAGATGCTTAAATTTGGGGGTTCTTTATGCTACAGTTCTTGTGAGCAGGATTTTTCCTTTGTTCACAACCCATGGTTGATGTTTTGCTGTCACTTGCACGGCTGGTTTTGGTGGCACATTGAGGGATACACTAGCAGAGCGCCATAGTATAAGTGTGACCATATTGACTTGTATCTATTTATGGTTACTAATCAATGAATGACCCTTCTTCCATTAATCTGACTAATTATTAAATCTTTTTATACTTTAGGCTTTGCCAGTATACCTTGGCAAAATGTGTAGTTTTATAAGTTGCGTGGAAAAAGTAATCCTTTTGTTTTAAAATTGCATCAGGTAATTTGAACAGCTCTCAAGCTGGGTAGTGAGAAAGAGTGAATACTCCAGTGCTAGTCACCTTTCAAATGCCATCCGGTCACATCTGCGTCATGGATCAAGCCCTGGGCAACCTGGTCTGACCCCAGAGCTGACCTGCTTTGAGTAGGAGGTTGGACCAGAGGCCTCCTGAAGTCCCTTCCAGCTTGAATTTTCCTATGACCCTGTTTCTCCCACCAGTCCGCTCTCTTTCAAACATGTTATGTTATGTTATGTTATGTTATGTTATGTTATGTTATATCTCTCCTTCTGTAGCAGCTGTTCTGTATTTTTTGTCATCCTTGTCTTTCTGCCTTTCCTTTTATTTTTTTCAATCCTTTTTATGATGGGAGGGGAACTGGTAAAAAATCCAAGGGTCTCAGTTACTTGTATTACTTTTTCCATGGCACTTGTCTTCCACACAGATCTTTTGTCTACTCCTGCAGACTGGCTAGCAGCCAACATTGAGTTTGGGTCTCTTCAGGCAATGTCCTGAGTTTTGTTGTCATATTTGTGTCATGAGTGCAAGGCAAAACTGTGCTTATGAAAAGAAATTCAGTTGCCAAAACTTCGCTCTGAACGATTGTCCTGTTCTAATAGCACTCCTTCATGTAGACAGTGCTCATGTAGACAACTAACCTGGAGAACTGCACAGAGACAGACCGTATAATGGTGCCTGGAAGTAAATTACTTCAGGTCTCTAATGGCTTCTCCTGCATTTAAACTGATGATCTACCAAAGGAGGTTTTTTTTAATCTATCATCAGTTTCAAAAGTTATCCAGTCCTTGGTATTTCGTTTAGGGATTTAAGCTTATGAAGAAGCAGTTATAGATTATTCCATTTCAGCATGTGGGATGACTGCACAGATGCCACATAAATACCATTGAAATATGGTTTCCCATCAGGAGTGAGAGTAGGAATATTTGAATGGGTTTCAGACTTTAGATTCAGACTTGCCTTGTTCTGCTAAATTTGCTTACGCACACACCTAAGCTGTCTGTTGGACAGACCTGATGTCCTTTTCTGGTAAAAGAAAGAGTTTCAGGATTAATGATTCACAGAAGACAGATGAATCAGTTGTGAAAGTTAAAGTTTCTTTTAATTTAGGCTATTAATGTATGCAATGCATAGAAATGAAATGGGCCAGGAACAGTGGATTACATTTACATATGTCATTACATTACATTACATATGCAATCCACTATGCTACAGTCTTCAGGTGTCATTGTTAGAAGTCCTTTGGTGCTTGTTTGAATTTTAGTTTCATTTATAATGTGTACATAATCTGTATGATATACACTGTAATACAGTACTTCTCATTTAGGAAAGATGGTATTTCCAATAGGGATGGTAATGGGAAAAAGTATGGTAGACAAATTACATGAAGCCAGACAGCTACAATTAGTTCAGGTTACTAAAGGCTTTCTTTTTCATGGACTTGAAGGAAAAATACTGGTTTGTCCTATGCTAGGGCTCGCAGTCTCAGCCAAGTCTGGGTGCTGCTAAGTTAGCATTGCCTCTCAATGAGCAGAGAAGCAAATGGAAAAACAATTAGTCTGCATAGCTGCATTTTTCTGGAAGTCATACTTTTTTACCAACAATTGTCAGATGATGTCAGAGTCCAGGAATTAAAAAAAGAATTCATTGCTGCTGTTCCAAAATGCTGGAACAAGTGTGGTGTTACACCACTACTAAGGAGCTAGACAAAGAAAGACATGGTTATGAAAAGCTTTTCAAGCACCATAATACAACTCCTAGCTGTCTAAGCCTGCATACCTTTCACAGAGTCTTCCTAGCCTCCACTTTGCAGGTTCTGGCTGCAAACCAGAGTGATTTCACTTTATTAGAGGTCTCAGAGTTCTTCTGGCTTGCGATGATGTGATTACACTCTTAATACAAAATGCTTTAGTCTGGGTAGTTTCTTCCTGCCTGAGTGACAGCATTAATGCCTGAGAGGACAGAAACTTTTATCCTATTTAGTTATTCTACACATTCAAATCCCTCTGAAAGCCAGGAAAGTTGCTATTCCACATTATGTATGGAGGAATCATGAAATTTTCACCTTATTCTGTCACTACCAAGCAACCTAGTCTGTATTTCTCCTTCCTATGCTTTAGTGTAAGTCAGTCACAGACAATTGAGGCAGCCATAGGAAGCTTTACGATTTCAGACAATTTAGGAAGATTTTCCAGAAATCAAAGGGCTTTAGACATCCGAGATGCTCTGAATCATCCTTTGTAGGTGCACAGCTCCGTCCACTCACTACATTTGGGAGAAAAGGTTCTTTTTTGGCTTTTCTGAGTCACAGCTCAGTCGGATTCCCAAAGCAGCAGCAGGAGGAGGATCAGATGGGAGGTGGACTGTGGGTTTGCCTCCTTCCTTGGGGAGGAAAAATTCCTGGGGTTTGTCAAAAGGAACCCCACTGGCCCTGACTTCTTGTGGGAACTCAGCAGCCAGCAGCGCAAAGCAGCCCCAAACAGGGCACAAAACCTTTCTCTTATTGGAGGTGGACTCTAACGATCAGTAGAGACTCTCACAACCCATTGGTATAACTCAAGGATGAACACATTTTTTCCGGTCGAGGGTTCTTCCAGCCCCGTACCCACCTCCTGCAGTGGTGCCTGGGGAAGAACAGCACAAGCCATTTCCCCCCAGCCTGATGTGGTTTCCCACCAGTAACCTGTAATTAATTTTTCCAGGTACTTAGACAGCTCCCCATGTAACACTTCCAGCTTTATTCTACAGCTCAGAAGGTAACAAACATCTCCTTACCAGCCTTTCCACAAACCTCTTTCTAATCCTCAGTGTTCCCTTATGCCCTATCTTGGAGCACGGTGTCTCCAAAACTGTGGGTTTTCTTACTGCACTCTTCTAGCATGTCTCACTCAGCTGGTTTGCCAGTTAGCTGCAAAGAGCTCCTGCTGATGGAAATGGGGAGCTCCTGGACCTCAGTGGGATGAAGGGTTCTTCCAGATGTTCTCTGCAGCTGGAAAATCTTTTGTGCTCATAGGAGAGTGACTGCAACACTCGGGGTCCCTCACGTGGTTTTTATCTGAAAGAGGTTTGGTTAATCTGTGCCAGAAACGCATCTGTTAAAAAGATACGTTGGCCTTTGCCTTTGAATCCTTTGTCAATCATCTTGGTTGTGAGCTTGGAGCAGAGTGAGTCCCATACGCTCAGCACTCAAGCATGAAACTGCTTTGTGGGGCATTGCAGACACCTTCAGGATTCAAACACCACTTAGAACACATAATCTGGGGTGTTTTTTCCCCACTGTTGGGAGAGGCATTTCTGAATTGTTTCCTTATGGCCTTCATGGTCCAACTTTCCTGGCCAGAGCTGAGCCGTCATCTTCTGGAGGGAAACGTCTTTGGTAGAGCAATCAAAACAAAGGGCTCTTCAGTAAAAGGGAAAGAAAAACAAAATAAAAAGCAGGGGAAAGAGCTGGAAAGCAGAGGTGGTGGAGGGAGGGCGGGAAGCGTGGCCCCACCGCGGCCTCGCAGACGTGCTGGGTGAGCACGCCTGCCGCAGGGGCTGCCCTCAGATGCAGCCAGAGGTCCACGTCATATCTACCGCTCCTTCCTGCCCCCGGATGAGCATAACGTCAGGCTCCTTGCACAGCTGGGAGTCTGGACAGCAAGTGCTGTCCACTGATGGCTGCTCATGCTAGGTGCCTGTTTGTCCAACTTCATGCTATGCCTCCTCTGTTTCTTCCCGGACCCTTCCATTGCCATCATTCCTTTGCTCTCACCATCTCCTTTTGTCTCCTCTTCCTATGTCATCTCTTCATCACTCCCTTTCTCCGCTTCCTTCCATTACCCCATCACCTCCCTTTGCTCCATCTTCGACTCTGCCTCCTTGTGATGTTTTTTTTTTTCCTACACAAGGAAAGTAATGCACCACAGTGCTGATGTTTTGCTTCTCTGCTGTGTTGTGTCTTCCTGAAAAGGAAGCCCTTGACATGAGGGTCTGTGTTGGTTCTTTTGTTTCTGGGCCACAAAAGCTGCTCCCTGTGGAGGGCTCTGGGCACCATGACAATATAAATAGTGATAATTAATGGAGCACTGCATGTACGGAAGAAGTGGGAGAACTGACGACATGGGGCTGACATTTGGGAACATATGCGGCCATTAACGAAAGGCTGCTGAGATGTTTCTCCAGCAATTGCGGAAGCACTTACCGCTTCAGACTGGTGTAAACTCCCAGGAGTTACCCATTAACACAGAAGCAAGGCACAGAGCTACAGGTATTCAAATATAGACGAAATCTGTGCATAAGCAAGTTTAATGAATGATAGCCACAGATGGAAGTAAACACTTTAGGCCAGGTCCTTGCAAGGTCTGCCCAAATGCCGTTGGCCAAAGTAAACACCAGCCAAGGCCTTAAGGACTCTAAATTGTTTTTCCGTACAGCAATGTCTATCAACATATGTCTGTTGCCAGTATGTGACGAACAAGTTCACAATGCAATACCCTTTCCCATATCTTTCTTTCAAAACTTCCCCACCTGAAAAGAGGTATTTCTGGGCTTTTTCCAGCATACTGCGGTGACATGCATTGATGCACCACCAAGTGTGCTTGTGGCACTCTTCAAATGACACTGAGCCAAGCAGTGAAAGCTGGCCATTAAGATGTGTGTCTGCTCTGCACAGCCTTTACAGGAAACTTCTTGAGGTCACTGTGCCTGCAGAGAGCTCTGCTAGAGGAAAGGGGAGTGAGGAGATGCAGGGGAATAGCAGGAGGGAGCAGGGAACTCTTCCACCCACATCCCGGATCTGCCTCCCTTCTCCAGGCTCCTGGAGTAGCAGTCAAAACCCAATGCATTTAATTTAAATGTACACAACACAGTTAGGCTGTCAGTGCACTGTCCTGCTGCAATGACACCCGAGATCAGCCCCACTGCTATTAGGCAGCAGCAGGTCTTTTATTTCTGGTTCTCCCCATCTTCCCTGGTGCCCATGTGTCCATTGCCTAACCCCTGGGTGATACGCTTAACTTGGTGTCCTGTATGGATGTCCTTTGAGAGGTGCACAGAAGGTGTCAGGGATTTCCTTACATTTTGGACATGCTGGGGTGACCTTCTCACGTATGTTGTAACACCGTGCTGTTCCTACCACTGACACCGTAGCATTGCTGTTGCTCTGTGGTGGTATCCCCAAGGAACATGGCATCACATAAAGGGTTTTTTTGGGTTTATATTCCCAAGTTTCTTGTAACTCTGAGATAATTTCCAACTGCGTGGGCAGCCTGAGTCTCCATTTTCTGTGGAACAAAAGGCTATCTGGTTTCCGGCATGGGGGCAGCTCTGCGTCTGAGCTTTGCTCTGTGACTGCACGGTTCGGGTCCATGATCAGCCTGATCCCCTGGCACTTGAGCACTCTGATTTCCACCAGCCTCTGGGAACGAGGGGGAGGAGGGAGATGTGATGGCATGCCAAAGCTTGCACTCCTCGCGACCTGCTCCTGTGCACCCTGAAGTGCGTCAGATACACCACAAATGGCTAAAATGAGTTTGGTATGAACAGTTGTCTGGTTGGTTACTATATCTTCAAAAGCCTACGTAAGAAAGGCTAGCATAATAGCCTAGAACAAACAAATAGTTTTTTTTCCCCTAGCCAATTTAAATATATTCGTTTTGCTTCCCAGATGTACTGTTGCTGTGCTGCCAGCATGACTTTTTCTGCTTGACAATGACTCTGCATATAGGGTGAATTTTAAAAACTTTCTCCTTGTCCCAGTTCACTTGAGGGCAGTATCTCTAGCCTTTCTTTAGGCTTCCATCCCCCAAAAAACTTATACTTAACTTTTTAAGCATCTTTTTTTCTGTGATAATTTAAGAAACATCATTCAAGTGGTGCAATCATATTTTGGCCAGGGTGCTTCTTTTTAGAGTGTAATGAGCCTGGGAGTACACTGTCCTGTCCAGACGATGCTATCTCAGCCAACTGGCCCCAGTTACAGGCCCTCCTTGTACGACACTCATAGCCTCTTTTTGTTGACAAAAAATTTCCCTGACCTCTGGCAAACTGGTGGGAGCACTGCTTTGCTCCGGACTCCGCTCTTTGGTCCTTCTGTTCAAAAGGCAGGTTTCCCCATGGGAGGTGGGCGAGGCAGGTTTGGCAACCTGCCGAATTCCCCTGCTCCCTCCCACCCTCCAGCAGATCATGAAGGGCAGAAAAGGGAGGGGAAAGCCAGGATATAGCAGGTGGGTCTTGAAGACCTACAAGATGGGGTAGTTCCTTCTAGGAAAGAAAGGCTCCAGGTGTAAATACTGGCATGAGAAAGGCAAGTCTGGTCACCAGAAGAATAAAGGCAACGTTTGGCCACTTGCCTCCTGTCTTCTGGACTTGACTGGCAACTAACCACATTATAATTGGGGGGATGGAGAGATTGTGAGAGGTTCACCGACAACCAGTGACTCTCCGGAGCATTTCAGCAAGGGACAATCAGTCGATCCTTGCATCTTTTCTATTATTGTAATGTCTCATTAGCTTTCTGATCCAAAATCAGTGTTCATGCTGTACTCTATATTTTGCTTTTCCAGGAAAGCCGCTTTTGCAGACAAATTCCTTTCTGTGAAGTACAAGGCCGATTATGAAGTGAGAAAACGTTTGCATGGACTAGCAGTAGGCAGGAAAAGATTTGTCATCCTACAAAAATTCTCCCATTTTATGGTGGAAGAGAAATGGAAACTTAAAGTTGTATTTTTTTAAAATGAAAAACCAAGTAAGGAATAGGTGGGGAAAGAGTGATCCTGCAACAGTGAATTTATTGGTAGTTAACGTACTTACCTGGAGGATTAAGGCATTGCAAAAGCTTATCCTGAGCACTTGTTCGAGAGTCTCTGCGAGAGGGTAAACCTCTGCACTATCTATCAGTGGAGGAGGGGGAAGGGCTCAGCTGTGTTTTGACCAAGAAATTCCTTGCTAGACCTGAGAAATGTTTCCCAAGGACGGTTTAGTTGAACTTGGCCTGTTTCCATAAAAATATTACTTTCCAACAGAAGACAGATTTGTTCAAAAATTTCCACCGGGCTCAAATGGAGACGCTTCCTTGCTTCCCAGAATACGAAAGAAGTGAAAACAACGTCATCTTTTCGGGGAGGGGAGAGTCTTCCAGTTCTGAATGAATGTGGCTCCACATGTCCACTCCTTACTCATCATGAGTCCACTCAATACGCTTAAAATTATTAAGCAAAATAAACTCCCTGTTAAAGATGCTTTTGTTTGAGATCAGGAAAAGTCCAGGACCCAGCCTGAAAAAGGTTACGAGTGACTTTCTGCAGTGCTCGCGGTGGCCCGTGATGTCTGAAAAGAACCACTTTATTATTGTGTCTGCAAACAGTGCTTTTTTGTTTAAGGACTATGTTGATGGGAGGGTTAAAAATCGGCTAGCTATGTAGGGACTTTATAAGTAGATTTGGAATACGTTTAAAAAAAAAAAGAAATTGAGAGTAAAATACCATGTTGCTTATAGAGATGTTAAACTCAACCAAAGCAACGTTAGCACTGCCCTTTCATGGATTTTTCCTATTGTGCCCCCCTGTTATTATTAATATATTTATTTTAAAACTGGTTTCATTTGACCTGTTTTGACTTCTGATATCACTGTGAAGTAGGGCTGAAGCTGTTTATTGCCTAATATGCATTTCTTTCTTTATTTTAATAGGTTCATATTTCTTTCAAACATTAACTTTACTTTTATTCATTGCAATGTTCCTATGTTATACTCTATTCTAAATTAAAATTGATCTTTTTCTTATATTCTTGTGTAAGCACTAAACAAGAAGCTTAAAAGAAATCTTATTATATGCTGCTCTGAAGTATTTTAAATTATGAAGATTAAAAATTGGAAGATGTTTATTATAACTTCTACAACTAGATTCAGAGATGCACTCCAGTTTTTACCTAAAAAGCAATAAACACAGTTAAACTGGTTTTGCAACTGATTTTTGTTTTGCCAGGGCAGTGAATAGCCCTAAATATAGCATATAAATTAAACTGATTTCTTCTGCTGCTTGTCCTTGGTGTGTTGCTGCATTCCCTGAATGTGAATGCATGCTCCTGCCTGTGGGATAGAATGTCTTTAGGATGCAGGCATGTACACACACGCATGCATATGTGTACACACATTATCTTTGATATCTGCTGAGGAGCTCTGGATGAATGGGCAGCTTTTACAGAGGTAATTTTTGTAGTTCTGGTTTAAACCTGGAAGTTTATCATCTGTAGTTGATCTGTCTTTATCCATTAGGAATGGTCATCATATTCCTTCTTGGAAATAGGTCTGAAGACAGGAACTACCTTTAGGGCAGGGTAGTAGTTTTATAGTAGAAATGAAGGTACCCATAATGGTGAGACACACCTTAGTCAAACCCGTCATGGACTGAAGATCTGGTGTCTGACCCCAGAGCTGCTCCTGGTTTGCACCAGAGAATGGACCAGAGAGCTCCAGAGTTCCCTTCCAGCCCAAGTTATCCTGCGATTCTACCATTGCTAGTTGCGTTCATTGCTTATTGTATCACAAATCACACATAAAGCTTTTGCACAAATCACAGCTAGCTGCAATACCTACATACCACAAAAATAATCTGATAACATTTGCTGGTATATGAAATCTAAGCAGTTATTCTGGTAAGTGAACATTAGCATGAGTTTTTTCTTTCAGGCAGGCACATGCAAAATGCATACCTTCTAAATAACAAGAATATGCCATGTACAAAGGAGGTGCTGCATGGCTATTAGCACTTCAAATAGAAGTTGAGTTGCTAGACAGCTTTCCATTATTCAGGAAGGATGTCTTCCCACTTTGCAGTAAAGAGAAGAAAAATCTTCTTTTTTCTACTTCACTACTATTGTAGGAAACCCATCCTGGTCCCTTTGCCTGACTGATACCAAGGTCTTTTGCATTGTGCTGTGAGCTTTGCAGATTGAGGTAGCAAGCCCAAAGCCTGGATCCCTGCAGAAGACTCCAGCTGAACACCTTCACATACTGATAATAAATGTGACTTGGCTATTGTTAGAACAATCTAGATCGTACCAGCTTTGTCTGGAAAAAGTGGGCTGCAAATCCAAATTGCCACATTGCTTATGTCAAGCAGTAAGCTTGTATCAGTGGGACAGTGCTGAATAAAAAACTATGTTCAACCTTGGCTTCAGTCCCTGCCTGGTTGTCAAATTTCTATAGATTGTCTCCTCCCCATAGAGGAGAACAAAAACTGGAACAGTTATGCACTGCAGCTAAAAGCAGAAAATGCAAGTTTTTAGCTAGATTTAGATTGGTAAAAACCGGCTAAATAAAATAAGCTAAAAAGCAAAATGTTCAGAAAAATTGACTTTTATGCAACTCATTTTTCAAGTAAATGCCCTTTACTTCTCATCATCTTAGAGTCTGTGCCCTAAGGATTATGAGAAACAGGGAGTGCAGTAGGGAAACAAGGAGGGGATTTTGTTAAGGAACTGAAAGCGTGCAATCATTAAACACTCTTTGATTAAATGTCAATAGTGGAGTAAGGAGAACTTGACCCGATTTGAGGAGGATTGAGCATGGCTGTGAACTGGAAGGTGGGGTTGGCTTTGTGCAAGTCACTCCAATCTAGACTAGCCTAAAATCTGATGAGGGATTGCTCTGTCAAAGCTTTATTCAAGTGGGTGCATTTATGGCCATTTAATAATAAGGAATCTTATTTATAATCTCCCATGTTACCTACCCATTCATGTGTTGAATCATAAGTAATGTAACTTATTTTTTAAAGGAAGGACCTTCCTGTGAAAATGGAGCTAAAGGCAAATAAATAAACATTTTATTAGTCACTCAAGAAAATTTACATCTTTTTCTGACTTCCAGTTCCTCCAGTAAATTTTATAGTTATTGAGAATGAGTGAGCAGATTTAATGTGATGTGGAGTAGTACATCCTTCTCTCAAATTTTTTTCTCAGACCAACCGTTATGAAAGTGCTGAAGCAAATAGTTCCTCAGTCTATCTTCTGGTTCCTGGTATGTAAGTGAAGAAGAAAAAAAATTTCTGTATTAGAGCTGGTCTTGTATTATCTCACTATGACTGAAAGCAGAAGTGACAGAAATCTCATGGGAACCTTTTCTAGTGAGCTTCCCTGTCCATTTTTGCAAAGTCAGGAGGTGCAGATAAGCTCTTCAGTTTTTCAGAACTCAGTTTTAAATCTGATACACAGTTACAGAAGAGTTTTTTCAAATTGCTTCATAGTACTAAGCGTCCCAAGGTGCTGGTTTATGTTGAATGATGCCTGCAGATTTTTCAGTTCCCTAACAAATTACATAGGAAAATGGCTTTGTACCTGTCTTTCCCTTGCATCCCACTGAAGATGGAGACTGGAAAGTACCACTAAAGTAGCTGCCCCTTGTTCCTGGGAAAGTACATAAACTTTGCAAATGATGTTTGCAGCAGAACAACGTTACTCAAATCCTGTGTGCAGCTTCACCAATGCCAAATTTGATGTGATTGATAGCTAAAGTCACTGTAGACCTGACTATCGAATAAGCAAATATTTAAGATGGTAGTAAATGTTCACTTGTTTGCATAGAAGGTTTAAAGGGAGTTGTAAGAAATATTTGCAACCAAGGGTGGCTGAGGAAGTGACTTTAAAGAGGAAATCGACTTCCTAAAAACTGAGGAACCTTGGGGATTTTAAGTCTCTATTCACAAAGCCTTCCTATGAGAAATGGTTTACTTTTGCTGTTGCTTTTAAAAATTAGTCTATGAAACACTACTGATCTTGGCTTACTGGTAAACCATTGCCTGCTCTTGTTTTTTCTATATCTTATTTAAAGTGATATTTTAAGTGAAAAGCCTTACAGATTTGGCACCTACTTACTAGAAGTGATGCAGAGCACTTGCTGGCACTCTGGGGGAGCCCTGGACTTCAATATCAAACAGAAGATCTTTCTGAGGTGGTTTCAGAAGTGCCAAAGAGTTGCAGAAACCAAAACCCTGGGCTCTGCTAAAGCAGAGTTGCTTTTCAAAGTCTCATCTCTCGTTAAATGTTCCGATGTTTGTTTTATAGTTATGGGAGACGCTAACTTGGTCTTCACGCAGGGTATTCATATGCTCCTTAAATTTTCCTCAAAATGATGCAAGTATCCTTTTTCTTTCTTCGGACTGAGGAAGAACATGTGGAAACTTCAGTATAGTGTTTTATCCATCTCTGTCTCCTGAGCAGGAGAGCTTTTATAATTGAATGAAAAATGTATCTGATACAGAGTGAAGATTATTGAGAGCATCCAAGCTTACTTATTATACAGTAATGTCAGCTTGCTTTTGGGATGATTTTATATATTTTGCTTGATCTGTAAAAGGACTTCCATTTCATGGTCAAGTTGGGAAATCTTTTGTTTACCATTAAGACTGGGTCAGTTATGATGACAAACATGGAAACATTTCACCTAGCAAACAGTGACAAGAAGTTGGTTTTATTGTTCCAGGGCCAGAAATAAGTCCTGACTTTGTCTGAAGTTCCACCAATTTATTGGACACTGAGAAAATTCAGTATATTTCTAATTTTCTGCTTTCACTGAAATTCTCTGTGCTATAAAAATCTCAGCCCTGATTTACTTGGAATAGTCTCTACTTCCCTGCCTCATTCAACATAATACCTTTTCAACAGCTTCTCTAAGATGTGATTGGATCATCTCATGTTACATCACAGCCTTATGTAAGAACTAGTATTTCACAGCTGAGCAAGCTCAACGCAGTATTGTTTTAATTATTACCTATGACTGCTACTTAGCAACTCTGCCATTATTTGTTAGGCAGGATTAATTAATATTGTCTAGGCAACAGGCGCGAAAGCCACAACTGAAAGGCTATCAAGTTGTATCAGTTCTCAGGGTAAGGTTTTGAAGGTGCTGGAGAACATATCTGGAGTCAGTGTTGCAGCCTTTAGCCATGTTTTGTTGCTCTGTCATAGTTCACGGAAGCTTTTCAGGGCTTAAAATCATACTGAACAATTGATGCTTTTGCAGTCTCGCACAGCTGGGTTTTTATGCCAAAGCTGTGTTGCTTCTTGGGGTCTTGGTCTCACCTCCCATCTCTGTAGACCTGCCAGCACAAATTCAGAAATATCCTTATTAGCATCCATATGTTATGTCGTTACACTAAAGCCAGTATGACTTGCACAATGTTTCCTTGATGAATGCTTATGAAAATATTTTCTTTGGGTAGATCTTCATGGTATGGAAAAAAGCAAGATGAGATGACATGCTGTTTGGGGAACATGCCTTCTCTAACTGCCACCCGGCTGCTCCGTGGTGCTCAGTGTGATGGGCATTGCTTTCACTTTTTTGCCCATTTCGGGGTGTGCGTGTTTAAAAAGTTTCCTGTGCTCTCATAGAAAAGTCTACCACAAATGCAGTCCTTTTGTGGAAAATGAATGGGTGTTAAAATTACCTGTCAGCAGGGCAGGTTTGAACAAGGATGCTTGCACACACCTATATCCACTACTGTGTAAGCCTGAAGTAATGAGCTACACCTGGTTACCGCGAAAAAATAAAGTGCAGAGCAAGAATGCATTTCCCGCAGGATCCTCCTTTACTTTTTGTGAGTATTTTTTGTTTTATCCTGAGACAGAAGCATGAACTACTACTTTGCTACTGTAGTAAGTAAAGATCTGAGTCACTTGCAAGCAGGATGCTCCTAGTTACGTGAGACTGTATTTTCCCAGGGCCCTTGTGGTAACAGCTCCTAATTAACAGAAAAAAAGAATATTAGGTTTACAGTTGATTAGAAGTTGCAATGTATTTTCAACTTTCTGTAGACGTGCCCTGCAATGGCCTAGATCCTCAGCTGGTATGCAGTCAGCTGGTTTGAAAGTAGATGCTTTGAACATTATTTGCCTTCTTCCCCCATATTTGGGAGTTCTGTGCTTTGCTTTCTATCTGGTGGCTAATACCCACTGGATAAAATGGCTTGGTTTGCCCAGAACTGAGGACAAGCAACCAGCATGTGTCAAACCTTGAGTGCTTTGTACCCTGCCCTCTCCTGATGGTAAACTAGTGAGTTCTCACAAGCTTTAATGTCCTCTCTCTTGGAGCTTGGGTTCTCAGCTCCCAACTTGACCAGGCCACCTCTGACAGTCTGGTTTCTCAAGCTTTAGCATGGCTGTAAGTGACTGCTGAGATTTTCAGTGTGGTCTCAGGATTTTCAGCCAAGAAAATCCCAGAAAAGAAAATTTGTGAACTTCCTGTGCTACCTTTTTTCCTTCTCACTTTCTTGACATCTGGTTTCTTGTTTGTCTCGCTCCTGAATGGCAGAGGAGGAACGTAGTGGTTGGGGTTTTTTGTGTGTTTGTTTTGGTCAGTCTCTTGCCAATATTAATGAAAATGTCTGGATTTACAGAGTAAGTAAGCTCAGGAGTCACAGACTTTATACTAATTTTAAAAAATAAGTATCAGAGGAAAAAAAGTGCATTTGAAACCAATCATGTTGCCTCTCAGCATAATGTTACTTCCAAACTGAAACTCCATATTGGAGGAAGAGGAGCACTCAGCACTTTCCAAGGAGAGTTTTTTCTGTATGTTTTTTCTTTATGATGCTGCTGCATTTCTGCTTTGCGTGGCTTTTTTCATGCCTTTTAGCAAAAAGGTTAGGATCTCTCCCTTCACCTCCTTTTCCATATTTAGAGTATATAGCTACAGCCTGCTCCTTTCTATCCTATATATATATTCTTACAACTTGCAGGTTTTTTCCTTTCTGGTCTTCTAAAGGAAACAGGAGGTCTTTGCAATAAGGTTTTCCAGAGCTCTTCACCTATTTCAGTGGCTGTGAACAGGCAAGGAACAAGTGATGTGTCCATTCCCCTCTACCCAGGTTTCCTCTCTCCTTCCTACCCTTCCTGCAGCTTGGTCAAACTACCTGTTGACTTTTCTGGGTTGATGCCGATAGCCAAAGGAGTATTTTCTTGCAAAGCAGAAGCCACTTGTGATAGAAATGTCTCCTGGAATCTGGGTAAAGCAGCTGCCTTGGGAGCATTAGTGCTGCAGCGTAAAGGTCAGCGCACCTCCAGCAAGTGTATCAGAAGTAATAAACCTGGTCAGATGCCCGCAGGGCTCCGACTCAGCGCCCATAAAGACCTCTTATGCAGTGAGCAAGTGAGCAAATGACGTACAGCAAAAGACCTCGGTAAAGGTGATGGTGTACGGTGACCTGCTCCCATAGCACAGACCGCTTGTGCTCCTTGATGGACCTCCCTCCAAGGGTATGACTTAAACACTGAGCCCCGCTCCTTTACTGCATTGCCTTGGGTGAAACAGTTATCTCAACCCAGGCTGGAGAGCAAGTATTTCGCAGGGCACGTTTCCTCTGAAGAACATTCTTGCCTTTTGTATCATCAGGACATGCCCCTGCTCAGAGGGAAGGAGGAGCTCTGCCATGATCAAGCTATCTATCTCATGCATCCTGTGCCAAATCCATCCAGACTGGCCCTTCCCTAATTAGGGCAGCAGTCACTCGAAACACCTTCACCACGGATGACCTCACTGCTGCCTTCTCACTGCTGGGCCTCCCTGCACAGTGCCTCACCATCCTGGCGGCAGTGGCCAAGCCTGTCCTCCTCCAGCTGAAGTGACCAGCCTTGCCTTCACTTGCTCCCTCGCTTAACTTTCCCTCAAAACAGAAATGTCAGACATTAATTAACTTGTAGAGTGAATGAGTTGATGGATTATTAAAGAAAAAAACCCCTCACATGGCTCATAGACGGTCTGCATGTGCCTCCATTCACCCACAGACTCTGCATGTGCCCAGGAGAGGAACTGGAGTGATGGTCTTGGAAGAGTCCTCAGGACGTGGCATTTTGGGGGCTGAAGATGGCCGCTGAAGTGATGAGGACTGAGTTTTAAGTTGAGGAGAGCTGCGGGAGATGTTTAGGTGCCTGGGTACAATAGGATTGCAAGGGAACTGCACACTGGTGGAGATGGAGAGGAGCTACACAGCAGAGGCAGGAGGACTGTCATATTCTCAGGGCTGGAGGGCCGTTGGGGTTTGGGTCACCAGGATGAGCTGTGGGTCACCAGGATGAGCTTTGGACCAAAGAGGATTTTGGGTAGTTGGAAGGAAGGTGACTCTGGGTACAGGACTGCATTGGAGACAGAAGAGTGCTTGAGGTGACATTTGGTCAGTGGCTGCATGGAGGTGGTAGGAGTCAACTGAGGCAATACAGGGTGCATAATCGCCTTGGTTGTCTCCTTCACAGTTTCCCCTTGTTTCTTATCAGAGATGAGAACATAGGGAAGAGGCTGGGTGGCCTCAGAGGTACTCCTTGTAGGAGAGGAACACAATCCTGCCTGTTTTTACTAGGCTCTTGTCCTAGCCCCACTGCCCACCTTTCCAGCTTGCATCACTCTTTGCAAAGTTAGTCAATAACTGTGATGACGATAAGAAATCAGGACCCTTGTGCAAAGGGAAGGCGGTTAATGAAGAAGGGGCTGTCACAGCTTCAGAGTTTGCTGTCTGACAACAGGGACAAGCTACCACTGCAGAAAACATGCTCAAGTGCAAAGGCCTCAGCTAGTGGTTGCTTGTATCCCAAAGCAGTTTCCCCTTCTGGAGTATGCTAAGCTTGAAGAGAAACACCTATGGACTGTTCTTGCTTGGGAAAGTCTGAGCACTCAAGAGCCACGAAGGGAGGTTGGTTGCACCAATGTGGTGGTGTGCAACTCCAGTGTTGTACTTCCCCTCTAAAGCACCTGGGTACTTAGGGGATAGCACTGCTGACATCTTTACTATGATGAACAGCAGCTGGCTTCTCTAGGGGTGTCATAGCAAGATCCCTTTTCGCCAGTGACTAAAGGGGAAAAAAATAACCATATTTGGATGACTGAAGTTACAGGCATCTTGGGTCTGATATGTGAGAGAATTTAACACTGTTAGTAATTACCTGGAAATCTCTAATCTTAAGCGGCCAAGCAGATGAAAGAAGTGTTTCATACTAGAAATTGCTAAAGGAAATCACAAACAAATGAGTCCACACAGGTAATATTTTCAATTTATTTATATAAACAACTGCATTTTAAAAACATTCTTGTCCTACAAAAATAAAGTGAAAAACAATTCACAGAATTTTAAATAAATAATCTCAAACATACACATTTATCATGAGCAACTTGAACCCAGCCAAACCCAGCAGGTTGGGTAACAGGTAAGTGACTGTTGAAATGTGGCTGCAGAGTACAAAATGCAGAGTGAACAGGATTCCTTTCTGAAGTGGCTTATAACTCAACTCAAATGACATGGTCTGAGGAATTCCTCTTTACCTACCCCAAAATAACTAGATCTGTCTAGACTTGTCTCCCTTTGACTCTAAGCCAAACACTTTTCCTTGTTAATGGCAGAAGGGTGCTCTGAAGAAGTGCGTTCCAAAGATGGATCTGAATGACAATTACATGTTTAACAAGTGTCCAAGCAGTTTTCACTTATTATCATATACAGTACAAGGTTACTGAAGTATTTCCGTTCTTCATGTTTTGAATAGAAAAAGGAAAACAAATGCCCTTCTTTATCCCGAAGCATTCATGCCAAAGACCACCTCAAATCAATCACTGGCATTGATCACTAGATGAGATCTTGATTCAGCTATTCACACTAACAATTACAAACTTACACAGCATAAGGTAATTGACATCTCTAAACAAATCAAGAGAAAAAGAAGTCACAGTCAAACTATACCACTGCCATAGCTGTTACAATGCACGAGCCTCTACAGATGTTTGAGAGATTCAGATGAAATAGAAAACTCAAGTCCTTTTCCACAAGTAGTCAAGGAATTTTGGGCAGGGACACAGAGTATCAGGTTGCTGCTCTATTCCCGTCTGAAGTGACTTTCTTTTTACCTATAGTTCCCCAGCTGTTTTTATGGGAAGATCATCTTCTACATTTCCTCTCTAGAAATTAAAAAAAGATACCCTTGTATGCAAAGTTTAAAGTACTGGTACAAGATCCTGTGTAACTTCTTATGTGCCCAGATGAGACTAGATATTTTAGCACTGATCAGGACAAATACGTCTAGGAGATTTTGTGCTAGTTAGCCAGTTTTAATTAAGCTTAAGCCACTTACTCAAAATGCCTCTGTTTATAAGTTATAAACAAAACATTATCCCTCCTCCCCGCAATAAATAGAACTAAATCACAAGTATGGCTTGCATACATAGACATAAGCTACCTTCAAGTCTTGGTGCCTTGATGTTTTGCTAGATCCATTCTGTATTTGTTTCTCTGCTGTATATGTTTACACAGCTTCTCAGTTTTCACTATCCCCCAATAACATCTGTTTTGGGTACACAAAGCTATACTACAGTCACATCCTTAACTAAAGCTATACCGCCCATTTGTTCTTAAAAAGACAGAGATTAAAGTTATATAATCAATTAGACCAGAGAACTACAGCTATGAAAAGAATACCAATACTTTGGACTAAGTTAAAGACCTCCCCAAACTTGCACAATAAAACACCTGTATCAAAATACAAGCAGCCTTGTATTGCAGCCTGAGAGTCAGTTATTTCTAAGCTCAGTACCTTATCATCCTCTTACACAAATAATACTTCTGCAACATATGCTTCAAGAACAAGTAGGATCCAAGAGACATTCTATTTTCTTTAAAATAATTAAATTAAAAAAAAAAGTGTAATGCCACATGAAAGTAGATTTACACATAAAAATAAACATATAAGTTACTATACAAAGTGCCTTATTTGCAATAAGGGAGAGGTAGTATCAACAATAAATGCAATGCATTTTCTGACTTAACATAAATAAGTGAGTCTCAAGTATATGTACTTTCTGTTAATCTTGGAGTGCTCATACTGAATTCATAATCTTTTCTGGCAGTTTTCATTAAGTCAAATTTTTCTTCTACTTTTAGTTCAATGGTCTGCTTTCAAGTTTAAGAAGTTGCTGAGGCAATAACTGATTTTGTAGTGTTATGTGACCTATCAAGTGAAAAGACAAAAACCCACCAACACCCTTTGTCAAGTATTAAAACAACATAAAAAAAGTTGGAACCTCTGTCCACTTTGGAATACATAGTTCTGTTACAGAAGATTTTAAACAAGGGATTCACCACTGTAGAGCTCCAACACAGAAAATCCCTTTTGTAAATGGAAGCCTTACCTGAGTAAGGAATCTAGGGCAACCCCCACAAAAGAAGATGCTCAAGTTTTTTTGTTTTTAAACACTTTAAGCCATAAATAGAATAAATTATATAGTTAAATAAATAGATGGATTTTTACAACTCAGCAGATCGCTCTTTCAGTAGTAGTGTGGGGTTGATATCTTCCATTGCTGTTTTTGAGGTACTAACATTAATAGTTGCCTCTGTGGGTTCTGGATTTAAGATGTGGAAAGCAGTGAAAGGACAGCCTTTCACGTTGTTGCAGATGAGCTTCTGTAAGGAGGCAGTATTGATTATTTCAAAGCCCACTTTTCCACCAAAGGTGCTAGGCTTCCAGTACTCAGGGGAGCAGATAGCATTTCCCATCAGTCCTTTCAGAGAGAACGGTGCTCCAATCTCCACCATTGTTTCACCAAAGATGGCACCTGGTCGTGGCTTTTCTACGAGAAGGCCTGGGTACAGCTCCATAGCATCAATGTCGCCATAAAGCTCTTCCAGTTCAGCTGCCATTTCTTTTTCTCCTGTAATTATTGATGAGAAAAACCATAAGTAAAAAAATCCTATTTTCATTGCAAGACTATCTTGTTCAAGTTCAGTGATAGCACTGCAGGACTCTGTCAGCCATTTTAATAAAAAGGCCCTTGTTTGTCAGAAAGGATGAAAACTGTTACCTGTAAGTTCTTCAAATGATTTGAATGGTTTCAACATGAAGCGTTTCCTGTATTCATTCAAGGACTGGTATCTCATTTGTCTGCTTTGGTCAATTGAAGCCTTTGCTACTTTCTGTACTGCAGCAGGAACGTTTTTCCCACCAGCGACCTATTTAATAGAGATGAAAAGTAGTAAGATCTCTCAATAAGAGTCATGAGGAAGTTGTAACTTTATGGTATATGATTAGTTTTGGATAGCTTTATTCTACCCACAGTTTATGTCTCTGTTGGTTCACTAGCAACTTGAGAAAGTACCTACCCTGCCAGCACTTTGCTTGGAGAAAGACTTCACCATATGGGAAAGGCCATGTTCCAGCATTATAGAGTTGTTGTAGAGGAACTGCTGGAAAGTGTACTCCTGGTCATGTATCTGGAAAGTGTCAGGCAGAAGTGGGTGCCAGTGGTAAAGAGTATTGAATTCAGCTGCAATTCTGTTCTGGTATTGAAATCGCTGGCTGAACAGCAGCTCAGGATCGAACTTGAGTTTGAAGTGGTAGCCACTCAAGTGCTGCACATAGTCCTCAATAACTATCTTGATTGTCTCGCCTATTGGTCAAAGAAACAGAAGACAATATTGGTACTGGTTCCCTGAGAAGCTTTAGGTGGTTACTCTGCTGAGAGAAAACATCATTTCTGAACCGTTCTAAAAAAATACTGTAGTGATCAGGATAACAAACACTTCACCATTCTGTAATCTTTTCTAGAAAATAATTGATGTATTTGATGTGACTAAGGGGTGGAACACTACTTAAGATACCAAGAGTTTTTGGCTGTGGTAAAGTAGCCTGCTCCTCCCCCACTCCAAGATATGCTTCCTTCTATGTACCACAGAACAGCACACATGAGTATCTACATTGTGTGCAGCTATACCATACTCTTTAGGATAAAGGGAGGGGATAATGAAGAAAGTTAGTATCTGAAAGCAACTCGCAGCTTCTGAGCTGCTTAATACAATTGTCTTGGTTTACTGTTTCAGTCAGTTTGGGCAAGGTCTTTTCAAGCTTAGCGTACATCACCATTTACATAAGACAAAATGAACAGACCATTAGGCAGAAGTATTTAGAATTATGTTTTATATAACTTCCTGAACTTTAGACTTAATCACAGCCTTTCTTTTAAAACATACCTGAACTGACCCAACCCAAGGAGAAAAAACCCACAAAAAAACCCACAAGATCCGAGAGTCTGAAGTCATCTTGCCTCACATGCTTTCTCTCTGAGAGATGAACCTTGGCTTCCTGCCTTTTCATTGCTTTCAGTTCTGTTTCCCTTAGATAAGGGAATTAAGTATCACTTAGCTCAGTTTTCTTCAGTTCTGCCTTTAACATAGCTGGGAGGAAGCTGTATCTCAATACAATCCCAGTGACAGGTCATGAAGGCTCAGATAAGTGCCCTCACACACCAACTTAAGTAACAGCTTTCCCTCTTACTACACCTACTGCAGTTGCAGTAGATAACGGGTAGAAGTGTCAAGCTCACGAGAAGGTTAGAGTTGCACATAGTAGGAGTGACACTCACCTATCAATATGAGCCTACTAGTTTGGAACAGCTGCTCATCATCCCACTCTGGATGCTCCTGTTTCAGGATGTCACAGACCCGGTTGTGTTCCCTCAGCCATATTGTAGCATACATCATCAAGCCTGGGACCAAACCGAACACCTCCTGCCCAACAGAAAACTGCAGGTGTTCAGGTACATGAGGAGGGTAGATCATATCTGCCTGAGTGTCCTTCACTGTTGGTGGATACATTTCTCCATCAATCATCTGCAAGGGGGAGGGAGAAAGAACAAAGAGTTGTAAGCTATGATGCTTATGAGTTAAGCTATATTGACTGTGTCTGACTTTAGGCTTACACTTTAGATCAACTACACCACGCACAGAGCACTAGTTTTAGTAAGTATGTGTCATCCAATAAGAAGGCAGGAGCTTTGAGATAAGACATACCTGGTATTTTAGCTTTCCATCCTTTAGAAGTCTCAGTTTAAGTTGTCTCTCCAAAGTCTCTCCGTAAATATGGTTCAAGTCAACCTATAAAATAAAAGCATTTGGAACATGAAGCCAACCCACATTTTTTGCTATTTTAGGATATGTCCCACTTCTATGGATGGCAACAGGAGTTCATCCCTTAGATGTTTACTTTTTAATGTTGTTATTATTACCTTGTAAGTATCACACACTGATATTTAAGATGAAGCCAAACTATTTCCTGGCAACTGAAGCCATCTCTGCAGGAGAGCAAGTTGTTAAATTGACTGGCAATTTAAAAGGACTCTATTTAAAGTTTCAGCAGCTTTCTATTACGCAGACAGCTCTTCGTATATACACGCATATTTTATAGCTTTGTTTTAGACATACACATCACACTTATATTGAAGACCTTTGTCCAAAGGCTGCCTGTTTTGTAGATAAAGATACTAAATCCAAGTCTGCTTTTGAAGTTCTTTTTAAACTAAGTCTCTTCAATTAGCAGCCCACAAGATACTTTACAGTGCTGGATACAGCTCTTTGCAACTGACATGAAGAGTCCAGAGAAGTTCTGGATACTCACTAGATCTAACATGCTTTAAGTGAAAGCAGAGTCTTGGTAATAATAAAACAAGTCAGAGATCACTGTGCAGGTATTTTAAATAGAACCACGTGCCTTGCACAAGCAGTTCTGACCCAGGCAGAGATGCTATCAAATGCTAGAATTTTGCCTAAGGAGAAGATACAGAAGGGGTAAGCCCATCAGTTTGTGGCAAACAGCCTTGTACCGTATGTGCACCAGTGTTTGCATACCCTGACAACCTGTAAGATACCATTCTAGCTGCTCAGTAGCTCCTAAGAACTAAGTGCTGTGTTCAAGTTAGACCTATGATCATACCCCATGGCCGAGAGCTTTGGTGAAGCCAGGTCCTTTCTTGTGGTCCGTCTTAAAGAACTGATGAGTGAAGTGTTGGGCAAAGAATGTGAACATCACATTTGTGCCTTGTGGGTCAGGAATAAATTTTTTCCTTAGCAAAAACTTCTCCACAATCAGCTTGGAATCTGGGAGCTCCTTCTTACCTGTGAGAGAAAAACAGCAAGATACTCAAGACAACTATGTTTATGCAATACTTAATTTCGATCCTAACAACACAAAGGCTTAAGACTTTCAATGTATTACTGAAGGATAGCAGCATACAAATAAAGGGAATTATCTGCTTTTCTATGCTCACTTTCTTGATTTTATTCGAAACTTACAAATTCCCTTTTAAGCATGTAACTCAATAACAAGAACCAGCATACTTGTCTTCTCGGTCTTTACACAGTGTATTGAAAACATGGCTATTCAAGTTAACTACACCGAAAACAGGTTATAGACAAGCAGGTCTCATGGTATCTTCTGAGAAGACAAGTAGAAATTCCTAGAAGTGAGCATTATGCATCTGGTTTATTCCTTACCTTTAACACCCATCGGTGTTGGACAGTCAAGTCCTACTGGTGGAAGGCTTCTTGTATAATAGGAAAGATTGGAATAAGCTTCCCAGCTTTTGTAACTATAATCACTATTGTAAGTTGGTGGGCTGTCAATCAAGTGTGATCTTGCTGAAAAGGAAAGAAGTATTTGATTTTAATTTTTTTTTTAACTGTACATTTTAGTCTCAAAAAAATAAATCACAAGGTCAGATCTTTTCCATGTATTTTGGCAGCAGTTGCATTGACAAATTCCACATATATTAGCTACTGATGTTATTCAGTAAATGTAATCCCATTTAACAGGATTGGGTCCTGGATTATCAGCTGGATCCAACTATTAACATGAGCAATTTGGTGCAAAGGTTATGCTAGCAAAATCATGGATTCTACTAGAGATCAAAGCAAAATGCATTTCCATTTCAAAGCATGTTTCATACAAGTCCGTATCATGCAGAAATCTTAAATTTTGGCTAGAGTGTTTTTACCTTAGTGCATTTTAGATTGCTAAGTTTATATACGGACCAATCAAGTACAATATTCTAGAGTCCTACAAGCACCTTCTGCCAGTCAAGAGGACTAGATGAGAGAAGTCTTACTTACACGTTAATACATATCTCATAATAGCATCTCGTAAGAAGGGAATATTGTTGATGATACTCCAGGCTGCTTCAAAGTGGGTGAGGATGTAGTGGACAGTATTCGGTGAAGGTTTCAATGTCAGCCTCAGCCATGTGAAAAGCTCCGCTGTGAACATCAATGGAAAGATTATTGTAATTTAGCTATTGAGAATAATCTACAATCCTGGAATTTAATTCTCAAATTTCGCTTCCATGGAAAGAGACTTAAGATACTTACGTGTTGTACAGTTTTCTCCATAATATCCTGTCCGCGTACAGTCACATTCATACTGATCAAATCCTGTTGTCATGCATACTCCTCTGTTCTGACAGGGGTTTGAACAGCAAGGGTTGGCTAGAATGAAACCAAATGCTCCGATTAGCATCTTATACGGCTACACTGGTATTCTCATCTTGCTAAGCTAACTCTTCAAACTTCGGTAAGCAATACCCTGAAGTCTAATGCTTATCAGGAAGACAACAGAGAGTGAGCATCTATTCACGCTAGCCTTTGGTCTACAACAGGTAATAGTTATTAACAAAAGCACAGGACTTTGTCTGCATTTCCTGACAGCAACGGACCTCCTCAGGAGGGCTGGATTATCTCACACAGGCTAAGGGAGGCCTGACATCCTTTCTACCACACATCAAGTATTCCAGAAATCACAGGAGACCATACAGAACATTAAAAAAAAGAATAATAAAATGAATCCATTCCACAGCTCAAAAGAACAGAAAAGAAATCCCCATCCATGGTCTGAAGCACCATCCACCCGCGGCCGGACCCGCTCCTGCCCCCGGGAGGGGAGGGTACGGGACGAGACGGGACTCACCTGCGTGGCCAGCAGCCAGGAGAGCGGCCACCAGAGCGCAGGGCAGAAGCATGTCCCGGCGGGGCTGTGGCTGTGGCTGTGGCTGTGGCTGTGGCTGTGGCGGGGCTCTCGCTGCGGCTCAGGCTCTGCGGGTGCTCGACGCCGAGAACCCAGTGCCGCTCCCAGGTAGGCGCCCGCCTATTTATCCCTGGCGCCGCGAATGAGTCACCCCCTTTCCGCCCGCCCGCCGGAAACTATCACGAAATGGGGGATTTCGCGCCGCTGCGCGCCGTCCCGCCCCGCCGCCGCTGCCCGCTCCCACCTGCCGCGGGCCGGGGCCCTCCGCCCGCCCCCGCCTGCCGTCACGCTGCGGCGGGGGGCGCTGAGGTGGCGGCGGCCGTGAGGCGGCGGCCATGCCGCCGTCCTACCGCAGCCGAGCCTCCGCCGCGGCGGGCCGCGGTTCTTCCAGCCGGGAGCGCTGGGGGGCGGGCGCTGAGGGGAGCACCCGCCTGGGGGTGGGCTGCTGAGGCCCCCCGTCCCTTGGAGTCCCCGGCTGCCTCGGCGAAGCGGAGCAGGAGGAGGCGCTTTCGCGGAGGCGGCCCCTCAGCACCCGGCCTCGCCCTATCCCACGCGGGGCGCGCCGGCGTCTCCTCAGGGCAGGGCGGCGGGGAGCCTGCCTCGGGTTCCACGGCGCTTCCCGGCGGCTCGCCTTGTGCCGAGCGGCTCGGGTGCCTGGCGCCCAAAGAGGTGCCGAAATCTCCCCGCACCCCCGATCGTCCCTTTTCCGAGTCATGTTTTAAAAATGCAGCTTGTTATCGCACCTGCCCGCGGTGGGGCTCTGCCGCCCGCGTCGCCCCGCGCCCGCGGGAGGAAACGCCCGTTCCTGACTGAAAAGTGCGGTGGAAACTCACCCGGCAGAAGACATTACACGGGCACCTACCGTCAGTGTCCTACTGGCGTTTGGGTTCCCCCTGCATCTGACACGCCATTAGGCGCTCTTGGGAAGGGGGGGTGTAGATGGTTAATGAGGTAATTTTGATATTAAACAAGCGGTTGGAGGACTTTCTCCATACGCGTGAAATGGGGCTCGCTGCAGAGCACCTATCTTGCAAATGAATGTGCACGGAGGGGAGAAATGAATACTGAGAGTATTTAATTTTATTTCTACATGTTTGTGTTTCTGATGAGACCAAATCCCGTTATTGGGCGTCTTATTTTGAAATGACCAGTGACTTTTCCCCAGCATTTTTGCTTTAAAATACCCCCCACCGCTCTGTATAGTCGCTTTGTAAACACATCTTTGCTCATTTCCTTCACATGCTGCACAGATTTTGCCATTTGAGGATGCTTTACCTTTTTGTCATAGGTTATTTTTTTTTAATCAGTACACGCTACTACTATTTTTAGTCTTCATTGTGCGTGGAAAATGTATTATGAAATAAGTTGGATGTAATGCAGCTGTGTAATTCTCTACAGCGTGGTGCCGGGGACTTGCTGCGGTCTTCCCATTGCTTGCACTTTCGCCCTTGATGTCAGCATTAAACACCAAAAAAAATCCATTGCTGTTTCAGTAAGGATATCTTTTGAGGTTCGATGCTGATTGTGTTTAAATTGCAAATTGGTGACTTCACAGAAAGTGGGTTTGGCCCACTTTAAACAAAATCTTATTTTTGGCCCAGAAGAATTGTATTGTGGTCAGTGAATAATTTGTATACATCAGCAGTAGGTCATCCTAGATGTTTTTAGGGAATGTTGCATGAAAGTCTATAATCGCGTGATTCTTCTGGCATAGGAAAAGGCATATATTATATATTTATACATTTACACACATACGTGTAAAAAAACTACTGGCCTTGGTCATCCAGTTGAAGCAGAAGATGGCTGTCGGGAGCCTGTTCCTGTAGGTCACTGCAGGTTGTGGCTACGTGCAAGCCTTGTAACTGTTGCTCAGTCTTATCAAGTGTGAAAAGGGGATGTTTTGTTCTGCATTACAAGGTGTCATGAGCCAAATTGACTAATAATGAAGCGCTGGTAATGTCCAGCGGAACAGGGTATAGAAAGGTATGCATGGTATGCACAATGCAGTAGATGAAGGATCTGGCTTCGTAGATTTTATGTGTCTATTTTACACTGATTTTTTTCTGCTTACAAAGCTTTTATTGATGCTGTTAGATAATAAGACTTTACCGAAAATACTAAGCAAGTAAGATGTTACATTTTAACACCGTGCATCGGAAAATGTAAATCCAGTAAATGTGTCTAGGGTGTAGAACCAGCAACTTTAAGGGGAAAACTGAACTAATTGTGGGGAGCTAGAGAATTACCCCCAAAATAACAATACAAAGCTAACTATGCTGATTTGGAGGACCCTGGGGATACAGGTAGACAATATTGCTTAAAGTTTTCAATTATTGTAAATAGCCAATGTGCAAAGCAAGCAACAGGGCAGAACTTCAGCCTTGGCAGAGGGCACTTCTCCCTGAGAAGCAGCACTTTTTGCAGCTGAAAAAAAGTCAGCACACTTCACCTTCCACCCTACCCTACATTCAGTGCAACGTGAGCTCTCTGTAAGTGTGGTTTTGGTTGGGGAAGGTCACTTGTGCGCCTGATAGCTGCAGTATAACTGAAAGGATTCTTCAGCTTTCCAAGATGGAAAATCAGGGAGATATGATAGTGCTGTTTTTCTGAAGGCTGCCCTTCCCCACTTGTTGTTTTGGGATTGTCTATCATAAAGAACTGGTTCTATGTTGTAACGGGAATGTTTCTTAAAAATAAAAGTTTGCTGTGGCAGGACTCACCACCAGGTGGAGATTTTATCCATCAACTAATAAGTGCTTTTTGTTTTTGTTTTGTTTTGTTTTATTATTTTAGCATATAAACGATCTTTGCAAAAAGTCAATATTATTTTTACTTTTGCAATAGTTATTTTAAGTACCCTTTGGTCCAGTTGAAAGCAGCCTGTGGAACAGAGTAGCTTCCTCAACCTCAACATTTTTACACTGGCTGAAATTTCTGGAGGAGGTGATTCCCTGAAAGCTGTTTGTTCCTCTTTCTACTTTAGGTTTAACTGCATGCAAAAGGTTGCATATAGAATATATATCGAATTCACACCTCTTTGCTGAGGTCAGGTTACTGTTTCCCTAAGGCAAGGTTTCAGGACAGTTTTGGCAGAAGATACAGCAGTCCATAAGGACTGACATGCTTCAGTAATGCTACTGAAGGAAGGGGAGGCGGAATGGCAGAAGGGAAAATGTTGTCCCCCGGCACTGGTGCTACTCCATTTTTGCACTGACTCCTGAAAATCCAAGGCATATGCTATTGTACTAATAATAATGATTTTTCTGAGATGGCATTTGTGTGGAAGGGAGATTGAGGATTTGCAAAGCCCATCGCGTGCCTTCCTTGCAAGGCATGCAAAGCCTTTAAACACAGTTTTCAAAGCAACAAAATGTTTCCAGCAAATGCATTACCCACCTCCCACCCCAATTATTTTCATTCATTTTATCTGTAGCTATGGTTCAGTGGGAAAAATTAGTAAATTCCTCAATTCTCATAGGGAATATTTGCACCCCTGAAGTGAAATTCGGCTCTGCCATTCTGGGACGTTTTTTAACAACTGCACATGGCAATTAAGTCATAATTCTATTCATAGTGGAATATAAGCTCATACAATTTTTTTTTTTGCCCCAATAGTAGGTAGAACCCCACAAGACCTGTTTTTGACAACTTTTAAGGAAGCCAAAAGTGTCCAAATGCAGAAGGATTCACTGAGTATTACTGCCCTCTTTTGCTGGATGTTTGTTTCTTATTTTATGACATGATAAATGATGATGTGGAGCTTATTTTTGCTCTTACTGTTGAGATAATACTCTATTTGAGAATAAGCTCTATTAATATAATAATTTACAATCCAAGCCACATAAAGCTCTGTTTTGTAACTGAACTTTGCAAGGTTAAGCTGTCATTAGAAATTGTTAAATAAAAGACAGGAAAAAAAATTGGTAATTTTAAGTAACTTGAATATAAAAAGATAAATGGATCATTTGGAATAATTTTTGTTCTTCCAAAATTTCTAATTGTAGCTATCAAAAAATGGAATTGAACAAATACTTGAACCACCAGATTATATTGCGCTGTTAAAAAATAATTTAAAAAAATGACTTTGTCATCAGATGCATGGGAATAAGTCCCGGGGGCTTTCATTGCAAGCCGGCTGCTGTGTATGTCAGAGAAATGTGCTAAACTGAAAGGCAAGATGATTTAGAATTTATTATTTTCTGGGGGGGGGAAAATAAAAGTAAACACAAGGTTTTTATAATATTGCCACTTTATAATCATAAATTACCTCCCCAAATTGGTTTAAAAATCAAATATTAAGAGTTTTTAATGGATTTTTGCTTGTCTGTTGTTTTCTAGCTGTCCTGCCTTTCTATATGGTCTAAGAACTTAAGGTTCTTAGAGAGCATGTGGGTTTATTCTTATTTTGCATCATATTTGGTGAAAATAACAAAATACTGTACCTTTAAGTTGTGGGCCTTTTAAAATTGTGTCCTTAGCAAGAGGAAGGATTTTGTTGCATATCTTAGAGTTAAAGTATCCCTGGGAAGATTGCTTTTCCAGGAAAAAAAGGCACGTCCTCTCACTAGTTCTGCTCACTGCTGAGTTGATTGCAGACTACGCTTTGGAGTTGAGACAAAGCAGAACACAAGTAGCTGTCTGGATGCCAGGATGATTTTGACTTCTGCCAAGTTTCACCTGCATAGTGGGGTGTCTGGCCACTTCCAAGATAAGGTTGACTAACAGAAAGGCTCTGCCAGAGCTGTGCTGGTGTGAGTATTCTGGTGAGAGAGCATGAGACTGTAAAGGCTTCTTGTGGTCCCCAGTGAGGTGCTGATAAAGTGAGCTGATCATCTCCAGTAAGCACCCAGTATTTTTCTAAAACAGTGAGAAGATGATGCACAGTATTAAATAAAGGCATATTTCTATTCATAGTTACGAAGATCCACATGAGAGCCTTGTCAGGTTTATGTTCACCACGGGCTCAGAGGTGTAACATGCAGTCTATGTATCCATCACAGCTGCTCCAAAGGAAACGTGGTGTTTGTGACACATGGACAGAAATGTGAGTGAATATTTATAGGTACTTTATAAAACAGACTGAAAGAAAACAGATTTTTTCCATATCCATTGTTTGCATTTGCAGTTTTCTATGGAAACTGAAAAATTGTCCAGCCAATAGATTGATAGGATCCATGCGTTACGTGAAAAGAACATTGGTAAAGGAAGGATTCCTCATATCAGCTAGTTCAAAGGAGTAAATGTTATTGAAATCATTGGGGTTGCTTACACTTAAACTAGAAGTGAATTTATCCTCCAGCCTTTTTAATATGTTTCCAATGCTTTCCCTTCCTTTGTGATTGCAGGAATCTCGTCGTCATGTTTAATAGTGCAGTAATTTCCTGGCAAGTGAGCCAGTTTTATTTCTTCAGTCTGTACTTTTCTGCTCTTTTGTTGCAAAATGTCCTTAATCTGAGGTTTGCTATCACAGAAAGTTTTAATACATTGCATCTGAAGCGAAAACACACTCCAAGGCTGATGGGTACAAAGATACGGTAACAGCTCTGCGTGTTCTGAAAATGTTCTTGAATATCTAAGGACCTTAGGAGGATGTCAATGTCTTTAAGCTTCTTTTGCTGCCTTCTGCTAATCTGAAATGTGTTAATAAAAGTGTTCGGTTATGTAGTTGATTTAAACTTTTATGTAATCACCCCGTGGTTTGTCTGGTCAGGCAACTGGGCTGCCAGTTGTCTGTCTCTTTACTCTGTGTCCTCATGGAGCAGTCCAGTCATTTGGGTCCTGGTTTCATTGGCACCCCTAGGTTCTGCTGGGAAACAGAAATAGTCCATTAACTGGACTTCAAACAAGGGAGATTTATTTATTTTTCCAGGAAAATCAGATTAAAAAGGTGTCTCATTTGTGGAGTTTCTAGACTACTGCAATTTTGGTATTGTTGTCTGGAAGACAAAAGAAATTTGTTCCAGTCAGAAATATGTATGAATGTAGAGTATGTGAGATCTGGGAACTGGACTGCCTTGCACTCAATAAAAATACCATGGACAGTGATTGGCAAGAAATACTTGTGCATGGGCTCTGGCTCCCTACACAGACCTGTTTCAGGGAGGCAAGGAGCCTGAGGTTGAGGTGGGAGGTCAGTTAAATGGGTAACTATGGGCATTGATCATTGCTTAGGAAAATGGGAGTATACCTTATTATCCAAATCAGTTTGGGTTGTTTTTTTTTTTTTTCCTCCTGGAATTATCCAAAAAAAAGTGTACAAAAAATAGGCATATAGCATAAAAAGCGATGGTTGATTTAGGCAAGACCTGAGCAAGTTTGGGTCCTCCCCTTTTTTTTTTCCCTTTTCAAAGAAGCTTGCCTTTGCACTCCAGCTACTGAAGAAGGCACAGAAGTCCACTGCTTGTGTTTTATTTGGAAGCCAGCCAGAGTTTTGGGGGATGCTTTCCAGTATGGAAGATTGTCGTTTCTATCATTAAAATGTGCTTGGAGTAAACTCTGTTCAGGTAACTCTTTCCATGCTTCTGTTTTTATTAATGTCTCTGAGTTTAATCAGTTTAATCCTCTGACATTCTTGACAGATTCAGTTAAGAGTCAAAGGCTGGAGTGAAACTAAGGTGAAAAGAGTGACTTTATATCAAATTTAACCAGTGAGACAAGATGTGAAATGAGACACCTGCACACTTCATCGTTCTGCATCATGGCCAGGTTTCTCCCAGGTAGGCCTGTTTGCTTTGCAAATTCTTTGCCAGTTACCTGTATTATAATGTGGCTGTAGGGTATCTGCACACTTCTTAGTACATGGTAAACATCAATTTGTCACAAAACTGGAGAGAAAAAGAACACAAGAATTGCTCATTAATAACAGCTGAAATTTGAATCTCTGCCTTATCCAAAGCAAGGTTGAGGTCTTTGCTTTGAGAGGTGACTAGACATCGAATTCACATTATTTTAAATGAAAGTTAATGAATGAAGCCTCAGCAGAATGGCTTCCAGAACCATGTGTTTTGTTTTTCAGATTAAAAGTATTAGACAATATTATTCTTTTCCTCATTTGCAAACTTGGTAGTCACAAATTCAGTCCTGCCTGACTAGTTCCTGAAAAAACAAGCCCTAAATGACTTAAACTCAGCTCAAAGCACTCTAGGACAAACTTTTTCCAAGGAGTGTAGATGAATGGAATATGAAGCACAAGATTTTTATCCCATATGATAGTTTGAGTTTGAGGCAGAGGCTGACTCTGAAAATTTCATCCTAGCTACAATCTGTCCCATTTTTTTTAGGTGGCAAGATCTTTAATTTCTTTTTATGGTGAATTTAAAGGAAAAGGCCATAAACATAAGCTATTAGTTTTTGGCAGCCACGGTCTGGATCAGATCTATGGAATTTTATTAAATTTCAAATAATTTTTCAGAGACGTGGTTTAGATACACTCGTCTATGGGTTTTTCTTCCTATTTGAACTGTACCTATTAGAATGAAAAATATTTTTCATTGTTACTTGAATGTAGAAAAACAAGTTTTCTTTATTGGTAATTGGCTACTGAACTTAAACTGTGAACTTCTCTGCCATTGTGATTCTGTTCTCTGGGCTTTTTTTAGCAAAGCCCCTGTTTTTTTCTCCATGCAGCTTCAATATGTTTTGTATTTCCTATGTAGACATTTGATCACAGTTAGCTCTGAAAAATACGTCATAAGATTTTGTAACTCCCTTACATAAAGAAGCATCAGCTGACATTTTATCTGCTTTTTGTCATCTCACAAAACGGCTGTAACTCATACTAGGGTAATTGCTTCCGTTATACCATTTATAGTAAGCATTGTGTATCAAAACAATCAAAAGGCCATCTTTCTGTGGAAAACCTCCACAGAAAATCCATCCATAGAGAGAAGATTTGCAAATATTATGTTCCTTACTGCAGATGCTGGAATTTTCTTTTAACTACTTCCTGCTTAACTTTTAGTTAATTCTTTTGTCCAGTCTCATGCTCTTTTGTTGTGCAGCTGAAAGCTTATGTGTTGTTATGCAGCAAAGACCATACTTTGTAATTTTCCATTGCTTTCCAGCACGCTGACATTAACCTGGATAAAGGACACTGTAGTAGGCTTTACAGATTAGAAAAATGTTTCAGTCTAATGCTTTTTTACGTAACACACCTGTTTGGGTACTGAAGTTTATTTAGTTTTATTCATCAGTCCCTTTTCTCATTCAGTTTACAGAAAGTAAATGTTATTTCTGCAAAGAAGAGATCATTTTTCTCTACAAGAGCACTTACCAGATCAATTTACAACAGTGCAAAACCTGTTGTTCCATCTAGTAACTTCTACCCTGCAGGGTTTTGTGAAGTTTTCCAAGAATTCATAGTTTTGTTAGGTGAGCTGCCTTTAGTCACTATGAGAAGTCCACAGATCCTGTAGGTACAAAATTCATAGCATTTGTTTTCATCAAATGCTTAAATATAAGAGCTGAACCCAGGATGTGATACAAACGCTTCTTTGCCACGTAGCTGAAACCCAGTCTTTTGTTACAGAGATCTATATCATATCTCAGATACAATCACTTGCCAAAGGAGAAAAGAGGAAAAAAGCAGCAGCACTTTAGCATAAACTCCATAAACCAAACCATGATAGGGTTTACTGAACAGAAGATTGAATCTAACTCCACTTAAAACATTTATCCACATATATAACTACATACACTATATATATAATCCACATATATAACTATATATATAATTATATATAAATCATCTGTAGTCACAGAATATTATGATCAAGCACTTAAAAAAAAAAATCGCACTGCTTAAGTGTAGCTTATGTACTTCTTCTAATGTAGACTTTTGTCTGATGGGATGCTGAGTTTTTTCCTGGAAGGCTTGGATGTGCAAGGCTATGCAGAATGATACAGTTCTGTGGGCACTTACAGTCTATAAAGGTATGTGATTGCCAGTGACAGTGCAGAGATGGATTTATTAACTCAGGCAGTTCATTGTAAACTTATGTCCTTAAAGCAATGCTTAATAGAAGTATTGGGATATTGTTACAATCTTAAGTACATGAGTATAACATCTCATCATGATTTTCCACTCTCTTAGCTATGGATGAGTTTTCATCAAGGTCTAATATATCACAATGAATTTTCTATATGTGAGGTTCACATGTGAATAATAATTGTGAAAGCTTATGCGTACAGTGCAGTAAGACTTTCTGTTAGGGCTTTTACATCTTCAGTATATGATTGGACTTTGGTGATCAACAGCAGAATCTCATGATACACCCACAGTATGTATAGTAACATTCAGTGGAGATTTATTTCGGTGCAAGTCTGTGGGAGCGTGAACTGTCCTTAGCTTGTCCTCCGGTTTTGAAACACTGCTTTGTAAGTATTGCAAAGGTTGCTGTGTTGGTTGCTGTGATGCTGCTGCATTTACTGTGATCAGCAAATTACTTTTAAAGTAACTCCATTGGGGGTTGTAGTATGATCAAGCCCAGCTTGTTAAGTAACAACATTCAGTGCTTTGAGAAGGGGCCAGCTTCACTCTGCAACTTCTTGTTGTGAGCCTTCACTCAGTGTCCACAGAAGAAGATGCCATCAAGGTATATTCTTCATTGAGGACTTGATGTGGATTAAAATATTGGTATTAAGATGTTGAGTTCATTAAAACTGACTCTGGCTCTTCATAGCTGGGAGGCTGGAGGAGTCATCTGGTGGTAGACAAACAAAAATGTTCCATGACACAGATCCCATGGCAGCCCTTTGGGATGGACAGTGGACCGTGCCTGCACAAATTACAGTAATAGCTTGCACCAGGGTGGGGAGGTTCCTGGAGCAGGTTGTGCCCAGTGCAGGCTACCCAAACTCCCAAGTCTCCTTTCTAGTCATCTCCATTTCCAGAATTAAATCAGGAGTGTTTTCCAATATTCTTGTAATGGCTTGTCACTTTGCCTCACTTCCAAAATACTCTTACAATTAAAAAAAAAAGGAAGACATTAAGAAATAAAAGGGATGAAATGATATTAAATGAGCTGGTTAGTGGTGAGGGAAAAAGACTAAGAGACCAGATAAAAACTCTTCCCCATGATCCTTTTCCTTAAAAGGCAAGCAAGTGAGTAACTTGCTGTAATTATTCATGGTTACCAGTGGGGACTGAAGGCACTTTAAGAAGTATTGCGAGTTAAACTACTCAGGTCGCAACAAGAGTTTTAATCCAGGAAGATTCTGCCAAGAAAATGTACAGCTCAAGAGAGAAAATATGGAGAAACTCCTGCTTTTTTCAAAGGAAAATTAGATGAATGTGAAGCAGACATCACATCATGTTATGTCTTGCCAAGACATATGACTCTAAGCAAAGGCAAATAATTTAGAAATTGTTCAAATGCTTTTATGCTTTTTGAGATGGCCAATTATGTAATGGCGTAAAAAACTGGCTGGCTTGCTGGGCTTAAAAGCAAGCCTCCGAGGGAAATAATGCCATTGCGATACTCATCAGGAAATAAAGTCTCGCTGTTTTTAATTTTTTTTTCCTAGAATTTTCAATTAGGGAAAATGTATACTGATCAAAACCATAAAAATAGAAAATAATTAACGAGATACAAACACTGCGATGGCTGTAAGAGATCAGAACCACAGCCCAGCTAGTTTATTATCTGCCAGGGAAAACATCTGACGTTTCCTTTTGGTGCTTGAGCTGTGTTATAGGTTACAGCCCATGTGCTGTGAGCGGAATGTCCTACGCTTATTGTTTCTGTTTGTGTATGTTAGGGAACCAGAACCCAGCAAACTGCTCCACTGCAGAGCACCTTTTACCGTAGGAACGCCCCTTTACAAAAAGCAAAATGAGGGAATACCTCCTGCAAGGATGTTTTCTCAGAAAAGTATGTGTGTTTATTTGTGCCAGATACTGAATTCGTCAGCACACAGGTTAAACGACTAACTCATGTCTAGCTGGGCATCTCATTACTGTTTGTAAGAGTAATGCATATGATCTTGTGAACAGTTTTTATTATTGTACTCCACAGGATTTCATCCCATATCATGAATTTTCATGGTGTTTCTTTGTGGAGCAATTGTAAATTTGGTTTAATATTGATATGACTCTCTTTCACTATTTTTCTGTTTATCCAGAGGTGGTCTCTAAAATATTTTGGGGTTTATTTCTCCTCCTAACCTTCAGCGAAGAGAAGATAAATCATACAAACCCAACTGAAAACATTTCAGCTTGTCTTGTTCAGTTGTTGCCACCAGCTGTGGAAATTCTGTGCTGGTGCCACTCTGTGCCTTGCTGTGTGCTCCCTACAGGTAGTTCATTAAGCAAATGAGGGCTTTGCAACATGTTCTGGCAATGCATGTTATTTTGCATTTTCATTTCACATGGCAGTTTTCCTGGCATTGTTTTGGAGAGAGTTACCAGAGACCTCGGGCCAGTCAGCCCTCAGCTTTGGCTTGAGGCCAGGTTTGGAGGGAAATAGCAGGGCGTATTTCACCATTGTGGAGTTCTGTCTGGGGAGCTAATTTTGTGCTGGTGCCCCCACGGAGTTGTTGCTTCTTTGAGCCACCACCAGTTCCTTTGAAGTGACTTGTTCCAGACCACTGCAAAGGCTATCACAATCTTGTGATAGGCCTTCGGTCATTTCTAGGTCAGCAGATGGTGGCAGGGACGATGAGGATTACCCTTCCCTGCTGGCTGCCGGTGAGCTTTTCTTCTTTGCCTGCAGCTCCTTAAAAGTTACAGCTCTTGCTGGAAAAAAAAAGCCTGACACTCTGCAGTGTGTGTCCTTCCTCTTTACTTGATTTTTGTAGGGAAGGGCCACAGCTCCTATGCAAGTAGCTCCCCCATGGCTCGCTCCAACCACAAACACAACTCCCATAAGGCTCCTCCACCCTATCTCCTGGACTTAGTGAAGTCAGGCGATTCTGGGTCAGGCCCGTGGGCATCTCAGGGTGGCTGTTAATGGAAGTGTGGATGTGGCAAGCGAGACCTTGTGAACTTCCTCTCGGTGAACTCATTTGAAATAGTTTGTGCCCCTGCCCGTATCAATTAAATATGGAGCGTTTCACGCAAAGTAGTTCTTAGGTGTGGTAACTTAGCTCTTGGGGATTTTGAAATGTTTACAGACTTTCCAGAGGGTAGGAAAGAGGAGAAATATTTATGTGTAGAACATTTTGTCGTTTCACTTGGCTGGTAAGAATGATTAGCCCCCTTGCCCAAGGCTCCTTATCCCCTGCTCTTTAACACTAATGAATGTAAATGACATAAAGGCAGTACTGTGAGAAGTCATATACTATTGTCACACTATGACCAATACTGAATGGGGAAGAAAAAGCCCAAGAAATGGAAAGCACTTTGCACAGCAGGAATTACTGAGCAATCTGGGTAACATCCTTTTTCTATTTGCTGCACTTCACTGTGCATACAGTATTATGGTATCAGTTGATTTGTTACCCGCTCCCAGACAAGTCTCTGCAGCTCCCAGGAGATTTACATTGCAATGTTTTGGATACTCTACGAGTCTTATCCTGGGGATGGAATATTTTACTGATTGCCAATTACCTGGAAGTCCTCCTCAGCACAAGGCAGTGTAAGATTAATGTGAAATAAAGGACTTATGCACAACATCAAAATTTGGATAGTTAAAATGCTTGTGGTGAACAGGAGTGAAGCAAGCCTGTATGCAGAATGCTATCTTCAAATCCAAAAGGTTTCTTACACTGCTACCAGCCCATCAGCTGGATAACACCTAACTGTAACTTGGAACCAGTTCCTATGCAAACACTATGACTTCAGGCTTGCAGTCATCAAAAAATAGTGTTGATTGGAATAATGTGTTTCATTTTATACCCTAAGCCTGTTTGGATTTCATGTTGGTGAAAATTTCTAAACCTCCCCTTCCCAGGGTGTTCTGATTCCAACTTAATTAGGAGGGCAATTTCATTTTTCCTCTTGCTAAACTGTTCCTTTTTGTTCAGATGCTTAACCAAAACATTAATAAATTGTTAACCTCCTGTGGATTAAAAACAGGCTTTTCCACTTGGCATAGCTATGTCCTTGTCTTAAGGTGAATATTTTTCTCTTGCTTTGAATTCCACATTTCATATGGCCATTTTTAACCATCTTTTTAAATTACCAGTATCTGGGGCCAATAGCAGTATCAGTCCTGATTTTGGGATGGAGTGCTTAGCCCTGAGCTTTAATCCCTGTTGTGGCCAAGGTCAGGCATTCATAAATGAACATTGCTAGGAAAGCTACAGGACATGTCTTTAAATATAGTGATCCTGCCATATCCATATTCATATCCAGGTCTGAAAGGGTATATTTGAAGCTTGTGGCAAACAATGTATTCCACATTTGCATAGCTTTTGTTTAAGATACAGCGCAATGCTTTTTCCCTAGTATACACAAAGTGCTTTGTTTTGACAAGAGCTGAAAGTATTTTAGTCCAGCCTGGTGTACAGACTCACCCCGCTGCCTATTCCATGCATCTGGCAGAGATTAGAAACATGGGTCCCTAGAGAGGTTTTTCATGAGTATGGCTTATGTTTTTGCAGTTGTTTGAATCGATGCTGGAAGACAACAGGCAGTTAGGAAAACATGAAAAACAAATGCTGGACAGACAGATTTGGAAGAAAACTTGCTGTTACTTTACGTCCAAGAGCACATCTACAGCAGGAGAACTAGCATGGTATGGTAGTGCTGCATGGTTTTTCAGATACAGGACGAACTGTGGCTGAAGAGCTTCCAAACTGACTTTCATGGATTTGTGTAAGGACCCACATAAAGCAGTTCATTATGTCTTGCACTGCACAGAGGTATATGAAGGATTCCTCTCCTCCTGTGCTCACAAAAGTTATGGAACAAGAACCTGTTAATTTGTGCCTTATTTCTCTGGTGGATTTCATTGGCCAAGATCTGATTTATTTGCTGAATTAAATATCACTACAAAAGTAACTCTGTTCCTGCTAATTTGAGAACGAGTCATCATTTTGTTGACTTCTGTAAAAAAGGGAGTAGATAACCGAAATCTTCTTTTCTCCCAACTTTCCAGCTTGCACCCTCATCTTTTTCCAGTGAGAAAAAAAAATGAAAATGCCTATTTTGAGAGTTAGTATACCTGCTGGGTATTGCAGCCAAGAGGGGAAGATACATATAAAAACCTCTGGGAAAAAAAGGAAACAAACTTTATTTTGCTAACATCAACATTAAAAGATAATAATTAACATTAAGGTAAACAACACTTACAGAAAGAAATGTTTTATTTAGTTACTAAATAAAGTACTGTTAGGCAAATTAGATTACAAATTTGAATTGACGTGCAAGTTGTACAGGGAATTCATCCTAAAATAATCCATACAAATTTTGTGGTAGCCACCTTTCTTGTTCTTTGAATTCATACCACCTCCTTTTGTCCATGTGATGTGACATGGTATGGAAGTTGTGTGAGAGAGGATTGTTTGCCTTCTCTTGTTACGAGAACTGTTCAGCTCACAGAGGTTGTCAAAACCCCTACCTTTTGCAAAGCTAGGGGATTAGGGTGAGGTGCAAGCTCTGCAACACCAGGTTATTCTTGTGTAGTTGGGATAGTGTCTTCATTTCAGAAACTGGACTTAATAAATAATGGGCATGGGTAGTTGATAATTTTTGGGTTGCTGTTGTTCTTTTGTCTGTTTGACAGCCCAGAGAATAAGGGTGAAAACTTAGCAAGACTGACAATGATCATGTTTGTAGGTTCTCCTCCTGTTGTCTTCCCACTTCCTTTTCAAAAAGGAAAAACATTGGTTTTCAAAGTATTTGCCAACTGAAATAGCACAGCAAGTTGCTCTCAGCTGGGTGCCTACATGTATATGATTCAGGTCTCTTTTTGCTCAAGTTCGTGAGAGTGTACATGGCATGAATAGCAATGTACATATGTGCCCTCTTGTATCTCCTCTCTCTGGCTCTGACCTCAACATTCTCCTTGACAAGTTTCCAGTTTTTTATGTTTCATGAACTCTACTAGATAAATATGCTTAAGGCATGATAAAGTATATCTAAACTTAGGAAATTAAAAGTAATTGTAAAAAAAAAGTAAAAAAGAGAAATAATATCACGCAGATTAGCATTTCTGGGAGAGGACACAAAGTTTATCCACGCATCTGATAGCTTCCAAAGAGATGATGGATCTGCTTTCCAGGGAATATGATTAGAGAGGGCTAATCTGAGTAGGGTCAAACTACGTGCAGGTCATTGCAGTCCACTCAAGTATCCCTGTATGAACTAGTGCAGTGTAATTTAAACTGAGATAGACTTTTACATTTTTCATACTCATTTTAGATGTAAGTAAAAATATGAAGGTTTTCCTTTGGCATACTTACTCTTTTAGATGATGATGATATTTGATGAAGGATCAAGTGTGGGTAGGTGGGGCATGATTTGTACACACACTCTATTGGGTGTAGCTAGGTGTATTTCTGCATACTGTTCTATAAATATGTACTTGAGTTTAAAAATGTGAACACCTAGATGAACAAGTCATAAAGAGCCCAACACATCTATCTATAGCTCTTCAGGGCAACCAGGCTGAGAGGAGAATGTCTGAGCAAATCATAGAGACTGACAGATATTTGACAAGATAGAGACTAATTACCATCAGCTCCCGAAGGTACAGAAGACACAGCCAAAAATGAGCATACCCTTGTCAATGTCAGATGAACAGAGGAGCTACGATTAAGACCTGATAGCCATTGTCTCTTGTCCTTTGTGTCATTAAAGGAAACCTTGACCACACAACCTTGAAACACATTCTTGGTGCATGAATGCTGATCAGACTACTTGGACACACACATCGTACTGCTTCCTACTCTGTGCGTATGAGAGTGTGAATATGAGTAAACAAAATCAGCTTTGCTTTAGAACAAAGTCACCTTCCCCTTCTCTAAGATCTTACACTGAGCTTTCATCCATTGTTACTGTAATGTTATTTTCTCCACACTTTGTTTTTCAAAGGCAGTAGCAGCTTTTCATACCTATCATTTGGGTAGCTTGGGCTTTATTAGGCTTTAACTTTGTCAGAAAAGAATGTTTTATGTACTAATTTTTCAGTGACAAATTTATTAACCAAGCCTTTAAATGCCTTTCAGAAAGCTTCTGTGAAGTAGTGGTTCTCTTTGTACTGTCTCATTGCAACTTAAAAATGGGAAAGGTGGAGGCAAATTAAGATTGGTCTTGTGAAGGACTTTGATTTAAACACATCCTGTGAATATTTACATTGCAAGTGGCACAACCTTCTCCCCAGGCTTTAATACACAGAATTATGATGAGGAAAAGTGGTCAGTCATGAATTTGCCATTGTGATGGTGTGTACAGTATGTAAAGTCCAGTCCATTAATTTAACACTGCCTTGCTGAATCTGATTAATTAATGCTGACTTGGACTGACATACTCTAAAGGGCCATGTATATCTATAAGGGTAACAAAAATAGGAGTTAATAAAAATGGGATTCTACAGGAAGAGCTTTAGAAATAGCTAAACCTGGAGAAAACTGAATGGGAGGTTGTTGGTTTTTTAAGCTACTAACACAAAACCCGGAACGAAGATAATGTAGGTGTATGTATTATGTTACAGATTTTTGTGTGATGCTTCTGCTGCTGTTCCAACTTGTGACCCATTCAGTTTAGAGGAGAGTGAAGATCCATCTATGTATTGCCATACACCAGTTGTAGATATTTATGTTCTGTGTCTAGGATTAGAGCTAGTTACTTAAGGAGATGTGTATTCTTAAGAGCAAAACCATTGCACTCTTCTATATTGATAACATAGGAACATATGGATCATATGAATGTTCTCAATTCTTGACCTAATCACAGTCTCAAAGCTTCTGTCATTCGTGACCAAGTGACTCACTTATTCTAGCAGAACATGGGGGAAAAAAAAAAGGGTTTTATTTAAAAGAAAGCATAATATTAGGAAGTGAATAATTATTTTGTGTGTTTCTGGTTTGTCACAAATTTCCATGCTTGCCTTTTTATGTGAGGCACTATGTTACCGTGTTAAGCTTCATCAAAGATATCTCTGAAGAAATGTAACAACCAGGATAAATGAACCAGTTCTTCCAGAACTGGAACAAGAAGGGTGATTTTGAGATTAAAATTAGGTTTTTGCCCCTAGCTTTATGTGTAACTTGGTGAGAATTGTTCAGGCTCCTGTGCCAAATTCTTAAGTGTAACAGCAGAAGAACAGGACTTGTTTGTTACCTTTGCGTTGTCTTCTGGGCAGCGGCACTCTTCTGAGTTCCTACAGAATTTAACATACCTGGATTGCAGCATCAGTGGGAATCTCTGGTGTTATAAATTGCAAATCATCTCCCTAACAAGATGGATTGAAGTTTTATTATAGTAAACTCTGGACATTAGGTGTGATTTATGCTGATTGGATTGGCCCTCTTTATACATTTTCAATTAAGATGAATTTTCAGGTCCCTCTTAATGCGTGCTGAGGACGGATCTGCAAACATAATTGTATTTGGAGAAAATTTTTTGGGAAGTGCTCAAATAGTCTAAAATGTAGATTAATACCGTGCCAGATATATGGCTGTTGTATCTCTACCTTTGACAGGTGTAGGTGTCATTTAATGACTCAGCTTTCTGCCTAATACGGGGTATTTGTTTTCTAATAGCAGCACTAGGTGGCACACAAGGTCAGGTCAGAGCACCTCACTTCAGGAGCCGGGATTTACCTGCTCCTTTGGATCACCACTTGAAATGACTGCACTGAGCCTGTGGCTCACCCTCCAAGGCCTCTTGCCATCTATTTCAGCTTACTTCAAAATCCAAGAGATGCTGAAGCTGTTCCTGACGACAGCTACATTTATGTGCAATAGCCATTAGCGACGTCTAGATGTATTGTGCCACCTTCCTGCAAGCACAGTTAATTCTCCTCACACTTTAGAATGAAAAATCACCAGAGGCTAAAGTGCACATAGCTGACAAAAAGCAGCCTCAGTGTGGAAGTTCATCCATTCTTACTTCTCATAACTTACAAGGAAGATGGAGGCTTGGTGGTCTGTGGGGTTGATTGGATGCTGGATGGTTCTTGCTAAGAAGAGAGAGATCTGCACAGAGTCTGTGCAGTGAATTCCTGCTGTAGCCAGGTCTGTGCAATCAAGGCAAGATTCTGGTGGGGAGGAGCATCAGTGGGGGACCACAGGTTAACACCACCACTCTGATGGAAACTTTTCTGGTTCTGTTACATGTCATTTGCTTTGTCTTCTTGTACCTTAACTTGCTAGTATCAATTTTGTAGCATACTTGAAAGTAAAAATGCATTTCTATCAAGTAGCTGGTTTACCTTTAAAGACTTCTTTTTGGCTTCACTAGCTTTATGCAGATGTGTATATCTTTGTTTTAGACTGGTTGGTGCTGAGAAACTCACAAAGAAACTCCCTAAAACCCCCACCCTCACCCTACCTCAGAGCAAAAGGGTGATCAGCATGCCTCCAACTGCCAAAATTACTGAGGGCTCCATGCTTCAGTACTCATGAACAACAGGATGGACCTAAAGAGATGATGAGCCGAAGTTTGCAGTTGTCTTTGTTAGTCAGGTCAGTTGAATCTAAAGCTGAATGTAAAGTTGCGAACAGATTTCTGATTACTGAAAGCCTTGGCCAAACCTGGTGTATGAAATTCAAAGCAGTATTTCTAAAGGGAAACTGTCTTAGCTGTACTTATTCAGTGGTGGGTAATAAAGCAGCTCCCTCTGAGGAAGACACTGCGGAGCTCCCATACACTGAATATTTGAAGCCACAGGAAGAATTTGAGAATGTTTTGCAAACTAATGTAAATTCTCTATATGAAAATATTATACTAACATTTGTTTAGGTACATCTGTGCTCAGGCCCAGCTTGATGGTTTTGCAGATGTGAATCCACATGACATCCCTCATTCCAGGATAACTCTGCTTACCCATGTGCTCTCTGCTGCTCGACATGCTGTTGACTGAGTAGGACCTCTCTTTCTTCAGTTCTGGCTCAGAGCCAGCATGTTTCCACCTGAAGTTTTATGATCCTGATATTAACACCTAACTATCTGCTTATGTATGTCTCACTTCTAGCAAAGGTTTTAGCTGTATCTTGTATCTCTTTTAGTGAAAAACACAGCACAGTGGCATTTATGCCTCATGTACATGCCTGTCACTATCCAAAAACTTTCCCCAGTCCTTCAGGCAAACAAAGACAAAGGAGTGGCTGAGCAGGAACACAGCTAGGAAGCTATGAGGCATCAAGACAAGTCAGCAGATAAATCACCTGAGAGAAAAGCAAAGAATTAAAGCTGATAGCCTAGTCAAGCCATCTTTCCACAGGGTGAAGACATGGACGGGACTGTGTCCTGGGGAAATACCCAAGAATTGCAGTCTTTGGTGAACATTTGCAAGGTAAAAATTAAATCTAGAATCAACAAGGTCTCAGAGAATCATGAGTCAGCTGATGTGAGGACATTTTTGTTATGCAGAAGAGCAGCTGGCTGCCAGAGAGTGACAATCATCCTGATGAAAAGCTTCATTCCTAATCTTCCAGCTTCATTAACAATAATTTGTCAAGCCCGAGCGGGTCCAGTTGTATACAGAAAACCTCAGCTGGTAAGTATTTCTCCTTTGGTTTCTTTTATCTTTCTTATTTGTAAGTAATTGTTATACACTGTGATGCAGATTGTGTTTGCCTTGCTTTTCATGCATGTTATTGGCTCATATCATACTGGACGGATGTACTTATATAGATACAGAGTGTGTGTGTGTGCACATATGTGGTACATCCAGCCACATTAACATGTATTTACGGGATTTTCAGAGAGTCTAGTGTGAAAAAAATAATTTGGAGTGTTTGAAACTCTAGACTTAATTCCAACCTGGATAAGAAATCTATAGTATTGTCCTGGGTTCAGTTGGGATAAGAGTTAATTTTCACAGGAACATGGGAGGGGGCACAGCCAGGACAGCTGACCTGAACTAGCCAAGGAGCTATTCCATACCTTGTGACATCATGCTCAGTATATAAATGGGGAGTGGGCTGCAGGGAGGCTCTCTGCTCTCTCTCTGCTCTTGGTGGTGGAAGTGGCAGAGTGTCGGGTTCCGGCTGGTGAGCAGTTGCACTGTGCATCACTCATTTTGTATATTCTTTTGTTAGTACCATTGTTGTTGTAACTTCTCTTTTTGTGTTATTCCAGTAAACTGTCCTTACCTCAAGCCACGAAGTTCCTTTTTTTTTTTTTTCTTTTCTCCTTCCTGATTCCCCTCCCCATCCCACTGGAGCAGGGTGGGGAGTAGTGAGCGAGCAGCTGTGTGATGCTTTGTTACTGGCTGGGCTTAAACCATGACACTCCTTTTTGGCACCCAACGTGAGGCACAAAGGGTTGAGATAACAGCAGACCTGGTCAGAGTGTGTTAAAACAAATTTGTTATATGCATTTCTTATATTAGTTAAATAGTCACTAGTCACAATGTTGGTTCATTTGTTCACATGGTGGCATTGTGTAAGTTCTTATATGCTCTATGTATTCCCTGCAGTTATGTTTATCACCTCTGGGAGAGGGATCCGGATTATCATTTTGCTCTACTGGGTAATGTCGACTTATGAAATTATTACATTACTGGTCACGAGGTTAAGCTGGTATCTGTATGTGGCATTGATATCATTCCCATACCTCAGGTGCCTTCTATCAGAATTTATTGGTAATCGCACCCAATCTACAGGGAAGTCGGGGGGGATACTTCCTCCCATTCGTTCACCTCCTCTTTCTCCTTCCAGCTAATAACAACAGCTTTTGAGAATTCTGAGATATTGGGATGCACAAGCCAGCATGCTGTTAGTGCTATGTCTCCTGAATGCATTTCAGGTCTTGTTTAGGGCTACAAAAAAGTTTCTTAAGAATACCACCAAGAGATCTGCCCCAAGGCTGGATAGTCATGAGTGGCATGGCATGTGGGAGAAGATGGGCAGGTATCTAGAGAACTCCTCACCTTCAATGGTTTGGAGCTTCACTCCTGAACAACTACAGGACCCTGATACAGTGACAGAATATTTGAATGGAAAATGCTGTGGCTATTCCAGAGAGGCACAACTTACCGCACTGTGCTGGGCCCTGGCCAGTATCTGCCAAACACTGCTCAATATTATGCAGCACCCTCAGGGGGAAGGGAGGGAAAACAGACCAATAGGCACTGCGGCTACCCCAACCCTGGTGACAGGCACTGCAGCTGAACCAGAGAACCAACCTGTGCCAGTATCAGTCGCCCCTATACAGAAGAAGAAATACACAAAGAAATCAGTTTGCTTAGTGAGGGATGAAAGTGAACCAGGGTCATCATGAGAATGGGAGGAAGAGGCAGAACCTGAAATAATCACCCAATCTCTATCCCTGAGTGAGTTGCATGACATGCAAAAAGATTTTGGCCGCCACCCAGGTGAGCACTTTATTACCTGGCTGCTCCGATGCTGGGATAATGGAGCCAGTAGTTTGGAATTAAAGGGTAGGGAAGCCAAGCAGCTGGGATCCCTGTCTGGGCAAGGGGGCATTGACAAGGTGATTGGGAGAAAAACAAAATCCTCAGCCTCTGGAGGTGACTTCTGTCAGGTGTGAAGGAAAGATACCCCTTCAAGGATGATGTTACATGTCACTTAGGCAAGTGGATCACCATGGAGAGAGGTATCCAGTTCCTGAGGGAATTAGCCATGCTGGAGGTGATTTATAATGATCCGGAAGATGAGTAGTCACCTACAGATCCAGATGAAGTCCAATGCACACAACCCATATGGCAGAAGTTTCTATGAAGTGCACCACTGACCTATGCCAACTCATTGGCAGTAATGTTCTGGAAAGAAGGCTATGGACGAACAGTGGACGAACTGGCTGTCCAACTCCGGCAATATGAAGGAATTCTCTCTTCCTCCCTATGGGCCTGTGTCTCGGCTGTAGAGAAATTGTCCTGGGGGTTCCAGCAATTCAAAGTGGATATGTCCTTCTCCCCACCTGTACAGGTCCGCATCGCAGCTATTAGGAGTAAGCGTTCCTCTGCTCAAGAGAGAGGAGATAGAAGGTACACACATTGGGGTACCCTGTGGTTTTACCTGGGTGACCATGGAGAGGACATCAGGAAGTAGGATGGAGAACCTACCTCAACCCTAGATGCATGGGTATGTGAGTTGTGAGAAAAAGCAGTCAGAAAAGAGGATTTTTCCTGGAAAAATACTGCTCCAATTTCCTGCGAACAGTCCCCCAGACAGAGTAGAAGGGCTGATCTCATTTCTGATCCTCTTGAAGGGACTTCTGATTCACGTTTGTGAAAAGTGAGTAATGGATACTCTGACCAGGATTAGAGGGATCCTGCCTCCAGCCAGGTGGAGGAAAGGGACAACTGGGTCTACTGGATGGTGTGGATTCGATGGCTTGGCACATCAGACCTACAGGAATATAAGGCTCTAGTGGACATTGATGCACAATGTACCCTAATGCCATCAAGCTATAAAGGGGCAGAACCCATCTGTATTTCTGGTGTGACAGGGGGATCCCAAGAGCTAACTGTATTGGAAGCTGAAGTGAGTCTAACTGGGAATGAGCAGCATAAACACCCCATTGTGACTGGCCCAGAGTCACACAACAAGTATGTAATTTCTGAAAGGTCTAGCTGTAAATAAAATTTTAGATAAAATGTAGAGAAAATCTTTAAATTAACTGTTTTTGGAACTTGTGGTCATCTCAATTTAGACAGAGATTATTTCAAGCTAATAAACCAAGTGATTCATATGGATGCAGAGGCTTTGTGTAGTACTGATGGTTTCAGAGTGTCACCATGCTCTGTGGATCCCATTTGCACCAGGGGCCTGTTGCACTCAAAGAGGGTAAAATTAATGATGGCAGATTGATTTCCTGGCCCTCCTTCTCATCCTTTCCTCCTGCATTTCCATCCAATCACTTCAGTCTGTGGATGAGAAAATGGTACAGATATTTCTCTAATTTGGGAAGGAAGTTCAAGACTATATGTGTGGGTGCTGGGCAGCATAATCTGAGGCATTGCATAACTGCAATAAAAACATACAGAGCTGTTCTGGCATTGTGAAAGTTGGCAATGAAGAGAAACGGTGTTCTTTGCTAGAACAAACAGTTCCCTATTAAGACACAGTGCAAACGCAGGGATGTCCTCCTGGAGATTCTTCCAATTCTGTGGAGCTTTTACCACTGTGCTAAATTTAAATTGGAAATATAATTTCCATTTAATTATTAGGAAAGGAGCAGTTAGGTTTTTCTACCTAATCTTTCCTTGCTAATGACTCTGTGTGTCTGCTGGACTGCAGAGTCTGCTGGACTATATTTTCTCTCTGAGTCATGACACCTGTCTGGCAGATGAATAAAATGTACTGTGTATGTATAAAACTTAAAAATCTACTGATAACGGGTATTCCTAGTGTGAAATAAGGGTGCTGTGTGGGGAGTAGGAGTTAGTTATTTCTACTCAAGATTTTCCTAAGTTTCAGTAAGCATGTCGGGAAGAATGGGTTCACTTTGGCAACCAGTGTTTTTTGACAAGAAAAGCAATCTTCAGGGATTTTTACAAAACTAGTGGCTGAAGAGATGACAGCATATTATAAAACAAAGTTTGAGTGAAACATTGTCAAAAGGATGAAATCCTGCCATCGCAAGTGCAAAACTCCTTGAAATTTCCAGTAGACTGATAATGGGTTGATGAACAGTAAATCAAAGATAATCAACAATAATGGTTTCCTTACAGAAGTAACTACCCAGTCAGTTGTGATTAGTAAGTTAGTTGATTATCTCTAAGTGAATACTAATTAAATTTTGGACATTTGGAAAAAAAATTGTAATGATTGAACTGCTTTGATGAGGGTTGTGATTATTTTTAAACTGATAAACTGATTATTTGTGGTGGCTCCCTAAGAGGATATTGTATTCCTTTGATTTTGTGGTAATACAAAAAAACGGCATAAAGTTTAAAGTTACAGTAAAGTTTAAAGATACAGTAATATTTCATTATGTTTTTCTTCTACTGCTGGTTTTAAGCTTCGAATTGAGGAACTGTTACAGAGGTCTGTATACGGAGAAGCCTGAAATGACACTATATGGCAGGAGTTTGTGAGGACACAAAGGCACAGAATTAAACATGCAGTAATGCATAGTTGAAGAAATCAGGACAAAAATACACAAAATGAAATTCAGTATGGGAAATGCAAAAATTTGCAGCCAAAAGAAAATTATCTGAAAAGTGTAGAGAGAAATAGGGAAGGAATTATGCCATTGAAATTCTGGTATAACAATTTACAGCAAGTTTGTCATAAATCCCCCAAACAACCCAATATGATTTTGAGGTTGGTCCCATCACCCCCCAGAGTGGGACGTGGTAATTTTTAGTGCAATTACACCTAGATCATGGCATTCCCTTCTGAGCAGAACACAGCTGGAAGAAGTTCAGAGCAGACCCAGAAATAAAAAAGGTAAGTGGCTGGAAGGTTTAGGTTATGAGAGGGTATTAAAGTAGGTAAACGTACTGCATAACTTGACTAAATGACAACTCACTGGACAGCTAACTATCTATGGACACGGGAAGGGTATTTACAGTAAGATGGAAGAAGAGTTTCAGGTGTCTTTAAAAATAGCAGGCAAAGTAATGGAGGAAACATGCATCAGGATAAATCCTTTTAACAATGATGTCTCACAAGGCATCACATTTTCTCACTGGAAGTGGTGGAAACATAGGAGGGTGCTGAACAGCGCACAAGAAATGGGGGAGGAGGTGGCCGGGTAGCAAGAAGCAGGAGAGGGGGGAAAAAAAGGAATTGTCCTGTTCTCTCTTTTTCCCAATCATGCTTGACTGGTCCTCCCATTACTGCGGTGGAACTGACTTCTGGAGGACAACCATTCTGCTGACCAGTGGTGGTTTCATCTACTAGAGCCTTTCCAGGTCCAGCTTATTTGAATATCTTATCTCAGCGACTGAGAATTCATTCAGTCCTGCTTAGAACATACATTCCATAGGAATGACAGCAGATTTTTAGTTAGCAGCCCACACATTAATTGCCTTTTTTCAAGCGATTGGTAGCAGGGAGCTCTGATGTTAAGAGAGCCTGAATTCAAGACTGGCCTGGGACCAGAAGGGATGCATGCCCATCCAGAGTAGTCAGAGGAAGAAATGCCCGTTGCCTACAGTGACACCAACTAATGGGGTAGTCATTTCAGAAATGATAATATTCCGGGTCTACTCTTTAGTGATGTGTTATATTTCTAATGCAACAACAGAAAAAAAATCAGAAGGCTTGAGAACATAACTGGAAAGATGGAGTATGAGTGGAAAAGGCTTATGGCAGAAGGATTTGTTTGATGACCTTTACCCATTGGTATTGTTATAATAAATTCTAAGGAAATACACCTAGGAAATTGGTTGTTTGAAACAAATGATGGCCTGAAAGAGCAGTTTGCAGCCTTAGGCAAAGCTTAAAACCAAATACGTAGCAAATTAATCATTAACCACAGTAATGACTTTTTTTCCAACAGTTTATTACAAGAAAAGCAGTCTTTTAATGTAATGTCTGAGAATTATTACTCAAGCTTTGGAAATTTCTCCTGGTTAGGCTTAGGATGGTTTACACATACAGAATGGAGAAAGGATTTTGTCTCAAAAAAATGAACGTGTGAACATGAGAATTAATTCCCCTGAGGGAAATACAAGATCCCATAGGATTTTGAACGAATGTAGAAGGTGGCCATCTATGACCCATTTCAGACCAGCCTTTAAGCATACAATTAAAATAAAGCATATGTTTAAATTTCTTTGACGTCAATGGGACATCAACAGGGCTTAAATGATGTCCTGATTAGAGAAGCTTCCACCACCTCGTAATTCTGCTGATTTAAAACCGGACCAAAACAGAAGTTCTTAAACCCTATGTGCCCTTCTATGTGGTGTTAAAGTTCCACTGGCAAATATGTGCACAATAGAAAAAAATGGAGTGACAAGTCATATTTGGAACCAGAGCTAGCTGGATTATTTATTGCAAATTTTTGTAAAGCTTTTGCACAATTTCCTACACAGAAAGCTTCATGTGGGGATGTACAGAAAGATGTTTCATTAGGGGAGAGGCAGCAGGGAAAATTTGTACATCCATTGAATTAGATGCCATCCTGCCACATAACAAGGGAGGGAAGAGGTAGCCAGCAAGGAAACAAGAGTTTTATTCTGATAAGCATAATGCTGGAATGTTCTTGGCATCAAATTAGAGAGACTACTGATGTAAACTGTGCTGAATTTGTTGTCAAGTCCGGTTTGCTCTTCAGCAAGAGAGTTCTGCTTGCTGAGATTTGAGTATTGATGCTTACTGAAGGCTGGTAATGATTTATGTTACTTCTGTAGTTTAAAAAGAAACAAACAAGCAGAACAAAAGAAGAAAGGTCGGGATCTGTAAACCCACAAGTGAAGAATGCCACTGCAGTTGAGGTACCTGGTTTATATTCAGTGCTGTTTTCACAAGTGCTGCTATGCAGAACTCCACCAAATAAAAGGAAGAACAAAGAAAAGATAAATTCTGGAAACATCTCAAGCATAAGACCTGCTTTGTTCTCTTCTATTTTCTGCTTCTTTACTATTTCTAATAACTTGTTACCATAATAATTCTTCACTGGGGTCTTTATGAAAGTATGAATATAGCCTGTCTACTGTTTTTCTCATGTGTTTCATTCAATTGACTGCTCCGTCAAGTATCCTGACATAAGACTATGTCCTTCTACCAGTAATGGTCTGGTTATCTTCCTGAAACATTCCAATGTCACATATTAACAAAAAACATAGTTTATACTTCTATCTGTAATTATTTTTTCTTCAGCTGTTTTACTTGGCAACTTTGCAGGCACAAGCCCTGTTGTACTGATGGTAAATATGGAGTTATGTCCCTTAAGAGAATTTAATTTGGGCATATCCGGGAATGTAAAGAAGCATAATCATTGAAGACTAAGCTGTTGCACCCATTTAGTCATTAATAAAAGGGATTATGCTCTATCAAATAATAACATCCTCTACTAATTCATGTATAAGGTTTGTTTTATCTGGCAAATTGCTGTACATTCTTTTCCAGTAGGCAGTGATACTTGTAATGGGCAAGTAGATTAAGCATGAAGCTAAAGGTTGTTTCAAAAATTGCAGCACTATCTTCTGATATATTTAGGCTACATTTACTGAAATGGGGGTTGCAGCCTGTTCTTTTCTAGGCAAAAAAGCTTCTTTTTCTGGTCTTCTGCAATCTGATTTTCAGTTCTCGTCTGAGGCAGTGGTAAGTGAGACTTGCAGTTTAAAGGGAGGATTATGGAGGGAGGCCCTACCAGAAGAGTGAGAGACACTGCCTGGTGGGGAGGAAGCCACCATATTCGATGAGATGGTTGCGCCTTCGTTCACTGCTGCCTCATTGGTGTTGGTCAGTAGTATACACTGGAGAAAAGAAAATAAGAAAAGGTCAAATATCCTGTCCAGCATTCAGCAAGCAATGGTTTAAGAACTTACTGAGGCTGAGGTAATGCCTATAACATTGCATTTAATGACTGCACATGGATATATCCTTCATGTATTTCTCTAATCTCTGAGTTCAAGTTACTTTACTGTTATCTTCTGTAAGAATCTCCACAATTTTCTTACATGACAAAAACCTACCTGATTCTAGAAGGGTACAGTTCATTGCTGTGAGACTTGATGAGTGAAAAGCCTAACACACAACCAGTGTTAATTTAGGAATCATCCGTCACAAAGATTTTAATTCTTTATTAATTTAGCTACAACAGATCTCCCCAGATCACTGTGTCCCAGTGCAGGGCATGTACCTTTATTGCTGCAGGACAGGGTTCATAGAGCCAAAAGTCTTTTCTTGCCTCATACAGACTTGAGCAGCAGCACTAGGGATGCAAGACTGGGGCGAGGCAACCCACTTTGTGCTCTTACTGATGTACTCTTACAGTCTTAGACTAGTCAGTTTGGCACTCCACACTGCTCAAGCGCTCCTCCCACTTCTCATCTCTTTAGACTAAATTATTTGGGGAAACATATCTGCTAGCTGTGCTTTTGGAGGTCTGTCACATTGGGGCCTTAGGCTTGGTGGAAACCTAACAGCTCAAATAACAAAAATGACAACTCTTTGGAAGGAAAAAAATAAAATAATCTGACCCCAGAAACTTTCAGTCTGCTTTAGTGTTGAATTGATGGAACAAAGCACATTGTGTGTCAGTCTGCCTGCAAGTTGAAATAGCCTCTGCTGCTAATGTTCCTGCTTTAGAGATTATCATTATAATTAAAAAAAAAACCCTGAAAGTTTAAGAGAATGAGGGAAGGTATAGGAAAATCACCTGGAGTATATTTGTAACTCAAAGTTGTGCAATAAGGCAAATCAAAGGATATTCCCAAGCCCCAGAAATGCAGATTTTTTTTCGTGCTATACTGGGTTGCCCAGGTTTGTCTGTAAAATTGTAAAAAATATTTCTGAATGCATCATGAGTTATCAGCATTTCTGTGTTGATCTCTGTGTTGGTTGGTTCAGATATTTCTAGGTTTTACTTCTGTTTCTTAAATTCTACTTGCAAAGTTGACTGTCACTTTGTTATTTTGAGGAGAGTGACAGATTGCTGTGGGGTGGGGTGATGTTGGTGATGTTTGTTTGGTCTTAATATTTTCCAGCCATTTCTGGGAGCAGATGTCTTTAACGATTAGAATACTTCAGAAATAAATAATGGAAGTATTCATAACAGTACATATAACTGCCAGGATCAACTTGATGAGTAACACCAACTCAAAAATTCAGCTTTCAAATAGTGAGAAGTCTTCAGGTTTACTCTTATTCTGGAGTGCCTTAGACCATTTATAAGATAAAGAAAGGATTTCATAGTTTCTCAGTGAGAGATGTGTAGGTCTGTATAATCTCTGAGAAACAGCTGGCTCCTAATTTTCTTGGTTTTATTTGTATATTAAGACAAACATTTGAGACACGTTTAACTTCAAGATGATCTATTCCTTATAGTGCAAAACAAAAACAAAGCCAGGAAAAGATACAGTTTTCTCATTCTACAAGTGTAAAAATTGTTCACTTCTGCGTGTATTCTGCAAATTTGGACCCAAATCTTCCCAGGCTTTAAAAATTGCAGGTTGAGAGATTGTTCCATACAAGACTTATTTTTGATTATTAGATGCTTGGTACCAGATAGCATTTGTACATTGAGGTTCAGCTGTTCTAGAAGTATTTTGAAAATTCATATTCAGCCTCTGTGCACCAAAATGTGTTCATTTCCTTGTAACAGAAAAGGATTGTGGGACCGTAACTCTTCCTGGTAGAACAATGTCCTATTTGAGTTTAACTTGTTTTACAGAGTGCTTCTTTGTGTTTAGGGAATATTTTTATGAGCTTTGCTTTTGTCATAATAATATAGTACATTTAGGGCATTAGGGAATAAGGTTTCCTGATAGTCGAAGACTCTTTAATAATATGTAGGAACTTTACTGAATATATACTGAACATATTAAAAAATAAAGCCACCTCTCTGCATCATGTAGTTTCTCATATTGGTCTTTGATGTAGTTTTTTTATGTCTAACAGTTTGTGGACAAAATAACCCAAAGAGATTAAAGTAGAATTTATCAGCAGAAGATCCAATACCTAGCAAACACATTTCTCAAGAGCTTCTTCAGACAGCACTCTTTGGAAATAGCACCTGAGCTTTTCACTACTCCTAGGTTTCCATTTTAATTTCTCATATGCGTGTGGAGTCTCTTCTTGTGGTCACAGCAAAGCTCAGATTGATTTTAGTCAAAGGAGAAGCAGAAGAGTAATGGGCATTGTGAAAAAAACACCAAATCCCTTTAGCATACAGGGAGAATTGGAAATCTGGGCTTAAATAACAAAGACAGGGGAGAAGACTGGAGTTGAAATGTTCATTGAAGGGGATGCAGCTGAAAAAATGCTTAACCTTCTTATTCTTACACATTTTCACTTTCTTAACTGCCTGAGCAAATAGTTCCACTACAAACAGAATTATATTAATCTGAATAAGACAGACATTTCTGGAGTATTTTAAATGTTTAATTGAAACAGACTTCTTTTTACTGCAAAAGAAGAAACACTTAAAAAAAATACTTCAGAAGAAAAATTAATGCCAAAATGAGACATTGGAGATTTGCTTACAGTTGTATGTTACAGTAGTGGAAATTTTGTTGTAAATAATACAATGAGAATCTTTGCCATCACAAAAAAAAAAAAAAAAAAGGACATTGTAAGAGAAAAGCATTCAGTTAGGAAAGGAAATGTGCAAGTTACCCTTTAACTGGAGTGTGGCCTTTGAAGAACCGGAAGTGCTCAGAAAACCAGTGACCCATGATGTTAATAATAGTGTGTCAAGAGAATGTTTATTATGCAATAATTCTCAAAAGGGCAAACCAGGTTGTCCAAACACTACCTTCAGCTTTTTAAGAAATATTTTATCTCCTGAAAAGTGTCTCTCAAATATAAACTATGGGTTCCTTTCAGTTTTCTTGTGATACTTGTGTGAGTTCTTTGCAGAAAACATCATTTGCCTGATTGAAGCCTTAGCCCTCTCTGGGACTACACACTCAAGCACAGCAAGTGTTCAAACTGCTCCATACTGCCAATGTCAGAAACTTATTTCTAAAAATTCCGTATTTTTTTTGAATCATGCAGTTTTTCCATAAGTCTCTTTGCACACAAAACACTTCCAAAAACAGAATAAGCAGTGAGTCCTGCAAATACTTATTCCCAAAAGTAGTAGCATTTTCTTTATTTGAACACCTTCCATGAATAAAGATTTGTAAGAAGGAACATGACTGTAAAGGATGGGACATGATGAAGTCCCTGAATGCCCTATATTTATATTCTTGTTATTGCTGTGATGAACAGAGTACAGTCCCAATGTGTACTTCTCTGCTTTTCAGTAATGTGGCCTTCCACACTCCTGGATACTTTGCTTTGAATGTTTTGAACGACTGTAATGTTTAGAGGTGGGGATGACTTAACTTCTTTTCATTTTTGTGTTGATGCAGTTTCTTCAGGTCACAAAGTCTTCATTAGTTACTGACTTTTAGTTTTAATTTCACATTGAAATGTATTTTATATAGTTTTCTGTTTACACTGTCTTTTTCTGTTCCTTTAGATGTGTACCAGGTGTAACAGGAGCACTCTAGAATGACAGCAAATTGTAGGAAATCTAAATTAATTTAATGTATCCATCCTCCATACAGCAGAAGTCAATGAGATTCCCACAGTGGAGCCATTCTTCATGGGATGGGGTTAGAGGGAAAGTCTTGCCTAAAGTTGTGACTGAGCTTTGACGCTGTCGCAGCACACTAAAACAGCCTCTGTAATTTGTCATACCTTCCCTTACAAGTCTGCTTCAGAAAAGACCTTTGACTGCTTTGTACTTCACAATGCCATTTCCCACACCGTCTAATTGCCTCACCGCAGTTCATGGCTTGTTTCCATTGTGGACCAGCAGCTGTCAGGGACAAAAGCTAAGAAGGCAGCTCATGGTTTGCGAGCTCTGGCAGATCGAAACATATATACAGCGTGTGTTGATCAGCGGAGGGCAGAACTGACATCTCACACTGTGGGATATTGCAGAATGAACAGCAGCAGCAGGTAGTTGTTAGTGGGTTGAAATCATCTGAACCCCACCCCTCCCAAACCCAACAAACTTCACATAAAAGAGAATGGAAGGAGGTTTCTTAACCCGTATCATTCAGAGATTAGTTAGTTGATGAGGCACCCCACAAAATCTTACACAGGCATGATGAGGTAAGTAAGGACCTGCAGTGTGTGTGGAAGAATGAGAGATGAGGGAAAGCATCTGCTAAACTTGTTTTGTCACAGGAAAAAAAAATCATGAAACAATACCCATAATTTTCTTGAAGAAATAGGATTAAGACCAAAAATAACTTTCATAATATTATATGAAATAACAGGAACAGTCATAACGTAAAGAAAGCATTTCTTCTTGTGTCAAAAGAAGGGAAGAGGAATTTTTGCTGGCTAGGTAGTCAGGTCCTTATCAAGAGTCTGCCTTGTTTCCTTGGACAGGGAGAAATCAGAATTTTGCTATTCAGAACTGAGTCAGGGAGTTTTGATGGAAATACTGGAGTTCCCCTGCTTGCTGGGTTTAGTGTTTATTTTTGCATTTGCTATCTGTAAAATCACAAAGAAAGAATATAACCAGAGCCATACCCTGGGAATCGTGTTTTCCCTAAATTTAAAATGCCAAGAAAGAGAGTTGGAGATTAAGCCTTGGTTTGCAGATAACCCTTCCTTGGCGCAGTTCAGGGACAGCTAATCAAGCCTGTGAGCAACATGTGGCTCCACAGAAGTCTGCACGTGGCTAGAGCAGGAGTGCGCCAGGGTGGAGACGCCTGGGAGAAAGTCAAGCGACAAGACCCCCAGGAACACAGCTCATACCTGCACTGGAGTGGTGGGTGCTTATGGTCACCTCTGAAACATATGCAGCTTCTGGAAACTCTGCCTATCCAGCGCTCAGCAGTATATAGTACGTGTCTTGGACACTTCAAAATAAGACAATTTGGGGGATTTAGAGCAAAGGAAAGGTGGTCATACCCTCAGCCTTGCCAGTCAATCACCAGTCAAAAGGAAGAAAGTAACTAACTTGTTAAGAGCAATCATATTCATGCCTTTTGTCATTTCTACATGTCTCAAGACCATTACTGAGCTCTTCTGACACATTTTAAATAGTCCTTTCCTACCAAAAGACGAGTCGATGGTGATCTTCAGACAGGAGTTGACGTGGAAGTCAAAAGGACCTGAATAATGACACCATTGTGGTTTTGCTGCATTTTTCTGCTTAATGTTCCCTCAAATAGGCATGGTGAGGAAGTGGGTGAAGAGGTTGTCCACATCAAGTAAGTGCTTTCTGAGCTGGCAGTCCTAGGTTTGCTTTCTAAACATAAGCTTGCCCTTCTTTGTGGCAGCTCTTACAGGACAGCACTTTCCTACCATGCCTTTTTTCCTTACAAGATGAGACAGAAAACTAGGTTAAAAGTAATGGCCAGAGTTGCTCAGCTCTTGCAGTGCATCATAGCAGGAGACCAGTAAGATGATGGAGAAAATGAGGTTTCTGGCTTGCATTGCTTTGCACTGAGGAGTGGCTTGCTGTCCTCTAATTGTGGCTACTAGTTTACTACACATTAAGGAACCTTGTTAACAGAATGTGAATGCCGCTTATTTACCTCTCAGTTGTGGAAGTGTACCCTTTGTTTTTCTGTGCTTTGAGGAGGTCCTACTTGTCATTTAAGCAGTTTTTTTACTTTCATCTTTGCTTTTTTATGGCTACATTTTTCAAAGAAGTTAGTTCCTATTTAGATGCTAAGTACATGCAAAGCCCCAGCAAATTCCAACAAAACTGGGTATTTGGAAAGAGCTTGATGTCAACATCGAAGTGAAACTCAGTCTCATCTTTTGGTGCATCTAGAGAAGAACTGGCTTCTTTGAGATCTGTTATGGTGAGAGCGCTCGTTATGGGGGAGCAGCAGCTGAGGTTCAAGCCTGTCTGGTTCTCCCACTGACTCACTGTGAAGTCCACAAACCCAGGTGGGAGATATTTTTGGGGGTGTTAGTGATGCAGCAAGTAATACAATACTTCAATTTATAAGTATACTTCAGTGTATTTCAAAATATTTCAGTTTTAAATCCTTTGAAGCAAAACAGAAAAAATATGGAAGGGGGACTTTAAGGTCATCTTAAATCTTCACAAAGGGCAAAAGTGATAGAATGAATAAAAATTGTGTTGCCATTAAAAACCACCAAAACCAGCCAGCCGCTTCCCTTAATCCACTCCTCACTTCCCCTTCCTCCAGGAAAGGCCATTGCACACAGCCAAAACGTGCGACTTTTATCTTTGTATGTGCCAGATGAGAAGCCAGTGGCATAATTTGAATAAGGCGTGATGGGGGTGTGGCTCAGACTAAAATATTTAATAATGATGAAGTATGAGGGAAAGCACTAGCCTGACAGTGAAAAGACTTACAGTGACAAGGAATGACTTCCATGTGTGCTGCTTTGCATTTGTAAGCCTTAGAGTGGTAAAATACTTACTTGGAAGTCAGATTCTGCACTCAGAGACTTTCTTCTCACTGAGTTGAAGGATTTCTATGTGGACCAAGACACAGAGACCTCACAGGCATCCAGCAAGCCCATGTGTGTGGCTCAGTGCAAAGCCATGCAGGTATGCTAGGCTGGGCCCAGGCAGTGTAGCCATGAGTATGGGGCACTGACCCCAAACTAATACCCCGTGTCCCTGGTTGTTAGTGTACACTGTTGGTATAGAGCTTCTGGATCCAAATGGTTTACTGTTTTACTGTGCTACCAATTTAGGTATCTCTGCATCAATGTGGGCATAATTTCATTCTGTCACTCTCCCAACTGGATGCTTTTTTTTGTAATTCGAGCCCATGGAAGGGAAGGGAAGCATCACCTGACAGTTTTAAAAGGATTTGTGGCAAATGCTGTGTTTAATGGACAGAATTGCTGTTCCTGTCCATAGTTCTGAGAATTTTGGATGCTTCTTGAGTCCTGATAAACCCCTGGCATGAGGCCCAAAGCATCCTGCTCGGTCACAGACCAGAGGGCTGGTGCTCTTCCAGCTGCATCGGGAAGCGGTCACGGGGTGAGGCGGCTGTGTGAGGTCGGGAGACTGACACCGGTGACAGGCAGGACTCGAGCACTTCGGCCTCCCAGGCACCGCGGGGGACCGCACTGCCGCCCAACACGCTGGGGACCGGCTGCTAAGCAGGGGCTTGGCCACCACGAGCGGCCGCTCGCCTGCTCCCACAGCACCCGGCGCAGTGCTGCTGGCGGCACTCGGGGGCAGAGCAATGCAGTATTGCATAACACACGTTTATTCCCACATGAATATCCACAGATTGTCACTGCAGCAATGGAAGATGTGGATTTTTTCCTGTAAGTTATTTTAACGCAAACTTCCATTTAAGCCACCTGTTAGACAAATTTTTTTTTTTTTTTTTTTGTCACAGTCAGTACCTGGTTGCTTCCCACGGCTTCAACACTAACGCTGCTCGTGAAGAGGCCCCGCGGAGAGCCGGGAAACCGCGAGGAGGGCGAGGAGGGCCAGCACTGCCAGCACCGCCCGTACCGCCCGCCCGTACCGCCCGGCCGCCGCCCCTCTCCTCACGGGAGCGCGGGCCGCCGCTGTTGGGCGGGCAGGTCGCCCTTAAGGCTGCCGGCCGCTCCTCAAGACTGCCTTCACCCTCCGTGGAGCTTGACCGCCGCCTCGCCATCGCCGTACGTTCCGCCCGAGCGGCCGAAGACAGACAGCCGTACCAAACCCCGGCGCCTGCCGCCCCACAGCCGCCCCGGCCGGCCAGCGCCTCACGCCTCCTTAAGAGGCGGCGGTCAGCTGACGGCTGGCGCCTCCCCCGCCGCGCGGGTGAAAAGTGCCTTATGCCCGCAATGGGGAACGGGACCCTGCCCGAGCCGAGAGGGATGGCCGAGCCAGCGGGACACCAGGCGACCGTAAGCGCCGTGCCTTCTTCTTACGCGCTCATTAGCGGCTCCTCCGCGGGGCGGGAGGCGAGGCGAGGCCTGACAGGGCGGGGGGGTGCGCGGCTGCTGCGCCCGGCCCCGCGGGAGGGCGGGCAGGCAGGGCGCGGAGGGCCCGGGCTGAGGCGGCTGAAGCGCCCGCAGGGGCGGGCCAGAGCGCGGCGGTGAGGAGAGGTGCCGGCCGCCCTCCCTCTCTCCCTGCCCCCGCGGCAGGGTGGGGGGCCGGTCGAGCCCCGTTCTGTGAGGGGCGCCGAGAAGGGCGGCCGGGGCCGGGGGAGGGGGGAGAGGCGTCTTGCCGCGGGCGCCGCGTCAGGCACCTGCCGCCGCGCTGCCCGCCCGGCCCTGCCCGCGCCCCGCTGGGGGCAGCGCAGCCGTGGCTGTCGAGGAAGGCGCGCTGTCCGCTCGCCTCTCTGTCAGAAACGCGGTCGCCGTACGGCGTCCGGCCTCCCCAAGCAGTACGCGCGCAAAACGAAGCTTTCGTGAGGTAAAAGGGGGCAGGGAGGGGTGAAGAAGGCGTTCGCAACGCTTGCCACGTGTGCCCGAGCCGCGCAACGTGTGCGGCGAGAGGTACGAGGGCATGCCCGTGGTGATGGTGCAGCAAGTGGAAGGAGGGACCGCAAAAGTTACGTAAACCGCATTACTCATTATGAGCCCCTCGGTCTTGGGGTGCTAGGTTCGTGCTTGCCTTCGCCCAGTGTCACTGGGAACTGCTTTTGACAACAGTTACTGCAAACTCTACTATCTCATTTGCTTATCCCTGCATAGCGTGCGTGGTGAAGCAATCATTTTGAAATTCATAGGGAAGTAAAACAATACATCTGTTAAGGAAAAATTTCACAAAATGTCTGTGACAGCGGGTTTTCTTTTGGGTCTGATACCAAAAAAAAAAGTGCGTAAGAGTTCCTGTTTGTGACTTACAGCAGGCATTTGTTAGCATATATTAGAAGTATGATCACAGACCATAATCTCTTGTTTTCATGGGGTTGTGTGTTCTTGTTTGGGAACAAACTTGCACACTTTTAATGGTGGAGGTTAATTTGTTGTCCTGTTTGACCTCTGGTTGGTCCTGCTGCATCATTTGGAGAAGCTGCTGCCTCAGTGGTATGACCAGTTCCAGTGCTGGTGGTTGTGCCCCCCCTCCCCCAGTAGCTGAGGGGTTTGCATTGGTATGAAGTCTGTCACCTTCCCTTGAGCAACTACTGACAGGGGGTTTGAACTGCTGTGTGGGGCTGTGAACTGGAGCTGCTGAGGCTCCAGCACCTGTTGGCTGTGTGACCCCTGCAGAGCTGGTCACAACTTGTCGGTTGGCACCTCGTGTCATACCTTTGGGGAAAATCCCTTTGGCAACCTGAACTGTGGAGTGTGAAACTTCCAATTTGGAGGCTCCTTGCAGACGAAAGCATGAAAACTCTGCAACTAGGTAAAGATCTAATCCGAAGTGAGGAGCAATGATGTGGGTAGGACTTCTAACTGCAGTGGATGTTCCTGGCAGGAAGATGGTCTTCTGCACCTCAGTAGGCTCAGATACTTAGTGTATGAAACAACCGATTCATAGGATCAGCTTCTTTGTGGTTACCAAGAGTTGCTTAGACTACTAAAAATTTCAGAGTGAAAACATGAACCTAAAACTGATGTGCTTATTTTATTTTCTTTCTGTTAGGGGGAAGGTTTTGAATATACTGTGTAGAGTTAAGTGCTCCTCTGCCATTGTTGTCTCTCAAAATCACCACGTTATCCCTTTATGACAACCTTTCTGCATTCTCTTGTTCTGCTATGGCAGGGATACATAACAAAAGAGAAATGGAAATACTTATTTATGCCTGAATCACATAATTTAATCTCCTCATGCATGGCCAGTTAATCTGCACTGGAAAAATACCAGTTTGATTCTTGGCACCAAGTGCTGTTGATGACTTGTTTTTCTTGGAAGAATTAGACCAAGAAAAAAAAATTCTAATGCTGCTATTCACTAAGGTTGCATACTTTATTTTGTCTTGACTTGAATGTATTTTACTGACCATAGTTATCATAAAGTGTCCTTGGATTTTCATGATACTTTGATTAGATGACTTTTGTCATCTGACCTAAAATAGCTACAGTAGGAAATGTTTCAGCCAATCTGTTTTTGCTTTAGTATACTTCAGTTCATAACTTTTAGTCATACATAGGGGGAAAAATAATGAGTATGGAGTGAGCCCTCACTATTTCCTTCAGAAGTATTCATGCAAAGCCATTGAGCAGGCTTCACCAACATCTTGGGTGGCCTCTACTCTCTTCCTTGGCATTTATTCCTGACAGTACTAAGGGACTGAATACAGTGCAATGTAGCAATGACTTTCCAGGTGCACATGGCTTCAGAGGTAATAGGAGATGTCTCTGTTTGAGTCTATTTTAATTGATGTGCAATATTCAGGTATGTGGCAACTTTGGTTACTTCCATATAGGTTGGAAGAGGACAGCCTTGACAGTAGAACTGGAGCCGTTCTAGAGACTTGGGAACTGTGAATTCAGATTGAATTAAGTTACTTGAATGGCTTGGCCTGGGAAATATTGGAGATAGACTTGTGCAGCAGCTGGAGAAGGAGGTGTCTCCTGCTTGTACTCAGAAGTTCAAGTGTATGAAAACTGACTACAAAATATAAGAAAATACTTGGTTTCCCATGGAAACCTTCTAGCACAACAGGTAGAAGCTCAGAGTATGGTACTGTTGTGGTTTAACCCTAGCTGGCAACTAAGCCCCACACAGCTGCTCGCTCACCTCCCTCACAGTGGGATGGGGGAGAGAATCAGAAGGGTAAAAGTGAGAAAACTCTTGTGGGCTGGGATGAAGACAGTGTAATAGGTAAAGCTAAAGCCGCGCATGCAAGCAAAGTGAAACAAGGAATTCATTCAGCACTTCCCATTGGCAGGCAGGTGTTCAGCCATCTCCAGGAAAGCAGGGCTCCATCACGCACAAGGGTTACTTGGGAAGACAAACACCATCACTCTGAACGTCCCCCCTGTTCATTCTTCTTCCCCCAGCTCTATATGCTGAGCATGACGTCATATGGTCTGGAATATCCCTTTGGTCTGTTGGGGTCAGCTGTCCCAGCTGTGTCCCCTCCCAGCTTCTTGTACACACCCAGCCTGCTTGCTGGTGGGGTGGTGTGAGAAGCAGAAAAGGCCTTGATTCTTCATTACTGCTGAGCAGTGCTTACAAACATCCCTGTATTACCAACACTGTTTCCAGCACAAATCCAAAACACAACCCCATACTATCTACTGTGAAGAAAATTAACTCTATCCCAGCCAGAACCAGCACAGGTATGGCCCATGGTTAGTGTGTGGAGTTGTGAGATGGGAGATTAAGTTCAAATTTATTCTTTACCTGATAAAAAACACTGATGTAGATCAAAGTCTTCTTATCCTTCAGGGCAGTATCCTAAGAAGGGGACTGACCTTCAGGGAGCAAAACCAAATTCTTGACTAATTGTTTACTTAACACTGATGGGGAAGCCCACATTTCAGTGGTTGCTTTAAAGACAAGTACATATCAAAAATATGTCACTTACAGTCCAGAGATGATTTAAGCAACACAATCAAGTATTTTCCTACAGCTATGGTTCAGCAGGTGTTTCGGCTCCCAGCTAAAGCCTAGGGGCCCAGTCATGAGACACATTTTTAAACTGAGTTTACAACTGGCCTGTTTTTGTTTCATTTGCCTCTTTCTAAACAGAAGCTCCATGTAATATGTGGAAGTATTTCTCTTTGATTTCATGGGCAGTGGCAGCAGAATTGGCTATCATCTTCCTGAGAGGTGATGAACTCTTTTGTGTGTTCACTATGCCTCTGATATAACTGCGCCTTTCTCACTAGTCTGAAAAACAAATCCCAGAACCTGTCTTAGTAATGGAAATGATCTCATCACTGCCCTAGGTTATAATAACGTGATGTAGTAACAGAATACTTTCAAAAGAACTCTCTTTTTTTTTTCTTCTTAAAAAAACCCAAAACACAACCCAAAAAACCAAAAAAAACCACCCTGGTATTCAGACTTTCCTGAGGGCTTTCATTTACTGTTTACCTCAGAGAAATGATATGAATTTCCTGACTGTACCAATTTCCAGTAGCCTGTGTGTCAATGTCTGGAGCAGCGTTACTCAGCCCATGGTGCAGGGACAGGAGGTGGTCTCTAGGAGATGTGAAAGTGGTCCACAAAGCAGGAGCAAACACAGTACCAGGAAGCTCCAAAAAAAAATATTCTGTTGTTTTAAACGGGTTGTGGGGAAAGTAAAAGTAACTAATGAACATTTAAACTTTAGCATAATTTTTTTAAAATGGAAAATACTGTGGCAATATTGCAGGTGAGAATTGGTGGACTTTCCTTAGAAATATCAATCAGTTCTTCAGCATGGAAGTATTGTATAGAATGAGATGATTTCTACAAAAAAAAAAAAGACCACAGTGTTGGTGAAGGGAAAAATATCAGACGTATATTGATAGATGATGTGGCCATCACTGTACAGATTTTATTTGTGTTCTCTAAGGTTCATAATGAAAGCCATGAGCTGTTGCCATTGGTAACTCTGAAGCCTGTGTTGGTCCTGTATCAGCTGGCAGGTTTGGCTGGGGGCATGGACACTGCAGTTTTTCTCCCAATATGTTATCCTTTCCCATAAAGATGGTTGCTGAGATGACACTTTCCATCTCAGCTCATGCTTTTGCTGTGTGCTGGGGTTTCCAAGACTGTTGGTGTGTGCAGTGACGGAAGCTTTTGAGATCTCGACTGACAAATAGAGACGTTGTAGAAGTCAATGTGTGAGTGAGTTGCCCAGACTCTACAAGTAATCCCTGGAGGAAAAACAGGCGCTTCCAGGGTAAAGTTAATGTGATTCTAAAGCAGATATCCAACAAGCCACATAAATTCTGTGCTAGAAGTGCCTCTCTGTCTGCTGGCTAAGCATGGATGAAGACTTCTATATGGTAGGCATTTGAAGTTAAGTGAGGTGAATCCTGCCTCTGGTGTCTTATGTGTCTGAGCGCAGTAGTCTGTTGTGCAGGCTGCACAGCTCTGTTTGCAAGCACTCTTTCGAGATGCAGTTTCCTTTCACATGAGTGGTAGCATTGGTAATGGTGCATCCTAGAGCTTAGAGCAAAGAATACAGTGCTGCTTTTTGTCTGCTGATAACAAAACTACTTTGGCAGACGTTTATAGGCTTAATTACTAAATTAAATGTTGCTAATTTTTTATTTTCATCACCTCAGGATGCTGAAAGCATATTTTCAAAATATAAAGTAGCCTTTTTGCAAACAAGAATCCTTGTCTCTCCATCGTTCCAGCTTCCATCCCTAAATATGCAGATTTAGGAAGGAGACAGAAAATATAGGGTCAAATCTTCCACATACACAAGCTCAGAACTATACATGATTTGACTCAGTCACATTTGTGTGTTTTGTGGTTATCTGATAGTAAAGCCATTGAACTGACTCATGTTTGATATTTATCTAATATTTTCCTTAAAATGATCTCAGCATAAATCAGTAAAACTTTTATTTCTTTTCTTAGTAGTATTATCAGTCAGTTACAGCAGTGCTTATATCGTTAGCCAAGTTCTGTAGTAATAAATAATCCTTTTATATTTACAGTGATTATAAAGTTATATATTTGTTTGCACACACATGCAGATTATAATAAGATCTGTACAAATGTATATTTCTTCTAATAAGTGGCAGTCGCAGTCCCCAAGGGATTGCATTTTAGAAGACATGCTGATGAACGAGACTGATAAGTGGAATGTTGGGGTAGATGGAGATGATGGAGTAAGAAGCACAGTGAATGCATATGTATAGGCTGTCTCATACTGTCTGGTCCATTGCATTGGCCAGACCATTAAATAGAAAGATCTGGCTTTTGGAAAACTTTGTAGGTTAAGTGTGTGTTTGTTGGGGTTTTTTTGGTTGATTTTTTTCCCTTTTTTTTTTTTCTCTTCCTTGTTGCTGTGTCTGTGTCTCAAGGATATAGATTGTAAATGGAGCTTAACTGCTAGAACTGTATTTTTCATGCATTTAACTTACTGCATTGTCAATTGGATGCTAAAAATAAATGCCCCCAAGTAGAGGATTAATTTTGGCCTGTTCCAAACTCCATTAATGTCAGTAGGAAAACAAACAACACTCATGGGCAATTGTTGTACCAGACACTGAGAAGCTCTTGGTGTGGCCTGAACCGTTACTTTGCATGGTCTGTCAGAAAAAATTGTGCCTTTGTAGTCAACATGCAAAAGTGTAACTCTATGCAAAATCAGCAGCTGCTGCCTAACGTTGCAGTCATGTTAGGAAAAAAGACAAAACAGAACTACAAATCATTTTGGGGAGAAGGTGACTGTGTAGACTTGTGGCATGTAACTAATCAGAAATTTTCTGGTTGTTACTCTTGTGTACCATCTTCTAAAAATAACCTCTAATGGAGAACTGTAAAAGATAATGCACTTTTGAGGCACTTCTATTCTTTAACATTTCATAAATATGGATGCCTGCTTACATAAACATCTGCAGTAATGATCATAATCTTGACCTGGGAAATATCTATAAAATATGAAACTAACCATTCTTATGCTGCTGTTTTGTTTAAGTCCTTTTTTTGTCCTAATCCAAGGAGAATTGATAATGAGTTTCTAACCTTAGTGCAACACCCCTTTATCTTTTGATAAAGGCATGAATCTGCTAAGTTTTCACAACCAAGGTGTTTTGGGGCTGTTTTCTTATGTGGAAAAATACTTTTTCTTCATGTAACCAAAACCCTGCAACTATGAATCAAGGACAATGCTAGTGGAAAACCTCAAGAAAAATGAGAATAGTAGCTTGTACAACATCTATGAGGAAGATGCTAGGAAGCAAGTCCTAGCTTTTCTTATATCCAGTTTATTTTTATGGGTTTGCGTGTGTTCAGTGATGATACTTGCAGACACTTTTTTTTTTTTAACCAGGCAATTTAACATTCCAGTAGGACGTTGGTGTGATGTCTGTGCCGACAGTAATGAAAACCAGTTCTTTACTAATTGCAAAATATGCCAGTATCTTACGTTTCTCTGGCATTTTCCACTTTGAATAGCACATGCTCACACAGACCTTCCTGGTAAGTGATCAATTACATTTAACTATGACATACTTTCAAATATTATTTTGCTTTTTATACTTAAATTCCTTTTTCCAAGAATCCCTAATTTATTAATTTAATGAGCTCTTCAACATTCTCAACTCTCCCATGGCTTAGTGAACATAGGTTTAATTTTTGTAAGGGTGTTTTTGATATAGAGAAATAAAACAGCTTCTTCCTAGTCATTAAGTCAAATCTGAATCAAAATTATGTATAAAAACCTGAAACCATGTCTCGTAGTCTCGCCTTAAACATTCTTCCCTCCCAAATCCACAGTGTTGTAAAAAAGTGGCCACTATAATTATGGTGAATTTTATTATGTGTTGTTTGTTTGTCTGAAAAGAATTCAGGCATGGGTGGGGTTTTTTTTTTGCTTATCTTTTATGTGCTTCTGAGGATTATCTCTTATAATTTAGGAACTGAAATAGTGCAAGCATAAAAAAGATGTTTGATATGGCTAAAGCAGAAGGAAAACAAGTTTTGTTGCTTGTAACACTTTTTTACCAGTGAGTGCAAAGTAAGGAGGATCATATGAACTGAGCCTGGCTTCTCCCTCCAGTTCCTTCTTCTCTTTAAAATTATTGCTTTATGTAGGTCTGTCTATGATCAGCTGTAACGCTGTGTAACTGTTTCTGAAAGAAGCTCAGAAAAAATGGTGTTAAGTGGAGCGCAGCAGGACAGTGCTGGCTAACACACTGGTGCGCGCAGGTGGAGAGCAGTGTCCAGCCTGTTTTCTATATATTTAAGATGAAGAATTTGACTGATTTTTTTCTTATTATTTTTTTTTTATGCTAGAGCAGAATATATGGTTGATTGTGGGGCAGTCCTGCTTCTTGGTATCACTTTTTGTGCATAAATGAAGGGCCAGAGAAAGAGCAAACATCTGGGATGAGGGAGACCACAATTCATATGCCTGCTCTGAAATGAATAGTGTGGGAAGGTGAACATTAGTCTCCCTCAACTGAGAGTGACCCGGCCACATACAGACTGGCTGTTTTGAGTTAGCTTCAGGTTGAGTAAAAGTGTGATTAAACTCTCCCAAAAAGAGTTTTACTAAAAACCTGGTGTAGTTCTCTAATGACAGCTTTTTGCTTTGACAAATGGACATTTTTCTGAAGAAAAAGTCTTGTTGAAAAGTGCTTGAACGTCTCCACTGTGTATTCCTTTGTCCTGTAATATGTGTCAGTCATTTCCCTTTCAGCACAGAGCTGGCACATCAACTGGTGTTTTAAGATGCTGAGAGAGAGTTTGAGTTTGCAAGGGAGGTAGTAAGCCCTTGGTGTCTTTAAGAAATAGTTAAATTAAAAGCTTAGACGGTTTGGTAAGAGAGTAGTCATAGTTCATTTAAGTTTTGCTGAACTTTCTCTGGCTGACTGATCCTCTATGCCTCAGAGCAGAGCATGAAAGTCCCCCTTATGTCCCTAATTTTGCAAAGCTGTTTTAACGAGGGAATATGTAAATTTGGGTTTGCTTCCTGGCTTTGATTGCTGTCCATTTGCTTCTTGAGTCATTGTTTGTGGGTCCTTAGTGTATTAGATTGTTTGTATCACATTACTGAAGGCCACATTTATGGTCTGGGTAGTTAGCAGTTACTGCTTTTTTGTTAGTTTTGTGGTTTTTGTTTGCTTTATATAACCATTGGTGCAGCTAACCTCTTAGTACTGGTAGAATCAGATTACAGTAAGGTTTGACATATTTTCTTGCTTATGATAAATAGAAAAATTTCCAATAATTGTATTAAATCAAAACGTTATTTTCAGTTTTAACCCATCTCCAAAACCTTAGTTGGTAATGTTGTGCATCAATTAATAGTGGTTTAGGTCCTTCCCCTCATCCTCTTGGGGCTTCACTGTGTTGATAACAGTAGCACTTGAGATAGTTGTCTGAAAATGAAGTGAGTGTCACCCAGTTCAAAACTTTCTTCCTAAATCAGCAGAGAGATTGCACTATAGCTCTTACAGCAGCTTGCTGTTTTTGCTGTTGTTACTCTGAACTCAGCAGAAATGGTGGAGCAGAAGATTCAAGCCCTTTTGATGCTGCCACTGTAGGCCTGGGAAAAGAGCAGGCGCAGGCACTTGTTGGCTGGAGCACGGATGGCAGAGATGACTGGGGGACAGCGAGAGCTTCAGAGAAGTCATGAGAGGCATGGTACAGAAAGAGGAAACTCAAGAAGGGGCAGAATAACGTGCCACTTCCTTGTGCAGTCTCCGAGCAGGAAGACAGCTTGCTGCTTACTCTTTCCAGGCAGGAGAGGAGGCCTGCAGAGGAGCTGCAACAAAGTCTTACTTGAATTCGTAGAGAAAAATCAAAACCCCTGAGTAAATGCTTTGCTTATGTAAGTTTGGCTTCAAACACCAGCTTGTGTTTGAACTTGGGAGCTTTTTTGTAACTGCTCAAATCCTGGACTGAAGGCCTCTTTGGCTAGAGGCTTGGCTGTGTGGGGTCAGGCAGGCTTTGTGCCAAGCCATGTGGCTTTGTGTGGAAGCCAAGTGTTAGATACATGATGAAGACCATTGGTATTGATGCACTTTCTACTGCAAAAGTGTCCAACTGGAGACTTATCAAGAAAATGAATGGGGCAGTTGGGCTATCCTGCTAGGTCTAGTATTTTTTTTATTAAATCAGTTGATTATAAAATTATTTATATATGAAAAATACAAAGAAATCTTTCATAGTACAAGTTTACCACTTAGTCTCTCCCCTCAAGAGTATAATATATGCAGTAGGGATGGCTGTATTTGCCTTTGTGTCTATGTGTTTGTATGAAACATACATTTGTGTTACTTACTCAGACTCCAGCTTGGCAATAGCCATAAAATATTTCCATATAAATTTTACTCACGTCATTTAAAAGAGGCTGAAAAATCTCAGCGTCAGAAGTTTCTTCATGACTACTTTTACTAGAAAGTCCTGACAAATTTCCTTGAGTCACTCTAACTACTTTGTCATGCTTTTAATGTTATGACCATATAGACCAAAGGAAGTGCAGCACAATTGTCCCCTTTATTGCAGACAGTGACCAGAGCTCATGTTTTGAGTAAACAGTCCCAAACCAGAACATAAAAGTTGTAATGTTGAGTCATGTTGTACAGACACTGAGTGTAAGATGATGAAACACACCTTTTGTGTGCAGTCCTTTCTCCATCCCTCCAGTGCCAGCATGACAGTAGCCTGTGTGTGCTGGCTGGCGTAACAGTTGGCACTGAAATGCCAGGAAATTTGGGAAAAAAAGAGCAGTTTGGATAACTTGCTCTGGATACTAACTGAACTGAAAAAGAATTCAAAAAGATATTTAAAGGAAACATTCGCCTAACTTTCAGCTAAATTTGTTTTATTGTTGACATGTGTTATCTGAACAAAGCCAGCTGTTAATTTCACAGCTCCTTGCATTTTTAGCTATTATTGTGGTTGTTCTTTTGTGTGTAACCACTGCATAACTGTAATGCAGAAGAATTGTCAACTGTAGTTGCAGCCTGAGAGCATTGGGCAGCTTTGCATGCTTGTCTCTTCCCCAAAAGGTCAAACATAAATACTTAAATAAAATTTTATTCTAATATTTTCCATAAAGTGTTTTATTTTAAACCATCCCTATCTTACAGCAGGGAAGCAAAATGAGGAGTGAAGGTGTAGGTGAGTTAAAGATATGTAATAACCAAACTCTCATTATTTTAATAAAATCTTTAAAAGGCATTGGCCCAGAAATATTTAGGAGTTGGATGACATCCCTGTTGTCACCAAGGGAGAGTAAAGGATTTGGATTGAGATCTTTGGAGTCTAAATGTAGTATCCTAAAACATTCAGCAACAGTTCTTTTCACAGTAACAATGAGGCTTCTTAAAGTGGGTTCCTGGTGGTTTTGGCAGGGAACAGCTGCTGACCAGCACACTGCAGCACGGTAGAGGAAATGAGAAGTTTTGTCAAAGATCCAGGTAAGAATGAAATGCAGGGGAGATTTTTTTTTCTTCCCTTCACCTAAGTTTTAAAGAAATATATTCAACAAACAACTCTGTCCAGTCAGGTGCTGCACTGGAGATGTATATAATTTAATTTTAGCAGTTATTATTTGTTTTAATTTTTGGCAGCACTTCTAAAGCTGCCACTGGTATTGAGTTTTTCCATTTTGGAGAGCCTGGCTTGACACCTCAAACGTGCTAGGTACTTGGCGTACCCATTATCTTGAAGTGTGAGTTTTTGTTCTTTGCTGCCTTAAGTTGGGCTTCGAAAAGTAAGAAAACACTTAAACAAGTGACCGTCATACATAAAACGTTTATTTGTGGAATAACTACATTCTGAAATCCTTATGTACAGAAATGCTGGGCATTTTTTAATCTTGTTTTTTCTTACTTGCAGTGTGCATGTAACAAATAGCCTGCATAGATGATCTTCTTGAAATGATATAACTAATAGGTGGACTTGACTAGTGTACTGTAATTGTTTTTACAGGGAATATATCCTAATAATTCTTCTTTTTATGGAACTTCCACCAGATTTTTCACATTCTTCTTTGATTTTTGGCCTTCTTGTTGGAAAAACAAGCTAGCTGGTTCCCACATAAGCTACAGGCTGTCTGACCCACACAGTGGGGATTACTGAAGAGCTGCTCGAGATTTTTTTTTTGACAAATTTTGAGACTCTGCCACCTAATCTGATCTGTCTTGTGGCTTGGATTTCTGTAGAAAAAGACAGCGATCTTTGCCATTTAAAAAAAAAATTCTTGAAAAATATTCTTGGAGTCCCTCAAATTACCTTTTTTTTTTTTTACATTCAAGGCTGATTTTTTGTTCTAGTGCAATTTCAAGTCAAGTGAAATACAAGACATTGGAGAAAAGTTTTATGTAAAGGTATTAACTCAAGGAACTCTTTCATTCTCAGAATACATTAACTCCTTACTTTGGATTTAGTCAGTTCAACTTTCTAATATTTCTGTAAGTTTGCCATACAGTAAAATCGTGTATGATGACATGGCTTTTTCTCCTAACCTCTCACAAACTGTTGCAGTGAGTGTTTCTTGTTAACTGGCCTTTGCGTAAGCAGTATAATTGTAAGATAAACCATCATGCCCTGAATCAGCTGCCTCTTCCTTCAGGCCTGTAGTTAGTGTTCATAGTGAAAATACAGTACTTGGCTGGTTAGGAAATGTACTGGGAACTTCCATGACTGATGTGAAATAGATGCAGGTATTCAGGCAGAAATGCTTCCAGCCTCTTGAATATTCCTGTTCGTAAGGCCATTCCTTGTAGAATGTAAGATAGGGATTTTCTTCTTCCTGTTGGACTAAATCCAGCTTAATTAAGTTTCTTTCAGGAGCATGTCTGATTTCTACTGACTCAGTAAGGCTTGTCTCCTGTCACAGGAGGTTACTGTAACATGGAGCTCTCCAGGAGGTGCTGGGCAGCTGTATATAGAGAACTGGCCTGGTTATTGTACCACTTCTGTCTTCCTCATTTTTGGCCTCTAAAGTAGCCTCCAGCACTAGATAAGGTGTAAATTAACCTTGTGTCATGGATTAACCCCAGCCAGCAACTAAGCACCACGCAGCTGCTTACTCACTTCCTCCCCCCTCTCCCCCCAGTGGGATGGGGGAGAAAAATCAGGAAAAAGAAGTAAAACTCGTGGGTTGAGATAAGAACAGTTTAATAGAACAGAAAAGAAACTAATAATGATAACACTAATAAAATAACAACACTAATAATAATAAGAGGATTGGAATATACAAATGATGCACAGTGCAATTGCTCACTACCTCCTGATCAACGCCCAGTTAGTCCCTGAGCGGCGATTGCCCTGCCCCTACTCCCCCCAGTTTGTACACTAGATGGGACATCACATGGTATGGAATACCCCGTTGGCTAGTTTGGGTCAGCTGCCCTGGCTCCATCCTGTGCCAACTTCTTGTGCCCCTCCAGCTTTCTTGCTGGCTAGGCATGAGAAGCTGGAAAATCCTTGACTTCAGACAGAACAGTACTTAGAAACAACTGAAAACATCAGTGTTATCAACATTCTTCTCATACCTAGCTCAAAAACACAGCACTGTACCAGCTACCAGGAAGACAATTAACTCTATCCCAGCTGAAACCAGGACACCTTGCTCAAGATTTCTGTGATGTTTCCAGAGTTTCAGCCCTGCTAGGGTATTTTATAGTACTCTCCTGCCATTGAAAGGAAATCTTAGTTACTCTGTGTCACCTGTAGTTTCAGTAATTGGTTACAGGCTGACAGGTCATCTTTCAAAAAGAGATTCACGATCTTTTCATCTGTTACGTCCTCTAGCAGGAAGTCAAATGTGGTTTCCCGATCTTAAAATCTCCTGTCTAGCTGTTTATGCTGTGTTAACTTCCTTGCCAAACTTCACCCCAGAGCATCCTCCAAAAATGTGGCACAAAGGTTGAGCTTTTTGCCTTTCTGCTCAGACTCCTTCCTTCCACCCATGCTCTCCTGGCAAGGCATGGGAAGAACAGTCAGTGCATGTCAGCGAAGCATATACTTTTTCATTTTTGTTGAAAATGGAGTGATGGGTGCTCTACACAAAGTAAGGTGTAAACCTTGTTTGTTGTGTGGGAAGGCCTAAATTAAGAAATAACGTTACTGTGATTTTCCAGGATGCTAGGCAAAATCATGTAGAAACAGATTATTTATTATTTCTGTTATACAATCACAGGATCAATCTGTAACCAAATAAAATTCTGTAATCTGATTTGATAAAAATGGATGGTGACATTCATACCAAAAGCCTGAGTCAATATTTAGCTTATTCTGTACCTCTTACTCTTATCACATTAGATTAAGCATTAATGACTGTACCAGTGAGTCGCACTTATTAACTTTTTTAAATTGTCTGTGTCTTTGATTTGTAAGAACTGTCCAGCTTGATATAAACAATCTCCCTTTTATGATTTTTCTTACAATCTTGGGGACGTATTCTGGTGGTGATATTTATACTGTGTTATGCTTTACTCATTTTCAGAGTTTTTCCGCTCAGTAAGACTAACTGTGGAGTAAGCTTATACTCAGCATGAAATAGGAACATCTCATTATTCTTGTCTTTTGTCCTCGATATATCCTGTAAAACTGAATTATCTGTAGGAGTTTACTGGATCAACACTGAGAATGAAAATGTTCCAGTAATAATCGCTGTCCATGCATGTGTGTGTAACTTTTTTGTGGAATTGCTCTGGTAGTGTCTGACTTGAGAGGCAGTAATCCCTTATCCATTTCAGTCTGTCACCACAAGTGAAAATGAGCTAAGTTCACACAAGAGTCTTGATTTAAACAGCAATCCACCAATCAACTAATAGCTTGTTACTTTTGATGTCTGAAACTGTGCCTGACAATTAAATGCTCTTGGCCTGACAAAAGTAGTGTTGACTTTTGGGTGAAAGTGAGATTTAGGAATTTAGTAGAAAGCTGTCTTCTGTATTATGTGACCAAGCTAAACTGTGGCCTGTTCAAGAGGCTATGTTTGCTCTGGTATTTTGTATACTTGGACAATTTGTAGACTTGGACATTTGTCAATAAAACATTAAGAAATATATCATTAATCAGTCTTGCTGGTTTAGTTAGTTTTGGTGGTTCTGTATGAATTGACAGAATTTATGCTCATGGTGTTGCAGAGGCACTGCCTGCGATGTGCTTTGATAGTCCTTTAGGAAGGAATGCTATCAGCCCTGGGAACAGCACAGTTTCACAGGCAATGCGATACCACCAGATATCAGGCAAACAAAACAATATGTGTTAATAATATTAAAGTGTCCTTGAAGATCTGCTTAGAGGCACTACTTCTCCTGCAATCTCTCAAGGGTTGGCCTGCCACCAGCTTTAGCTCGAGTTCAGTTCTTTGTACGTGCTTGTGATACAGTCCTTAATTAGTTGATGATTTTTCCATTAGGCTTTGTGGGATGGACAGTGTATAGTGGCAGTGTTAAGTTCAGATAATTCTGGGATCACAGCTCTGTTTACTGAAGATATTTGAAGTAAATATTTTTCAAGACTTTCTTTGTGGCTCTTCATGAGCTTCTGTTTGTGCTGTATTTTGGCTCCTCTGCTGCACTAAGACTTTAGATATAGAAATATATTAGCGTGCTTAACCCAAACTCCATTGATAATGTAGTGCAGGCTTGCAGAGGGAGTGGTGTAATTATGCTAGGGTCAGGTAACACTGATTTGAATTAAATCCACTGTAAATGACATAAGTATTCAAGTCACTTAAACACAGATGTCTGCTACCACTTCAGATGTCCTGCTGGCTTCTGGCAGAGCATTGGATACCTGTCCATCTGCCAGCCCCAGGTACACTCACATGTCTGAAATAAATAGCACTGGATGCCTGTCTTTGGGTACCTGCTTCTGTTTATCACATACTGAAAGGCTGTGATTAAGACACCAAACCAAGTGCTCCAATTTGGAGAAATAGCAGCATGACTAGGCTGGGATCTGTCATGCTGTTGGTTGGAGCTGTGTAGAAAACCAGGGTTTTAGGCTTTGTGGTATCACATCAGGGTCTTCTTGCTCCCTGGCCCTTTTCTCCCTATTCAGAGACTCTTCCTGTATGTCTTTAGCTTGTAGTTTGTGCATGTGTGTTTGTGATACAATTGTTAATTATATGATTGCATATTTGTCTGTCTGCGTGATCCTTGCCTCATTCAACATGGAGGACAGATGGTGCTTGGGGATTCATTACGGCTCTGTAGCCAAAGAGGCTGTTGTTTGCAGGATCGCAAATGTATTCCCTGCAGATGTTGAAATAGATGAGGGTGGGGGGTTATAGGAAAAGAGAGAATGATCTCATGTCTAAGCCAGTCGACCAGTTGAGTGGTGATCTGGAGAACTGGAACTCTGCCTCTAGGATGCTAGACAAATAACTCAAACCAGGCTTCTTATCCTAGGCCTGACCTATTTTCTTATTTCTGCAGATAGAGCAGTATCCTCAGCTTGGTTTCGTGTATCATCTTAAAATGAGCATGGTAACTTGTTGGTAGTTGACTGTGCAGTTAGGGGAAATGGTGTATTTTCTGTTTTATGACTTACAAATTTCCTCTTCATTACAGTGTTTGGATAACCCTCACTGTTGCCTTTTCTTGATTGCCTTTGAAGTTTGCAACAGTTTCTCAAAAACTGGTATGTCAGGGATGTTTACCAAGGTTCTCCTACTTTAAGTAGGACCCAAGGTAAAATTAACTTGAATGTAACAAACCAGCTATACAGTTATGTCTATAAACACAATGTTACTTCCCTCCCATCTGCCTGTTTACACCACAGCTGAATTCGGCTGATAGAATGTTAATAAAAATAAGTCTTTGCAATTATTATTGCAGTAGGAGAAATAATGGTGGATATGTGTTAGAGATCTTCCTTTAAGTCTGAAAGGCTGCCTGCTTTCTATGATAAAGATGTCTTGTTCCTATTGTCCTAGTATTGAGCTGCCTTGAATGAAAACTATGAACTGAATGTATGTTAAAGTCTTTCTTATTCAGACTTCCTTAGATAAAACCAAATAAATAAACCCAGGGTAATTTCTAGCCTCAAGCTATTGTTAGGGTTGACAGGATTAAAGAAGGGATATCGTAATGTTCCAGTGATCATAACGAAACAAAATTTTTATGGAAATGCCTGCATGTAATTGCTCAAGAGCAAGGGTATTGGGAGTAACATAAATGATCATTCCTTAGGGTTTATTCTGCCCTTTCAAAATTGAGGGTTAGGAATCATTTCCTTGAGACCAAACCCCATGTGGTGGTTTTTTTCTTTTCACTCTGAAGCTTCTGCTGATTGTTCGGGTCTGGTCATGGTTCAGCTGAATCTAAGAACTGATCCTGTCCAGCAGTTTCCCTGTTTTTTTAGAGATGCAGAAAGGAATAACCTCTGTTAGTGTATTTTACTTTGATGATTGGAAACAGTTCTGAAGTTTAAGGCCTCTGGTGGCCCCTGATTTCAGTAGAAATCTTCACAAAGTGTTCAGAAAACAGTGGCCTATGAAGAACCTGTTTAAATCCTGGCAGCTGGTTTGCAGTTTGCCCATCAAAGCCTCTTGTGAATCTCTAGACAACTGGGGTGACTGGGGAGGCTGTACACAGCTTTAGTTGGAATTCCCAGGTTTACAGAGGGCACTATTGCTGCTCGTTTATAGTTAAATGAGCAGCTGCTGAGTTCTGTGCTATTGCTGCAGATTAGATGCTGGAACTTGTTGCCTGTTATTTTCTTAGGCGCAGTTAGGTTTGACTTTGGGAATTTGCTGTTTGTGGAAAAGCTTTCAAAGTGAAGGTGGTATGAACAGCTGCGTTTAAATGGCTAAACAGTTCTTTACTACGAAAGGTTGCAGTTGTCTGGTGCAAGTTGCTGACTATTGTGCTTGTGCTCTCCAACTGGCTTTTCAGTTCTAAAATTCATGTCCCTTGGTGTGAGTACAGGACATATCCTTGAAAGGAGGATACAAAGAGAAACTTCATCTCTGTCCTGTCCTGACCATATGAGCATCTTAATATAGAAGCAAAGCATGGGAACCAAGAATTTGTTACTACAGTAAAAAGGCTATTAACTAAACACTGTTTTTTTTTTTTTTTTGTTTGTTTGTTTGGTTGGTTTTTTACTAGCACTGTAATGCATGGAAGCATATACATTTGAATGTATGTAATGGATAAATATAATTGTGCTATTCTTTTTGTTTATTTGTAGAGCTGCTAGAAACACTTGGATGACTGGAATTCAAGATATTTGGTTTGTGCTCTTACTCTGAGGTAGAGGAAATAAGCACAAGAAATTTCTCTAGTTCAGGCAAGTAAATATCTCTACCTCCATAGCTTGTGTGAAATTAAGCTCATGGTAAACAAATGAATTGTAGGAACCTTCCTAAAGTGGAGGAACTAGTTTAAAAGAACATAAGAATTTTACTTACATTTTTTTCTTTATTTCATAGTTAAAGGATCTGTCATACTCAACTCTGAAGAACTGGGAAGCCTCTTCTGTGTAGAATTGAAATAGACATTTGACAGTTGTCTTGAATACAAATTAAGGCAAAAATGTCTGTCATAGATCCCTATCAACACATTGTGGTAAGTAGCTTTGAATCTTCTATGTATACTGTCTTGTATAATCTGTACTGTCTTGTATAATGTATTCTATTAGAAGTTACTCTAAATAAGCACAGAGCGTTAGAATTATGACTACTTCCTTAGAGAAATGGTAAGCATGGTTAGAACAAATTTCTCCAGAAATTTATTTGAATGAAATTTGAAAGATTCAAGTTAGCTTTTCAAAAGCGTATCACGGCTTTGAGTGTGGCTGCTCATGTGTAAGTCAAAATGGAATACGGGCTCCTAACAACCTCATGGGTACAGTGTCATAAGGTATCATTTTAAAGGACTTGCCTGTTCAAGTTGTTTCATCAAAGTGCCTGTAGTTGACTGTTTCATACAAGGTTTTCCACACACTGATTGTCAAACTGAACTGTAGTCTACAAAAGTAACATCATGTGTCTAACTTTCTCCCTTGCAGTACAATTTTTTTTTTTATATACAATTCTAGTTACCGAATAATTTTTTTTCCCTTTTCACCAGTATGGATAGAGGGGTAAGTTGGCAATTTTTGATATTTAGATCTTAAACCAGTGTGTAGCAGTGATGTTGATTCAAAGAGACTCTTCAATATACAGCCTGCAAACTCTAGGTAAAGGTCAGTGAAATGATCTGTGCCACTCAACACCGCACTGCTGCCAAAAACTCTTGCTCCTTCCTTCCTGCTTTATTCCAATGTTCCTGCTGCATCCCTAGTACCAGCTCTCAAACATATCTGGTCAGAGTGAGCCAATTGACACTGAATTGGCAGAAAAACAGTTCAGTGCAAAAGATTAGTTCTTGGCTGTCAGAGCTGGCCCAAGGGAAGGGTACAATCATGTGAGCACAACCTGTAAAAGTAGAGAAATAGGGGCAAGGGAAGGAGAAGAAGGGAAATGGGAGCAGAACTGCCCTTTGTATGGCAGGCCAGTAGAGTGGCTCAGCAGCTTGTTGAATGCTGTCTTTCAGTTGTAATACTCACACGTATCTTTGCTTGAGTGACTTTCCAAAGTAAACACTGAAATTGCAATTCCTGCTCAAACTGAAATCTTGGAACAAGCTGGGTGTGTCCATATCAAGCACTTTTCGTAACAGTCCCAGAATCTCATGGCAGGAAAAGTGATAAGTACTCAAAGATAGTTACCATACACTTGTCATAATGTTGAACTTCTACGTTGCTAAAAATACAGCATATGCTTCCTTGAAAATGATCTCTTATCATTTATGTGGTTTCTACCCCACACAGTCACATCCTTTACATGTGTTTGCAGCCAGCAGATGTCAAACTTGTGTTTTACTCACTCTGTAGTTTTGTGAACGTTACTGTAAAGACAAGTTTCAGGTTGACGTTTGTATTTAAGTGTTAAAACAATACACTTAATCCTTTCTGCATCAGTGCCCTCTCCTGGATGGAATGCCTGAGCTGATCTGCACTTTTTTGGGAGGGGTCTCCGTTATATTTCATTGAATCATTCACATAAAAGATCTTTTTTGATATCAATATATATACCATAATGGACAAAATGGAGCCTTAGAAGTATATGTAGTTACAGTCCTCTGGCAATGATGAACTGCTGCTGTGGGAATGTTGGTAATGCAGGTAGGAACACTGTTAATACAAGAGCTGATCCTATAATTGCTTGAAAAGTGAACAGAAATCTCTGAGGCTTCTTAATTCAAAAATTGAAATTGCATGGAAAGCTTTACTAAAACTTAGAACAGTCAAGGGCAGCAGGCTCATATCAATGCAAAAATCTTGGATTTTTAATGATGTTTGGCATTAAAAGACTCAAAAGAATTCTGCATTTTCCAAAAGTTGTTCTGTTAACTATTATGTGTTTTCTGATCTCTTTATTTTTTTTTTTCTCATTTTACGGAAGACTTGGAGGAGTGAAATAAGACATTCACAAAGTTATTGCAGGTACAGACAGAACGGACCGTACCAAAAATGCTTTTAGTTTCAGAGAATGAAGAATTAAAATGTATTATGCATCTTCAGTTATGTTGATATGGGGGATAAATATTATAACAGTGGGAGAAATCACTTCAAGATAATTTGTGTGTGTGTATGCACAAATGTTTGTCTTAACTGTAAAACCCAGTGAAAGAAGAGCATGGACTTAATGAAAATCTGTTACTTAAGAAAACAGGCAAACATTTTCATTTGTCTAGCCTAATCTTCATCTCAAGTGTCCTTAACGTTAAGGATGTAAAAGTAATAAATATTTATTACACTATCTATACCAGAACTTCCCGACTGGTATTTTGTGTGCAAGTTTATCTCCTGATTGAGTTACACTTTGTGACTTGGCATTCTGCAATACGAAAAGTATTGTATTCAATGCATGCAAATCCCTTGCTTTCTCCATAAGTGTGGAAAGTTTGTAGGTAAAACCCAATTGTGTTACAGGAGATATTAGCATCTTGTTCTGTTTCCCAGTCCCATAATGGGATGGTAATGATGTTTATGTACATACAAATGCATGTGTGATATGTAAAATGGAGGAAATCAGATAATTAGAGAAATTTTACTGGAAGGAATAAAAAGCAGTCAAAGGTGAAAGAAGAACAAAGGAGGCAGGAGGAGGATTTAGAAGAGATGGAGAGCTGTGGTGTGAGAATGGGAGATATTGAACCATGGCTGTGCAGGATACTTGGAAAACCATGTGTATTGAACCAGTAGAGAGTGAATACTGTCCACAGGAGTTTCTGTAATTCAGAAAAACCCATGTTCAGAGAGTGCATATTGAAAACTATTTTTTTTGTCCTCTCCTTTCTTCTCTAAATTTGTGGAGAAAGAGGAATTTAAATGAAACACATATGTAAAGCTAGGTCACTTTGGATGATAGGATTTAGGTTTTTGATTTAATTGTGAGCTTCTGAAATTTTTAACCTGGCTTAGATTTTTTTTTTAAAGGTATGCAGATGTTGCTCCACTCAGTGTTGCAATATTTAAGTGATTTATATACCATCCTCTATTTTTCAGAAGTAATTGAGGAGTTGGCAATGTACAGATTTTTATCAAGGCTTAAGGTGAACATAGCTGCATTTTCTAAAGTAACTTTAGTCATTTAAACTAGCAAGGGCTGGATTTAAAAAGGTAATCAGAGTCAATACATTTCTTGTGGTATTTTCAGGGGGCATCTAACTTCTTTAGAACTCAGTCTTTCCAAAAGCTAACCAAGAAATGCTTCTGAAAGTTGTGTTAGCTGTTAATATGGACATTTAGGCTTTTTAATACCCTTAGAAACTGGATCTTAAGTGGAAAATTGCCTTAATTTCTAATTGCACTTAAGTTGCATGAAAAACATTTATTTTGGGGTAAGAAGAGAGACTTTTGAGCTTCCTGTGTATCTCTGTGTATTTTTTCCTAAGAGGGAGATAGTTTATTTTATTAGTTGCAAATTTCTTCCAAGCGTGTGATTATGGCCAAATATTAATAACTTTATCATTATAAGCTTCTGTGTTATTTTGGGTGAGGCACGGGGAAAGAAGATAATGTTTTTCTGTTCTGCCAGACATCTGTGTACTTGCATTCATTTCAGAGGATACCAGATCTTAAACCAGACTTAACTTTCTTGGCAGACCAACAGCTGGAATGTGAGGGGGTTTGATGCTTAAACCAATAAAAAGCAGTTCTCATGATAGTATTAGCAAAACAGTTATCGACTTGTAATAGAAAGTAGTGATGATCTCTGTACTGCTGTAATGAGAATACACTAGTAAGTGATGGTTTGGCCTTGTTTTGGTGGTGGGCATTTTATTTAGGCATATGAGTTTCATGAACAGGACTAAAAGATGCAAGAATATTACTTCACAGAAGTGCTTTTTGTCAGTGAGCGTCTTGTAGTATCCCCATTTTACAGCCAGGACTCTGGGCCACCAGAATTGCACATAATTTCCACATAGGAGCTGAGAACTAAATCCAGCATGCCCGTGTCCCATGCTTGTAACTTAATTATAACTCCATCCTCCTCTTTGTTGCTAAATGTTCAGTGATCTCTGATCTGTGGTCTCTAGTGGGGGCAGGCTCGCTCTTAACAGCTAAGAATAAGGAGAAGGGTGGTGTGTTTGTACTTGGGGCTGTTTCTCTTAATTATAAGGTTGTATATGACAAAGGAACTACATCAGTCTGTGTGAACAAACTCTGAGGCCAGTGCTGCATTGTGAAACCAACACTTCAGTGATCTGACGTGTGTGAAAGTGACACACACCAATAAAACAGCTTTGAGCGCTTTCAAGAAGCAAACTGAAAACAAGGGACAGTGAGAGTCGTTGTTTCCTGGAGATTTGCAGCTTGTAAAAATTCTTGAAGCAGGGTAAATGACAGAACTGGGGTAACTTTACGTAGCTGTGATGGAAAACTCTGGATTTTTTTTTTTATTTTTTTTTTTGCCATGTAGCAGAGGCAGAATTTTGTTCAGGGAGAAGTCCCATCTTCTTTCTCATTCATCCGTCCACTCTTAGAAGCTGCGATACAAATAGTGATGGATGTCACGAAATCATTGGTATGTCTTCCATGTCAGCACAAGGCAGGCTGTTAAATAGGTGTTGCTTCTTCACAACTTTGAATTCCCACATCTAAACCCCTTCTGTTGGCTTTGATACTTTTGAGGTGAGTTAACAGTCCGGGTTGGGAGAATCAGTTAGAGTCTGGATTCCGTTTTTACTGCAGTTAGTGAACCACTTGCTGCACAATGACAATTTCAGTATACCACTTGTAAGGTAATAGTTTATATTGCCACAGTTCCCCCCCTGCCTGCTTACTTGTTCTTTGAACCAGACAACTCCTACAGCTTACAGGGGAAAAATTACAGAGTTGAAGTTTACTGCTGGGCAGACTATCATGTAATGAGCCTCCAGCAGTCGTCACAATATGTGGGTGATTACAGCCTTAATAAAGATACAACAATTCAGTGTCTGGGTCAGCCAGTGTCTTCAGTGAAGTCATACCCTCAGTGTCACTGTGGGCATTTTCTCCTAGATACTTTGGCATGGTGATGTCGCTATGCCTTTGCAGACCTCTAGACTACAGACTTGTGGAGGAGTTCGTGTTGGTATCATTTGCGTTGTTTTTAATGTGTCCTGACTCAACTGTTACTTAAGCATTCACAAGCCACTTTTGCTGTTTTTAGAAGATTGTTTTTGGCTTTTTTCTTTTTTTGAGAAAATGATATATAACGTATAAGAAACTCATTTTTTTGTTTATTTGTATTAGGAGGATCCAGTTTGGTTCTAGTCTTTGGGTGTAAGTGTGTTTGTAGATGTGAAATAAATGAGGCTTGGCTGAAACAACCAGTTCTGAAGTAGCTATGAGAACCAGCTGAGGGCCCTTATAAAGTCTGGCAGTTGAAATAGCAGTAGCTTAAATGGAGGCATTTGCCACTGTTGAAAACTAAGCCATGTATGGGTTGAAGGGTTTTGTTGGCTTATCTCTTTGTTCCTTTAAAAAGTTGTTTGGTTTTTTTTTAAGGAGAAAAAAGAAAAAGGGAAGTTTCCAGATGAAAATATAGCATGAAAGCACCTTCTGGTGCCTGAATTTCTGTTGCAGGAGAGCAAGCTGGTGCCTCCACGTTGTACAAGCACATGAGTCAATGTCTAGGTACTGTGGGCGGTTAGACAGCTTGAGTGCCTTAAGACTGGCTTTAAGATAGCAGTGTAGATAGATCTAAGTGCTGAGAGGCAATTGTGTGAGATCCGATCCTGGCTCTAACACATAGAACTTAAAACTTACCCGCAACCTCTGTACTGTGTCCTGGTGAAGGCCAATGTTGTCTGCCTTGCAATATGCAGTGGTGGTTCTCATAATGGTATTCAGTAGGTTGGTCAAACTTACAGCTATATAGACAAAGTAACGATAGATGTGAGTTACGGATCTCTTTTCATTGAAGTTTTTACTTTTGTTCTTAATTTAATCTTTTCCTACTTCCCTAGTTCATTTGGGACAGACCTGCTCTTAGAAAGGCAACTCATGCTGTGTGCTTGGGCTTTGCAGGAAACAGGAAGCTCCAGAAACTGCATGAAATTTGCTTGTGAATGTTTTAACCGCTTGCTTTTCACCTTCCCTCCATTGTCTTAAGGACACTTGCACTTTGAATATTGATGTGTACTAAGAAAATATATTCCATGCATTACTAACTATATCCCTTGTGTGTGCAGCATGCTTATATCTGTTCCAGAACATATACTTTGAAGTAATTGCACCCATTCTTTTTACTGAGGAAAGGTAATTACAAAGGCAAGCACACTATAAAATAGCCCCCTCTTTATTTTTTTTTCTTACCATACCAAGTTGTCCCTGACTGACTAAATGCCTTACAGCAGGTTTGGTAGAGAGGAGGAGTGTTATTCATTGAGATTAGTAGGTGTGGCTGCTGGAAAATCAAGCAACCCTAGTATAAGGTCTGACCTTTCAGTAAAGCTACAGGGTGCAGTTCAGCATTAAGATGCTCTATCCAGTATGAGTTTCACTTACATTTTGACTGGGTGATTTCTCTCTCTCAGTTTTTGGAGAAAATGGAACCTATTTTGATAGTTGCTTTTTGGTTCTGGAGCTTAATCACCTTTAACTCTCTGATTTCCAGGTGGAACACCAGTATTCACACGTATTCACTGTGACAGTAAGGAAAGCCACAAATGTCACAAAAGGAGCAATTGGTGACATGCGTGAGTATATCTCTTTCTATTTTGTCTCTTTTTTTTTTTCTAAGAGACTGTTGCCATAGCCAGGGGGAGATGACACATCAAGCTTGTCATGCATTGAATGATTGTTAGTGGGTTGGTGTGTTTTGTTTTTTTTTTGTCTTCCTTGTTAAAGCTAGGGCAATGTACCCATTTCATTGCTCACTCACTCTAACACAGAAAGCAAATTTGCCGCTCCTTCTTTCCATTGATCCAAAAAAGCTGAGTGAGTTGTAAGCAATTTGCCTACAAGCAAGCAACACCTACACTTTTTTTTTTGGCTCAGTCGGAAGTGCTGTTCTGAGTATAGTGAAACTGGCAATTGCCGTATCTTCAAAAGGCTGTGGTTTGGTGGTGGGAGCACTTAAAAAGAAAGAAGCCCAGAGCTCTGCTGAGTCAATGCAGTAAAAAGAATTAAAAAAAAAAAAAGCCAAAACGGATGAGCAGATCTCATGGTGGAGAGCTATATGAGACACCAGCACTTCTTCCCCTTTCTGTTAGGCTTCTGAGCCTCTGGACTTAGTAGCTGAACAGGAAACCACTAGGAAGAATGATTCATAAAAACTCTTGTCTGCTTGTAAGGAGGGAAAAGGGTGAGAATAATATATTGGCTGAATCTGTAAAAAGAATATTGCCCCTTCCTTGATTATGATTATTTTGCTGTCAGGTTGTCTCTCCCTTTCCCTGGTGCTTCATGCAGAGTGTTGCATAGCCTGACTTGCAGGCTCGGGCTGGGAGGATGTGTGGTGCCTCCTGCTCTCTTATCAGGCTTGTTTGGCAGGCAGTTTTTTCTCTCCCAGCATGTTCCTGGAAACTGCTTTCAGGTCAAACTACAGCAGCTGTTCTGACACACAGGTTTGCTTCAGTGGGTTGACAGTTTTTTTTTCATAAGTAGTGTCTACTGTTTGATATTAAACTTGAGGAGTAAGTGGGAGGGACAGTTGGAAGGGGAGTGTTCAAGAACCCCAAGTATGATGGAAGAGAGGGGAGCCCTGCCAGAAGGGGAGAAGAAGGAATTAGGAATCTGTTTAGCATCTACTGTGGGGTGAAGGAAAGGAGCACACAGAGAAGATGCAGTGGAGTGTTATGTTGGTGGCCTCTGAGAGGGTCTTTACATAAGAAGACCTTGGGAAAAGTGCTGTGAAGAGTAGAACAAGGGGCCCACAGGTTTGCATGTGTAAGAAGATGGGTTAAATGGAAAAACACAGGTTCTTGGACACAGAGGTCTCATGACAGAGACAGTGTAGGAAACATGGGAAGGGAAGAAAGGGGGTTGAAATGGGAACCCCATGATATGATATTAAAGGGACTATGGAAAGGGTGAAGAAAGCTGGAAGACCATGGCATTCTTTTATTTTCTTCCCCACCCCACCCCAGACAAGTATGGTCCTGTAGTATAAATTCCAAATATTATCCATCAATATAATTGGACTTTTTTCCAGACAAAACTCTTATCTTACCAAATCATCAAAACCAAAAAGCTACTCAAGAAGAACTTTTTATTTTGATAAAACCTGACAGAACTATGCTCAAGGGCCACTGAAACCTGTTTGGTTTCCTGTCTGAGGCAGTTACAAGTGCTCTGTAACCTGAGGCACCTGCAGTCCGGGGCATCTCTGAGCGAGCTTCCAAGTTCCTGGGGCTGCTTCTTAGAGTCCTGGCAAATCCCCTGAAGTGAAAAAACCAGATCATTGCTTCTGTTTTTATTTTGGGAAAGTGAAAAATGTTTTTATTTCCCACATATATACAAAGCTTGGTGTGTTGGAGCCTGGAAGCTATTTGATCAAATCAGTAATCATGTTAATTACTTAAGAAAGAAGCATGAAGCTGTAAGCAGTGGAGGATCTTTACAGCTGATTGTGCCAGCCAATATATATATTCTTCTTCTTTTTTTTTTTTTTTTTTTTTTTTTTAAGTTTGATTTGCCAAAACTTTAACTTCTTGAAGGAATTTTTTAACTTTTCCATTGGGTTTCTGATCTCAAGGATAGGATTCCCTGCCAGGGAGGGTGGCTGTCATTACATAATATGAGATGCCTTGGTTGGGTTGGATACCTGAGTGTTGCTCTCGCATGACAGACACTACCAAACTGTTGACTCTTCTGGTAGGTTTCTCCTGATTTATTCTGTTGTTGTTGTTCCAGTTTGTGTAGACAATGACTGCTCTGTTGGCAAGAGAGGTAATTCTGCACTGTGGTGGTGATGGAGGTCCTGGTAAACATGGGAGATTTTGTATAATGTTCTGCTTTTCTTCTTTTTTCCGTATCAGTCTTTCCAAGACTTTCTGGAATAGCTGAGTAAATCTAAGTTTACTAAATATGTGGAAATGCTTATTTTGCTGTTTGTGTGATATTTTTCATCTTAAGAATTTGAGGTCCACCTCTGCTCAAGGAGTTTTAGATGAGAGGTTTGGTGCGCATGATGCCTCAACTCTGTGGGTGGTCATGGAGGGCCTGATTTCTGTAGCATAGTTATCCATATGTCTGTCTTCTCAAGCCTAGGCTGGGGAGATACACAGTATTTTAAGCAAGTTTTTCAAGATTTCTTGAGCTCTTTATTAATGGAGAGCATAAATGGTTGTGTCATCCTTAAAACTAGGTAATAGATGCCCACTACACTGTAACTTTCACAGGCAATGTGTTTCCTTGAGTGAACGGTTCACATGCACAGCACTACTGATTCAAGACATATTTTTAGTGTCCTGGCTGATCTGGGTGGCTGGAACAACAGAGAAAGCTGGAGCTAGCATAGCTTCCAGCCCTCTATTTTTATTTTATTTGGCTGAGATTTCCCATTGTCTCTGTAAACTTTAAAATTTTTGTAGAGTGATCTGACAAAGACAAGCAATCAAATCTGAATCTGGGTCATACCAGGATCTGAGTAGCTAAGCTACAGTAGCTGGTTCTGTTTCTCACTGATAAAGCACATAAAAATAAATAAAAATGGCAATAATTGCATCATAAAAATTTTCCATGCAAATGCTTTTCACATATGAAGGAAATTAGTCTACTTACACCAATTTGTCATTCTGTGAATGGTGTGTGGGGATGATAAATGAGAATTACTGTAAGAATGCATGACCCAGGATGTTGGGGCGGGGGGGGGGGGAGGTTTTGATAGCAGACTCCCTCTTTCCCAGGAGTTCATTCAAGTACCTTCTTATTTCACATATCTACCCATTTACTGTTGCCTTTGCATAGGAGTACTTCCTTTACAGATTTCACTTTTTTTTTTATGGTGTCCCTTTTAAGGTGACTCTCTCACTCTAGATACTGCCCTATCAACATCCAATCAACACAGCTCTATCTTTACAAAAGATTTAAATTCTATTTTAGTGACTACTTTTCTAATAGCTGTGCTGAACTTTTCTGGCTAAGTCTTTTTATGGGCTGGAAGATTTATGAAATGAGCAAGTGCAGCAGATGTGTGGTGGGTTGACCTTGGCTGGCTGCCAGGTGCCCACCAAGCTGCTCTATCACTCCCCCTCCATCAATAGGATGGGGGGAGAAAATATGATGAAAAGTTCTCATGGGTCAAGATGAGGACAGGGAGATCGCTTACCTATTACTGTCACAGGCAAAACAGACTCAATTTGAGGAAATTAATTTATTGCCAATTAATTGTAACAGAGAAGGATAGTTAGAAACAAAACTAAAACCACCTTCCCCCTTACATCTCCCTTCTTCCCAGGCTCAACTTCACTCCTGACTCTTCTGTATCCCCCCTGAGCGATGCAGGGTGATGGGGAATGGGGGTTGCAGTCAGTTCATAACACATTGTCTCTGCCACTCCTTCTTCCTCACACTTTTCCCCTGCTCCAGTGTATGATCCTTTCCATGGCATAAAGTGCTTGATGACCTTCTCCAATGCGGGCCTTTCCTGTGGGCTGCAGTCCTTCAAGAACTGCTCCAGCGTGGCCCCTTTCCATGGGGTACAGTTCTTCAGGAACATACTGCTCCAGCATGGCTCCTCTCCACAGGCCACAGGTCCTGCCAGAAAATTTATTCCTGTGCAGGCTCCTCTCTACAGGCTGCAGCTCCTAACAGGAATCTGCTCCTGCATGGGCTTTATGTAGGCTATGACTTCCTTCAGGGCACATCTGCCTGCTCCAGCGTGGGATCCTCCACAGGCTTCAATGTGGATCTCTGCTCCACTGTGGTCCCCATGGGCTGCAGGGGGACAACCTGCACCACTATGGGGGAATCTCTGCTCTAGCACCTGGAGTACCTCCTCCCCCTCTTTCTTCACTGACTTGGTATCTGCACAGTTGCTTCTCTCACATTTTCTCCTTCCTCTCTCACAGCTACTGTGCTGTGGTTTTTATACTTTCTTAAATGTTATCACAGAGGTACCACCAGTGCGGCTGATGGCCTCAGCCTTGGCTAGCAGCTGGTCTGTCTTGGAGCCAGCTAAAACTGGCTTTGTCTGACATGGGGGCAGCTTCTGGTATCTTCTCACAGAAGCCACCCCTGCAGCACCTCCCCCCCCCCCAACCTGCCACATAAACCCAACACAAGATGGAGTATCTCAAAATCTGCATGATTTTGGTGAGGATTTATTTATCTTAATTGCTTAGCTTTCTGCAGTTCGCAGGGGTCAATAGACCTTGTAAGATCACTTCTCTGAGTGGAGCTTTTGGAAAAACCTTGCTTCCAGTCCAGTGAGTTCTTATATAGTGGATGTTTAGTTTTGCATCTACTCCAGATACCGCAGCATACTGTAGAGCCTTTCCTTAATTCCATGACAGTATAAGAACTTGTAAAAAAAACCTACAATCCCAAACTGCAGCATTCTGGAACAGAAATGCTTGCAGACTGTGGTGGTTCTTTCCATAGGATCTCTCCCCTTCTGGATTTTCAGGGGGCTTGGTGGAAGACTGGGCCAAAGGAAGCACTGTAAAATTTGTCTGTTTTTCTTTAAGTATACTGGCTTTCAAAGCAATTGGTAGCATCTACAAAGGAGACCAGTTGTATGACTCTACTCTTAAAGATCACTAAACTTGCTTAATCCTGTTTTGGATTTGCAGCTTTTATTTGCTTCATCTACTTTTGATGCTATGATAATAAACAGTGTAATTTCAAGCATTTTAAGGAAAAAGTCTTTAAACATTTTTATTTTTAAGTTTAGATAGCTTGTGGCACTGGTACCAGCTTCTGGTACTCCCAGTTTCTGTCCAGCTATTTGGAATTAAGGATGTATTTTCACTGGAGTCAGGCTGCTCAGATAAACAAGCTGAAGTATTGGGAGCAGTCTGGTCAACAGAGCTCAACCCTGGTTGCAAAACTTGTTAACATGGAGTTGGAAAGCAGCTCCTGTAAGTGGCTGTTGGTACAGTTAGCCTGTGCTGCTGCAACCAGCAATAGACGTCCCCCACAAGTCAAGGAGACTTTCTTCCTTTGGGGCAGTGTCTCTGATGTGCTTCCTGGTTGCCTCCTGCTTCTCCAAAGGAAATGAGAAGCTGTTGCATTGTGTGGGATGAGTGTGCACCTTTCCCTGCCTGCAGCACCAGCCTGGCCCTGTCTGTAGGTTCTGCTTCAGCACTGTGGAGGGAAAGAGGAAGTGATGTCCACTGCGGTTTCAGTCACCATTTCTCTCTTCATAGGCCTTTGCCCTGGGGTTGTGCTCACTGTGAGCCATAGCTCTTGGTGTTGAAGCTGGCTTATATAAAGCCAGAGTCACAGTAGTCTAGTGCGGTTTAGGTATATGTGTGGAGTGTTTTAGACGTCAGCTAGCTGAAGGGGAAGGAATTGGAGATTTGCCTGCTTGTGTTAGAGCAGGGACACAACAGTTTGTGTTACAGCAGCTCATTCAGGACTAATCTAGCTGTTCTCTGTATCACAGCTGGCTGGTCTTGCACCCTGACTTAGCTACAGTATGCTTGATTTAACTGTTGAAGTGTCATCAGATAATGCTTTTCCTGCAGTGCCCTGAAGCAGGACCTGATTTTTCCAAGGGAGCTTCAAGAAGAAAACAAGCCAAACTCCTCCCCTTTGCCAGCCTAACAACCTGGAAGAAGTAGGTCAGAGTTGGCCAGTCTTCCCAGTCCTACAAGTTGCACGTGCAGATCTTCACGTGGGCAGGAGCCATAAGATGTACTATGTGCCTAACAGAGCAAAGCAGAGGAGGAGGGATGGAAGTACCTTGCAGGAAGGAGATAGAAATAATCCTATTTGGACCAATGCTGCTCCAATCTGCATTAGAGTGGCCTGGATGGGCAACTGAGTCCCAGGATGACAAAGCTCTGTGGGCTTCAGTAACCCCTTTTGATTTGACTCTTCCCAACAGCCCTTGTACCAGCCCTGCTGTTGATCATGTCTTGTAGTGGTCCATGCTCCATCGGCAGCCATAGTCTGATACTGAAATATGTCTCCTTAAAAGATGTGTGTCTTCAAAAATGAACAATACAAGTTACAACTGCTTATGAAATATCTACTGCAGATCTCAGTCTAACATTGAGGATGCTGTAGACTAGATTTCAGTTTCCTTGACACAGGCAATATTTTTGCCCTGTTTTGGGTTAGCCAGAAGCAGTGCTGGGTTGTGAAAGTTGTGTTTGAAGCAGGCTCATGTGTTCCATGGTGAAACTGATCCAGAACATGCTGTTCTTTCCAGTTTCAAGAAGTATCTTTTCAATGAGAACCAAATTCTGTCTCTGAATACTTGCCATGTAGTTATTGAGGCAAGGACTGTTTCTGTAAAATGTTAGTGAAAACTTGTTTTCATCCTAGAGGAAGGCTCTCCTGTTACTCTGTAATGATAACATCAAAGCAGTCACGCTGTCTTAGACCAAGGATCCATCTTGTCTGATGCTCTGATTGAAGGACCTCTTTGTCTCTCTGCTCGAGGCCCTTGCCATGCTGTGACCAACTGCAGCCCCAGGAGAATGGAGCTTAATGGTGATGGGGAACTGTTTCTGTTTCATGTGCTGTCATATCTCCAGGCAGAACTTTGTGGTGGGGCTTTCCTGCAGGGAGTTGTGGATGCCACTGTTTCTCCAGTTTGAGCCTTTCACTCCCTCTGTTTAGGAGGGGTTTCCCTCCTTTTATTCCATTTGTCCTTTGTAATAATTTGATTTCTTCCTGCTTTCTTTTCTTTTCCCTCTTATCCCCCTTCCTGGGGAGGCCTTTGAAGTTGTGTTAGGATCAGGCATTAGCCCAACCCTAAGGGAGAATCAGGAAGAACATAAGTCGTAGTCAGATACAAAGGAAAAATACGAACAGGGTAAGCATGTGATACTTTCCTCTGATCCTCTCCAGGCACTCAGCTGTCTTCAGTAAGGGACTCCCTGAGCTGGATGTGCTTCTGATGTAATTAGTAGCCTTCACTGAGTTTCTCTTGCATAAACTTCACTGGTTTTCCTTGAATCCACATAAGTTTTCTCAGCCACAGCTCCTTTCATAAGGAGTTCTGCAGGTTGCTATCTACTGCATGAAGAAGACTTTTAATTTGTTTTGGAAGTGGTTTTTTTTAAAGTGTGATTTGAAGCATCCTCTAGTTACTGTCTCGCATTTTGCAGGATGCTAACTGTCCCACATATCAGTCTGTTTTGAAGAAAAGTTCTTACAAATAAATAAATGTGTTCATTTACGTATTTCCGACTGAACGTGTTCTGAAAAGGAAGAAAATAATCATCAACCTTCCTCATTTCATCACTACAGTAAGGAATGCTGTTGTAAAGCCTGTCATGAAAAACTATGCTCTATCAAAGCATCCAGCCAACAGTGTTACAGGACAGCTGAAATACAGGGAATGTCTGCTTAATGCTAGGTTATGCCATACTTAGTTGGACAGATTAACTCACACGCATGATCATCTCTTTCCCTTTGTGGACCTGTTAACATTGATGTGCATACGCTGTTCTGACTTAGGGCTTTGAAATCCATTTTTCAGTCCTGTAAATGAAATGCCTAGAATAACGCAACTGAGCGTTGAGGTTGGGGCAGAAACAATTCACAGGTGTCACTATTTTTGAGTTTCCTGTAATTGCTTGCAGTAGCAATGATGATGGTTTTGCCAAGATGTGATGTTTATGTAGCCAACCTGAGCCTATACTTAGCTACGGTTCTGCCCAGTTAGGACAGCTCCAGGTTTTTAAAATGTTCCTGGCAATTGTCTGAATTGAAAAATCAAGGGAAGAACCTCTTCTCACTCAAAGGCCTGGAGGCTGTGCTTCAGCAATATAGTAAATCAAGCTCTAGGGCTGCTGGTAGAGGACCAAAACCTCTGAAGCCTCTTGATACCAAACACAGATCCAGTGTAAACTTGTTGTGCGGATACAGAAAATGTTGCCAGTTTAAATTTGTATTAGCAGACGTTATGCCAGACTAGGAATAATCTATACTCCATTAACTAATATAAATCTGGAATAAAAGTCATATTGTGGGTTTTGAGTAATTTACCAGGAATGTGATGATATGCCCAAACCTACTCTAGACCAAATTATCACTGCCCAGATCTGGCATTACCATGGACCCACAGTCAAAGATGAACTAGGCAGCCATGCTGCCTGATCCTTCTCTCCTGCTTGTGTCTTTGTTGGCAGAGTGAGGCATTTCACAAGTTTAACACTGAAAAAGCTCTTAAGAGCTAGACATTTAAATTAATTAAAAAAAACCCCAAACCCTTTAGATTCTGGCACACTACTAGGAAAACAGATTTTTCTCTGGGCTATTGCAAGCTAATATTTTAGTCACTTTTCACTACTGTCTGTCTGCAAAGGGAACTGTACAGATAACCTAGAGAACTGAATATTTTTTTTGGTCTTGGCACTTCTACAAATCTGGTTTGAATGTATGAAGGGTTCAGCTGACTTGTTTGGGTTGTTTTTTTCCTTTCAAGGCTGGATCAGTGAAACTGCTAGTGGTGTCGCACCCCAGTAAACTGGGTGGTAGTGCAGTGCCTGTGCTGGGAGTTCAGTTCTTTCCTTCACTTAAGTAACGCCAGAGATGAAAAGCACTGTAATAAAAGGCACTAATAATCTGTAATAAATTTATTACCCCATCACAGGATTTCTCATAGCATAGCTGCTGCTTTGGGAGCTGCCTTACTTCACTTGTAGTCACCTTCCGCTCATGAAATCTCTCACTGCATCATCCCCTTTGCAAAATCCCTCTTGAAGATGAATGTCAGAAGCCCTGGCATTCCCTATAGTACCTTAAACACAGGCAACAAATAATCTGTCACCTCCTCCTTGGGACCCCTTACTGGCAATCTCTGTGTATACTCCTGGATATTTTAGGTTCTCTGTGGCCTTCTGGCTTGTCTGCAGACTCTTAGTCTGGCATCTGTGTTACTGCTGGTCTATGAATTTGTCTGAAGACTCAGAAATATCTGCTCCATATGAATGAGAGGCCTGAATTCATAGCAGACTCAGCTACAGTCCTGTTTGAAGATGGAAATTCAGAATGAATCTAAAAAGACAGATCAAAAGTTCAGCCTTGTTGCTGTTAGCTGCTGCAGTGTTTTATGGTATTGAATGGAGGACTGGTGATTGTGTGGCTGCAGTATTTTTTAACACAAAGATTACCTAAGAGGGTGATGAGATTCTTTTGCATGTGGCAGTCTGACACAGCCAGTTCTGCTCCTGGCATTCCTGGGCTCCTCCTGTGCTCTTCAGGTGGCAGAAAAACTTCCTGGTTTCCAAAATCGTACCACCAGCCTCCTCTGCAGCAAAGACTACATACTTGTCAGGGAGGTTATACCAAGCTGATGTCTTACCCTGAGCACCAGCATCCTAATTGCACTGTTTACCGTCCCCTCCATCCAGTCACACGACAAAGTAGCGTTGCTGGCTGCTCTATGAGGGACCTTGCAGCTTTGCCTTTTTTCCATTCCTCCTCGCCCATCTGATACTGAATTAATTAATCAATTAATGGTTCCTATGTTCTCTTGAGCAATGGAGACACCTTTTTTTAGAGCCTTGTGTTAGTCTGTCCTTTCACTAGTTTGCAGCAGAGCAGGGGTAAGCCAAATCTGATAATGAATTTATTTGTTAATATGTTGTTTGGGAAACATTAATTATTTGGGAATTATTTATATTTGACCGTTATTAGTAAATACTGTTTTTAAGGATTCCCTTTTTTAAAACTAGAAAATCACATTCAGCTAGGAAAAACCATGATTTTAAAATTAATTACATTTTCACCTGACTCTAGCAGAGTGACAAAATTGTATTTCTATGCCACTGTGAAGCATATTGTCCAGTGAGCCGCATAAAATTCACTATTTAAATAAAAATTCAGTTATAATTTTTAAGCACACAACAAAACTATGTTTCTGGCCTAGGAAGAGAGTCGTGAAGCTCACACCATGCTGGATTACTGTGATCTATACTAGTTAGTGTTCAACCTGTTGAAAACTCCTTTGTGCCACCTGTTTTGGGTTTCTCTAGGCAAACAGGTTTGATAACTTCCATAAAATTCAGAGGAGCCCTGCAGCCAGACAGCAGCGAGTATGTGCTGCACAGCCTGCTTGAGCTCCCTTCCCCAGCCTGAACTGCTTGTGTATAAGGCATAGCTGGTGTTTTTTAGCTTCCTTGCCCTTGGAGGAGAGGGAGGTAGTCCAGCAATTCCCATTATTAGCTTGGCCTCAGTCAGGCCGCTCGGCTGCATGTAATTTTGTGCTAATCAAGTTGTACTGTAGTGCAGTAAGCCAAAAAAATGGTGGAAAGTAGGCAAAGATGGTTATTTGGGACCTAGTAAGATTTTATGAATGGGGCTGCAGTTAATGGTGGAGGATGTTGGTTAGCTGGAAGGCAGAAAACTCCAGTGAACCAAACTAACGTAGTACTTTAAGGAAGTTCTGTCATGTACTTGCTGGAATATTCCTGTAAATGCATGAACATGGTATCTGGAGATCATGGGTCCAAAAAATCTGGATCCAGATTTACTTTCTATAATGGTGATGCATATATTAACTGAAATGAAAATTAATATAGCTTGCTTTAATATCCCTTATGACCACAAGTGTTTATGATGTGCTCTTGTAAAAAAAAAAGACAAATTCTTATGGTGCAGAATTTTTTGTAGCAAACCAGATTTTGGAATACTTCAAGTACTTTGCATTTCTTTCAACTTTTGATGGATAAATGAGATGAATTTTAATGTATGATGGCAGTGGCTTCATCCTTGGTATTTTATATTTGAACAAGCTTTCTATAGTTTCTTTATGTCTCTTATGCTTTTGAAATAATTGAAACTGGAATGACTGAAATACAAATTATATGTCTCAAATATTAATTATATTAATATGGGGGCCTGATGACAGTCATCTCACCAAATTAGTAACATAAGATCAAATGGTTTCAAGTCATTGTAGAAAATTTTACAGGTTTCTTTAACAGACAGATTGCTTAAAGCATTACTCATTTTTAATGTGAAAATGATTGATCCTAATTACTGTCCATTGTGTGTTTCACTTCATGATTCACAATGTAGTCTAGAGAAAAAATTCTATAGCAATTACTTAACCAGGAGATAAAACAAACAAGGAAAAGTCATTGAATCCTTACTTCCTACCTCTCAGCCATTTCTTAAGCCAGTGTGTTTAAAAATAACAGTTTAGATGCAAACTCTGCTTTTGTTATTGGATATCTGTATTCAGCCCCTGCAGATTTGGTGGATGCTGTAAATCTTACAAAAGGATTATTATGAACATTTTGTTAATCACCTTCATAATTCATCTAGCTATAAGCTGCTAATTGAAGGACCCTCTGTTAGTTCCAATGACATCAGTGCTGAAACTCTTAATTTTATTTTTTCATGTAAAGGTGGGGTTTTATATACACTTGTACTTAATTGTCAGTTAATATTCGCTTTTTACTGATAAATGATAATGGAGTCTGGTCTTTCTATTCCAAAGCGTTATCTGTGCCATTATGTATGAAGCTCTTTGACGCTGGGAGAAGTATGACATTTCAGTTGCATACACATTTTCAGGCACTTACTGTAGATAGTCAAAGAGTGCCAGGAAGAGAGGAATATGGAATCATACTATACAGTCACTGTCTTATGGTAGTGCATGTGTCCATTTGCAAACCTTCCAAGTTGTCCATTTGCAAACATTCCAAACTTTATCTACATTAAAAAGTTGAGATGCATTGCAGATAACTAGCCTGCAAATTATGGAGGAGTCATGCGAGAATGCTTGTGCAAAGAATAGCCCAGAGCCTAGCTGAGCTGTATAGAAACTTCGTTTTCTTCAGAAGTGACTGAGGAAGAAGTACAAATTCTTACACGTTGCTTATTTCGAAAAGTCTGTGGTTGGTATTTGAAGTAGGCTGCTAAAATAAATGAGCAATTCCACGACAATGTTGTCTCTACATAGATAATTCTCTTGTATTGATTACACTCACAAAACATCAGCTTTTGACCCATAAACCATTTCATAAAGATGCTTCCTTTTAAAATCAAAATATAGATAACAGCAGTGATCAAGCTACTTCTCACTTACATTTTCAGATTAATTTTCTTGAAAAACATACTTGGCAAATCAACTAGCAAAAACACAAAGGGAAATAAATACTCTATACAAAAGGATACACACTCTGTCTGTTTTATCTGCGTTTGATAACTTTAACATTTTGAAATACATTAAGTGAATACTTCTGCATTACTTGCCAGATTGCTGGTAGCTAGTTTTTGGTCCCCAACCAATAATAATGAGGAGTAAGATTTTCATTAATACAGTATAGCTTATAGCAATATCTTAATCAGAGCACACAGTCTTCCAGTACTTTTTGTCTTCATCTGAAGAAGGAAGTTACAAAAGAATAGATTTTTGTTTTCTTAATTGAAAATAGCACAAAATAAACTTTCAAACATGAAAGGGCAGATGATTAATTCTTTGCCTCAGGTTAAAAAAGATAATAAAGGCAGGGAGTGAGGGGGCGGCTTGGCAATATTGAGTTACAAAGACTGATTTTTCTAAGTTTAGTTGTTCTGTGCCTTGGGTTTAGTTTCTGTTTCAACACTTATTTGGAGTCTGTCTGATAGGAAGTTAGTAATGGCATCTGTATGCCAGCTGTGCAGTGGTATGGGGTTTCCATATGCTTCAGGGTTTTGAATACAGATAGGAAACCATTTGCTGTTTGTTTTTAAAAGAAAAAAAATAGAGTTTTGTATCTTACAGTTAGGGCTGATCACATAATCACATAAAAAGATTGAACGGAAAAGGAAGCATTGACGTTTTGCCCAGAACACTGATCAGCACCATTATTTTGGTTAAAAACCAAGCTTTTGTAGGCAAGTTCAGTCTCTTGGCAGAGCAAGTCTGTAGTGCTTGATATCCAGACTTACCAGATGAGATCTTGTCAATTCTGATTTCGTTAGGTATTTTGCTGTTTAGTTTCAAGGGGCCTTGATTTCCTTCTTTCTGGCACAATTTTGTGTAGTAATTCAAGGCAGCTAACATATTCAATAAAGATTGGCAATTAGTTACATCTTCCACTGAGAAAACAGATTTAAAATACACTTGGGGGTTGATCCCCCTGTTCCCCTGACTTTAAATGAGAGAGAAGATCAGACATAAATTCTTAGGAGCTAATAAAGATTGCTGTTAAAAGGCTTCATACACTGATCCCTGACTTTAAATAGCTGCTTGTTAATTATACAGGTGGCAGTGTGACCTGCCAAATTGTAGCAACTGGCTAAGCCCCACAGATACGGAGCACAGTGTAAAACTCCTTAAGAAGGTCTTGTGGAGCATTGTAGCAGTCCAAGGAAATCCTCACACAGTGAAATCTGTGAATCACGAAGTCTGTTTACATACAAAATTTTAACTGAGGGAGCCTGAGTCTAGGAGAAGGTTTGTTTACTGTCCCTAAAGTTTCCCTAGCTAGAGGAATACTTAGTTCAAAGCATGACCCTTCCGTGTTATTTTGCATTTCCAGAGATATTTGAAGTACTTTGTGGGTAAGTTTGGTATCTTTTATGTTTGGTGATGGCATCGGAAGGTACATTAGATCTGTCTGATTTTCCCCACTGGAATTGCTGGGAGGCCGAACATTTTGAGTATTGATTTTGTTCTGCCCTGGTACAGATACAGAAACTCCTGAGTGGTTTCAAAAAGCCTTTTTTTGGTTGTTTGATTGTTTTTTTTCCAGAAGAAAATTGATTCCTATAGGAAATTATAAAACTTTTTTGTTTTGCTCTTTTCCTCCTTCTCCCAGCTGAAATGACCACGTGGTTCTGGGCCTCAGCAATCTCACTGATAACATTTTATCGAAATCCAAGAGTCTCGAAAAACTTGGCTTTGTTGAAAAAAGTCTGTTTAGACTTAAAGTGTGTACAAGGAGGAATGTTCAGACCTGTTTTACCTAGTAATGGGTTTTAATCTGTTTCAATAAGAGACCTTTAAGGAAAGGGTTCTTTGTGGTGGGTTTTGTATTTGCTTGAAAATGTTTCACTAAAGCAGAGGACAAACTTTGAAGAGAGGATGCTGGAAAGATGTGCATGTTTTACCACAGCAGAGTAGGTGGGTTTTCATGATCACCAAAATGACAGAAATAACTTCCCATGCTCTGCTGTGAAGCATCTGAGCAACGTTTTAGAGAAGTCTGTAAAGGACTACATCAGCCTTGGCGCAATTTGACAGAAAAAACTCTCCTTGGACAGAAAAAACCTCACTGGACAGAGAAATATTACATCCATTAACCAGTTAGAAAGGTAGGATTTTTAGGGCTGCCAACAATGCATTCTTTGTTCTCAGGAATGGCTATTATTAGACACATCAGATGAGTTTTGTCAACGTGTATTTTTCTCCCTCTGATAATTCTGATTAGCTATAGTTGGCATATGTTTCTATATTTTCAGTTAGTGTTCCGTGCATTTGTTATTCACATATACTGTGTAAATGAGATCTTGATTCTGTGATGACCTCTACAAAGATCTGGTAACTGCAGTGGTTTCAGATTTGAACAGCTCTCCTTACACTGTGTTTAGCAGTACATAAGTGGTCTGACTGATTTCCTTGATGATTGCCAAACCAGCAAAGGTGAAAGAGGATCCAAAACTGTATACCAAGCTGCTTGTTTTCATTAACTGAAGACTGTTTTTGTGGAATACTTACTTCTGTGACACAAGCCAAAGTAATTAAAGGCTAGAAAGAGAGGAAGGGGTAAAAGTTTTTAAAAATAATTACCACTGCCTGGTAGAAGCATACATATTCCAAATAAACTTGAATCAGTCCCAGTGCCATTCTGTTTGTTCAAGGCTTTTTTCCTCCTCTCTTAAAAGCATAATGTCTGGGTTTTTTTTGGAGATTGTTAATATCATTGTATGATTCATGTCATTATATTTCTGTAATTTATATAGTTGAATATTTTTCTGTCATAGACCATGAGGTGATCTGTGGTTTCACATAATTGTATTGATTATTGCAACCCAAACTTGAGTTTTACCTAACTTCAGCATCTGTTTTGCTCTGTAGTTGACACTCCAGATCCCTATGTGGAGCTGTTCATCCCATCTGCTCCTGATTGCAGGAAGAGAACGAAACATTTCAATAACGATGTGAATCCTGTGTGGAATGAGACCTTTGAGTTCATTTTGGACCCCAACCAAGAGAATGTTCTTGAGGTAAATCACGTGGCTGAGCTGTATCTGTGAAAATGGAAGCTGTGCAATGTCTAGAAGGTTAAAGTAACAGTAGCTTGTACAAGTATGGCATCTGTTGTCTCAAGATGACAACTTTTTTTTAAACATTAAAGGCTGTTTTTTGCCTTTAGGCATGGGGCTAAGCAAGAGGTGTTGTACAAATTGCATTATTCATGGAGTAGCCTTGAGAGTTATTATAGGATATGCCTCTGAGTCATCTCTCGGACTGCTCCTGAGGGCTAGTAGCTTACTATTCTTCACATCAGCCATAAATTATTTTCTCCCTGCTTCCTACACTGATTCAACTATTATGAACAGTGAATAGGTTGGGGTAAAGTCAAGTCTCTGCCCATTCCCTGCTTCTCCCTGAGGAGACAGAAAGCAGAAGCATGGTTCTGCTCTGTCCTCTATGCCTGGAGCCAAGGGCTGTGTAGCCCACCCAGTGTTGTTTTGGGTACTCTTATTCCACGTGCTAGTTGACTAAGCCACCATTAAGTCTCAGTATGTTAAACCTTTCTGGGTTGTGTACCAAAGGTGAGTGTTAAGTGTAACTATTTTATAAGTGGGCATGGCAAGCATTTAAGGTTATCTATAGTCCTTTGTTAGCTTGGTTCTTCATAGGGGATGGCCCTTCTGACCCGAGCTTATGGAGTTTCAGTTTAAATTGGCCAACTGGGACAGAGGCTAAAGCCCGTGAAGCTTTTCATTGAACTAGTAACCATAATCTCTTGGGGCTAAACTGTTCAAGATCTGAAAATTGGATTGTGCTTCCTACAAGGCTCCCTGTGTTCCTGGGGACAGGGGTAGGTTCTACAGTTCGGGGAGGAAGAATCCCATGATCAGCTCAATGGAGAATGAAGAACTATCATATGCATCCTGCAAAAGAAACAGCAATACTAGGGAATTCACAGTAACTTCCCTACAGCTTTGCAGAAAGCAGATTACCCAAAATAGCTTCCACCAGCTGGTCAGGTGCAACAGTCACCTGAGTTGATTCTTACTAAATGTTTTGGTCATAGACATGCAAACTGGCCACATGAAACTCGATAAAAGTTTGAAATCTCTAACTTAGTTCTTGCTTTCTAATAACAAGTCAGGCAAATAGATATCAGGAATTAGGAAAAGGAATGGAATGATTCTGGCTTCTTCGTGAAAAAGCATTTATGGAAATAGGAAGAAGAAAAGAAGAACCTGGGTTCATCAGCTGCCTTTGTTGCAGTATGGGAACTAAAAATTGTTTCAATTTTGCCTGATAAAGACTTTGTGGATTCTAACAAAAGTCCTGGGGCAGAGAGTTTTACCTCTCTCTTTGCAGATCCCGTGCTTTTTTGGAAGATCTGCAGGAGCTACAGCTGGCTAAATAACTGATGTGATCTATAGCTGCTCTCATGATGCTCAAAAGAGAAGTGGAATGGTAAACTGAGGAATAACAAATAATAGTTAAAATATATTCCCTTGGTTTTACTGGCATTGTGTGAAGACTGGGTCAGATTCTGCTTGTAGTTCCACTTAGGCAGCTTCCCTAGTACTGTATGAATTTGTTGAGTACAAAATTTTGTTCAAGGATTTTTAAAGGATAAGTTATTAATGTCACAAACAGCAGTGGCCAATGGCTTACCTCCTGCCTTCTTGGGAACACTACCACCTCTTATACTCTGTATCTTTATGCATTCTGATGTGAAGAAGTTGAGATGCTGGTAAGGCATTACTTTCTTACTGTTACATGGTCTCAGATATTTTTGACCATGTGGAGACCTGCCTCATTTGCTTCCTTCTGTGGTAACAATGTGACTAGCTCATTTCCGACCAGGGTGAGAACCTCCTGCTACTAAAACATCTTTTGTAATTTGGCTAACATTTTGTAAGGTGTTTCTCAGTTTTTAGCATGGTTTTATGCAGTCGTTATAAAGTACAGGATTTTATGAGCTGGCAAGCTGTTGATTTCCAGCACAGTATGGCCATAGCATACTGCTGGGTTCTGCAAGTCTCTATCTCCTGTAACAGGACACAAGATTGATTTAAGTAGAATTCGGAAATATATCTTTACAATAACTAAAGGCTGTTGCTGTTCTCTGAGACACATGCTGTAAAATTCCATGAAAATTACCTGCAAAGAGCCAGTGATACCATGTAATAATGGTTAATTGTGGGCCTGATTGATATGTATATTTGCATACACATATGTGGTGTTCACGGTAAACAATATCTTCACCATGAAATGTATAGTCTTCAGGTTAAAACTGATGTTTGTGTTCTGCCACTGTTGTACACACACACAGTGCCTGGCAGAGCCTTTGGATTCTGCATGGAGTACAGTGTCAGAATTCAAATATGCAAAACCACCTCCCCACCGAAAACCTCTTCGTGAATTTCCAAGCTCACACAGACTCCACAATCCTCTCGACTCCTCAGATTATTTTAATCTAAATCTTTAACTCTATCCAAAGTGCAGTTTTCACTCTAAAGTGTAAGAAGCTCTCCAAAATCCCATTAAGAAGTTTTTGTTATTGCTATTGGTTTTAAAAGACAGCCCTCAGAGATTACATCAATGGGCATAAAGTTCTGCAAGGAAACAGAGTAATGTAGATGCCATTAAAATAATAAGTTGTGTCCTAAAATACAGTTCATCATTTCAAAGGGTTGCTTGTGGCACAGGATGAAGAAGATTCTTTATAGCTGAGAAGAGGCTGAACCCAGATGCAGCAACTAGTTATTCAAGTGATTGTATCTTGATTCAATTTTTTTTTTAATGCAAAAGATATGGTCCAAGCTGCAAACATACGATACTCTAGAAGATAGAATTCCACAAAGTGGAAAAAAATCATAAGCCAAATTTAATAGAAACCATGGAAATGTTAGTTTGAAATTCTTTCTGAATATATTACTTCAGAACTTGGAAGGCTGCCATGGAGAAAAAAAAGACTGCTAGATGTAGACCCACATGGGTTAGAGTAAAAGTGTTGAACAGTGTTCTGCGGTATCCACATACATCTTTGGACAGTATCACATTTTGAAAAGGTATATGCTCTGACATGGAGAATATGAGAAGAGACATGAAGATCTGGCTGGATACAGAGAAAAGCTTTGTGTAATTTGGAATGTTGCACTTTTTGCCAAATCATTGCTATAAAAAAATCTTGGGCTGCAGATACAAGGCTAGGATGTATGGATGCTGTCTTCACTGAAAAGTTGCTGGGTTTTGGCATATCACATTTAAAACTATATAAGTTTCTCCATAGAGAAGTTTTACTAACTGGAAATTTGAAGTAATTGTATATTTTATATGTATAATTTGAAGTTACTATGTCTGCTTAGGAAGATGGTGAAATCTACTGACAGAAGGGTGCTAGGATAAAAAACCCTTTGTAAATGATACTGTCATACTCATGCAATTGATTGCCTTGAAGGTGCCACCTACACTATACATGAGCTTATCCTGTTTTAAAAGAACATGTCTGTTGGCATTGGGCATTAACTGGGTTGGGCCTATTACTTTTCCATATAATTTTTTTTTTACTTTAGGCATAGGCTGTATGGAATTAAAAAGGGATTTATCAAAATAGATTTGAATACCCATGTATCTTTTCTAGGTTACTTTGATGGATGCCAATTACGTTATGGATGAGACTCTTGGCACATCCACATTTCCTATATCTTCTCTAAAACTAGGAGAGAAGAAGGAGGTCCAGTTAACTTTCAATGATGTAAGTTGCAACTTTCATAGCTTTGCATTTGTTGGTGCAGCTTTGAAAATGATGGAAAGTTCTTAAAAGAGCACCTGAACTGAGAGACCTAAACTATTGTGTAGACCAGGACGTACCATGTTTCAGTCCTTTATCAAGTGTCTGAATTTTATCTGTGCCACATTCTGGTTAGATAAATCTTTTTCACATATCAGTAGAGGATGGTGCTTATAAAGGCTAAGTGATGTGTCCTAAGGACTCTCACTGAGTTTGATGTTACTCGAGTATTCCCTCATTCATTTTGTTGAAGCATAAGAAAAACATTTGGCCTGCTCTTGATACTCGTCAGAAGTACATGTTTCTAGTTGAAAGGAAATACAAGACTATTTCTGATCCCATCAGTCTACCTCAGTACTATGTATGTGTTTGTTTTCTTAATATAGAGATAAGTTTTAAATTCAAGAAGGGATTAGAATATATCATGGAGGGGGTAAGGGTGGCAACCTTTCAATCAGGAAATAGCTGAATATTTGGGCGCGTGGGTGGGAGTATCTCAGGTGAGGATTGTTCTCTGCATACCCTGTTCTGAAGCGTTTTCCAAGCATTCACTGTTGCCGGTGGTTAAACACAAAGTGTTGGCCTAAAGGCACTGTATTTATCTTCTTACAGCCCTGCTGAGGGGAGAATTAAGAAAAACAGTGCCACTGAATGCCTTAGTGTCCCTGCTGAGAGAATTCTCTTTAAAAAAGTCTAGTTTCAAACTTCTGCGTGCTAAACCAGTTTCTGCACCACTTGTTTCAATTTAGTTTAATGGTCTTTGTTAGCTTGAGAGGTTATGTAGAGTTTGCTGGTCAGTATATTACGTCTACTACTGATGCCTGTGGCTTCCAGAAAGCTAACCGAAATTCTTTTTTATTATATGTTTAACTTTCAATAAATGGCTTGTTGTAACACAACCCTAGTTAACGTGCAATAATGTATTAATTGGATTATTCTCTTTAAACATGTATACAAAACAGATGGAGCCAGTTTAACAGGGATTGTCTGCCTGCACGGTAACTCCTGGAAATTGTTGTTAAATCTGTGTGTAATTGAGCTTGTTCTGCAGGTATTAAAATGTTGTCATTTATTAGAGTAGTGTATCACAGGGCATTCTGAACATAATTCAGTACATGTAGTCATAGCCATCACATCTGGTTATCTTTATATATATTGTATCCATATACTATATGTATAAATTGTCTGCATTTCTGTTTTGGACTATGGTTTATTATATGGTCAGAGGTCTTGATTTGTGACTGATCTGCTGTCTTCCATGTGATATGAAAGTGTGGTTACAGCAAATAACTGGTTAAGGCCTATTTATTGGAAATCAGAGAGTTTAATATGTAAGATTTGGTATTTAATTAGGTGTAGCCTTAGGGCAGTTGGAATTTTGATACCCTATTTTTTTTTAAATTTTTTTTTTTAAAGTTACTGCATATTTTTTAGTTTCCGCATATTTATTTCACTAAGTGCTTCAGTAGCTCTTGGACTTCCAGAGTGTGGGCTGACTGCAGATGGCTGGTTCTGCCAGGCATGAGGTGAGGTAGTGAGAAAGAGCTGATGAATAGTTTGAAAACACAGTTTACAAAGCTCGTGCCAATAATATAAGGCCTTGCCACATAACAGATACGCTTTAACTTCTCATCAGCACTCAGCAAAGCTTGGTAGAGAACACAGGGGAAAAAAAACAGTGAAAAAAGCCAAATATAATCTCAAATTTATAAGGAAGTAGTAACAGAACATCAAGTCAGGTTGAGCCCAGTGTAGACAAATTGTATACACAACATGTATTCCTGAGATTTCTGTGGCAGTATGTATAAGGTATAGAAAATGGCATGCTATTTCCTTATTGGAATGTTTCACTTCAAGGGTTTATTTAATACTGTGTGTGTACATTTTTTTCAACCATTGGATCACTGCACGGTTTCAGAAATGCTTTCTAAATTAGTAATATCAGGTGCTGGAATAATGTAATTACTACCCTGTCTTTGAAGTATTTCCGTAAATGACTCTTCACTCTGTTTCTTCATGTTCTTCCTTTGTTATTTCTTTGCCTTTTCTTTCTCCCACCACCCTCTTAATACGCTACCTCATTTACAATTCCCATTTCAGAGGGCAGAAGTGGAGTGCCAGATTTTACCTGGCCTGTTGGCAGGTACGCGAGATGTGAGAGGCCAGAGGCATCTTTGCACTTCCATATCCTTAACTACTCTGTATAAGTGTCAAGCAAACGTTCAGTCTGAGGTGTTCTAGCTCTGTTCCTAGTGATCACATACCACAAATGAGGAGGATAATCCGTTTATAGCTAGAGGCAGGGTGAAGCAAGACACTGTCTGTGAGTCTGCTACACTCCCACAAGGCTGTACCAATGTGTCAGTGACCATTGCATATGAGAGAGCTTGGGGAGATGAAAATGTCTGTCCATTCTGTCTTAGTTCTAGCAACCTCGTACTCTTGTATTTTGCCTAGCATGCAATTGGTGCATTAACCATCATTTTTTTACGTTTTGCGTGCAGGCAACCCCTTGTAAGTGCTCTATGAAAGGCAGAGGAGACCAACCCATAGCTTATGGGTCAGGTAGTTCTCTGTGGTCTGCAAGTGAAATCGTTATGTAGTGACATTTATTAGTTTACTTGTATCTTTCAGAAACTTGCAAGCAATCACTCTTCCTGATTGATAATGTAAGCATATTTAAATGTGGAAAGACACTTGGTGATTCATGTGGAACACAGAGCAGTCATTCCCTTACAAGTCTCTGTTTCAGGTACAAGTTAAGTGTGAAGTTTACCCAGTGAACTGGGAAGCAAGTGGAAGATAGACTGTGGCTGGCAGTAGAAACAAAGGATTCTAAGTGTGTGAAGACAATTAGATCCCTTCAGGCCAAAGATTAATAGCACTCTCAAAAAGGGATTGCCAGTGGAAAAAAGCCAAGACAATGGGATCTGATGAATGAAAGTCAGGACCTAGCAGCACGTAGCAGCATTTTCTACTGTATTCAGTGGTAGTGGTGGATTTTCGAATCACACTGTGTACTTTAAAAAAAAAAAAAATTCTGTAGAAAAGAAACTCATTCATGTATTTCAGAAATGTCCCCCTTTTTAAAAAAAGTGATTTAAAGAAAAATTCTGACAGCAATAGTTAGTTTATGTTCCAGGTGTGTTTGTGGTTTTTTCCCCTCTGTAAGTGGTGTAACCATATTTAAATATTTCTTGTTTAGGTCACTGAAATTACTTTGGAATTGTCTCTTGAAGTATGGTAAGTATCTCATATTTTTAAAAAAAAGGTGGAAAATGTATTAGCAGCAAAGGTAATTTTTATTCTACTCTGTTCGTTAGAATTTTCTTAAAAACATGTCAGGTATGGAGTGCAAAAATTCCTTGTTTTAACATAGAAAAACCAAGTACTGTAAAGTCAGGAGATTTTAAAATTGAGGGTTCTTTTCACATTGTAATTCCATCACTGACTTAAACACCATTACTTGTATTAGGAGGTGTGCCCTTTCCAAATATTTTCAGAAACAAGGCCATTGTATATGAATTTCGCATCCTGGTTTATGCTAAGTGCTTTCCTTTTCAAGGGCTTTTTCTCTAATAAACTCACAGACATCAGGTTCAGCTGTTATCCTCATTATTTTACCTTCTATGGTAACTTTGCATCTCACATTAACTTTCAGCATATATGGATACTCATTACAAAGCTGCCCCTGAAATGTATTTGAATGTTAATACCATGTAGTGCTGAAGTCAAAGGTGAAGATCTCAGTAAGGCCAGGTTTTCACCATGTGTAAAGCTAAGCAGATGCCTACCTTTTTTTTTTTTCCTTTATTTTTGTTTCCTCTCTAGCTGTCTTTCTCCCTCTTCCTTAGCCTATCTAGGTGAAAGACCAAAAATGACCTTGAGGCATAATCAGAAAAATACCTTTTAAGTCTAAAAACTAATTACTGAGAACAAGGCATTTAAAGAGTCTTTTTTTGTCTGTAACCATAAATAGCAGTGGTGAGCACTGTAACTGTAAATGTAGAACTCTTTCATAATGACTTCAGAGACTGACAAACATTCCCCAGGGATAATTTCTGCTCATCACTTTGTACCAGTAAAGATGCATATGTGGGTGGTCCTTGAGACCACCCCTAAGCTTTCCAGGGCTTGTACATTACAAGTATTTCCTATCTCTGACATTAAATGAACAGAAGATACTTGGCTATGTCTTGCTGCTCTTAGGCAATGGGCTTTGAAATACCTTAAACAAAAGGATCTGATCAAGTTCTGCTCTGTTATTCTCGGATGGCTGCGCAAATTTTGGATTCTGCGTGGACCTCTTGTTCATGGTATCATATATACCTTCATGGAACATTGCTTCTAGGCAGCCTTTTTCCCCCTTTTTCTTAATCCCATTATTTTATTACATAATAGGTTTTTAAAAAATCTGAGGAATTATTATCTATGCCTAAATAGATCCATTTCGCCATTGTGTGTTTTTCATAAAGGACTCTTAAAAATGCTGCCTTGTGACTACATGTCAAAGTATCTGCAAACATTTTTAGCTCATCTTTGTAAATATGAGAATTTCAATGAGGCAGATACCAGGACAAATTTGTACACACCTCCTCGGTGCTGTCTGCTAGAGGCAGTGCTGCTGGGAGGTATTTTAGTTCAAACCCTTTGAATAACATACAGGCTCTGTGAGTTAACTAGTCCAAATGAGGTGACAGTTCAAATTGTTTATCCTGCCTTGATACCTGAAATAAGAAGTGGGAGCTGAAGTTGTAGCTTTTATTTAAGTACAGTATTGAGGTCTTTATGCAGCCCTTCGTATATTTTTGATCATACAATGTGGGGAAAAAGCTAGAGAAAATAGATTAGTCTTTTCTGTGGCCAGTCAGTACAATTTGTGCTGACATCCATACAGTTTTTGATTGTAAGACTGAATGGATACAGAGTCAAAATTACTCTCTCCTACCTTAACATGAACCTCTAACTTAAGAAGAGTGTATGTTAGTAGGAACATGTGAAAATTTTTCATTGCAGTTCATTGTTCAGTGGATAAGCAGAGAATTCAAATTTCTAGACTGTAAATTTGTAATTGTATGTGAGTGGTGAACTCAGTTGCTATATTTTAATTTAGGTCTTTTTAAGACCACATAGAAGCTGCATATTTTGTGTTTGGTTTTCACTACTATTTGAACAATGAGGTTTCTATATAAAATGCATGTTTTAAAGACACAGTGTGCCATTGTTCTTTGCATCCATCACTCCATGGAATCAGCTGATGCAATCTTGTCACATGAATAATCATTATTTTATTTTATTTTATTTTATCTTATGTAGGTTAATGAGGAATTTAGTCTTACAACCACTCATTTCCAAAGGTGATATTTTTAATTCTGTTTTGAATTATGCCTTTTGTTAAAGCCTGTCTGTTTTGCAAAATAGCTCTTCAACTGATCTCCGGTTCAGCATGGCTTTATGTGACGAGGAGAAGAAATTTCGGCAACAGCGAAAAGATAATATCATGCACAGTATGAAATCATTTCTGGGAGAGGAAAACAGTAAGAACTTGACCACTTCCCGTGATGTAAGTTTGGAGAGTTCACATCAAGATTAGTATCCCCTTTGGAGTCCTGCATTTGTCCCTCAAAAGAATGAATGAGACATATGAAGTAGAACGGTTCAATGTAAAGAGATGGCAGAAGCAAAAAACTTTATTTTTCCTCCATAAGCATACAATATTTAAGCTGGAGAGTAATTTTTCTTGTGCTCTAAAGTTTAAGGAGACAAAATCCTGTGCCAAAATGAAGCTGCACTTATATAAGATAGGCCCATTATGTGCAAAAGGACAGTACTGTGTAAATGCCATCATAGGGTAGAAATCACAGCTTTTCATTTGCACTGGCACCTTAAACTTCTGTAACTTTTATCTGGTTCTTTGTTGTTTTAATCTTTAGCAGGCTGTGCCCAGGTTAAAATTGGGCAAAGATGATAAATCCATACTTTTCATTTTGCTCTGATTCCAAATTCCATGCTTTGTTGAACTGTTGGTTCTGAGCTGAGGTCATCATCTGAAAAATGCCTAAAGGGGCTGGGAAATACCTGCTGCACAAGAAGCTTGCAGTGGCTCTGGGCACACGCCTAACTGCAGAATCTGCCCTTGCATGCTTGATATCCAGCCTGTGCTCTTAAAATGGCCTTGGCTGTATGGCCTTCATGTCTAAAAGATTAGGCAGGAAATTACGTGGTTTAATGTTAGAATCAGATTAGAAATTATTTTCTTTCTTTCCTTTCTTCTTTTCCTTTAGCCCATTTTATAGGGTTAGCATTACGAAGTTTATTTCTTAGAGAATGTGAGAAACTGCAGCTTTCATTGACTCGCTGGTGCTCTGTACCAAGCCAACAGAAAGTTAAGCCTACAGATCTAGATGGACTGATGGTGATTTGGGTCACATCAAAGTGAGGAAGGGTGCCAAAGCCTATTGATCTTTTCAGTGATTTCATAAAACACTTAATTGATTATTGTATTTCTATAAAATTGTTTAAAGCAAGAAAAATTATAAAAATAAACCAAGCAAATGTTCAAAACACATTATTTTGAATTAATTAAGGATACACTTGGTGCAGATCCACTTGTTTTGTAGTAGTTTTTCCATCTTCCTCTTTCTTCCTTGCTTGTTCCCTCTCCTGTTCTGCTCCCAGAACTGTGACAGGAAGACTGTGTGTTTGTGGCGGGGGGTGTCAAGCAATGAACAGAGTCAATGAATTAATCTGGCTTGATTAATTCATTGATATTGATTCCTTTTGTGCATTTTTAGTAGAAGCAGAATGTGACAGTCTTTTGCAGAATCTGGAACCAACACTGAAGAATTCCTTTTAAATTTCTATGGAATTTTGAGCAGGTGGTAGATATGCTGTTGTTGTATACTTTTGAACTCTGTCTCGCATAATAAAATGTGCTTGTCTGAGCTTTCTGAGGAAGATGAAAGAATTTGACAAATGTCGTACATATTTTGTTTGTAGTGATATAAATTGCGCATATTGTGAAAAAACATTTTCAAGGTTTTTTTAATTTTCTGTTCAGTTATTTTAATCTTAACACGTGCAAATCTTACTAGAGTAGATATTTGCGAATGTGACATTGGTCTGATCTTCTACAGCAGAATAATATCTTCCTCAGAAAGGATGCAGATATTCTGCCAAGATCCAGTTAGAACTGGAGTGATACTCAGTGCCTTAAGTATCAGTTCTATGGAGGTGGTATGTGTGCATGAATTATTGTAAATGCTAGGTAAGATTTCATATTGGTTTTGTCATCATCTTCCCTTGGTATCCCTCACTGTCTCAAATATGGAAATTTTATCAGTTAAATTGCATCTTCCAAGACCAGACAGTAATCTCTAATTGTAGGCTTATCAACCCTAGGAAGGACTGAGGTAATGTGATCCTCCCGTTTTTCACATGCCAAGTGTGTATTTCTAAGCTGACTTGTCAGAATTTTTAGCTGCTTCTAGCAATGAAAAAAACCTTTTTGTTCAAATTAAAATAGAGTTTTGTCCTTGTAGCCTGTCATTTTCACTTTTATTACTACAGATGGAAGATAGCAGGAGGATTTATAGGATGTTTGTAGTCTTAATATGGCATCAGAAGTTGGGAGACATAATGAGTATTCTTAGCTGCCTGTGAGTCATTGTTTAATCTTAAGCAAGTCATTTAACTTAAAGTTCACCTAAGTTTCTTCATCTGTGAATAGCAACACGTGTGCCTTGCAGGGATGCTATGAGACTTTAATACCTGTGAAATAATTATACATCCCTGGATGGGGAAGTGAGTACTTCCAAATTTCCTTGCTTAATCTTGAGGCAGATTCTGAAAACACAGAGGATGAGATTTGCTTGGTTTATTTTTATAATTTTTCTTGCTTTAAACAATTTTATAGAAATATCATAATCAATTAAAGAACACATGTAGTTCTCTAAGACTGGATTTGCAGAACAATTTTTTAATAATCATCTGTGTACCCCATGGCAATTTTTTTCCACCACAGGTATTCTTGTCCAGATTTTGCGCACTGTGTTTCCAGGCCATTTGGATAAAACCATCTGCACCACTCATTCCCCAAACAAGATGTAGTATGTTGTATCTTTTTTTTGGCAGATTACTGGAAAATATGATTGAGATGCCTTTTTCAGAGCTTGCTTTTCTTAACACATATCTTGTTTCCCAAATCCTTTTCACATTCATGCCCAGTTCGATGATTAAGCAATCAGCACATGTTGAGATGAGGCGCCCATTGATTGAAGTGGAACTGTATGCTGCTGAGCTTGTCCACACAGTACAGTGCCCCATGGATCCTAGAAACAGTACAGATGTACTGCCAAAACACTTCATCAGCGTTGTTAAATCCTGTTCAGTGGAGTTTGTTTGGATGATATCTAAGCTGGTTTGTTCAAAACTAGCTTGGGTCCCTCAGCATTGTGCCATGCAGACCAACCATAGGGAAAAGAAAGCCATGCTGGCATGGCCTTTTGGTTGTTCAGAAGTGGGCACAACCATATAGAATTGAGTGTGGCAATGTGGCCAGGGATTAGAGCAATGGACTTTTGTCTCCAAGACTTTTGAATTCAATTCACATTTTTGCTGTTGACTCACAGCATCACTTTCTTTTGAGTCACTTACCCTTTTGGTCTAAGTTTACTAACCTGCTTGAATGGGTTTAGTACCTCTACCCCTGTTTTACTGATTATGTACAAAGGACTTCAGGTTCAGAGCACCTCAAAGAGTGGAGTGCATCAGCTCCAGCCTGCGTACATGGAGAAGCGTGCATGCCTTGGTATCCTAGCTCTTCTCCATTCTTTCTCAATTGTGAGATGACTTCTTGGTCCTTTTCCCTTTGTACTCTGTCTGCAGCTACTTCCCCCCTGCCTCTGTCCTATTCATCCTAGAGGGCAACTTGTAAGATGGGTGTATGTAATTTCAAATTGTTTCATTTCTTGCCCTTAAATGTGTTGGAAACTGAACTTCAGCTAAAAAGCTGCTTTAACAAACCTACCTGCTTGGAAGTGTGCTCTACCTTCCCCTCTGCAAAGCAGGAAAGGACTCTAACCTTCATCACCTGACTTATGCCTACAAGTCAACTTGTATTCAGTTGGCTGAAATAAATGAATGTAAAAGTGCAGTAGATTCTTCTGTTCAGTTATTTTTTCATCTAAATGATGATAAAAGCTTTATTTGCTGTGGGAAGCTCACTTAAGCTGCTGCCCTTTGCTCTAGAGCTCATCCGTTGAATTTCATTTCTGGAAATAAAGTAGTGACTGAAGTTCTTCATGCTTTGCTTTGGTATCAAGTGGAAATGAAGGGATACTATACATCCACCTACCTCTTGATATACCCGCCCTCCCCCAGTATAGGAATCTGTGATTCCCAGAATGTCTGTGGATTAAGAATACAGGAAGCATTTGCAGTCAGGATGCTAGTGACTCTTCTTGACATTCTTTATTGATCCTCCTTGTGGATTTCTCTGCATCCTGAAGAAAACTCAGATTTTCCCTTGTGCTCATGCCACTTCACTGATGAATAGGTTTGTTGAATAGTGGTGCTTTGGAAGTGTTCTCACATACTTTTTCCAGGCTTGCACCTGCAAACCACCGTCTTCATCCTGTTGGGATTTGTCTGTGTAGGTTAATTAGGTAGTGTTTGTAAAGAGCTTTCAAAGCCTAACGTACATTATTAAATTTGTGATTAGTAATGTGGCTTTTCTGTTCAAAGCAACTGCTCTGTTATTGGGGTGTTGGCTTAACAAAACAGGCATGTCCTAAATCTTTACCTTTGTTTTGTCATTTTTTGATAGATAGCTATCTCTGGAGGTGCATTACGAATGCTGATGCCAGTAAATACTTGTAGTTTCTATTACTAAAGCTTAACACTTATGAAGAAGATAATCAAATAATCTTACTGCATCAAGAATAAGCAGTTTTTGAGGAATGGAAGCCTTGAGAAATGTTTCTGCTTACTTGGTCATTGTGCTTGGTCATTTCCATGTGACTGTGCGTTGTCAGTCTGCAGGGGAGTTTCATGGCTTGGAGTGTGGAGACTGCAGAAAGAAACTGAAATCACATGGTTTCTTTTCTTATAACTAATCCCATCTATTGGCACCTTAAATTGCATTTCAGTGAAATTTTTGACTAATTACCAGTTTGATCAGATAGGGGCTTTCTGCACAACTGTGTAATTCTTTTTATGCTTCGTAACAACCAAGAGGTTGTTACCTTATCACCATTGAACAGTGGAAAATTCTTCTTGGTTTTGGAAACTGGGAACCAGATGGGACTTTTGCTTAGTCTAAAACACTTGATGATGGTAGCAAGTGAATTTTTATTTTATTTTGTCTTCTTTCTAGATATTTGGGGAAACTATGCAGTGGAAGGGAATGGCTTTGAAGTCAGGGCTGGGAAGGCTGGGAAATAAGAAGAAAAGAAGTATAAAATAAAACACCTGTAGATACATATTCAATATGGTGCCACTTGTAACTGGGTCTGCTTTTGCTCACTTTGCTATCTCTTGGTAGCTGAGTAGGTGTACAGATACACATAAATTCTCCTTACCTTTCCTGTAGTTTTTGCAAGGTAGCTGTAAATTTGAGACTGTCTTTGTGCTATATAGTAATATCAGATGTTTTTATTATAAAATGTGTTTTTAAACTCCTAACCAAAATATTTTTTGTCTCTCTTCTGTTTCTGATGAGTAAGTTTTACTGCTTTTGGCTCTGTTACAAAGATATAATTTGGATTAAAGGTGGTGTTTGGATTACTTTAAAAATTTCTGTGGTCTTGTAACTGAATAGTTTATTTAGTAACTATTTTTAATATCCTCTCTATTTTGGATTATGGATAAGAAGGACAGACATTCTAAAGAAATTCTCGGTATATTTTTAGTAGAAATCTTGCTACAAGTGGTGCTGCCTTCAAATAAATTCTAATTCTTCAGATACCAGGCAATTAGAGTTCTAAGTAACAGGGCATCGTGGGGGCAACAACTTAATAATGCTGAGACCTGATGTGGTTTATTCACCCAATTTGTAGACTTACTGGTTGTATTTTAAGGTCTGAAGCAGTGCCACAAATCTGTGTGAGTGAACTGAACTTGAAATTCTATACATTATTTCAGTAGACAGGATGCTAAGGAGGGTCATAATGATAGTATTTGACTTTATATATATATATTTAATTTTATATATATATATATATATAAAATATATATATTACTACTTGACCAGAAGAATCAGAGAAATCAGGCATTACCTTTCTGTGCCTGTAAGGAACCTAAAATGGAGGATTCTGCGCAGTGATAATGTTGTGCCCTATTAGCAAGTAGTAGTGAATAAGAAGTACAATATAACAGAGCCGTTACTTTCTTTCTGATCATTACCCAGAAGCTCCCAAAAGATGTGTCTCTGGTTGTATCCTGATGTTCTGTGCAATCAAGGAGCTGCTTTCTTGTAGAGGTCAGCCCCCTTGCACCCTTTTTCCTCACCTATCTTCTCAGGCTCCACCCATCCACAGCAGTGTGCGAGGCATGTGTGCTGTCCCACCAAGTCTGTGGCATTCTGATTGTGTCATAGACCTGTGACTGCACTTGAACTTCCAATTTTTCTTTTTTGATGTCTCTGTTCATTAATATAGAGACATTTGAGGTAAGCCTCTGAACACTCTTCCTTCTGAGCAGGAACATGCAGGTCTCACTACTAACTTCAGCCCATGCATTCCTCCTGCATTTGGAACATTTGCACCCTTTGCTCATTTAGGTCCCTGTCATTGAAGTTAGTCTGAAGTCTTCCTCATTAAATTAGCAAGTCTGTTCACAAACTTGTTCCTCACTCTGTTGGTCAGGTGGATTCTTTATTTCCCATGGGCCGTCTTCACCAGCAAGCAAGGCTTCATGGTCAGGAAGCCAAGAGTCTCACTAGTGACACCACCTGCACCTGATAGCATCTGCTTGAGCCATTTGTCTTCCAGACTGGAAAGATCAAGTCACCAGGCTACAGCCTCGGGTGCCTGTGCCCCTTATTCTTACTCATCTGGGCACCTCTCATCTGCTCAGGGTCTCTCTCCCCTGCTTCTATCACTGTTGCCCACATGGATGACCAGCGAGGAGTAGCATCTGGAAGGCCAGGTGAGACTCAGCCATTTCTCCGTGCCATCATGGATCTGGAGTCTAGGCAAGCAGCAGACCTCCCTAAACAATCAGCCTGGCTGGCAGGTTGGCCTGTGTCCCATGGAAGAGGGAGTCATCAGCTACTGTGCTTGTCACTTTGTAGCACTGTTTCTTATCCAGTAACCTGTGATATCTGGTCCAAAATCCTCCCTGACAGTGTTTGTTCCTTCTCTGTCACCAGGGCTCTGAAATAAGGCAAAGAGCTGCAGGTGGAAGGGGAGACTTCTCTCACTGCCAGAAGTAGCATGCTTGCAGCTTCCTCTCTCCTGGGAATTCAGGCTTTCTTCCTGCCCTTGTGTTGCCTCAGTCATATCTTCCTTCTTGCCTGCATGGGTACTAGGCACATTTAGTTTCCCTTCATGTCCCTGCATGCCAAGTGTTTTGCACCTTCTGGTTGCTCATGGTCCCTAGGTACAAGATAAATAGGAAGCTGGAAGGAAGTCTGCTCTGCCCCTCCGTGAATTTTCCACCTTGGCAGAACCTCTCATGCTGCCAGCTGGTTCCTGGCTTCCCTTGCTCATGATTGGCAGTGCTCTCCTCCCATACTGCAATCCAAAAGTACTCTTGCTATCCAGCTCTTTGTGAAGCAGATGGGACTGAGTAAATGACATACAGATATTATACATTGCCCTTGGGCCCAGAGAACCTAAGAGGGACAAGTAACTTCATGGGTGGGATTACAGTACTGTTCCATTCTACATACAGTGTTTAAAAGTCATATCTCAAAGGGATTTATTAAAGTATCTTGCCATTCTCTTACACACGTACCACTAAAGGACTGCAGAATACCTTCTTTTTGGCTTGTTAGAACTTTTGTGCACAGGTTTGGAAAAGCACAGGTTTCTTCTCTGCTGTGAGGATCTCTGGATGGTGACCTACTAATTGCACAAGGCTGGTATGTTTGACCAGTGACTGATGAATGTTGTTTATTTACTGCTTTTAAGTCTTTATCAGAATTGTTGTGGTGATATGCTGTTCTTATCTATGCAGGTACCAGTGATAGCGATACTGGGTTCAGGAGGTGGATTTCGTGCCATGGTAGGGTTTGCTGGAGTCATGAAAGCACTTTATGAATCAGGAGTTTTAGACTGTGCGACTTACATTGCTGGTCTCTCAGGATCCACGTGGTAAGGGTTTTTTCTTTTGTTTTTCTTCAGTTTTTCTTCAGGAAGTTCAAGAATGAATTTTCATGAGACTTGACTTTATTTCTAAGGTTATAATTCACAGCAAATTTTAGGCATACGCTATCAGTACAGAAAAGACATATGGAGGCAGCTATCTTGCAGCATAGCGAGTCAGTGGAGCAAGTCTGCTGGTGGAGGTATTTCAGAATGCCTTGAAGGGTGAGGACAGCTCAGTCTCCAGGTGATCTTCCCAGGAGCTTTGATAGCAGGAATGGATGAAAAGGGGTGCTACACATATGCACCCACATTTCTGTATCAACAGCCAATACTGTATGTACTAGGACTGTGTAACTGATTCTGTCATCTTGATAACCAAAAATAAAGAATTCAAGCTGTTGGTGTAAATCCAAAATATTTTTCGTGTTGTTTTATTTTCCTGATGAAATGAAAAAAAAATAATTCTCTGTGATTTGAAGATGACAACTCATTCAACCCAAAATGGATTGTATACTTTTGGGGAAATTTTCAGAGATTCTCAAAGTCACTGAAAGGTCTTTTGCTCCATTTTAAACTCATTAGTCCCCTTCTTAGTGGATTTACTGGGGATGTCTAGGACCTGTTCACTGATTCTTTCTTACCATAAGGAAATTTGTATTTCAGCTTGTAGGAATGAATACCGACTGACTGCCATGCTGCAGGGCATCCTGCTATGGATTGCCTTGTATCACTCCTATTGTCACTGTTTAATTTAGAAATTACATTGTTTTTTAAAATAGTTTGTTATCAAATGGGGCTAAAAATCTTCAAAGATGTCTCAATGAGAATGCCCTAATCAAATAGTTATGATGTCCTTCTGTCTGACTCAATGAATACTTCAGACCATTAACAGGAATAACAGCAACAGGAGAAAATCAGAGTGACATCACTGTGTGAAAGGCACTCTCTGGCCATTATGAGCTTAGGGTTTTGTAGGCAGGAGAATGCTTTGAACCCCAGTATTATGTCTGCCTCAACTACTCTTCTGAATGAGAGGATTTCTCTTTTCTCTGCCCAGTGCTATGAACCTGCAGCCTTTTGTCTTCTTGGCTTTTATAAAAATTGTCCTAAATTACACTTATTACAAATGTTGAAACTATTTGTTTTGATGTTTCTTAAATGAAATGATGTAACATATTTAAAAGCTGTATAATTTTCATCAGCCAAAGACATTTGACAAATTCAGTCCAAATTTCTTAACTGTTTAGACTCCTTAACACTACATTTTTTTCATTAAGTGAAAAATTGCAGACCTCTTTTTTTTTGTCTAAAACTTGGTTTTAATGTCAATGGATGAGGTTGCAGTAGAGGATGTTACATCCTAAGAAAATTTTGAACTTTTCAAGGGAATATCCCAAATGTCACAAAATACGATTTTATCATAACCATACCAGTTTGAATACTGGAGCTGCATCTGAATCCAGTTTAGGGCCACCTAGTACAAGAAGGGTGTTGACAAACTGGATTAATTCCGTCAGAGTACCACCTAGGCAATTAGGGGACCAGAGCACTTGAGAAAGTGAGGCAGCTGGATTTGTTCAGCCTTGAGGAGTAGGCAAAGGTAGTGGTGGTGGGAGATCTTGCTGTTATCTTCAGCTACCTAATGAGTAGCTGTAAAGAAGACTCTTTTTGGAGATGCACAGAGAAAGGACAGGGAGTAATTGCCATAAATTACAGCGAGAGAAATTTGATTAGCTATTAGGAAAATTATTTTGCAGTGAGAATGGTCAAGCACTTGAATGTATTGCCCCATCCTTACTTGACTAGTCTGGGTAAGGTGTCATCCTCTGTCTGTGTGACTCAGTGAATACTTCATGTGAAAGCAGAACTTGACTGAACAAAGCCCTGAGCAACCTGATCCGACTTTTAAGTTGGCTTTGCATTGAGCAGGAATTTGGAATAGAGACCTCGAGGTTCTTTCCAGTCTAAATTACAAGATTATATGAATGTCTCATTTCTTCGAGAGTAAGGGAAAAAGGCTTTTGTTGGAATAGCTAAATATAAATGAGCAGGGAATCTGCCTGGGATGAGTTTTATCCCCTGGTTTAAGGAAGCACATGAATTTTGGTTCACACATTCTAAGGAAATATTCTAACCCCAAAGTTGTTAACTCTTTTGAAATAGATAATGATCTGTTCTATTCCTTGTGTGGCTTTTTTTTCAATTACTTTTAACTTGTGTGAAGCTTGCTTCCTCCTTCCCAGGCTAGATAGAAAGCTTTCAGCATGCCAGAAGGTTTTGAAATGCCAGAAGTGTCTATGAACTAGAGTAAGTTTCTCGTTTAGATGGGACTATAGAAGGTTGGCATCCCTGGAACCTGGGTTTTCTATCACTAGTGATTGGGGGGGCAGATTTATCACTGTCTATTGAGAGACCTGGATGTACTTTTGTCAAATTTGTGAAAAGTGGAAGATACCATTTGGCTGGATGAAGAGCAATTGAATAGTGCAATGTAGCGTGAAAAATTTTCACTGTGTTTCTAGGGAATGGTATGTAGTCCATGTTCTGAAAAGATGTCAGTCAGCTGGCCATGAGGTCCTTTTTTGGGAAAACCCAGGTGTGAATACATAGTTGATCTAATGTAAGCCTATAAAATCTCTATTAAAATAGCAAGATTATCTGAACTGATTCAGTCAGAAACATATGTTGGAAACAGTTATATTTGAACAAATTTGCTTTTGCTGTCTTGGTGATGTCACCTATTCAACTGTTTCTTCCTTGATGAATAAATAAATTGACACTTTGACACTCCCTTTCTTTTCTTTTTTTCCATGCAGTCTATTACTTGGGAATAATGCTCTTTTCTTTCTTCTGGAGGGTGGAAAATACCTTTCCTGGTGGGAGAGGCAGGTTTTCGCTTGTTTGCTCAGATGCATGCCTAACCTTGGAGCAATGCACTTACCTCCCTAATGGTTTCTGTCATCTTGCTTCAACCTTGTACTGAATTCTTCATCCTGCGTTTTCCTTTCTCTGCTTACATGGAAGCTTGCTGCTGTGTTTGTTCCACCCATGAACTGACGTGCGTGCTAAGCTTTAGAGACTGCGTAAGGACTAATGAATCAAGTTCTTACATCATGCATGTGACAGGGTGCATCATGCTGTCAAGTAAGTTGCCAGGCTGTGATCTCAGGGCCAAGCGTGCACAGTGTGTATCTCACTGCTGTGCAGAATTATGCCTGCAGTATGGTATGTATACCTGAGCCAGCTAATTGAATAAATAATAGTGAAATGAGCATCTAGTAGATTAATATGGCCTATCTTGATTTTTCACCCATAGTGTTACTTAAGCCAACCAAGTGCAAACCACAGTTGTCTGCATGTGTGTCTAAACTTTATTTTGAGTAAACAAAACTTCAGTTTCCAGAGTTACTCAGTGACAAAATCAAGATTTGCCTGATAGACCTCTTCTGAATTGTCAGAGTCAATTAAATCTCTGCACAGGTTGTAGTTATTGTGCTTCACCTTATTATGAAAACATCTAGATCCTGGAAAGCATACCATATACTAATATATTTTAGGAATTTTTTAATAGTGATAATGAACTGGAGAGTGACAGAGAGAGGTACATCTTAGAGTGAAAGAACTGCATGTATATACTTACAGGACCTCCAGTCTGCCAAATTTAGGTGCTCTGTGACAACTTGAGAAGTGCTGTTTTCAGCTTTGATGATTCTGTCCATTATCCCTTAAACAGATAAATGAGGAACACCTTATAAAACAAATTGTTTAGCTTTCTATGCCTTGAGAAAAAGGAAATGACAATTTACTGTATAAATGGTGAGTAAATTAATCTGATTTAATCAGTAATTGTATCAAATTATTTATAAGCTTATTGTACATTTCAGGCAGCTGACATTGAACATGGGTTTGATACTTACAGAGCCTATTTTCCATTGCAGGTACATGTCAACTTTGTATTCACACCCAGATTTTCCAGAAAAAGGACCGAAAGAGATTAATCAAGAATTGATGAACTCTGTGAGTCACAACCCACTTCTGCTGCTCACTCCTCAGAAAGTCAAACGCTACATTGAAGCACTGTGGAATAAGAAAAGCTCAGGGCAGCCTGTCACCTTCACAGACATCTTTGGAATGCTAATAGGTGAAACACTTATCCATAATGTGAGTTCATTTTTTTATGATTATTAGAGTTGTGAAACTATTGTGTAATAACTGCTGTTACTATTCTTTTGAAATGACCTTGGTAACATTTAACAAAGCATGTTTGGCAATAGGAATATTTAAAGTTATAGCTGAACAGATACTGGATAAGAAACTTGTAAAATGCTTTCCTTGCTCTGGGACATGTTTCTGAATGGTACTCAGTTCTTTAAGAGCCAGGAAAACATGATGCATTTATGTGCAACAGAAATGAGCTCAACTGCTGGGTACTTGTAGCAAGCTCTTAACATTGTGTATCATCCATTAAAATTACTGCTCAAGCAATTTCAACAAAAAATTACAAAGTGTTGTAACCTCTTTATGCACATTTTGCTATAAGAAAAGCAGCATTTGCTTAAAAAAATACTAATTTCAAGGTGGAAGATCCACGTCTTTATTTATTATTACTTGTTTTTCTGAGAAATGGGACAATAGGAGGTCTTCATACTGTTGTATTTTATTATTGAAAAATCCTAATTGACTGAATCAGGCACACAGACTTCAAATGAGTCAGGTGAGCAGAATTTGGATTTGGTCTTATGGCAAGATTAAAATGTGTTAATAGATTCACAGACATGTTTTATACACGCGTATCTTTCATGAGTATACATTGCCATTAGGTTTTGAACACTTTAAAATACTGAAAAACAGTCAACACAGCTTTTAGTAATTGTGATATATAAGCTAAGTTTCTGACGATGAAGGGGTGTTAATGATCATGTGGGGTTGGTTGGAAGTCCCTGTTTACTAAGGAGTTACACAAATGCACAGACATTAAGCTTAAATCTGAACCTGACACAATCAGGGAAAAATGGAAATAAGGGTCTTGGTTATTCACAGATAACACATCTTAGTACTATTATGTCATAATGACTTTCAGTCTTTCTAGATTGCAGACGCCAGAATATTTTCTGGGGGAGATGCAGATCCTTTGTTAGCAAATGTAAGCCTCTTAATAGTCCATTTGCTTTTCCTAGTTATCTTTGCTGACTTTTCAGGAACAGCACAGATTGAAAAACATTACATGATCATTAATGGCGGTTCTGCCTAAGAGGGATTTTTCCTTGTTTTAGTCTTTTACAGTAGCAGAGGGAAAGAAATTGCTTTGTCCAACACTACTGTTTTCTTTTTGGCCATGTTATTTTGGATTCTGTAACACATGCTTATTTAATCTTCCTATCATGTCTTTTCCCACTCCCTCCTTCCTGAATTGTGCAGTTAAAAGGCATTCAAGCAGATTACTTCCTTTTACAAATTCTTCTGTTCTGTTTTTCTTGGAAGTAACGGAGTTTGTCCATTTTTCTTCTCTTTGAGAATTTCAGAGAAATGAGTAGTCTCCCAAATATCAGCAGGCCTTCATAGGATCCGTTCGGATGTAATGTCTTTCTTTTTCATGCAGAGAATGGACACCACTTTGAGCAACATGAAAGAGAAAATCAATAATGCACAATGTGCTCTCCCACTCTTTACCTGTCTCCATGTCAAACCAGATGTCTCAGAGCTTATGTTTGCAGGTATGTTTTCAATCTGTGTACTGAGTCACTTGTGAAAAGGAGTGCATCGCTGCCAAAAAAAAGCCTATTTTTTTTAATACTTCAGAGAATAGTTGTATCCTGCAACTTGGTCCACTTTGAAATTATTAGTCTTATGGCAAGGATTAGGAAGGAATTTGCCATTATATGAAACATTCTTTGGGGCTTAACAAAATTTGCATTGTTATGAACTGAATACAGGGAGATTTTGATTTATAAAAAGAATAGGAAGCTGTGATGCTGAAGGATATCAGGCACATCATAAGGACTGTTCTGGTGGGTTTTAAAAAATGACTGGGAAGTGGATACATTGGTGTTCAGTGGTTTCTGGAAATCTGACAGTAGAGTCTGATAATGAGAAGTTACTCAGGGATAAGGGATCACATACTTAGGTAGGTGGATACTTATTCGATTGGTGCACTACTTACACCAGGGTTACAGGGCTGCGGAGAACAGGCATCAAATGGACATATTCGTCATGGCATACCACTGAGCATTTTCTTGGCTTTGAAGATGCATCTTTTCCTGTCCATGGAAAGACAAACAGACTGTGCTTTAGGTCAACGGCCTTTTATTTCTCCATCATTCTTGGGTTTGGAGACTTATTCTTAGACCATTTTGTAAGCTTTTTTTTTTTTTTTTTTACCTGAAAATAAATCTAACACCATAACAGCCTCTTTAGGTTTCTGTGAAATGTTAAGTGGTGGCCAAGTTTTGTTCTCTATATGTTACAAAAAAAAAAAGATTCCCTACCAATTGAAAAGTGTTGCTTATTCATGAAGTAGCTAAGTGCATTGCAGGAGTCAAGACGAAAAGAAAGCTGGTGTTTCTCCAACAGCAGAAAGCTGCTTAACATTAGTTTATCAAACAGGTAAAGGGAAATGTCTTCAGTCATACAGGATTATTCCTCTTTCTAAGAAGAGTGAAATTAGAATTGAACAAAAAATTAGATATACTACCTCTTTTTTACTTCTTGCACCGTGTGGAGTACTGTTGGTAACACAAAAGGGGCTTTTGCTTTTATTTATTCCATAGGTTTTAATCCCATCTAGTAGCCTTGAGATTGGGTCCAATTGTGTTAGATGCTGTACAAAGAAAAGGATATGTTATCTATATAGTTATATATAAGACCGAGAAGGGAAACACCAAGTGACTTGCCTGAGGTTTATAAGTCAGACATTGTATCCACATTTCCTAAAAAGGTTATTTGGAACAGTTGCTGTCAAAACTTCATTCATAATGGAAAATGAGGTTGTAAATTAGGTTAAATTTTTCATGGGAGAAGTCTACTTTCCTCCTTAGAAAACTGAAACCTTTTTCTTTGAAAATAAAGTATTTTGGTTTTTGATGAGCTTCTGTTTTCTGAAAAATTTTATTTGGGTTACTTATTTACTGTTTGAAAAACAAAATTATCTTTAGTTAATAATGACCTTCTCTAAGCAAGACCAGAAACACCTGAAGGCTGGTCTAATTTCTCTAGCCTTACCAATTGGACTAAAAAAGGTATTGCCTCTGCCAATGGATCTTGGTTTTGCTTTTTTGAGGCTATCATCTATATCATTGTATAGGATGCTAGATCTTGATCATTTCTATTGTAAACTTTTTTTCTCCTTTTAGAATGGAACAGCTATTCTTGATGTGAAATATATAGTAAGTTTTTAACAGAAATTTTTACACTTTCTTATTTACTAGATTATAGATGTAGGTGAGATCTTTAATGTTGTTTCAAGTTGAAATGCATTAATTATATCAGATAACATTCCTTCTGGGAGTGATGGTGCAAGATTTCATGCAGCTGCTAATAGCTTTCATGCCCCAGGCTCTGCATGTTTTCTCTACCAATAGCATTTTTGACCCAGGTGGTGCCGGCCATACCCAGAACTGCAGTAATCATTTTAACTGAACATAATTACAGTGATTTAGTTAAAGACAGCTTTTTTTTTTTCTTAGTTACTATAGCTTCTTTAATGATAAGAAATTACCTGAAGGTACTGATATTCAGTGTTAAAAAGGGGAGTGGAATTTCATGTTTGGCTTTGGTATTGCGTGCTTCCATCCCCTAATAGCCTTGTTCACCAGCTTTGCTGCTGCTGCAATGCCAGACCAGTCAAAATTTGGACTGGGGTTTTGCTCTTGAAAATCATGATAGTAAACTTATGTCTGTGAGAGGGTGAGTGTGTGTGTCACTCCATATCAGTAAGTGCTACAGAATTCCTTTGGGAAGCAGGGCTGCCTTGAGGTATGGATACTTAGCACTCAGAACCCACGCTCCAGGTTTCGGAGGGATCCTTCAGTCGGTGCTTGGTTAGCCATGTTCATCACACATATGGATTGGTTATGTGGTTTTGATCTGCCTGCATGCAGCAAGGCTGGACTGTAAAGTGAATCCGGTCTCAATGTGTGAATACAGTCTATGCATATATATGCCCAATCCTGAATCTGCCAAATGCTTAATGTTGGCAAAATATTACCTCTCTGTCTTCCCTCCTGAGAACAGGAAAAATCTGTTGCATCTTCAGCTGGTATGAAGCACTGTAGAGTTATGATCGAACTTACATCAAGGCCACATCCAAAATGCAGTGAGCACAGCTAAGAGGTTTGACTTTACATTTTGGATTAAGCCACAGCCAAGAAACTAGCCTGGTTTACTGGGATATCAACATTATGTATTTCTCTTGGTATAGAGTTCTTGTCTCTTGGGACATCAAGTCCTGCTCATTTAAATGGCCACTGTCTCAAGGAGCTTCTGAAATGGCAGAAGCTAATGCTGAAGCCCTTCAATTTTAAAGCAGAATTATTTCCCTAAGCAGGATATGTGATTTGCAAAATCATCTTCTTCAGTGCAAATACAAAATGAAAGCGGACTATCACAGATTAAATTAATTCTAAATCTAAATTCAGTTTTGCTGTCAGCATGGTTCTGAATACGTCTGCCAATTCCTGTTTATATATCTAAAGGGAAATACCATTAAATTCCTGGACTGGGTCTTCAAAGGAATTTCCTTCTGCTCCAATAAATGTGAAGATTTGTGGGTGGTTTATTTGGAAAGTAGGATGTTGTATTTGACTTAGCATAGATAAGCATTGCCCCATGAAACAAAACTCTCAGCAGTCTTGATTAAATCTTTCCTTTTCAGGACGAGTGGTTAACCTGATGCTTAACATTTCAAGAGAAACACTGAATATCTTGAGGAGTGGATGGAATCCTGTGACTTTGGGGGACTTTTCAAAGCTGTTTCTTTTGCCTTTCTATTTCAGAATTATTTCTTATTTGTTTATAGAAGCAGTCAAATCAATCAGTACTAAAAGTATCAAAGATAAAATGGATGAATGGGTGAAATACTAAAAATGTAGGGTATTTTTTGTTATTGCTCCCTTTTTGAAATGAATTCTCTGATGTAAGCAATTCCACTGGTATCAAAGAAAATATTTCAAAATCAGCTAAAATCCATTTTCAAAAAAGTCATACATTATAGAATGTAAATAACTTCTGAAATTTTCTGCTAAGATCAGAAAATGCATTTGAACATTTTATTCCGTATTTTTATTGATCTCTCTATTCCACAAAATGGCATGTACTTTCAAAAATATGTTTGGCACTGTTTGGTATTAGTAAGTTTCTCAGCTGCCTCTCAGCTTTGCCTTTTCCTATTGGATTTCACTAGAAACTTACGGTTTTGTTGGAATCCAAATGCCTCTCCTAGAATATTTCACAACTTTTGTGATATTAAATAATTTTTCTTCCACCTTTGTTACTGCCCTCCACGTTTTTCATAGGATCACAGTGAAAGAAAAGAAACTTGGAACTTAGAACCATGTTGCATTTCATGTGACAGGGAATCATATTGAAGCATGAGATGAAAACCAGATGTCATTTTTTCTCATTCGTGATCACTACTTTTATACTTCTGTTTTTACAAGCTCATATTTTTTCACTGAAGTTTGTTGTGACGAGAGAGAATGACAATAAGAATTCCTCTTCTGCTGAGACATTAGACTGTCCTTCATTTGAAATAAAAATTTTGACTTCTGCACAACCTAGGAGATACTCTTCTTGGTTATTTAGCTTCGCGTTTAACTAAAATCTCTTTGCTTGGATGGAGGTTTCATTCATTTATGTATTTTCATCCTGTTTCTATTCAGGTTGAGTTTGCTAACTAAACACCATTTTGTTTCTTGTTTTGCAGACTGGGTGGAATTCAGTCCATATGAGATTGGTATGGCAAAATATGGCACTTTTATGTCTCCTGATTTGTTTGGAAGCAAATTTTTTATGGGGACAGTGGTGAAGAAGTATAGTGAAAATCCCTTGCATTTCTTGATGGGTGAGTATGTGACAGAAAGAAACTTTAAAATAATTTCAGCAGTTCATGGACAAGGGCTTCTAATTGCAATCACACAAAGTGTGAGACAAGAAGTAGGGTTCTCAATTTGTTGGAAGACATCCATTTGAAAGATTTCACAAACGTGGATTGGCATTCCCTGTTTTTTCGATTCTGGTGTGTACCTCTGAACTTATGACTTAGCATGTTCCAAAATCAGGGGTGTGTTCAGAGAGCAAGCAACTGCTTAAACAGTGCAGTATATGTTTTTTTTCTTCTACTGCTTCCATTTATGTTTTTTACTTTTTCCTTTTCAGGCGTCTGGGGCAGTGCATTTTCTATATTATTTAACAGAGTGCTTGGCGTCTCCAATTCTCAAAATAAAGGTCCCACCATGGAAGAAGAATTAGGTAATATTAAACAATTACTAGTAAGATTCAGTGCACTCTCTGTGGAAGGATGGCACTCTGCTGGTAGTAATTTTAAGAATGTGGAATTCAAGTAACTTTAATTGCTGAAATTGCTAGATGCTGATGAGGTCAGGGAAAGAGGGCTAGTAATTGTCTTTCTTTCACTTTTGTTTCTGATCCAGTATCAGAGGTACTGAAAGTCACATGCATATATCCAACTGTTTTCATTAAGTCAAAAGAATCCAACTCCCTTTTTTGTGTTGTTACGCTAGTTTTGGAGATCAGAAGCTGACAAATACTTAATAGTTACTTGTGTAGTCTCTTGACACTGGGCTGTATTATTCAAGGGATTAGTAAAATAAAACCAAGTTTTATCATCTCTGGATTGTTAGATTGTTCCATTCTAACCACAAGTCACCTGTTGGTATCTGTTCCTTTGCTTATTAATTTAATGATTTCGTTTTCATTCCTAATGCACAAATGGCATAATGACTGTAAGGAAAGAATTGTAGCTTGGTTTGAATAGACTTTATTGTGTTTTATTTGAGAACGCAGTTGATAATGAAAGGGGTTTTTATACTTTTTTACCTATTCAGAAGACGGCATTGCAGGAAAATATATAACCAATAAATAAATTTTACTAGACAGCCAGATTTTTCTGAAGAGCGTGGAGAGAAAATGCACATTGAATTAATTTAAAAAACACAACAAAAAAACCCCAAGCCCCTTAGCTGTCTCTGCCTCCTAATAGATGGTATTCAGCTGTTTGATAATGTACTTATTTATGGATGAAAATGAGACCTGTGCCTCCAGATTCGTATTTCTGATACAACTCATGAGTGTTAACACCTACTAATGGAGAATCTCTGTCAATAAATTTGGTAGTGGAAGAGTCTGTGTTACTGCTTTTTAAGATGTTGAGAGACAGAATTTTCTCTCTCATGCATGGGTCATATGACATATAATTTAAAAAATATGCTTTGATGTGGGATTAGATATGAAAATACTAGTGTGACTTGAACCACAATACCAGAGCTGAAGATGTCCCAATGAAACCTTGGTACCACCAAAGTGAATGGCAGAATGCCAGTGAACGTCAGAAGAGCCAGTGTTGCACCCAGTATGTGTAAATCACACCTAGAGCAGTAAATAATAAATTTTGCATAGGGGTTGCTTTAAAGAAATGATTTGATGTCCAAAAATTGCATTTGTTGGTTAGCTTCCTCTTTTGGTCACTAATTTTTATTTGACCTGTCTCCTACATCATTGCTCAAGAATTTGTACGTGTTTGTCTTTGGTGTGTGTTTGTCCATTAACGGTATTTGAGCAGTGATTGAGGACCCACTGAGTATTAAAAAGAAGTTGTATTTAAGGAAAAATACACGATGACTAAGCTCTTCTGTTTCTGTGGGGATTTTTTCAATGTTGTTTGTAAGTCTAAGAGGGCATAATCCTCTTCAGGAAAAAAGCAACAGTGGTGGTCATCTGTATCCAGTATTCATTACCAAGGGTCATAAAGCTGTGGTTTTTTACACTTGATAGTATAATGACTCTCTCTTCCTTCAATCTTCTCTTTCAGCTAGGCGTGCTTATAGGAATTAGATTTAGACTTAAGCAAAAAGTGCCAAGTGTAATTGCCATTGTTTTGATACTGCATTTGGTAAAAATTACAGCATTTGGTAAAAATTACAGCATTTGTTGGAAATTACAGCCCAAAGCAGGGGTATGCCACCAGAGACCAACATCTACATTATCCTTCTGTGAGAAAAAGTAGCTGGGTTTTTTTCCCAATTTTTAATGGGAAAAACAATGTTCAAGTTCATCAGGAAATAATCCTCATTCAGTTTATTTCAACTGGCTTCAAATTTCAGTTAGAGGTGATTCCTAGCATACATTATACTAGGGAATAAAGGGTTTTAGTTTTCAAAAGTCTTCTCTTGGATACATTTGCATCACTGGAATTCAGCCCCTGTCTCCAGTCTCTGTAGGATATAAGCTTTGAAGATGAGACTGCTTACAAAATATTGGAAATTTACTGTGTTTCAAGAAGGGCTTCTCTCCATAATTAGTGAAAATAATGTTGCCCGCCTATAATCAATTAGCACATGAATTCACCTCCACTACAAATCTTACCAGAGCAATGGAATGTGTTGCTTTTTCAGTATTCATTTTGACTTTGAAATAATGCCTTGAGATAGCAATGAACAGTTAACGATGACTTTGTGGTTGTTTTGGAAAGAAAGCTGTTAACCCTAACAAAACGCAGATTTTTGCCAGGAAAATTCACTCATTTCTGTTTTTATTTCTCTCACTTAGTGTTATGAGATGAAAACTGTTGTCTTTTCTACCCATGTAAATGCACTGGCCTTTATTTTTCACACATTACCCAGTAGAACTTTCATAACCATCTTGGCCTTTGTTTTTCCCCCACTATTTTTAAGGGTACCCATTTATATATGTATGAATGAGGTTAAGTGTTACTCTTTTTTTTTTTTTTTTTTAATTAGCAGAAATTAACATTGTCTTCCTAGTTTATTAGGAGTTATTGAGAGGACAGAAGCTATACATCTAAATTTTAATCAAGGTCAATGAAATGTGTCAGATATGTGGTGCAGAGGTAAGTGGTAGGTACTGCTTTAGGATTAAATTTTGTTTTCTCAGCCCTTCAGCTATCTGCTTAGTGCAGGAGCTTTGCAAAAATTGCAGGCTAAAGCCAATATATTCTGATCAGATTCTGAACATAGAGATGGCCACTGCAGATTGAATCTCTTCAGCTGTATTTTCTGTTATGAAGACTATGATAGTTCCATGACTCAAATTGTTTTGAAATTCTTAGCTGTTCTGACAATTAAACCCTAGCAGTTTAAAGTAATTTTATATTTCTTTCAACAGAGAATATTAGGCTAAAGCACCTTGTAAGCAATGACAGTTCAGACAGTGAAGATGAATCACAGCATCCAAAAGGTAAGGAAATCCTCATATTTTATTTCATAGTTTACTTTTTTCATCAGCTTTCGTGTAGCATTGTCAAGTTTGTGGATGTTGGTAATTAGCCATAGCCGGTTTTCCTTAGTCTTATCAATAGTCTGTTATAACTGAGAGCTCTGCTCTCATTTATACCAATGGTAAAACTTAATTACCTAGGCCAAGGATCTTAAAGGAGCCAGTGGCTCAGTAAAATAGAGAAATGTTGAACAAGAGACCTCAGGAGGGCCTTTGGCCTGACTTCATGCCTCCTGCTCAAGCTGATGAGCAAATGATTCTCTCACACCACACATCTTCAGTCTTGGTGTCAGCCCAACAGTGCTTCGCAGAGGTCTGCAATTTCACATATATCCAAAAATCAGGCTTGCTGAGCTAGTGATCTCCAGAAGTCTGTTGTCAGCAAGCTACTAAGCTCAGAGGTGTGTTCGAATTGTTACCAGCCCAGCAAACTAATACTATCCATTGTTTTCAAGGGTTCCTTGATCAAATATTTACCTGAGAATGGTTTACTTTGTGTTTCCAGCGTTCATAGATGTCTTCTAGCACCTTTACAAATGTCATCTGATACAGGAAATTCCTAGTGCTTGGCATGTTATTTTAAACAATGCCCAAATCCAGTTTCCCAGAAGAGGCACAACCACAAGGGAACATTGGGCAGTGGGAAGAAAAGATCCTACTGAAAATTATCTTTAGGTACCTAAACCACCTGGGGATTTCTGTGATTTTGGTCAGGGTCTCTGTCTGATCCTAGTAATGCTTTCTGTATTTGCTGGTAATTTTGGGCACAGCAGTGATTTTCACCGGAAGAAATTGATTATGTTTTTAACAACTAAAGCAAAGATGGGAATGCAGCTCTTTGTAATTTTAGGATCTACAACAAGAAAAGAAAATCTTGTGTGATGAGACAGTGAAATTATGTCATTAGCTCAGTTAAATGATTACTTCTTCAATTCCCCTTATGTGTAAAATAATAGGGAGAGGGTGATACTGCATTTTGTGTTTATTTGCGGATTTCCTGTTTAAGCACTACAGCCAGCACAAAACACTACATACAAAACACTACATTTCTCTCATAGTTTGTAGCCATAGCGGACAACCTACAAATCTGTGATTTGTAAACACTTGGCAATCCCTCTCACTTCTATAGAATATTATTGTACAGATGTTGAACCTCTAAACTTTGCGGTGTTTGATGCTTGCTTTCTCTCTACTTATATATAAATCAAGTCCTTTAAAGCCTGGATTAGAGGCACATTTCAGTGCTGGATTTAAAGGATCAGGCCTGAGCCTGAATTACCTTCTTCTACAGAACACCCCAAAAAGTCAAGTTTTGACAGTTTACTAATGCAAGGTGATGCCAATCCCAGTCATTTTTACTGCGACATCTAGCTATAGACATCTAAGTCTGGATGTTTCATTGTACTCTTTAGTTGATTAAAACCAGATATTGATTGTAATCTACAGTTTACTGTAAGGATATTTTCAGATATTTTAAAATTCCCATGCTATAGTATTCTCTTTCATGCAGACTAACTTTGCCTTCTTAAGGAAGGCTGAGTTTTCTAGCAATCAGCAAAGGATGGAGAAGGGTATCAGTACACATCCAAATGAATTTAGGTCTACATAGAGTATAGAACTTGGTGACTCAAGTCTGTTCCCTGAGCCCAGGAGAGTTTGCATTCTGGGTGCTAGCACAGATAAAGCCATATGCTCATTGCCCTTTCCATCCAGACTAAGTAAGTCCAGCTCAGGTCATCTAACACATTGCCAGTCTATTTGCCTGATGGACACATCCACACAGCTATACTGCAGATGGAAAATTTCACTGGCCTGTGAATTTAAGAGGATGGTTTCTCTCCATTCCACTGAAATCTTTGTAGCAAAGTTCCTTTGTTCAGTCCATGACTCCTTGAAAGAAGGTTATGACCCAGTTCCTTTTATTTTAATAGGTCCTTTATTTTAGTAGACCCAGAAATCTTGGTTTTATACTTTATACGTTAACTGTCTCACCATTGGTTATTTTCATTTTCCTCTACAGGCACTGAAAATACTGAGGCGAATCAAGAATATCAGAACAGCAGCCAAGAAAGCTGGGTGCAGCGAATGCTGATGGCTTTGGTGGGTGATAGTGCCCTTTTCAACACCAGGGAAGGGCGTGCTGGGAAAGTGCACAACTTCATGCTGGGATTGAACCTCAACAGCTGTTACCCACTCTCTCCTCTGGCAGACCTTCTTACTCAGGAGTCGGTAGAGGATGATGAACTAGATGCAGCTGTTGCAGGTTAGTTCACAGAAAGCCTATGTTGCTGCATATTCATTAGTAAAACCAGAAACAGTGAGTTCTCATTGGGATAACATGGAACTATGAGGCTTACAACAGCACGTACCTGAAGGCAGGAGAATGTTTCTGTAGTGGCAATCATGACTATTGATCAGAAGCAGAGGTTGTGAGGTGACTGGGTGTCTCAAAGGGCACCACAAAGTGACTTCTGTCTGCTGCCTACCTCTCCTGTCCCCTGTCAGAGTGTGCAGAACACTCAGTATCTTTTGGAAGGGAAGTGGCTCTTTGTTTTGGAGGAATTGCTTGCAGAGGTTACCAAGCTGCTTTTGTGTATGACGCCCTTTGTTAAGGCCACTTTCTTACTCTCTTGGACGTCTACAAAGGGTATCCTGTGTTGTTCCTTTTCTTTTATTGGTGCTAAGCCTTCTGGTGGAAATAAAACCTTTCTGTGTTCTCCTGTAGGGCTTCCCTTCTGAAAAATTTTGTAGCTCTTCTGCTGTCTTTGTCTTCCTCTGGAAAATATGCAGAGACAACACACTTCTCTACTTGTAAATCCTTGCTTTGTTGGCACCATGTTCTTCCCAGTGTGACTATCTGTCAGGTGCATTCACATTTCATGTGTGACTGATGGTAGATGCATCCACATGTCATGTTGGGCTAAAGCAGGAAGCAGGAATGCAGATGGAAAATAAGAATTTCAGAAAAATGTTAATTTGCAAAAGAAGTTCAATATCTTCCCACACTCCATGAAGTATATGGTGTCTGGAACAGTAACTGCAAAGAATTAGGAATCACATTCGATTAGTATTTTGAAGATATGCTATAGGCAGTGTTCATTACAATCCTCTCAGTGAAAGCCAATTAATTTCTTAGTATTCTTCTGGCACTGGTGCTTTTTTTTTTCTTCCTCAGTAGACAGCAGAGCACTGAGTTAAGGATGTGAGTTGCCCTATAGAAGTTATGTCACAGTGAAGATGCATACTTGGTGGAGCTTCCACATACAGTTTCTGTGATATAAACTGTAATGTTTCTGGATTATTATGAATTACTACTGACAGACGTCAAGCTGACGAACTACAAATCTCTGAAAGTGGTGTTCCCTCCATATTCTTGTGTAGCAGCACAGCACTACCAACCATCCCTTGTAATAATAGTAGTCACTTCAGCCCTTATTTTCTGTTCAGAGGAAAGAGATTGTCCTAGCTGGTCATTATGCAATAGTAAGTACCAGATGTCATTTAAAAGCTTAAGTAGCAGACGCGCTCTAATGTGTATTTGTTAATGTAACAAATCCCTTTGAGTGGTTGTGTAGTAATTTCCATCTGTACTCCACTTTCTAAATATTTTTATCATCTCAGAGGTGTTTACAGCTGGGTAATCTTAATATTTATAGTAGTTGTAAAAGAGGCAGGAAAGTGGGTAGTAAATTTATGTTTGGAAAAAATGACAGTTGATGAGAATTTTGCATAATTAAGATGTGGATAATCTTCAGAATCAACTATCAACTTCCTGAGTGTTAATTTTAATTGAAATAAAATGCTGGTTTGACAGAATGAGCCTGCACCTCTGAGACAATCACTTTTGAGTGCCTGAAATTTCTTTGAGTAAAATGTCTGGCAAAAGTTTGACATAACTGCAATTTTTTTAGTGTTAGCTGAAGCCCACACTCATAAACCTGAACTAACAACTCAAATCTAACAGCTATGAGTAGTTGCAATATTATGGTCCGGAACAGTTAAAAACCCCTTGAAATTTCAGTAGTTAATATAAAATTTAATCATTCGTTAGTGTGATAGGTGTATCCACATTTCAATGCTGTCAATTTTGCTAATATGTGTAAGAGCCTAGGAGCCCAGAGGAGTGGATAGAAAGGAAACTTTGGTGTAAATTTAAAATACTATATATTACCAAGGCACTGGTTGCATTTAAGCTTTGCATATTTATTCCTAGCACTAGCAGTTTACCTAACAGCTTGAGTACAAAGAGAAGTCTGAATTGCTTTAGGACTTTATTACCAGATGAATCAAAAAGGACGTAAATAATACTTTACATCTCCAGTTGTCTCAAACCTTCTTTAGACCCACTGAGTTGCACTGCAGAGGATGAACTGTGGCAGGCCTAAGCCAATGTTACAGTCATTACTGAGGATTGAATTTAGTGTCTGCAGTGCATACAGCAGAGATCCCAGCTGCTTGATCTGAAAGTATAATGCTTGGCTTTGCTTTGCTATGGATTCTATTTATGCTGAGCGTTTTCTTAGTTGATCTCAAATATGCTTTAAAACTTTACACCCCTTGAATGATTTCATTATGCACTCAGAGTTGTTCTGTTTCTGTGCCTTGATATTACAACACACCAAAATCACTTGAGAAAATGCCAAGTGAATAACAATAGGGAAAAAATAACTCATAATCTCTGCTTCCTTATTTCAGTATTTGTTGACCCTGTTGTAGTAGATGCACGTCAATAGCAAATGCCCTTTTCATCTCCCATACTTCCATTGAAGCTGCCATCTGTGACAAAGTTTGGTCTCTAGAACATGGTGTCTTTTTTATTTCTGAACAATTCTTAATATCTGTTTGTGTATCAGATTACTGCAAATCAGATAGGCGTGCTGTGCTGTTTTCACACAGAGCTGTACTCATAAACATCTTGTGCTTCTCCCAGTTTGCTGTTTGATGGACTGAAAGCTTCTTGTAATATGGATGCATCTTTCATAAAAGCAGTCCACATGGGCTGAAAATTAGTGTCCCAGGCTCTCAGAGCATAAATACTCCACTTGGTCTCCATACTGTTCGATGAATAATGATGGTTGACTTATCAGGGCTGCTAGAGAGTATATAGAATGATTGTCCTGGATTCGTGTGTTGTAAACTATAAAAAGAATAAAGCTTTCTTATCCAGCCCTTCAGAATAACTACAGCACAGGCTATAGAGTAGGTGACGCTTCTTTTAGCATCAGGGATGGTTATTGTACGTTACAACTCTCCCAGGAGCAATTGCAGACTCACCTGCAGTGTCCTGCACCACAGTTCAGTCTGCCTGCTTGCCTTGTCTCACCGGGCTATTGTGTGTTGCTTCTGACCTCTGGGCCCAGATCCTGTGTAAATCAAATCAAATTACATGCTGAGTCTGCCTTTAAAATCATGTTGTTAAAATAACACTGGATTATCTTAATTGCTTTTTGAATTCTGACCCCATAACATGGACACAAGTTGCATTTTGGAACTTTTCTTCTCAGTTCAAAGATTAGAAAGGTACTTCTAAAATGAATTATAATAAAAAGAAAAACCTTTAAGTTGAATTTCTCCTGTAATCACAGAAAAGCACGACTAATAGAAACAGTCTATGTGTTCATTATAAATTTATGATGTTTTATCCTTTAAAATATAATAAAATTTATAGAGTCATGAAGGTTCTAAGCAATAGGAACCGTCTTGTTCTTCAATGCCTTTTTGGTAGGAAGTTTGTGTAAGCAGTAACACTTCTATCACAAACGTTATTATAGGTGGTACTATTCTTGTTTAAAGGATCACTGTTGGCTTTCAAATTAAAATTTTGTAAATAAGATAATACAAAACTTGAACAAAAATGTTTTTACAATTTTTAGAAATTCTATTGAGAACAAGGGTTAAATCTTGTTTGAAATGTTGTCTTTAAAAAAGGAGGGGGAAAACAAAACTGGTCTACTTGTATAAAAGGATCTGTAGTAAGTATTTTTTACCAGTGTTTTTTTAATTATGATGAATTTTTATAGGCACTAATATATTTTCATTGATTTATGCTAATTCATGGTTACAAAATATATCTGGTTCTAAAATAGGTCTATAAACACACTTAGCCCTTTTGCAATAGGCAATAATTTGAAAGTGTTTTCTTCCTTAGAAATCAAGGCAAATATTAGGAAACTGGTACCTCATTTCTTAGCAAAGTGCCCTCTAATAAATAATAACAAAAATAAAAACTCAAAATATCTGTTCTGAGATTTTTTTTGCTGCTCATAACAATAAATTTTTCTCATGGATCCTGAAATGATAGGAACTAGAGTTTGAATTATTTTTTATGGATTTTCTTCACATTAAAATATCTTTTTTTCAGATTACTTCTGTTGCCAATAAGTAGTTGCTAGGAAATTTAATTTTACAAGAAATAATTACATTATTCTATTCAGCATTCCTTAGATTACACTGCCCTCTACAGATATGAGCATTAGTTTTTAGTCAAAAGGGAAAAAGATGCACTGGAAATATTTTTAAGATCTAGAGCAAGAAAAGACCATCAGTAGAAAAATTTTAAGTACTGCAGGGATCGTTTAGTAGTATCCAGAGACTTGGATAAGTGCAAAGACAGTTATGAAAAAGTGCTTGTTTTTTCCTGACCTGCCCCCAGGGAATACTGATGTTAAAGGGGAAACATCATCTTCTTCAGACCTCAGTTTGGGCATTTGAGATAGGAGACTATTTTATACTATAATGTGACAGTAAAAACAGCAAGTGGCTTACATGTAATTCTGCCCAATGCTTAGATTTCAGATACAGATATGGGCTACTCTTTCTTTTTGTTTGTAGTATAGTAGTGAGAATGAGGTCATGAGATTTGATGTAGGTTGAAAAACAAGACTTGATACTGCTAATTTTAATGGACAGAAGCAGACACAGACAAGCATCATGCAAGAGCAGAGCCACATCAAGGCTTTTTAGGCCAATTTCAGATATTTGGGGAAGAGGAGCTGGGAAGGCCGAGGGATTGGGGGGGAATCTGAGGGAAGAGATTTGGGCAGGTGTTATAGGACACTGTGGAGATGTCTCTTAACATCCCATAAACACCTTCCTTTGTATATTGGTTGTTACGGATGGTGGGGTAAAGGTGGGAAGGCTAGGGTCAAACCTGGGCATTTATCCCCTTTGGTTTTGCCTCTAGCCACCTCTCCTTCTGCCTTGGGACAGGGTGTTTGTGTACTTGACTTACTGAGGTCCCTTCCAGCTCTGTTTTTTTACCTCATTCTCCAGTTGTTGAGAGTTAAGGTTACGCATGAGTTCATGGTAAGTTTTGCTGGGTTACTGTGCATTTTAAATTCTGTGGAATCTTCAGTACTTGGGGAAACACCAGAAAGCCCATCAAAATTTCGGTTCTTAACTTGTGTTCCTGTTTTGTTTTGTTTTGTCTTCATTTGTTCTGCACAGATCCTGATGAGTTTGAGAGGATATATGAGCCATTAGATGTGAAGAGCAAAAAGATTCATATAGTGGACAGTGGGCTTACATTTAACCTGCCGTACCCACTTATCTTAAGACCTCAGAGAGGCGTTGATCTCATCATCTCTTTTGATTTTTCAGCAAGGCCAAGTGATTCCAGTCCTCCTTTCAAAGTGAGTAAGATAGGCCATTCCTTTCTTTGTGTTCATAAACTTAAGTTGACTCAGTTGTATTCTTGCAGTCAGGTTGGTTGCACATTTCATGGTTCCAGAAGGCCTTAGTGCTATTGTATCGACAGCATTGGTGCAATTTGTTTCCACGTCAAGGCAGAATATGGCACTCAGCCTCAGTTCCTGTTGACATGACTCACATGAGACAACTGACACAACAAAGAAGGCTGATGTAATTCTTTTGAAGTAGTAGCTCTGTTGTTTTTATGGAAGTCTTGCCTTCACACTGAATTGCAGAATTTTATTTTATGTCAGTATTAAATAATTAAGTCGGTCATTTACCATTGTGCTAGTACTCTAGCTCTGTACAGTTGTTCTCTGTGATGCTGGGGTGTAAATGAATGGTTTTCTGTCATCATCTTGCAGAAATATGTCTCAGTCACTCTGGTATTGCTAAATATATAACATTTTGGAAGTGGGGCTAACTGTTCAGTTACATCTCACTAGGACAATCCCAGTACTGGTTTAAGTAGGATTCCTAAATCCATTCAGGCCAGAGCAAAGTAACAACAGAAAATCTGGATTAAATGATGGGGCTGTTTTCTGTAGCAGGTGTGGAAAGCACAGCTGTCAGTCTGTATGACCTGTACAACCTATGCATCGAGACAGCTCCAGCTGATCAGAGAGGCTTAATGTTGGATCATTTTCGTAACTGAGAAAAAGCAGCTCTTATGAGACTATTGTGAGGTTCTCAAAAAGGAGGCAATATTTGTTTGAAACCCAAGTGGATTTTTAAAAATAATTTTTAGGGAAACCAAGAAAACATGCCTGTTTGAGAATCAACTGGCATTCTTTGTTGCTTTACAGAGAAATTTCAATTAGAACAGAATATTTTTTTCCTTCCTCTTGCTATCAAGGGACAAAACCCCCGAACAACATTAGAAAATAACAGCAGGAGCAAAACAAACTCTAGATCAGTGTTGTCAAATGCAAAGAAAAACAAGCTTCAGGAGAAAAAAAAGAAGTAACTTCTGTAATCTCTAGGTCTCTTGGGGACTACTTGGAAGAATAGAGCACTGAGAAGACTCTTGCTAGTGCTGAGATCCTTCATTTTCCTTAATTGACTGAATCCCACAGTTTGTTTCTTCCTTTAATTTTCTATTTAAGAATTTGTCTCCTTTTTTGTCATGACTGAGTATTTTCCTCATCAGCTAAATGTACTGACACAGCACTGCCATCTCCTCTAAAACATCTTTTTTCTCCCTTTGTTGATGTTCTGCACATGGAGCCTGTACAAAAGGCTGTGTATAGTCATCTCTGTTACTCTTAGCCTATGCATTGAGCTTTCTGTCTCCATCAGCTGCAATTTTCTGTGTCGTTTTGGGGAACATACCATAACATGGACAGATGGATGGGAAGTCAAGTGGTATCCTGAAGGTTTTTCTGTAAACCGTAATTTTAAAAAGGCAAAATCCTTTTATGCAAGAAAAATGGTGGGAAAATTAAATGGCGCCTTAAGTTTTCATGAAGCCACTGTTGAAGGGAATGGTTCATTATTTCTGAAGCGGAAATATGTGTATAATAAAAAGAGTGACGTAGTTCCAGCTAATACACAGGTATAGTCCAAAAGCAGAGGCTGTATGCTAATGGCCTAAAGGACAGAAACCAGTTTTGTTTACTGGCTGTGCAATCCTATTGGTTCTGCTTGCATTACAATGAGTAAATGCCAATTCAAGAGTTGGCCTATATCTATGGTAGCACTCTAATATACTTTTATTACTCCATCACAGAGGGAAATCAGCCAGCTGAAGTCAATGACTCTACTCTTGTTTTATCATTTTATACCCACTATCTTTTAATCTCTTGTGTATCCAAAACAGTTTCCCAAAGAAGGGTCCTATTTCATTCAAAACCAAGATTAAAGATGTTGACCTTCCCTCTCCTCCCTCTCACACACCCTCATTACACACTTTTGAGTCATTATTTACAAATTATTTTGTTTACTGAGTTGTCCCGAGGAAAAAAAAGCCTGTTTTCCAGACTTACTTCTTTACTTAACGTGCTTTCAAATGCTGTTCTGTGCTATGATGTGACTCTGAACATAACAACGTGTGGATTGGTGTTTATTAACTCTCATTGGTTTCCATAGCACTGATAGTCAGTTTGCAAGTAAAATTACGGATGGTTTTGTGTAGCTGTCAGCTCTGTAAATTCACCCAAGGATTTATGTGGCAGACCAACTCTTTCCTTCCTGTGAATCACCGGAGGTGGTGAAGATTGGGCAGGCTGAATTAGGTGCTCAGTTTGCCATACTGGGTCATCTATACAAAGATTGACTTGATCAGTCCTTCTGCTGTAAAAAAGCATGAGTTAATAAAACTGCTTCTAGTAACCATTTTGACCTGTGTCTCTCAACATAAAATCTCACTTTGCAGTGGATGCTTATATGCACCTGAGTCTTTGTTATCTTTCCAGGAAATTTTGCTTGCTGAAAAATGGGCCAAAATGAACAAGCTTCCTTTCCCCAAAATAGACCCAAATGTATTTGATCGAGAGGGCATGAAGGAATGCTATGTTTTCAAACCAAAGGATACCTCTTCAGAGAAAGACTGTCCAACTATAATTCATTTTGTTTTGGCCAACATCAACTTCCGGAAGGACAAAGCTCCAGGTTAGCACACAGTTTCTGATGCTAAATCTAGCTGTTCCTTTGAAGCTTTATAATGCGCTGTTGATTATATACTAGAAATGTTTTGTCTCTGAAATACCTCTTAAGTCTGTCTGTAGTAGTTAGGGATTTCAAAGGAGCCATTAAAAAATAAGACGGTAAGTCCTCACACCTAACGTTTAGATTGTATTTTTGTAAAGCCCTAAATCTGCCATACAGAAGGTACAGGGGTTTACTTAAGTGTCTGCCTGATTGTTATGACGTACATTTGTTCTGTACGCAGGTGTTTCAAGAGAAACACAGGAAGAGAAGGATTTTGCAGACTTTGACATTTTTGATGATCCGAATACACCATTCTCTACCTTCAACTTCCAGTATTCCAATGAGGCTTTCAAGAGGCTTCATGATCTAATGGAGTTCAACACCCTCAATAACATAGATGTATGTATTGCTAGCGTGGAAGGAGCTTAAAGGGTCTAGATTGTTGAATGGGAAAGTAGGTGGTGTGAATAAAGCCCTATATCTGCCATACAGAAGGTACAGGGGTTTACTTCAGTGTTTGCCTGATTATTGTGACATACAAAGTGCTTCCTGCATTTAGCTGTTCTCCTTGCTATTCTCAAAGTTGAGGCTGGATCCAAAGCCCATTTATAGTCAGTGGAAAAAAACTGGTTTATTTTAATGAGGGCTGGAGTATACCCTAAGTGAGTTCTTCATGAGCTTGTGTAGAAGCATGCACAATCTGTGGCATGGTCAACTTGCATCCTTCCAGCCTGGGAGGGAAAGAAGAGTCCAGTCTCTGTAGGTAATACAGTGGCTGGACTTACCTGAAGAGAATTGCATGAGATACACTGTGAGAATTAAGTGAAGAGAATTTGGTATTTTCACTTGACCTCTATTTCTAAAGTACTGAAATAGCAGTGTTGTAGGAAGTATTACCATATATGATCCCCTGTCAATAATAAACCACTAAGCAAATACGCTGCTGAAAAAGCCAGAAGTGCTTTCCAGTAGAAAAATGTCTGAAGAAGAGTATTTCTGGGGCTAAGAAGATTGTTGTAATATTGTGGCCATCTTCTACATGGAAGAACTATTGCCTGTGCTTGTTAGCATCCATTCTAATTCATATTCTTTTCTAATTTGGTTTCTGTGTTGTTTTTGCCATTTTACCATCAAAAGCCCTGCAGGGTAACTGAGTAAAGGTGACTGTGTAGGATGTACACATTATGTTCAGGATTTTGTACTCAATTCTTTATGTATGATGATTTTCTAACTGGAAGAAAGGAAATTGGAAATTTTCTGTGAAGATCTCTGGAAATTTCTTTATCAACTAACTCAGTAATAATTATTTTTTATTGATACCAGCTGTAACATGACACCATGATCCCAGCATCTGTAGAGTGAATTGCCATATTCACAAGTGTAAATTATCATCCCAGATAAAGAAATGATTTTTTTTCTCAATATAGTAAAGAAATCTTGTTACTTCAGGACAAAGGAAGCAAAAGTGAAGATTTAATCTTTCTCAAGATAATAATTATTTTCTATATCCTTTAAGTATGGATTTTCTCAGTATTTTGATTTACCCTTCAGAATTTCATTGGGACTCGGTTTAAATGGTTTATATTCTTGGGTGACTTCTTTGATGTTGGTGGCATCCTGTTGTATCTTTATTAAGTACATTAAAATCAGTGCTTTATATAATTAAGAAATAGTATTCATAATAATAGTCAGCAATCACTTTGTTCAATGATGGAGCAGTGTTAAAAGTAGGAGCAACAGTTGTTAACATCTGAAGGGGTCTTAACATCTGAAGGGGTCTTTTCTATCAGTTAATAAATCATTAAGATGTAGTTATTTCCCTGAATGACACATTGTTCACTGTTTTCTAGGTGATCAAGCAAGCTATGATGGAAAGCATTGAATACAGGAAAGAGAATCCATCTCGCTGCTCTGTGTCTCTTAGCAGTGTTGAAGCAAGGAGATTCTTTAATAAGAACAATCTTAACAGCAACCATACGTAGACGATGTGTCTTACGTCCCACTCCTTCAAGAAACTGGTTCTATCTTTATTACTGGAGTCAAAAAGACATGATCAGAGCATCACTGCTCTTGAACAGGGCTGTGCAAAACTCCTGAAAACATTTTCTTGTGAATTTTCAAATTTCAATATAATTTTGTACTTCCTTTTTTTTGAACTAAAAACATTGAAAACATTTCAGTATGCTGATATCCTTATTTTTAAAACTATGGAATTAGTTTATTTTTACTATGTTTGTTGGGTTCAATGTCTTTTCTTTTCCTTACAAAATTGTAAACACTGGTTTCTCGTAGTGGGGCAATTGTCTGATTTTTAATTGATGTAAACTGGGCATCTCTTGAAACGTAAGATGGAATTAGAAACACAATAGAATAAAACTTTAGTAACAGAGACAATGTATACCTGGGCTTGGGCCCAGATTCCACTCTGCTTTGTATCAATGAGAAGATTTTCTCTGACTTTGGTTTGAAAAGTCAATAATTGCTAACCTCTGCTAGGCAAAAGCAGCTCCCTATTATATAAAGTCGCTTGGCTGCTTACAAGCTCTGCTAAGATTGATTTCTTGTACTGGAAAGGGTTTTGCTCAGTAATAACCATTGGCTCTATTGGCCTTACCAAAACTCCATCATCAAGCCGTGTTTCAAATTTCAGTTTTCTTGCATGAGTGGTGTCTCAAAAAAAAACCAACCCACTTTTCATAAAAATGGGTATCAAAGAAATGGGGTTTATACATCTTTGATATTGTAAGTAGGATCCTCAGCTGGTTATTAATACTAGTGGAGCTTTTGTAACTGATGCTAAGAAGGATCTGCTCTTGAATCTTTTAATCTCAAATATTTTTACAAAAATTGAAGCCTACTTTACTACTGCTGTTTAAGAATGTATGTATCCACTCAGCAAAAAATCCAACCTCTTATATTTTCTTTTTCTCTTTTGTTCCACAAAATTACATTTCTTGAATTCTTGAGCTAGTAGCACCTGCGTGTTAAATTATTGTTAGTTCATGTTTTTCTGACCAAAATGTTTATAGATAAATTAAAAGCAATTTTGCATTTGATCATGATTAAAAGCATCACATTTCTGCAAAGGGACAGTGGCAATGTTTACTGGGAATAGATAAAATGTTCCTAGGTAAGAATGTGAAGTAGTTCATGTGTTAAGGGCTATTTTTAAAAAATATATTTTTAGTACGTTGCATAATGAAAGACTGTGCATAGACATAGATTATTTTAATACCATCTCAACAAGTGTTAACTCTGCAAATGCATGGAAAAATGGAGTCGCACCTCTGAAAACTTACAGCCTCCTTTGAAATAATGTAGTTGGCAAGGGTGTAACATGGGAAAGAGCAAAAGGAACTGACGAGGTCATTGATGGCCTTGCACTGTGTGCAAGACCTAGGAGTCACACACGTTTTTGGGCTGCTTGGCTGGCTTGTTTCATTTTTTTAAAGTTCGCGGGATTAACTCTCAGCAGATGCACCTGACAGTCCCAGCAGTTTTTCCTTAGCTGCTTTCTTCTGGAGTTTGAAGAAGATAGTAGGGGCTGAATAGTTTAGTTCAAGGTGAGATTGCTGTCTCTGAGACTTAATGCAAGAGCACATACAAAGGTGTTTGCAGAGGTGAGAGGGGAAGAACACGTCCCCAGCTGCCCTGCAGATCACTTGTCCAACGCTCCACAGCAGATGGAGAAGAAAAGCACTCCTTTCACTAGGATTATCATCATGGTGAAAACAAAGCATGTTCTAAGTAGGATTATTTGCAGTATTGTGGTCAGAAGGCACGCGTGTTTCTCTTCAAGAGCTGTAAGTGGAATTTCTGTTGCTGTTAATAGTGTTCAGATTTCACCCTCTATCTTTCTGATAGGGCTGTCAGAATCCTACCAGGCGCAAAGATCATGGTCGCCATGAATGCCATCACTTTGTGCAGAGACTATTTGAAGCATAGCTGATCTTTTGTTTGATAGTTTTCTGACAATTTTTACAATAACTGCTCGTTTATCAGAGTTTATTGCTGATTCAGTGGCTGTCCCTTTTATTGTGAATTATCGAGCTATTTTTAGTTGTTAAAATCTCTAAGCCCATGGGAAGGAAGTAATTATAGTGTATTTCTTTTAACAGCCACTGCATCATCTCTCCTTAAATCTACATGCAATGTTACATGATTAATAATATTTTCTGTATTGATCAATAGGTTTTATTTCTGTTTGAGTTAGTGCATGTTTAAAATCAAGAGAGAAAATAAAAGTAACTTATCTTAGTGTTGCATAATTTAAACATTTTCAATAAATTTTGGAATACAGGAGGAAACTGGTACTGTTATTTTATTGTAGTATTTTCTTTTTTTTTTTCCTTTTGTTAACATAATATTTTTATTTTCTATTTTATAATATGTACCTATGCTGTTTCTGGAAGTTACTTATCATGCTTGATACGGTTTATATTATCACAGTGTTATCAGACAATAAAAAATAAAACCTAACTATATTTGGCACCTACTGTTTTCAGACAGTTTTTTTGATCATTTAGATGGTATTTTCACTTTTAATGTGAAGAGATGTTGAACAGCTCAATGGTGTGTGGAACCTGGTGGGACAGCTCACAAGCAGGAAATTCAAGGTTTTGCTTGTTATTCTGGTTTTTTTTTTTTTTTTTAGTTTAGATGTTAAAACTACAACTTTTTTGAGCAGTTCAGTGTGTGGGGATAGCACATCAATCCATTTTTATTCCTACTTATACATTTTGTTATCTGCCACTCTGCCAGATATTTTGTGCTGTTCTGTTAAGAGCTACTATGGCCAATTACAGTATGGGCGTTGGGTCTTTGCTGCCTTTAATCTCGGATTTCTTAAAAGAACAGGTCAAGGAGGGAAGTGTCTCCAGACTTGTTCAGATCAAATAGCTGGTGGCCTGTTGCTTCTGATTGCTGAAAACCATGAGGAGTCTGTCATTTGCAGGTACTTCAAAATGCAGGGGCATCATTCTGATAGAAAATGTGTAAATATTTTTCTTCCATTACTGTATGGTGAATAAGGCTAAGAGTCAGTTATGACCAGCAGGTCTAACAGTACAATATTAGAGGCATCAGAAGCTTGTGATCTAAAATGTCTGTGGAGTGAGTGACAAGTGTCTCAATATACACCAAACTCTTGTGAGCCAACACTGCTGGGACCTTGCAGTAGTGTAGGTACTAGTATGGATTTTCTCATTTTGGAGCAAAGGGTCTCTCTGCCAGGGCAGGAGTCCCTCTTCCTCTGCTAAAATCAAATTTGTCATACCCCCCCCCCGCCTAGTTCTAACTTCTTCAAACATTTGAAGTGGCTTGGGCTCCCCAGAAGCTCATTGGTAAGTTCATAACTGTAGTTTCACTACAGTCTCAAACAAAAAGCCTCTCTTAATTTTGTGTCCATAAACTTAAAATGGAAAAATCCATCTTAGTATGATCAGAAACTTAGAAATTGAAACCTTATTTCAGTTCAGCTGCAGAGCAGAATAGTAGGATTTACAGTCTTAGTCACACATTATATTAAAAATTGTGTCAAAGGAGAATAATGCAGAAAAAAACCTCTTCCACTTCTGACGACTGATGTGGAACCACATTTTTTTCCTTAGCCTAAAAAGTTAGTCCTTTGTTTCTCATTTTCCCTTCCTTCAGTCCCTGGTTCATCTGGTTTATGCCTGCAATATTTCTTTCCAACCGAATGTAGCATACCTAGAAGGCAGTAAAAGGTGGCTTTAGAGAATGAATTATTTCAGATATCAGAAATTATTTTAGGTGATGCCTGCAGGATGTGGAAGTGCCATCATACTAGCCTGGAGTGACTGCAAAGAGCTCAGCCTTACAGGTAAGTATGACTCCTGAAAAGCAGATGTGGACTATGCGTCTGTCCTGCTCCAGGGAAGCCTGGCACCAAACCTGGCCCTGAGATTGCATTTGTTTTCTGTAGGACTTTCGGGCAGTCTGCAGCTGCTGGGATAGGTATCTGAAATCTTTGCTTGTCTTTTTGCTTTAGCAGCAGAAGTGAATGCTCAGAATAAAATCCTATTGATCCGGAAAGCATGAGAGCGTTGACCTCAAGAGTGTTTGAATCAGTGAGAAGAAAATTCATTTTGGCAGGGAAACGGAGCGGCAACGAACGCGCTTTCTGGTTTGACCTGGCATATTTTGTCTGTGGGATGAAACTTGAGAAGTCAGTGTGAACGGGCTACGGTGTTCTCTCTAACACAACCCCGATCACCCACAGATCTCTGCTTTTGGAGCAGCAATAGGCTCGTTTTTGATAAGAGCTGTTTAGCTGCTCTGTACACACAAATGGATGTGAGATCAGTAACACTGAGGAGTGAGTTGTGCAACCACATGCATTTACATAACACGTTTGCTCTGATGCTCACTCAAAGCAAAAACATGTAGATGTTTCCTGAAGCTGTAAATTCACCCATCACTCTTACTGCTTTTGCACTTCACGTACGGGCTCGATCTGTGTATTAATGTGACTCATCCAGTTAAGTTATATACAATGGCCTTTCTCACGCTAGGTAAAAAGTAAAGACTGTCATGGTTCACAGGCAAGGAATTCCCATGACAACAAAACCAGACTATTTTGCATGCGAAGAACAGGCAGTGAAGCGTTGAAGTTGACAGAGCAACTTTTTAATCTTTAGACTAACCAAAAAATACAGTATTTGGTACAATGGGAACAGGAATTCCTTACGTGACCATTTAACCCGTGAGTGCCAAGCCATGCCAACTTGGCTCAGACAGAAATTAGGGACCAGAGGCCAAGCCAAAAGAGTTCTGTTCTCTTTAGGTTTTGTCAGGAAATGTATGGGAATAGAGGAAGACCCAAAGGAGGCAGCCGTGCGCTGGAGGAGTGACCTGGACCCCAGAGGTGCCACAAATATAGCTGGTTCTGAGCAATGGGGGGAGGGGGACAAACAGGGTGCTGAAAGAGAAGCTCCGGCTGTGGTGTGGCCAGTGGGTGCTGGTGTGAGGGCTGGGCTGGGAGGGATGCCTGATTTTTGCAGACGGGGCCATCCTGCCGGTGCTTTGGGCTTCCCCGCGGCTCCGTCTGCGCCTGGAGTCATCAGCCCCATTTGTGAGGTCTTCCTGAGACCTGCCAGAAAAACCTCGGGATACTGAATATTGGCCCAACTTCATGTTCAAAAAATATTTTGCCTTTAATGAAAGTAATGCTCTTCCAGTGTGTCCTCCTTGAAGCTTGTGGCCAAGCTAGAAGCAGAAACCCGAGTGCTTTGGGATGGGTTTGGCCCTTGTGTTCCCCTCTAATTCTCAGCCAGATGTATTTTTTTAGGCAAGTCAAAAGTGAGTATGTAAAAATAGGCAGCTCGGTTCTTATTCGGGTGTGAAACAGTAACTTCTGCCGCCTCAGAATAACTACATAAGTAAAGTTATACAATTTCTTTGTCACCGTATTCTAATGTATCCTTATATCTGCTCCTCACTCGGCTTTCTGGATGGGGTCGCAGGGACAGATGGATGGGGCCAGTGCTTGCTCTGCACAGGAGATGGAAACTCGCCTCTTCTGTAAGGCAGGTGTCCTGGTTTCAGCTGGGATGGAGTTAACTGTCTTCCTAGTAGCTGGTACAGTGCTGTGTTTTGAGTTCAGTATGTGAAGAATGTTGATAACACTGATGTTTGCAGTTGTTGCTCAGTAGTGTTTAGACTATAGTCAAGGATTTTTCAGCTTCTCATGCCCAGCCAGGGCACCTGACCCAAACTGGCCAACAGTGTATTCCATACCATGTGACATCCCATCTAGTTTAGGAACTGGGAAGGGGGGGCAGGGATTTCGTGGCTCGGGGACTGGCTGGGTGTCGGTCGGCAGGTGGTGAGCAATTGCCCTGCGCATCATTTGTACATTTCAATCCTTTTATTACTACTGCTGTCATTTTATTAGTGTTATCATTATCATTATTAGTTTTTCTTTTCTGTTCTATTAAACCGTTCTTATCTCAACCCAGGAGTTTTACTTCTTTTCCTGATTTTCTCCCCCATCCCACTGGGTGGGGGGGGGGAGTGAGTGAGCGGCTGTGTGGTGCTTAGTTGCTGGCTGGGGTTAAACCACGACAGCAGGTCATTCAGTGCTTCAGATGAGGAGGTTAATGTAGCAGGCATGTTCTGCATGTGTTCAGCTTGCGCTAAACATGTTATAGATGTTTTGTTGCCAACACGTTGTTTAGGGTGTGTTCTGGGAAATGTGAAACGGAATTAACGTGATGACATTAAAAGAAATTGAGGCAAGTGTTTTGCCAGTATGTTTGGGAACTAGAAACACTGATGCTTTGCAGCTGTGGAATTAATAAGAATCCTTCCTTCTTGTCCTGTTTTGCTGAACCCCAGGGATTTGCTACAGGACATTTTTTATTACAGTCAAACGCTGTTTATTACAGTAACTAATCCGTGCTAGCTGTCAGCAGAAATCGGCACAGCCTGAATGGCTGAGATAGTACCTGTGTGCTGGCAGATGTGGCTGTGAAAGTCTGTCCATCTGTAGTAGCCCCAGGGCTCTTGCTTTCGGGCAGGATGCTGTGGGCGATGGCTGCGGAGGAGCCGCGACCTTGTTTGCCCATGGATCCCTGGGTGGGGTGAGTGAACACGGTGGGAGCAGAGGCTGAAACAAGGTCTGAATCAGTGGGTGGAAAACCCCACTGGTGCTGAAGTAAGACATGTGCCATGGGCCACATCCAAAGTTTGGTTTTGCCGTCCCATTGCAGTACTCGCAGCTGATGATTAAGGCTGGGAGGAACCAATGGCCCAACAGCCTGCGCAGTGTTTAGCATGTTCTCATTTGCCTAATAAAGCTGTTGAAAAACACCAAGTAAGAAGTTTTGCCTCCAGTAACTTCTTCCTAATTTGAACTGGTGCTTGTCTGACCTTGCAGAGGTCCAAAATTTAGTAACGCTGATTAACTCTTGTTTGCCTTTCCTTCCTCAGCTTCAATTCCCTTTTAACATCTTGTATAAAGCTATATTTCCCCCCCCATTTTTAGGTGAAGAAATTTCTTTCAAGCTGGTTTAGAGCAGGTTTCAATAAGCCACCAGACCGTAGACCTTCTTCTGTTATTGCATGCCTGTGTGTCTTTTCTTTCTCTTTTTTTTTCAGGCAGTGTGGGTCAAGGGCTTGCCAGAAAATAAATGAGATCATCATTTGGCATCTGAAATCCTCACTGTGTCTTTAGCGGTCATTTCCTTTTCTTCTTTTATTTTTATTTTCTTTTTGAGCCTGAACTGTTTCTTCCTTAGTCTGATGTGCTACGCCAAGCAAATGCTGTTCGCCAGCAGGCATGCGGTGATCCTGTGAGCGATGGCGTGCTGACAGCGCGCAGGCCGCGGGAGGTCTGTGCGGCCATGGGCTTTGGCAGCGAGACGCAGAAGCTGTTCGTCTGTGTTGTATGTTCTTAATTCCCCGAGAGGAACATCTGTACTCTCTTTTCCTTGTCACTCTTCTGAAAGAAGATACGGAAACGACACCTACATTAGTAAGATGCCTGTAATTAGTAGGCTTCATTAAGTCACTAATGGGTAATGGCTGCATCCAGCCGTAAAGGAGTTGTGGAAGCCATGGGTCGCATTATGAAATATGATGAATAGAAATAGCAAAAGGTCACAGCTAGTTTTTCTTTATTCTACAGAAGAACAGCTTAAAATTCAGCTCGCTTCCCTGCCCACCCAACATGCTTGTCTTCCCGCTGTCACTGCCTGCTTGGACGTACAGTGGGAGAGCAGGCGGACAGTTAGTGTCCACTGAGACACTGTTCTCCAGACCAGTGCGAGGGCCAGGCATGTTTTGCCTTTTTCTGATTTAGTTACACAAAGCTTTGTAATGCAGCTGTGAGCTGGGATAGCCAGAAGATCTGGCTAAGAACTGTCGTTTCTCAGGAGCAAACCCAACCCACTTTTCTTATCATCCCTGTGGGCCAATGCACGTTTCCAGCTAAAGAAAATATTAAAAGTAAAAAGGATCATTGCCCTGATGTTTAGTTGATGTGTCAGTAAAGGCAGCAGAGTGACTGGGTCGGTGTTTGTCTTTTTGCTTGTAAATGACTTGGTACTAGTAGCAAGAAGGGTGAGCTGTGCGTGCAGCAAAATGTGATGAAAGTGACCTAGGTTTAATAAAATGGCTAAAAACTGGGAGGACATGGAAAAATAGGTAAACACTGAGGGATACCCGTTTGCTTGGTGCATGCTTTACACACTAACAGAGGTAGAAAGCCTCTCTCCGTCTTGAAGGCTGTAGCCTCAGGTGTTTCATACAGCATACACTTTAATATAGATGTTTTTCTTGTAAGCAATAATAACTAGCTGCCCACAATATCAGCCAAATTTCAATCAGTTTGAATGAAAATTCAAAGGCACGGACTTTATTCTACAATTGTGTTTTACACTAAAACCAGCCATTCTTTCTTCTGCCATGAGTTACTCTTCTGTCAAACCAAGGCAGTTCTGACCCATCCCTGACACAGCGTAACCCGGGCAGCGAGCAGTCTTTTGTCAGTGTCTTTTTTTTTTTCCTTTTTATTTAATGCTTTGTTTTCAAAGCACATTTTGGTGCAATGACTTCGAGGGATTTACCAGGAAAGATTTGGACCAGACTAACGACATGGCTGATATACAGAGGAGAAAACAGGTCAGCTGATGTCGGTGGAGCTGATTGAAATAAAATAAGCCCAGGAGCATGGTGCTTTGTTCTGCAGCCTGAATTGGCACGTGTGGATGGGGGTACATGAAGGCTGCCAGAGAGCTTAAGTGACAGGTGGTGGGTTCCCTTCCCTGGCTAACTGCTGTAATCTGGTCAACAGGGAATGCATGTGTCATCTAAACAACATCCCCCAGACAATGTTTTATTTCTTAAACAGAAGTTAACAGGAAGGAGGTAATACAAAAAAAAAGGCAAGCTGTAAACGCAGTGGCTCCTTCTGTGCGTGTGGCTGGAAGGGTGAGGCCAAAGCTGCTCTTGCAAAAATATATAGTGGTGGCTAAGCTGGAAAAACATGCACAGAGAACAATGCACAGAAATGTTGCTAACTTGAACCTAGCATATAGACTTGAAGAGAATTTGCTATTTTAACTTTGGCTTCCTTTCAAATCAGAATGAGCAGCTGGAGTCCTGTAGCAGAACCACTTCTAAACAAACAGCTCACTTTGGTAAAGTTTTAACATTTCACTCCAATGTAAAATACCAACATTTATGTTCCACAGTGTGATGAAAGCCAACTTTTCTGCTATGTTGTGTAATGTAATAAAAGTCAGATTGAAAAATTCAACTTTATTGAAATGTCTTTTTTAATTGCCTGTGATGTTGTAAGATGCACTTAGCAAAAATATGTTGACTTAATGGATGCAAATGAATTGCGGTTTTCTGATGGTAAACCGTCACAATGGAAAACAGCCTTTGATAATATTTTCCTAGTTCCCTGTGTGGCAGGACACTGAGGAAAGCTCTTGCAAAACACAAAACTTTGTCTTATGAATCTACAGGTTATACCCAAGTGACGGTCTTTTGCCTTCTAAGTAAACACAGGTTGTTCAGGAAAAATAAAAATAATTTAAAAATCCAGCCTTCGTCTCCCAGCAGAAGGAGGAAACAGTGCTCAAGAGCCTCCCCAATGCTTTGGCTCCTTCGGTGTTTGCATCACCACCAGCTGCCCCCTCCTCGCTGCTGTAGGCTGATGGTTTTTAGCAGAGTGATGTAATCCGGTGTGGTAAGGACAGTCCCGGGGAGCAATGCGCTGCTCTCTGGAAAGCCTGGGCAAGCTCTAGCCTCGCTCATCCCACGGAAGTGATAAAGCCCTTCCACAAGATAGAACAAGGTGCTAAAGGCTGTGATATATGAGCTCAGGAAATGGGGATTTAATGATTCATGAGATTTCTCCTGGATGCGCAAACACACTTTTTGCAGGACATTAACACTAAGTGCCTCTGAGCAGTCTGGTCGCTCACCAGGTGAGGAGGATGCAACCTCCTGTAACCGAACGGGTCCTTTTCGTGACTCGAGGACAGGCCACCACAGAATCAGTCCATCAAGCTGCAAAAAAGCTAATTAACCTTGGAATAGAAAAGATTTCAGCGTAAAACTGAACATGTTTCTGTCTTCCTTTATGGTAAAGCATGTCTGCTAATTTGTCGTAAGCAATCTTATCCCAAAATGTTTTCTACTTCTCAGTGGTATTGCAGTAAAAATAATTGTAAGTACTCATTTTTTTGCAGTAGAAGTATGTATATGGATATGAGACACTGTTGAACAGCTTTGTGTTTTGTGGATTAAGTTTAAGGAAAACATGGAGAAGACATTGTCAGTGCCTCCATGCCCTGAGCCTCTGAGCTTACCCTGGTTTGCTCCACCTGTAGGTGCTGTTCAAGACTGTTAGTTTAGTTAGTTAAAGTATGGTTATTTTCTAAGTAACTTACGTATCAGTCCACCTGCTTCATAGCAATCTATGGCTGTAAAAATCCTTGCCAGCCTGCAACTCATGTTATGAATGAGGACAACTGCATGTAAAAATAAAAAGAAAATAAGCCTCTGCTTCTAAATGTAGGAAAATTCAGACTTCCAGTGGTTTTGTGGTGATGACAAGTCAAGGGAGAGCTGCTCGTCCTTTCTCTTATCTAGTAGGAATTGCAATGAGTCAGTGTCCGCAGTGGAGAGCAGCCTTGGCCATGTTGTTGATAGCTGCAGCGTGTGATCCTGATGCATCTCCTCCGCCGGGGCCATTGGCGTACATGTGTCTTAGGTTCCTGCCATATCTGTATTTGGGCCACTGAAGGACAGTTATGTCCTCTGGGGTTTCTGCTTGTATTTTACATCTAATAAACTCCCATGCCACTGTCATGTTACAAATGGTTTGATAGTAGTTTTGGGTGAATTTCAGCCATAGGCTTAAAAAAATAAAGAAAACGTAGGACATCTATGCACCAAGTAAGTCAACTCCTGTGATCAATCCTTGCTGAGGATTTGGTCATAGGAATGGAAGGTAAATCCATGGAAAACAGGGTTTCCTTCACAGGCTTGCTAATATTTTGCTCTGTGCCTTATTGGTTTTCTTGCCTTTAGGTATTTTCAGCTGTAAAGACCTAATAGATAGATTGCTAATATATCGTTATGTATCCCTCTGGTCTGAGTAGGCAAGAAAGAAAATGAGACTCTGTAGTTGGACTTAATTTTGACAGAGAAGAATTTTATATGTAGATACATAAATACATACATACATATATCTATAGCAGTTGTTTTTCAGAAGTGACAGATCCAACATAACATTCAAAATGTGTTGGATTTCATATCAGATGGTGGAGGAACCTCCGGCTTTTTGTGGGCTTTGGGTTGTGTCTCAGGCAATGCCTTCTGGGTGTGCTCTACTGCAGATTGCCACAACTTCAACTGCTGTCATTGACATACCATACTTTCATACATAAAATCTGTTGGTTAGCTGTTTAAAATAAAAAAGGTTGATTCGGATGTAGTATAGATTATTTACATGCACTGATAATACGATGGGAGGTTTGAACTCAAACCCTTTTTTTACCAGGAGTAAAAATTCCTGCCACTATTTCCTAAACTTGGTTGCTCTTCTCTCCCATCTTTATTTTGCCCTGTTTCTAATCCTATGAAGTCTGTGAGCATTGAATAAACCACCTAGTGGCCTCTGGGACTTTTTGCATTTTGTAAGCAGTAGGTGAAAATCTCTGATTAAATATATACTTTATCATAATTTCATAGCGAGGGGAGTCACACAGATGCAGGGATGAGAGAAGAGCAAGAGGGCAGATGTCAACCAAGCAAAAGAGAATAAATTTCAGCATGTCTTCCCCACACATAGCCATAGGTATCTCTAACAGCTGGACATCCATCAAAAGACTAATGGAAGTCATCCTGCCCTTTTTTTTCCTAGTTGCTAGCTAGTAATGCTTTCAAACTGCCCAGTTACTCAGCCAAACAGGAATACTAATTGGCCATCATGTTTTTCCCAGGTGTGTACAGCATTGTTTTAAGTCTCCAGCCCAGAACTAAACAAACTTTTAGTTCCTTCTTAGTTAATATTTAGCCATGTAAATAAGGCTGTGATTATTACACAGGTTGTTTTGTAATAGTCACCCGTTTTATTTTTTCTTCTTGACAACAAATTACAAAATCCTGTGGCTGGAAGACAACTAATATATTGTATCAAACTGTAGTTCATATTCATCTGGATTTCTGCTTAAGGACAGTCACACCAGGATCTGTATTTTTATACAAAACAATCTCTCTCCAATTAATAGCTAAATTTGTTTTGGAATTCACCAAGTAAGTCCATAATGAGAGATGTTTCAGAATTTAAGGAAACTTTCAGAATTGTGTAAAAACTACTAGAAATGTCTCCAAAGGTCACGAATTTTGTAACGTAAGAATTTTTAACAATTACTTTAACAGTTCCTTGTTTTAGAATTAATATAGGGTATTTTTATTTGATATTAAAAAAAAAAAAAAGAGTCCAAAGAAAGCTTTGTCAGTGCAAATAGGTTAATTTTAAATTCTATTTCTGGAAAGGCTTAATTCCATATAACGTTACTTGGTAAGAGTTTGAACCGATTAGGCAGTTGAGGGTAAGGCTTGGTGCTGAAATCCCATGTGGTTAAGGTTCTACAAACACTTAACTGCAGTGATGACCATGGAAGGAATAACAACATATTTTTTTCCTGACTTACTTTTACAGATCCTTGACTTGAAGATGAGGCTAATTCACCCACATGGACTACTCTTTGTTATTGCAGTGAGGGTGTTAATTAAAGTCAGTTTTAGCTCTAAAATGGATGTGAATGCAAATTTGCAAGTTAAGTCTGGTCCTGCCCCCACCCTGTAGGGGGGATACCAAGTAGCATTTCTGCAGGTGGTGGTTGATTGCAGGGGCCTGTCTGGGTATGCGGCTCGCTGGAGAAGACACTTCCCAGCTGAGAACAGGTCCTCCCATCACTAAGCTAACATTGGTTGTTGGCTGTTTGGCATCTGGATGCAGAAATGGGGTTGTTTCAGAGGGAGCTGGAAATGATCCTGGTTGCCAAAGAAGTCACTGCACTCCTTTGGGGGGGTGGTGCATTGTTTGTCGTGACTGTTGAGGATTGAGCAAAAGAGGAGTAGGGCCAGACCCCAGTGGGATTGGGGCTGTGCCAAGTGTCTCATAAGCAGAGAGCTACTGCTTTAGTGCTGAGCTGAGCCCTAAACCCTTCCCTCCTTTGGGCTGTGTGGGGTGACTGGTGCTAATGCAAATGCTACCCAGGCCATATATAAAACCCTACTTGGGTTAGTCCATCAGTGTGGACACAAAGTCTATGTAGCGGCCCAGAAGTCCAACATTTTTTCAATGTTTCCCCTTTATAAATTCTGTTATATCCTACATTTGCAGCAATGCTCAAATTTTGCTCCTTGTCCTCTTAAACAAAATGATTCAGCCATACTATCCCAGTTGCTTGAAGGTCTGTCCAGTTGACCCTTCCAAAAGTGTTCAACTGCCCTCTGTATGTTGTCATCTAAATCAGAATTATAGAAAAGATAAGGCAGACCCAGTAATACAGGGCTGTGTGGAGGAATATGTCATTCCAGGCACTGTAAAGACTTTTCATTCTGGTGGGTGAGGTGTTTAAATTCAAATGTCATTTTTGTGAGCACTTTGAAGAAATTTGTTTATCTGTTACACTGCTTGGCACTCACAATAAATGGTGTAAATAAATACAGAGCACGCAATATGTTGGATAAGAGGTTAATTTTCCCGTACTTGAAAAATCTCATAGTGAAGATGGAGAGTGCTCTTCTAAAGTAATTTATGCTTAGGAGTAAAATGTAGAAGGCAGAAAAAGCAGTAGAGGTTTCCAATTATTGCTTGCTAGTAAGCAGATCAAGCAAATTGCAAAGGCAGCTGGAGGTGACTTTAGACATAAGTAAAAAAAAAGTGCTATAAGGAATGGAAGAATATAATAGGCTTTTGCCATATTAATATATGCATGAAAACCTCCCTTTTTAAGTGAAATAATTCAACCGTATTGTTAAGCTTCATGGGGAGAATAAATATATTCTTCCGTTTGCAGAATTTCCAGTTAAATCAGCACCTTGCTGGCAAACTAGCTACTTATATCTGTGTTGGTGTTTACCATCATCGCATGAAGATTGCCTGTTGTGCTAATGGCTTTTGAGTCTGTTGTCATCCTGCTGTTAGGTGGAGAGCAATTGAAGGGGAAAAAGAAGAAAAACAGTGTACACCATGCAGACAGAGAAAAAGCCTAAGTCGCAGGATGAAAAGCAACCCATAGACTTTGCAGGAATCATGTGTAAAGGAAAGAAGACCATGTGGCTGTATTTGACTTTACTGCTCTGTTATCTTGCTATTATGCCATGAAAATAGTTTAATTAAAACACTTAAAGCACTCCAGATGGAACATGGCTTTCAAGCAGGTGTATGCAGCGTGAAGCCTACACCGTGAAACCTCCAGAGCTCTTTTTCCCTCTTCAGGAGACAGAAGAGGGTCCATTGGGTTCAGTGCAGAATGAGATCTCGGAGTTTTCTCAAAAGCACATTTATATATCGGTAGCCTCCCCGCCCCCCCCCGCAGTTTTTTTTTTTGGCAAGCAACAACCATGAGGAAGACTGCAATGAATCTAGACAAATACCATTTAATAAAGTTGTTAAAAGAGTGCTTCAGCTTCAACTCCTTTCCCTTGATAAAATCATGGGGTGGATTTATGGGATGTTTTCCTTGCTGCTAATTGGGGTTAAGCTTGGTATGTCCTTCATTCGTGTTCAGAAAAACTTTAATACAAGCAGATATAGAAAAATCAGCCCGTAATAGTTACAGCTCTTAGTCAGTGACAGGGTACTCTGAAGTACTGGCTTATCAATCTCTCAAAATCCTGCAAATATTTTATTTTTATAAAAATCTGGTTTTTAAATGCTTATAATGTCTTGGCCTCAGTGAAATCTCTTGGCAGTGAATTTCATAGACAAATTTTAACCAGACCATCCCCCCATTCTCTTCTTTTTTTCTGCTTCAGTATATTGCTGATCATCAGCTTGTGTTCATAGCATGAAAGAGCAAGAAGGGATAGACTTGCACTTTGATTTGTTTAGCTTTATTAATTCCTACACTGAAAGGTTTATTTTTCTCCATTTGGGAATATACTGAAGCTGCAAGCCAGGCCAGTTGTTTGTCCTTCACCTCCCCTGTTCAGGAAAACCAAGACATGTCGTGATGGAGATTTCCCCATGGTTGGCTGGCAGCAGAACCCACAAGGTTACATTATACTATGTTTAGTGTTTTCTGCCCTGTTACTAATGAATTCTGAGTGTTGAACTTTGTTTTCTGACATTACCTTCAAAGGTCTTTTTTTTTTGCCAATGCATTTTGTGCATCTACTTTTATAGTATTCTTGAATGCTCCTGTTGGCTGTTTGTCTCCAAACCAGACTATATGTAAATACATTTTATCCAACCACATCCATATTGCAATGCAGTGGTATAGAAATGCAAGACTTATGCTCAAGACATCAAGAGTATCCAAGCCTTCAAGACAGCATAGTCAAACTCTTTGAATCTCCAGTAGTTTGTGCTTAAAATGTGAATATTGGATATTCACATTTAAACCTGAGTAATTTCAGCTTAATGAAACTGGAAAAGGGATTCAAAAAACCTATAGGATTTTTTACTAGGGAATTTCATATTTACTGTGTTCAAATGTTCTTCTAAGGGGTGTACAAGACTGAAGCTGGGGCCAGTAGAAGCATCCAAGGCCCTGTCTTGAATAAATCAATCAGCAAAGATGGAAAGGGAGCAAATTACTTATTTGGGCTATGGAAGGTGGCAGTATTCTGAGATGTAGGTGCTTGGAGGCTGAGGAGTCTGGAAAGCTGCAAATTGTGGCTGGAAACGGCTGTTCCTCTTTTTATACAGCTTACCAAAAATCTGCCAGGTTTTTATATTTGTTTTTCACCTGCCTTGATAAGCCTGATCCCAGCAGCATTCTGCTGGGCAGTTCCCCCACTTCAAACCAGTCCTGCAGGTAACATCTACTGGTTTCTGGGCGCCACCTCTTGGTCGCTGGAGATGGACCATTCCTTCTGCTGGGCTTGCAAGGCTCTTCTCGACACACTTTGTTCATTTCACACTGGCCTTTCAAGAAAATAATATTAAAATAAATGTAATGCAAATGAGAACCTTACATTATTCATGATTTGGTTAAAAGCAAAGCAATATTACAAGAGTGTTCTACAATTCAGTCTTCAGCTAGGCCGTCTCCTGTGAAGATTGGCAGCAAAACTTGCAGGTGTTAGTGACAGCTGGGTCGCGGTTGTATGACTTCAATGCATTTTCCAAATCCTACTCTTGAGCTTCTCTATACGATGCTGAGCTCTGGGCCGTGTGGTCAGGTCTCCTCCATTTGGTGTCAAATGTGGGGGGCTGATGGATGGGCTCTGCCCTGGAGTTCTGCTCATTGGTGAGGAGAGCCATGAACGTGAGTGGCAGCAGCTTGTTTGAAACATCCCTACAGCATCAGCTGGAAGTTTAGTAACATCACACCAAGGAAATGAGAAAAATCTGCATCTCTGAAACCAAAACTGCCTCTGTAAACCACACATTTATGAGCAGGAACAGAATCTAATGTTTTGGATGAGATTGGGTTTGTCTAGTTCTTTGTTTGTTTGTTTGTTTGTTTGTTTTGTTTTGTTTTTGTTATTTTTGTGGGGGTTTTCAGTCCCTAAGACTAGCCTGTGCCAGATCTTTCAAAGAAACACACTATACCCTATAGGGAGAAAGTAGCCTGATGTGAACACATCAAAGGATGAGATTCAGCATCCTTTTTATTAACTCACAGAAGCACAGGTGCAGTTCTCTGTTGCCTTTCTTTTCATTCATCCAAACTCTCACGTAACTGATTAAAGTTTCAGTAATCGCTTAAGACAATGCACTTCAGTTCCTTTGTTACTGTTCTCAGGAAAGCAGACATTCCCAGAATGGTGTGTGTTGGAGGATTTTACGTGAGGGCCTGCGAGCCCCCAGTGGCGTGCAGAGAGAAGGCTGAGCAGATGGTGATGGCTTACCTTCCCTTGGGATCTCATGCTAACATTTGGATGAAAATCTTCTTCGTTAGTTACTTAATGTTGAGTGCTTGAGTGACTCTTGGGGCGTTATCTGAGGAATTTTAAATGAAAGAGGTCTGCATAACCACAGGTGGGATGGAAGGTGAGCATTTTAGCTTAAAATGAATCTTTTTTGCCCTGTGCCTGCATATGTAAGCCATTGCGGTATCTAAGCCCTCCAATGTCATCATCCTTTGAGCTTTCTCATAACCAAGTTCACCTCCCCACTCTAAAACTAAATGTACTTTACTAACTAATTAAGGGACTTGAGCCTACTGGCCACTTTCTACCTTTAAAGAGCAGGAATTGCAGCAGTGTTAGTGGTGCTAATTACATAAATAACAGCTTTGTAGTCTGCCTGCAGTCCCTGAAAGAGGAGCAGAAATGGAAGGAGTTAACTGCTGCTGCTTTTTACAACAAGGCTTTGTGCCACAAAGCTCTAGGAATGACTTGCTGACTTATGGTCTGCCTCTGTTTGCAAGTTTTATGATGCCACCCAGGATTAACTGATTTTGCCATTAAAGGGAGATAAAATGATAAAACTAAAAAGCAGTCTGTAAATTCCAGCAACAAGGGGTGCCAACCTCTGCGTTTTGTAATGGATGGGACTTTGACATTTTTATGTTCCTCTTTATTTGCAGTTTGGCTCTAGCTGGGGAAGACAACATTAATTGCCAGGAGGTAGAGAGAGAACAGTGCAACTAATAACAACGTGAGTTTATAGGATTGTAGGGTGGTTTGGAAAAGCATGAGGATATTTCTTCATATTAGTCTATCTTAATCAGGTATTAAGGAATCATTAAAAGAAGCAATAGATAGTTTTAAAGGAATGGAGGAGGCCTACAAATATTTAAAGGGTATGCTGGAAAATCCAGGTAGTGAAGGCAAAGCAAAAAGTAATGGGGTTAAGCTGCACCAGTGAAAATCTAGTGTAAATGTTTCTCCCACCTACCGCCCATGCAATCTTCATTCCTCTTGCAGGTATGACTTGAGCATCCATCACATCTGAGAACAGCTCTGGATTTTACAGCCTGCAGTGGAATTGCTTTCAGCCCTACAAAACCTACGGCTGTCTTTCATCAGAGAGGTGAAGCACTGCTCCCCGCATGCTCTGAAGGTGGCCAGCAAATGGCAGGGTTTCGTTTGCTGAGAGGCTCAGACAAGCTGTGTTCGTCGTGGCAGGGTTATTCAGGTGCAGCAGACCACTGTCTGCATGCTCTGAAGAAGGCTCAGTAAGCTGATGCTTTCCTCTCAGCACAGCTTGCAGCTACAGTATTGCTTTTTGTGGGCTTTTTCCCCTTTCAGAAGACATTTAGCAGAACTCTGCTCAGTTATGCCCAGAGTCTGTGCGAGCATTAAGAAGGAAAAGGAATTGGAAATCAGTACATCTCTGACTGGTCAATCATTTACTCTCATTACAGCTTGAATTAACTAGGACAGTGTCCTGGTTTCAGCTGGGATAGAGCTAACTGTCTTCCTAGTAGCTGGTACAGTGCTATGTTTTGAGTTCAGTATGCGAAGAATGTTGATAACACTGATGTTTTCAGTTGTTGCTAAGTAGTGTTTAGACTAAAGTCAAGGATTTTTCAGCTTCTGATGCCCAGCCAGCGAGAAAGTTGGAGGGGCACAAGAAGTTGGCACAGGACACAGCCAGGGCACCTGACCCAAACTGGCCAACGGTGTATTCCATACCATGGGACGTCACATCTAGTATAGGAACTGGGGGCAGTGGGGGCGGCAGATTGCTGCTCGGGGACTAGCTGGGTGTCGGTCGGCAGGTGGTGAGCAATTGCACTGCGCATCATTTGTACATTTCAATCCTTTTATTATTGCTGTTGTTATTTTATTAGTGTTATCATTATCATTATTAGTTTCTTCTTTTCTGTTCTATTAAACTGTTCTTATCTCAACCCAGGAGTTTTACTTCTTTTCCTGATTTTCTCCCCCATCCCACTGGGTGATGGGTAGAAGTGAGTGAGCGGCTGTGTGGTGCTTAGTTGCTGGCTGGGGTTAAACCATGACAGACAGCAATACCAGCACGGCAGGATCAATACACTGGGGAATAAAGTGCCAGGGTTTGATTTTTTTTTTTTCCTTAAAATGAAAATGGTATGATCTGTGTCACCCCATCCCCTCCCCAACCAAATAAAGGGCTTTATTTCAAGTCTGTAATGATGGCTGTCAGCTCTACAAAATAATCTCTTGCTCACTATTTTCTGCTGCCCCAGTCATAATTCACGGGACCAGCTTTGTTCCATAAAAGTAAAATTGTTGTGAATGGATTATGCTTGGAGTTGAATTTTGAGGCATGAATTGCAGACTAGTTTTCATCAACAGAAAGGAGCTCACAGGGTTCTTTACTCACCTTGGGTAATGTAATTACTTCGGTAATCTGAGCTAGGTTCCGCGGACAGCAGCAAGATATATAACACTAAAATGTTCATGATGAACAAGCCTGTTCAGCCACATTATCCTACGGGCCACCCCTTAGGATGGCCTTGGACATGTGGCATTGCCCATTTTCCATATGGTATCTCAGGGACCTGTATTCTCCTTGGCTGGCTGGTACATGCAAAAGTTGAGAGGCTCAGAGGTATCTTTCTGTTTGTCCAGCCAGACACTCACAAGGCTTCTAACACTGCAGTATCTTGCTTTGGAGTATTTGATTTTATCCTCCTCTAGCTCCTGTGTGGTAAGCAGTAAAATTGGAATTATTCCATCAAATCTCTTTGGTTTTTTCCTTACCAAGAAAATGACCAGGTTTTCCTGGGGGGTGTGGGGAAAAAGACAAGGGAAAGAAAACAAAAACAGGTAGAAATTGAGTTTGCTAAAAATAAAAAAATGCAGTTTCTATTTTCTCTCCTATTTGGTAGGAGCCTGGAAACAAGCTGAAATAAAATCACTGATTATAATAGTTTAATCTGGAGATTAAAAAGCTACATGAAAGCAGAAATTTCATTTGAAAGAGAAATTTCAGGTAAATTTAGCTAATATGTAATGTCTGTGTTGAGCAAATGAGAGTCAAGGCACCAGCTGAGGAAATTAGTTAGCCAATATGGGATTTTGAAAGTCTGGGTGTATATTGCGGGCTGAATACAGACTGAAATTTTATTCCACTCTTTTATTCCCATAAGGGGTAAGCTAGGGAAAACTGAAAGTGGCTCAAAGGGCGGTTTAACTGATTAATACTTTGATCTGATCTTGCAAAGTTGAATTTTGAAGGAAGTATCACAAGAAGTCAATATGTATGTATTTGTATGTACAAAATGCTCTGAAAATGCTATGAATTTCCCTTTCTAATTTAACCTCAGTTTTGACCATGGGTCATTATTTTAATGCAAACAATAAATGAGAAAAGGTAGATTAGTATTGAAAGAGGCAATCTGTAGTCCAAGTAAGCAGTAACTGAATTAGTCTTAAGAAATTTTTCTTTTATTGATAATGTCAGCTCATAACATCTTGTTCAAAATTACATTTTTATGTCTTTGAGGGGAGGGAGTCAGAGAGATCAAGATGGGAATGATGCTGATGTGTCACTTTGGGGTCTAGCAAGCCTGCACTGAATAGTGGGATATAGATGTCATCAGATAAATTCTCATTTGCACATTTATGTTGCTAAATTGGTCTTATAGTAAAAGAGAATTTAGCCTCTTCTAGATATCATATCTATCTTTAAAGCTAGAGGGGTAAAATGTGACACACTGTTGTCCCTCAGGGCTGCAGAGCATTTCAGCTGAAGAACCCTAAATATTAAGTCAGATGGTCCTAAAATGGAGTGTTTGGGAATTTTGCTTTCAAAGCTGTATTATTAGTCAGCTCCTAGTTTGCATGAAGTACCCGAGGCTGCCTCCAAGGTGATAAAAAGCTTTATTGCTTTCCCAGTGGATGGGGCGGTGGAGGACCTCTCTGCAGGAACATATTTACTTGCAATTTGCTTGGTTAGCATATTCTAGCATGCAATTTTTTTTTATTTTTTTTTTTATTTATTTTTTTTTGTGGAAACTAAAAGAGCGTGCAGGCTCTTCCCGGTGTCTCTCGCTCCAGGTAGTCTTCAACTTTAGAGCTTTTATTGACCTCTTTCTTTTGGTGGCTCAATCCTCAAGAGTTCCCCAGGCTCAGCATGTTTGTGCAGTGGGTCCCCAGGTTCTCCTGCTTGAACAGGTATATTGAGGTAAGAGCCAATTGGTCTCACAGGGCCCTACTGGCTGGCTTAGCTGATTTCTATTTCTGAGTGCCACTTCTAGTTTATTCCTAGCAGTAAAATTTTTGTGGCAAATTTAATGAGGTTTTTCTTACCTCTGGGAAATTAAAAAAAAAAAAAGTAATCACTTATTCAGAGCTAGTCTAATATATTTTCAGGGACAACAGGAAGAGAGTAGAGGGAAGGGGAAAACACCTAATGCGTATGAGCTGGTGGGGGAAACCAGACTGTGGTGGTCTGACTTCTCCAACAATGAGGAACTACCAAGAAGGAACAAATCCCACCATTGATTTGACTCCGGGCAAAATCAGCTCACAATTCTTGAAGTATTTAAGAGTTAGCATAAGACCACCATAGGTGGGATCCAGTTTTCATGAGAAGCTGCTAGAAGATGTTAATCATGTTAAAACACATAAGGAGCAGATACCAGTTGTTCTGGACACTTCCTTTATCACAGCTGGAAACTTCACAGAAGGAACTAGACTAAAACCTAAACTGAGCAATAACAAACATTTAGGAAGAAAAATAAATGAACCCAAATCTGATGGTCCTGCAAAATTTGCCCCAGAGAGGGTGAGCTGAGTTATTTAGATTTAGTTCTTTAGATCTTTAAGTAAAATTTCAAGTAACTGTTAATTTTTTGGTTGGGAGGTTCAGAGAGTGATCTGGAGTGAGTAGAAAGGATGTCTTGAATTGCCAAAAGATTGAAGGAAACTAAATATCATGAGCTGCTGGTAGCAGAGTAATCTAGAGATGGTTGGTTTCGTGCGCAAGTAAGAGAAATGTAGTATTTCCTCTAGGGCTTGTGGCTTTCCTCCTAGTTCTTTACCAGGAGGGACGAGCAGGAAGGAAGTTTCCTGCTACAAGCTCTCTAAGCAATGTGGGAGTCCAATATGTTGTAGAGCAGTCTTGACGATATACCAGTAAAACTGACGTAGGTATTATAGTATTGTTAGTAAATGGGTACCAGAGCAGTGTGTCTGCACATGTCTGTGTGTAAGAGTACCTTCTAATGGATCACTTTTTTAGAGTGCACCATTCAGTCACCCTGGAACAAGGGTGTATGTGCAAGTAGCTTGTGCTGATAACTTATTAGCACATAAAAAATAGAACATTATAGGAGAGGGCCCCAAAAATACAAGCATGAGATGTTACAGAGGCCTTGAGAGTGTGGGGCGCAGAATGGTAACTAATTGTAAACACATACCTTGACTGGTCCTTAAACAGTGTAACCATGGACGCTGGATAAAGTTGATTTTAGGTACAACAAAGAGAACAAAGAACAAGTATCCAACATACAGTAACTCTATTATATACAGTAAAACTTGCTATAACATAGAATTTTTGCACCAATGAGGAGAGAGCAAGTAAGCAAACCATTAGGAGAGGCATAAAAATAAGCTGCACAGACTCGAGAGTGAAGAGGAAGAAATCCCATTATCAGCATTATAATCTTCCTGGTGAGGAGTGAGGGATGCTGATGACGTTGTAACAACATTCAGTGAAGAGTGGGCATGACACCAAAAAAAGAGGTAGCTGTGAGCAAGTTTTGCGTGTATGGATTTTAATTATATCATCATTGCAAAAGAGCTGTTATAATTGGATGCTTTGGACTATAAATGTCTGTATCATTGTAATTAGACTAATAATAATTCTTGGATTAGACTGTCAAGACTTTAATTAGACTATCAGTAAATTCTTGGCCCTGCATATCAAGTGTGTTCCTTTGGCTCACATAGGTTGGTTAGGGTGTTGGTAAGGTCGTCTGCCCTTCAAGGCTGTTGTAAAATCTGGATGCAACAATATGTATGATGGATAAAGGGCATTTTTGTGATCTTCTGGAACAAACATAAAAAGTGCTACAAGTGGTTTGTTAAAACTAGATATTTCACTACTAATGGAATAGTTAAAAAGCAGTTATTCTTGAAAACATTAATATTTGTGACCCATTCCTCCAAAATAGGGCAATTATAAGGCTAGCCAGGATGGAACACCGAAAAGAACCTAGTAAAGACTGTCATCCAGGCCAGCTAACAGGGAGCTACTGTAAAGAGACTGTAAAGAGAAAAATTGGAAAATAAAAGGAAAAAACAACAAGCTTTATGTAAGTTTGGGTAGTCAGACAGCTGTAATAGGTAGTTGTCTCTTGAGTATGTACTAAGAGTGCTGAAAGGCTTAGAAGGAACAGATCCCAATGCCTTCACATCTTGATTGATCCTATCTGCTAAAGCAATTTGATAGTAGGGGCTTTAAAATTGAACTACAAATGGATATTCATGATAAAGTTGAGGACTACATACCTTTCAGCAACTGAGGAAAAATGGAGTATGGATAGTGGAAAATCTTTTAGCTGGACTGGATGAAATTCTTTTACGTGGACTGAATTTCATTCCAGCTGATTGCTATTGCACCACCTTCAGCAAAGAAACTGCAAGTCCATTTGTAGAAATTTCCTTTAAAAATGTAGTCAAGGTGAAGCAAAAGGGCTGGAGACAGCTGGCTTTCAGTGAACATGTGGCCCTCTCTGGGCAGAACTCATGATAACAGCTGCATGTTTAGGTAGGCTTTCAGTAAAGGAAGAGATAAGGATTGGTTGAAATCTGCCTGATAAGGGTCCTGGGAGGATTTTTTGCCGCTGAAGCCCTTATGAATGTGAAACATCTGGATGCTGCTTCTCAAAAGGAAGCCATGGGGCAAAAAGCGAAATCCTAGTTTTAGTAAATGCGTAAGAAAATAAGAAAGGAGGAGAAGGTGACCTCCTAAAGCTTGTATTGGATGTCTTCTAGCACAGTGACGTTCAAACAAGGTTGCAGATCCAGCCAAACCTGTTTGTTTTCAGGCAATAGGAAATTGTTCTTCCTATTCAGAAAGACACAGATTGTATTGTATGGACAAACTCATTGTTGAGTTTTAGTGAAAACTGACTCTGATATAGAAGCTACTTCCGAAGTAAAAAAACCAAGCATCTTTTCAAAAAAAGAAAGAACTTTCAGATAATTTTAAAATAATGATTAATGAAAATATCCAAACTGAAGGGTTTCACATTTGGCTTTCTAAAATATTGAAAATTTCCCAGTATCCATTTCTTAATTGAGTTTCCTTTTTCAAATTACAATTTTCAGATATTTTGTTACAAGAATTAATGTTTTTCCATCTCTTCTCGTCAGAGGTGAGACTTCAACAGGTAGCTGAGACAGGTGAACAGTGCCTCTCCCATTGCTAACTGTTGACTCCAACAGATGGAGAAACAAAATTCACCTTGCTTCCCTTCCCTGAGTTTCCAAGGTTTCAGCCTATGCTATAAGACAGCAATTAATAAAGTTGGCTTCCTCCTAGGAAGGCGGCGAGTTTGCAGTTCAGTTGCTGCTCCCTTGGGGAAAGCGTCTTACCAAAGGTTTGCTGACTGCCGCGCTTGATGGAGCTTCTCGTGCTGCACCGCACTCTTTTCCTAACAGGGACGTAGCCTTTTGCACCCAAACTGCCTGATGCTCTACCAAGCTGCGTTCAGTGTTAGATTAAGGCAGGAGTTGGCATTTCTACTTTCAGACCTTTTATGAAGTCCTGTGTGATTTGCAGGAAGTCCCCCCCTCTCCAGTCTCTATGCTTATTGCCTTTTCCTGTGGATTTTGAGAAGGGAGATCTTTGTCTAGCACCATACAGCCAGAGCAGCTCAGCAAAATGCTTGGTTATTCTGCTTGCATAGCTGTGCATCATGTCAGTTATAATAATCTTGTTTTGTAACAAATAATACAGCAGTAAATCATGTAAAAGTATAGTGCTCACCTTAGAGAAGTGCTAAGATACAAATGTTGCATTGAGCTTCCTGTACATATTTGCAGGACAGGCAATAACATACTGGGACTCCATAAATTCAGGGAGCCACTTATTTTAGTACTTTGGTGCAGGAGCTGGGTGTGTGCAGATTGATTTTAGCATCTTCTCCAAGCTCTCCCTTCCTACAGCCCGTCATCCTCTCCCCACCCGCTGTGGAATTTGTGGGTTTTTTTGGCGTGTGGGTAGTTAATTTACCTCTTGTGCCAGCATAAATGGCAAAGTATCCCGTTTAAATTTGGCAAAGTGTCAGTGAGATTTGACTAGGGCTGTTTAAGTAGGTATATTCATAGATTTTTTAAAAAAAGGGGAGGGGGATAAGGGCATACCCTTATTTTCTCCTTAAATGTGTTTCCATTCCTAATGGTGAATGCAGAGCCACAAGGTCCTGCTGTGAAAGATTCCCCCACATCCACTAGATGTTACTATTGCTCTGTAGAAGTGCATTATAGCAGCTATACTAAATTCCTGACCAAACTTCTTGTAACTGAGTTTGTGGAGCTCTTTCTGTGTCAAACCCTTCCCCATCACCAACAACACCCCCCCCCCCCCCAATTTACTTTTTCAATTGTTACTGTCACATCTAGAATTTACAAAATTGTCACTTAAGAGTAGAAAGTGACAATTTCCTTCTAAATCTCCTGGTTGCAAAGACCTCTCTTGCCCTTTTTCTAAGCACATTAAATGCATTCAGTACATGGCAACACTTTAAAGAGCAAAACAGCAAAAAGTAAGGCTATCCTTTTTAACTCTTCTGTGAGTTTATTACTTCAATCCTGCAAAGAATTTCTAATGAGTTTACATTCTCTATTATTAGTACAGGGATTAAAGGAATATATTGTGAAGTTTGTAATTAATTTTAATTTTGGGTTCTCATGTTTTCATCTTTTTTTTTTGTTGTTGTTTTGTTACATTAGCACTTAGAAAAATGTATTTTTAAGGAGAATTATGTCTTTGCATCTCTTCTGTTGTGTTTGTCCTCCCTCTTTCCCTTCATTTAAAGATACAGCCAAAGGAGGAGGGCTAGCACAAGCCTATCTGCTTACTTCAGTCCTGTCACACATGGTCATGGCTTCCACTGTACCAGCTTCACTCATGCCATCATTAATCCAACAGAAAACCAATCCAGAAAAAACCCTGCAAATCTAAAAAAAAAGCTGCAAATCTTCCTTGCTGAAGAAGTGAGCTTTGTGGTAGACAAACACTAGAAGGTGCCGGACAGGATCCCATCCTCCATCTCCTTGGGGGTTTTGTTCTCCACTGCCATTTAAAATGTTGGCTGGGGACAGCAGGAAGCAGCTCCAGGAGCGAGATGGCAAGGAGTGAGCCTATCGCTTTTGGCACTGTTGATCTGCTAGATAAGCTTAGTCCTAACTCATTGTAAAGCTCCTGAGTTTTATCTCACAAGCTGGGCTTCTACCCTGTTTCCTTCCATCTGATTAGGAGACCTTCAGTAAAACATGCTAGTGCAGAAAGTAATGAGTAGGCTTTCAATCCACTATCACAGTGGGGAGTTTAGGGAGGGTAAACCATCCACATATCCTGCTAAATGGCCCAAAAACTGGCTGTCTGCAGGTTCAGGAAGGTGGTGTTGCATTGGTTACCCTTAAATCACAAACCAATGGCTATTTCTGCAACCAAAGCATTAGGGAACAGCAGCAGCTTCTCAGGTGTTCAGGGACTCAATGTGCAGGGAGATACTGGACTTAGCAGGGTTAAGCTAAAACCCAGATTGCATTCCTGTATCAGGAACTTGCTGGGTGGCCTCAGCCTTGCCTTGCCTCTCCAGTCTTACTTTTTAATCACAGCACCAGTCTTTCCTTCGTTATCAGTATGTGCAGTGACCAGGGAAAAAAGCTTGTGGGCTCAGCTGAGCACGGCACAAGTGCTAATTAGTGATAGTCAACTTGTGCTGTGGAAGAGCTGGTTGTGTGCAATTTTGAATGTTCTTTCCAAAGGCCCTAAAAGGCATGTACACCAAACCCTTCATCCAGCTCCTCAGAGGATGGTGGTTGTTTCCAAGCTGTTAAGCTACTTTGGACAAAAGCTACAAAAAGTCGTCTCCCTCAGTAGCCGTGACTACATATGTGTGGTGTAAAGCCTGTGGTCACACATATATGCTTTCACAGGAATAATGCAAATTTCTTAAAGCAAATCCTGGTGACTTTAGTTCCTAGTTATTCTAGTTATTTTTGTATGCACTATTTTAAAATATTTATATACAACCTAATTAACATGAAGTTGTTCATAAATTTTAACTGTCTGTAGTAATGGCTCAATAAATTGGCTTGACCAAGCCAACCGTATCTCTTGAAGAAACTATCTAATGTCTGGTAGCATTAGGAGAGAAGTCACGGGCAGGTGTGATTTGGCCAATTGATTCTTGGCCGCAGAGGCTGCGACAGAGGTGGACAAGCAAAGGAGCCTGGGAGCACTTGTCCGGCCCCAGCCCAGGCTGTGCTGGCTCTGCCTGAGACTTTCTGTGGCTGGCAGAGAAGGGTCACAGCAGGATCATGACATTAAATTGTCTTTTGAAATTAGATGCCTGCAGGACTTCTGTCCCATAAAAGCCATTTGGGGAAAAGAGGTAGGGCTCATAGTCATCCATGGTACAGGAGACCTTGGCACAGCTTTCTCTTCTATCTGAATGGTTTTCAACTCATGCCTGAAGAAGAGTGCTTTCAGCAGTAGGTTGTGTCTCTCTTCTGCTGCCTGGAAGCTTAACTTCCCTTGCAGGTAACCTTAATATGAATAGTAGTTCATGGTCACTACCACAGTGGCATCAAAGGCATTTAATTTCTCAAATTATTTTCAAAAGGACAGAAAAAAATGCACATGCCAAACAGTTCTTCTGGGTTACCAGCTCAAAACAATTTTTACTGAGGTGAGAGAAATGCTGAGCATGACCCTACTGGTTAGAGCTCTTCCTGCTTCTACCCTGTGGTAACGAGTTGCTCTGGCATGAGCTCAGGAGCGCGTTACAACACCTTCCCTTCCTCTGCATCACAACTCAGCAACTGTGAACCAAGAATGTGGACAAGTTTCTCTGCTTACATGTTGTGTTCAGGCAAAATGTTGTGGTGTGCTTTGTCCCAGCTTAAAATATGAAAAGTGTTGGAAACCCTATAGTTTCTTCCCTTGTAAGATATTCATTCCTATTTTTGTTACCTGGCTGAGAACCCAATTCTCTTCTGAATGCTCCTGGGAAAAACCTATGCAAAACTGCTGGATCTCTTCCCATCACCAGCCATTTACTTCAGAAGATCACTAAACAAAAGAAAGAAAATAAAATAGAGCAATTCAGAGATGCTCTTTCATATCAGAAACAATTCCCTTTTCTCCTCCTAACTGCTTGTCTCACCTGTGTCTGACTGCACAGTGCACGTGGTCATCTGTGCACACTGAAACCAGCACACCTGCGGTTGCTGAACTGACCCATAGAGTCGCAATTGCCCCCAAAAGAATATATTGAGATTTTGGAGACAGTGCCTTGGGGATGCAGATCCGTGAGCCTTTTTCAGATTGCTGTTCTTTCGCTTTTACTGAGGCTTTTACTGGATGTGGCTGGCCCAAATCATCCCAGAGGGCATTATATACAGGGTGTAAATATGAGATAATAAGTAAGGACTTTGACATTTTGAAGTTACGTACTTTCCTATAGCTGTTTTGTGAGTGTAATTTTCATTTGTTTTGTTTTGGTTTGTGCTAGGAATTGGAATTGGATGGGAATTTCATTGCTACAGATGGTGCCCTGACAGAAAACTTTGGTCTAGTACAAATGGAACAGAAATTTCAAATTATGCCCACAGGCTTAAAAAAAGAGAATCTAAATCAGTAATGCAGCAGGTGTTGGCCATTTGTAATTCCTGTTCCCTCATTTGGGTGATATCAAATATCCTATCAGTTCTGGGACTTGTGCAGCTTTGGCTCTAGTGTATCAATGTCAGCAATACCTTTTATTTTCTCTAAAAGGTAATATTGCTGCATATAATTTAACTAGGGTTCAATATGAATGTCAGTCAAGGCTTTATTAACATTTTTTTGTCCGTCCTTTTGTAATAGCTCACTTTCCACCTGAAGTGAACAAATTGGCCTTTACTGCTGCCTCCACTTAGGATTCTACTTTAAAAGCCTTGACTGCAAATTTCAGCAACTTTTGGCACTGATATTTAGAAGCTATGAAGTATCTTGATGGTCTTGGCTAGCTAGCTTTGCCCTCCTCATGAATTAAAGGGAAAGTCTGAGAATAATTAAATTCCCTTGAATTTGCACAGGAAGCATATCTGCATATTGTCAGGGTAAGGGAGAGCAACCCGAAGCTTCCAGGAAATCATCACGTTATTGACTTATGACTAAACTGGTTCAAGGAATTATGTAACCCTTTTTAAAATTTTCTAGTTAAAGGAGCTGTGATTGGTCTTACGTTTTTCTAGCATTGTACCATGGTAAAATGTTTAGTGCTGTCCAAAGCAAGGGCAATATTAGTCTTGGTGCCTCAGCAGAGTTTATTTTAGATGGTGATGGTAGTAGATTTGCATGTTAGCTATGCCACATTTTTGGTATGGAAGAACAGGATTTCTTACAACAAGATTCACCCCATGGCAAATAATATTTGCTCCAGTTGATCTCAGTGATAATAATGGAAAGTTTCTGAACCCTGTGTTTTGTTTAGAAGGCCCCCTATGCCAACCATTATTCCTAACTCTGGTGTAAAATAACATGTTTCATTTCATAAATGAAGAGACAAGTCTATGAGGAAATATTCTGACCATTTATTTTAGCCTTTAATAAAAAGAGGGGATAGAACATAACTGTTTAAAAAAAAACAAATGCTTTTTTTGAACATATTTAGCTGTAAAAATTTCTGGGATCATTTGAAAGTGCCACCACCAGAACTGTTAAAATACATGAATCTAATTTTCTCCCTTCATTTGTCTGATGGCTGTTCTTGTATCTTTGAGCCTTCTCATAGATTTATTGGCTAAAATTGAAGAGTCCGATGCCACAGATAAATTACTTATATTGGTGTTTATAGATTACAATTAAATCTTCTTTTGACTTCTCTTTTGGTTAAACTAAGAAGACTGAAGTCTTGGACTCTTTCCATGTCAAGTAAACTTCCAAAATCTCTGATTTATCAATAGGCTTTTTGAACCACATGCATCAAGACAAGATGGGTTTTGCTGTTTGTTAGCTCTGCCATATACTTACAGAAGTACAATTTTCTGTTTCTCTGTGTTTAGAGGAGTGCTGCTTGCTTTACCTGGTCTCCTAAAGTTTAATGTAAATCTTTATCAGTAACCGCTACTCTTTCATGTTTTCCCCTGCCCCATTCTTTGTTTCCCCTGCAAGTTTTTGTGAGGGTATGATGGGAAGTTTTCCTTCCTCATATCACTAATAAAAACATGAAAACCATCAATTAATCCTTGTGGGATCCTGCTGAAAACATTCCTGTTCAATTCTGTGTCCTTTCTGCTTTACAGCGGTATTTCAAGAGCTGCCAGGTAGCTATGTAGCAGCTGCCATGATGATTTTTTTGTAGTACCAGTTACTTTACCAAACCACCCAAAATACTTAATCAAAACTTTCTGATAAGGCAAACGCATGGATACTTCAGTTACAGATACTTGCGTTTTCCAGCACTCCTATGGAGTGCATGGATATTGCTAGGTCAGCCCCAGAGCAGAGGAAGTTGGAGTTAAGCTGCCTGAAGAGCAGGGGAAGTCTGTGCCTGGGAGAGAACAGATACTCCCTCCTCTTGTGCTCAGTTTCATTTCCCAGTCAAAACCAAGATCCTCCTGCTTAATAGCTGAACCTGTGTCCAGTACAAAAGAGGCATGGACATACTGCAGAGAGTCCAGACAAGGGATACGAAGGTGATGAAGGGACTGGAGCACCCCTCCTGTGAGGAAAGGCGGAGAGAGCTGGGGCTGTTCCTCTAGAGGAGAGAAGGCGCAGAGGCGAACTCATCAGTGTATATAAATACCTGAAGGGAGGGTGTGAAGAAGATGGATCCAGGCTCTTTTTGGTGGCAAAGGGCACAAGCTGAAACACAGGAGGTTCCCTCCAAACATCAGGAAACACTTGTTTACTGTGAGGTTGACCGAGTACTTGGCACAGGTTGCCCAGAGAGGCTGTGGAGTCTCCTTTCTCGGAGGTATTCAAAAGCCATCTGGACTGGGAAACCAGCTCTAGGTGTCCCTGCTTGAGGGGGGGGGGTTAGACCAGATGACCTCCAGAGGTGCCTGCCAACCTCAAACACACTGTGATTCTGTGAATACCCCTGAAGTTTAGTGTATGCATTGTTTAACACTGTACTTTTTCTGTTCAAGTATGTTCAGCTCTTATTTGTGCTTTTTCATGGTCTCTGATAAATAATTAGATGAATGAAAGCTGATGACCCTGGGTTAGAGGCCACTTATTCCTTTGACCTGGCTGACATACACATGAGCTGTCTTTAGAAAACAACCAGCCCTCCACCCCACAAAACCTACAGAGCAGCAACACTTCCTACAGTATTGAGGCACAACACAGATTTTAGCTTGAGATTATTTTTTTGATGTGAAGACTCAAAGATTCAGGACAACATCCTGGCTTGCTCACAGCTATGAAATGTGTGCTGTTGATTTTATGACCAGGTTTCAGCCTTTTCACAAAGATTTACTGGAGGGGGTGTGTGTATGTGTAACAGTTGTCAAAGAGGTTTTCATCTGCACTGCCTCATTAGCTGACATTAGTACAATTAAATTGGTTTCGGGTTATGCTCTGTGGTTGCAGCTGCGAGGTCCTTCCTGTTCAGGCCCAAATCTGCATCTTGTCGAGTTATAATACTCTAACACTTACCTGAAATATGTCCATGAAATCTGGTTCTCCACAACAGAAGCTCTGTCTTGCAAAACAGTGTGTCCTCCAGCCGTGTCCTACCAGGCACCACCTCCACCATTCCCACGCAGTAGCCAGGCTACTCATGCCTGCAAGGCTAAATACATGTATCTAGTGCAGGTCTGGAGTCAGGCTCCTGGCAGAAACTTCAGGTAAAATCACATGCTTTGCAAAGTCTTTGCTTGTGTGCTTGTTTTGTATTGCCTCATATGCAGTTAATCTGAAAGAGATGGAGAACTACAGCTTTTTAGTCATCCTAGAGATGATTCTTTTACCATCACCCTCCCCCCCCAAATGAAGCTAGGTTTACTGTCTCCACCAAGGCCTCATACTGCATTTTCAGCTTAGAAAAATCTCTGATATCAAAATTAGAGCCAGAAGGAAACTTAGTTTTCTGTGTAGATTTGTTTTTGCATAATTGTAATGAAGAATTTAATACATTACTTGCATGATAGAGTAGCCATCCTTAGACAAAAGGCCCTAAAAGCCAGCTGACAAAGGTGAGGGTTGGTTAAATTGCTATTGTGTCCAAATAATGGTTGGTTTGCCAACATGCTCCCATTTGTCACCTACGCACGGATACAGTCCTGTAAGATAGAAGGCATTTCTTCCCAGTGCCTTGCAGTAATCACTTGCTACTACAGACAGAATTTCTTCTTTGGACAGTTATTGCTACTTGGAATCTGGGATTTTATTGCAGATATGGGAAAGAACTGTCAAAACCAATGTGAAAACCAAATCATGGAGGGTGGAGAGATGTTTTCCAAGGAGTGGTGAAACACACGCAGTGGGCATCAGTGCAACAAAGGATAATTCATAGTGAATATAAACATTAAAATAAAAGCCAAATATCGCTTAAGGTTTCCCAAGATAGTGAAACAAGAAAATGTCCTGAAACCAGTAAAGGAGACTGTAAGGTCAGTGATGTGTCTGTGTAGACATGGAATTCACTCTGTGATTCTTATTCAGTGAGTCTCTGCTATTTATTATTCAGAGGAGACTATGCAAATGGTTGGCATTAGCATTTTAACACATAGGCAAGTTGAGCTACTTGAAAAGAATACACTGAAGCCTATGAATGCAAAAAAAAATTTTTCTCATCATTCACTCCTATACAATTGTATCTAGTATTTGCAAATTATTTTGCACAAACATGGACAGGAGAGAATGTCTAATATTGGAAATTGTCACGATGGAGCTATTTTTCCCAAGCTGTGCTACCAAAGGTTTTTGTTTACCAGGAGAATGTTTGTCCTTAAATGCTTGATAGGCAGCTGAAAGATTAATCAAAAAGTCTCAGTGGATTTCCTAGTGGACAGATCCTTACCTCACAGACATGAAAAAATTCCTACAAGGGATGAGATGAAATGGCCATCTTGCCAACAGTCTTGTCTGAGAAAATCAACGGTGCGGACAAAAATATCTTTCTAGCACTATAAATTATTTCTATAAATTTTGGTAGTCCATACAAATTCCAATCCTATAAAGAAATGGAGAATAATGGTCTAGTACAACCAGTTCGGAATAATTCCTCACCTCTTACATCAGTTTAATGGAAAGCCTGCCTTGGGTACAGAAGCTGCACTTGGTTTGAGAAAACACAGAAATACCAGCCTTGGCAAAACTGGCAGCCTAGATACTGCAGTGTGCGTGTATTGGTGTTGGTTTAAAAAAAATTTCACAATCTATTCCAGTTTTTGGGAAGAGAATAAGTAATATATCAGCAGGTATACAGCATAGGTACATGTATGTAGTTTTAACACATGTATAATTGGAATTTAACTACTGCATATGTCTTATATCATGCCTTTAAACAGATGCAGGAATTGTGCAGAGAGTGGACCACTAAAGGAATGGAGCTACATAGCTCCTAGCCATGGTCTTGCAAATGCGGATGAAATTGCTTTCTAAAGTCTCAAAAAATCATTTGTATAAATCCATTGCTCTGTGTTGATTAACTCAAAACATTAATTGTTGAACTGGACTTTATTTGCATAAGCAGTAAGCATTTTTCTTGAAAGACAAAGACTTTAGAAATCCTACCTGGTACTTGACATATTGCTGTTACAAGAAAAAAATGCACTTTTAAAACACAAAGCAGGCCCCTCCTGAAAAATCCCTAAATGCCTCAGATGATGAAAGTTATAATTTCTGAGACGAGAGGTGGGATTGGCAAGCAGACACTGTCATGGTTTCAGATATGACTCAAGAAAGAACAGAACAGCTGACCTACATCTCTTTGAGTTTGAGTACGTTGACGAGTAGTTTAGATAAACGAGGATAAAACTCCTTTAATCTGCCAGAATGTTATTTGATTTCTTGATGTTTTAAGAAGAATTTCTTCTCTTTCTCTCCCACTGTTAAAACTAAGTTGCCTAGGTAACACAGAAAAGGAAAACTGTTACCATGCATCCGTGGTGCTCAGTGTGACTTGGTGATCTGACAAACAAATGTGGTCCAAGGAAAAGCAGCTTTCCATTGAGTGGTTAGATTTATTTTGGTGGGTGCTAAAGTCTGCAGAGCTGCAAGATAAAAAAACGAGGGAGAACTCAACCTTCTTCACTCCAGCGTGGCTTTTATCTCACACAAAGTATGAGGGTCATAACAGTCCCATTTTCCTTTGTATTACAAGTTCTTTTCTATGGTTAATCTCCTTGCAATTTCTTAGCAGTTGATTAACCTTCTTTTTTTCACGACACAGAGGAAAATCAATATAAAAACTTGATAGCTCAAACTCAGTTTTATTTTTTAAAAAGCCTTAAAAAACCCCAATAAATGAGGCTATATGTTGAGGCTGAACACCACCCTGTCCTTGCCATGCTTTATTTTTAGAAACTCCTGTTCTGGGCTTTGCCATTCATACCTCAGATCTGATCTAATTGTTGAAGACAAAGAACTGCTCTGGCTGTCTCTCAGAGGGATAATCTCTTATGCTGAGAAAATCTTTAGACTTAATTAAGACAGTTTTATCATTCCTGTGGACTTCCAGAGTGGCACAAAAAGGCCCTATTAATGCTCAGAAACTCTCACTATTCTAATCCAGTGATATTAAACAGATGTTTATTTCAGTGAAGGTAACAACCCTCTCCAAGTGGGACTTGTTTTGCACAGAGCTGTGGATTATTCCTTTATCTCCTCTAGAGATATAACTTGAAAACTTACTGTACAAATAATTATTCTTACACCTCGAAAGTGGTACTAAATTCAAGACCCCAATTGAGCTGTCACTTGGAAAGTATAAATATCCTCTGAGTTTACCTCTTATAAGTCTCTTTTATTTTTATAACTGTTTAACAAGAAATGTAAAGATATGCATCTGATCAAAGAAAGCCCCCTGATGTTTTATGCAATGTGTCTGCCTTTGACTAGAACAAAAAATAGATCTGAGAGTACTTTAATCTGTTGAAAGCAGAACTGTACTTACAGTATGCATCAGATCTCAATTGTTTGAAGTGACTTAGATTTTTCTTATCTGACTTGACATTGGTTTACTTCACCATTCGTGTATTTAAGATAAAAGAAAATCATTACTATTTTAAAGTTAACACAAAGAAAGTAGTCATGATCAACACCAAAGGTTTCCAATTCCTTGTCTGTAGGTTTTCTGGATGCTTTTTTTGAGTGTCTCTGTGTATACTTTTTATGTACAGTTATATATTTATGTTAAATTACTAGTATACTACATTATGGTACTAAAGAGCTGGAGGACAATCCTGTATAAACATCCAAAACTCTTTCAGGTCTTCACTTTGGTTTGCAAATTTGGGCTTGGATTCTTGCAGAAAGATGATCTGTGAAGACTGCTAGTGTTTTCTGCTTTTGACTGGAGTTTACACACCAAATGGGCAAGAAGATTTCAGTAAAAGGGAAAAACGTATGGACTTTAGAAGCTTACTTTTGGCTTGAGATTGCTCAGCAATTCTCGTCCAGTCATCAGTGTCTATTTTGCTGCTTCTCAGGAAGAGGTATTTGGAGGCCTTTGCCTTCCGGCTTACCATATGGAGCATCCAACCACTGATGCACAGTTGTGAGATTTTTCTTTGTGTTTTGAATGTTTTTACAAATTCCCAGTAGTCCTACTTTCTGAAAGATGGATTTAACATGTGGGCAGCTTATTTCCAGTCATTGGTCTAATACCTGTCCTATCTCTATTGCTCCTACCTCTCCCAGGGATCTAAAGCCAAACCCGCCATTTCTGTTTCTGTTCAATCTCTTCTGACTAGTTTTCCTGGCGTAACATGCCACACAAGCAGAAGCTCCTGTGCAGGTTCCCTGGTGGCCCAAGGTGTTTCACTCCATGCTACAGTCTGAGTGAAGCATTAGCTTCCACCTTGATACCCAGCAGCTCAAGTGCAACTCCCATCCTGGACTGTGCCAGACAACTAGCAGGGGGGTTTGCTGGGAGGAGAGCAATGGAAATGGCATGGAGGTTGCACTACTGAGGGCTGCAAGAGATGTGAGGGGAGGCGGAGGCCAGTCTGGCTAAGTTTGCCTGGGACTTGGCTATATCCCCATTAACGTCATCCTGCTGTGGACCCTAGAGGAGTTGTCGTTTGTTGCCTGTAAGACAGAGCTGCTGTATCTCCTGCTTTTCATGTTACATATTTCTTATGGTTTTGGGTCATGATAAGAACTAGATACACTGCTTATAATGTTGGAAAGGTCAGCTACTGCATCTTGAGGCTCTCTCCTTCCTCCTCCCTCATTTTCTCCATCAGCCCTTCATTTGAACCAGTCATTTCATCCTGAAGAAATATTTCTTGACAAATCCTTCCTTGAAACTTGTACCCTCCAGTGAAAAGTTTTGATCTCAAAAGATCTGCAGTGAAGGAAGACTTTTGCCAAAACGCTCTCAATTTGCTTTGCTTTATATTTGCTCCTTGGTCTATATCTTTGTAGCCTTTAATCACAGGCCATTGCCCTACAAAACAGTCTGCAGGGTCTGTGTCTGCCCAACACAGGGACACTGCCTCCTGTTTCGTGACAGTGGTTTCCTTTGTAGACAATGACTCGTTCATATCTAGTCTTTGAGCCATCCCGATCTGGTTGTTGCTGACAACAAAGGGAAAGACCTATTTTTGGTGTCATTGTGCCAGGTGGAGTCCACTGTCTCGGTCAGTCCTAGTTGTTAAATATTATTCCTCCTCTACAACTGCCTGTGTAAGGACTTTCTGACCTGCCTCAATCAAAATCTGCTGTAACTTAAGCTATTTAAGTAGTTTTATTCCAGGTCTTTGCTAAATTATAAGGGTTGGAGAGAGAGAGAACAGAGAAGTATTAGGGGATGAAAGTTTCTTCAGCTGCACAATTATAATAAAAAAAAGAGAACATACGGCTAGCAGTTAAGTTTCCTTCCCTGCACCTTGTCTAGGGAAGCAAGCCCTGGCTGATCCAGTGAGCTTTACCATTTCTGTTTTGATCTACTTCAGCTATTATTACACAGGGTTTTTAACATGGGAATTCTTCCCAATCAGGAAGTAATTATAATCACAGACTGAAACATTTAATGGAGCAACAATCAGATTTTTATTTATTTTTTATTGCAAGCATATGTTTCTCTTCTGAGTTTTGAAAGATGTTGCTACTTCCTCTTCAATCACAGAAAGGAATGAGCCATGACATTTCTTTTTAATGAAAATGCTGATCTACTGTTTATCTTCAGAGAGCTAAATGAAAAGTTTCAAAGGCTGACATGGCTGAATACATTTATGGTTTAGCCTGTGAAATGTAGTGCTTGTGAGAAATTTGATATCTTTTTTCATGTTCAGGTTGATTTTGAAAAGCAGGGGAGAGCTCAGCCTGCTTAGTATTTCATCTTTTCCTGGGTCTTCACTGAGTTGTGATAGTTGGTTTTATATGGTAAGAAAACTTGGATGTTGAGCAGTGAAGCATGTCTGTTAGGGATGTTTAAAGTGATCCTTTCCTGCCAAAAGGGAAACAGCATTCAGGTTTATAGAAGGGGATGGTTCATCTAATATGACAGCTCCTGTGTTGCTTGTTGTTTGTTGTTGGGGTTTTTTTCCTTTTTTTTAAGGTCTTCCAGTACAGTTCCTGGTTTTGGTTGTGGGTGTTTTTTTGTTTGTTTGTTTGGTTTTTTTTGTGGAGGACAATATAGTAAAGAGACAAAACCCGTTTTTTCCCAGCTCTCCCTCAATGCACAACAAAAAATTTGGTTATTCTCTCCCTCTTCTTCAGGAAGATCATGTCCCTGACAGCTCCCTTGCCCATCCTTCTCCCCTGCCAATGCTTCTTGGAAGGACGGTGGGGATCAGAAGGATGGCAAAGTCCATCCTCTGTCCACATGCCCCTCAGCTGAACCAGCTCTGGACCCCAAGACACGCTCTTTCCTTGTGTCTCCCTATGCTGTACCTCACTGTCCACAAGGAGGCAATGGCAATGCTGTAATCTCCGCTCCTCTAACAGTGACATCGAATCTGTCAAATGAGGCAGTTTCCTTAAGATGTTCATAGTTGGTTTAAAAAAGAATATTTAAGTGTTTGGCAGTAGCTAATATTCTGCTGCTTGCAATAATGTAGTTAAATACATTAGTGCAACAGCATTTGCTCAGGGGCGAACGTGAAGACTGCTATTTAATACCTAAGGTTAGTTGGCTTAGCTGTTCACAGAGAGTGGGTTTTCAATAAACAAAACATTTACCATGATAATGATACAGCAGACACACACTGTGCCAAATGACTGTTAAAAATAATTTGTGGTTGGCATGGGAAAATTGCCATTTGTAAGTTGCATAACAATACTGCTTTTAACAGTAGGTACCCAAAGTACTTGAGATTGTCTGGATATTGTTCAAATAAGTGCTTTCATAGCCAATTAGCTGTGAAGGTGAAAAAAACCTGTGTGTTTTGTACCCTTCTCGCTTAAATTTCAAAGCTTCCACACTTAAAAAATTTAACAAGGATGAAACATATATTTAGAAGCCTTACAGAAGTTTTAAAAAATAACCAGTAAAGTCAGTGCATCAGGAAGAAAAATCCCTCCTGCAAGTTCGCAATTCCTCCCTCCCCCTTATTTCAGCATATTTCCATTTAGAAACTTTTTTTTGGTGTAGTTTAAATTATTTCTGAATGAACTTAAACTAATTGCAACAACTTGGGGTACTACCTTTAAAGGAACATGCAGGTTTTAGTATCTCTTTTTATTTGTCCAAAATATCTCCTCGAACTTAAACTTTCTCATGCAAATAGGTATGTCATGAGACTTTTTAGACTTTCAAAATGCAAGGAAAAACTTATTTTTCTAATTTTTCAGTTCTAGCAGTTCTAACTTGCTTTAGGTGATTTCAGTTTTTGCCTCTGAGTTGCCCACATAATGATAAATGTTTTTCTTCCTTTTTGTTCTTTCCTCTTCTCTTTCCCTATATTAAATTTTGCTGAAGTAGATTTTATTATTTGTGTATGTTGTCAGGGTAGCTTTTCCACTAGATGTGGTTGGAAGCAACTAGAATGAGATTTAGCCGGGCTGGGTCCCTTGACAGCCATTTTATGAACACTGTACTTTCAGTCAATGATGCAATGTTACAATATGCCAGCTCTTTAGATGGCAGGCAGAAACCTACTAGTTCCTTGAAGATTTTCCCTTGCCAGAAAATATGAGCAGTATAAGCAATGTAGCTCTGTAACCACTTTCCCCCCTCATTTACTGAATAGTAGGGACAGAAAGCTCCTCCAACTTTTTGAAATTTCAAGCTATGGGGTTTTCTATCCTATAAATCTCCAGTTATGGTATTGTACAATTCTTGGTTAATGTAATTGTTGCCAGCTAGAATGAGACAAGCTATTGTACTTTCCTGCTTTTTTGTCTACTTTCTGGTCCACTCCTGGTATCACATCCATCAACACAATAATTCACATAGCTTCTTGAATATCAGAAGACCAAAACCAGAGAGAGGCTTGGGAGGACTGGGCATTTCCTAGTTGCATCCAGATTTAATCACCACACCCAGAGGGGGTAGGTGACCAGAACAATCAAACAGTCCAAACATAGGTAGACCAAATACTAAGGTACACTCCCCTTTAATGGTAACAAGACAGTACTTACGTATGTAGTAGTACATATGTGGGATAACAGCGTGACCCGTTCTGCCCCTCCAGTTCTAGGGAAACAACTAAGTGCAGTTTGTTATAGTTTTAAATACCCAATCTAGACATAGTGCCGCCTTTGCGGTTTGTATGGTCAACTTTTATGCATGGATTAATGATGTGATTCCCTACACAAGGTTAATTGGTTTGCAACCGAAGGCTCCTCTTTTCTTTGATAGCATCTCCATTCAAGTTGCTATCTATCATCAGTACCTCTTTTCTTAAATAACCTGCTTCTCTTTTGACTAACCATTTTGGTATAATTTTCTTCAGATATAGGTCAATATTCTTTTAAGACACGACTGCCTTCCTCCTATTTCCAGATGTGGTTCCACATTGCCTTAAAACATTCATGTTCACGCATACATTCTTACTTTGGGATTTCCAGCTCTCTCAACCCTTAAGATTCAGATTACATAAGCAGAGATAAAAGAATATCTGTTGCTATGGGTATATTCTATTATATAGACACAAATTATATAGATAAATGTTATATTACACAAATAATACCTTTCTAAGTACTTGCTATTCACATCTTAACAGGCATCTGGTTATGGCAACGTTAACAGTTCTTATTAGATGTCTTTATTTAAATTTATTTGACTTTCTTTGGACTACAAAACCCTTTCATAGGCTTCCTGCCTATCCTGTTGTGCTCAGTTACAGCAGCTGTCTTGCACCTTTGTCTCCAAGAGAATGTATATACCCACCAAACGCGTAAAGGAGATTTTTGAACTGCATGGCTTTACACACAAGACATAATTTAGCTAATTATTACTAGTTTTGCATATTGTTTCTAAATAACTCCAAAGGACAAACTTAAAGAAAATAAAAGTGCTTTTAGATTGGACAGGTTCAGCCCATTTTATGCAAGATGGCACGTCACTGTAAATATAGTCCTGCTACAAACCATGGCAAAACTGCCAGACCACCAGATGACAGTCTAGCTTGCAATTAGTAATATGCAAAGAACAGTTTCATCACAATAATTTGGCATACGAAGTCCAGTTTAACAAGTCTAGTTTTGTGGGCTAAGTTAATAATCCAAAGCAGTACTGCTGCTAGAATCTGACCCTACTCCAGTAATTGTTATTAGCAAATATGTATTTCTAATATGTCCATATTAAATATACACATAGCATGTATTTCTCTCTAAGTGTTATTACTTCTCTTTTACGTTAAGTTTTGCACTGGTATTTGCTGCTGTCATGCAGTAAATTATCTTTCTGCTATAGATTAACAAAGCTGCAATACTTGATGCCGTGGGCAAATCATGATGTATCTACACTCATAGATCAGGGTGGCAATGAATGATGACTGTTTTGCAAAGCAGAATGTCAAATTGATTACATATCGTGGTAGTTGGAATATAAAGCATCTTACTAAAAAGACATAATACTTTATGTTGTTTTGCCCTGGGAGAATATTTTTTTTACGACTGAGGTAGAGGGAATTCTGATGGGATTAATAGCTCTACAGATGACATGATCTCAACAGCAACGTACACCAAATTCTGTCTTTGTCTAATGAGAAATCACCTGTGTTTGCAGTTTAGAGTTTTCATCTTGCTCTAAAATGGTACTTCCTTTCATACAAAGGGTGGTGCACCCCTTTGCATATATGTGGTGATAACACTGAAATGGATATCCTTTGATCTTGGCAGAGAGAACAAACGTAACTCTTAAAGGCAAATTAAGTAGTTAAGGACATTTGTCATCCTAGTGTGCCTTGCAAGTTCAGGTTAGCCTACATGTGTTTTCACTGAGGTCATTGACTAAACTCCAGAGACCTCAGTAGAAGCAGAATGAGACACCTCACTTGGGTGAAACGAAGACTGGACCAAGAGGGCCCTCTGCCTCTGTGACAACAAGACGATTCTACCTTTTCTGGGGTCCTTTGTGCTCCATGAGCCCTAATTTTTGAAGTTAGGAAAATAAATGCTTACCCAGAATCCCTCCAGATCCAGAAAAGCAAAAAAAAAATTGTTTTTTAAGATTTAAGTTTTTTTAAGGACAACAAAGTAATTAGAAAAGTTCATGTTTTAGGGCTACAACAACATAAAGGGACCTCAGTGTAAATATAAATCAGGACCAATTGGGTTATCAGCCAGAGCCTGAGCTTCAATACCTATTTTGGCTCTTCTTCACAGTCAGAAGACATTGCCCAGGGAAATATCAGAGGTCATTTTTGTAGGTATGGTGGATGGCTGTCCCCCATGTCAGTCCCAATTGCATGGTCCAGTTTAAATCTTTCATTCGGAGAAAGAGCAGGTAACGAAACTGCATGACCCTTTGCTTCCAAATCTTTCCACAACTCTCACTGAATGTTTATGGCAGCAATATGAATTTGAATGCATCTTCCACCCTTCCCACTGCACCCTTACAACAACCCTATTTCTAAGAGATTTTGTAAGAAAAAGATATAAATATAGGTCAGGATACAGTTTAGCCAAAAGATGGTGCTAATGTATCTGTGGAGTTGGTTAGCCAAAACTGAGCAGGGAAAACATAAAATTTGCAATGATGTAAATGTTCTGTGAAGATACATACATTTTAAATAATGAATGAGCATTTTTATTTACTGTATAACATTGTGAATGTAAACAATTAATTTTTACAGATAACATTCAGCTTCTATAAATGGTTTATTAGATATTAGCAGCTTAGTGGTATATTTCAGAGTTAAAGAGGATAAATGAAAATGTACTTGCATAGTAACATTTAAGTTTTGCAGTTACATTACAATTTCTGTGACTGGCCTCTCTTCCCATTAAAATATAAAAATAATAATTGAAACAGCACAGAAAATACCAGAAACATGTAAGTAGGATAAAGAGATAAATTGTACTTTTTGCCTAGCCGTATTTGCGTGTTAACTTCAACTTATATTCAGATTTAGCCTCTAAAATCTTGACATTTTCTAGAGTCATCACCAAATGACAATGGTTATATGTTGGGAGAAGTATTTTGCTGGTGACAGTGCTGAAAGTGTGGTTGGGCAGAAAACAAGTAATAGAAATCCGAAGATTTCCCAGTTTTATTAATAAAGAAATCCACAAGAATTCTTCAGCCTGCATGTAAGCAAAAATTCACAAGGTAATTCAGGGGTGGAGTTATTTCCCTGTCTCCTTCCCCAGCATATTTATACTATAATCTTTGAATGCGCAAAAATTGTGAGGTGGGTATGCATGTATTGAGTACAGTGCCCAAGAGAAAGGGGGAGGAAGTACTACAAATCATATTATTTTCCAGCAAAGAAGGATTTTCAGTGAGAATGCTATAAGCTATGAGTATCTCACTTCATCCATGAGTTTAGATGATACAGTTTTTGAAATCCTACTAAGGTACAGATTTCCACAAGGCAAAAGTTTCCCCATAATATTAGGGAATATAACTGTCGCTTGTTGGCAGAGACTTGCAGACTCTCAAAATTATTATGGATTTGAGCTTTTCCTATGTCCTCTAAGAATTCTTCTGTCAAAAACTAGAGAAGAAAATGTTGGTATTACTTATTCACTCTGTCACTTCTTCATCTCGCCTCCCTACATTGCTGTTATTCCTGTCAAACAGCAGATCCTTCAAGATCATAAAATGCTCTCCAAGTGTATATTTTACTTTTTAATTTGACCAGAATGCACTAAATTTAAAGTAGTTCAAAGCATAATCTTGGGGAAATACTCCTCCCCTCTCACACACTGCACTGAAGTTCCTTATTTCTCTGCCCAATTCTTATTTATAATGACCAGGAACTGGTGTAGAGTCTCAGTGCTGAGAGAAAACCCAGGGAAATCTTTTATAGAAGAACAATTCTTCCATATTCTTTTGTCCACTTGTATTTTGGGGGCAGTCCTCCTTCCTGACTGCATGGGCAGTACCCTCTGTACCAGTAGACTATTCAGAAATTGTGCCCTGCATCATTTTATTTTCAAGTTAATGGTTTAAACTGTAGGAGGTGGCTTTCCAGTCCTGTTCTCAAGGTGGGATCATGTCCGTTGCAATCCTTTGTAGTGGGAAATCTGTGGGTAAACGGTCTTTGTTCTCCACCTGCAAGGGCCTGAGGGGAGAAGAGCAAAAGATGGTAACCTCACCAGCTAAGCCAGCGCAGCTGGGGCTGGCAGAGGCTGCGTATTTAAGGATGTGCTATTAGGCTCTTGTTATTTTAGTCTTTTTTCTGCAATGTTGAGCTGTGATATGAGAGTGCTCCTTGCAGTTGGGATGGAGTTTTAAGCATCTTTCATTTCTAAGGCTGATCTTTAATTTTGATAGCATGCCTAGTTATTCTGACAGGCAAAAGAAAAAATGCAGCTGGATTTTTCATGCGTGCCAGCAGCTTCTTGGACATGGCTGCTGTATTTCTTTTATTTGAAAAGAGACAAAACATAGTAACAGCTTCAGGATCTTCTGATCCCTTACTGTCAGCAGGTACATAACCCCCAGAGTTGGTCACAAGTTAAATGGAATAAAAATTACAAGCCATTTTTGAAAATATTGGCAGCATGACTCTGGGTTTTGCTTGGTTATTACTTTGACTCAAGATTTTAATTAATTGTTGCGTTTTTAAAATGGAAGATGAAAGGGCAGACAAACAGTCTTGAATTTTCTTAACTTTTATGGATGTGAAGTGGTCAAATAGTATAGGCTGAGCTGTTTTTGGTAATGACTCACCACTTTTCCATATTCCTGGCCTACATTAAAAGCAGAAGTGCTATGTATTTAGCAAACCAACTAATTGCTAAATTTGACCTAAATTCAAACATATGTCATGTGTCTATATTTTCCTGCAAATCTGTGTGTTAAGACAAGATAACAAGGTTCAGGAGGTGATAGTTTTACAACTTGCTTTTTACTTTCTTTCTGCAGGTGTGGCCAGATTGTTATTTCTGTTTTGTTTACTTTGCAAACATGTCAATCTTTAAATGTAACATCTGGTGATAAATATAACTAAAAATGCTTCTACAGTTTTGTATCAGGTTTTTGTCAAATGGATGGAAACTGCCTTTGACATCTATATCCCTGTCAGTATTACCAATGGAAGACAGAAGTTGTGCGGAACAAATGTTTGCTTTTCCTTATTATCCTAGACAGGAATGTTATCACAAATGAGCAACAGAAAAGATATTAAGCATCAGAAAAGAAAATGTGAAGGGATATCTCAGGCTTTAAAAGCTTATATATTGCACAGTCTAAAAATGCTCAAGAGCATATTTTTCCTGATTGTAAAGGGTAGAGACTTTTCCATCTGACTTTTCATAGACCAAGTCAAATGCTTATAATAGAAAATGAACATAAATTCTAAAACAGTTTGGGAATTGAAAAGATTGATTTTCTTGACGTATATGGCAATTTGTTGTGATAAGGAAACCATAAACCATAAACACACGCCACTAGAAATAGCGTGTAGTATTTTCTTATGATGGCATTTCCAGCAACTATAAAATAAAAGCAGAATGATGTATAGCATTTAAATCAAGAGGTGTTACTAGACTTTTTGAATGAAATTATGGCTGAATAATAATACTCCTGTAATTCCACCTTAGGACATTTACCCACTTCATTTAAATATTCTTACTTTTTAAAAAAGTATAATTGTCTGTATAAGTTGATTTTTTTTTTTTATTACTGTGTGTCTCTGGCAAGTTTTTGGTTGATACTCTTAGGTTTCTTTCATCAGAAATTTCAGAATTTGCCTGAGTTTATGTTGCATTACACCTACATAGCTTTATTATGATTTATGAAGGAGGAGTGAATTGCTCTTTTTCCCTATATGCTGAAACTCCCCTCGCTGCATCCTCCTCCTCTGTAGACTGATCTGGAACAGAAACATGTGCTTAGTCTTCTTTACACAAATGAAACAGAGTATGAGAAAATCTATGCAGGAAATAAGCAATGTATATGCACTGAAAGCCATTTGCACAATGCTACAGAAAGCCAATGCTACTTGTAGGTAGCATTGAGTCCTATACGTTAGATTGTATTTAAGCTGATTTGGAAAATAAAAATGGTAACAGTTTGTGTCAAGAGACTTCTGTTGTTGTTGTTCAGAAGTAATTGTAACCATATTGTTGATTTAGACCCATACCTGTGAACACAGAGAAAGCACAGTTTTGTGTCCTTGACATTTTTATGGTCTTTTAAGGTCAGGTGCAGATGTGTGTACTGGGAGAGAGGGAGATGAAACAGTAACCAAAAGCTATTAAAATGACAATCTGACATTTTTGTTAGATCCAAATATGACCATTTCTCCTAAGAATTGGTGCATTATATATAATACCATATTATTCACAGCTCATTGCTGTTCTGCTTTCTGATGTCTTCTAATAGAGAAAATCAGCTGCTATCTGTACCAGGCAACTGCAGACATGTAGTCTTTATGAACAGAATCAACAACTTCCAGCTGGTTGCAGCTGCGAAAGAGCAGCGTCTACATTTCTGATTGTTTTATGTTTTAGTTAATCCTTAAAAGTAAAAGGAGATGCACTTCTCCTGATATAGTACAAGAACTAGAGACTAAGGGAGCAGCAAAGTGTGCAACAGCAGTACAAGTCCCAGAAAAGTGTGGGGAAGAACCATATGTTGGAGCGAGATAACAATTTTGGAGCAGCGGTAGAACAGTGGGATGCATCGCCTGCCGCTGGAGCATAATGCACAAGGCATGCTGAAAAGACCTTGTCTTCTAGGTGCAATCAATTAAGGAATTAAGGAAAATAAAAAGATTTAACTTGCAGTTCCATCACTGAAAGTGGTCCCAATTTAATGGAACTCTAGAGCAGATATGAAAGGGTTGCTTTTATTAGAAATCATTTCAGATTCTGTCTTTTGTGTTAAGTTTAATAGTAGCAACAGCTAAAAAGGAGATGCGAAAATAGTGTTGTCATCCAGATGAATGTTGTGTAGTTTTCAAATTGCTCTTGCTGGTGGTTGTTTGGCTTCTCCTGCTCTTTTCATGTCGTGCATCTCCATATTCTTAAGCGAATTATATGCAGTGTAGAGATTTTAAAGGAATTATTGGAATTCAAGTGTTTGTTCTGCTTAGCAAACTGGATAGGTTTGTCTTCCCCCCCCTACTAGTTAGAGCTCACTGGAAAGAAGATACATGAGGGAAGGTATTCACTGATGATATAATATTTACTTACAAGGCTGAAGAAATATCTTCACTTAAAATTTAAAATTAAACATGTATATCTCAAACCAATGTGCCCTTTTTTGCAGGAGGGGTGATGCAGACTATTGTGACCAACCTTTGAGTGGAGCTACTGAATTCAAAGTGTTGTATCAGACCTGGCATGAGAACACAGAGACAAAGCCCGAAGGTTCATGAAAACAAGTGTACAGCCAAGGCAGGCCAGCAAAGTCGTACGCATGTCATGCCAGGAGATTCAGCAGGTATGTATGCAGGGTGTTATCACAGATCTGGTGGGAAACTTCATATCTGGGAAGATAAGATAGGTTAATCCAGCATAAAGTTTGAAAAAAAGCTTTTTGGTGTGCAAAGTTAATTTCCACATCTTGTGTTTTATATGCAAGAGGCGATTTTCCTGGGAAAACAAGAGGGAAAGTCATAATACTTCAGGTGCCCTGCGTGTGTCTTACGATGGTGATACAGACCTTTCTCATGTGTTATGCAGTTTACTTTCTACTGGCATATGAAAGCCCAGAGCAAACTTTTTGATCAACTTCAAAAAGCATCTGTACAGTTTCTGCTTTATAGGATATGTTCAACTTAGGTTTGTATTCAGGAATATGTTCTGTGATATGATAAACTTGAGTGTAGATCACAGGATAACTCAGGTTAGAGGTGACCTCGGGAGGTGCCTGTCCAACCTCCTGCTCAAAGCAGGGGCAGCTCTGGGGTCAGACCAGGCTGCTCAGGGTTTGATCCAGATGGGACTTGCTAACCTCCACGAGTGGTGATGGTGCAACCTCACTGGGCAGCCCGTGCCATGGCTGGGCTGTCCTCATGGAAAAGCTGTTCCTCACCGCTGACCTGAACCTCTCTTCTTTCAGCTGAGGCCCGTTGCCTCTTGTCTTCCCCACAAGTGCCTCTTGGGGTGCAGCACCTCCCCAGGGAGCCGACAGGGAATGGCTGCTTCACCAGGGCCTATCCATCATCCCAGCCAGGGAGCAGCATGGGCGAGCCAGGCAGCCCCAGCTCACGGTGAGCTTTGATGTTGTTAACGCCGTCGCTGCATGCCTGGGCAACGTTCAAGGTGTCCTCCTTTGCAGCCTGTCCCTGCTCCCAGCTCCTGCGGGCTGTCTTTTAGTGTAGGAGCCCCATTGTGAATTCCCAGTTTAGCCAAACCAGTCTCCTGATTAGATCCACATGTTTTCCTGAGTTCTGGGATGGACCATTCTCACACTTGGAGGAAGCTGACCTTAAAGCTCTGACGGATTTCCTGAGTGCTTGCTTTCTCTTCAGAGCTGCTTCCCATGGGATCCCAAATACCAGTTCCTTGAATAAACCAAAGTCTGTGTTCCAGAAGCCTGGGACTGTGCTCTGCTACTCTCCTTCCTCTCTCTCCCCTCTGGATCATGATCCCCACTATTTCATGGTCACTACAGCCAAGGCTGCCTTGGATTATCCCATTCCCAAACAGAGCTTCCTTGCTGGTGAACAGCAAACTCAGTTGTGCAGCAGCCCCACTGGCTGCTCCAGGACCAGTGTCAAGAAGTTATACCTCTACAAATCTTCTTGACCACTTGTCTCCCACCATGTTGGCTTTCCAGCAGATGTCAGGGAAGTTAAAGTCCCCTTAAAGAACCAGGGTCAAAACTTCTTCAAGTTATTTAAGGAAGCTTTCTTTCATTTCCTCACCCTGATTGGGTGGTGCCACTACAGTGTCACCCCCACTGGCCTCTCCTCTGCCTCTGACCCACATCTCTCACCTAGCCATCCTCCATCCCTTGGCAGAGGTGTGACATCCAACCTGCTCCCTCATGTGGAGGCCAAGTGGCCTCTTCATCACCCCTGCCTCTCTTTCCTGATGAGCTTTTGTCCATCCCTCTCTCCAGTCGTACAGTGTCCCACCCTGTGTCTGTTACTCCAATGATGCTGTAGCTTGGTAACCACACATGGAGCTGTGGTTCCTCCAGCTGGCTTCCCAGGCTGTGTGCATCTGTGTGCATGTACTTGAGGCCCTGCTCTGTAATTCCTCAAGTCTCTCTTGCTCCTGTTGCTCTGCATCCTTTTGATATGTGATGTCTTCAGCTGAATGCCAGTTCTCTAGTGTGATGTGCAGTATCTGTATCCACGCTTGTGAGAGACAGCTGTTTTGTAACATGACGTAGTTATTAGCTATTGGGTTCAGGCAAAATATAAAATGAAACAACAATTAAGACAGGAAATAATTGTCTTACAAAAGCCTACTGAAAAGGAGAAGCAATAATAAAAAAGCTAAAAAGAAAAATAATTGCTTGGTTCTGTGACAACTGAAGATGTATTTGCAGGTAAAATTATTGTTGGTGGGCTGAAAATTTAAAATTTTAATGTTCTCTCTGCCTTCACCAACTGCCACAAATGAAATTTTCTGCATACCTGACTTTGTAATCAGATGGTGTCAGATAGTTACTTGCATGTAGCTTCATTTGCTAATGCAAACCCCATATTTGTTGTGCCACTGTTGATAGTACATGACTGAGTGATGTTTCACTTCCCTTCTCAGGCTTTCCTATTTGAGTGAAATACTGACTAAGATGATCTGAGCTCCTCTGTTCCTAGACAAGTCCATGTGCGATTGGGCTACTTTCAATTATAGAATACTGAAAGCTTTGAATTCTTGCTCCAGACTAGTTATTAACATTGGTATCACACTGTGATAAAACCACATTTTTAATCTTACAGTACTTAAGGTACATAAAGCATCACTGCTGTTTGAGATTTACTGGCTTCCCACTGCTCAAGTTCACTTTGTCAGCAGTAGAGGAAAGTCAGCTTTGAGTTTGTAGGTAAAATGGAGAGAACTGGAAGAAGCAATTGTTGTTCAAAGGTCCTCTGTTGGCAAGGGGAAAATTATAAAGTACCAATTGTCTGCTTTGTCTAATTAAGAAAAAAAAAAAAAAAAGAGCAAAATAACCCCTGCCCCTTAAATCTCAGTAACATATGGGAATTATAGAAACATTGGTAATAGTTAAGAAATCAATCTTACCTCTTCATCGGTTAAGATTATCTTAGGTTATCTTATTTAGATCTTAACTGCAGACTTTTCCCCAGGAAATATATGAAGAGAAACAGTGCTTAAGATCAAGAATATTATAGTCTGGACATGGGAGAGCTGAGCTGAGGTAGGGCTTCCTCAACTCAGCAGCCTGTGTAACTTGTGTTTTGGATTATCCAGCTTGTACTCATGCCATTAAAGCTCTTTCTGCTTTTCCCTTGTTCCAAAGGCTTTCTGTCAATACATTTTTTTCTGCAGAAAGCTTTGGCTAACCCTTTTTGGGGGTTTTGCAGAGCAGAACCCATGATCTGAACCTTCATAGCAAATCAAAATGTGAACTCATCTACTGGCAGTGACTCAATTTTACACGTTGGTAGGGGCTCGGGGAACATGTGACTGCACCTAATGCACTGCTTCCATTTCACACCTTGACATCTGTGAGCAAAGAGGTTAATATACTGATGGATAATTAGATATTTCAGCACCAGCACTTCACTAGTTTGTAACAGCTTTTTATGGAATTACATAATTTCACCACCTCCACCTTTCTTTTTCTGACAACCAGTGTTAGAGCCAGATTCTTTGCTGGTGTAAATAGGCATTAAAACTGCTTTAATTACTCCAGTTTACCCCCATGGAGGGTGCTGTGACTGTGGCAGCTTCTGTTTAGTGCAACCTAATTACATTTACACAAGCAACAATTTTCTCTTCACAAATCACCTCATCTTGTCAAGCAGGTTTATCTTTGACCACAATCTGCTCCCCAAACTTCCAGCCCCTTAAAAAAAACATGATTATAAGCATAAATTTATATGCAGGAGTTGATTTCAGCTTTCTCTGCCTTGCACAGGAAGGATATTTCCCTCCAGGCCATGCAGAATTTATTGGAGAGTGGGGTGCTGCAGCCAAAACAAATATACTCTCAAGACAGGTAGGATTTCAGAGTTTTGGTGCAAGACATGTGGTGGCCTTCAAAGAGGATGTCTCAACTATTTTTTGTAGGAGGGTGTTTAAGTTTATATGTTGTTTCATCCATTTCATGGATGGAATTCTGGGCTATGAGCGTTTCTAGATCTATATTCCTACAGTGTCACACCACTGTGGATTTTCAGACTATGCTGGCAAATATAGACACATCTTTTCCATTGAAAGAAAGAGAAGACATGGGTCTACATCCCTCAGCTGATTTTGGAAATCTAGGTACTATGTTTTATTTAGTCTTGAAATGAAGAATGTCCCTTTTACTGTGTTTGTTTTAATCAAACTTTTCCTCAACACGCTGTTGACATGGATATTTAGAAACAAGCTTTGCTTGTCTTCAGAAAAGATGCCACTGTTTGTTTGTGCAAGTGGGCTACCAGCTCCTTTCTCATTCCTAAATACCATTGTAGCTGTACCTCCAGCATGTCACTGTATGATACATGTGCAAATTATCTGTGAGGAATTCACTCTGATTTTCAGCAGCTTTAGAAAGCACATTTATGTGTTTATTTATCAGGCAGCACATATCCAGAAAGACTGCTAGCCAGGTAGAAATGTCATTCATGCTTCTCTCTGATAAAATTTAGATAAATAAAACTTGGAAAAGAAACTGAAGAAGACATTCATTGAGAAATGACATACTGTTAGAAACTTCCTTTTTGAAAAATGTGGAATAACATCAGAAACCAAAAGAGAAAAGGCTTTTATAATGACCACAGCATGACTCCAGCCTTTATCTTCACTAAGAGATAACATCTTCACAATATCCTATTGTCTTTCCTTAGAGGGAGGTTCAAAGAAGCCTGGGGAAGACTCCTACTGTCTGTTAGCTCTAATTTCAGTGGTATACTGAAATTATACTGGGCGGCTAGTTCTGTTTGGGGCTTTTGAATATCTAGCTTGAGAGTACTATGGATGTACAGGAGCAACGTGTTTGGAGATGGGAGCAGGAGCTTTGCAGCTCCATCACATGACACCCTTAGAAAAATATCTGCTACTGTCCTGGTTTCAGCTGGGTTAGAGTTAATTGTCTTCCTAGTAGCTGGTACAGTGCTGTGTTTTGAGTGCAGTATGTGAAGAATGTTGATAACACTGATGTTTTCAGTTTTTGCTAAGTAGTGTTTAGACTAAAGTCAAGGATTTTTCAGCTTCTGATGCCCAGCCAGCGAGAAAGCTGGAGGGGCACAAGAAGTTGGCACAGGACACAGCCAGGGCACCTGACCCAAACTGGCCAACAGGGTATTCCATACCATGGGACATCACATCTAGTGTACAAACTAGGGGGAGTGGGGGCAGGGGATCACTGTTCGGGGACTAGCTGGCTGTCGATCAGCAGGTGGTGAGCAATTGCACTGAGCATCATTTGTACATTCCAATCCTTTTATTATTGCTGTTGTCATTTTATTAGTGTTATCATTATCATTATTAGTTTCTTCTTTTCTGTTCTATTAAACCGTTCTTATCTCAACCCATGAGTTTTACTTCTTTTCCCGATTTTCTCCCCCATCCCACTGGATGGGGGGGAGAGTGAGTGAGCGGCTTCGTGGTGCTTAGTTGCTGGCTGGGGTTAAACCATGACAGCTACCCTGAATCATGTTGAGAGAGAGAGAGGGGACCCATCTGTATTCATGTTGGGTATCTCTGTTCATTTGCGAGTTTTGGTATACAAAGAATGCACTATACAGCTTGTAAGGAACTGTTTAAATTAAATTGGATGAGATGTATAAGGAGTGGGAAAGTGGAGATTCTTTATTCCCTATGTTGCACAGGAGGAAGGAGGTAGGGAGGGGCCAAGTAACGTGTCAAATCTCTGGAGAGATCAGCTTCAAAACTGAAGCCAAGTTTCCTGAGTATAATATTGTGGTAAAAAGATCAACAGCTTTTGTTGGAGCTCAATATATGTGTATATACATACCAATTAGGGAATTGGAGATTGCTGTGATGGGGTGCTTTGAAGACTGAAAAAGCAGGACAGTACTAAATTCATCTATTAACAACACACTCCTGGCTACCGGTCAGTTCTTACACAGTATTAATCATCACTGCTATGTATATAAAGCCATTATTCTTTACCACTAATGTTCTAAATTAGCTGTGAGTACACAGGACCAGGGAGGCAATGCCATCTCGTGCTGGTGGCCGTGCTGCTGGTGGGCCTAGAGGCTGAGGTCCAGGTGAACAAGCTTGAGAGCTTATTAGTGAGAAAAGGCCAAGTTGAAGTAGGTTGTCATCTTTCTTCTCCCATTTTCCTTCCTGATACCTGATGTTTTGATGCCATTGTCCTCTCCTAAAAAGGAGAAGGAGTTGCTGATGTTGCTTATCTTGTCTTCTCTTGTCTTGCCAGCCATCCTTCCCCTGTATTTGGCAGTCTATAAGCAGTCCTCTGTGCTTCTCTTGGCCTTTTTGTGTCAAGTTTTGTTGGGTATCTCCTATGTGCAGCTACACACATCTGTCTTTACCCTTTGGGGGTCACATTGCTTACATACTTATACATTGTGCCTGACTGTCATCACAGTGTTACAAAAATACATGTATATCACAGACAGTTACGCTAGTTTAGTATGCTTATTACTGGATTCAAGGCAAGCTAATATTAATTATATCTGGGCTAATAGTAATTACATCCTGAGTGGCAAACTTATAATGTATAAGTATCAGAGACCTATGATTTGGCTACAGTTTTCTAGCATTGGTTTGTGAAGCACTGTAGTAAACATTATTTCTTACAGAAAGTAAGCAGCTTGTCAACTATTTGCCTCATATGTGAGACAGATAATGCTTGCTCTACGTACTGGCTAGTAAGTTGAATTTTAGTTGCTTTGCGTGCATTAAATTTGTATTTGCATGTTTGAAACCATCAGATCAAACTATTCTCTGAGTATTTAAACTAGGAAGTAAAATATGCATTTGAGCAGACACACATATGTGTATGTTCGGGCTTCTCAAATGAGATACACTCAGTGAGTGAATCCAGAGCCCCTTGACAGCCCAGTCTTGTAAAAGAGTGCCAGACTTTATCTGGACCTGTGTGGGATTTCATTTTGTTGTTTTTCTTTTAAAGCCACTAGTACATTATGTTGCTATGGCTACTCCATCACAAACCCCTGTTACCAATGCATTAGTGTGCTTTAAACTCAGTGTTTCCCTCTCTTATTTGAAATTCTATTGTAATTTTCTCTGGTGTGGGATATTTTTAGAAGAGGTTTGCATTAGGGAGGGCTTCAAGAACTCTTGGTGTAACAGATTAAGAATTCAGTGTTTAGCTGTCCACTTTACCCCTTTAATTGATTTTATTCACTCTGTTATTGAATGGCAAGAGGGAATGAGCATTTGTGCCCTGGCTGTTGCAATTCACACTCTGGTATTATTGATAAATTAAGCTAGCATACTAAAATGCAGATTGGCAGAGCTAAGGTGCCAGGTATGTATTCTTCCAGGAATATCAGTCCAGAAAAAGTTACTGGACTTTAAAAGTTGCTAAAGATAAAAGTAATGCCATGATGGACAAGAGACTAGCTCTAAAGCATTTTTTTTCATTCCAATAATATCCTAGACATCTAATGCTCCAGAATTTTTTTGGTGTCTCAGTGTTGTCAATGGCAGCTAGTCTGGCATTAGCCAGGAGCAGCAGGTCATTGTCTTGGTGCACTACTGCCTCTAGCAGTCAACACTCCCTAAAGATTTGTTGATAGCTAGAAAGGGTGAGTGAAAAGGGATGCTTAGCAGGGCAGTCAGTGGGTGAGTATCTCCTGCACTGTGATCACACTGGGAGAGCAGCTACCAGAAAACCAGGCATTTCCCTCCTGTCTGGTGATAAAACCGAAGTGTCTTGAGTGCTGCAATTTCCTTATACCCTTTTGCTTCCCTTTTACTCCCATAGTGGTGATGACTGCATGTAGTTTCGACCTGATATTAGTAGGTCTCTAAGAAAACCAGTGTTTCATGGGAAATTCCTCTCCTGACTTCCTTCTGAAATAAGAGCAGCAATGATAATAATAATAATAAAAAAATTATTTCTCTTATGTTTCATTTACTGCTACTTTGTCCAAACCAACTTTTTTATCAGTGCTCAGGGGAAAAGCAATAATGCCAGTAAATCATAAAACATTTTCTTTGTCAATGAGAGTGTTACAGGAGAGGCTGCTATTGCTGACACTGTCAGTCCTTAGTGGGGCTCACAGCATACGTCTGACCTGCAAAACATCCCTGCAGTGTATTCAAAAGATGATCTTCCTCAACCCTCTCTGTGTGAAGGTGGGATCTCCACTCCCGTCTTGCCAGACATCAGTTTAACAAGAAGACTATACTAAAGATCACCCTCAAAGGTGGCTTGCCTTCCTCCTCCTCTCCCGACAGGGAGAAGGTTAATGAGCTCCTGTGCTAACCACAGAAATACTCTCAAAAACTGCCAGTACTCCCAAAGCTGTGGGAAAGGGTTGGTTGGCTGGCAGTTCAGACCCAGACGTCCTCAGTGAAGTAAATGCTCTCAAACACTTGAGGGAGGCAGGGTTCAGGGTAGAAATGGACAGGTTGGCTTTAAAAGCTTGGACTTTCTTCTTGGCTCCCTAAAGTCTACTGGAGCCCCAGGTACAGAAGAACTGGTTTGCCAGGTCTGGGGATCCCGTTGGCAGCAAGTGCTTCTTTTACATTTCTTATTTCACCTCTGACTCCAGGCAGGAGTATTTGAAGCTCATTTATCCCTTTTGGTAGTTTGTGTTAAATCCCCAGCTCTTGGTCCTGGTGCTGACTGTGGTGCTCCTAACTCAGTGCCGCCTCTTGTTTTCTTCTCACGTACCCACTTCAGAGAAACTGAAAGTGCCTGGAGAGAGTTTTAAACCCGGCTGTTGCAGAGTGCCGAGCTCCTCAGTTTTCTTTTTAAAGGGAGTGAAAGCTGCTGTTGTGTTAAAATCAAGAGGGATATGAATCTTTCAGTTTCAGTAAATTATTCTTGTCACTTAGTGTCTGTCTTCTGCATTTGTATTTCTCTGAAACTTATTAAAACATGTCTGAAAAAAGAAAGATAGAAGGGAAAGTAGCACATCTCAAGTCACAGTAAATGCTGTTGTTTATATTTCGTCTACACCAGGCAAGACAGTAAATGAATTTGAGCTCCCCACATCAGGTAGACTTTAGATGACATTGCGTGTCATAGCGTACCTCTGAGGGGACATGTTGTGCAGCCTCCTTTTCTAACTTTTATCTAATTTTGAAAGAAAGGAATGGAAGTGCATGATCTCTATCTACAAATTAGGACATGGACAGGCAAATAACCTTGATCTGGAGAAGGAAAGAATGGCCTTGTGTTTATGATGTGGAAGAAATGGATTGCGTTCTTGTCTGTCACAAACCCTGTGCAACCTTTTATGAAACACTAAGTTATCTTGTCTTTTGTCCTTCCCTGTTTTATAGTAGCTCTAAACCACTCATAAAACGTATTTTTTGCTAGTTTAGCTTTAGTTGAAGTGTTTGTGGTTTTCCAAAGCAGGTGAGATCTTGTGGCATTGCCCTTCTTACTGTTTACACTCAACCCAGAATGTCATCATATCCTTGAGCCTCAGTGCACTCCATAGGGCCAGTGTGTTCCCCTGGGTGGGATGGTGTGGGTGCAGTCATCTGAGCCTGTTCCAGGGCCCAAAGGCAGGATGCTGAAAACACTTGAAAAATTATGATTTTTTTAAAAAAACTTGATCCAAGGAAACCACACAAAGAAAATACACAGAAGGAAGACATAAAAAGCTTGCAGCTAGTCTAAAACTGTCTGGTATTTTGGAGTCCTTAATTGTTCCCAGAATCCTTTGTGTAACGGAATAATTCTTTTTACATATTTGTTTCCTGAAGTAAATGAAGGACTTTGTATTTTCTTTCTACAGTGTGCAGACAGAGCCCTCCTTCTGCTTGTTCTTATCCTGGCTTTGGGAAGCATGCATCATCAACTTGACCTAGCTCATTTAATCTTCAGTCTGGGACTTTGCAAACTTTCCTGAGAAAATGAATTGCAAGACCATTAGTGTCTTGTAGCCTTTTATATTCCTTGGAAAGGAGCCGTAAATTGTTTTTTAATTGAGAAAAGAAAGATGTGCATATACCTTTGTTTTGGAAAGGAAGGAAAGAATTGTATGATTCAATCCCTGAAAATTGCTGCATTACTGAGGACAACTCCTAGTTTATTTTATTTGTAGATGATATGTATTTGTACAGTTTTATTGCATAGTTCAGGCTTATTAAAGCATCTTTTGGAGGTGCCACTTTAAAGAAGGGAGCGGGAGGAATAGAGAACAGAGGCCTCCTGCCTCAAGGCTCTCTCTGACTCAAAGTCGTATTACTCATGTTAAATCCTAACTCTCTAACATTTATCTTGCAAAATGCCTCATATTTTTCTAAAATTATTAGACTGACCAAAGAAATAGAGACCTATTTCATATGATGATACCTTGTGAAATTAAGGTTGACAGGTGATAGACTTTCTCTTTAGAAGCACCTGTGAGAGAAAAGTAATCAATGGAGAAAGTTATAGGAAAATGTTAGCATAAGAATGAGTGGTTTCAAATAGTCTCATAAATTCAGACTGGACTTCAGAAGTTTGCTCACAGATAGAGGAAATGAGGTTCTGGAATGACTTTCCAATAATAATGGAAAAAGCAATCAAGCGAGTTGTAAAAGACAAAATAAGTTTTCTGCAGGTAACTATGCTTTATAACTTATAATCTCGTTCATTGCATGTGAAGTTCCTCACAGGCCTGTGTTTCTGTTCTAATGGACATTCCCAAATGGACAGGACTGGGGCTCTGTTGGCTCTATGGCATCCTCCAAATACTCTTTTATTAGTAATTTTCAGAAGGGAGGGAAATAACTTTCTCCCAAGCATTTAGGAGTATTTGTGTGTAAACAGTGGGTCGGGGTGACCCTAGCTGGCTGCCAGATGCCCACCCAGCTTCTCTCCCACTCCCCACTCCTCAACAGATCATGGGGGGAAATCAGATTAAAAAAAAAAAAAAGTCACTTACTAGTTACTGTCACAGGCAATACAGACTCGACTTGGGGAAAATTAATTTGATATGTTGGCGATTAAAATTAGAGATGAGATGAAATGATGTGAAAACTCATGGTACTTTACCACTTCTCTTCTACCCACTTGCCATGACTTAGAAATGGAATAAAATAAAAAAGGAGCAGCCCTGTACCTCTAAAGTGGATTAGTGCTTTCTGCTCCATTTCAAATCAACTCCATCTTGCAGGGAGCCTGCCAAGCCAAGGAGGCCATCACCAGCAGGGTGTGATACCGTTGGTCAATCCCTGACCACTCCAATGGGGGTGAGGTGCCAGTGTTGGTCTGCAGGATGCTCTCACACCACCCGGTTTCAGGAACAGTCTCCTGCCCTATTCCCCAGTATTACAGCTTGGCTTGGCAGTGTTCATGTGTGGGTGGACATTTGTTGATTCTTCTACCATTGAGCCATGAAGTGTGGAAAAATCCTTTACCTTTGAGCCTTTCTAACTTTCTTCACAGTCGGTATCACAAAAGACCTCTGAGAAATGTAAGCGGCAGCATTCCCATTTTACACATAAAAATAAACTTTGCTAGTTTGGTTGGAACTAATTTTATAATTAATGGCTCCCTGATTTTCTTTTTTTCTTAGAAGTTGTGTTATTCCTCTGGATAATAGTACTTTTTGTTGTCATTAGGCTCATTTGGGTTGTTTTTCCCTAGTGAGTATCTCTTTTGATTTAACTGTAGGCAGTTAGGGAGAACAATAGAGAGGAGATAAATGAAAGCATGCAGAAAATATTCATTAAAAATATAGGTCTTTGCCTTACCTGCCACAGAAGAGCAAGGTGTAAGATTTCTTTTCTTTAGATTCTTTTCTCACAGCCTATTAACATCCTCTTATCTTTTTTTTTTTTAACTTTATATTTCTTTCAAAAAAATCAGCAATATGTTTGAGTGAAAACATTCTCCTTTAAAGGTCACACCACTCTTAGATTGACTTGACTGTTGATAGCACTTGAGCTAGTAGCTTTAATTCATGTTAACTCCATTTGTTTTTAATTAAGCAAGGTCTTTTAAGCAAAGATAGTCCATCACTACTGCCAACAGGTAAGTTTTGCTCTCTAATATTGAGTCTTATGTTTTAGTTTAACTGAGATGAAGCTTTGACAGCTATTTACTCAGGCTATAGATTTTTAAACAGGAATGCAAATTGTCTTGCAATTTGCAGTGGTCCAATTTAACCTAATGGCTTTCAAAGTGAATTGTAATGGAAACAACTCACCTAGCCATATATCTAGTTGCATATTAACTTATATTGCCTTAGTATCAAGGGTGAACCAGGCAGCATTTATACGTATTAACACTGACCCTGTTCAATAATGACCCTTTCAGAATCGGTGGGATGCTTCTTCCCTTCTTCCCATCAAAAAGGTTCTTTGCTAACTGTATTCACAAAATATGGGTTTGGGTTTGGCTAATCAAATACAAATTTTGATATGTGGGTTATAGTGCTTAAAAACAGAATACAAACAGAAAACCAACAAAAGCTCCACACCTTTTTGGGTAAGGTCTGGGACAGCATTTTTTTGTCAGCTTATTTAATTTTTCTTGTTTTCTAAAGTCCATCAAAGAAGAGAGCATGGAGAAAGTTGTCTGAGACCGATAGCAGCATCTGTCTGAATTAGCAATGGAGCACCTCTTCATGATAAAAGCTTTCATATCTTTTCTACTAAAGACATCACGTTTTCTGATTGATGTGTTTTGTATGATGTGTATCGATGAGTTGGAATCATTCACCTAATAGTGCCATGAATATAGATGGCATTTCTTTCCTATCCTACATATAGCTTGAGTGCTGCTTTTGCAGTACTAACATTATTGGTTTTTTCTTATCTGTGTTAATCATATAATGCTGATTACATGCATAGAGTACATTTTTTTTGTGCAAAAAACCACAACCAAGAAAATGTAATCCTGTCTATAAAATTTGCACGTGAAAGGACAATAAGGGTCTTAGATAGTATTAAAACATTTCAGATGACATTTGGCAGTGCAAGGCATATGAATTCTTAAATGTTTCTGATTTAGTGGTGATTAGTAAATATTATACATGCATTTCTAAGACTTTGTTCTTTTTTTTATGCCTTCTCTGTCTTCTGACAGAATAAATGGAAATTGTGGCAGTTGTGACTGGAATGCTAAAAACTGAACTAGGCATTTTTCGTCAGTGGGATTCATTAGCTGGTTTTGCTTGAGTTGTATAATACCATTAGTATTTTATGTATACTTACACAATTGATTTGGTTTGCTTTTAACTACACAGAACAGAATTTCTTTCATATTTCTTTTTTACCCTTTTCCTTGTTACTCCTTGGCAATTAAGCAACATTTGCCTGTGCAGCAAAACCTTTTCTTTTAAGCAGGAGATTCTACTCAAAATACCTAACTTCCTGTTATTTCATGTATTCAGTCTTTCTTCCCTCTTTCCTGTACTTTTTGATAATTGATTCTTAGCTTTTCCTACTGCTTCTAAATAGAAGCTGTCTCTTTTTTGGAAAAAGTAATGAAAAGGAAATCAACAACAGTAATCGAACTGAATTACAGCAAAGCTCTGGCTTTCAGCTAGCAATTGCTACAGAAATTGGGCCCAATTCATTATATACTGTATGCATATGTCATTGAAATTTCCTTCCCTTTTTTGGTAAACATGTTCCCAAAATCCTGCATATCTCTTATCCTTAATTAAGGGAAAAGCTCAACCTGAAACTCAAGTAATTACCAGAATTTCTACTGGGCTGCAGAGGATTGCAGAAGAACTAGATGAGAACGCCAATAAATACAATAGGTGCGTGCATCTTGCTGCTCTTCTTTATATTTTTACTGCCAACAAGAAGCAGGCATAGTGAATAATACCTTGGGCTTGTTAGAGCTGTAAGAGAAAAAATCCCAAAATACAATGGATATACTTGTTACTATGAGGCTAAAATGATTTTCACTTTTTTATTTGGCCAGTTGCTTTATGCTTGTTTTCTTGCAGACTCTCTTTTGCAGGAGAAATTAATAGCCAACTCCCATCTACTTACACAGGAAGCACCATTGCCCTTAACCTTACGAAAAATAGTTAGGGAGTGTTTTCTTTGCTTAAAATCCTAGGTATTTTATTTCTTTTTGTTTGTTTGTTTGTTTTTTCTTTTTTTTTCTTTTGTTTTCTCACCACTCCCCTCAGTTAGCACTCTGCTGAAAAAGAGGTCTCTTTTACTCTCTCTCACAGTCCATTTCCAGTGCTGCTACTGCTCTTTTCTGTCTGCTGCTTTGTGCCTGCATTTACACACGTTATTGAAAAAGTGCTAGAAGTTACTTCTAGCATTTTTATTGCACCCCTGTTTTCCTCCTCTGCACACCTCTACTGCTGGTTGATCTTGTTCACGTGTAGGTTTTGTGTTATTGGCCCAGCAGGTTTTTGTAGCCAGCTACCCTCCATTCCTTATGCAGATTGTGAGGTGAAGAAGATGAGATTTTTGGTTTCAGCAAGGCTTTATGCAAATTTCATCCCATTAATAGTGCCTGCCCCTATTAATCATGTCTATGATGTCTGAAATGGCAGCGTGCTTCTCGTGTGTGAACACACAAAAGGAAAAGCAATAAAATCACTGCTCGATCAGGCTTAGCAGTTTACATGCTTCATGCTGGGTTTTCTGTCAAGACTTTTTGCTCCAGTGAACTCAGTTGCATTTTGCTGCTTTTCAACTCTGCTTTGGGGATTTTTAATTCTTTTTCCTCTCCTCATCTGGTTTATTTCCTGTTACCTGCCAGATCTGTGCTGAGGGCTGTCTGAAAAAAGCCAGTTACTTCAGGCAAGACTGCTTGCCGGGACACCTTCCTTGTCCCGATGGAGGCTGCTTCACTAAAAAATGTTCCCTGCTGGACCTTCTGTGTTTGCAATCTCTGTTCTGAGGGGAGTAGCGGTGACATTTTGCTTACCTCCTGCAGGGCAGTTATGGTTAAATTGAATGTAGCTTTGTAGCCTACTGTATTGCAAATACCACTTTAGGGGACAAGGGCCATGCAAGATCTCTGCCAAGACCTATGGTATTTGAACCAGTCAACATTTAGCTTCATGTGCATGGAGGTTTTGGTGGTTAAAACTCCTAAAACTTCCATATTTTGCACCTGCATTCCAGCCCATCTCCTTTCAGAAGAGAAGCAATGTTCTGTTACAGGCTTTGCCTTCTCCTCAGCATTTACCACCTGGAGTTGCTAGGGCAAAAAGAGTAAATACATAAAAAAGGTAAATATATAACATTGTTTAAGGAGCTGTCTCCAAGGTATCTGAGGACTTCCTATATAAAATAAGATTTCTAGCAGGCTTCTAAAATCTCAGCCTTTTCTTATTTCTCTGGACATACTATCCCTTCTGAACTGCATGGCAATTTTATTTATGAGGACTTACTCCTAAAATCTGCGTAGCAACAGACTAGTTGGCTATGAATATTATGATTATTACTATAATCTAAATCATAAAGGCAGTGCAGGTTCACAGGAGATGTTATTCTTTCTCACAAACTGTGTGCCACATTAAAGCAGTGACCTTCCACATCAGAAGTGTTTAAATTAAAAGCAGAGGTGGTGCCCACTTCAGAGCTGTCACTAGAACGAGCTGAAAGGCACAGGGCTAGGATTTTGGGGAACAAACCAGAGCTGAAAGCCCCACTGTTTTCACTGGGGTAGGGATTTCACTTTGTGAATTTCAGAGTATTGTACTCTGCTAGTGCAATGTGTCCATCTGCGAGAGAAAAAGATGAAACACTATGTCGTGCAGTTTCCTGAAGGTAGTAATCCACAAAATTTGTGTTTTGGAGGGGAAAAGGAGGTTCCTGCTGATAAGAAAGGCTCTGTTTGATTCTAATCTTTTTCACCTGTTGAACAATTATTGATGACTTTCATTAATCATGCTTTGTTGTCATGCTATGTAAAAGAGAATAATCAGTCCTGCATTAAGCTACATGTAAAAAGTCTGTCTTTATTTGCATGGTAATGAAGTCTTACCTAAGGTGTTAGAAGTAGAATCAATAGGCTAATGAGATTTTATGCAAACAATCTCAAGTAACAACCTGATCTCACCCTTAGATAAAAGGATTTATTTGAAGTAGGAAAATACTTTAAAGTTTTTTTCAAAAAAGATGTATCCTTGTATCAGTGCAAATTGAAACATGAAAAGAACATTTTTTTTTTTTTAGTGTAAAGTATTACAGAAAATAATTCCAATCTATCTACATGCAGTAGTAAATAATAAACTAATCAGGATGATTCTTACAAGAAGGGGTATAGTCTTGTACATCAGTTTCATTCTTTTCTTTGGTACTAATACTTAGCCTCAAGGATGAAGTATCTAGAAGTCCACAGCTGAATACAAACCATCCTCACTGGAACAGAAATAAATAAATAAATAAATAAAAATTGCCTACAGCTTCTCAAGTAACGCTCATGTACTTTGCGGTTGGGGAAGAGACAACTTTGCAGGTGAAGAACTTACCATAAGGGTACAGTGTTTTGACTGAGATAAACATGCCACAATGTTTTGGAGAAGTGTGGATTTACTTTCTCAGCTTGATGTTGGTGCCTTTTTTTATTCTATTATGATTGATTCTTCATATCTTTTAAGTGAAAGAGTATTGCAGAAAGCACATTTTTCAGCTGGACTGTTTGGTTGAAAATTACAATTTGCTGCAGTTGTTGGTAGAGACAAGGAACCAAGCTCTGCAGCTTGTTGGAGAGAGACAGAGAAAGCTGCAGGGAACTATTGTGGCCAAAGCCCATTTGGTCTGCTTAGCCCCGATAGGCCTGGGCTAAAGCATGGGAAAACCACCTGATTTTGGATTACCAAGACAGTTAGCTGTGCACAGCTCTAAGATGCTATATAATAAAGGAAAAGTACAGAAATATGGGTTTAGCTGTGTGAAGTAGTTTGAAACCTCATAAACTGTGGATTCATCCAACACACACAAAAAATACAGACAATGTAAACTCCGCTGGTTTATTAGGCAGACATGTTAAAAACAGAGATTGAGCAAGGCACAATCAAGAACCTCAGGCAAAACCAAAAAAAATCAGTAAAGATAGAGCTAAATGATTCTCTTTTTCCATTTTCCCAGCTAGCTCAAGCGTGAGAGAGAAAAACACATCTTTATCCAGAAATCTGCCCTCCCACCAAAAATCTTCATTCTCTTTGTGTAGGAAATAAAACACTTTTATATATTTTCTCAAGTGCTCCAGTGCTTCTGAATGGGTTTGTTTTCATCAGCCAGTACCATGGGTGCAATAGATGTCTGTCTCACAGCCAAACTCAGATGGACTGTAATGAAAAGAATGGGAAGAACGGGATGGCTTCCTGCATCCTAGTGCTTAAGGATGCATTTTTCTTTTCAGCTGCTCCTACTGCGGGAGTGATAGCTCCCACTGTTCATAATGGGATTGGGTATGTGCACCCCTGAAATGGCAGAGGTGCTGTTAAACCTGTGTTGTAGCATCCTGTAAAAGAAGCACTCGCTATCCCCAAGTATTGCGTTTTTTTCATGTGTGTTCAAAACTGGATGGGGATAAAGGGTAGTATTATCTTTAGTGTGATTTGTGTTGCACAACAGAAACACATCTTAATTGCAAATTTGACTCATTCTGTGACCTAGAATAAGATGTACTTGGGTGCTGTTCCCTCTTGTCTCGATATAAGAAATGCTCCATCTGTTTATGAGACCCCATTCCTTCCTGAGGGCAATCATCCCTCGTCTGAGGCTCGTAGTGCCCACAGTGAAGGCTGCTCTCTCTCCACTTCACGCACCTCTTTTGGTAAAAGAAGAGGAGAGAGAAATGTCCAAGGCGGTTTAGGGTTAGGAGACTTTTGAGAGTGCTTGTCTCTCAGAAGATGAGCATCTCTCATCTCATTTGCATTGCTTTACTTAGAGATGCCAGACTTTTCAGGCCAAGTCACTTCTGTGTTTTTCCCGAGGACTGAAAATGTATCTAATCTATGTGTTTTGCTAATGAACAGATAAACTGAATGAATTTACACTAAAATAAAATGATTTCTTGCTAAAAATGCTGATGTATCCTGTTCCTTATAAGAATAAAACAGAACTTCTGCAGTTGTCAGTTATTTCTTCCTTTTTCTTTTTCTTTTTTATTTTTGCTTTCTGATGAAATCAAGCCCCCTAAGAAGTGGGCAAAACAGCATTTCACGGCAGAGCACTTGTGAAATGTGCCCCATAGTGAGATCTGTCTATTTTGAATTTCTTTGGGATACTGCCAAGATGCTCTTTGAAAGGCAGCCCTGCAAGTGAAAGGAGCGCTACTTGAGGTGAGTGATGCTTCATTTGACTTGAAAATTGCAGGCTGTGTTTGGGAAAGGGACTTGAACAACCTAACAGTTTTTGCCAAACAGAGTTTTTTTTGTGTGTGTGTGTGTGTGTGTATTTTTGGTGTGTGGAAGAGGACGAAAAAGCTGATGCTTTTAGACTTTTAGGAATTTAAAGCTGTTGCCTCAGTCTGGGTGTTGTCTGATGGTTTTCTTTTCACCCCCTTCCCTTCATCCACATCCACTGACTGCAGACCAAGTGGGACCTGTGCAAGTGACAGCACAAAAATGCTGCCCTAATAGCAAGCGCCTGGTTCAAACAGCTTCCCAGCTCCGTGGTCTCTGTTGTCATTGTTGTGAACCACATTTTTGAAACAAAAGGTAGAATACATAAGCTTTCTGTGCTGTCACTGTTGGGAATTCACAGGGCAGTGTTCCTGTTATGTGGAGGCAGGGAGCCAGATTTCATGAGACATGCTGCGTTTTCTAGGCTAATGGTGGGTTGCAGATGCTTTCTATTTCTGTGTTTAGCTAAAGACCAGATCAAAACTAAGTAAAACTGGAGAGTAAAACAGATAGAAGAGGAGTTTTGGCTGGCATGTTGTTTTCCAACAGCTCTTTTCACAATTTTGTCTACTGAAAACAATATAAGTTTTCAATTATGTATTTATTGGATTTTTAATTGAAAGGTTCGTTGTCAAAAACCTCTGACAAGCTAGACAAGACTTTCTGTTTTGGTTTTAACAGGTCTGCTGAGAACTTATAATATATCTATAACTATTTATGAGTCAATTTTTTTCACTGAAGCAAATTTTTATTTTAATCCTTCTGTGAGGTCCTTCAATTTTTCTTACTGTGGAGCCCAAGGGAACCAGAAAATTAATCTAAGGCAGTGATCACAGTGAATTATAATTTTACTGTTTCCCATACGAAGAATTAATTTTTTCAATTTCTTGTTCTTGTTACAACCTTTGTCATGAGCATAAATTATCAAAATTTTTCATTGTTTAATATTCTATGTAAATTTTAGTGGAAGGAAGACAGTGTGACCTTTGTGCTGCACTGTTTTCTGGTTTGGATTTCTTTTCCTGTGTCTTTAACAAAAGAATAATCAAAACAGCTGACTTGTTGGAGTTCTTAATAGCAGAACCACCAGTTCTTTTGTAGTCCTTAGTTGTGGAGATACCCTGTCTGGAAAGGTAGTGTCAAGGGGGTAACCTGCATGGCATTTCCACTTCTTATGACTTGCTCAGATTTCTTATATGGCCTCCAAAATTAAATTGAACTCATTCTGCTGTGGGATGGGGACAGATTAGATGCCTGGTGAACATCCAAATAACTACCTACTCTCTTCCATTTTATTATGAGTTTGGTAAAGAATATAAAATAGTTCTTGGGGAATACAATAGAACTTGTTCCTGTTCTTGAACAGGAAATTTTGGTAGCGCAGTTAGGCTTTTCACAGATGTACTATAAAGTCCTTAGGAAAACTGAACTGAGCTTTCAGTTGACAACAAAATCTCCAATCTCAGGCCAACTACAGGTTTTGTTATGGGTCTAGCTGGCCTTGGCATAGTTTTCTAGGAAACATTGTAATGGGATAAAATCAGTTGTACTTTTTAAAATCAGTAAGTTTTGTGGGTTTCTTTGGTTGGGGTTTCACCCCTCAGTAATTTTCAGTGAGAAAGCACTGGTGTGTCATGGTCACAGGTCATACAGTGAGGTTCAACTAAGGCCCCACAAACTCTGTAATGCTCGGTTTGACAGTCAAACTGTGTTTGACAGTTTCTTCCTGTATTTTATTGCTTCAAGTAAATGCAGTATATTGTTTTCTTTAGAATTCCAAAGAAACACAGAAATTGTTTTTTGCACATTCTCTTTAGCACCAGCATTATTTTCTCATGTATGTTACCTTCCCCTTTCCTGACTACTCTTTATTATGTTCTTCTTCAGTGTTGTATTTTATATCCCTCCTAGAGAAGCAGTGGAAAACCTGCAAGTGCTGTTCACATCAGTGGATGCATGTTGACATGACTACGACTACAGTTTCACAACCTCTCTCTCATGAGTTACGTGCAGTAGGAAGGTGGTATTCAGGAAAAAAGTATTTCAATGACTGTCTTCCTTCAGTTCATGATGTAGGAGATGAAAATGTATAAACAGCAGAGAGAAAAGAGAAAGCATGTGAACAATGGGGAGGTTTCCTACACCTAAATGAAGGTATCCAGATAAGGGGTCAAAGTATTTGGCTAAGTCAAATTGTGCTCGTGTAGTCCCCTGGTTAAATGATATATGAGGACTAAGGGTAAATCCAGCACATGAGAAGCCACAGTTCAGCAAAACCTGCTCTCTCCTTTGCGGTGCTGGCTCTGTACTTGCAGCAGCCTTGAGCTGGTATGACATAAAGGCAACAAACTGCTGTCGTTATTGTCCTTTCTCTGAAGTCAAACCATTTCTGCAGTCTCCCCGCCATGTCAGATCTCTTTTCACTCATCTTCTCCAGGCAAGCTGAAAGAGAGCAGAAGATGAAATATGGGCTGAAATAAAGGGCAGCTCCTGACTTTCTAATGGCAGGCAAGGGACAAGTAAATAATCCTTGCTACAGACCTACCAGTACTGCCCTGTTAAAATCTGACACATCATTTATAGTTGGGTGTTGGAAATGCTGAGTGCTATGTAACACTGCATTCAAAGCCAGTTTGCTTACTTCAGGTGCAAATGCTTGGAGTAAAAACTGTCATTGCTTACTTCTTTTTCTGTATTTCCTATTAAGGTAATTACATTAAGCACTGATGAGAGAATAACCTTCTCAAGGTATCTGTGCAATGACTTTAGCATAGCAGATCATTTATGGAAGAGGTTTTAGGAAGTCTGAGTGCTATCTCCAGAGCATTTCTAATAGTTTGGAAATACAGTTCATTTTATACGCAGCACGGTTGTTAGTCAATACAGCAGGAATTGAAGGATAATGAAGAACAATTATGGAGTGAGGCAACTAGTTCATAAAGCACTATAAACCTTCTAATTTCTAAGACATCAGTTCTAATATGACCCATTTACTGAAAATATTTGAGACATGGACTTTTTGTTTTGCAAAAATCTTGAAGAATATGAGAATTCCTCTGGGTTTTACTGAGGTTACTGAGAAGCTTAGCACTAAATGCCTATGTGGTGTTTTCAGTCTGGGCAACATGGGCTGGACAAGTTTTCACTTAATTGGGAACTCCTATAACAGTGCCATAGCTGCTTTTTCGTGTGCTTTGCTTTACGTGCATGCTTAAGAGTTTCCCTGAAGAGCCTTGTTTTCTGCAATGCCAGTGAGCAGGTTTTGCTTATGGGTATAAAGTGATCAGCATTAAACTCAAAGTAGTTGCATGTAAATGTGAAAATCCGACACAAAATAAATCTTTCCACTTTGCAGAAAAGGTGGTTATTGGTATCAGCATATTATTCTGCATGAGAATTATGATAGTAACATTTGTCTCTCTAATTCCAGGGATTTAGTTTTGGAGTAGTATCAAAAGGAAATCAATGTAAAAGTTTATGTTATACAAAAGTTTATGTTATACCTCAAAACCAATCAGTATTCTAAATTCTTACTAATTATATGAAGTTGAAAAATATCATTTCAGAAAGACATTTAGCATAAATGCCTCTAAGAAAGTATAGAAAGATGATGTCAAATGGAAAAAATAAGGGACAAGACTTATCCACAATATGGTTCCACATTGGTGCTTTGTGGCCATTTCAAACAGTATCTTTCTTAGTATTACATCCCATCTTGTTATTATCTGTGGAATGCAGAGCAAAGCAGTGATGTTAGTTTGGTATTTGTGAACGGGGTTAGTGGTGTCATTGAATCTTCTAAGACTTGCCCTACCTGATAAAGTGGTTTAATTGGAAACCACTCTGTTCCTCTTTAGACTCTGAGGAATTAGGTTCATAGGTCTAGTGCTGTGCTCCTGTGGAAGAAAAAAAAGTCATGGCTCCAGTTTAGAGAAGCATCTAAGCATGTTCTTAATACTAAGCAATCCACAGGAGTCAACAGAGGTTAAATATGCATGAATGGTTTGCTGTCTTGAGTCTGTGGGTAGTGGAGCTCATCAATAACAAAACTAGAGTGGATTAAATAGAGGCTGTGGTTCAAGAGAGCCTGTAGAAAACAAACAAACAAACAAACCCTCATAGTAAAATCTAACATGGTCCACTGCTTTCCTGAATTAAGAAAGTTTTCCTAATGTGGTGCTGCAATGTATGGGTTGAGATGGGAAGAGGATCATGGGTTCCAGTAAAGGACTCAAAAAATAAAGGGATATGCAGAAGGTGGCTTGTAAGAAATGCACAGAGGCAGTTTTAAAGTGAAGGCTGGAATGTGGATTGATAGAGCAACAGCTGAATGAAATGGTGTGAGAGTTAGACCCTGGCATTCAAATCATCCAGCACCAGCATTTTATCAAAAAAACAAAAAAGCAAACAATCAATAGCAAAGGATGCAGAGCCAAATGTAACCCTTTGCTAGCCAAGTTTGCAAAATTTTCCCCAAATATACTTATAATCAGCTTTTTAAAAAATAGAACAGAGTACCTGGCTTTTCACTGTAGGTGGAAAGGTAGGGGAAGATGTATTTTTTTTGTGATACAGGAGGCTAAGAAAAGAGAATAAAATGCAAAAGTAGAGACGAGGTCAAACCTAGCAGACACTTTTTCAGCTACGAATGAAAGCAACACACGTGGAGAGCCATCACTCCTGGCAGGGAGCCTGGCTTCCTGGTGGCGATGCTCTTATTAGTTCGTAATACGACACAACCCACTGACATGAAGGAGAGCCCATTTAAGAAGTGCAGACAAGACACAGACCACTGAAGGGCATCAATTGCTGTAACTTCTCTAATCACTGTGTCATATACTAAGGAAAAGAAATGAAAGACTTGCAGGGAAAGGACAGGAAAATGTTTGAAGAGCTGCTCTTTTGGCATAAGGGAGGCTTTTAGGGCTTGGAGTAGATAGTTAGAGAGGTTCCCCCCGACCCCCATCTCTATTTATATAGAGAGAGAGATTTTGAGGAATGTTATTCAAGTTTGGAAATTATATGAAAGGTTTTGCTTCAATTGTATGACCTGAATTTTAAGCTAAGCTCCATTTATTGTAGAGAGTGTATAAGGAGAGGTGTTTGGAAGAGTAAGAAAGAGAAAAATCAATTCCAAGGAAATACAGAGCATCGGATTTCTTGGGAAATAGGGAGAGTTACAAACAAGTGCAGAGTCTGGGATCTGCAGAAACCCTTTTTCAAATGGAAAAAAAAATGGTACAATTTAGCTTGCCTTTATCTTAGATAAAATCTCTGATTTAGGAAAGAACAGATGTTAAAGAGTATTCCTGTCCTTTCTGTAATTTTTATTTTTTATTTTTTAGCATGTGGGCCACTTTAAGAGTAGAGAGTGGTAATAAGAAGGGAAAAATAAAGCAAAAAAAAAAAGTAAGTCCTATGTTTAAAAACAAAAAATCCTCTCTTTTTTGTATTTTATTGCATGTCAGTAATGTCAGAGATTTGGACTCTTTGAACATAATAAGACTGCAAAACTTTCAGAGACTTAGAAATGTAGTAAATCCATTACTTCTAAATGAGCAAATTCTAGTTCATGGTGCATGATTTTTCACTGTCTTTCTTTCTTTGATTCTTTCTTTCTTTCTTCTTTTTTTCTTTCTTCCCTAGACTTCCTTAGTTTCACTATGGGAAAGAAGGTATTTGAAGGTTCAAGTAAATTCCTGAAGAAGCCACTAGATGTTTGGGCCCCGACTGGCATGAAGAGCAGGCAAGGGCTCTTCCCAGGCTCAGCATCCATCCTGCTCTGAGGTTATGAATTGCCAAAATTTGGACCCAGCAGTTTCAAACTCCCAGACAGGATGTGGTCTTCCTTGAAAAATCTGGGATCCTGTTTCCAGCATTATAACCTACCTGTAAATTGCACAGGCATAGACACAAATTAAATCACAGATTTTCTTCTGTTGAAATGCTGCTAAAGAATAAACCTCAATAAACCTGAATTATTGAACCCCCCAAACCCCAAGAGTAGGGTAATTTTCACATATAGTATGAAGGTGTATAAGGCATATTTATTGTTCTTGATTTCCTTTGGTTTCATTTCAGAGATATCCTAAATCTCTCTCTCTAGATCTCTCTCTCTGTGTCCACCTCTGATCCTCACCAAATTTTGATCAAAGGGCATGGAATAATGTGATTTTCACACAGATGATTATGACCTGTGATTTCTCTTTTGCACATTCTCTTTAACTTTGTAATGGGTAAAACTGAACCTTAGGTTGGGATCTGCCTCAAGTCTGGAGTTTGGAATTGGATCTAAGTGGAAATCTACAGCCTGACCGGGGTTAACCACTTCAGATAGTCTTACCTAGATTGGAATAAAGAAAAAAAAGTATTTACTCTTCATTGCAGCCACAAAGCCCAAAGTTATTTGAAAGCTAAAACCTGTTATTTTGTGTTCTTTCTTCTAGCCTCTACCTCATATCCGATTTCAGCATATTACAAAACAGTTTCCTAAGGTATTAAGTCTTCCCAGCCTGCCATGCTGCCATATATACAGATACATTTCTGAAGATTAGCTGTGTGGTAATGTTAGGATTAACTCATTTTTCCTACCAGACTTGTTTCCCACCAAATTTATCTCAAAAGGTATGGGTTTTTACATTAAAACTATGCATAAATTAATGTTTCACTCCTAAATTGATACTTCCCCTTCATCTATCAAAATAAATGTGGCACTCATTGTAATTCATTCAAAATACCACCTTACTTTGCTTGGTAATGATTGTTTTCAGTTTCCATAAAAGCAGAGAAGAACACCAGATCCCAGGGAAGTTGATGGGAAATTTGTAATTGAGTGGAAAAAAGACTTCCAGCAATATTGGTGGGTTTTCTGACAATAAAAAAAAAAAAAAAAAAAAAAAAAAGAGAGATTGCTTTCTTTGTGAGTAAATTAATTCCCTAACAGCTGGTTTAATATATATATATGCCAGATGTGAAAATAATGTAAAGGGCAATAATACTTTCTCATTACCTTTTTCATCTTCGTGAAGTTCCTGCCCACAGCCTATGAACAGGACAGAAAGCTCCCGTTGTGCTCCCAGGCGAGATGGAAGAGGTAAAGCTACTGGAGGATGCCTCATCCCACCTCCACGATCGTGAAATATTGAACATTTCCATTTTGAAGGCTTGAAGATGTACTAAAGATGTAGCTGAAATGCTGATTTTCTTGCCTAAAGGAGGAATACTCATAAGAACACCCATATTCTAGTTCCTCCCTTCAATAGATGTTTCTTTATTTATGTAAAGTTAAGCAGTATTAGCAGTAGCCTCCTTGCATACAAATGCATCTGAGACTGGGCCAAAGGGTTCATGCTTTTGGAGGAGACAGGATTCAGACCTGGGCAGAGGAAGACATTCAACCTATTTTCTTACCTCCATGGAACAGATAAAATTGTTGCATGTCCTCTTCCTTCCCCTACAGGTCTGGGAATCTGCGCCCAACTCTTCATTTCCATTTTTTCCCTTACAAGAAACACAAAATGTTGTCTATGAACTTAAAAGGAATGCTTTACTTGTCATTTTCTGCCCTTAGGGTATTTCATTTCAGAGGAGAAGATGACAATAAATTAAATTTGGTATTATACTCACTCTGAATTTTTTTAATGATATTTTTGCTCAGCTCCTGAACGGAAGATAGAAGAGTTGTTCAGCTCTTTGTGTAAGCTCATTAAGGTCATTTCTGTGGGAACTCTGGAGATGGACAGGTTAATTCCTACACCACCAAAGCGCTGTGGCTTCCTAAGCTGACTCAGGAAGTGAAATCTTGCCTGGTGGAAGCAGCAGAATAGGTCAGGATGCAGTTTCACATTTTGTTTTGTGACATTTTTGAGCCTATTAAGACCCACTCTGAATTTGTAGGTCAGTGCTTTTGGATCATCCCTGTTGGGTAACAAAATGATGAAAGAACTGCACCGCAAGTGCAGAGATAGCATTAAACTCATCAGACTGAGTTTTGGAGCTGTTAGGTAAGTTGCATAGATAAGGATGAGAGTTTGGAAAGGAAATGAGGCAGACTTTTTAGCAGGGCCTGTTGCAGTAGGACAAGGGGTAATGGTTTTAAACTAAAAAAGAGTAGATTTAGACTAGATGTAAGGAAGAAATTTTTTACTATGAGGGTGGTGAAACACTGGAACAGGTTGCCCAGAGAGGTTGTAGATGCCCCATCCCTGGAAACATTCAAGGCCAGGTTGGACGGGGCTCTGAGCAACCTGCTCTAGTTGAAGATGTCCCTGCTCATTGCAGGGGACTTGAACTAGATGACCTTTAAAGGTCCCTTCCAACCCAAACTATTCTGTGATTCATGATTCTATGAAATGAGCAGCCCTTTGCCAACACTGGGAAACAGTGGAAGGGAAAGGGGACTAGGCAATGATAATTAATAAGTAAAAAAATTATTAACATTTTTTGTGTGTGATGACCTTCTAGTTAGTGTCAGGTATAATTACTTCAAGTGACATGATTCATTCATGCAGAGTTTGAGCAGTACTGGTGTTGTTCATCATGGTTCCTGTATTATGCACCTTGGGTTTTTGGGGGTAACTTAATTAAGCAGTGCTTGTTGTTTGAAAGGCTATCTTAGTTTATCCCCCCCCCCCCCCCCAGTTTATTTTGAAGTTTGATGGGATTTGTTCCTTATCTCTGCATGCCTGATAAGTTTATCTGTTTTGTAAATAAAAATGCACACGGACTAATGAGTGACTGAGATCAAGTTTAAATAGTAACCAGCCTCTCCTGGTGTTATTCCCCCAAAATTTCACTGAAGTAGTTGGGCAAGGTTTTATTGATGCCAGTGAAAATAGGCACAGGTCAAAGGTTTGAATATTTTCCTAAAACAGCTAGGGGAACTGTGGCGAGTGTGGTGGTTGTCCCAGCATGAAAGTTAAGGAAATTCAGGGCTTAATGGAGAGCTCATTAAATTCCCATGGGAGGTCATGCACATAAACTGTTACATGCGAGGAGTGGCAGTATTCAGACATATTTATGAGGCTAATAAATGGAAAAATTAACTTGGTGTGTCTTGGGCTAACTCAGCTGGGCACCTGATACCTTTCTGCTGGAGTGAAGAGGCTTGACATTTCCAGACTGGGCAACCATGACAAGTCTCACTGCCTGTGACATTTGGGGAAGCATTTTCTCTCTACCCATTTTGGCTGATGAAAGAAGCAAGAAGAGATTTTAAAAGAGGTTGTGGAGATAAGGAGGGCAGCTCAAGCTGACACAGTGGAGAGGTGCGCAGAATTTCATTGTGCCATCTGACCTTTCTCCTCTCCTCCTGGTAAAGACTGCTTCTCTGCAGTGCTGTAATTGGACATGCTGTCCAAACTCCTTTCAGCACTCAGCCTGCATAGGAAAAAAGGCAAGAGCATGGAGTAAAATCATTTATCAGGCTTGGTAGAAGTTTTCACCCCAGGATGGTGATATATTGGAGCATCAGAAAGGGTAAAAATTTTGTTTTAGGCTTTCAATGGGAGAGCTCAGCTAACGGGATGAAAAATTAAAGGAGAATAAATAGGAACTCTTACCTTCCGCCCATAAAATGACCTTGTTTCCTGTTCCTAGGAGACTGAAAATGATGATTAATTAACTGTCTATTCAGTAGGTTGTGGGTTTATGCAGCAATACTAGATTTTATAATAGCTTTAATCCCAAATTAATTTGCAGCCTTCTGAAAGTGGAATGTGGTGGAGGGACTATGATAGAAAAGAGTGATTCACAGTAGATTATGACCAAGAGTGAATGGAAATCCTGTGTTCAGCTACAACTGCAGGGTTGTGGAGAGGGAGAATAAGTATATCTGAGATAAAATTTACACTAGGGTACTGAAGCTAATACCATGAAACCTCATTAGGGTTTTGAAATCCAAATTGCATTCCAGAGGCTTAGAGCTAATATCCCAACGATACAGACTTTAAAAGTGTTCAAGCTTTAAACTGGGGTAATATTGACTTCATGTGCCCCAAAGTTTCCATACAGTTTCCCTAAGGTGGATCTAGAGGAAACTCTTTTCTGAATTCTATTTACAGGTTTGAACCTGGAATAGCTGGTATCTCCAAAGTGGTCTGAACCCATTATCTTCATGAATGTCTATGGAGGCACAGGATGTGCTTACACCTCTGAAAACACAATAACTCTTATCTTGATGCCAAAAGCCTTAACTGAAGTTAAAGCGTCTCCAGCTGAGAAGCTATAGGGATAATTTCTGATAATTCTTCATTTAGCTTTGAGTCATGAAAAGACTGAAATACAGCAGGAATTGTGGCTGCTGCAAACACACCCAACAAGCATGTAGGGCAGGGCTGGCAGGACCAGGACAGTGTAAGCTGTGAAGCAGCATATGCTTGAATATGCATAAGGCCTTTTCATATGCAGCGGGTCAGATTTTTTTTTTTCCTTTGAGACTATATCTTTGATTTATCCTGACGAAAAGAGAATGTGCCTTCCAAATCCATTGACTTTTACGTTAGCCATAATTTGAGATTGCCTCTCTGGGGATCAGTTACCTTGGGGAAAAGAGAATTTCAAAAAAAGACAGTTTAATGTGGAGTGGGATTGCCACAGTTGCAGTCTTTTCTTTTGCAAAAGGTGTTTTAAAGTTGATTTCAATGTAGGGTGAAGATAAAAGCTTTTCACTGTTCATTAACCTTTGTTTGGGGGCAATTCTGTTAATAAGTTGTTTTGCCTGCCTTTGTTTTGCATCTTTTCACACTGTTCTTTTTGTTTTCCGTGCTGGCAAATACCTGTATTTTCTTGTCCTCTCTGTCATTTGTCCTTGGTTTTGGTTTACATTAATTTCAGTTATATTTTTTAGATATATTTTTCAGAGGAGGAGCAAATTGTGCCAGCTTGTTTAGAAAGATGATGTTATTTAATGAACGTGAAGGTAAGGATGTTTGAAGGCTCCTTTGTACCTCTGAGTGTGCTCCCATAGATTTAAATTGTCTTTCAGGGAAGCCCATGGCTAATCAGCTTATAGCATATATATTTGGCATTTATATGCCTAGTCCTGATATTAAGCTCTATTTCTAGGTATCTGTAGATTATTTTTAATTCTTTTATAACTACAGACCTCGATGCAAAAATATAATCTACTTGCCTGTATTAACAGCAGAAAAAGAGATATCACTTATAGTCACTTCCACATGCAGAACCATTTTAAGTCAATTGGTTTTATTATTGCTGTGCTCTTCACACTCATATGCCTCAAATCGGACCAAAGCCATTTGAATTTATCTGCTGTATCGAGGTAGTCAAATGACAAGGAGTGGTAGTCATTGAGGATGGATTACTTTGGATCTCAGTATTATTATTTGCCTTTAGAAATATAGCTAGACATTCATTCCAAGGAGGGATACTTCAGTTTTTAATTAATAGTTTCAGAATGCTATTATTAACTTTTCTTTTCACTTCTTTCATTAATTAAAGATTATAGCTATACAGTCAAACAGAGAGAGGGAAGAATGCAAACAGTACATGATGAAGTCTGACAAAGAAAGGGATATTCTAACTCTTTCAGCAAAAGAAAAACACGTCGCTCTCCACTACATTTCTGGGTTTTAATGTTGAGAGTTTAACATGATCCAAAGCAGATAGTTAATTTCTTTTAATTGGTAAAGCATTATCACTTAGAGGACAGATAATAAAGCAAAACTGTTAAATGACAGTAAGGTACTAGACCATATAAATTGTTTTGTACTTGTGAGTGTATAATTTTAATCAAGTAATTAGTTTGGGCTATGTATTTTTGAACACATGAATGTTTTTTTGTGTGAATACTAGAAGTGTACCCTTCAAAAAAATGAATGGATTTAAAAATGTGAATATTTGACCTTACATGATATTTGGCTTGACTGTACAGATAAAATTTAAAACCTTCTCTACATGTAATCATAAAGTTAGATTATGGCAGAACATGCTTTACTGACAGACCGCATAATATTTCATAGGAATGGTAAGGTGAAGGTTAATAAGCATTTTTCCTAGGTCTAAATCTCTTGCATCCAGATAGTTTGACTCTCAAAGCCACATTGTAGGAGTCAAAACTTAGCTAATTTTTAAAATTAAATGTTTCAGTTCCTGAAATAGCAGAAAATGGAGTTGTGAAAGATTATTTCTTTCTGCTGAGAATACGGAGACTGTGCTAGTAATATCTGTTCTGTTCAATTATCATCCATAAAATATTAGCTTTAGGTCAGAAAGGGCAACCTACCTTTTGCTTCACTGTGCTAGTGCGTAGCTAGTCTTCTGCCTAAGCCCAAATGGCAGTACTCCAACAGGCAAAATGTTATTGTAGGCCAACAGCATTCTGCAGATGAATTTGTATTCTTATTATAAGATTATTTTTGTAACCCTAGTTTTCAAGTGAGTTTAATACCAGTATTGCTGATAATTTCTTCACGTTGTGATTATTAATCGTTAGACACATCGCTGTCTAAGACTGCGCTGTGTGGGCAGGAGATCTGGCTCTTGATTGATAAGCTGCAAGTGGAATTGTCTCCCCAAGGCTGAGAAAGAAGATTATTAATTATATTTTGAACATTATTCAAATAGATTTCCTATATCACTAGAATAATAAAGGGTAATGTAAGGACACAGATCCTGAGCTGGTAGAAGTCAGTGGAGGCTTTTAGTTGGGGAGTCCAGATAGGAATGATCCTGTGGTTGTGGCATCACAGGGCTCTCTTCTTTTGGGATAGGTTTTTAAGCTATGGGCTAAGTTCAACAGTAGGTACCTAAAGTGGGAACGTTAATGCTGACTTGGATATGCATTCAGGATGTTTCACTTCTCTTGGTTCACTGCATGGGCACATTTGCAGTAAGCCTTGCAAAGGCAAATTAGATACGTACTGCACATTCGTCTGTATACCTGGCTCCTTACAAATCACTCAGGGATGGACCATGTGCCTTAAGCTGCTGGAAAAACTTGCATTGACTTGATAGGGATGGACTTTCATTTCAGGCCTTTAATACATCTTTTGCAGCTATACCTTCTTCGAACAATTTGCTTCTTGGACATACACGCTCTTCCACTCTCTTCTGTGTTGATTTTCCCCATTTCAATTTTATTTTATCCTGCTACTTTCTTCTGATTTAAGTTGAAAGTTCAACTGATAACCAATTTTTCTGTAACGCTGGTTATATTATGTCAGTAAGTGGGAATAGCATAATGTCTCTGTTTTTAGTCAATGGGAAGTGACATACTGTTGATTAAAATTTATTGCTAATATGCTTTGATGAATGTTTCAGGGTATGTTATTGTTCTACTTTTTCATTTCTGGACACTTTCTATTTCTGTTTTATCCATTCTATTTCCTCCAATTGTTTTAGACATAATGTATGATGCTAATAACGTCAGCTACAAAAATCAGGAGCATAAAATGATACTTTTACTGAAAACTACAGTTAGAGAGGAGAGTGATTTATAATGTTCTTTAAAATATGCAATTACATTTGTTGATTGAGATGCCAGTTACATACTGAAAATGAGGGGAAGATGTTTGAATTTCCTGCTTCAAATTATTTAATATGCAGTCATAATTTCTAGATTGAAGGTAGATTTATTATGTAAGCTAGCCCAACTTTGATCAAATGGACTGTCCACTTCCTAGCACCTCTTTAATCCTCCTTTAGGCTTCTAGCATTCATTGAGAAGAATTTCATGCAAGTTTTATAGATGTTCAGTCCGTTAATCTCTTCTTAATTTTTTTTCTCTTTATCCAATAATACTACGGTTCAGCTCACCATGTTGAATCACTCATTTTTCTTTCAGAGATCCAGGTCATGTATTCCATATGATCACTTCAGTCCATTTTTGTAATAGCATTTTGTAATAGCACTCACTTTGCATTGGAATAAAGGACTAAGGGAAGTTCAGCTGTTGACTAATGTAAAAAAATTATATGTAGGCTGGTGTAAACTAATTCTTATCTCTTTTCACCCTGGCTGCATGTATTTTGGTCCTTGATGCCCCTTTTAACACGGCACTTAAGCATATGATTACCTTTACCCATGCAAACATTTCATCTGACCCATCTTCAATTCAATTCTTGGTGAGGCAAGGAAGGTGGTCAGCGAAACCACCACTATGGACTTCGGGAGGGCAAACTTTGGCCTCTTCAAGGCACTGGTTGAGAGAGTCCCTTGGGAGACAGTCCTGAAGGGCAAAGGGGTCCAGAAGGGATGGACTTTCTTTAAGAAGGAAATCTTAATGGCTCAGGACCAGGCTATTCCCATGTGCCACAAGTTGAACTGCCGAGGAAAATGACCAGCCTGGCTGAACGGGGAGCTTTTGCTAGGACTCAAGGAAAAAAGGAGAGTTTATCATCTCTGGAGGAAAGGGTGGGCAACTTGGGAGGAGTACAGGGATCTTGTTAGATCATACAGAGAGAAAATTAGAAAGGCAAAAGCTCAGCTAGAACTAAATCTGGCCACTATCGTAAGGGACAACAAAAAATGTTTTTACAAATATGCTAACAGTAAAAAGAATCCCAAGGAGAATATCTTTCCTTTAATGGATACAGAAGGGAACGTAGCAACCAGTGATGAGGAAAAGGTTGAGGTACTTAATGCCTTCTTTGCCTCGGTCTTTAATAGTGAGTCCAGTCATCCTCAGGGTACTCCACCCCTTGAGCTGGAAGGTAGGGATGAAGAGCATAACATACCCCACTTAATCCAGGAGGAAATAGTTAGGGACACTCACAAATCTATGGGACCTGATGGGATCCATCCAAGACTACTTAGGGAACTGGCAGAGGTCCTTGCCAAGCCACTCTCCATCATCTGTCAGCGTTCCTGGTCATCAGGGGAGGTCCCAGAGGACTGGAGGCTTGCCAACGTGACTCCCATTTATAAGAAGGGTCGGAGGGATGATCCGGGGAACTACAGGCCTGTCAGCCTGACCTCGGTACCGGGGAAGATTATGGAACGGTTTGTCTTGAGAGCACTCACATGGCAACTCCAGGACAAGAAGGGGATCAGGCCCAGTCAGCATGGGTTTACGAAAGGCAGGTCCTGCTTGACCAACCTGATCTCCTTCTATGACCAGGTGACCCACCTACTGGATGAGGGAAAGGCTGTGGATGTTATCTACCTCGACTTCGGCAAAGCCTTTGACACTGTCTCTCATGGCATACTCCTTGAGAAACTGGAATCTCATGGCCTGGATAAGTGCACTCTTCACTGGGTGAAAAACTGGCTGGATGGCCGAGCCCAGAGGGTTGTGGTGAAAGGGGTGAAATCCAGTTGGCGGTGGGTCACAAGTGGTGTTCCCCAGGGCTCGGTGTCGGGCCCTGTTCTGTTTAATATCTTTATCAATGATTTGGATGAGGGGATTGAGTGCACCCTCAGCAAGTTTGCAGATGACACCAAGTTGGGAAGCAGGGTCGATCTGCTTGAGGGTAGGGAGGCTCTACAGAGGGATCTGGACAGGCTGGATCGATGGGCCAAGGCCAATCGTATGAAGTTCAACGAGGCCGAGTGCCGGGTCCTGCACTTGGGTCACAGCAACCCCATGCAGCGCTACAGGCTTGGGGAAGAGTGGCTGGAAAGCTGCCCGCAGAGAAAAACCTGGGTGTGCTGGTTGACAGCTGGCTGAATATGAGCCAGCAGTGTGCCCAGGTGGCCAAGAAGGCCAATGGCATCCTGGCCTGTATCAGAAATAGTGTGGCCAGCAGGAGCAGGGAGGTAATCGTCCCCCTGTACTCAGCACTGGTGAGGCTGCACCTCGAGTGCTGTGTTCAGTTTTGGGCCCCTCACTACAGGAAAGACATGGAGGTGCTGGAGCGTGTCCAGAGAAGGGCAACCAAGTTGGTGAGGGGCCTGGAGCACAAGTCCTATGAGGAACGGCTGAGGGAACTGGGGCTCTTTAGTCTAGAGAGGAGGAGGCTGAGGGGAGACCTTATCACTCTCTACAACTACCTGAAAGGGGGTTGTAGTGAGGTGGGTGTTGGTTTCTTCTGTCAGGTGGCTGGAGATAGGACAAGAGGAAATGGCCTCAAGTTGAGGCAAGGGAGATTTAGGTTAGATATTAGGAAAGATTTTTTTACTGAGAGGGTTGTCAAACATTGGAATGGGCTGCCCAGGGAAGTGGTTGAGTCACCATCCCTGGAGATATTCAAAAGGCGAGTGGACAGGGTACTTCAGAACATGGTTTAGTGGGCATGGTTGATGGTTGGACTCGATGATCTTGAAGGTCTTTTCCAACCTAAATGATTCTATGATTCTATGATTCTATGATCTTCCATGTGCTCCCATTTTCTTATTGACTGCAATTCCTCCAGACTACTCCTGGATGTTGACTCCAGAAGGCTTCCTGGAGGAAAGTATTCCTGCTGGAGTAATTCCTCTACTGAGCAGAAGCGTGGTTCCTATGTGGATGTGCTATTCCATACATATGTATGCCCAACCGTGTTTTTCTAACTATCTCTAATTGGGTCTCCATCACTGCCAGCTGATTGTTTCTTCCTTAGTTTCTCCTTTATTCAAAGGATATATGTTTTGGATTATTTTTCACCATCTGTATTAGCTAAGATGTCGTCACAACCTCAGATATGTCCAAATTAGGTCTTCCCCCACCCCTTGCCCATTTGTCACCCTATTTGCCTTTCTGGTGTTAACCGTGTCTCCCAATATTGAATGATTTGCCACTTTTCTTAATATGATTATTTCTCACTCTTCCAGATAATTTAGGAAATTATTAAAGAATAGGAATGATAACCACAATTCCCTTGTTACTGCAGAAGATGTCAACTTGGCATACTACTACTCCTCATTGTCTTGTGTTTACATTCAATTAGTCAGGTTTTGGATCTGTCCAATCCAATTTGAATTAACATTTCAATTACTCTTTAATGAAAAAGACAGTAAATGTTTAATTAATTTACATGCCTTATTAAAATAGCCATCGACATCTATAAAGAAACTTTCTAACATGATGTTTTACAATATAAATGGTTTTGCACAAAATATCACAAACAGTCTTGAAATACATATAATTTTAATTAGGCTGCAATTTAAAATGTTAGATTTCTAATGTCTTCTGTATAAGGTGATAATACACTGATCTAAGAGCTAGAAGGTCTCAGATTTTTTGAGAAAATTTATGTGTTTTTGTAGGGAAATGGAGCATTCAGGTCCCTCTGAAATAAAAAATCGCAGCGCATTGTGCTTGTCGCTGAACAAAGACAGAACAAAAAGATCATCTGCATGCCTCAAGATATTAGCATGAAAAGTTTCCACTGATGGAGAGAGGATCAGGGTTGAGGGCAGGTATCTGCCTGAAATTGTTTGCAATTGCCTACAGGGCAACTTCTGCTGTCATGTGCAATGATAAAACTCCCTTGAGGTCGGCGAAATAGCATGAGTGTTTCTGACAGCTACTTACTGCATAATATGGAAGAAGTACACCATAATTTGTAACAGTTCTTTTAAGAATATCCAAGTTCCTGTATTACATGATGAACATTTTCACTGCAATTTTGGTGCTTTTAGTGGATCATTTATGTTTTTTGGAGTCCTCCCTTCTTTAGGCCACAATCTAGTCAGTCTCTTAAACACGTGTCTGACATTTAAGGATATACTTAAGTATGTTCATATTAAGGGAAGTGCTTAAATTTGCCCTTAACTTTAAGATGAGCTACCACTGTGGGAAACTGGCTATCGAGCTATGTTTCATTTCACATAGGTAATAGCAACCACTAAGATGCTTAAACTTTGTATAAGGTTTGTCAGCCTTCTTGTCTCTGAGTAATCACTCAGCAAACAAAATCACATTTTTTTTTCTTTCCATTCCCTCACCAGGTATTTTAATTTAAATATACTTTTCCTCCTGGCCTATTTGCTGGCAAGAAAGAACCTGGTAAAGCAACTGTGAGTAGCTCTACTGGGACAAAGCAATGTCTCTGCTCCTACAGTTGCAGAGTAGACTCCTAATTATGGCATGAAGATATTTTAGAACAATGACATAAAATCCCCTTTTTTAATTGGCTGTTCACATTCTTGCTATAATTAATACTACACTGGGAAGTTTGCTTTCAGTTCAGTTGAACACATCTACTTTTAACCTTGATGACCAAATAATTTCTCATAAGCTCAGTCTGGATTAATGTTGAAAAGATGTAGGTGACTTTTTTTGTTTTGTTTTAAACCCTACAGCCACCTACATTGTGAATATATTAGCTTGAGAGCCATTTCATCAGTGCTGCAATACTTAAGAACTTACAGCTTTCAGACAGCTGTAAGATGCCAAGAACTGCTATGGAAATTGTAAAACATTTATTAACACAATAATACTGCTTTATCTTGGATTCAATTTATAATTTAAATTGTGTGTCACAAGGGTATCTTTGCTGTTGAAAATAGTTTTGAAAATGTCAGTTTAGACACATGCTGTATAAATAAGTAGCTTTTTTGCTTCTGTGGTGGGATGACCCTGGCTGGAGGAGGTAGAGAAAATCGGGAGTGAAGCTGTGACCAGGAAGAAAAGAGGGGTGGGGGAAGGTGTTTTAAGATTCATTTTTATTTCTCATTACCCTAGTCTGATTGGATTGGTAATAAATTAAACTAATTACCCCAAGTCAAGTCTGTTTTGCCCATGACGGTAGTTGGTGAGTGATCTCTCCCTGTCCTTATCTCGACCCATGAGCCTTTCGTTATATTTTCTGTCCCCTGTCCAGCTGAGGAGGGGAGTGATAGAATGGCTTTGGTGGGCAACTGGCGTCCAGCCAGGGTCAGCCCACCACAGCAGGTATTCTTGGGCTTCTGTAAGATCTTTTTATTGTATGGACATACCATGGCTACCCGTAGGTACTCCACTGGAAGACAGCTGAGGCACATCTGCATGACATGGAGGTGTGAGTTGTCTGGGCTATGACAAGTCTGTAGCTAAATACAGAGCCTTAGCTCCTTGTACCTGTGGTTTGAGCAAGTGCTTAAGTGCTCTTAAGCGGTTCAAATTGCTTTTGAGAATTTGATGACAGTTTCGCTGAATATCTAGTGACAAGGGGGAAAAGGAAGAAACTCATAAACTGCTCCTAGGAACAGCTGCCTTAAGTCTGCAGCTGACATGGATGAGCTACCGGAGGGGGTCAAGTACAGCTGGATTTGTTCTTTCTGTGTTGTTTATTAATAATCATTTTCTTATAAGCAAATCTCAAGTGTTAATGTTCTATGTGAACCTCAGATGGATTTCAGCTTGGATGAAAGAAGGAAGGTAGTAGCAGCAGAATAAATGCAGTGGTTTTAGAAATTGTTTTTGGTTTCTTTTTCACTTTAGTATTTTCCCTTTTTAAATGACCTGCTATTTATTATGCAAGGACATTATTATGCATCATTGCATGAGTAGGGCATTTACAAAACCCTGCTAAATTAAATTGCTGATTTGGAGACCAGACTCTGCAAACAGAATTTGATTTTGTGTGTCACCTTTTTTTAAGAACAGACTTGTGTTAACCTTCAGAAATTGTAAGAGCAGCATGGGCTTGGATCAAAACCAGAGACTTGAGCTCTGTTCTTAAATAACAGGCAAGTTCAGTCCTTGTTTACATGCATGAGACTTTTACTGACAATGATGAGCTTAGAGCTTTATGTCCTACTTGCACAGAATACATAATCAACAGTGGAAAATAACTCTGAGGCACCAGCTTTTAAAAAGACAGGCTTGAGATACGTGCTGTGATTAAGGAGGTGTTTTAAAAACTCCCATGATAAAGTGCTCTGAAGGGATGACTATTGCTTACTACCAGACTGAAATGTGAACGGCTGCATGGAATACCGCAACTTGGCAGAAAACCATTTTGTTGTCTCACATCATATGAGACATATGATGTGTTTCTTATCATATATCTCATAACACGAGAATCTCATATTCTCATGAAGCATATAATGGACACACCTTGTTCGTTCCAATGGTGCTGCAATTAAGCAGGAGGGAGGAGTCCTAAGACCAGTGCAGGTGCTTGAGCCGAGGTCTGCATTGATCCATCAGGACTGTACATCCCCTCTTTCTCTTTGTAGCCTGTGAAATTTCAGAATAAAAGCAACAGTCAAGAAAGGAAAAGCTTATTTGTACAAAATAGGATTTTTAAAGCTTTCCTCATAACCTTAAATGTGCTTTGATCTCATTGCCAGGAACAGACTGAGGCCAACTTTCCAAAAGCCACAGGGGACAAGAATTGTTGGTTAACCTGGTAAATAGTTTCTAGTAATAGGGAATTTATAGAAAATGGGAGTGTTTAGGTCAGCAAATCTCCTTAACTTGGATTTTTTTCCAAAGGACCAACATCCTGCACTTTTCTTCTTATAAACTTCTTTATTATAGAAGTTTCACATGAAACTCTTACTTTGCCATAACTGTCCTTTAAAAGGAAAAGTAGGTGTTAAAACTAATGGACTATAGATAATTTGTTTGAAATCAAGGAATGTCTTTATATCTTGATGTCGATGAGAGGCAGATATTCTGATATCCTGAAGCAATTAGGTGTGCCACCTGTACCACAACTGCAGTGTCTTCTATGCTCCATGGAACAGTATAAAAAAAAAATCTTCTCACTGTGACTGTGCCAAAGCAAGTAATTGTAATAAACAAGATTTAATATTTATCATGGCATTAGAAGTTGGAATAATGCTAACAATCTTCAGAAAACTATCATGAGTTTTACTAATGTTTAGTAATCTTTTTCTTTTCTTCTGGGAACCATGTTTCCTTTCTACACGTAATCTGGAACATTGCAGCCCTAAATTCCCGAGACAAATACATTTCATATATACATTTTTTGACCTTCTTTAAAAAAAAAATTAAAATGTTCCTATCTTTGTTCAGTAAAAATACATACATTTAACGGTGATTCCTTCTGAGTCTCTATTCTCTACAGAGAGCAATTCCTTTCTTAATTTTAACTATTTGCTGACTGACCTAAGTTTTTTCTTATCTATTCTTTATACTCATGGATTAGATTTGAGCTTTACCCTCAGTCAATCTAGGCTCTCAGAATTTCATTTTTATATTTTCACATTTTCAAGGTATCATTGTGTTAGAGAAGATACAGAATATATTCAAATGAACTTCCATTTGTCTAATTGATTTCTGATATGTACTCAGATATCTAACTTACTCGCATCTTTAAGGTATCTGTGAGGGATATCTGAACTATGCTATCTCCTGTGAATTAGCAACGTTGGGATGATTTTTTTTTCCTGGCAGATGATGGATATTGGAAAAGAGAAAATTTTCTCAGCACTATGAATTAAACAGAATCCTTAATTCCAGAGGAAAATAAGCCTGATGTCTGTGGTTTCTGCATTGGAAAGGGTTTGTTGATCCTAGATGTTTTGTGGAAGAAATGAAATCTCCTTTTAAGAAGAAATAAAAAAAGAAAGACATTCCACTTTCCAGCAGTGCAATAGTATGTCCTTTACCATCTGGAACTCAAGGCAGCTCTGCCTACTTTTTTACCACTGTAAACATAGTAAAGAAGGTAAAGGTTAGCAGTCATAGCATTAACATAAACTATGGAGAGAGAAACTTCTTTCTCCATTTGTGTCTTCAGATAGCCCAGATTCGTGTCGTTCTTTATCTCAATACCCGAATAAACACATGATTGATCCCTAGGTATGTCTGCAAATGTATTTTAGGGACAGAACTTTATCAGCAGTTTTTGGGTACATGTGGGAAAGTTGACCTGAGGGTGTTATCAAAGTTAGACCCAAGCTCTATACTCATGAAGCTCTATGCTTAATGATTAACTTGTACTAATCAGTACTGAAATATATTTAGAAATTCAGATTATACAATAGTTAATGTGAACTAAAGAAAATCTAAAAATCTAAGTCTTATTGCTACTTTTAATCTGAAGATACCCATCTTCTAACAAATCACCTTTCACATATTTTTATCTTAAGGGTTCAAATTGAAAATTGGCTGGCGCAAGCTTAGGCTGTTCACCTGCTATCTTTGTAGCCAGGCAAATAAATGACCTCTGAATCTGTCCTGGAGAAGCTTGCAAACAGATATTTTAACAGGTAAACCATTGATTTTAACCTCGAACATACAGAAAACAGTGGCAGTTCCCTTTATCAGCAAAAGGAAGAAGTCATCCATCATCTCTGGATTTATGATGCTTATAACTGAGCTGGTGACAACGATGGCATTCAAGATTTACTGCTGTAAATTGCCTGCTCTTGTGGTGTACTGCAAATAATTTTGATTAATTTAACTGGGCCATTAAGCTCATTAGCTCCCACAGTGGTTATGGGCTGACATCCACTCAGGTCTGTAGAGTTAGCAAGCAGTTAGGAAAGGGGATTTTTATAATCCTTTGAAAAAGCATCCTCCCCCTATTTTTCCCCTTTTAAGGAGATTCTGCTTTTAAAAGTCTGATTTGAGACCTGCCCTTCAGCTGAATTATGGAGTAACTTTATCCCTCTGTCAGCACCTGGCCTGGTTCACTCTGGTTTGCAGAAACTTTCCTGTCCATGTTTTAATCCTACAGAAATATACCTTAAATTTCTAGATCTTGAAATAACTACAGGGAATATAAAATTCATCCTGCTCTTGGCTTTCTTTCCAGAGATGGATTACATGCTTGGGAGCCCATCACCATTATAAAATGTGATAAATCCATGTCCTCCATGGACTGGTATAAATCAGGACAGAAGTGTGACTTCAATAACAAGGCAGCATGTTGCTGCACACTTTATACTTATAGATACACCCTCGTAGGACTTATACCTCTGAGTAGAAGAATATTTTGAAAGCTTTGGGCACTGCATTGCACAGAGATTTTAGATCACTCCCTTTCCCTACCACAGTTCACTCTTTGCAAGCTCCAGACCTTCATCTGTAATGTCCTGCTTGTCAGTGGAAATAGTAAAATGCTGGATAGGTTTTCAAATCCTCTATTGGCAAGGTATTTTGTTTGTTTGCTTGTTTTTAATTAATATTTAATTGGTGTGCAGACAAGGGGTTATATCATCAATTGTTGCAAACTGGCTTAGCTCTGTCAATGCTAATGTTACTATATTGATTTATACAACCTAGAAGGCTAACTTGGAGTTAAAGGAAAGGGCAAAAACTTTCTTCACAGGAAGAAAAAAGGAAATTAAAAAAGGAGGTGTCACGCTGTGATCTGTGGTATGGTAATAGCGGTTTGTTGACTGCTAGTGAAAGGTGACTCCTGTAAAAGAACTGGAAAATGATTGGGAGCTTTTTTCTTTTCCTTTTTTTTTTTTTTTATTAATCTTACTATCATCACAGAAAGTTTATTGCCAATTAACTTTATGGGAAGGAATTATACTGGTGGTAAGCAATTAAAGAATACAGTATGTATTTATGCAATGGTAAGCAGATTTAATATAACTTAACTTGCTTTTTAAGCTTTGCCCTAGCCTTGTCCCTAGATATAGGATACTGTTTTAGCTGAGAAAAACTGCTGTGGTAAGAAACTGTATTTTGTTAAAAATCAGAACATATTTTCTTTTATTTATTAGTGTTAGTAATAAACCTCATTGGAAATAGCACTCAAATGAGCTGCTTTTCCATAAAATCATTGAAACATAACATGACATATACTACCTGTGGTACATAATTAGACTCCCATTCACTTATACAACCAATTATTTCAGCCATTGAAGGTGGTGATTTTGAGACAAGTTGGCTTTCTATTAAAAATATGAAAATTTTAAATTGAACTCTTTCTCTCTGTACTCCACTCCTCAGAAGGTGTTATTCCAGATGAAGTAGTCAAATCTGCAAAAACTACCCCTTATTCTGTTTATGAAGTGCATTACTATCTATTGAACTGTTTTTCTTCAGCTACTTTCTCATTGCATTTGCTGTAGTTATTTATATAATCTTTCACTATCGTTCCCTAACAGTGATTTTAATTATAAAATAATTACTCTATTATCCCATCTGTAATTAATGTACAGTATTAAAGATGATCAAGATCGGGCACTTAAACATTATTCTCCAACATTTCCATTTGCAAAATGAGGTCCAGTTTCAAAATGAGGTTCCAGATTTGCCTTCAAGTTCTGTTATTGAATATAAACATTAATAATTTATTTAAATTCAAGATTTTAATTTTTTTTTATAACAAACTTTGCATTTCTCTAAGATTAGTTGCATATTTGGCGTAGAGACCTAGTCATTCTCCAAGACTTGATACTTTATTCTTTGATTTGTTTTCTTACTTATTAAGAACTGCAAAGAAAGTGTAAATTTTGCATACTATCTCCTTTTTTCCCCACGGGTAAAACCAGTTCTACATCCTTTTCTAGGAGGACGAGGGACTTGTAAATTAAAATTAAAAAACAATCCCAAACTAAGGTGCCCTTCAATTTATCAACATGACCTCTCTTTACTTTTTGGTAATGAAGAATATGGTCTCTTCTAAGTCATGCTTTAATCTGGAAACTTCATAACTTCTGCAGTACGAGGATCAAACTCTGTCCTATTTTAGAAAAAAGATACATTTTCAGTCTTTCAGTTTCATCTAGTTCACATATATCTTAATGAAAACTCTGCCTAGAATGAATTTCAGAGAGCATTTAGGATGAACTCTGGCAAGCTGAGCAGAAGGCTCTAAATGTAGTGTTAGAAGCAAGGAATCATCTGCAAAGTTCATGATCTTGGAGTAATAAGCATGATGCCAGCTGAGAAATGTGAAGGAGAGATTTGCTTGCAGTGCTCCACTTCTGTCTGCAGTTATTTCTAGAGTATATTTTAGCTAGTGAAGTGTGTATGGTGTGAATGAAGGATGATGAAAATGGACAGCACTGCTCCTCAGGTAAGATATTGCTGCCTCTTGTGCCTTTTCTGCTACCCACTGGAGAGAACCGTTTGACTTTGGAGTAGATACGGTCATTGGTGAGACTATTCCTGTGCTCTTTTTGCATTCTCCACTTCTGGCATGAAAATTTCAGATAGACAGGAGGGAACGTTGTAGGCTGAAACAACAAGAGCAAAGTTGTTGTTAGTTGGACCAAAATGTATTAATCGCTATGCTTAACACAATGATCAGGGACTCTCACTTTCTATAGTGATGAATAGGAAAATCTTAATAGGGCATCTTCCTTCTTAGACATAGAGAAATTTATAACTGTTTGTAAAATTTTAATGCCCCAAATGATTTCAGATTAAATAACAATCTCAGTGTACTTGTTATAGCATTATGCATTTTGTTTTATGTAACTACCTTTTAAATGGCTTTACAAGCGTTCTTCACAGCAGGTACATGTTTCAGAAAGCCTGAGCGAACGAGGAGTTGAAATTACATTTTCAAACATGACAGAGGATAAAATTTGACAAGTGCTTATATGAATTAAGATGCAAATTTAGATACTCTTGAAAATCTTAACAAGTTCCTACCCTAAAATCTCTCTGCACCTTTAGTTAGGTAAATGCCACTAAAGATGTGGCCTTTAGCTACTTGTCCTCTGAAGTGAGTCTTTTCTGGAAACAAAATCTGATTTTTAAAAGAGTCTCCCTGGACTTAAAGCTACTTAATAATTTTTAAATATTTTATCTGAGATGTATATTCTATACTGTGTATTTGTATCTGTCATTAAGTGTGAAGGACAGCTCCTTAATGTAATCAACATTAAATTACAGCCCTAGATGGGAAATTAAGGTTAATTTTGCACACAGAAGAAATGCAGAGGAGACTGAATAGGTTGTAACTAACATGCTGAAATCTGATATATTGCTGACCTGCACAACACCAGCTGTGCTGGAAAGACCACTGCTCCTGTCAGCATTGTATATGGGTATAGGAAGAGCAGTTAGGGGGTTGCATCTTAAACAAAGCATGCCCAGTATCGCTGCACCGAACAGCATGCTAGAGCAAGAGTTAAAAGGGAGTGGTTAATATGGCAATGTTAGCTGTCTCAGTGGCAAGATTTCTTAATGATTTTTATTTTTTTTTTTTCCCCTGAATCTTCCATTCACATTTCCATTACACTTTTTTTAGTTTATGGGATTTGAAACCATTGTGGCCCCTTTTGATGTTGCTGGATCATATGCATGTGCTTAAAATGGAGTATCTCCATGCTCGAACCCCGATGTGCATACACTGTTCATCATCACGTACATCATTCATCACCACATTCATCTAAGCCTTTCTGGTAAAGGCTACATAGAAACAGAAACAATCTGCAATTTGCAGATTCTTGTTTTGGTTATAGTGCAAAACCTGAATTGGCCATCCAACCTCCTTTATTATAAAACTTTGAAGAAAACAATTCAGAAGACTTTAGCCACAATTAACTTGAGTTTATAGTCTGAAAATTTCAATCCAAGCATTGCAGAAAACACTTAAACAGGTCACTTCTGATATTGAACTGCTTTGTGCCTTCCAAGTAAATAATTCAATATGCACAGTGATGCAGCTGACCTGAGAAGCATTGACACGGCTGTACTCTAAAACTCACTGAAGACTTCAACAAGCCTGCATTAGGCTCTCCTAATTAATGAAGCTGGAAATATTTAGGAGAAAACCCATTCTCTCTGATTTATTATACCAATTTTGTATTTTTGCTGGTTTTTGCCTTTCAGCTGGATGGGCTCTGTTTAGTGGAATCATTGGAGATTTTGACGAGGTGCTTTATTTAGACTAAATACTAACTAGAGATATTTGCGGGGAACTTTTGATTAAAGTAAATGAAGCAAATCTTTTGATGTTACCAGGTAATATGGAAAAGGCAATAAAGGATGGACACAGACAAAATATAGTGGTAATCAGTGATGGTGCTATGGTATTTTAATTCACAGTGTGAGATCTGTATGAAGTCCTTAGAAATGCAAGGCTTTTCTAATGTACCAATCCTCTCCTCTAAAATGAAAAAAAAAAAAAAAAATCTAATTTGAATTGGCTCTGATTTTTATATGTTTGTTTTAGGTAGCAAAATAGAAATATCCCTGAATTGCATGGTACTTGAGTTTGTGTCTGCACTGCAGCACACTTTTTCACTGACTAGCACCTTGTTTACAGCTACCTTGTATAGTAAATCTTCCCTGTTGTTTTGTCTTTATTGGCTGTGCCAGAAGGCTACTGAGCTAAAGCACATAACAGCTATCCTCCAATACTTATGAACACTTTTGCATTGCTCATCCGTCATTTTAACTGGCAGTTATCTTGGTGTAAAATATCTGGAAGTCTCAAATCACCTAGAATACTCAGGATCTGGAAAGAGTATGAATTTTTGAAGCAACTATTCATTTAATAGAAGTGCTATGAAGTTAGCATGGAAAAAAAATATGAACTGTCTTTCTTAATTTATTTCAGAAAACTTTTCCAGCACAAAATCAAGTCAGCCTGCTGTCCAAGTCCTTAACTGCTGGCTACCTGATTTTATGATAGGGCCTGTGTCCTTTCTGCCACTTTCATTTGTAATATGGGGAGACTTTGAAAGCCAGGTATTTAAAGATTGCTTGTTTTCAGGTCATTTCCTAATGGAGTGGTTATATAGGGCTGTAGGTTTCTCCCCTTGTCTATATGTTTATATAGGGTATAAACCAGATTTCCAAGCATCATGCTCACTTGGTAAGGCAGAACCTCATGTTTCCCTCTGAGCTAGCAGCTGGTTTCAGCCAGGATATCTATGGTGGCAGAAATAGTTTTCCTCTGGATGAAGAGGAACAGGACAGTCCTGGATGTGTCCTTTCTGCTTTCAAATATCTGTATTGCCTAGGCCACTGTGGTAGCTTCTCTGGTTTGGAAAAGTAGAACAAAAGCTGCTATGCTTAGCATCTGGGCAGCCAGACCAAAGAATTGTAAAAGTGTTTTATCCTCAGAAGCTTCAGCTGTTGGCAAAGCAACTTGGAAATACGAATGTTTGCACACCACATGATGTCTACACTAAGCTTTCAGAAAAGAAGCTAAATTCTTAATTTCCCAAGTTGTTCTGAGAACTAGAAGCAAGCAGTCACTGTGAGCTCTGAATGAAAGCATGATTAAAAAAACCAAGAGATTTGTCCATATTTTGGTATTTGCATAATTGGACTCTTTGCCACTCCACTGTGCAACAAAAATGATAGTTCTAATTATGCTTTGTTTAATGAAGTTTTTGGGTTTGTTTTTCCATTTATGTCCCTATATTGTTACAGGAATCTTTCACTATTTTTATAACCAGACTGTGCTATTTGTCAATTCTGTTCAACGAATTGGCTGATTGTTGCTAATTGATAGGCTGTGCTCCATTTGAGAACTAGTTGATGCTGATGCTTTTGGTTCTCTTTAGTTATTTCTAGTAGAGGGAAGTCATAAAAGTCAAATATCACAGGCTGAATTGTCCACCATTAATGGGGGAGGTAATGTTAACGGAGTAGGGTGGAAAGTGGGAAACCCAGTTTTGCCAGTGCTTTATGTCTCTCAAGCTTTAGATAATGTACTGCAGCAATTTATTTTATTTTAATGATGGAGAATGGGAAACATGTAATTTTTCAGTCATTTCACACATGCCATTAGCAATGTAATTTGAAAAGATAATGATTTACAAACCACCTGCTATCTGGCAGATGCTTAAATATTGGCACATGCATAGAATATGGTATGAAACATATCTGAGAGTTTTAATTTCCCACTAATGTAACAGCTTCTGTTCTCCTGGAGAATGCTTTCTGTACAGGTTAATGATGGAGAGTTGCTTTTTCTTTTGAATTAGATCTGCTGGGGAAATTTTTTAATAGACCACAAACAAGGGGGATCGTCACAGGTTTAGTCAGTCCTTCTCAACTATTTTTATATGAGTTACTTTCAAATGGCAAGAAATGAGGAAGAACATCAGGTATGTAATAAAGTGAGACCTTTGGAAAGCATCTGAGAAAGAAGCTTATCACATGTCCTTGTATATCAAGAACAGTGATTTATATTTTATCTAAAATGTACTGAGGACCTCTGATCTTCTTGACTCTTTAGAAATCACTAGAAAAAGTTATGTCCACTAGAAGCCCATGTCTTGTGGAAGACCCATGGCATCACAAATCCTGTGCTAAGCTCAAGGTTACAGGAGTGGTTACTTCATCAGTAATGCTTTCAGCAGCTCAGGCTCCACAATTTGCAGTACGTGTTTGTTATTTTTTTATGGATGCACATGTACCTTTTATGCATTTAATAGCAGGGAGCTAAAACTGGGGTTGGCACCATTCTACACCAAAAGTGCAAAATCTTGATCGAGAATACTTTGCTGGGAAAGAAAGCCTTTGATTTGAGTACCCCAGGAGAAATTTGCATCCTGATCCAAATTCAGTTCTGAAACTGCATTTGCTTACTCCTATTCACTTTCAGTGAAAAGTAAAAAAATGCCCACCCCCAAACCCAGAAAACCCCACACATAAATAAGAAAAAGATCATAGTCATTGTGGCAGCATAAGCTTCTGAAATTGCTTAGAGGTACTTGGATAAGCTTAGAGGTACTCGGATAAGCATCCTAATGCAGAAGCAGTTCCTAGACTATCAATTTCACATGTGGACCAAAGTCAAGTGGAGATTGTGAGCTCGATAAGGTCTATTTATTATGGATATTTGCTATGACTGTAAAATGTTGTAACAGTCTTGCAGACAACAGGATTACAAAGTCAATGTCAATGTATGTGCTGGAAATACCAGACAGTGGGAATTTGCTTTAGCCGCCATAAGGGATGAAACCTTGGCTGCTAATCTGAGCAGATGGAAAAAGCTGGATATTTTAGTTAATTGAGAAAATAATAACCTACTAGGACATAAGCTGTATATTCAGTGAGAAGGAAGGAGCAGAGTCATAGATGGCACTTAAACTAACTTGGGTAACTTTACACTGACGAATCTAGTGCAGTCTAGAGACGCCCAGGCTGACTGGAGAGAATAACTCTTCGGCACAGAATTATCTTTGCCTGTCTCTCAAGGCCCTGTACTAGATGAGCTATTAACTATTTTTTTATTCAAACCTGCAGTAATATACTGGAAGGAATGATAACTGCTCTAGGTTTTTCAAGGTTGCTGAAAATGTAGTGTAATTTGAAAAATTGGTTTTTAAACATGAAATATTCTTGTATATATCCAGCTCACATAAGGATTAGAAACCTTGTTAAATTCGTCTTGACATAAATTTAAAACAAAGGCTTGGAGAAACATATGTAAAAATGGAAGTGTTAAAAATCCCCCAAATGCTCCCCTTGATGCATGAGCATTTTCCTTAATAGTGTACCAGCTTCAGTTACAGCCTGATTCTTTCTCATGCAACTCTCAACTCTCTTATCCATAATTTTGAGTGATTAATGATTGAAATGTTATTTAAATCACTGAGCCTTCCTCTGTCAGAATTTGTAACTAACTCGCTAATGGAGAGTAAAACTGAAAAATCTGTTCTTTTTTCTTTCTTTTGAAAAGTGCTAAAATTTTGGATATTTCTGTTACATGCTACAAGGGCAACATCCCTCCTCCCAGTGAAACCAGAGAGATGTCTCAGAAGGAGTGATAATGTAAACATTTGCCCCTGGCAGATAAGCAGTGTTGAATAAACTGGGTTTGACAGCATTAACAAATTTACTGTGTTGGATTTGAATGCATTAGCTGTAGTGAACTGTGGAAAGGTTTGATAATGTCATGGCTTTCAAATTATAGTCTCACCAAAGTGCTTAACAGATTTGTCTACTGTTTCATGTCTGTAAATGACTACATAATTTACACATTTAATGGATGTTAGATTACCTGTCTGCCATTAGACTCTTAGACTGCAGTGAATGAAAAACAGAAAACTGTACTTTCCCAGGACATAAATGCTTACTTAACATCAATGGCACCCATGTATCATCCTACATGTCACAATACTGTGGCTTTAGAAAATCTGGATAAAACAGATGGTTGTACCTGGCCATTAACTATATTTAAGAATTTCTATCTATTACCCACAGAAAGATGACTTGGAAAAGCTTGTTTTATAGTCATTGCATGTTAGAGTGACGTTTAATCAAAACAGTGAAGTTGAACATTGATAATCTGGTGAGATAATCTCTGCTATTAATAAAGGTGACCTTTAAAAAAAGGTTTCTTCACTGAGGTCTCTTCATGTTTCTCTCTTGTCTAGCAATAAAGGAAGTAACAGAAAATGATGTAGCATTTATTATGTGATTAGTAGCACTTAAAATCCTAAAATGAACACTGGAGTAGGTTAAACATATACAAGTAAGAATGCATTTGAAAATATTTCAAACCATGAAGTTTACTAGACAGGTAGGAGTAGACAGGTCTTAGTGACCTAACTAGTTTCTATCTTTTTCATAAGATCACTTGAAAAAGCCCTAAAAAATTTAATGGATATGCAAATAATAAACTCTATAGAAGGTAAGCTATAACCTTCGAATAAGGTTCTGTAGAAATATACTCTATGTCTAATAGAGTATAATAAAGGTTTAATAGAGATTTTTTAAATATAGTTTTCAAAGTAACATGTAAAATCAAAAAGAATATTATTGCTACTATGAAAATTTATAGGCAGGTTTTCTTTCCTTATTGACATGCAATTACGACTCCTTCATCTGTATGTCACATTGATACATCATCTAAATTATGTGCATTGATGCATTCCCAATACATCCTCACTCAGCTCCCAGGCCTCTTGTGGCAGCACCATTTCAAGACACTTGGGGAAAGTTAATTCAGCCTTGCTGTAAAATGCTCTTAAAACTTTTCACTTTGTGGACTGAAACTTGTGCTGGACATCCAATCCCAGTCTGGCCATTTTCCATTACTTTAAAAACCCCAAAGCTGTATTTTGATCTCAGATTCTGAAGCTGCAGTTCTTCTTGGGGGCATGTGTGCAGCAGGTGGTCTTGGTCATGCGTGACGGCATTGGGTTTGCCACCAGGAAGAGGAAAGAAGGTTTAGCTGTTTTAATGGAAAGTTTTGGTAACAAAAATTGCCCTTAATTTTTGATGGAAAATATTTGCGTTTATACTGATGATACTAACATTTCTTTCATAGTATTTGCTGTTTCATTTGCTTAAACAATGCTGATAAAGATAGTATCTTTCCTTAATTACACCCTGCCAGCTGAGGTTTTTGTCTTATGTCCATGTTCTTAATATAGCATACGATGATTTCACTGATTATAACCCATTGCCTAGTCCTGTATTATCTAAAGGCTTTTTAGCACAAATGAGATTTTCAGCTTCCACAATCTATTATAATTTTGAAACATGATTTACCCCCCTATTAAATAGGCTTGTAGTTTGTGTAAATATAATTTATTCCAGTATTTGAGGATGCTGTATTACTTACTACATCTACTATCAGAATAAAATGAAAAGACCATGGCGTAAATAAGAATCAAACTGTGTAACTTAGCCTACTGAAAAATGTTATTTAATCAAGTTCAGTTTCTGTTAGGTATCCTATTTCCCATTGTGTATAATTAAACTTAAAAATAACTGTCCAGCCACTATAATGTGTAACAACAAAGACAAGTTGCAGTCTTGAATTTATTCATAATCCACTATTTATTTGTAATAATAATCTGCTATTTATCTTTAAACAATAAAATTAAATTTAATTGTTCATCAAGATATATTTTGTAATAGTGACTCTAGCTACAGTTTTTAGGACATCACGACATAAATCCAAACATTTCTAAGTAGTCACATCTAAGATATCATTTATAAAATTAATAAGAATGTGGAAAAATAATTAATTTTAAGAAATAATAGCACATGTTGAAGCTGGTAGTCTCAGTGAAAAACACCTGCTTGTTTTCATTACAGTGTTTGCTACACATTGTTAGAACTCTACTTTTTTCCCTTAAATTATTTTTTCCTGTAGTAATTTTGGATAATCTTTCAGTCTAAGTTTTTATGGGTGTTGTTATTTCATGGAGGGAGGAAAGAAATACAACACAGTTGTGAAAATTTAGCACTCCATAAAACCGCATATCTGCCATGCTACCAACTACTACCAGGATGAATGTACCTCCAAACTTACTTTTATTTCCTTAGTGCCATCCCGAGGCTGGGAGATGCACCAATGCCTATCAAACAGCGAGGGAGTGCCTATTCTGAGTTGGAATCATCTTTAGAGTGTGAACCAAACCACCTTGAACTTACTGCAGAGCCTTCAGTTGTCTTTTGAGAGAGGTGCTGATTTTAGACAATATTTCTGCTATAAATTCCAAATCAGAGACACTTCATCTTGATTTGTAGTCTTTTTATAAACTTTTTTCTTTAAAATGAAGACTAGATTTTGACGCATGTAACGCAGGTTTCCTCTTAGTATCTCACTCTTTCTTAGCCACTTTAAGGACCATGTAGCTGACATGGTCAGTAATCATTTATCCTACTTCACTTCCAAGTGAATGAACCCTGCAGCACAAGGACTGTATTGATGTCCTTTGGGCTGTCTATCGATCTAACTGTAGCAAACTGTTTTGATCATCAATGACTTTGCTCTCTGGTTTGCCAAAGAAGAAGTAGTCCGTAAGTGCTGTGACCTATTAATTAACAGAAATGACATTGCTCAGGGAAAATAAATACTCACTTTTCCATTATTGTAAACTATTGTTCTGAAAAACTGCTTGTTCATATAAATTTCCATCTGAAAAATGAAACAGTCTTGCTCAAGTCATTGGACAGATATCTGGTGTACTACCTCTGTGTTGGTGTTACCCTCTTATTTGCCCTTTGGCTTGCTCAAGGTACATATGACAAGTTTGACATAGTCACCTGTCTGTCAAATTTTGTGTTCTAACCAATTGATTTAGGTTGCTAAAATAATTTCTCGTGTAAACACTTATTTCTTGATGTCCTCTTATTCCACTTCCAGGTATTCACTATTAAATCTGTGTTAAAATTGATTGTGGATGCTAAAGTTTGTCTCCAGATGTGGAAGGTTTGTGGATCTTGGCAGCCAGATTGTGCTCTGTTGCACACACAGAGTTGGTGACAAGAACTGCAGGGGAATAAACTGAAACGATTCTTTAAAAGTTTCTCAGTGAAACACATAGAAAATGGAGGAGATTGCTGAGTTTCAACAGCTATAAGATGCTAGAAAGATCTCACCAGAGCTGCTCTTTTGCCAAATAGTTATGCATTTTACTCTCAGCAGCTCTCCACAATTGTGTGTGTGCTTGTCATTCCCACTATCATGCTTCTGTCTTTTACAAAATTGGTTCACCATTCATGTCAGCGTGCATATTGCTCATCTTTCCCACTATTCCTGTTCTCCATCAGCAGCCCCTGCTGTGCGTGCTTGGCTGCTCAGCCCTGCCAGCTCCTCTGCGCCCTGGTTTGCTCCTTCTTTCTGTAACACTGTAATTCGTCACAAGGCCCTCAGCTTTACAAAACTAGCTATGACTACTGGACATGCCCTGGTTATGTATAATGTGCAATGTAAATGAAATCTCTACAGCATGCCTATTGGGTCTTTTATACTGAAGTCCTGTCTCTCTCTATGCCAGGTGCTGACAAAGCATCCTTACTCATCTGACTCCCTTCAAAATCCTTGGCAAGAGCTGCTTTTGCTTTAAATCTTACACTTATCTTTCCTCAGGAAAAAAAAAAAAAACAACAAATCCAAAACAACACAAAATAGTGAAGCATTTGCTTAAGGTTATGAATGAATTTAAAAATCTGTTGAACTAGGGCCAAAGTGAGCGAGCCTGGGTGAAGAAAATGGCCAGCAGAATTTTTCTGGGACATTTAAGAGTTTTCATATGTCAAGCTCCTTTCCAAATCATGCTATTAGACATCTCGTCCTTTCCATGCGGGGCTGAAGACCAGACTCGCTGCCAGCTGGAGCACCGCAGAGAGTGGGTGAACAGTGATTTGTCCCGCATTACGCATCTGATGTCAGGCAGACCAGATGGCCACAGCCCTTGCTGAAAGCCCTGGTAGCACTTGCAGGGAACATGAATTTGAACTGCCTGTGAAAGACACATGAAGGTGAAGTGTCTGGGCTTAGAGTATATGGGGTCTCATGCCATGTCTGAGCTTACCAAGAGTGCAGTAAGCATCAAAGTCAGCATCAAATGCTTGAAAGATGTCCTTTCCACACATCAAATCAAACATGCTGTACATCCCTAAATAAGTTCAATTGCAAATAAGCATAAAAGTACTGAATAGAAAGTAGCTGTTATCAGCACGCTTCATGATGTACCTCTATAAAGAAATAAATCGGGAATAGAATGCAGCACCTACCATTGGAAGTGAAGATGAAATGAGTCAGCTGTATTTGTGTACTGTATGTAGCTATACAGTAGTAGACTTGGATTCTTATATTTTCCTTCTTTTTCTATTAAACCTGAGTTTAAGACCTTATTTCATGAACTTCCCTACAATAAATCCTAAGAGCTGACTGGGCAACTTTTGTCCAAAGCGGTGGTCTATTGAGCTGATGACCCTCTTAATGGAAGCCTTCTGTAGTCCACCAGACTTTGGTCACTTTCTGAAAAAGACAGACAGACACAAATTTACAGTCTGGCTTTGTTTTAGCTCCACATTGAAACTATGAAAAAACATCTGGGATACTTTCACAGTATGGAACTATGTCAACTCAAATTTCCATATTTCCAAAGTTGTCATGATGGGCAGTTGTTCCCCGCTGCAGTCTATTTTTAGGTAATGTGTGTTTATGTGAGCAAACTCTCAAAAAAGAAAAGAAAATCATAAACTCCTGAGCAATACAAATTGGAAAATATATTAATTCTACAATTTCTCACTTTTTAAGGCCACTAATAAATGTATCTGGAAAACCTGTAGAAATGTTTATAATAAAGGGTGTTAAGCAACTATCTCCATAATTCTCTCATGACACTACTTTTAAGACCTCGATGGGTTTTTACTTAGAGCTCTTAAATTTTGAAAGTCTAAATAATCTTCAGATAACAAGGTAATAAAAAAACATGTGGGAAAAGAAAAAGTAAAACCTTCTAATACTTGCATGCAAGCAAGCTGGGTGAAGGTGTGATAACCACACAGCTGCTATTTAATGGGATGATAGTTTCTCCATTGTAGAAGTATATCTCAGCTCCTAGAAAAAAACCCCAACATCCTCCTGGACCTGCTTGTCTCAAATGTCACTATGTGGATTGCTACACCTTCCTTGCGAGTCATGGTGAAAGGTGGAAATGTCTCACTGATTGGTAAATCCCATGGGAACACCAGTGATGCCTTAGCAGTGTGTGTGATCGAAGCAAGTCGGATGAGGAATGGAGTAGGAAAAACATCCATAACAGTTTATGTGTGAGGCATTTCAGCTGTGCCGGTGCTAAGTTGGTCAGCACCTCCAACCCTTTAAAATCTTACTAGTGTAGAAACCTAAATAGAACCAAGAAATGAAGGTCCAGCCTGCAGAGATGCTAAGATACTCTGTTCCTGCTTAGGTTTTCCTACTAGGATCAGTGGGTGCTGAGGGTGATAAGAAATGTGCAACCTGAAGCTCAACAGCCTGGTCAAAATGCGACCAGTAGGAGCATCTTTGCTCCATGGGTCTTGGATCAGATGCTTATCTGGCAGGAAGGTACATTGATTGCTTGAAAATGTGAAACAGTTGGTAACTGCAAGTGGCAGTTTTCTATGTGAAATGGTACATGTAAGCCTCTTGTCTGCAAAAATCAGATGTTTGATATGCACTTACTAACTACAACATGCAGATGAAACTTTTATCTAAGTTTTTTAGAAAAATTTTTAACATTGCTTTCTGAATTAAGCTGCTGGTGACAGCATTCAAATGGCAGGCTTTCAAGAGCAATATCAGGGATAAGCATCTTGTTCAAATTACAGTTTTTAATTTAAGTAAAACTTTTTTCTTACTGACAATATTACTATGCATTCATATTTTCATTTTATTAGTTTATGTATACAGCTACAAAGTTATTTGCAGGTTATAGAATTTTGTTTTATATTTAGCAAACGACTGGCATCCAAGCAATTTTAGATTTAATTTGATCAATATTTAATGAATTATAATTATCATTACAACTCAGAGTTTTGCACTGCGGTATATTGCTGCATGATGTTTAATCAAGTGGGGAGAGAGAGAGACTAAAATATAACTGGAAAAGAGCTATCAAGTTTATGTTAAAGAAATGTAGTAGGATATTAACTAAATTACAGAGGTCTAATTTAATAATTTTTCTAGTTAACACTTTAAAATTGAGTTCCAACAGCATTTCCCTAAATTATATTTTTAAATATCTGAAATATTTATTTGTAAAAATACACAAAAAGCAAAATTACTTTGTGGTATCAATGTTTGAAATCTCTGCATCACTAGCAAAAATTCCAAGGTGCTATATGTGGGAAAAAGAGAATAAGATTTCTGCAATTTAAAAAGAAGATCTGCCTGTATGGACAGAATAGCACAGTCAATAGACTTTGCTTATACATTAGTAAGAGACAGATATGTAAATACTGTGGGAATCAGACAAACCATTTAAGGTTAATGTATCTGAAGACAGTGAAGTGGGTCATGAAAATCCATGAAAAATATATGTTTAATATTAAACCTCTTGTTCCACAAACTAAAGATACCTTTTCCTCAGAAATGCAGGTGTTTGTACTTAGTAATACCAACACTTTTTCCCAATTTTGGGGGGTTAAGTAAAACTTACGAATTGTGAAATAGCTTCTCTGGTACTGCTGCATAGAAACATGTGTAGAGACAGGTTTTGATCAGGAAGCCTGGAAAAAGAAAAAGTCTAAAAATTTCAATTTCACTTTAAAACAAGGTATTTAAAATATGCAGGTATGGGTTTTGAAAAAAAGTTTATGTATAACTATTTGGAATAAATGAAGTGCTTTTTCTTTCCAGGTGTTCCTGAAGAAGGTAAATCAAGACTGTCCTCATTTGACACAGTTTAAAGACATGGATTAGTTACGAGCGTGTAGGTGCAATGCACCTCTGTCTCTGCAACATGCTGCTGCCTTCAGAGGTATTTGCATCTTGCACACAAGCGCTGGGCTCTTGCTGTTACCTGAAAACAGGGCAAAGATGCTCTTCACTCACAGACGTGTGGCTCCTGTTTTTCTGACAGCAACTGATAGCTCCAGATAATGGAACATACATTGAAAAGCCCAATTTATTATCTTTCTCTCTACAACTATTTGTTTACTTCAAGTGTAAAGCTAGACAATTTAAGGCTAAGTTCCAAGATTTTACCCATGAGGGCAGTTTACCTTGGGAACAACTTATCTAGGGATGTGGTGAAATTTCTGCCACTTGAAATCTTTAAATCAGAATTGAATATAAGGCTAATATATAAATAAATTCACGAGTTGAATGAGGAGTTATGGTTACAGGAAGGAAAATGCTGAATGAAATTCTGTGGTCTTCAAGTGTATGAAGTGCCATGTGGGTTATAAAAATGAGTCCAGTCTGGTCTTAAAGCCAGTAAGCCATAATCATACAGCCAACAGAGACATGAACCAGCTATAGATTGATTCTTGCTTTTTATTGATGTGTAGAGCGTGTATTAGGTAGAAGAAGAGAGTGAGGTGGGGGAACTTGTTCTGGAGAAGGAGTAGAGAGGAAAACTGTTTCGGTAAATTGTTCTTATTTTTTTTCTGATTTTTTTAATTTAAGAAAAGTTTGTTGTGTTTCATATCTAATTAGAAAGTTATTTGTGGTCAGATAATGAATGTGTTGAGGTAAAAAACCTGTTAAACACTGTCAGTTACAGCTAAATGAAATGAAGATATTTTTAGATTAACAGTAATTTTCCTTATTTGAAGACTTTTGCTCTTTTAATTAGTAATTTGGAATGCAGTATGTGGTTCTGGTCATGCATGATGATTTACCATATTGTAGCATCCAATTTTATTTGGAATGATGACTGGAGGTATCTTTTAGCCTTTAAAAATATTTTGTTAATAACAAATGAAGAGTATAAAAATATAAAAGCAAAAGACAAATAACATCCAAGCCAAAAATGTTTATCTATGTAAAGATTTTAGCATAGAGGTATTGTACATCCCTGCCTTGCTTAGAGGTTTCAGGACTGGACTCTTAATTTGTTTATTTTTGTCATAAATCAAGGTTTTAAATAATGCATCTATGTTCTTATTTTCTAGATGTCATAACATTTTTTTTTGAAATGGGAAGAAATGCCTAAATTCTAACATTATTAATATATGCAAAGTATAACTTCCGCATCTGATGCTATTCATCACATCCCAAATTAATCATCAGGGACAGAACCCAATATCCCATTTCAAGCAAAGACCAATAGCTCTTGGGGAAATTAAATCATCTTTCAGAAATATTTCATTCTGAAAAGCTAATAATTCAATGGAAATGGATTTTTAGAGGAAAAACCTGAGTGTGTTATATAATTTTTCTGTAGGGTTCTCCATCTCATACATTAATATTTCATACCACATTTTAACTCAGAATTTGTTGAAAAACAGTTTACACTGTTGTTGTGAGTGTCACAGCCCTTTAATGTTTCTGAAGTGATAATAATACGATTTGGAAACTCAAGGGAACATCACTTAAACCTGATTGAGACAGAGACAAACACAAAGGAAGGGACAGATACAGAGCAGGAAATTCTCGTTTTTGCAATGACATTTTTATCTCATCATTTCCCTCCCCTATTCTACTTGTGAATAGTGTGGCCAACCACTTCTACAAAATAATGTGCAATCTGCTGTTCTGTTACCCTTCCCACATAGTATGAAGATTTAATGGAGAATGGAAAATGCATTAAAAGTGTACTTATTTTTAACTTTTCTGCTATAAGTAGTAGAGAGCTTATGGCTGTGCAGTGAGGGAGAAAAGGACTTATATCCTGTACTGAAGGTGGAAACAAGGGAGATGTTGTATTTAAAAGGGGAAAGGCTGGTTTTGGATTTTTTTTGTTCCAATAAGTGTTTATAACACATGCCACTTTAAAGATTTGCTGGCCATTTAAAAATAAAACGCAAATAGAATCTTTTTTCCTTTTTTTTTTTTTTTAGTTATAAAGCAGGTGTTTTGGTGTGCACTTCTGAAAGGAACAGTTTAGAAACTGAGCTCAGCCACGCTGCTGTGTATTGAACATTGTTTCATGGTACTTGCAGGTTCTGCTGTTACGGATACTTGCAGCTAAGTCTTCTGCTTGCCTCAACACTAGTAGAGTTGTAATACGCTCTAGTAGCCAAAAGAGAGGTTGTTTTGTACGTTTTCAGAATATATTTGTTTTCCTTTACATGGATTCTCTTTTTCTAAATATAGTTATGCTGCTGGAGGTGCAAGAAGTGTGAACACTGCCAGGGCTCACACTTAATGTGTTCGCCTGTGCCCCCATGTTGTCCCATGTGCTACCCTACCCTCCTGCACCTGCCCTATGATACCCCTGATCACACCTCAGCTACCTCTGAAGAAGCTGCAAAAGATACCTGAGAAAAATAAGTCTATCTTCAGCAGGCTTGGTTTCGGGATGTCTCCTTCCACTGGAGAGTTCTCAGCATTGTAAATTGAAAAAAGGATGAAAAGTCCTGCTCTGTTAATGTCAGGATGTCTACTTTGAGATTAAATGTGAGATTAAATTTGCACTATGGACTGAATACTTATGAATCTTTTCAGAATAGTCCTAGCCAAGACATAATTTAATCCATATGTTTCATTGAAGTGACATATTAATTATTGATAATGCTTAATGAATATGCTAATATGCAGAATTCAGGAGGTTTCTGTTGCCCTGCTGAGCTCTCTAGGCCCTCATACATTTTTTAAGAGGTGTCTGTAGCAGATAGTGTCTGGTCTTATGCCAAGGCACCATAATGAAGACCACATAGAGAGTTCAAGGGCTGGTGCTTGTCCTTCAGATATAACATCAGAAACTTGTTTTGTCTGACAGTTGTTCTTGAAATTTTAAATTAGATTATTCGCTTTTTCGCTGTGTAAATGGGGTGAGTTATTAGTGTTTTTCCATTCATCTGGGGACATAAAATAGGGTTTGACCTCATTTTCCATTTCAAATGGGGGGGAGAAAAATAAGTGGAAAGAAGTTCAGGCCAATGGTCTATTCAATAATATATTAAAACTTAAGCACTCCTTCTGTATGCATTTGCAATGAGATTACAAGAGCCATTAAGTCTTTCTATCTTGCTGTTTTTAATACTCAGGTGAAATAACGAATATGCACAGTGGAAACAAAAAGTTTCTGCTGATGGGGTCTTGACTGTGGTTTTGAATACAGCCTCGAGCAAAGCCTGATGTTTAAATTGCTTCACTCTAAAGAGCCCTGGGGTACTCTGTACCGTCTGTGGGGACCTCAGCAAATGCATTCATAAACCTTTATGGTTGAAACTCTTTGTACAATAACACATATTAAAGCAGTGACAATTACTGTAATAACAGATGAAAATGGGAATAGTCTAGTGTGCCAGGCTTGAAAAAATATGTTATTGTAAGCCCTTACAAATGTGAGACAGAAGTGTATCTTGAGTTCATGTTACCACGGGCACTCCATGAACTGATAAAATATCTACCTTGAAACTATTAGTTTGCAAAGAAGGAAGGCCCCTCCTTTTTTTTTTGGATACTGAATTATTTAGTTTCAGTGATTGTTATTTTTCTGTGTTTTTCAAGTGTTAGCAAGCTCTCTCCAGTGACTCATAAATTAAATGATGCTACAGCTGCAAGCCAAAGCCCCATGAGAAAACAAATAGTACATAAAGAGGAGTGCTGCTAAAGACTTGACCCCTAACTGTGTATAAGCACAGTCTGTGTGTTAATGAGTGGGTAACGAAGTTTTATAAAAAGGCAATGATACTGAGTCACTTCGAGAATCAGTTTTTATTATTTATAATTCTATTTAAAAATTCTTTAAAGAGTTTGGGAAAGTCCTTTCTTTCTTGGGAATTAATTCAGGGAAGTGTAAAGTTCTTCTGTGCGGAATTAGGATTAGGACCATCACTTTTCAGGGTGAATTAAGAGTGTGGATTCTGGGCTAGTGAAATCCTAATGTGTTGATATATGAAACTTCCAACAGTAATAAAAGCTGGATGATGTAGCCCTGAAACCAGAGATGGTTTGTTGCATCCTTCCTCCTGGTGTATTTGGAGAGAACCTGCTGGCTGCGGAACAACGTCTTACTGATGTGCAGCAGGTTCACCCATTATGGAGGTCCAGAATTCAAGTACTCTTGAATTACATACTCTTCTTATGTCTGTCTCTTACCATTTTTCTCTGAGGAAAAGGAAGAATTTATAGACAGGTTCTCACTGGTCCTCTCTCTGGGTTGTCTGATCCATGTTAGGACCTTGGACCCAACACATTGATCCTTATAGGAAGGTCTTGTGTAGAGTGAGCTTAAAGAATAGGTCACAGAATTTTAATAGATCTTTAAGTAACAGGTTTGTATGTTACAAGTTTTAATTTTAGTGCAAACCAAAGTACTAATATGTAGCGTACCCTTGAAAAGAGTTTTCCCCCAAAGCCTGGAAATGCATCTGACAACATCTGTTAGAGGTCTCTATAGTTTGTAAAAAGGAGTCACATTATTACAAAAAAATAGGCTTCACATAATCCGAAGATCACAATTTTTTTCCATAGCAGAGGAGCAGATAAGATTCCTCTTTCAGCCAGGGGAAAACATGTCTTATCGATCCATCAGTTGTGCAAAAAAAGTGATGAGATGAATTAGTTTAAACTGGCCTAAGGTTTCCTAAAACAGTAGAAAAAGTTGTTGGGTAACAGTAGGTTCTCCTCTTATCTTCAGATCTAGCAAAAAATCTTAAACTTTTATGATCCCTAAGCATGGTCTCAGGGCACATGAATGCACTGCTTCTAATCATCTCTTCTGCTGCAACCAGAACATATTCCTGCCAGTACCATACTACACTGTGGTATGGTATTCCACACTGATGGATCATGTATGATATACCTTACATGGTATTCCACAGTACAGTATGGATATCTTTGAAGGGGAAGTACTTTTTCTTGGGGTTTTGTGCAAAGACTATCTACATGAATGGTTTTGCAGAGGATGCAGAACATCTTATATCTTTGTTGACTGGCTATATTCTTCTGAAAGAGCATGCAGATTTGTTCTTAGTGATTTTCATTGAAAAAGTAAGGATTGTTCCTGCTTCTGGAACTGGATGCCTTAAAAAAGGTTGTCCTGAAAGGTTGGGGTAAAATGGTGATTGTTATTATCTATGCTAATCACAGAGGCATTAAGTCAGTCAACACTGGCTGATGAAGTAGCACTCTACCCTCAGGATATTTTCTTTTCTTTTGTATTTCTTTTTCTCCACAAAATTTAAAGTGGGATATGTGAAATGGATTGCCAGAAACTGGTAGTCTGAGTAGAGGAATACAAAAGGTGCTACATTGAACTTGGCTGAAGTGAAAGGCTTCTGCCTTAAAGGTAAACGACAGTAAACTCTAAGTTTCTGTAGTTGCCCTTGGGGGTCAAATCAATAAGTACTCTGTTTTTCTCGCTTGAAGTTTATACTTCCTGTAGGAATGTGATTTTGCTTTCAAAAAGCCTTAATTCTTCTTCCTTGTGAAAACAAATTTCATCACCCACCCATAAATAAACACAGGAAAAAATAATAGCAGCCTAATTTACATCTAACCTTTCTTTTTAATGATTAATGGATACTATTTATGTAAACTGTTTCTACATTCCAGCGTGAAATGAAATCTAAATTGCAAATTTTACAGTGGTGTATTTTAACTGGTGACCCTTTCCTCAATCACAAATTAAAAAAACCCAATTACATTTGTAATAAAGATGCTAATGCATTTCTTGTTTTTAGGGCACGTAAAGTTCTTGCTGCCAGCAACTTTATTTTCCCTGCCGATGAGCCAATAAAAATGTATTTTCCAAAGTGCTCCAAGATATGTGTATATGTGCATTTAGGAAGGTATCTAAAGAGTAATTCTCCGCACATTCACTTTGCAGCAGCATTCATGGTCAAGTAAACCTATTGCACGTTGAAGGCTACAGTGTCTACCATTCTCCACAGTCAAGAGCAGCCCTTTGAAGGAAAGTAGGTTTTCAACACATTTGAGGCCTTGAACTTTCACACTAGCCAAGGGCTCTTCAGCAGCCGTGATTACTCAGTCCTTCAAGGCTGATGGCCGAAGGTGCTCCTCTTTGCCTGCCTGCAGAGGTCTAAGTGTTGGGCTTTGCTTGGATTGCCCTTCATCCAGGGCTGCCAGGAGTGGTAAAGAGCAGAGCTCCTGGCTGAAACACAGCACAGGTCCCTGGAGACTGGCTTTCTCTAACAAACAGCTCTCTTGGAGTTATTTGCATTTCACAGAGCTTTTAATTTAGGGTCTTGTAGGCAATTTGGTTCCAGCTGAAGCATACCTATTAAGCAGTGAACTCTTTCTCTTTCTTCTAATTGCACTCAGGACCCTCTTTGGGGATTAAAAAGAGAATGCATTTTTGTAACTTACTTTGCTTGAGCTCTCAAGGAGGATACAGAAGTGGCGGAGGGGACGGAGCTGAAGTGTTTTTCCTGTGTCTCATCATATTCAGGACACTATTCAGCTGTGACTTTCAAAGGGCAATACAGATCTACTAGCCCTCTCTTGAAAAGGCTGGTGGCCACTGCGAGATGTACAGACCCACTGAGATGCAATTAAAGCTGAGACGCTGCAAGGTCCAGTGAACTTGTCACATCAGTTTGGGGATCTTGAAGGGAATGAGGGGAAACAGGGACTTTCCAAGTGTGTATGTGGGAAAAATTACACCAGCACAGGGTGCACTTGGCTGCTTTAGGGTTACTGGTCTTGTGAAGGGAACATAGGCAGAGCTATTCAGCTGGATGTATTTTCATCCCCAAGACAGCAAACTAGACAGAACCACATAAAAACTATTTAGGAAGTCCTTTTTAAGAAGGGTTTTGGGGTTTTGGGGGGGGGGCAGAGTTTTTTTCTATTTTTGTAGCAATATGCTGTCAGAAAAGTGCAGGACCAAATGCTGTTTTCATTTGTGTCTAGACATCTATGGGGGGAAGTAGAAAGGTGATAAGGACAAAAAAATAGAAAAGGACCCAGAAAGGTAGAGTTTCGGTGCTGCATAATGCTGCTTGCTGACAATGACAGGAGACGAGCAAAGCACTGCTCGTGCAGTGTTTGCTGGTCTGTGTGCCCAGTGGTAAGAAGATATCTTTTTACTCGTAGACTGAGCAAACTCGTTTTGTGAAATGTTAAATGTAGAATCCCTGGGTGTCATTTTAAGAGTTGCTTTGCAGAAAAAAAGAGCACTTTAATACTAGGTATATAAACCTTCTTAGCAATACTTTTGAAAACTGTGACAAAGATGAACCCAAGGAATTTCAAGCTGTAACTTCTGCCTTGGCTGCTAGGAGTACCCTGTTGTTCCTGACTGTGACAGACCTCTTGAGAGAGGGAGCACCATTGCATGGTGGGAATCCACACCATGTGAAGCTGTGGCTAGACTGACCAGGCCAATAATTTAACAAGTGCGATCACCTCGCTTTAACTTGGATGAAACTAACTGCTCTGTGTCACAAAGGGCTTGTAAGATGCCTCGAATGCTGTAGATGACTCTTTGGAGTGCTGTTCATGGCACAGGATCTGGTGGGTGCTCAGGCCAGCAGTTACCAGCAACCTGAGCGTGTCCCAAAGATGAACTCAGTGCTGTGTGTGTACAATGCAAAGTCACTGCCCAGTGACTGAGCAACTTGTGTGTTCCAGAAACCCCAAATCTGAGCTTGGGGACCCAGACTCTAAATCTGGTGTGATGATCTTGGCATAGTGCATTAGTGTTTGTGTTTGCAGTTTCTTAAGTCCAAGGAGGCCCAGTGTTGGTGCTTTGCTGGATTATTGGCAGGTAGACTATATGCACTTACTGCTTTTTTAACTTTGCTTAGCTCTTATCATTAAATTCAAGAGGCCTGAAATCTCAGTGCTCGCAGTAATCACTTCTATCTGTGACATGATATAATTGGTTGCCCTGACAATTTATTAGCACATAACACTGTCTTTGTATTGCCATCAGCCTTGAGCTCTGCCACTGTGTGGTTTTTAGAGTTTCCTGCTATTGTTCTGGCTGGTGAAAGCCCACCTGACCTTGCTTGTTTGCTTAATGTCTCTATGTGAGGACTAACTTAGTCTGATTTCTCTTTGCTCACAATACTATCTGATTACTTATTTTCTCATTGAATTTTTATCTGAAAGTATTGTGTAGTTACAGTTAAGAGGTTGGGTCCATTCAGTAATTCATTTTTATAGCTTATTGTACAGGTAAGCAAAGCACTCAGCTCAAGTGATAAGAATTCATACAAAGAGTGATGCTCTTGCTGCCCTTCAGAGCAGGCTTCTGCGTAACATTACGTTCAGATCTTTCTTGACGAAGAGGCACCAAATTGATTTAATGGACTGTTATAACCACAAACAAGGCTTCAGATTAGAATAAAAACCCCTTTTCCACCCTCAATTACTTCACTGCAGAGGTTAGTGGCTTTTACTGAACATGAACTTATTTCTGATGGTATTAGAAGTAACACGACTCAGTTTGTAAATGAGCATAGTTAAATGGAGTCTATAATACATTAAAATGAAAGTTTGACTGTTTTACCTTTTCTTCAGTAAAGGTATTCAGGTAAGATATTAGTTATATTGCTTAAACAGTTTTAGTATAATATAGCACTGAAGATGCTGAACTTGTTAGCTTGTTGATTGCGTGGTTGTGTCTGTGCTAATCATGACTGACAAATAATTTAAACAATGTTTCTAACTCTATTAAAGGATATTTTCCAACAACCACAAAAGCCTCATCTGAAAGGCAAATCCTGTGTGCTGTAGCCCACTGAGAATCTTTCCAAGCTGTGCACAATACAAAATGTTTGTTGCACTGCTAGATATGAATGTTGACTTTTAATTTACCCTTTAAAATTAAAATCAGGAGAGGAGAAAACCTTTTCTAAAGAGTTTTAGCTCCTTCTTATTTAACCAATTATCAGTATATGCTTAAGAAAACACCATGCAATGTTCCTCTTCCACGATTTGTAATTTACCTGAGTGGGGAAGGGAAGGCTTTGGTGGCAGGTTTATTTTTGCTTTTTAATAAAACTATTGATTTTGTACAATCTGTTCTGTTGTGAGAACAGAGACTGAAACCGTTGCCTATTTCCACCCCCTCCAAGTAAATGCTTGAAAGGCATCATAGTCTCCCTCTCTATAAATCTTGCACAGCTTTTAATGCAAGAGGGGGGCAGCGCCCTTCCCCAACCAACCGACCACGCAGCACAGCAGTCAGCCTGTGTTTTAGGGAGGGAGAGGAGGCCATCCATGAACACACACTGAGGCAGACACTCTCTGTGTAAATGACCCGTATTACCATTTTATTGCACTCACAGGCAAAAAGGCGGGGTGGGGAAAGGGGGTCCCTGTATTTAGAGACACATTCGGTCCTGTCTGAGATCTGGGTTCGCTTTAGACACATCAGATAGGATGAGTTACCTGAGGTGGGTGGTCTACCTGGTCCCCGGGCTAAGGTGGGAGGACAGTGCCTACCTGCTTGGATGCAGATTTTGGAGTGGCATGGAGGTATAACCGCAGGTGTTTGGGGAAGATTTCTGCAATCAAGGATGTGTCCAGGAACAGCATTTTTCCAGGACATTCCTTTGGGGAAAGTCAGGCAATACATCTGGATCCCAGGCTGCTTGCAGTTTGGGCGCCTCTGACTCTACTGTTTTTTTGCTGCTTTCATCTGCAGCCCAAGCATGTCCTGCTCCTCAGTGCACTGCTCTCTGGGTGTTGTAAAGCATCCTGTCTCATCCAGATAAGACATTTCCTAGTGAGGGAAAGATTTTCTTGTGCCATCCTTGGGATATAGACTTTAAAACCATTTGCAACCTACCGAATTGCTATTATTTTTCTCTGTCCTCATAGAGCACTTTTGCCAAAAAACCCCTGCCTTCCCTTTTTATTACTAGATGTGATTTTTCATTAAATATTTATCATTTTAAAGCCCATTTTAAAGGTCTCATGCTATGAAATTGCATGCCACACCTTCCATTTAAGTACATACCATCACCAGAGGGAAAATTATAGGAGATGATGGAGACCCAAAATGCTGACATGTGCCTAAATTCTGCTACACGTCTTGAAGTGAGTGGCAGGTCCGAGATTGTGGTTGGAGAGGTCCTTGAGAGAGTTCATATTTACATGTGGGCTCATTAACATGCTCATTACTGATGACAGTATACAGCTGGGTGGAAATGGAAACCTTCACCTGACAAAGAACTCCCCTGGGAATTATTTTAGAGATGCCGGGGAAGTGTAAAATTAAAAGGTCTTTGGTGATTCAGGTCCACAAGCTTCATATCAGTTTAGAACTACATTCACCACCAAAGGAATTGCCAGAATCATCTTTTACGACAGCTGTGTTGCTGAACACAGATGTTGAGTCCAATGCCTGGCTTGCAATTTGTGAAAAACCCTAGGTCATGCATCCCTCAGATGTATTAAACTTGGAAACCAAACCCATATGATTTGGTTTTGTTTGTCTGTATGTTTGGGTTTTTTTCTGCAAAAAGTAAAATTGTGCTAAAGCAGCAGCTTGTCTTGTAGGCATTGTATTTCAAAAATTCTCAAAGTATCAGAAATAAAAATTAAAACATTAACATGAAAGACATTAGAGCAACAATAATACAATATGTTACATTTTAAAAGCCAAACACAATGACAGCTGCATCATTTCAGACCTCTTAAGAACACCTGCATCAGTGAAACAAGCTGGACAGGAATGTTTCAAAAGGATAGTTTTGAATGTATTTTGGTCCTATTAATTAAATCATCAGCTTAATAACTCTGAGGAGGGATGTAGGTTGTTGAAAACCTCAATAAATGGTGGAGCTTGCTGTTCCCTTGTTGTTTCTAGGCCTGTCTAATTTCTGCTCAGCCTGCCTTATCAGCATGTCAGATGGAAATCAGATCTCCTGCAGAAGCTGTATTGTGACTGTTTTGTTTTTAAGCAGACATAAAACCTGACAGTTTTCTGACATTTTTGGCAATTGGGGGCATGGAAATTTTATATTGCAATGTTTCTCTGCACAAAAGTTTAATAGACTTGACATGATTTTCCATCTCTCCTTTTTTAAGAGGTACACAGGAGCCAAACTGAGATAACTTCCACAAAGAAAATCAGAATCTGTCACTTTCTTTTTTCTTTGTTTCTTTCTTTTTTTTTTTTTATCTGAAGGATCAGATCCTCAATTTCTATAAACTATCTTCAGTTTTGCTGAAATATGTTTGAACATTCATCTTGTTCCATAGCTTCTGTGTATGCTATATAGCACAAGTGACTACGAATTGGTAGCTTAATACTAGCTATTATATTTATTTGCTAAAAAGGTACCAGTTTATGCTCTTTTTGTTCACAGTAGAATAAAACTGGAGTTAAGCATTGCTTTGGCCAAACAAAACTCGATATATTCAGACTTTGAATAGCCTATTTTCCCCCCCTTTTTCTGTCCTTAATTTTGCTTTTCTTCCATTTTCAGGCTGCAGTAAAGTAACATCCTAAGCTCATCATGGGTAAAAGATGATCCAGGTGTTTGGGTCATGTTAACTTCATTGATAATCTCAGACTGTGAGGACTACAGGCTTTGAAAGGGGGAGGGGTCAGTGAGTCAGTGAGCCTTCTAGGAAGCATTTCTGTGCCTCAGTATACCACAGTTTTCCCTTTTTCTTCTTTTTGTGCACTGGTGCATTTTCAGCAGCTTTAGTGAAATAATTCACAGATATGGACTTACTTGGTGGGCGTTGCTTGTTAAAACTATTTAGGGTTATGAATATCCTTGCAACTACACTTATTTGGGCAGTTTTTAAAAAATAACACAGTCTTTTCCTACTAACAGGTCCAATCCCGTAGGACATTTTCTTTTGCATTTGTCTATTGTGAATGGACAAACATGTCTATTGTGAATAGGCAAATACTGTAAAGCTGTATGCATATGATCAGGAGGCAGGACTTAGACTTTAGAAGCCTTCCAGCAAGCATTTAGTTAGCTACACAAAGAAGTTTCCAAAAAAACCTTGCTTTTTGTGGGTCAACTAGTCCTAATGAACCTAAGACACGAACTTCTCGGTACACAGACAAAATTCAGCTTTGCTGGAGCAACAAAAAAAGCCCTTGGAGAGGGTTGTTGAGAGCTGAGGGCATGAGGCAGGAAGGTCTAGGGGGAAACTGGGCTTGGAAAGAAACAGAAGAATTCAGTGAGGATTCATGTGAAAGAAGAAGGATTGCTGGGACTGGTGGACTGCAAGGTGGAAGGAAGGGATTTCATTTCTCTGCTTTCTGCCCATGCAGCCTTCTAGTTCTACATGAACTTGAGTCCCAGCACTCACTGCCTTCTGCCTCCTGGGATGCTGAGAAGGCACCCAGAACAGATGTAAAAAAAAATAAATAAAAATGGTGGCGGGGAATCTGTGGAGGGAGGGTGAGGAAAACAGGGTAAGATTGGTGGGAAAATCTGGAAAGAATTTTCCACTTCTGTCAGCTGGTGGTGAAGGACATGGTGGCATCTCCTGGGGAGTTTGTCCTGCTGTATCTTTGCTTACACATCGTGTTCCTGTCCCCAGCAGTAACTGGGCTGGATGGACAGACAACTGTGAGACAAAAGGGCTAGGCCTGCCAATCCACATTTCCTCAGTTAAAGGAACTAACTTGTGAGTTACATGTTATGAACTCAAAAGAGGTTGCTTAGCACAAGAAGCAAATTCATTGTATGAAGGAATTCTACTGACCTCCCTAGGAATGAATTTAGCCAGTTACATTTTAGCACATAAAACATCTGCAAACTCTCATTTTTTAAAAAAATTAAATTTATATGCTCTTTTAAAATTTTTCCTTTTGAACTGCAGCAAAAATGTATCAAAAAAACTCAGTCTAAGCCTGTGAGATAATCTGCCTAGGTGCTGGTTAATCCTCATATGTAAATGATAAATAATGATACTTACTGGAAATTCAAAACATGTACAAATCATCATTACACTCATCACTTGTATTTTGTTACTGAGTTATGAATCCAAGAGAAATGTTCTCATAGCCAGTACCCTGAAAACTCCCTTAATGAACTCCCATGATACAGTGAAGATTGTTGCCAATAACATAAATAAATGTGTTGTACCATCCTGTGAACATGAAATGGAAAACAAAATATAACAACTGAAAAGTTGGGAATGGTTGTTCTTTGGTAGTTGGTTTATATTTTATAATTATGGGAACTAAATCAATATCATGATTCTTTATGCACAAACATTTTCAATCTTGTTATGGAATTCTTATAAAATATTAAATAAGCCAGAGAAAAGATAGTAACTTGAAGGGTTCAGGTTATTTTCTTTGCTCTAGGTGGAACATTACTTTAGAGGATTGAAAAATATCCCACAGCATTTTTCCACGAATGGTGTTTCATGCAACTGTGCATCTCAGAAATAGGAATAAAATCCAATAGCTTTATGTAAGCCTGTTAATCATGTTAGTGAACAAATATTTGTAAACACAGTGACCTTTAGTTAAATGAGGTGATGGGGTCTTGGGGGGGGGTCTCTGAGCAGCAAAAGGTTGTAAACTCAATCTAGCAAACATTATTTGTGCAGTCAGTTGTCTTCTTTATAGCTCCTCAGTGTTTGCAGTTTGCACGATGATAGACCTTGAAGGCTCTCATGGGTACAAGTGGTTGTGTCCTACAGGGTAAGGCATTACATAGGTGTGTTTCACTGCCACACAGGTCTTACAAGGCTTTTACACTATGCCCTGATTTTGCATCCTTAAATGCCCTCCCACCTCAGACTTTGTATTGTGATTTTAAAAAAAACCCCAAACCATTGTTTTAGGGCACATTCTTTTCAAACTTATATATAAATTGGCTTTAAATATGTGCTTAAAAGAAAGCATTTTAAAATGAATGTCTACTGCTGTACAGAAGAACAGAAAGCAAGTTTTACTGTGAGTGGGAATCTAATTTGTCCTCAACTATCTTAGGCACTTAAGAATATGATTTGCGGCCTACATGAAAAATGGAGTTGTTTCATGTAGTAAAGCTCAATTTTTTACTTCAAAGAACACATAATTTTGTAGCTGCTTTTCTGAATAACAGAACTTCACTTTATTCAATTATTTACATTTTGTATTTAAGCTTACCATTTAGCTAGTAAATTATTTTTATTACTCTGTTAAACAAAATAACTCCATTTCTATTTCTATTATTTCTATTTCTGCTTCTGTTTCTATTTCTATTTTTTTCTGTTTCTGTATTTCTATTTCTTTCTGTTTCTGTATTTCTATTTCCATTTCGATGCTATTCATTCCAACTCTTTAGGTCGGAAGGGGATTCCTGAGGTCATCTGCTCCTTCCCTCATTCAGAGCACAGCTAATTCTGAAGTCACTCCAGCTTGCTCAGAGCCTTGTCCATTTGCCTGCTGAATATTTCCAAGGACAGTGATTCCACAACTTATCTATAAAAGCATGAGATACGCACCCATGTCCTACATTTGTAACTCTTGGCGCAACTCTTCTCCTGAAGAACTCCGTATAGCACTAACAAGGTCACAAGAACAGCTGCCTTATACCAAGGAGGATTTACTTTTGATGGACAACACAGTACAGGGAAGATAAGGCAGCTAAATACAATTTGTATTGCAAAATGAATCCCTTCATTGACGAATCAAGTGACCCGTCACATGGAAACTATTTGGTTTTTGGAAGAGTCTATAAAGGACTTCTTGGAGAAATTTATTAAATCCTGCATTCGTGAAGACCAATAGACTAGTCTGAATTTTCTCTGCTTTTTCCAAACAGAAATACTTCATTTGGAAATGATTCCTTGTACTTTTATGATTTCTAAAAGAAATCATTGATGTTTTCATCCCGAGGGAGATTCTTATTTTGTCTTTTGTATGAAAGCACTTAGCGTTGTGCACATGAAGCATTAAAAAACTATGAGTCAGGCCTGCCCCACATGTCTTAAAAAGTTGTGATTTTTTTTTTTTGAAAGCTCTTCTTCTCTTTTGTCTTCTCTTTTTTGCAGCTTGATCAATGTTTTCATATCTTTCATATCATGTCAATGTTGTAAGTTCAACTGCTAGTGCTGGTACTATTTCTCTATAAGGAAAGTAGGGAGACTGATGTAATCTCATGGACTCCAAGAATGAAGGAATTATGAAATATGTATACATGCGAAATATAAGCAACAAAATTTAAGGACCATGACCGTAACTCTGTGTGTACAATTGTGACAGTTTCCAGTACAAGGAAAACTTCTGGATTTTAGAATAAACTATTTTATTTTAACATTTGAATAAATATTATTTACCCTTCCGTTTCCTTGGCATTACAATTTCAGGAAGATATTGTAGAAAGCTAAGATGGGTAAAGATAGGCCAAAAGATGGTTATGGTATTTTTAGCTAAAGACTAGTGTCCACAAAGGGGTTTCAGATCTGTTTTGTGATTAAAATTCACAAAATGAGTCTAGATTTGATCTAAATGAGCCTTTGGGTAGTCAGGTGTACTGTGAATTTTCTGGTCTCCATCCAACCACTCCTGTCTTCAGATGTGTTTCATAGAGAATACATTCTACTTTATAAAACCTCTAGATTTGATTAATTTATGCTGGTATTAATACAGGAATTAAGTCACATACCCTACTATAGCTATTGCAACAAAATGCATGTAAACTAGTTGTCATTTCTCTTCTCTGCACTGGCTTTCTCCTTATCAGTCTCTGAGGGGCTGCTATTTTGATATTCAATGTTTTTTACAGGATTAGCTCTGGTTGCTGGAATGATTTCAACACACTGTGACTATGGCAATTGCATTCTTTGGAATTAGATTACAGAATTTTCTACTGTGAAAGACACAAAGGGTGTAGGCTGCATTGTTTTTGAAGTAAATATAATACTAAACTAAGTACAAGTTTTCTCCAATGCAGACATGAAGGTTCCAGAAAAATCAAACAACCCAAACTCCTCCATGTATCCCTCACCCAGATTTCATTATAAGACTACTTCTTTTTGTAAGTTCTTTTTTTTTCATTTGCATTTGCACCTGGGAAGCAGTAAGCTACTGCCTTAACAACAGTGTGGATTTCACATATCAGCTGAGAAAGTTTCTCAGCTCCCTTGCACTCTGCTTCCTTCACATGCTTTGCAGGAATCCTGATTTCTGAGATAAAAGAAACCTCACCTAGTGCCTTCTTTCAAGTAATGAAACCTAATTTGGATGTCTGTTAAAATTCTGAGTGTTAACCAGATGGCAGAATTCTTCTAGTGCCGGTGAATTTTTTTCATTAAGAATTAATACCACTAGCTTTTAAAGAATGTTTCATTTAGACATTGTTAGACATATTACAGAGAATAGATTTAAAAAAAAAAAAAAAAAAAGAACACTACCTAAAGCCATTGCTGTAGTTTGATTGTTTCTCTTTTCTCTTAAATTCACAGTTGGCTACTACAAGGTCTTTACCCTTCAGCCCCCACAAAAAGCTGAACAATATTATACATGTACTTTATTATCGTCCTCTAAAACCACCCCCCAAACCCAACTCTCTTCCCCTGAAGTGAATCAAGACAATCTGAAATCCTTTTTGTGTGTTCTCAGTTGTGAAAACACACTTTGAAGTAATCCTTTGGTTCTCATTTTCAAGTGTTTTGTTGATATTTTGGGTGTGTTTGTCTTTTTAGTTGTATTCATCCCATATTCCTTAGGTTATATGATAAAAGGGATCTCTGGGAAGCAGTCAAGGCAAGAGTATTTTTAATGCATACCTAGCTTATATGTATTAGGTTTCCTCCCTCCCTTTAAATCAGGGTTTGCCTTACAAGCTTTTATTGTGTAACATCTTATTTTTAAAACCAATCTGACTCCCTTAAAAAAAAAGTTCATTATGGCTAGTTGTTACCACAATTGCTATAATTATACAGGTAAACTGGTTTGCCAAGTTGTCTACTTTTTTGTTTTGAAAACGTTCCAAAGATCGTGGCAAGTGTCCCCATGATCTGAGGACAAAAACATACAGCATACAAAAAGCTCATTGAACAACAGGACGCTGCACGGCTTTACAACGTGAAATGGCTGTGTTGTGAGAGCAGCAGACTACTGGGCTATCCTTCTGAAAGCCCTGAACAATTCTGATGAGAAACACTCCAGTATCTGCTATAAGGTAGCAATAAACAACAGGAGACAGTAACATTTTGTACCGCTGCATTCATTTGTGAGAGGTTGTGTGTTTACATCTGTTGTCACTTCTGAAAAGCTTTGCCTTATTATATGTATATACATATTTGCATATAGTTTCTCATGAAGCTTTTTAAAGATACTTTTAACAGACTAGCAAAGGAAGTATTTATTTTCACCATGGAAATATTAATAACATTTGGATATTTATTCACAGCAAGTAGCACCTCATTTACTGCAGTGCTAAACTGACCAAAGTTTTATTTTGTCCTAAAATATTAACTAAATAGGTACCAAAAAGCAAGACTCAATAGCACAATGAACAAACCCTTGAATTTTTGAGTTTTCTTGAGAAAAAATATTTAAAAAGTAGGTGTTTTCCAGTGTATCTGAGTGCTACTGACCTGAGACAAACCCTCCATTGGGAAGGAATGACTGGAAACTTTCAAACATACCTCTTCTGTGAATGAAGACTATGAGATTATTTGACAAACAGTGCTAATTAGTTTGAGAAAGATATAAAAAATCTACCCCATATCACTTTAACTTTTGCATATAATACTCATGGTGGTGGTTTCTAGTGTAACTGGGCATTAAGAGCGTTCTTTGCCACATTTACCTGATGCTAAATAAATGTTGCCCAGTCAATAATTTCTAGACACCAAAGATACTGGTAGCTGGTATTTGCTACCCTCCACTTCTGGAGTAAAGAAGCTGTATTTAATTATTATAATTTAAGTTAATATTGGTATGTATTTATTTAATTAATAATATAAAACACTAATATTAATATAAGTATTTAATTTATGTAATTGCCTACTTCCTTCAGCTGATCAGCGAATCTGTTCTCAAGTTTGATCACAACTCCTGGATGAGTTCATAAGGTCTTTTTAGAACTTAAGAATGAGATTAGATTCCCTCTGTTTTCAAAGCCAAACCTGTTCCAACTTATTTCTTTATCTTTTATTCCTCAAAACTCATACTCTGCTAAAACATGAGTACTTGAGCAATAAAAACAGGGCACTCTGAAGATGTATTCAACCAGAAGACAGGTGCTTTCCTTTATTAATATATGAAACTTGTCAGAAGTACAAAACTACAAAAGTTGGTTTACTTTGATGTATTGAATTGTTTAAGAGAAATATTATGCCAGCAATTTCCTTTCACTTGGCCTCGAAAGAAAGTAATGTCTACTGTGACTCTGGATAAGAAGGAAAGGCTCTGTCACAACCACCTACAGCTCCAGAAGGGCATGTCTAAGTAAGTTTGGCAGATGGACTTGAGACAAATCTGGATGTCCTTTATGTAGTGACCTTTTCTAAATGAGGATAACAGATCATTGCAAAGAATTAATTTTCCTGTAATATATGAATGGGAAGAATTCAATTCCTGAGATTTGTTCAGATCGGGGAATTCCTGTGGATCATGTGCAATTCCTTATCTACAAGGTGGAGTACCACTACCTTCTGCAAATTGTCAGGCATGGAAAAGATGATCCTGATCATTAACTAATAACCTTTTTCTGTTCCTTCAATTTGATGCAGTATGGCTATAGGTGATAAACCTTTCCCCAGCTTCTGCCTGTAACATCTCCCCTCCATTTCTTGTTCTCTTGACCATCTTAGTTTTTAACAATGCTTCTGCCCCTGTATTGTACAGGGGAAAATATTGCTGTCTGATGGAATTTAAGGGGATCAAGAACTGTATGAATGATCCAATCAAAGTGAGTAAAAATTTTGAAAACTGGACCTGTGTTCGTATTTGCTGGGCTTTGACTCTGACAATATGAAAGGAAATTACAAATGCTTGTTGAGACAAGTGCTATTCCTGCTTTGTGCCAGTTTGCTGGCTGTACTCCTAATTAATCATTCCTTTAGGCTCCCATTTAGTTTCTGACAATTGTTAACACATGCTTTCAAAAACTGCACCCTATAGACTGACACTGTTTGTGGGTGTTTTCTGAAGGAGAGGATGTGGCCATGGTAATGCATTCCACAGCGCTTTGAAATGAATTCCCAAGTGCTTCAATCACTACTCTCTTCTCTAGGCCAAAACCAAACATTGTTCTTACTAAATGAGATGAGAGTTTCATTTACCAGCGATGTGATATTAAAATACCAAGATTTCATGGCATGTATTTAAATGAAATATTATGAAAAGGGAGATTGTATAACCCTCTGCATGAAATAAATGTAGTTTGAAATGAAAGGTGTCAATGCTAAATACTGTTATCTTTCTGTGGTGTTAAATTGCTGCTTGCCTTTGTGCAGGAAGCAAGAAGCAAGGGTGGTGACCCCCCTTTAGTGCAGCCTCAGCAAACATGAATTTGATTATACAAACATGAGAAGTCTGCAAGGCTCTTCCCTGACTGTGTGCAAGATAGGCACAGGGAAGAACAGACACTTCACTCCTGTAAAAGTCTTTCAAATTATACAGTAATTCAGTAATTAGCTGAAATACCTAAATAGCCTTCGGAGCAAGGACTGGAACCAGGCAGGACTCACATGAATGTGTCAGCCACTACTTTGTGAAGTCAGGCTCCTGCTTGCTTACTTGCTCGATCTTTGTGCCTAGTAATCTTGAAGGGTTTTTCTGTTTTGTATTGGGCAAGGAGAAGATCGTCTTTCCTGGTCCAATAGTAGAATAGACGTGATTTCACTTGGGCAGAGTAGGAAATTGAACTTTCCCAGTTCTGGGTAAATGACTACAGTGTACAGTTATTTTCTGTGGTTTGGTTTTTTTCTTCCTTTTCTCTGCCCCCCCGCCCCCCTTCTTTTTCTTCTAGGGTCACTGACAAAAGTACTTCTCCAATCATGAGTAAAGGCATGGGAGGAAGATGATGTGTTATTTCTGTCCTCAGTTTCTTAGCTAATTCTAAATAAAGGACTGTCAAAGCTCATTGGATTTTGTCCAGAGTCTCTGAAGGTCTCACGGTGCTCCTTGTCTCACTCTGGGTCCCACATCCCACATCTCAGTGTGGTGCAGTGCACACTTCACTCCTCTAAGATCTGGCCCTTAATCTTTCTGCCTGTATTTCAATATACAGTGTCTTTTTATTTATTTTTTTTTTATACCATAATGTATTTTGGGAGGACATTTGTTGCCATTTTCTGCACTGTATCTAGTGGCATTGGTCAATCCCATGCTGTGTGCTGTCACACATTACCCAAAACAGTAGGATCACAAATGGGTACTTAGTAATACCAAACGGATTGTTACCCTGATTGATTTGTACTGTCACATAAACGAATGGGTTTGTTCATGGAGCTGTACAGAGATAGGTGTTACTCCAATATGACAGTTTCTGAAGTGATGGACTTTTCTGTTGATCCCTCAGATCTTGACTGTTGTTTGCAAACACATAGTTAAAGCATTGCAGGTAAAACCTTCTAAATATGACTCAAGCATAATGATGTAACATAATGTAATAAATGTAATGTAAAAGCCATGTCTGCCTAAGTCTGCAGAGAGCTTGAGACAGTAGCTTTCAGTGTGAGGTTTCCTGCTGAATTCAGTGGAGCCTCATTCATATCACAGTGGTAATTTTGTTAATGTTTGGCAAATGGCGGTGCTCCATGATAAATTTTGTTCTTAGGAGACTTTCCTCCTTGTGCTCAAAATTTTCTTCAGAATATTATTCTTAGATAATAGTCTTATAGAAACCAGATTAATCCCAGATTTATGCTACATTCAATTACTACTGATAAAGATTTTTAATTAGTATATGATGATTTTTTGTATAAGGTACTGATTTGGGATGTGAGAGACCTCGATTCTACTGCTGATTTCATCACGGACCTGCTATTTACTCACAGACTTACTACTTAATTGTGTCTATGTGTCCACTACCTTTCATCTGCCTTGTCTCTCAAAGAATGTAAATGTTTTAGGGAATGGGATTTTTTCCTACTGAAATGTATAGAGCAAACACAATGCAACCCTCATCTCACCAAGGGACTTCAGTCATTACTATGTAATGTTTATAATACTCGTGTTTAATAATATATTCCAGGTAAGCATCCTAAAGCCCAGTTTTGAAAGTTAAAGCAGTTAGCAATTTCTGAGATAAGTCAGATCTTAAAAAAAAAAAATAATAAAAAAAATTTGTCTGTATTCCTTTGTTGATGTTCTGGTAACACAGGTCCCAATCCTATAATGACTTGTCCACAAATCTGAATGTACTGTTGAGCAGCTTTACTGATAAGTGGAGCTGCTCATATTTGCAGTGCTAAATGTGTGTGTGTGAGTTATTCAATTGGAATAAAATATAAGAAATCATATTCTTTTCATTGTTTTGAAACATCGGTCTGTGATCTTCCATGCAAATATTTTTTGCCACGTATAGAAGATTTCTAATTTCTGACCCTTACAAGAATGAGTTATTGCACGTACCATATTCTTACAATCAATTTATACTACCACTCAAAAGCAGGCATTTTTGGTGAAAATACTGTCGCGTTCTTTGTGTTAGCTGCCCTACTGTAAGAATATGGAAAGCCATGTTATTTCAGGCTTTCTTAGTGTCTTTTAATTATGTGCAAACCAAAATTAATGAGCCATTCCTCTGTATGTGAAAGAAGTCAGCAGTTTTTGGAGATTTCTGTACGTAAACTTCACAGATTCTGACTGAGGTTAGGATGCTACTGTATCACAAATTAATCTCATTCTGGAGGAGATGTCTAAGAAAATTAGGTGATTACTCTCTGAGAGTGCCTGTTTCTCTCTAATGTCGGTAGCAGCAGCGTGGGCAACTAGCTCAGATGAATTGCCTGGTGTTGGGTGAGATGAATACCCTTGTGATGGGCCACAAGGGAACTCTGAGAGACTCAGATCTGGATGTGCAGAATGGATAAAGGAACCTGCCTCCACGGCTCTGACGACAGTTTCTTTCTGTGGGAACACCCAAAGTCAGAAGAAGTTTTCTTGTATTATGAGGAAGTTAGATACTGTGATTCAAAAGAAAGGAATTTAAACTATTTCAGAGATTCTGACTTTGTCTCAATGAATGTGGTACACTGGGTGAGGCAGGTAAATATAGTTAGAGATTTTTGTGTTTGTAATTACCCCTTTTTCTGGTCTGGATGTGGGCAGTTTTCTGAAACACTGGAAGAACCCTTGTAAAGCCTATATTGGTGTTTTGACATCAAATATTACAGAAGACATAACCCTGAATATAACTCATCTAGAGGGCTGGGGCTTTGGAAAAGGTATGCAATTTCTCCTCAAGAACTAGTACTACATATAAGACTACTTCATGGAGCCAGAAATAGTAGTAATAGCCTATTGAAAACCTGAGAAACTACAATCATACAGGTCTGGAAAGTCCCCAGTAAAGGGTGACTTGGTCTGGGTTGCACTAAATGATGTATTTCATGTCATAGAAGCACTTCTTGCCTTCTGTGATGCTAGTAAATGGGGCCAATGTAAAACCAGATTGTTTGTCCCAAGACAAACCTTCTTTTTTAGTATTTACTTTCATCTTGTATTGCAACAAAAAAAATAAAGTATTTGTAGAAAGAAGAGGCCTTTAAAAAATCAGCTGGAAATTATCGAAAAATTTTGTTTTGACTTGGTCTGATAGTAATCCATGCCAGCCTACAATTGTCTGATGTCTCATCTCAGCTGTGATTTGGGTCATGTGAGGATCTGAGGAGCGACTCACCATGTAGCTGCGGGATTAGCAACACTGGGTTACAACTGCGTCAGGTCAAGATTTGGTTTTGACTGTACAGTAAATCTTTACCTTCCATTGTCTTTTACACTCTGTCTTTGAATTTTGGGCAGCTGAAGGTATGAATTAGAAGGCTCACATCCTTGGTGGTCTTCAGGAGTGTCCCAGGAGGTCAGATAGTTTGCCTTCAGCTGCTGGTTATCAGCAGAAGATGTTCAGTATAGAGGCAGGTACCTCTGAAAGGCTTCTGGAGATTCCTGCTGCAAGGCAGAGCTAAAGGTGTTTAATCACCAAGTTATGGAGGAACTACACCCTTTTACAGTGACCTGGTAAATGGCTAACCACACACACTGAGGTATGTTTAATTGCCCTGCAAGGGCAGGAATCACATGTGGACATCCCTCCCATGATACTGTAGCCATTGCTCCACATGTGTTATTCATAAAGCATTGATGAAAGTTGGCCCTACTAGCAAACCTGACAGGTAAACTGAAGTTTACATAAGCTGAAGTTGCAAGTATCAACCTAAGGGTGATGGGTAGTGCTTGGTGTGCAACCTGAGCAGGCTGGGAGGCAGGAGAGGTTGTACCAGGTGCAAGAGGATCTAGATAAGGCTGGAATGAGGAAATCTCAGACGGTGTTCCCATAAAACAAAGATAAGGATGGTCTTACATAAGCCATCTTGTCATGATACAAAAGAGGATAAAGACCTGGCAATGAGCATGCTGACCTTAGCTGAAGCCTTTTGGAGTTTTATGTCATTCCATTTTTCCCAGACACGTGTGGCTTACCTTTAGAGTTAAAAGTCGCTAGACCCAACATGCAACTTTGCTTGGGTTCAGCAAATCTGTCCAGGTTGTTGTCTCTAAACCTGGCTGTGGTTGTTCTTTGGACAACTGAGCAGGCTGGGACCTCCTATCTGTTGGCATTGCAATGCTTGGGACCTTGACACCGACATGATGACAACAGCGCAAGAAGAGCAACAACCCCCATGGCTGTCACTGGTGATCACCAACGACCATGGCAAAAGATGCTAAATGGTTGCGGCACATCCCAGGTGCAATTCACTATGGAATCAAAGAATGAAGGGAGTGTTTCAGCTTAGGATAATCTGACCTCAGACAGATTTGCTTTGATTGTCGTAATGGATTTTATATGTTTCGAGCAAAAATAATGTTTTGCCACAGGGAAAACACTTACTTGGAGAATTTCTGATCAGTGCAAGTCTCAAGGAAGCTTGTTCATTTAATCAAATACTTGTCAAGCACACTTCACACGTCTCTCACAGCAATTAAAGGAGCCATTTTCCTGAAGCAAGGAAGGCGTTTGGTTAGACGTTATTTTAAATATAAAATATGACATGTTTTGTCAAGAGTATCTTTAAAATGACAATCTTGCTTTATGCTCTGATTTTCTCTCTGTGACTGACTGGTTAGAACTGAAATCACTTTTAGGGCAATAATTTTGCATGTTTTTAATTAGTTTCCTATTTGCCTCTGATATTTTGCTCAATAAAAAACCTCTAGAAAATATTTTTTTCCTGTGAAAGGGGCTACATATCAAAATTCAGACACCACCATGGAAAGGTGCAGTACATTTATGACCTTGTGTGATTAGTGATCTCTGAATCTAATCTTAAGGTACTTTAATGGACTATAATTATCTACAATGTATAGTTACTGCCTTTCCTGAGATTGATTTAAAATTGCCTCAGGAGGCAAGTGCTGTGTAATTATCTGATAAGAACTAAACTTGATACTCTGACTGGAAACTTTTGGAAACACAAAAATAAATATAGTTTAGGACAAAACTTACTGCTGGCCAGCTTCAGAAATGAAATCTGTTCTTGCAGGCTGTCTCTGCAGTGACAGATAAAGAAGAAAAGGGGAAAAGCTTACAACCATTTTCAAGATATCAGCCTGATTTTGCAAACTTAGTGGAAGGTGGGCTTGCCCTCTGCCATAGATGTTCTTACAAAATCGTAAGCAGAAGAGAGGAAGGTGGAGGAGAGATACGTGTGACCTGCTCTTACCCAGATGCTAGACAATAGGTTTTATAATAAAATAAACAAGGTGCTTGGGAGATTCTGTTTATGGAAATTAGCGACTGCAGGAAGGGAGGTAGGTTTTGCAAACATTCAGCAAATTGTCCCCTGACTCTGGGAGTATGCACTCTGTGCTAACACTGGAGTTTCCAGAAGAAGGCAACTCTCATCTTACTGTGACGTTCTCGCTGGAGTCAATGACACAACTAGAACCAATGTGATTTCAGAGCTTCACCAAATTCATCACCTATTAGTATTTAACATATGGTGCTGGAAGCACTGCTGAGTGTAGCATGTTCTGGGAAAAACAAAACATTCAATTGCTTTCAGTTATATTTTTTAAAAAATTGACTTTCCTTGCACTATTCCTATTATTTCAAAAGTCTCTTTGTTCTTTGGACCTATCACAGCAGTCAGAGATTGCTTGAGAAGTTTACTGTCAGAGGCAGGATGGGACAGTAGATTCTCTTTATGTGCTGATTGCAGTAAGAGTTTGGGAGTTTGTATCAGATTAATGAGATGTCATCTCAAGGAATAATTGATTTTATTTTTCTCTAAGAATATGAAGATACATAGATCCCACCTGTGCTGAGAGAGGGAACAGTGGACATCAGGGTGAACTTCAGGATGTTTAGTTCTTGACTGATGCTTTTTCCTTTCTTTTTGCTTGTTGTTAGCCTGGCTCGGTTAGGGCTGAAATCTTGTGTTTAGGAAAATGGGATGTGCTGATGAGATGCAGAATGGGCCAAGCTTTTCCATGTTCAACCCCAGTCATGCCTCATTGTCCAAAATGCATTGACAATAGTTTTTGCCAATGCTATGGTGCCAAGAATAGCTGTGCTGTGCCTCCAAAGGCTTCAGGAGCTGACAGCAGTCAAGCTTAGGGCAGGAACCCTGTCCAAGACCATGGTTAAAGATGAGAGATACAATAAGAGACCACATGGAGCCTGGAACTACAGAAATTTCTTTTAACCAAATGCCTGCTTTTTCCACCTTTTAGGTATTAGTGATTTATCTGCTGGGTTATCTAAATAGATAATAACCATGCAATGAATAAAAACTAATATATCTGCAAATCATGGAATATAAGAAATCACTATGTTTTCAGGTTCAGACCTGTGGACAACCCAGCTCAGTTTCCTGTCTCTGAGAGAGACTAGCACATGATGCACTGAAGAATGATGCAATATTATCTCATGGCAAAAAGGAGGTCTTCTTCAAGCTGGATGACATATTGGTTATCTCCTGCAGTCTTCTAAAAGTGGCAGTGACAACTTTCTAACACAAAAGCTGTTGTACCTTCTACAATGTAACTTAATTTTGGACCTTTTTATGGGCAATGAAGGTAAATCAGTCTGTGAAATGGAAGTTGTTGGTTGCTTAAGGATCACTGATCATGGCTAGATTATAGTTGATGTAGACAAGAGGCAGTCCATATGTGCTTAATTCTTTGGAAAGGTAAATTTCTTAAAGTGAAATAAGTTAAAAGATAAAAATCAGTTGAAAGGAAATTTTGAAAGAGTAAAATGTGAATGGAGTTTGGAGCTTGGAGGGTCCTCCCACCAAAATGCCACAATTCAGCAATTGGGGGGGGGGGAAGAAAAAAAAGAACCACTTCTAGCTTAAAGTCCATTCTAGTTCAGTGGCGAAGTGAAGGAAAAAGTTAGAAATAAAAAGAAAAAAAAAAGCAATGCAAAAAAAGGGACAAGAAAGGAAATTAGCTGGCACTATGATACAGAATCTAAAAATACTCAGAAAGAACCACACCTGGCAGCAGGATTTTCTTATGTATCTTTGGAAGAAGAAAACTTTGCAGTGTTACAGGCCCACTGGTAGATGAAGATAAAATCTCTAACAGTGATTCAGAAATGGTAATATGATTAAATATTTAGAAAGAACAACCCTCCACATCAAAGTCCATGTCATCTGAATATTTCCAGCTTGGTTAGCATGACATCAGTTGTGGGTCTAATACAGTATTCAATTAATACAGAATGAGAGGACAGGAATAAAATGAACACCAAAGAACATGGTATACAGAAATAGACTCTTGCCAAACAAGACTTGTTTAACCATGATGAGATTACAAATTTAGGTGGCAAAGGAAGTGGTGAGCTTGATATACTTAGTCCAGTAGACTTTTGTAAGGCATTTAACCTACTTCAATTTACATTCCATAAAAGAATTAGTGATACTGTATCAGGGAACTTCACATTAATTGGATTAAAAACTGACTGACACAGCTGAAGAAGTAGTTACTGTAGAATAACCATCAGATTTTTTCATTTTTTTTTCCCCATAACTGGGGTTTTCATGGATTAGGAGAAGGCAGAAGCTATTCAATATTTTTATTTAGAAGCAGTGCAAACTCATTGCAGATAAAGCGTAGAGATGACAGAGGGCTGATGAAGTGGTAAATAATTAGGAGGTTTGGGAATGATCTAGATAGCTTGACAAGTCAGCCCACTCAAAATGAGTTTTAATATCATCAAAGTAAGGTTGGGCAAGGTTTAATTCTTTTTTTTATAACAATTGCTGTAGTTGGAAAAAACCAGACAGTGCTCGGGTGTGTAAGCCCTTCCTAAGCTCATACGTATAGGACCAAAGAATGAAAAGCAAACCTATAAACTAGGCTACCTTCAGATTAGTGAATACAATTTAAATGTGTGTTGCACTCCAAAACAAATGAACCCAGAAGTAGTAATTCAAATTCAGCAGCCCAGGTAAAATTTAAAATTTGCCATAATGATAAAATGGATCCCCAACAGACGGTGGGTGGAGTGAGGCTGGGAGAGGTCAAAGGGGTTTTCAGGGGACAAGAAGGGTCCATGGGACCCCTGTGAAGTGCCTCGCAGCAACAGGTAATGTGGGATGCTCAGTGGCATTTTGCTGAGGCATTTGGAGATAAGACAGCGATGGCAAGGTGTCGTGAGGGTTAGTACCTGCCTCCCAGCCCGCTTCTGGGACCAGTTCCTTCAGCTCCACAGTCCCCTGGAAAGCGCAATGCTTGACCACAGCTTGCTGCTCTGCAGGGTGACAGGCAAGCTGTTAGCTCAGGAGCGATGCTGCTGGTTCACAGGGGTTGGCTGCTGGGAGAGTTCAGCGAAGAAAAGTCTGACCTCTTCCCACCTCGAGCTCCAGACCGGTCATTAGTGGGGAAGTGAGCGTATTTTCCACTGATGCGCAATGCGGTTCTGTACACTGGCTGAAGCTTTCACTGTGGTAAAAATCTAAGCAGCGTTGCTAGATTTTTGTTCTAGGTATATAACTTACTAGCTGTTTTGAAGCAAATGTCACTTTCTTTTTATATTTACGAACAGCTGGGGCTCATGAGGCAGCTGTTTAAAGAGCTGTATTTACTTTTAGATGTAAACAAAATATTAAAGTGCCCTCCAGAAATCTCTGTGCTCGCACAACCATCTCATATTCTATATTATTTATATGCGTGAGTGTGTGGGTTGCTGCAGCTGGTTTCTGTCTTATACGTTAACTTTCCCTGTGTGACAGACTCTCTCTAGATAAAGCAATCTGCAGAGAGTGGACACACGATTGCTGGAGGGCCACTTTGAAGAGGTTGTTATGGAAAAAATTTCCCTTTTCTTTCCTCTTAGATGAGGAAGGTGAAAAAAATCTCCTTAAACATGAACTTTCCTTGCTGGCAAAAACTTGGTAGATTTTCCTTATGAAAGATTTAAGGAAAAATAAAATAGGCATTTTGCACAACTTGGAAGAATGTGATGGAAAGATGAAACGATGATAAACCGGATCCTGTTCTCCTTACTCATGCTGAGCACCAGCAGACATGGGAAGATATGCTTTCTTTCAACCTATTACATATGCTCACTTGCAGCCTTAAAATTCTCCCTGAGTCACGCAGACTTTCCCACCTACCGGGGAGATTGCTATTGACCTGTGTGCCGCTCCCATTTATTTAAAAAATACAGAGAAGAGGAGACTCTTTCCTGGAAGGTTAATTAGAGTGTTCAAGGTTTCTAGATTGTGACTCTCATTTTCACTAAATTATTTCATGTACAATTGCTGGACAACAGTCTTTCTAAGGGCTTTCCTTGGGCTTGTCAAAGGACTAGATGGGAGACACATAGAGCACATCTTTTGAATGCAGAAAGACAATTTGTCAGTCTGGGCAAAAATTCTCCTGAACAGGTCTACGGGTGTGTTAGAGACAGGCAGAGGCAGTGACCGAGAGAGATGACCTGATAACTGGTTCCAGAGATTTTGCTCATGAAGTGGTGGGCAATTGCCCAGGAACTGCATCCCAGCTTCCCTGAGGCTTTCCTGACTCACACACCACAGGAATTTTGTCCTTTCACCTCTGCAAGAATGAGCACGACATTTTAGTAGGAGTCATCTTTCTCAAAATGTGGGGTTTCTTTTAATCTTTTCAGCTTCGGTTGAGATCAGAAGGTTGTAGGTGGACACTTCTCTATGGCATTGCAGCGCTTCTGGTTCTGGCCATACACAGAGACAGAGAAGAGGGATGAGAGTAGTGGGGACTTAATTTAATGAGGCGGCTAAACCACTCCTCCTTCATTGGCACTGGCTTCTTGGGAAGTGGGCTGGAGATAGCGCTCACTCAGAGGAGCAAATGGCAGATAGGGGAAGGCAGGTCGGAATTATGGCACTGCATGGGGACCACAACATGGCCCAAGATGGGGCTTCTGAGAGGCAGAGGGCTTGAGCCTCTCCTGTTCAAAGGCCTTCATCATGCAGGAGCCTCACGCTCCTCCCTCCCACTCCTGCCTTTCCACTTATGGCTGTGTCCATCTTGGATGGTTTGTGTCTCCATCTGGGCTCTTCTCCTGAAGTGACTGACATGCATCTGGCAATGATATGTACTCTCCAGCTACACTAACCTTATAACCTTGGTGTTCTGAGACAGCCTAGGTTTATATTGACTCAAATACATTATAAATTTGGGTTATATCCATATTATCAGAGGAAAATTTTTATGATTACATGACAAGATGTCAGGAAAAAAACAAACAATCTGAGACCTATGAAAATCAGCAGTATGTGCTGAGAAAAATCAATAAGTAATTTGCCCAGAGAATCCCAAAGAAAATGCATGTTTTTTGAGACTTAGAATAACTTTTGCTTATCGATTCCTAAAACTTCCCAAACAGGGAGAAATGTAAATACAGGGATCCTGCTTCTCTGGAGTTCAGTGGGAGGAGGATCAGGCCCTGAGCTGGCAGCTTTGGGATTTAGAAAGGTATGCTCTGTTGCTTAATGAAACTGTTTAATTACAAAACTTTGTCACAGCCTGTATGTGGCTTGAAGGCAGTTTTATCAAACAGGCTGAATAATTCTTTCCAACCATTAAAGCTGATTGGTATTCTTAGCTTTGAAGGGAGAGAAACACGGAGAGCACTGATAATGAGAGCTGGGCAGCATTTGGGGAGTCACCTTTATGGGGTCTCTGAGTCTTTTGTGTTTTGAGCAGGTACTTGTGGCTTCTTCAGGCAATTTGCCACCTGAAAAATGAAAATTAAACTAAAATATACATAACTACATATTTTGAGTGGTTTTTAGTTGAGACTGTGCAAAGCCAGAGTGTTAAATCAGAACTAATTTAACTCAGTATGACTATGCATTTAACCATGCCTACTTTTAACCAGTTTAACTCTATGTTCACATTGGTTTTTTATTTTAATTTTAAAAGCTTCTGATTCTGTTGCAGAATGGAGTATCCAGTGCTAATACAGCTTATGTTTCTGAGTGTCTTGAGAAAAACAAAGGAAGCATGAATTAAGAACACAATTTTTAAACACAATTTTAATTGAAGAAAAACCTTTCCCTTTCAATGTAATTTGTTTGTAAGTATAAAACTAACATTTTTCATATTCTCCCTTATTCACACTGCTGGATATTAAAGGACAGGAGGGGCTGTCCACAAGTGAGAGTGACAATCCTCTTATTCCTAAAATGCCAAAGGAACAATCTTGTGTTATTTCTTAAGTCTGTTTTTTTTTTTAATGTGCATATGTATCCAAAATATTGAAAATTCATCTGAAAAGAAAGTGAAAAATCGTGGCAAACGCACTCTTCTCTGTTCTTAAAAACGTCATTGTTTTCACATTCCAATTATTCAACTGCTCTTCCTGACTTAGTATAGTGCCTGACCTAATTTTACTACTGGGTACCTCATACATTCGTTCTCCAAAACTCAGGCTCATTTCCATCACATCATGAGATTCCCCTCAAATAGAAACAGACTGGGATATACCTCACTGTATAACAAAGAAAGATGGTGTTTAAGAGACATCTAGGTCAAAGTCAAGGTGATAAAGCAGAGACTGCTGCATTTGGATCTAGTTATCTACTTCAGCTGGGAAATTTTTTGGTTTTGAGTTAATATCCAACTCTAACCCTTCCATTAAAAGTTGAGACAAAAATTTCCTAGATAACTATTGCACCTGGATAAGCATTAAATAGATTCTTACTGTGGTCATAAAGGAAGATTATTCAGAAGATCAGGAAGAATTGTTTCTAAAAGGATCAATTGCACCTTAATGCCATTCTTGTGGATTTTATAAAATTAGATCCATAGAGTTAGATTTTTAAAAGACATGTAAGAACCAAGTATAAAAAAAACTTGGGCAAGAGTTTTATAAATGCTCTGTGGCCATCAGCACAGACTTTGATCCTGTGGACGTATTTTGTGAAGCTTATCAGTATAATGGATTTTTTTTTTTTTGACATGTGGCCTTACCTAATCAAAATTTCCTTTGTTACTGCTTGTGTCCATTGCATCTTATGCTCTTCCTGCACACATCTGAGAAGTGTCTGGCTTGGTCTTCTCTATCAGATAGCTGAAGTCTTCCCTTCTCCAGATTGAACAGTGGCAGCTCTCTCAGCCTGTCAGATGTCATATGTCAGGTGCTCCAATCCCTTAATAATATTTGTGGCCCTTCACTGGCCTCTCTCCAGAATGTCCACATCTCTCCTGTACTGTGGAGCCTAGACCTAGACGCAGTGCTCCAGGTGTGTCCTCACCAGTGCTGAGTAGAGGGGAAGGATCACCTCCCTTGACCTGCTGGCAACGCTCCTTCTAGAGCAGCCCAAGACACCGTTGGCCGCCTTTGGTGCAAGGGCACATCACTGGGTCATGTTCAACTTCGTGTCCACCAGGACCCCTAGGTCCTTCTCTGTCAAGCTCCTTTCCAGCTGGTTAGCCCTCAGCCTGTACTGAGATTATTCCACCCCCGGGGGAGGAGTTTGCACTTTCCTTTATTGCCTTTATTGAATTTCAAGAGGTTCATATTGGCCCATTTTTCCATCGTGGTGAGGTCCCTCTGAATTGTGGCTAGACCTGCCAGCATATCAACATCTCTTCCCAGTTATGATTCATCAGTGAATTTGATGTGAGTATCCTATACCCCATTAACTGGGTCATTTAATAAACTCATTGAGCAATATTGGCACCAGTATTGATTCCTGAGGGATAGAAATTGAATTTACGTGTTGCCTTTCTTAAAGAAAATCTGTGGACTTTTTCAGTGACTTGCTGCTCCTGACTGTGGCAGCTCTGTTTGTGGACAGCCACAGCAGTTTGAAGACATCAGCAGCCTCTCAGGTGTAAATGGTGAATGAATTACGCTGCACCTTCTTAGCGATAACAAACAATTTCAGTCTTTCACAGTGTGTTAAAGAACATTAACAGCACTAATAGCTTTGGTATATTTAATCCATTTTTGATATTTTTTTTTTCAGGATATCTGCATCAAGATTTGAGAATAGACTTGCCTGAGCAATGCTAAGAAACCCAAATAAGAAGAGAGCTCAACAGCTCCAGGGTCCCAGCTCTAGCAGGTTAGAGGGACTGGATTCTGTGCCCCGAAATTTTATCTGGTCCTTGCCCTTCTGTCACACCGAATAATTTCTGAGTCCTGTGCCAAGGTTACTCATGGGATTATTAGGGGGGAGCATATTTTCCTTTAACGTCTCACAGTAGTATGTAGTTCAAGACAGAATATAACATTTTGTGAAATAAACTCAGGGGACTTCCCTCTACACACATGTGACTTTTGGAGATAAAGTTTTGCACTTCAGTGGGGTTCCTCTCTTTTATGGACCATCTGATTTGGGTAGAGCTTTGAATGAGCTCATATTAATTTAAGGAAATAAATTTTTCATTTTTTTCAGAGATTGCCTCTTACAATGGAAACCTCATACTCTTGGGTTTTAGGAAAGAAGCCACAAAAGGACCCTTCAGCAGCTGTTTTTCACTGAAGCACTTTGAACAGGTAAGAATGGTTATTCTGAATTGGAAAACAGACTTATTCACCACAACTACTATTACTACTGCTAAAAATTCTTTAACAAGGAAACAGGACATTAAAACCTTTTAGCTAAAACATTGCAGATGGGGCACAATGGACACTAAAACCCACTTTCTGATGGAAGAAGTTTGTGTAGGATAATTAAAACCTGTGTGGGAAAATAGCTTTGCTCAAGGTAGGAAGCTTCTCTTGGACCCAGTGTAAATGTGTTCAGACGAAGACAATATGCTGATTTTTGAGGACTTTACCTTAGAAGAACAGTATCACTGGCTGAGGCGGTCCTCTTGCTTTCAGCAGTGTTATTTCTTCAGCAGAAAAAAAGGTGATTTAAGGGGACAGATAAAGCTTCAGACTGTAGACATCTCTTTCAGCTACTGCCTAGGACCCTGGTGCCTTTCTGGTGCCCTTTCCAAGGTGGTGCCGGTGGAAGACGTACCTCCACCCACCGCCTCAGGGCTTGCCCAGACACGGTGGATTTCTGACCATGTTGCACCAACTCCTGGAGCTGCTCCCAGAGACCAAGTCAAGCCACTGGCTGAGCGATCTGGTATGGCTGGGTACCCACAAATGCTTTGAAACAAAGCATGGAGCTACTGCTAATGGACAGCCCTACGGTGGGCTGTGCCACTCTGCCGTATGCATGCTCTGCTTATTTCTCCCCGATTTCCTCCATTACCCTTGATGCATCATGACATACGAGCTCAGTGAGGGAGCGGGTGGGTTTCTACAGACAGGACCATTTTCTCTGTGTTCTGGAATTTGCTGGATAGGAGCCTGCTTTTACACCATTCACAGACCAGAGTTACTTGTGTCGCTGCACTGAAGCCCTAATTCAGCAAGGCATGAAAGAATATGCTGACTTCAAAGTATATGAATTATATCATTGAAATCATCTGCTTATAGTAAGAATATGCTTCGTGGACGCTGATGAGCACCTTACTTCTGACAGGTTGTGCAGTGGAGTCCCAGGGTACCATGATGCGTCATGCTTGCGCGGTGTACAGACATCTCAGGCCAGCGCAGAGGGGCTGGTCAAAACACAGGCATTTCTTAGTGCTGGTTTTAGCTGCTTCTCAGAGTCAGTCCTCTCAGGACCCCACGTGACTTTATTTTGCTTAAATCATTATTTATCAGTGCTAAAACTGCCCAGACTTAACAATGAAAGCAGCCTGCAAAGGTAAGAGCAATATGGCATAGTAGCTGGCTGACAATGTTTCAGATTGCAAACCTCTACCAAAAAATCTCTGCAATTTGTCTCTTCCTCTCAGTGAAGAGATTTTGTCATTTTTCTGGGTCTCTGTTAGAATCTGTCTGCAATTGTCGTAATTTTCCTAACCAGTTATGGACATTCAGCTAAAATACCTTACAAGGAGGAGGTAAATGGAAATTTCTCTTGCCTGTCCAGCTCGGGGTGTTGTAAATGAAAATATCCATAGTATTTATATCTATTATGTTAAAATTGCTGCCATATGTCTTCCAGTGCCCTAATAACAACAGCAAATCAGATATTGGGTTTTTTTCCACAGGGCTGGACATTTTCATCCTGCTGTGTTATTTCTTTTCTTTTGTTTTATATTTTAGTTTGTGCTATTAGACCAGGCTCTGGCATTTTGCTAAGTAAGAAGCTAAGGCTGCTGATTTGTGTAACACCTGTCATAATATTAAAGCAGGTCGACAGCTTTAATAAAACCTTTTTGCAGGGAAAAAGCGAGCCGTATTTCATGGGGTCTGGTGGGAGAGCAGGCATCTCCATTCCCTGTTGCATCCTGCCTGTCACTGCTTAGCATGTGGCAGTGCTGAATCAATAATCGCTGCTCTCTCCTCCTCCAAACTGTCTCTTGGCAGCTGGGAATTGAAACAAGTAACTCCCAAAACAGTGCAGCCTCTTCCCCAGTCTTTGCATGCTTGTTAGGTTTCTTCTTCCCCTTATGTTTTACTGGGAATGCTGTATGCAGTTCATGACAATAAATGCTCTGCCACATTAAATTTTCTCCAATATATTTTGGCAGCTGCATAATAGATAGATGGCTTCTTTCACTACAGTGCATGAGGACCTTAAATTATGAATACATTTACCTTCAGGTTTGGGGATTTGGTTTTTTTTCTGAGGTGAGGGGACTCTCTTGTATATGGGGAAATGATGCTCCCATGTCTGAGTTCTTCAGGAACACAGTGGGAACTGGATGATGTTGGCTGTGATTAAGACGAACATGGATACCTGCAACAGAAATATGTTATGTGCTTCAGCACCACAGAAAGAAGCAGCTGGAGGAAGGAGACTCTGTCTTACCCTGACCCCTCTACATAAGGAGGCAACAGGTATGTGCAGAAGGTTTCCCCTCCTGCAGGTGTCCTCTGAACAAATCCTCCCATAACAAAGTATCAAGGCCATCATTTTCACCTGGGACTGGTAATCAGGAAATTAGCTGAAGTCCGAGGTCATAGCAATGAGGGAGGAACAGCGCTGATATAAACAAGGTTCTGTTGGTTAGAAAGGAAAACTCAAGGTGACAGATGAAGGTGGAAGAATATAAGTTAGGGTCTCCGCAGCTCAGACAAGCCCTCCTTGCTCATTTTAGTAGTTAAAAGATTCAGAGTGCTCCATGGACTGAAGTATAAAATCTTTAATCAAGTTTTCCTTATGATGCACAATAATCATGACTAAGAAAAGGGGCTGGACCACATTCTTTGAGGAAACCAAAGAGTGCATATTAAGTCCTTCCTGTCACCAAGAAAAAAATAATCTGAGCTTCCTAAAATATGTGGGTGACATTTGATGTGTGTGTACTGATAGACTGCCCTAGGAACTAGAGGACAATTTTGAACAAACACAGTTCAGCCCTGCAGGTGCTGAGTGTTCCTGGTCACACAGCAAAGTCCAATATTTTAAAGGCATTCAAACATTGCACTTCATCATGTTATAATCCTCTAGTTTATGCTAATCTATATTGCAAAGTATGCTTTTTAAAAATGACCTTAAGCACTTAACATTTTTTATATTTTCTGAATAATATTCTTTAACAATGAGAGTGTTTAGGTACTTAATTCCCCGTGCTTTCCAGAAAGGACTCAGGAGCAGATGCAAAGCTGGGCTTGAGAAAAGAAGGAACAGAAGACTTTTCCTAGGTGCTCGGAGGAATGGTGCAGTGTTGGTGCAACCCAGGTTTGTGGGAACCTGAGCCACAGCACTGATGGTGACCCTGAAGGGAAGGTCTCACCCTGCACACAAGGGACAAAGGGAGAGGGGGTAGTTTTCTAACAATTTTTTTAGTTGCTTTCTGTCCCATTTGAATTGTCTTTATAATAAGAAAAGTTGACAGATAATTTTTAGTCTAATTTGACTTTTGAGGTTAAAAGACCTCTTTCTGGTTCTAAGAGTAGATTTACAGAAGGGCTATGGCAGTTCAGAGCTTAGACAGGACTCAGGACCTTGTCATGCCTGTGAACATGAGTGGCAACATGAAGAGATGTCCATTTTCCATTTACTCTTTTTGCAGGCTAGAAAGTGTGGTAATGTCTAAAAACTAAACTGAGGGCAAGGGATAGGTCTGTTTTTTTCTGTCATATTTCAGGTATCAGGTTACTAAGCCACTACTGCAGTCTAGGTGGTCAAGTAGTATCAATAAATGACTATTAATAAGATTGATATGAGTTCAAGTTTTATGTGTTAGTTTATTTATTTACAGACACTGCACTGAATTTTGGGTAAGAGTTCAGGCCTCTGCTAAATGTACTCACATGTACTTTTGTTCAGGCTTTCTCATCTTTCCATTTCAATGGGTCAAAATCCACCGATGCTATGGGATCTTGCCATTCATTCAGGACGTGGTTTTCAGTAGGGCACTGAGAACCTCTATTCATGCTGATTTTCTGTGTTCTCCTGTTGATCCCTGAAGCGATGGAGGAAACCAAAGGAGCTGTAGCTTCTTACAGGATCTCCACCATTCAGAAAAGATGGTAATAAGGCAAAAAACCAGAGCTCTTGTTCTTCTAACCCTGCAAAGCGGTCTGTAAGCACATAATTGCACAAAATAACAGAAGGATTTTGCACAATACGCATTTATACATCATATGACCACCATTGCTTTGGAGATACTATGGATATACTATGTCTGCAATATTTCTTTTCAGTACTCCATGTGGGTATTTTGTACCACTTTTCAGCTAATCACATCAAGAAATTATTGTTTTTACTGTTTCCCATGTCAACCTATGGAGGGAGGTCTGATGTAGCTGAGTGTATAACATGGCTCATCTGCATTTCTTCTAATGGTGTGGGCCAAATGGTGATCTTAGGCTAAAGCACACACTGACAGCCCAGCTAATACCCCAGGTCCCTGGTAATCTTACTCTAGCTATCAACCCCACCCACAGATACTGCTGCATTTTTTACTACTGCGGTTATTGCACTGTAGTCTCACCACTGGTTTTTTGGAGTGTTTCCATCCTGAAGATCAATCTCATAGTTTTGCTGGGGGGGGGGGGGGGGGGGGAATGTTCCTTGCTCGTTGTTGTGAAAAGATATATTCTGTAAAAAGTCCAACAAATTAAGAAGTTCCATATTTGTGTCTTCTGACACACAAAAAGTTATTCAGGACTCATCTTTGCTGTAAGGTACTTGTCCTTGCTTTCCACCCAGGCACATATTGGGACAAAGCCATGGTTTTTTGCAGTGCCTGATTAGTGCTGCCAATTTCCCAGTAATGACTTGGATAACTATACCGTGCTGGCCGTTTCAGGGTGCTTTATGAGCTATAGAAATTGAAAACCTTGGCTCTAGGTTTCCAAACCTCGGTTTACATACAGAAGAGACCTTGTGGGAACGTAACCGTTAATAGGTTTGCAGAAAGAAGCAAGCAGTGCAAGGGAACACTAACGAAGCATGGTCTGCTCCGGTATTTGATTATTAGAGGTAGATGGTGCTGTTGACCAAGAAATCGTGCTGCAGAGACTGCAGAGCTCCTGCTGCCTGAGACAGACGCCCACAGACATTTGCAATAATTATGGCTCTCAGAACTCCTCTGAGATCAGCAAGTATTATTCTGAGTGGAGACGCTCCCAGAATTTAAAGTAACTTTATTATGATTTTACAACTAGTAATATGTGAGTCGTGGTTTTGGAGGAGCATGATCAACTTTGTGTACACCTCTAGGTATGTATGAAACACTCAAACCTTTAGTGGGTACAATCCTGACCAGAAAATCTTCTGGGAACAGCCCCTCCCAACACGTTGGTGTGGAAATTTCAGGTTCCCAGGCACATCTGGGAGTTGCAGAGATAAAACAAAAGCACAAATTGTTACATGGAGGTAGTGCTGTTTCCAAGGGGCAGAGTGGCTCTCTACTTGTCATTAATCATATGTTATTTTACAAAAAAACTTAGAGGTGCTCACCACACTCCAGGCTTCATTGTACATGTTAAGGGTGGAATAAAAAACAGTCCTTGGCCAGCAGGATTACTATTGAATATGAGGTTATGAATAGTGGGGAAAAGGAGATGGCATTTTAAATGTGAATTCTGACATACTTAGCGGCAAGTTACACTCAGCAGAATAAAAACTATGTCTTTACAAAGAACTCAGAGGAAACCAAAGGTTGTGTCAGTTAAGGTGCATGAGCAGCAAATACTGTTCCTGATACTTGATTCACAAATTAGTGCAAGAGTCTTGAGATGGTCATAACCATCAGGAAGGTCATTCACACGAACAGGAAAGTGCATTGGGGCAAAGCAGTTTATGATTTCAGGCAACACCCTGCTCTCTCTGTGTTGGACTCACATTGACAGAATAGGATCAGATACCTGACTAAGAGCACATCTAAGGGACACAGTGAAGGATATGCAGGTGGCTGTGGTGGAAGCTGAACCTAGAAGTGCCCTTACCTTTTCATAAAATAATCTACCTTCTTTTTACATAAGCTCTGTAAGTGCTATTTTTATGGTTATGATATTGCTGAGCCCAAATGTTGGAGAATGATGAAATCTAATAAACATGCCAGGCTCTTTTATTTGTCATTAGATTCTGAACACTTTAGGATTCACTTGGGTCACATTTTGAAGCTTTTCGCTGCAGCTATTGGGGTTAGCAATGCCATTTTATGAAAACAAGACTGATCTATTCACACATTCACAAGATTCCTGAAACTAAAGCTTTTAGAGCCAGCTGTCACAAAAGCACTTGGCACAGCCAATGCTGCTGAGGAACGAAGGAGTTCACTGCAGATTTGTGTGAGCTGAATCAATATCAAGGGCATGTAGCTAAGGACTGTGATTTTATTCCTGTGGGTTTTTTTTGGTTGAATACGTTCTCTGCAAGATAAACCTGAAACCTCAAAGATTTTTTCCTTTATCTAGCCCTCCTTTAGCATGTCTCAGGTTTTTCAGAACCAGGTTAAAAGTATAACTGAGAAAAAGCAAAAGTCTTCATTTGTGATATAAATGTCTCTAAACCAAAAATACTTTTACAATTCTTCCTTCACCTTTCCTCATGTTCCTCATGTTCTTATACTCATTTTTAAGGTGCAGGGGCGAATAAACCAGGAAATTGAACTTGAAATTTGTTTCAAGGCTCTGTGGATTTTCAGTCACTAACCTATAGGTTCAATTTTAGGGTTGAAAACTCAACAAGGAAATCTGTAGCTTCTAACAAAATGCTTTTCTTGAGTGCAGTGCTATTTTTCCCTAGAGAATAGAATTATATCTGTTGGGGTTTTTTGTGTTCTTTGTAGTGCTTGTGTATGATATCTCACTAAATATGATCTCAGAAGACTATCTACTTAAAAATATTATTATCAGGCAAGAGATTTATGGTCTCAGTAGTCAATTTATGATGGATAAGTATAATGAAAAGCAAAGAATAATGGAAAATCTCACTTACTCTTACATTGTCAGTGAAAGAGCTATAAGCCAGATTCATGCGATATGGAGCAAATATTTATTCCCAGTTAAAGCCATTTTGATTGACTACAGTTGATCAGTATTCCTAGTTCAGTTTTATGGTTTGCTTTTCACTTTTTTTCTTCCACATATCTTCTGTTAAGCTGTCTTATTTTTAATCAGCGTATTATGTGATGACTACTTCACAACACCTAACTGCTTCATTAATCTGAGTAGTCCTTTGTTTTTGCCACTGTCTAAGCCAGATGGGCCTCAGCTGCCATGAGCTGCTGTAGTGTGGTGTTCCCTCCAGCCTTGCCAGAACCAGGAGGCAGAAGAATAAAGGTGACCTTGCAGTAGATCAGAACACTTAACACTCTTTGGAACATCCTAAAGGTTTAGTCATAAATTAAGCTTTGGGATCCTGTTTTCCTGATTTGGGGTCTAAGTCAGGAATAGTCCAGAGCTAGCAGGAAAATTGTTTTCTTATGAAACCCTGGTCCCCATTATTCAACTCAGATATATGTACTCCAATCCTAGCTGAAACAACCATTTTTTTTCCTACATTTCAATGCATCTTCAAACTCTGATTAGATATGAAGTGTTAGTCTTTATGATTGGGTTGATAATAATAACAATCCTAAGATGATCTTATGATTTTTTCTTTTTTTTATATATAAAATCAGTAAACCCAATGGTATTTTACCGGTAAATAGCTCATTCTGTTGAAGTCTTGAGGATATTTAAGAATTATTAGTATCAAATCTCCTCTTGATAGAGGACCAGCACAAAGCTTTTCCTGTTTCTAGAGATCTTAACTAACAGTTATATGGTCTGTTGGCCTCACTATCCTTTGGGAAGAAGTTGGTTTTGCTCTCCTGTTGTTTCAAATCTTAAGAGATATGATCATGGTCCAGGAGCACATTGTACAAACCCAGGACAGAAATGTTAATAGAATCATCATAGAATCACAGAATGGTTTGGGTTGGAATGGAAGATCATCTAGTTCCAACACCCCTGCCATGGGCAGGGATACCTTCCACTAGACCAGGTTGCTTGAAGCCCCACCCAACCTGGCCTTGAACACTTCCAGGGATGGAGCATCCACAACTAATGTTATCCCCATTCAGGTGAACAAGCTTCCTGTGCTGGGGCCAGCTCTGACATGGTGCAGCCACCATGGCTTTAGACCAGACTGCTGTGATGAGGCTGGTGGGACAAAGCTGGGAGAAGTGGTGGGGTTTCCCCACCTCTGCTCAAGGCTCGACTTCAGCTCAGGTCCTCACCCTTGCTTTTTCCCCAAGCTATGCTGCAGCTATGTCTGTGCAGGACCATACACTGCCCTGATCCCAATGTGATCCTAGCTTCATAGCTGGGCCTTGGACCTGTCTCATCCCTATGGACTTGCTCAGCAATCTGGGCTCTCGTCTGACACTTGCCACTGTGCTCCCTGACTTGTGTGACCACCGGAGAGTGTTTTGCTGCTTATTAAATTATTTGTATTGCTGAAAAAGCTGTGTTAATCCTTTAAACCACAGCAGAAATAATATTTCAATGTTAGTCTGAGCTAAGGCCTAAAACCTGCCCCTTATTCTTCACTGGGAAGTGTGTGATCAGCTCAGACATGAGCTAAAGGCAACTGAAGATGCTGATAGATGACCGGCTGTTAACACTGTTAACAGTGTCAGTCAATTTAGCGCAGATCTTGTATAAAATTTCCAGTTAAGAGTATGTCATGTTGAAAACTGCCATAAGTCTTGATGATGCCTGGAAAAATAGCAATGATTCTGCATGTGCTTTTAAGCAGAGTTAATTCTTCAAAAGAGAAACATTTTGGCTCTGATGGTGCCACCTTGATCCTGGGATTAACAGTGAAAATAAAACAAGTTTTTATTTTGACATTTAGTCCAAAGAAGCATGAAAACACAATTCAGTGATCACTTAATAAACATTTCAGAGGAGATTCAGGAGGACATCACTGATTTATAAGTATACACAGTTCTAATTTTTTTTGAATTCTGAATGTGGAAAGTCGATTTTTAAAAGGCTAATACCTTTCATTGACAGCCTATTTTAGAAAAAAAAAAAAAAAAAATTAACCAGTCACTTCATTAGAAAGACTATAGAGATTGGTTCAAAACTGTATTTCTACCAGAACCTAACAAAGGCTATTCATCATATAAGTACCCCAGGTTGCAAAGCTCCCATTTCACAAAGCAATATATAATTAATACAACCTTAAGGATGTATGCTATAAATCCTGATGAACCTTTAGTGACAGTGTGAGTGTTACGGATTGGATAGCTCTGGGCACATAGAACAAAGTGGGATGAAGACAGGACACACTGGAGGGAAAAACTACCTAGAAAATTAAAAAGGGAAATATTCCTTCCTCTTCCCCCTCGTTCCCCTCTTATCCCCATGCCTGCATACAACCTTTCACATCTTAATTGATTTATATGCCAGCAAACATCACCTGGATGACTTACTTTTAAAAGGATTTTAATGCTTGGAAAGTACTTAAACAGAGAACAGCTAGATTCATAGCTGGCATAACTCTGCACAGCTCTGCTGAAGCCAGTGGATTTATAATGACTTGAATACTTAGGAACCAGGTTTAAAATATGCAGCGACAGAACTGTAATGCTTCCTACTCAGTAAAAGTTTTCCTTTGGGTAAATCTCATACTAGAAGATAAAATACCTCTTCCCTTTCACCAAGAAAAAATGGTGAATGGTTAATACTGGATCTGTCAGAGATGCTGCGTGTCTCCTGTATATGGACAGCGTGGCTTAGGAAGATCTTTTGAGCACCAGTGTGTGGGAGACAACTCTGTGCAAGGAACAGCAGTTTCTATGGATATATTTCTACCTTACCTTCTCTAATGTTATAGCAGAGGTTTATTTTATGTCTGCAGTGCAGCTCCATAGCTGCTGGTTTGTCTAAAGAGACAATTTGTTCCCATCTGCTGCTGAAAGAGAGGATCTGGTCCTGGGGAGATGGAAACAAGTAGCTGAATCGTAACAGGAGTCCATGCACCACAGTCTTTGCTGTGGATACTCTGCAAAGAAAACTGCAAACGCTCTTTTGCTGGAATCTTTTGAATAGGTTAATGCTTATGTGGAGAATCATACCTCTCAAACAGGATGGTCAATTGCTTTCCAGGTGGTGGTAGAGTTGGTCACGAAGGTCCTTGCAATGGTGTCTCCAAGAGGATCCAGTTAGACTCCCCAAACCTGCCTTGTGGTCCTATGTGACCCCTACAGGATCCGTTGTTATTTATTACCTTAAACTAGGCACAAAACACCCCCTACCTGCTTTAGCTATATATAAAAGGACTGGTCTGTGTGACTGTTCACTCCCAACTCTGCAGGAACAGTTTTTTACTGACCAATTACAAGGATCTTATCTAGGTACAGTTTGGTCAATTCTGCAGCAGCAGCTGCCTGGGGTTGATGCTGGGACTGCAGAGTCTCCTATGATACTAATCAAGACATTTAAACAACAATTGGTCTACGCACAACAGGAGCTGCCTGGGGGAATCTCCAGGACAGTCCAAAATCCCCTCCTGGAGAGTTCCTTTGACACAGTCAAATGCTTCCTTGTGAAGCTGGCTAAGAATTTAGTCAATCACCTCATCTCAGTGCAGTCCATTGATTCAAATTTGTCTCATCTCGGAATTAATGGCCAAGTGTGCTGGGAGCACACAAAGTCACAGCCCTGATGCCCAGCTACACCACACCTTCAACTCTCATTTTCTCCTTATAACTTAAACCCCATAGATTAAATTGTTTCGTGCAGACTGGGAGATGTCCCTCAGTTGTCCTCTGGCACATTACAACCCCCAGAAAAAAGGACACTTCCATCTTTACCTTGAGATCCTGGCCACAAGGTGAGATGACTGAACTGAGAACCTGGCCCAAACCATGCAGCTAGAGGATGTATCACATCTATAACACTAAGGTTTTCCTAAGAGTAAGGGACTTGAGGAAGTCTACTTGCTGCTTTGCAATGGACTCCAACCTCATCGCTGGCTCTCAGCAGTGGAGCAAACTCAGAGGAGCACTTAGATCTGGGGCAACTAAGAAGTTCAGGGTCATTTCAGGGTCAACCCAATGCACTTTCATGAGACTGTTTTACGTTAAGAGGTATCATGGAGGCCTTTGTACCAAAGGAAAAAAAAAAACCCCAAACCAACAACCTAAGCCTTTTAAGAAACTTAAAACATAATTTGTGTGCAAAATACAAGCAATGAATGTTAGAAGCAAAACTCAGTTATGCATCACCAGTAGCCCCCATGCTCGTGCTGCTTATCAGCCCTTCCAAGATAGTTGGCCAAAAGCATCATTTGGGAATTTAAGATAATACTCAGAAATCCTTTGAACATAGTGTTCTATTAGCTGCAAATTAATTGGATCTGTACGTCAGTGTGAAGTGGATTACCACAGTTGAGGAAAGCAGTGAGCATACTGCTCACTTCTAGTACATTAGTAAACCTCTTCTGGAAACAGTGTCATTGGAATATTTCAACATATGATGAATCCTATAAGTCTTAGTATTTCAATAATAGCCTGTGCCTCCAGTATCGATGAATAGATGTTTGGAACAATTATGAATTGCTTTTCATTGTCTCAGCCAGCTATTGTAAATATTCTTATTTTACTTTAGAGTGAGTACACTGGCTTCCAGCATTTGCTTGATGGCATTTCAGAAGCCAGGTGTCTGTATTTTAATAAAGGGACTGAGCTCAGCATCCAAAGATGGATTTAAAGAAAGAAGGGGGAAGATGAAAGTATGCTTTGAAAGGACTAGTAGGGCGTAGCTAAGGCTCATCATTTTTTAGCTTAATTTTAAGCAAGAAATGCTCAAAATCTACTGAACTTCTGAGCTTTCCTAATATTTTTTGTAGCTTTCCATCTACATATTTACTACTTTCCCCTTGCTTTCTGTTTAGGGCTTCTTTTTGTTTTTTAGCAATTTCCATGAATTTATATAAACAAGTACCTAATTCTTGTAATTTCCACTCAGTCTCATCTCTTTCTGTTGTCTTCTTTTCAGTTAGATCCTTGCCATCAGCTTGATTCCTCCTTTCCTTTTATTTCATTTATTCTTTGTTGGAATAGAATATTACTGGTTTACCACAGTGGGAACCGATGAATTCCGAATAAATTCCAATTGTTCAGCATAACTCAATATAGTATAGTAGTAGTATTTTAGACTGTCAACTTGCATCCACATACACTGTGCATGACTTTTTTAATCACAGATTTGGCCATCCTACTAATTAATTTTCCTAGATGTGAGATGTGGCCTTAAGCAGCTAATTAGAGATATCTAGGATTGAAAACATACATTTTACTCATATTTTCTTTCTTATTTCTCAGTCCTGGTTGACCTACTCATTTTAGGGGAAGGAATGCATGCAGCCTGAAAGCAGCATCAGTAACAATGTTTGCACTGAAAGGCTCAAGGCCAGGATGAAGATAAGTGCACTTTTCAGAGTGCGAACCAATTAGGGGATGAAAGGTCATGAAGGATGTATCTTTGTGATACATATGTATCACTATAATGCACAGTTAACAAGGTATCTTACTTCCTCATGTTTTCCTGAAACATCAGCTGTTCCATCACTACTGGGTCAGTGGTATGGATTGATTCAGCCTAGTGTTTCAGCTCAGAGGTTTATAAGTTTGCAGAATTTCATAGACTCCCACAATGCCCAGCAAGAGATGGGGATTCTTGCCGTTTCTATGAATTTGCTGCTTCCCTGTTGATTGAGTGTATGTAATCATCATTTTCTGATATGCAAAAATTAAGAACAAATGCAGCCTAGTGCCTACACTCTGCGATAATTGATGCTGGTTTTATGGATTGTATTTTCTTTACTGAGGACCTTCTTGCTGAGCAAATTTGACAAATGAAAACACTTGCTGAGGTTTTATTTCTATGGCAATTTTCTATGTTTTCTTCCGCTAGCAATATCATTTTTTTTTTTTTTAGAGGGAAGAGCTATTGTTCATCCTAGTTATTTGCCTCTTAGAGCTGAAGTAAAAATAACAGATATTGAGGACACATTAAAATGGAACCAGGTGGAAAAGAGCAGCTCCTAAAAAAAAAAAAAAATAAAATTAGAGAAAATTTTACAGACTAGCTTGTTGAAAACTACTGCAAGTTATTCCAGAAGACAAATGGTGATTTAACTTCTTGGGATATTTGGCTCTTTTTATCTTGCTGGACATCTTAAAAAGTTAAAACACACTTTTAAGAATTCCATTTATTTGCATTACTCTGGTAAGTACAATGTCCAGGTTTTCTGTTGTTCTGGAAATGCACAACAGAAGGCATCTCTCTTTCCTGGGCATATTAGGCAGATGAAGAGACAGGATATATTGGAAAAACTTGTGTGACAACCTGTGTTTTTCAAGCTCCCTTTCTAGAAGATCAATCAGCCTCCGACTCTCTTTTCGTACCAGTCTTTAGGAAACAGATGATTCATGCGTGGTCCTTGGGAGATGGGTGAGTAGTACCAACAGGAACTGGATTCAGTCTGTCCAGGGGTACTTTTGTAAAGTGAAATAGCTGTGGCTTGTAGCTGAAGTTTTGAATCTGAGACATCATTGTTCTGGTCTTACTGCTGGCGCCCGCCTGGGAGGGGACGCAACCAGAAATATCTCATTTATTCCTTCTGGAAAAAATAGTCATCAAACACAACTGTCCATAGAATTGCCCACAATAAAGTGAGTAAAATGCAGTCACTTCATTTGCAAGATGACCAACACTACTTGCAGTAATCATTTAGAGAGGTGTGGCCCAGACATACTAGTCATAAAGTAGCTTTCATTCATATAAATGGCATTTAGGCATCAAATGAAACTGAGGGTGTGTCTACAACATAGTCTGGTGGTATGTATTATCGTAAAGATCTAAACCAATTTGCTTTATAATTATCTAGCCCAGAGCTCACCACAGGCTGCAAAAGCTTCCCAAACCCTTGGGCAACCCACATTCAGCTTTCTGCAGCTGTGCATCTGCACCGAGGTCTCCCGTGCTTGGGTTTTCCAGCGCAGGGCCGGAGACCCCAGCACTCCTGCACCTTTGTGCTCCAGCAGCGGCATTCGGGTGCCATCTCCTCTGCCTGGGCAATGCAAAACAGGCCTGAGATGTGGTCTGGCCTTGCTGGAATCTCCGGGAAGTAGTTTGCACAACTCGTGCCTTTTCAGGAATGCGCAAAGCAACAAACTGATTTTAGGTTTTAGAAAGAGAAAGAAGACAAATAGAAACAACGCTGCTCAACTCAGCACAGAACTCTAGGCCACGCACGGAAGTGAACTGGTGCCCCGCATGGAAGTGAACTGGAAATAATCTCTTTCTCTGTAAGTCTTGCAGGTAGGGGGCCTTCAAATGCTCATCACAGAATAGGAAGATAGTATTAATAGGTAGATAAATGGGACAGACATATTTATACAAGAAGCAAATAACCTGAGAACTGTGATAACCACACTACCCTTAAGGGAACTACTTTGCCATTATTTATTTCTTGTCAGAAGCTGAAGAACGTGTCACTGTTAGATTTTGGTGAGAAGGAGGTACACCCCCTCACACCCCACACTTACACTTACAGCGTCAACTGATGCTGTAATCAAGAAATGTGCATGAAGAACATAGTCCAAACATGCCATTATGACAAGCACTCAAAAAGGGGAATATACTTCCTTAGGTTATTAAAACAGCTGTCCTGAGCCCAGGAGACCAACGATATAACTGCTCCTCTGTGCAAGATCCTCCTTTGGCAGCCCAGCTGACTTCAGGGCAGAGAGGATATTAGATAGGAGTAGCAAGAAGTTTGTAACCCCTAAGACCTGAAGGTCCTGTTATAATGCAACTGGTTTTGGTATCATCGCAATATGAGAAGCAATAATACATTTTAAAGATAGTGACTAATTTTCTTGCACCTGCTGTCAGTCCTGATTTTTTTTGAAGACCAAGCTGCCTGCTGGAAAAACTGGTCTTACTGGATCTTTTTTTTTTTTTTTTTTAAATAATAGAAATGGTCAAACCTGGACATTTCTATCACTCTCTAATATTCCATAAATTAAAAAATTCATTTAGAATGTAGCATTTTATTAGAAAATTTTAGTTTATTCTAACATCATTTACAGAAAATATAAATATAAGTTTTAAAATAATAAATATATTTGATCATTTTACTAGTATAACCCAAAATTTATTTGAAAATTTAGGTTTTAATGCAATGAGGAAATAATTTCAATAATGTCAGATACTCACTTAGACTCTGAAACATGATTTAAGCTGTGCTACAATGCAATGAGACATCTTTAATTGTCACTTTATAACACTCTGTTAAGAAAAGTGTGATTGATGTCTGTCCTGGTTTCAGCTGGGATGGAGTTAACCGTCTTCCTAGTAGCTGGTACAGTGCTATGTTTTGAGTTCAGTATGTGAAGAATGTTGATAACACTGATGTTTTCAGTTGTTGCTCAGTAGTGTTTAGACTAAAGTCAAGGATTTTTCAGCTTCTCATGCCCAGCCAGGGCACCTGACCCAAACTGGCCAACAGTGTATTCCATACCATGGGACGTCCCATCTAGTTTAGGAACTGGGAAGTGGGGGCGGGGAATCACCGCTCGGGGACTGGCTGGGTGTCGGTCGGCAGGTGGTGAGCAATTGCCCTGCGCATCATTTGTACATTCCAATCCTTTTATTATTACTGTTGTCATTTTATTAGTGTTATCATTATCATGATTAGTTTCTTCTTTTGTGTTCTATTAAACCGTTCTTATCTCAACCCAGGAGTTTTACTTCTTTTCCCGATTTTCTCCCCCATCCCACTGGGTGTGGGGGGGAGTGAGTGAGCGGTTGCGTGGTGCTTAGTTGCTGGCTGGGGTTAAACCACGACAATGTCCTTTTAATGTTTCTTTATTTTTTCTTAAAAATAAAATAGATTTATTTATATTCACTGGGGCTCAAGTTCTTCTATTAGGTATGTCTGGAGCTATTCAGAGATTTCAAATGTAGCCATAGTTCTTTTACATTCCCTTTTATTTAACCTTATTAAGCAACCTTAAAGCCATGAGACCTGACCTGGCATTACTGAATTAAGATTATCTATTGAATGCCTTTTGTAAATGATGCATTAGCAATCTACAGACAAAGCAGCATTTTGTTAAAGGCAATTGAAAGACAAAGTATTTCCATATTTCTGCATTTCATGCTTTACTTTTTGAATTCCATTCATATATTATTGTCAGCGTTTGTACCTTTTCTGTGTTTTAAAACAATTTAAGAAGAAAGTCTAATTAAAGAAAAAAGCTGTTGGTGATAGGAAAGAGGAAAGAAAGGAAAAGGACAGTTATTCTGCACTGTTAATTAAAGAATAATGCATAAGTCAAAGTTGGGTTTTTTTCTCTCCCTGAACAGTCTTCCAAAATGGTTATATTCTCAGAAGTTTTTCATTTGTATCTTTGAACCTATAGTCACATAATCAGATTAACTTTTTTCCCAGCAAGCATGTATTCTAAAATGGCTCTGGAATACATAAGAGAACAAATTTGCAGATTGCAGTCTCTACATTAATTCTGACTGACATTTTTTAAAAAGACAGAGGGTAGATAGTATATCTTTCCACAGAGCTACTGGGAATATAGTTTTGTACCCTAAATTCCCTAAGGGGACATGTTTTCATGATGTTACGCTAGAGAAATTGAGCCAAGGCTGTTTTGTCTGGCTGCATGTAAAGACGACAGAAAATGGCTAGATTGTTTTAACTTTATTCAGCTAGCAAAAATGACATTTTTTTGGCATTTTATATGTTGTTTTATGTACCTCTGAGATAATCTTCACTGACCATCTCGCAGCTGTTCTTTTCTTCTCCAGAGGGATTTCACTGACATAGCTCTTTCCCTGCAGATCCCATTTTGGGGAATGCCGCCCATGGCACGACAGCACCACAGGCACTGGCTTTGCTGCTGTAGCAGACAATAGTCTAAGGCTGGATTCATTCTTCTTCTTTTGTTCCTATTACTTATAATGAAATAGATTACTATCTAAGCAAAATTATCTTTCAAAGTTTTTTTCAGTAGACTTTTCTTTGAATTTAAAAGTACTTCATAAGAAGCAAAACAAAGACAATCTCATTAGGATCTGTGAAATTGGCACATATGGGGAGATTTAACACCTTTTGAAGTATTGCTTATGATAGTGATATGTATTAACCAATTGTCTCTTACTGTGGTGTGAACAATGAGATGAGTCTGGAGTCATAGCAGGGAAGGATGTTAAAAGCTGTGGTGATATTTGTTAAATTTGCAAGAGTTGCAGTTGGCTGTAATGCTACCCTCACCCATATGCTTCACTGCAAATTAATGTGCTGAATGACTGGCCTGCCCGCCCCTCCCCGTCAAAAAAAAAAAATCTTAGTGTTTGGTTTGAAAAACACAATTATATTTGAATTTTCTGTTATACCTTACCAGGTTGCCATGATGTACAAACTTACATAGTACCAAATTTTCTACAAGTTATAAAGGTAGGGCTCATGTTAGAAAATTATTTTCCACATATTATCAAGATTATTTGCAAATTAAAAAAAAAATATCTCCAGCTCAGTGACTAATGCTTCTATTAGCCAAACACACAAAGCAAAGTATGTCTTAAGTTGTGTGATTCGCTGAAAATTCAAAAAGTAATGTCTCTCCCGAGGCCTGTACAATTCATATAGCACTTTAACCTGTGATTAATTACAAAGGGAGTGGAAGCTTTGCTCCTTCCCACTTGTGCTTTCATCAAAACCAAAAATCCTAAAGTAAATCTCTACTAGGCAGTAAGAGACCCAAGTGACTTGCTAGGTTGATTAAAAATCAGCCATCCTGCTGAGTCCTGAAACAACACCAGGTGAAACAGGGATCTCTGGAACGGAAACATCTACCAGAGATCAATGCTGTAGAAAGTAACTTTTTTTTGAGGGGACAAATGAGACTGAATAAGCAAAAGAAGGCTTCTGCACAAGCGCAAAGCTGATCAATGGGAGATCAGGTAGGACTTTTTGATGTGGGGGTAGTGTTTTTTATTGCAGGTTATGAGCTTCTGATGTGTTCTGGGAGTGGAGAGAGAGGAATGGCAGTAACACCACTGAAGCACCATGTTTAGTTAATCCACTGCAGAGTGAATCACAAATTAATGAGTTTTGCCATGCAGAAAAGGCTCTTGAGTGATGCTGTTTGATGTGCAAAACTTCCTTGCTGAAGGTGAACCATCTGTGAGCAGGGAGTTGCTCTCACTAGCAGCCTAGAAGTAAATTTTCCATGGCAAAACCCAACAACACAATTTGAAATAGATTACTGAATCAAGTAGTGTTCTTCTATTTTTATGTTTATTTGTAGTCCAGATGCCCTCACAAAGTTTCAAGGTGATTAGAATAAGGTGAGATGAAAGGATGGGGGAGGGAGGGGAGGAGCAAGGTTTCGTTCTGGATTTTTGTTTGTTTGTTTTGAGCCACTTCCGTTCTTTGTCAACCTATTTCAGTCAGACGGTATGTCAGCCTTGCATGGTGGAATAGTGGTTCCCTGCCTTGGTTTTGCTGTGGCTGTAACTCAAGAACAGAAGTGAAAGGAAGCAGGAACACAAGACCCATCTTCTTGTGAATTGAGAGTAGGCAGGTCCCGATGAGCTGACTGAAAAGGAAATTATGGGAGTAGTTTGCCTGGCAAGTGGTGTACACAGCTGACTTCCCCTTTGAAGAGCTATGAAAAGCAATCAAGAATACATCTGGGAGCCCCAACTCCTTTAAGTATGTCTCACCCAACATAGCATTTCTTTGCAAAGGATTAAGGTCGCCGAGAGCATACAAAATAGTTGTTTTCCATTACTTCCCCATCCCCAGTTTCCTCCCCTCACAGATTCTAATAACTTCATTACTCTCAGCAAGAGGTGGGAGTGGAGAACTATAGAAGTTGGGGCTTTGGGGCTTGTTACCATCATTAGACCGTGGTGGCACTGCCGCAGCTGTCCCTCTCTCCCATGGCCCTGCACGTGCCTTAGAGCGCAGGTGGGCACTTATCCAAAAGTGTAGTGCTCACTCCTTCCAGCAATATTCAGGGAGCTGAAAAAGGAGATGAGAGAACTCACATAAGCAAAATAAATAATAAAAATAAGTAAGTAAATGGTTCTGCATTTTAGTTTTTGGAACTGCAAGAGAAGAGCAGCAGCTGGGGCTGAGCAGGGGAGGGGAAGAGCCGTAATCAACATGCTCATTTTTCAGTAAGCCCCAGATGCAGATCAAGAAAGGCAAAGTTTGTGCTGACTAGGAGACAGTTCTGACTAGGCCTCAGCTCTCATCCAGCAGAGAGTAAATTAAAAAATAATTATGAAGAATAGCAATTTCTCTGAAAGTGTTCAATGCCTTGCATATTTTTTCCATAGCTATTTTCTTTCTGTAGATGAAATGGAATGGCGTGGGACTTGGTCTGGGAATATTTCATACACCTTTGTTCCTCCAACTTCCCCACCCTGCCCACAGGGCATGTTGCCTCCAGCTGACAAGCATGAGCTGCTCTGGAAGTGAAGTTTTCCAGGTGGTGTGGTTTAGGAGCAGAAGTGGTTGAGAAGGAGAGAATAAGCAATCTCCTAAGGGTGGAATTCCCAGGCAAGGAAACTGAGAAACAGCAAAGACTGCTTTTGCTCATTTGGTGTTTCCAAGGATTGAGGGAATTCAGTTTTGAGGGAATGGATATGAGCAATATTTGCACATGTAAGTGAATATTGAACAAATCTGAACAAGTTTCTCAGACTTGTCCTAGTATTATCCATGCCCCAAATAGCTCCAGTGCTGAATCATGGGTTCATTTCAGTGTAAGGGCAAACAGGAAGTCAGTAAAGAAATCTTTGTCTTTGGTCTCTAGTACTTTGACCAACCTCATTTTAAATCTAGATGTCTTCCCTATGTGATATATTCTCTGTTTCACCTAACTAATAACTAAGTTAGGTAATGTTGATAGCCCTATAAAGAGCATGGATTTAAGGGGAGATTGCAGGTTCTTGGCCAGTTAACTGGTTCTTATTTTATATTTCCATTGCACCATACATTACAACATAGGCTACTCTTCAGTATATCATGGGAATGCAGAGAAAATATGAATAACTTGGCTCATATATTTAAAAGCATATAGAAAGCACTGGCTCATTCCGTGTGTGTTCCAGGTTCCTCTTTTAAATTATTCTCAGCATAAAACATGTATTTACATTCAGATCAGAACTATTCACAAGAGGCATGCAGCTGTGGAGTGTGTTACATATTGTAATTATAAAGATATATTTGTTCCTTTTTCCCTGTGAATAGATTCTTGTATTGATTTGTTCTTACTTCTGCATACCTACACTGAGACAATGGGGAGAAGGCTGATTTTATGTGAAATGACTTTAATTGCCTTATCTCTGGGGAAGAAATACAGTCATTGAAAACCTCAGTTACAATTTTGTAACAATTTTTCCAAACAGACTTAGACTAATGATCCAAAACACTTTTCTTTTTAATCAAGAGTATGGTTATAGATGGTTACTGGGATGCTTGGAAGGTTTGTGGGGAAAAAAGGAGCCTGGAAAGTTCAAGGAAAAAAATGTAACGTTGAGCGCACATTTTTTAAATCGAATGAAAGCTATAGCTTCTGTAAATTGTTTTGAGAAAAAGATATCCAGCAGATTCAAAGCCATCTAATAAGTGAAAACCTGGACAAAAGCCAGAGTTTTACTTTTAATCCTACAAAAAAGAGCCAACAGAGCCAAAAGACCAAAAAAGAACCAACTCAAATCCCAGACCCCACAAAGAGATCATTGTGGAACATTGTGACCCTCAGGCTTGGCTCTTGTTTTCCTGAACATAAATGGAGACAAAATCCAATAGAGTCAGTAGATAAGGCCAGTAAGGCAACCACAAGGTGTGTCAGCTGAGGATTAGCTACATGAGCAAGGACTATTTGTAGGCTTTGAACTTTTTTTTAACCTGTATCACCTCCCTTTGAGGTAATGTCCCCAAAATTGCTCATAGGTTGGCATGCTTTGGAGATGTTGTTTTGAAAAGCAGTAATGAATGTTAAGAACTATTATGCACTCTGTTGGCTATTTTTATTGAGTCGTGGGGTTTTTAGTTCTGAAATATGAGAGTCTCCAAAATTACTCCAGTAATATGGATACTGTTACTACGAAGTTCTTAGTTGTTAATATAACCTTATTTCAGTTTGTTTTAAAATAGTTAGAATATGCCTATTTTTTAAAAAATAGAGGGAAGGAAAAACAAACCCTGTGTTGGACCTGACATACTGACCTCTGAAGATTTGAATCCTCTACAGACATCATGCAGTGATATTGAGTGGGGAGAGCTGTTCAGAAATGCTGACAGAGAATGTTGCATCAGATAAATAGATCAATTTTCTTGGCAGAATAACAACATTTTTCCTTCTTTGATATCGGGCAAATGGAATTGCTGAGCTGTGTTCTCAGTTAAGATTAGATACATATTTTGAGCCTAAAGCTCCTCTCTGTCAGAAGTTAATGTTAACAAAAACCACAAAAGCCTCTCTGCTTTAAGTACTGCTACTACTGCTATTAATGTGTGTGTGTCAATCTGAAAGTATAGCATGAATGGCTTTTGCTTTTTGTCCACAAAGGAATGTATTCAACTCTTTTACAGGAGTGGAGTGAAATGCTTCGATTCACAATGTTTATGCTTCTGTGGTTGTAGATGAATACAGCACATTCATTTCTTAAATGAACGTGCAATGGTTCTCTCTCTTATACCCTCAAGAGGAACATGTTATGGTTCTCTCTCATCTCAGCACCTACCCAAGCCAGGTGTTCTTCCTTTCCCCATCTTGGGTTTTCCGGGACTTCTTTTTTCTCCTGTTTTTTTTTTGTGTTTTTTTTTTTTTTTTTTTTGCAATTATCATAGGTACCTTTTAGCTCAGATGGTCTAGTCTTGCATGAAAATTAGATTTTAATTAATCTCTTGCAAAAATTTCTGCCTTGTGTGGATGATGTCACGTTTCCATTATCTAACCCTTAATAACTGATTATAGCCTAATTGAATGTACTAGAGGAAAAACGACAGGATGTCAGGATATAAAGTTCATTAAGGAAAATCAATTTGCAAGGTTTTAAATTACATTAAGGGCTACCCTTTAAATCATCTAATGTATTTCTTCCTGGTTTGGGAAGGTAAATGGGCACATTGTGGAGAAATATGTGCAAGAAGAAGTGGTAGATTTTGTGGGTAAATTAAATTGCAAATGACTGAAGATCAGACAACAATTCCATTATCAATGACAAGCTGCCAAGGTACTCAAAGCAATACTTTGCCAAGTGCCTTGTATTTTCCATTTCTTTGTCATTTAAAAATAAATAAATCTTGCTTGTAGGTTGGACCAAGATGTATCTCATTTTATTAAAAAAGTCAATAGAGAAGGGTTAATGAATACCAACTCTGTTACTTACTCTCCAGGATGGATTTGGCAGCCCCTTTACATGCCAGACCGGATGTTTTCATCTTTTTCAAGTCTATAAACAGTAGAAGCTGCTTATAGTCATATTCTTGGCATCATCATCAGCTGGATGCATTTCAATTAGTGTCTTTTTTGGTATTAAGTCAATACAGTACCTTTGTGAATTGTTTAATAAAAGCAGTCAGTGGGAGACAACCTTACCTTGGCAGTTAACTCTTGACAGTTATTTGAGGACGTGGTGATATACCGGTGACAGTTGATGTCTCATGAAACCAGTGTGTTTCTGTTGGGGTCTCAGCGCTAGCTGCATCTGCTCATGGCCTCCTGGGTGTCCAAGGGAGACAATTTTGGAGCAATTCTGGAGAGGGAAGGTAAGGATGATAGCTGGATTCTGAGGCCTGGACCAGTCTATGCTACCTTGCATATATTGGTATGGTCTGACTGGTATTGGGATATCTCTTGCTCTCTGATGATCTCTGAGCTTTAGTACCAGGCAACAACGTTTTTGTTCAAAACCTACAAAAAAGTGATAGAAAACCCCCATGATATTACAAGCTAAATTAAACAAGATTCAATTCTGAAACAGAGGCTTTTCTCTCTAGCATCCTGGTTTATTCTTGGTACTATTTTGGGCTGGATTTTGGAAACTTAGCATGGGTTGTTCCATCTATACCTCTTCTCCTCTGGCCTTTGTCATTCACACACTCACAGCACTGCAGTGGGAGACAAAGACTCCGCTTTTGACTGGGACTCCCCTCTGGGGTCAGGGCACTACGACCAGGCAGCAAGCCATGTTGCATGACTTCAGCTGCTTACATGGTACATGACAGCCTTTGATGAAAGAATATGTCCCAACCATAAATCCAGTACCATGGACATTTTCTATACCTGCATTCCTTTGTCCAAGATCCGATTCCTTACCAGAGCTTGCTATGGTCTTCCTGTGCATCAGTGGGGATGATGAAGCCAGATAACTCAGTATGCAAAAGCAGACCTGCAGTCTCTTGTTTACAGTGATTTTCAGGTAAGATAATTAATTGAGACTTCAAAGGAAGAAGATGGCTTGTTTAGCATAAGTTTTAAGTCATATTTTGTCACCTTCCCAGAAGTTGTTTAAAGAGTGGAGAATTGGTACAGTATGTCTTTCTTTTTGAGATGTTTTGTACAGAGTTTTTAATTACATTGGAGATCTCTTAAATGTAATTTTGTACGATGGCATCTGGTACAAACTGGATGCCTCACTTTGATCTCCCATGGAATAGAAGTTGACAGTAATCTTCAAATGAAGAGTAACATCAGCAGAAAAACAGAGGTGAAATTAACATATTGGAGCATAGCTTTTCTTGTAATCATCACCATATTAAATATGGAGGGGAGTATTCTGAAAATCAAGTTTGTATTTTGAACAGCATTAGTGGGGCTGAGTTGGCCTCATTAGCTATTTTGTATTAAATTTGATAAGAAAACTGATGCTGACAAGCACTGGAAATCCTTTTTAAAATCCTGTATTTAATCATTTTAGATCACCTACTAAAAATCTTGTAATATTTTAATGGGTGTCTCATTCATAGTAAAAAAAGGTGAACAAATTGAATATGGAAAATAAAAATACAGTCTTCTCAGCCTTTTGCTCCTTGTAATGGTACCAGAATGAAAATCATGGTGCAACTGTGTTATACTTTACTTTCAATTTGCAACCATATTTTTGCATATTTGATATGATTGAAAAAGTATGTTGCCTATTTTTGCAATGAATTTGCATTTCAGGTACAAAACTTTGGCCAGTTTTCTTCTAAATTCCACATGACAGTAAGGCTCTTTAAATTTTTTCATAAGATTTTAGAACATTCCCAGTGTCTTCTGTGGGTGTAAATAAGATGCATCAAAATATACAGATGCTCATTTTTATGTGTTATCATCCCACAGATGAACTCACAGTGAACATTTTCATTCTGAATATGTTCCATTTTGGTTTTTTTTGAACAGATACATATTTGGGAATGCTAAAGAGGGGGAAGGTACTTTTCTATAATTCCTTGCATTTATCATGAAAACATCTAAATATTCCTACAAACATTCATTGAAATCTTTTTTCATTGAAGACTTTTATTCCTAGGGAATATAATATATATTTTGTGTGCCAAAAGCATCAGGTTAATTTTGTTCTTATGGTATTTCCAGGGGAGTCACTAAAATCTTTCTTTCAGGAGACAGATGCTGCTGGAGGGTTTCTGTGTTTTCCTGGCACTGACTTCACCCCATTGCTGTTTCAGTGAGAAGGGATCCAGACAGAAGAGAAAGGCCAATGTTCTCGCATTGATAGCTGTTCTATCAGCCAGATGGAGGTGGGCTTTTAATATGTTTATTGTACTTAATTATAATTTTTTACTGTCCTTTAATTGAAAATGTAGATTTGCTACAGCATGCTTCACCAAAAATGCAGACTAATTTGGGGTAATGCTTTGTTCAAAAGGGACTACTAGATAGAAGAATACTGTTGTTGCAGGTTGGGGTTCAGATACTTTGTCAAAGAAGCATGTTGAAGAATAATAACAACCAGCACTGGGCTCAGGCCTCATCAGTGCAATCTGGACCTAGCCTGAAGTCTGATGAAGGTGTCAGTGTGCTTTGAATGATGCCTTTAGTTCACTGGCACTTATGTGTTCTCCATCCTTTACATGCCTTCCCTCACCCCAGTGCAATAGTCCCCAGTCTGTGCCACGTACTGGGGACATGGCTATTACTTCTTCCCTCTGTGTTTTAATGGCTCTCTATGCTCGAGCTGACTGTTTTTGCATCTGGACAACAGAGCAAAGCAGAAGAGGGACTCGACGATGCATGGTTTCAAAAAAGCATCTATGTGTCACTCTTTGCTATGGCAATACCCTCTTTTGGGTTGACAGAGGGGGTTTTTGGACATGGGGGAAGACAAATACTATTATTATTTTCATGTAAGCTCAAAACACTAATTACTGCACTACCATTAGAAAATGGCAAATACTTGTGTCCCTGTACCTTGAACGGGCTTGTGAACCACAAGGGTACCTGATAATTCAAATGCACATTGACACTGATGATATCTTTCTTTATGCATAGTATAGCAGAATCCCTGTCACTGGAGACAACTATAAAAATATATAACCAGGCAGCCTAAGTTTCTCATTTTCGTAAGAGTCGGGGTCATCTCTGGAAAATAATCTTAGCAAAAGATAATTATGGTTGACCTGCTATTTGCAATTGAGAAATTTTGTCATGCAGTGATTATTTCTTGCTTAGCATGACAAAAAGCTAGACAAATATAGAGGAAAGCTGTAGCAGAAAAACAGAGAAAGCAGTAAGAAATGAGTGAGAAACCAGATCTTTGTTAGATTTGGGACAGTGAGTGGCATAATAAGAAAATACATTCTGTATTTTCTATCAGGCTGAAAATCTACTGCAATTTAGGCAATGAGAAGCTCGTGTGCCATTGTGCTAGTACTGCTGTAGTTATGCTGCTCATGGATGGCAGAAAGGGAAGCAATCTGATAAATGAAATGTAACCACCTGATGCATAATTCAGTCTTGCAAGGGCAGTGTAGGAAAACAGTATCATATCTAGACAAATTAATCAATCTTAGGTTTATGACTACCTCAAGGCCTTCTCTTTCATTGTCAGTTCAGTCACAGGTATATATGTGATTATTATTTGAAATGGAAACTTCTTTTCCAATAGCTATTTTTGAAAGATGCTGTCTCACAGCAAAATCACTTTAGTGAAGTATGCTTTCATTTTGAAGTACAATAGCAACTGTCAGTTAGAACCATCATTTGTTTTGCTTTGTTTTGTTTCTATTATTTGTGTATTATCATTTCAGGAAATAAATTTGTATGTAAGCAGTCAGTGCCAGAAGTCTGAACTTTCATTTGTCATTTTAGACGCTGGCACCACTGTGGTGCATTACGCTCACCAATCCCAATCATAACCAGCTGGTTAATAACAGCTGTGTAAAGTTGGCTGTACTCACAATTGCAACAACCTAATAAATACAGAGGGGACAAGGAATATTACGGCACTTTGTCGGAGACCGAGGCATGGAGAGGTTTGGTCCCCTGCCCACAAAGGCATCTATCTGGGTGGGCTGATTGCACAAACTGGGATCCATAGGAGACCCTTGGCCAGCTCTATAGGTGTCGGTCTAGACATCGTGATTAAAATCACACACCAACGGCTGCTGCAACAAGTACTGGGGGCAGTGTTTGAGGTCAGCAGGCTGTCCTGAAAAAGCTGAATTTGTGATGTCACATCTTTGGCCAGTACTGAAGTTGATGGATTAATGATAAAAAATGAGTCTAATCTAAGACATTATAAATGCTAATATACTAATATGTGTATCATTGTGATATATCATATAATATAATCATTATCATATGTCATATAATATAATAAATCATAATATAATGATAAAAACCAAGTACCTGTTAGGCCTCCAGAGAGATTTCCATTCCATCTCCCTTCCCCAAATATAACTCTGAATATGGGCTTCTTTTTCTTCCAGCTTTCATGCGTTTGTTTTACTTGGCATGAGCTGCTTGCTATGAACAAGGCACGGAAACCTGCCCAGCTTGCAGTCTGTGGTCCTTCCAGGTGGGCTGTTTTATTTTCCTGCAGACCACACCTGGGTAGGGGAGGCTTCCTGCGAGAGGAGAAACAGTTCAAATGTGAGCAAAGTGCATCCAGGGTGAGGTGGTGGGGGAAGAAAGAGTGATTTGGGGATTCTTGTTAGGGATTTCATGTACAAAAATTGAAGATTCAGTAGCTTCTGTTATCTTTAGGACTAGATATGCAGAGAGCATGTCTGTGGCTCTTATGCCCCAGGCTATCTGAAAAGATTATGGATATTCTCTGTGCTGTGGTGACATACTAAACATCCATACATCTCATTCATATATCATTGTTCACAAATAGGGTCATGGCTTTAACATCCAGGGACAGAAATGTGTCCTTTTGAATTAGTCCAGTCCTCATTCTGTGCTTTTTATCTTACCCACTAGAAAGGTTTTTTTCTGGAAACAATAGAAAACAGCAGATAAGGAAGCAGGCTACAGCAGATACAACCACTTAGTTTCTGTCAGTTAGACAAGCACGCTTTCTTCCTCCCTAATATAATGGCAAAAAAAAAAAAAAGTGAACAAAAGCATGTTTTCATTCACTAAGTTCCTTCAATGCTGGAGCTGATAAAATCTTAAACATGCATCCAGGGCCAGCGACAATGGAAGAGGGAAAGGGACTCTTTCTCAGTGGATACCAAACAAATGGAAAAAGAAAAAATCCTGACATTACCCAGTGCCGTAGCAAGGTTGAGGAATAAATGGGTTAGAATTCAGGGAAGAAAGGTCTCTGGAAGGTGGTTAAACATGATGCTGCAGTTTAAATTTCTGCTCAGGAAGTCCCTGAACTACAGACTGCCAAAACCTGGAAGGGAATGATGGAGAAAGGATCACTCTCCTCTCTTTTCTTAATGCTCTTTCCCCAAATAACTACCAATAAACACATAATATTGGACCTAATAGGCCTCTGTTCTGTTTCAGGGTGGCAAGGCTGGGACAAGCATCTCAACAGTTTGATAGTAATGCAACATGGAGAGAGATGGGTAGGAGTGTTCTCAAATATTCTTTTTTTTAATCTTCTTCTTTTAAAAAAAATATTTCTGTATACGCTTCTCGCCTTTCTACAATATCTGCTATAGGAAGTAAGCAACTTTAAACAACCAGCCTATTCAGTAAGGGTAGGTCTGATATTACCTAATTCAAATCTGCAAATGTTAATAGTAATTTATACTTAATTTTAAGTTATATTTTATACTTAACTTTGCTGTCAGCAAAGTGTCTTATGAGGGAACTAACTGTGTGTTGTTCAGTTTTCAGTTTTACTGAGGAATATACCCAGAGAGCATTGATAGGACCCAGTTAAGATGTATGGAAGGTTTGGGAGGAAAATGTGGCACCATTTTTGCAGATTGGTGTAGGTGGGGACTTCTCCTCCCCCACCTGTGGCTCATGACTCTTCTGTCAGAGAAAAGGGTAGCCAAAAGTATTGGTATGGACCAACTGGTTTTGCACTAAAAAACCCCCCCCCAAACATTTTTGCCACCTTTCTTTATTACCGCTTTATAAGGCATGTACCTAAAGCATGAGGGGGCCATGTCTTCTTTCTAAAGGTGCCTTAAAATGATGAAGCCTTTCTAAAGCCAGTAGTTTATTTTTCACAATATATTTCATGTAAATAATAAATGAATTTGTGGAATTGGCATGATTTCCATCTGCTTTAACACTATCTTTTACAAGCCCATAAAAAGAGAGATTTCCAGAATAACAATCAGATATTGTTTAAAAAAAGAAAAGGTAAAGAAGTTACTCAGTTTCTCACCCACAGTATATTTATTTGGAGGAGCTGAAACTTCTTCATAATCATATCAAGCCTAAATTGCTCTTTGTATGGCCATCAGGACTGAATCCATATTTCTAAAGGCTTCATTTCTGCAGGCTCTGGAAATCAGATTTTGTTCTTTGTGCACCAAAATATTAATAAATATTTCATACAAATTTTTAACTTATCTTTTCTTTGTTTCACTGGGTATAGCTCATAAAAATGTCTCTTACTCCACTTACTAATATCCAAACTAGGTGACACAGCATTAAAACAGAGCACATAAATACAGCAGAAATGTATATGAAAGAATTCTGGTAACAAGACCTGCCTGAAGAAATCTGTACAGACACAGTAATATATATTTCCTCAAAAATATTTTAAGGATCTTTTGCTTTGCCTCCTGCACATTATAAAACACTCAGGGAATTATAGATTAAGTCCTGGAATACATTTAGATCATTATTTCCAATGACAACAATGCAATTCTTTGAACAGTGTGCATTTTATATATACAGAACAGCAGTAGAATAAATAAGGCATACATTGCATTGGAAAAAAGCTACACTTCATGATTCACTTAGGGTTTGACAGAAAAATAGGAACAGGTAGATATCCTCACAAAATGATTATGAGCTGTCTGGTGAAGATTCTGTCAGTGAATAATTGCAAGCAATAATTTTGTTTTCTGTAATTTAATACAATATTATAGAAGTATATCAACAATGGAGATACACAAATCTTGACAAGCCACAGGCCTCAGTTAAGTGCCATTTAAAAGCAAAGTTTCTGTTTGCTACAGGGCTTAAAGAAACACTGAATAGTACCTTTCTACTCTGAAGAGTTGATAGGCATCCTCATGGAGTTAAGTATTATTCAGTATTTTAATTGGTGAGTGCAGCTAATTTTGGCAGGTTTCAGGTAGTTTCTTCAGCTGTCACTTTTTGTTGGCTCCTTCCTGGTAATGTGCCATGGCTGGTGAGGGCTGGCTTCTCAAACCTCCTGAAGGCTTTTGCTCTGTCAGCTCTAAGTTGGCTTTCCTTGCCCATTCCCTGGCTAGGGGTGTCCAAGCCAGTTGCATACAACTGCCCATTGATTATGCAGGTACCAGTGCACTCGGGAGCAGCCATACTACCTATAGGCAAGAGCAGCAGGAATGCAAAGGGACCCTGAATAGGTGTCATCTCTGACACTGCTTGGAGCTGTCATCCTTGGCACATCAGAGCCCTTGACCCAGGCAGAGCCCCTGGGGGAGGATGGGACTGTTCATATTTCTGGGGACAGGGAGTGCAGGGGATGGCTGTGGTCCCACCTGTGGAAGGGATGCTCTGCTTGGGAGGGATGCTTTTCTGGCTCGCCAGCAAAAAGAAGTGAGCAGACCATGTGCCATCCAGGAGGATGAATGGGAGATTGACAAGATCTTCACAGTCACCCTACAGAAGCACATACCAGAGTCTTACCAGCGTTTCAGGGAAGGATGGACAACCCTCAACAGAGCAATGGTCAGAAACCTCCAAGATGTCAACAACTGGAAATTTGGCATCTCCCACAAAAAACCAACAAAACCTCTTCTCTGACTGTGTTTCTGCAATGACAGAATGGGCATAGGGACCACAGGTATAGGGCACTGGAAACAGGTGAAGAAGATGATGTCCCATCAGGGGAAGCATCAGAATTGGCTGAGCATTAACCAAGAGTGTGCATGAAGAAAAGGAAGATGATGATTACTTGAGGCTTTCTCCTGTGGGGGATGAAGGCACCTATCTATGTGTCTGGAGGGGCAGAGGTGGTGGAACTGGAGGAGACTCCTATGACTGGAAAAAGGCAAATGTTGCACCTGTCTTCCAGAAACAGGATCCACTTTCACTTCAGTCCCTGAGAAGGTTATGCCATTTCCAAGAATGTGCTTATGTCTGGATTTGTTTTCAAATTCAGATGTCTTAAAAATACATTGTTCAATAATAAGACACTCTAGTGATCATGCAGCAGAGGGGTCCTCATGGGGATAGGGTGTGTCTGAGTCACTGTAGAAGTGACAAGCCATAATCTCACTGCATTGACCATTCCTGTTTCCAAAGCTATTTATCAGCTGTAGAAGAGACAAGTACGGAAGGCTTGAAATTAAAGACTGGAAGTGGTCTTAGCTATACCATATCAGAAGTTCATGTCCTTTTTAAAATGGAGAAGGGCTAGGAAAATGTGAAGAAAATTCATTAAAATGGATACAATACAGCTGATACACTTCATGCCTTCATGCTTCAGTGTTGTTAGGTATATCTTAATGATTAGGATTAAGGTACATTAGATAGCACTAATGATATTGTGTATCTATGGGATCAGTGAGCCATGTGGAAGAATGTCCTTTAGATTGCACTGATGACTGGAGTAAGCACTGAACCACCCCCAAAATATGTGTCTGCAACATTTAGACCATTTGGGCTGTTTGATCTAGGAGCACTTTTGGTAGACCTGCCAGAAGTCTGAAGTACTAATGACTGCCTGGGATCACTTGTGTCTCACTGCACAAAACAGAACAAACAAAAAAACTTAACTTCAGTGGCAACCAAAAAACATTTATTGCTGAAGCTTTATAAGCAGGAATTTGTTCAGTTACACTTCTGTCATGCTGAAAACAGCTTGTTCTAGATTAAATTAATTTTTGGGGTATGTGATTGGGAGTCACTGACATGAAATCAAAAGTGATAAATATCAATAACTGGATGTTGGATCAGTTTCCCTAGGTTGGGCAGCTTAATTACCTTCACCCTGACTTGAAGAGCTCGCCCTTAATAATTTTTTGGATGTGTATCTTTAAAAATCATGTTTTCACTAATCTTGATATTAAAAGAAACCTCTTCATAATAAAGAGCCTCAGAAATCCTGGATGCTTTACCAGTTTTTGCCTGCCCTACTTTAGAGATTAGTTTAATTTAGGTGATATTTGATTCCCCACTGTTGATGTTGTGGTTTTTTCTTCTTTTGCTTCTTGTGGAGATTAGCTTTATATAAACATGTTATCCATAACATAAATCAAAGTAGCTGGAAATAGTATAGTATGGTCATGTATATTCATGGTTGTTTGATGAAGACATTAACATATTTCTAGATTCTCTGTCATTCAGTTCCATTTTTTTTACTTAAACAAAAGGAAAGAAGGAAATGTTCTAGTAAATTCATGTATTTATGAGAGTAAAGTTATCAAAACAGGTAGGACAATAACTCACTTTTTCTCTCTAATTTGGTGATTTGTAAATTAATGAGAAAAAAATGTTTTTCTTGTTCCATCAATCATTGATGTAGCAGATTCTACTCTTATAATTAAGTGCAGTTTTTCCTTCTCCCCTTCAACATGGTGAATTTAAATGCTTTTGAAAAAACACCAACACCACTTTGACAAGCAGAAACACCTACACCAGCGTCAGAGACCTTCCAGCAGTTCTGCACGTGTTGTCAAACGGATTTTATTTTTTCCAACCATCACTTGCCAGTATTGTTCATGTCGAGTTTATTATCTGTTGCTTAGGATTATAGCTGAGAGACATCCCTTCGTGCAAGTTCTGTGTTATAAAGTGTGGCATTATCCAGGTGAAGGGAAGGATGGCATCTCATCTGGAGAATTTCACCCTGCAGGCATTAACATATGCCCAGCCTATTGCTGAGTGCGCGTCCTACCTTCGGTTCCTTCACTGATTTTTATACTTAACAGCCACACCAGAGGTAAGTATCTCATGGTGTTATGCCCTCTGTGCTCCTATAAGATGACAGCATTACTGGTCAGTAGACTTTAAAATTGGGGTCATTCTTCCTTTGCCTATTTACAAAATCTCAGTCATTCTGACCAACTTGACAAAGGTAGCTAGAAAGCCCAAGGTCTCCCTCATATCTGAGGATTTCTTGTGAGCTGGCCCAGGGCTTTCCCTAGGTCAGGGGGAACACAATTTCTACAGCCATAAGGGTTACACACAGGCTAGTCTGTACATTGGGCCTTGCACGGATCATGTAATAGGATGCTAGGCTGTGCAAGTTGAGGTCAGCACCTCCCGACAAGCTGGATTTACTGCTCCCTCACAGAAAAACACCAGTTCGTGCTTGTGATGGCTTCTAAGGAGTCCCACTGGAGAGAGGGGGAAAGGGGTTTCACTGGATATGAATGTTGAAATGACTTCAATGAATGTTGAAATGATTGGCTTATTTATTACTGGAGTTAAATGACTGACTCAACAGATCTCAACAGACCACCATTCAGCAAAATAAAACGATAGCTTCCCCACTCCTTTAAATATTTTGTATTTATTCCAGGTGAAACTGATCTTTTTTTGGTAGCTCTGGCTCTGTCTGAGATGGAGTGGATCAAAGATTAGATTTTCTATTCCATTGTCATGGTTTAACCCCAGCCAGCAACTAAGCACCACGCAGCCACTCGCTCACTTCCCCCCCACCCAGTGGGATGGGGAGAGAATCGGGAAAAAAAAGGTAAAACTTGTGGGTTGAGATAAGAACAGTTTAATAGAACAGAAAGGAAGAAAATAATAATGCTAATAGTTCCAATAATAAAATGACAATACTAATAAAAAAAAGGATTGGAGTATACAAAACAAGTGATGCACAATGCAGTTGCTCACCACTCACCTACTGATGTCCAGTTAGTTCCCGAGAAGCAATCTGGTCCATTCCCTCCTGCCCCAGGCAACTCCTCCCAGTTTATATACTGGGCATGATGTCACATGGTGTGGAATATCCCTTTGGCCAGTTTGGGCCAGCTGTCCTGGCTGTGTCCCCTCCCAAATTCTCATGCCCCTCCAGCCTTCTTGCTGGCTGGGCATGAGAAGCTGAAAAATCCTTGACTTCTTAGTATAAACACTACTTAACAACAACCAAAAACATTCATGTGTTATCAACATTCTTATACTGAATCCAAAACATAGCACTGTACCAGCTACTAGAAAGAAAATTAATGCTATCCCAGCTGAAACCAGGACATCTGTGATTTGACAAAGAAGAGGGAGAGGTCATTCATTAATTTGTGAATGAAAAACTGGAGTTCTGAAAGTTTCCCAAAGAGGGGAAAACTTGGGGGAGGGGGAGGGAAGGAAGCTTAGCAATAATGATGAAATTGCAAAGCCTGGAGTGAATTGGAGGCTGACATGGAGGTTCTGGGGGTCCCCTGCTCAGGAGTGGCTTTCAGCCCCTCTCTGTTCCCATGTTGTCCCCAGCACAGGGCAGAAACCAGGAGACTCATAACACAAGATTTCAGTTTCTGCTTCCTCATCAGAGTACCTTTGGACTCATGACAGGAGTTCTCCAGGTTTCTGCAAGCTTGAGATGTAGGAGGGAAGCCCTGATTAGACCTGAGGTTCCTTCCTAAGGCTTTCATTACTGGCTGTTGAAAAAGATAAATGAAATGAGACTTACCACTGCAAGCTTAGATAAGCATGAAGAAATGAAAAACTGACAATTACCAGTTTGATCTAATAGTGTAATAACGTAAGAAACTGAATTTAACACACAATAAAACAATATGAGGCAATGGAGATACTATAATTAAGGAAATAACTTAATACATACATGTTTAATTAAAAACACAGTTTATCTAAGAACATGTACTCTGTTTTGAATAGTAATTTGAAATCACTAAAGCTTTAGTTGAACAATATAATTTTCATTTAATACTAATCTTGGACCTGCACATTGAAGACAGTCAGCACAGTGGAAATTAGATTTCAGTGAATTGTTTAATGGTTTGTCTCTTGGATCCCAAACTGTGAAAAGTAACGTGGCTCATGGAAGCTCAGCACATAATTGCCCTTATTGCATAATGTTAAAGTTAGAGCTTAGCAGTGTCCAGCTTCTGAAATAATATTGTCAGGGCTCTTTCTTGTAATCTTTATAGCTTTGAAAAAAACCCCCAAATTTCATTCCAAGATGGAATTTTGAATTGTCAAATTCCTCTTTTTTTACCACTTATTTAAAAAATTACATTCACTTTGAATAAAACTGTAGTGAAAAAGTCTTGTTGCTTTGTGTTTGCTTTGATGTTTTATACTGTATATTTATAGAAGGTGGAAAAAATAGTTTAATAATGAAAAATTAAAACATTCCTTTAATGGTTTTCTCTTTTCTTCTGTTTTGTGGGGGTTTTTTGTTTGTTTGTTTGTTTTTCATTTGGTTGGTTGGTTGTTGTGTGGGTTTTTTTCCCTTGATAAAATATTCTGAAAAAACATATGTATTTTACCAAATGCTTCCAAAACCAATGGCCAAATAAAACATTTATTTATTTGTTATTTATATAAAAAAATATAATAAAACATTTGTCCATGCAAACTCAGGTAATATAAGAAACTGAAAATTACAATTTCAGAATGAGATGGGATGTGACGGGAAGCTGTATTGATGGAATGATGTTTTCCAAGGCGTTTCTGATCAGTTCTAGAAACAGCTTGGTGCTTAACCACTTAATTATCTCATTGCGGTCATTCTTTTCCTACTTTCGCAGACATTTTTCTCTTTGTTTGTGTTAAAATTTTGCAAGAATTAGAAAAAGGCTTATAGAATTAAAACCTTTGTTTCAGTGCTTATAAAAGCTCCTAGAATGTGATATTTTTTCTTTCTAAGTCATCAAGCTTGACCTCAGATTTCTTACCAGAAAACTTAATCCACTTACTGAAAAGAATAAGACATTTCACTGTCTTGTCTTTTATTAGAGTTTCCACATGTCCCCTCTCATTGTCTCAGCTGGGCATTTAAGCTGCTTCCCATACAGTTGTAAATGCTATTTGTAAACATTGCTTTCTGATATTTAGGTTTTAGATATCCTCAGTCATGGGGAAGCTACATACCTTCCAGAGGTGTATTCAGTGCAGCGATGGAGCTGTTGTCATATGCAGTTCATTCTTTCACCTTGTCTCCTCCTTCTGTTTAGTGTGGGAATTTTGAATTAAATATATTATAACAACTTTCCACATGTTTGTATCATGAAAAATATAAATGAAAGATGGAAATTGCCATGGTGGTGGCGATCCTGGGGAATGAATATTCCACAGTGTCAGACTGAGCAGTGAGAAATATTTTTCTGCACATGGGAAACTCCTGTTGAGATGTGAAAACAGGAATTTCTACTGTCGTGTGTTGCTGGGGAGTGAAGCCATCAGATACAGTGAAATGTCAGTAACTTCTGTCTGTATCCATAAACATATTAGGATAGGGTTGGAGCCTGACCTCAGCTCAGTGCTTTTCGGGAAGCTAGTGTGCAAGAAGACTTTGATGTATTGCAGCAGTGTCTGCTTCTGATGATTTACTCTGTCTTGGACTAGGTAATCCCTTCAAGCACTGTCTCCTAGCTTTCTAGGAGATAGTATTACTCTCCTCAAATTGGGAGATAACAAAGATATTTTTGAGCAGTGTGTCACTCACATTGATTTATTAGAACAAAACAGAGTCTTAGCCAGCAGTGGTCATAAAATGCACATGAATCGCTGTAATTTAGGCTCCTCATTTACATGAAAATTAGTTCCTTCTGAGAAAGATTCTGTATGAAACAGACCTCTGAGCTTTAATAATCTGTATTTTAATAGATCTGGGGCATCCAGGGGCCCTCTTGAACTGTACAGATGGGTTTTTGCCTATGTTGTGCCACAAAAATAAAGTGCATGGAAGCTGCAGACTTTCGTGTTGGATGCTACACAGAGAGAAGGTGGGTATTGGAGTCTTTTCATATTACCAACCAGGCACTCTGGGTTTGCCATATGGCCTTAAGCAAGTTGCTTACATTTAAAGCTGATCATTGGTTTTGTATGAGAAAATGCCAACTTTAAAAAGTTTAAAATTGAAACTGTAAGAAGGAGCTTCTTTTGATGAATTTCCTGTTCTAGTGTTCAGGTTGGTTTGATTTGTTTGACAAATGGCCACATCTTTGAATTTTTTCAAAATGTAAACCTAATTTTTAGTGGAAAGTTTAAAATGAAATAAACCAGAATATCAACAAAATCTTTTTAAGTTTTTTTGAAATTAAATGTTTCAGGGGATCCAATCCAACTTGAGGGAACTTTAAGTCTGAAATATCTCAACTTCTGCTTTTCATCCTAATTCAGGATAGGTTTTCCTTCCAGAATTCCTTTAGAGCTGGTGATCTGCTTTTGCCATGCTCTATTTAACAATGCTCCAACCTCAGAAATCTCCTCAGATTAAATGGTTGTTCGACTGTAGAGAGACCAGCAGATGTTCTAAATTCTATATCTTTTTTAAACTGTATTTTTTTCCTTGTCACTTTGGCTTCTGTTTCTTTTTTAGCTACTCTCTCCCTCCCTCCTCCCCCAACCAAACCCAGCAGACCTGAGCCCTCAGCATTTTCTTGATTAGAAAAAATACCATCCCATTTGAGGACTTCACTGTGGCATGGGAAAAAGCTCTATTCAGTTGAGACTTTCTGCTGACTTTTCATTAAATTACATGGTAAGACTCCAGCTATTTTTCAGCTGGGTCTTGACTGTCTTCTGCAGCTGCATGCCAGCTAAAACCTCAGAGGGCTAAAACCTCAATGCTTCCATACAGCATGGCCAACCCTTGCCTGGTTCTTACTGAAAATCTCTGTTCTCATTAACTGATAATTTGCATATCCCAGTTATTCAGTGCCAACTAAATTTGTAGATCCTTCTTTTTGCTCTATAACTTCAGGTGGTGCTGATGAAATACATTAATCTGGATGGCTTTGATGAGGAAAGTCTTTCATATGTCTGTATTTGAATAAAATAAAGTGGATATGTTTTAAAAAAACCCTATTTTTCTTATTGACTGTGTATTTTAAAAGAAGCGTAATAAGTGAGATGGTAAAAGTATTAAGAAGTCTGTGTTCTAAATGACTGGCATGTGGAAAAACAGATTTTCTGTAAAAAATTAATTTATTTAAATAAACCTGTGCAACCAAAGTAATGTATATCACTGGCATCATAATACCCATGAAATCACTGCTCACCATAACCAGAACAACACAAGGCCCCGCAGGACTCCTGATTCACTGTGCATGTGAAGCATTTCAGGGACTGAATTAAGTATGGGAGGAGACCAAAACAGCTTCTAGAAAGTTGGCTGATTTTCTAGCTTGAAAATTAGCCATGATAAAACAATGCATATTTAAATGTTTCATATTCTTCATCAACCTGATAACTTTATCAACAGCTTTCATATTCTTCATTCTTTAATTACTTATCCTATGTGCTAGTTATGAAGCTCACATCAGTTTTAAATGGCCTGAGTGCTCTGCTGCCTGGTCCATCTTAGAAAGTTGTGTTGGGCTAATCAAATGGTTGAAGAAATCCCCTAGCCTAGTTGCTTGAAAATGGACTATACCTGTGCCTTAGTGTTAGCATGAGCCTGTAATTCACTGAAATAAAGCTAATGCATTTTGATGAGGTCTATAACGATTTAAGTGTCCAAGCATTAGGGTACTGTACCAATTTAGGAAACTGATCTTTTAGACTAGATTAGTTATATCAATATGTTTATCCATTTATTTCTAATTTAACTATTGTCTCTAAACAGAACTTAGAGTCAGGTAAGAGCAAGAGACAATATGTCCCAAGAATGACTTCTCCATTTTGAGTATTACCCAGGAGAATAACTGGATATCTGTTTACTAGGCTTAAATAGCATCAAGGAATTGCTTGTTTATTACAAATGCCATCAAAAATCTCATTTGGATTGTTAGCAAACCCATCACAGGAGAAATTCAGACTGTTATGTCTTGGGTGTTTTTTTTTCTTTTAACCTCTTAAGGATAGTATATTTAAATAATCCCTAAATCTGAAAGAATTCACATTTTGGAAAAAAAATATGGGAGTAAAAACAGCTGATAAGAGAACACTATTGCAAAGCAGTTCTAATTGGAAGAAGCTGAGCCCTGTAAAATAACTTCAAGAGAGTTTGGGAACCAAAATACTCACTTTTGTTGAATCATAAAATGTGGACCTAGCAGAGACATTTAGCTTTGCAGCACTACCCACAGCCAGCCAACACCTCAGATAATTACTTGCAATTCTCTATCCATAAGGGAATTTGATTTTATCACTGTTTTTCTTGCTAACATCCCCCTCAGCTCCAAAGTTGCTAACCACCATTTCCTCTCAGATTATCAAACTGATTAATGTAATTAAGTTAAACTCAGGCTGCCAAGGTGGCAAAGACATTTTAAGGAGTTTGCACCTTTGGCCCATCACAGCTGATACAACATTGCCTTTCCTGAAAAGTCGTTGTCATCTTCCCTTAGAGGAAGAAAAGCCAGCATGAGTCTCTTGTGCTGGAGCTGTTGTAGCTCTACCATTTTATGCCTCTTGTCTGTCTCTCTCTTCACTCTCATTTTGAGTAAGGGGTACATATAAAACTTGGTATATGGCTGATCTGAAGAGGTTTAGTGACCTCTGAGTTTTCCATGCTAGCTAAAATTAGTTGGCTAACCCAACTAATTGTGAAGACAAGGACATTGTAGTCCATGAGCTGGCAGCTCTGAGGGCCAGAAACCTTTGGCCATGGGGCTGTGATAAGCAGTGGGTGCCTGTGGCCCCTTTCAGTAGGAGAAGACACGGGGACATCACCTCACTTCAACTGGGGCAGTTAGATGACTCATGTGCAGCCAACCCAGCTGGGGCAGGAGTGACCTCTAGCATGGAGGCAGTGATCAACACCTGGGCATCAGCTTCTTCCAGAAGAGGACATGGGATAATTGCTTTAATCCTCTTCCCACTGGGGAATAAACTACATGGGTATCAGGATGCTTTATAGCAGCATAATTGGGTCAACGAGATGCACTGTAAACTAGTGTTTTGAGGATAGCAATATTATTAAAGTGATGTGATCTTTGTGTCAAGGGTAGCTCGGAGCACGCAGGTGATGGGGAACTTGCAGTGTTCCCTAGTTCTCTTTCACTGACATTTAACCTATAAAAATACTCTAATTTCCAGCTGTATACTTTGATATAAAATGGTAAAAATAAGTTTAACAGCCCTCTGCAGTTTTCTGTTGGTTTCCCATCTGTCAAGTCTTTCTTTTATAGTTGAGCTAGCTAGCTTATATTAGTCATTTGGGAGGTACTGCATTGATTTACATTACAGCGTGTCATAAACCAGTATGTGATGAATCTAGTGTGCTAATAAAAGCTAATGATACAAGTAGAACAATATAAAGTGGGACAATGCTAATGTTATACCTTTCTGAGAACACATAATTAAACATTCCTCAAGCTTTCTACTACTCTACATGGGTTTTTCCCCATAATCTCAAGGTTACATTTACATATTTCTAAAATGGTTTAGTATTTTTGCTGAATTCCTCACCACAAAGGAGAATAGTGGTACATTTATATTTTTAAATCAGTGATTGATTTGTTCTATATGTAAGTTTTCAATTGTTCTAGCTACAAAGAAAATTCCTACTTCCATGGAAATCATTACTGGTTTTCACTAGTTGAAAATCTGGTCCTCTGTGTTACTGATTTTAGTATTTAAAAACAAAATGCTGTGTTTTATCCACAAGAAAATGAGAGAAAGAACTTCCACCCTGAACATAGAAGTAATTCTTAGTTCCTGTGTGTAGGTAGATACAGTGATGCACAGATGTCCTTCACATAGTGGGTCTGGCAGGAGAGAAGCTTAGCAGAATTTCAGGTGTCAAGAACAGTTAGGTGTTAATTAAAATGATACATTTGCTTGTCCCCCAAGGTCCTCTACTATAGTTCAATGACAACATGCAACAAAAATATTGGGGCACATTTTTTTTCCAGCTGCCCCTGTGATAAAGCAAGTACTTTTTCAGTTGATCAATGGGTGAAAAGTCACTCCATCTCCTGTGATACAAAGGGAAAACTTGTGACTCTCCCTCTACTAAGCCACTTTTTCTTGGGCTTCTTGTCCTGTGTGCAGAGAGACTCTGCTGGGGTGTATTCACAATATACATAATCCATGAGTACTCAGCATTACACATGGGCTAATATACATAGTACATACTTACCAAGTAATTAGGCTGAATGTTAGTATGTTCATTGTCCCCATGATAGGGAAATGTTGGTCTCTGTTGCTCTTCAGAATGAGCCAACTCTTGAGTTGCTGTCTTCTTATTCTTTGCTTTTATTTTTTTTCTTAGGGTTTAAAATCTTTTTTGAAAATGTTTAAAAACCTTTAAAATTCAGTATTTTTCTCTTGAGTTGATAAGTACTACCATCTGAAATATTTCTTCGTTATGTTTTTATTTTTCTTATCTTGTGTGGTATTAATTCAGATATATTTGCACAGCTTAAATTCCCACTGTGTCCACAACCAAAATGGATTTTGGGTCACAAACAACAGAACCAGTGGAATACAGGTTAGATTTTCATTTCTACCTGTTTTATGACATAGTAAATCACTGTTACTGCTATTAGAAAGCAGATTAGGTCTCTCTCATGCATCTGCAGAAAAGAAAGGAGGTTCATTTTTTAATTTGTGTAAGGGCTATGCATATGTGCAACTTCTGTGTGCAAGGAGCTAGGGAACAAGTTGTGAACATGCCCATAATTGTCTCTGTGGCATAAGACTAATATTTAGATTAAGGAAGTGATCAGTTCCTGCCCAAAGCCATAAGAGAAATTTTCCATCTTTAAAGCAAATGATCTTTTGAGCAATGGTGCTCTTTTGCACCTATTCCAATGCAGAATGGTGCCAGCCATCATGATGTTGGAGGAGTGTGCAGGAGCATGCAAATTCATATATCCCCTGAGAATTTGAAGGTTTTTAGTAAAACCTGCATCTGTCTCTCCCTCTCCACATTTAGATGTGAAAATAGTCCATTTTTTGCTGTGCATCTTTTCTCCCTTCCTTCCTAAGAAGCTATGTGGCACAGGCTCCTTCACCAAAGCTTTGCTTGCTAGCTTGTGCTAGAAAGGTTAATAATGGAGAGAAAGTGTGATAAGCCTTAGCTAACAGATTTTCCCAGAGAGAATAAATCAGAACAAGCCTGCTTCTCTGCTATCTTTTCAATTGAGATTCAAAGTCTTGGTGGCTGCTTCAATTACTAATTATAAGTTACATTCAGCCATGAAGGGAACAGAACAACAACCATGATGTGACTTATGTGAATAATCACACTTTGGTGCTCCAGCTTGAGTTTGGATTGCTGAATACTGATGGACTGTAACAATTTCTTGTCTTTGGGTCAAAGAAAAGGAAAAAAATCTGTAACTGCAAAAAAAAAAAAAAAAAGACAAAGGAAATAATAAAAAATGTTGAAGAACATGAAAGAAAGAATAGAGTTAGCCTAAACCTGCTTGATGATATTATAAGCTGAATATTAGGCTAAAATTATCACATAAATGTGTGCTCACCAAGGGTTTTTCGGTGGGCTAAGAGTAGTGGAAGAATGGCAATGACACAAGAAGTTTTCCAGGACTCGTTTCTTCCTTTATTTTGTCTCCTAAACTCTGTATGTCTCATTTTCCTCCATCTTGAACGCTCCCTTCTGATCTCTCTAATCTTACACTAGCAGCTTAATATTCTCCAGTAGTTTCTTTTCCAGTCCTGCATTTCTTCCACCCACTCCTTGCACTGTCTCTATTTGATTATTCACTTACTTCTGTTGTGACATGTTATCCCTCTATTATCTTCAGCCATCTCAATTATCATCTTTATTCTTTGACTCTCTAATTCCATCTCTAATTCTGTGTCACAGTTGATTCAACACCATTAATCCATTAATTACAGATTCAGCTTTGCGTTCAGCTTGCTATTCTCCATTCTCTGTCCCTGGGTCTACTTCTCTCGCGACTATGGAGACATGGTTTATGAAGTTCCCATGTCCTTCACACCTTCTCTCTCTCTTTGGACTCTCATCTCTGCTATCATTTCTCCAGTCCCAACTATATCATCCTGAACTCAACCCTGCCCTTCTGGATGTCTTTTTATGAGCTTTGTGTCAAGCAGAGATCTTATTTCTAGCAGAAGCTCAACTGCCTGTTGGTATAGTAAATACAATGGGGTGTACTGAGTTCCAGCAGAAGATGGGAGAAAATGCCTTGGCAGTGCAAGAGAGACTGAAAACTCTGCTTTTGTGAACGATGACTTAGATATTCAGAACAGTGACAAAGCGTCATGGTTTAACCCCAGCAAGCAACTAAGCACCACGCAGCCGCTCGCTCACTTCCCCCCACACAGTGGGATGGGGGAGAGAATCAAAAAAAGTAAAACTTGTGAATTGAGATAAAGACAGTTTAATAGGACAGAAAGGAATAAAATAAAAATGATAATAATATGACAATGCTAATAAAAAAAGGATTGGAATATACAAAACAAGTGATGCACAATGCAGTTGCTCACCACTCACTAACCAATGCCCAGTTACTTCCCAAGCAACAATCTGCACTACTCCCTGGCCAACTCCTCCCAGTTTATATACTGGGCAAGACATGATGTCACATGGTATGGAATATCCCAATGGCCAGTTTGGGTCAGCTGCCCTGGCTGTGTCCCCTCCCAACTTCTTGTGCCCCTCCAGCCTTCTTGCTGGCTGGGCATGAGAAGCTGAAAAATCCTTGACTTCTTAGTATAAACACTACTTAGCAACAACTGAAAACATTTGTGTGTTATCAACATTCTTCTCATCCTAAATCCAAAACATAGCACTGTACCAGCTACTAGAAAGAAAATTAACTCTATCCCAGCCAAAAACAGGACACAAAGTCAAAATGCTTGATCCCATTTATATCTACAGGATTTGGGAATTGATTAGATTTGCAATTTCAAAGTTGTGGCATTATAGGCAAATCAAATGTCAAAGTAACAGAGGACACTGGGAAATTTTGCCTAAGACATTTAAGGGGTAGCAAAGTTGGCAAAGAGGATGTTAACTAGTGTCTTCAGTGCTCCAGCTCGAAGTCCTGCTTTCTATCTTGAAGTGCAGTTTTGCACCAAGACTACAGGATATGAGATTGAATGGTTTGCAAACAAGCAAATTTTCCTTGCTATCAACCCTGGTGATGGGATGGTAAATGCTGGCAGAATAGAAGAAACAAACAACATAAAGTGCTAATTAGGTGTTGCTTTATTCACCCAAATAAGTCTGCAATGTTAAAAGAAACTGAAGGGGATCAGAGCTCAAATCCATGATGGAAACTGAATATCTGACTGCTTTGAGACCCTCTGAAAGCCCCAGTCTAAGAAATTGCAAGTAGTATCACATAGCATGGCCAAGAACAATGGAAACATTGCATCAGTTCGGCTGCTTTAAGTACTGATTTACAGATTTAGAGGATTGTAGCCTGGTGACCTCTGTGTGTTTGTTTTTTTGCTGTATAAAATTTGGTTCTCTTTTGTGTTCAACAAAGTGGAATCTTTTATCAGAATATTTGAAAAGGGGAAAGGATGGACCAAGTGATCTGTGAATAAAGATAATCACAACCACCTGAGATTACGCAGGCATAAGTTATCATGGCAAATTAATAAGCAAGACAAGTTTGATATCCCACAGACAAAAAATAGCTTAAAGTGATCAATTGGTCATTAAATATTTACTGCTGAGAACAAATTACAAGGTGAAAGATGGTCAAAAGCCACCAAAATAATGTCAAATTATATCAGTAAGAGAGACCTTAATTTACTTTAGTGTCTGATGTTTAGGAGAAAACACTGATGAAAGATGAAATGTTTGAAAATTTTTATGAAAATCAGTTCTGTACAAAATTGCCTTCTCTCATCTGTGTGTTTGCATTAGGATTAAAATTTTGCCTTGTCTTGTTTTTCTTTCTTTTTTTTGGATCAATCATAGATGTAAGAACAACCACATCAGCAGTTTTGTCACCAGAGAACTGAAGAAAATATTCAAGCATGTACTTAGTCTCAGCCTCTGTGATATTTGAGGGTAGTTAAAAAGCCTTTTCAGTGAGAAATTTGATGCAATTAACCAGCTTCCGATTTGCCGTATCAGCAAATCACATATTTGTGTGATGTAGACAAATGCTGACACACAGCTAAGAAAGTTTACTGAGTTTACTGGTAGACTGAACTGAATAGATTAAAAATGTTTTGATGCAGAATCTGTAAAATAAGCCTGTTGATTGAAAAAAAATAATCTCTTACATATTACTCAAATAGCATAGTTCAATAAATGACCTTGTAGAGATCTAGCAGAGGTTGTTCAGTAATATGGCAGGATTCATTCCTGCTTTTAGGCAACATTTAAGTGCCATTATTTTGTAACAGTCTTACTAATCTGATTTTTACACTACAGAGAGCTATGCAGTCACTCTTGCTCCCAGACACCATCCTAGTCTGAGTACTTAATGTTACTACAGACTCATCTCCAACAGAAGGCCTACAATACTTTATATGTGGTGTTCATGGTACACAGCTTTCTGCTGAGCCTTGGACACCAAAGTTGTCTTTCTTTGCGTTGGTGACACTTGAGAATGTTGTCACAAATTAATTAAAGGTGTGAAGCAAATGCATTAATTAAAATCCAGGAACACCTGCATGGATCCTCTCAGTCATAACTCATTTCATGTTAAATTACTTTTGCATAATGGCAGACCTACTTTGAGATTGAACAGATCTGCAAAGGGTGCTTATGAAAGCAACAAGAAAAAAAATTCACTTACAGGGGCTTTGGCTTTGCGATAGCCTTGGAACATGGCCCAAGCTCATCAAAAAGTATGAGAACGTTTTAAGCACACTTGGGACAAGATAATTTCAAATGAAGGTGACACTTGTGGTCCGAGACAGCTAGTGAAACACCATGATTTTTGAGAGGGTTCTGCCTGGGGACTTAAGATTTAGTAGCATGTCAAACTCAAAGTCAACACAGCAGAATTTAATGCTGTGTAAATGGGAGCCAAAGACAATGCCCTCATGAATCCACTTGATAGATGTGCATGCATTTCCCATTGCTGTATTCTCTAGCACCAGAGTTTTGCTGTAAAATAACATCATTTCTAGGAAAAAGAAAAACACTATTGATTTTCAGTTCTCAGTGAAGCTTTCTGAAATATTTTTACGTGAGAGAAAGCCTTTACAGTTTTTAAATTAAAATCCTCTTTTTTTTTTTTTAATCTGTTCGGGTGAAATAAAATTGTGAGCACAGCCAAAATTGGATGGTGTTGACTATCTCTTAAGACTGAGCCTTTAAAGGAAGTAGCGAGTAACAAATGACTAATATATCACACAGAAAGACATACAGGGCCCAAACCAGCTGGAATATACCTGATAGTCATTGGCAGTTTGCTTCATGTGGTGGTTTGCAATAGTTGCAGTAAGTTCACTTGCAGCAGCTGCTTTGGTTCCATTAACTACGTATTGTGTAAACTAAATGATTTCACCTGGCAACTTTCAGTTCTTCTTAGCAGTTGAAAAAGGTGGATAAAACATGCTAAACATTGCAAGAAAGCAAAGCTGTCTATTGCAATATTTTAAAACTTTTTTTTCATAAAAATTATATGATGCTTTAGCATGGTAACACTTCCTGAAAGTGGAGAGGTGTTTTATTTTATGCATTTCGATGCAGTTGAGGTTACTTCTTCCTCTTTCTTATAAACTAGATAGGAGTAAATAACATCCCATGCTTGGGAAGTGAAAGCTAGCTGCCTCTTCGTACCTCAGCATCTATCCTAGTATCAAGTGATGGTACTGTTTTTTTTAACAGGTACGATGCGTATTCTCTATTTCCTTTCATCCAGACTCCTCTCTAGCACCTGTCTTTCATTTTAGAGACATCCTATTTTTCCCAGTTTCATATCTATGTAATGTCTGCTTTCTAAAAAGGCTGCGTTCTCACTAGCTAAAAGTACGTTGACTTTGTGTCTGTTTTACACTAGTACTACATGAAGGCTGTTACACTTTACTGGGAACATACTAATTAGAAATGGATGGAATTTTTTAAATCAGATGTCATTCATCCAGATTTCTTTTTGATCAGGAAACAGTTCCAGCAAAACCAAATTGCTTGGAGAATTGATTTCAATTAATCTTTTATTGAAAAACTTAGTAAGTTTTGAAATTGTTGCAAAATAACTTTTGTTGTCTTTCCTAGGTAATAATGTTTCATTTTGGGCTAGACTGAACTTTTGTTTAGGCATCTCAGTTAATGATACAGTACATACAAACTGGAAAAGGATGGAGATCTAAGTGAAACATTTCAAAAAGATGGAGCAAAGTTAGTTAAGAGTGGAGGTTATTTCCTTTGCTGTGCAGCCTTCGTTATCCATATTAAGAGAAGAAAGCACTTCTTAGGTGTGTTTGCCTCGGTTCTCCATAGTGTTTGTTTGCAGACTTGTCTAGAAACTCAGTGTAGTGCTTATTGCTTGTGGCAATGCCTCCTGTGATGAAATTTAGGCGTGTTAAATCCTTCTGGCCCCTTAATTCATTTGGCAGCAAATTGTGGAGATGCAAAGACTTTATTGTCAGTGAAATTATACCAGTACTTAAATGTTTTGAAAGAAGTGGTGCTTTCTGTTGTGCAAAAGAACTAAACAAACTAAATGCTTATAGAATTTAAATGTTCTTAGCAGTTCTCAGAGCTGAAGTCAAAGGACTTGCCTCATTTCCAGGGTTTGCTCTTTGTCTTTTTCTCACTGAAAAGTAAAAAAAAAAAAAAAAAAAAAAGAGAGAGAAAGCTTAAATGACAAGCCAAAGTGCCTATCTGTTGATGTTTCCATTTTCTTGCTACGCTAAAAAAAAAAAAAAAAAGGACCATGTTGTGGCAAGAAGCCTTTTAAAATTAAGTTAAATTAAATTGTTTGAAATGTGACCTTTGGCAAAATGTTTTGGTCTTTCTCATCCCCTTTCCATTCCCCCTACCTCGTTGCTGTTCCCATTTGTAGAGCATAGCTAATTTAGAGCATCTGCCTCTAAACATTATGAGGTTGTTATCATGAACACTGCTGTGCTGGAGAATATTTCTGTGTGAAAGCAAAATCTGTCATTTTTTTGATGGAGGCTGCAAGTAGTCTGTGCCAGACCAGACGGTGCTCTCATCAAGCAGCAAGACAGCTGAAACTTAGCAAAACCACTTTGCTGCAGACATATCTATAGGGAGTTTAACGAATGACAAATCCAGGAGCTGGTAGGCCAGAGATTGCCGCTGAACACTGCATCTGGATTTTGAGGATGAAAGGTATACCGGAGTCAAATAGATAAGGAGAGACAGCAGGAAGACATCTAAATAGCTTCAAAAAATTATGAGGAAGGAGGTGGGGATAGGAACCTACACGAGCTCCCCAAGGATGCTATTGCTTAACTGGGGATCCGCTGAGATGTTAACAGAAAGCAAGCACGGGGTATTTGGTTGGGAGGGAGAGAGAGTGTCTTCAGGGAAGTGTTTTTCTGTTTGGTTATAGTAGTAAGAGAGGACTGAGGAACTCCGATTTTGCCATAAAACTTACTTTAGCACTTAGGAAATTACATTTATACACAGAGACAAAGTTGATGTATACGCAAAGGAGCACCACATTTTTGGGGCTGCATTAATGGTCATGTACATTTGATGTGGTGAGTCATCTTGCTGCTGAGGATGACTACGAAGCCAGGATGAATCCAGGTTCTTCCTTCTAATACAGAGAGAAAACAATGCCAAGGGAAGAGTTTGACTTGTTTGTATTCCAGGGCCATTTCATAGACTAAATCACTGACATTTGAGCAACCTCAACATATTGAAGAGATTAGCGTAAAGACATTTTGGAAAGCTAGAGTGTAATAAATGTTTTCCCAAAGCATGTATAGCAGGTACCACAGATGTGCAGAAGTGCAGGAATCCACCTAAATGGTTGCTGGATCTTTCACAGTGCGTTGTGTGAAGAATGAATGAGAGCATCCCCTTTTATGGATCACTTCAATACCTTTTGGCTTTCACTTTTTACCTAAAGAAAAAAAATCTCCAACTGTCTAGAGGCTGATACCATTTACAAACATCTATTCTTCCCAGAATCAGAAAGAAACAGAAACCTGAACTTTCTTTACAAAAGTATTTTAAAAGCTGGGTTTTAATTTTTCTGCCTTATAAAGTTCTATAAATAGGCCCATATTATCAATGAATTTTTTTTTTCCCCATAAAACAAACTACCCATTGTTACTATGCAGTTGTTTGCTAAGCTGTGTCTATTCTTACTTTGTTTTGGGTTCATTTTCATTATGTACTTTTCTGGTGCTATGATAGCACAGGATGAAATTACTATGCTCAAAACAGCCTCAAAGCAACCCTAAAATATCCGAACTACAGGTAGACACTAAACGTAGTAACTAAGTCGTCTGGTGCCTATGAGGAAATTTTAACTTCACTGTGGATCTACAAGGTTATGGTATGAAAAATACAGGCACCAGTCCTGCAGTTTTAAATGTAGAGGCCAGTCAGAGCAGTCCCATTAAAGTCAATGCATATAAGCTTAGGTAAGTCTAAGCTTGTTAGATTTATGCCATGTTTTCTTTTTTATGTTTGTTTCTTTTTGTGTCTCTGTTTCATTTATTTTTCACAAAGTGTTTCCTCTATCTGTTTGTCTGAGATATCATATTTCTGCTAAGTCCAATTATTTGTGTGCATTTCTTTTTCTGCCATAGTTCTGTCCTCTGTGGTTTTGATCTTTTGCAAGAATATACACTTTTATTCCTCTCCTATCTGGGAAAAAAACCCCAGTACCTCAGAACCACAAGACAGTAATTATGTGCATAGCCTACCACTTTCTCTTGCATTTATTGTAGTTACGGTGGTAAGTAATATGTCATTTCTCCTTAGTATTCAGGGACCGGAGAGGATGAGACTGGCATGACCACCCCTGGACGATGGCAGATCAGAGGATAGACATCAGGCTTACATTTCACTCTAGTGCTCTGTTAACCCTGAGAGTCAATAGCAAACCCACAGATCTTTGATTCAGCAGCTAAGTGATTAAGTGCAAAATTCCAATATCTTTATTCCTGCTGGACATCATGTTACTGAATGAGACTGTTTCCGAGTAAGAAGCCAGTTGGTATGTGATATGAATAAAGCTACTACGTCCACCGTCCAAGATCTGAATATACGTGAATGCATGATTCTGCAACTTAATGCTTTAATTTGGGTGAAACTAGTGAAAACTGACAAATTCCAGTTATATTTTAGACACAAAGCCTGGTTAGGAATGCCTGTATGTTTTCTGCTGCAGTAAAACATGTGAGATGTAAAAATTCCCAGAAATTGGCAGGAAGCACAAAAATACTGTTTCTTGTTTGCTTTATTTGCTATGTGTGACAGTGCAATTTAGAGTAGATTGTGCCATGCCATGGTGTATCAAAAGCTTTGCCCCCATACCCCATTCCACAGTGCATCTTCTTCACACCTCTGTTATGGATTTCATAATGTACCTTGAGATAATTTCAAGCTCCTATTGATCTGAGATGAGTTAGACAAGCTAAAGCGATGATGAAGCAGGCAAACGAAATTACCAGCGTACGAGGGAGAATATGAAAACTTGCTCATGCAGAGATATTCATGTCTCCCAATTCATAGCGACAAGGCAGCAAACATGAAAATCTGTAGTTTGTTTTTCACATGAAGCGCAGACCTTTGTGCAGCAAAAATAAATGATCATTTCCATTTAACCCCCTTGCCTGGGTGAGCTTTGTTTCACACTGCTAAAATAACGGCAGGCTGGCTTAAAAAAAACCACCAAAATGCTGCTGCAAATCTTCATTGCCCCAACTGATATTTTTCAGTAACTGCAAAACAACACGTTAGTTGTTAAAATTACATGCAAAATACTGACAGCAAATATTTGTGTCTTCTTATCCAGTGCCACTCCGCAGAGGGATAAAGCACTGGGGTATAATTAAATGTGATGACAGAGTTAATTTTCGCACATATTCTCCAGCAAGTATGTCAAAGATGGCAAGATCCACCTGAGTGCCAGCTGATCTGTCACATCTGACACCAGAGGCTCTACTTTGGCCTCAAGTGTCGAATTTGAGTGTTTTTATCAAGACCTGCCTGCTTCATTTTTGTTGTTTTGGCATGCTGACACAGGTGCTCGTTGGAAATGTTTTACGGCTTTATGCTGGGCGTTTGTTGTGGTTGTTCTGCACTCGCTACAAGAAAACTTTGTCCTCATTTATTTACTTTTATCGCACCTCACCTGTCATGCATTCCAGTTTCTGCTGCAATATCCTGTATTGTCTTAGTTTCCTGGCTTTTTGTGCAACTATAAAAATAGTTTAAAAGTGAGGTTTCTCACCTTTCTCTACCTTTCTCCTTCCCCCTACTCTATTTTTAATGAAAATCACATGCTGCAGGAAGGAGGAAAAGAAATTGAGGATAAAATTTGTTTTTCAGTTTTCAAGACGGACACCAAAAGCTTTTTAAAAAATCAAAATGGAATGAAAAGACAATCTGCCTTTGGAGAAGGAGATTTATTACACAGGAAAAAAAATGCCTTATGCAATTTTCTGTAGAATAATTCCATGCTGTCCAATTTGCCTGCTAACATTTTAATTAGATAATGCTACAAGTGCTTAATAATTGATCTGACTGCTCAAGTAGGTTTGATTCAAACTTATTAAAACAGTCTGTAGGTCTCTTGGTCTGGCAATTGGGCAAGGGAAAGAAAACTTGTCTCTGTGTGTCTTTAGTTGTTTTTTCTGCCATTGACTGTGGCTTTTTTCATGCCTGTTGGCGAGTCAAGGTTTAAGAGAAGAAGAAAGTGGCTTTTGCTGCCCACTGTAGAGATTGCTCCTAGGATAAGGTCCAGATTAGTAGGTTAGGTAGGAAACATCAAAAAAGTGAAGCTGCCCAAAGTTCAATGCTTGGTTAGGAGCTATAATAAAATGAGCAACTGACCTACTCTCCTTGGATTTGACCATAAAATGAAGTTTCACTTCAAAACGTAAGAACAGAAGACATATATTACAAATATTTTTTTCTTTTCTAGCAGTTTTGCCTGATACCTAATTTACATCCTAAAGGTAAGACTGGCTAAACTCTATGTTAAAATACCAAACCCCAAAATTGGTGATGAAGTCTGCTAGTTGATACACATTTTTGGATTCTGCTCCATGGTAGTTGTCCTCCAAAAACTGCAACACTGAACCAAATAATTTAATGTTGCTAATTAACAGGGGAAAAAAAAAGTTGAGTATATACATGTCTGCCAACTGGGAACACAAACTCAGTGTTGCTGCTGAATGAAGCTAGGGGCACAAAACCACATGTCTACTGGGCTACTGGATTCAGCAACCTCTACCATAACTGACTGCTTCCCTTTTGGGTAGGAGCATGTAAAATCATATTAAAAAGTATCCTTTTGTATGCCAACCCCCACACATCAATCTTGCTCAAGGTCAAGATTAAATTCCTTTATTAGGAATATTCAGCTGGGTTTACTAGATTTGCATCTCAGTATAGTGCATTCCATATAAAAAAAAAAAAAAAAAAGAATAATTATAGCTGTAAATCATTTTATTAGTTCCTCTGCACACCAGCCAGTATATGACATATTAATAACATCTGCTCTACAGAGATAACCCATGTCCAGGTTTGCTGTTACTTTTTGTACTGCTATATATTTAATTCTAAGTATTTTTCTTTTCTGGTTTGCCAGCTGAACTGGAAGGTAACCCAGTTTGCTCCTTATGCATCTTGTGTTACTAACCCAGCCAAATCTTCTGGTTTAGCCACAATCCCTACCCTAGTCAGAATCCTACTAATTGCTTTGTTTTTTAAGTGCTATAGAAATCTGTGTCTTTTTTATGTCTGACCAAAATATGGACTTAATGAGTCTGGGATAAAGAAGTATAGAGCTGGGAGACCCTGTGGCTCCAAAATCAGTGCCTCAGACCCAGGGAATGAGCCTACATCATGCAAAAAGCGCAAAAGCACCGTGACCTTACAGACCTTCCTTTCTTCTGCAGGTGACAGATATCAGGCTTCTCTTCATTGCAACTCTACTAATTTACAAAATTAAAAGCCCAAGGGCTTTTATTTACCTCCTAGAAAAATTTCTGAATTTTTGGCCCTGAGTAGTCTCATTTTCCAGGAAGGCGTGATGCTGCGGAGAGATGCGCTTGCTGCCCTGGGCCAGACTACACCTGGCGGGAGAAGTAACTCCTCTTCTACACTTCTGGAGATCCTTTTTGTTGGTGCATGAATGCTGCTCAGCCTACGCAATAATAACACACTGCTGCCAGCTTACCTGTGCTGCATCTTTCGAGGGCAAGCAGTGCAAGGAGCGTGCTCTGTCTCTCTCCAGACAGTGAAAAAGAGAAAATTACTTTGGGGAGCAGGCATTGTTATTTAGACCCAAACTCCTGAAAGATGGATTTGCATCTGCACTGTTTGTGACCATGTGTCTTCATAGTCTTCTGTGAATATCAAAAAAAGCTTGTGCCACATGAGGAAGGTACCAAAATGCTTAATTACCGAGTTCTTTAGTCTTGTGCATGGCTTGCCTCTAAAGATCCTTAAATCCACTGCTCCTATGGCTAGACAGACGACTCAGTATAGTAGATGTTATGCAAAAGTTTCTGATAGATATCTCCCTATTAAAATGCTTTAACTCTTTTTTTTTTTACTTATTTTCTTTTTTTTTTAATTGTAAGATTTGAAAAAATGTGAAACCTTTTCCTTGCCCTAAAACCCCCAAAATTTTCTATGATAAAATGCTGTGATCATTTCTCGTTGAACATATTAGGAATTTATCATATATGGTACTTAGAAGCAAAATATTTTAAAAAATTCCTATTTTCAAAATCAGAAACACTTCATCAATTGAATCATTTCTTGTGTTTCCGTGCTAAAATTGTGATGTTTTATTAATTTAGGGATTTTTAAAAAATGTTTTCTAATGTTTAAAGGCCAGCCAAGTTCTAATGAGATCTAAGGTCTTTGTGTTCCTGTTACCACCATACATCCACAGCTTCGTGTTGAAGATGTACAATGCGTAAGTAAACTCGAGGCTGACTTTCATCTTGGAGAATTCGATGTGAAATGCCAATGCCTTCCACAGAACAGGATCATATTCAGGAAGAAGGGCGTGGGAATGTCCCTGATCCCACATGTTTCCATGTATTTCTTTTGACCATGTCTGAACTGAACATTTCTAGAGATTTTCAGAGAGGAAAGAAAACCAGAGCCAGAAGATGTTCTTACAGAACAGGCTGTCATAGATTGAAATAGGCAAGCACAGGTCTTTGTGCTCAACACTGGTAACTGAATTTCTTACATCAGTTAAATAAAAAAGAAAAAAACCCCTTGTTAGCACAAGTATTGACATAGCTTAATTTCTGCAAGTGTTCTGTATTTGAAGAAGGGAGATGTCCTTCAGACAGAAGGGTAAATTAAACAAGAGTGGAAACTGATTTAAAAAGGACAGAGAAAGATACTCCATCTTCAGTAGTTGAAATGGTGCATAAGATTTTGAGTTTTCCATGGTAATTATTCAACTGTAACCTTCTCAATGCCTTGTCACTTCTTAATTTATTCTGTATTGTAAACACCTGCAGGCGCAGATGGCTGATCTATTCTCTAAAGCTTTGGCTATTTTGCAGTGCTAAAATGAGGTAGGGCACTGGTGCAATACAGATTAGGTTTATTGTTGAGAACTGATGGTAATATTCACAGTTTCACATGTTTGTGGACAGGTGGATGATCCGTTATGAATCCATCCCAACAAACTGGCATAGAGTCCTTCCCCATCCCCCTTCCATTAGGTAATACCTTCTCTTGAATGAGTTAAAGCACATTTGATAGATACAGGTAATAGACTATGCTGATGAGCTGGCTGAATTACTTCAGAAAAAAAAATGGGCATTTGCTGCAAACTGCACACGAAATGAGGACTTACCAGTGTCTTAGCTGAAGTTCCTTGATTTGGGGTAACAATTTTGCTTGGAGCCAAATTTTGCTTTCCATGCTTTTGCAACTTCAGGCAAGGCAGGGAACTCAGGAAGCTTATCAGACTTTCATGATATCCCTGACCTCCATTATATCTTAGTGAATGATATTTAATGGATATGTCTCATTTTCTGATAAGTAAAATATGGGTGAAAATCAATTTCCATCATTTGCTGCAGCCAGCCCTTTGGAGGCTGGGACTTGCATGCCAGTAGAGCCATGCAAGGACGGGACTTGGATCTTGACTACTGATATACATGACTGTAGCATGGAGAATAACATTGTTGTTGTTAGGTTTATCACTGTGCTGATCTCAGTCAGATCCCTCTCCATACATTAACAGTGGAGGCAAAGTGAATGAAAAGTCATTTCTGACCTCCACCAGTCAGCTCTGCAACCAATTCTCTAGAGGCAACTGGATTTCTTGAAAATACTCATTCTCTCCCAGTAGGTAACCACCCAGTGGGAAATAGGCACTGCATATGTAATACCTGTATTTCAGCATAAGTGGAATGGAAGTTTTATAATTAAAAAAAAAAAAAAGGGAAGAAAATGGTATTTTCAACAAAAATGCTGCAGAAAGGGACAAGAACTTGTGGGTTTTGCATAACATATTTACATTATTTTTATTAAATTACTCAAAACTAGATGATGGTTTACAAAGCCACTGCAAATAATGTCTTTAGTACACAGTAACCATCTAAGAATAAGGGGGAAAAAATACTGTTTTTCACTGATTAGAAGTATGTTGCATTTATTATGCTAATTTGGGGATTTGAGACAGAAAATTGAAGCATCATTTTTCCAGTTCATTAAGATTTGACTTTTGACTACTGGTCTGCAATTGATTAGTTAGTTTAATTATACAGATACAAATGTTCCGAAGGCCATGCACACTCTTTCACATGGCCACATGCTATCTATGATAAAATGTGCTTTTGTTAAATGATGATATGAGTTTTTCTAGTGAGATAACTGCTTCATTTGGCTTGAAGTAAGAAATCCACCATTTCTTGTTATCCAAACCTTTTGTGGTATCCTTTAATTAATACCATGAAGCATACATGTTCTTTGAGTGATGTAAATTACATTTAAAGTGACAATTAGTCTCTACCACATAGCAAGACTTTCACACTCCATTAAGAATAAAATTAGGAATAGCATTTTCTTAGCATAATCCATGGTCATTATAAAACCATCCATGGGGATCAAGTATTGTGGTTGTTATTGAAATATATCATTATAACAAGGGTAATGATTTCAGTATTCACCCAGCTGTAGTCATCAGTTGCTCTTTTTTGCTCTGATTTGAGAAGGAAAAATCTGCAATTAGAAAGCCACATATTCACAGAAAGTCAGTGCACTTATTTTCCATCATTTCTGCACTTTAGAACTTCATTCCATATTTATCACAAAGTCCAAGAAAAAGGCAGAATAAGCACAATTTTATTTTATATAAAAAGAAAAAAAAAAGCTAATTCAACTGCTATGTAAGTTAATATAAGGGATCCTACATGTGGACTGTTGTGGTTTCAGCCCAGCCGGTACCAAAGGACCACCCAGCCACTCGCTCACTCCTCCTGCCCCCCTCCGGTGGGATGGGGAGGAGAAGCAGAAAGGAGAAAAGAAAAAAAAAACCGGAACCTCGAGGGCTGAGATAAGGCCAGTTTACTGAGACAACACAAAAAGAGAAGTTACAACAACAACGGTAGTAATAAAAGAATATACAGAACGAGTGATGCACAGTGCAACTGCTCACCGTCTGGAACCCGACACTCCACCACTTCCCCCACCGAAAGCCCAGAGCGCACCCCCCCAGCCCGCTCCCCAGTTATATACTGAGCATGATGGCACATGGTGTGGAATAGCTCCTTGGCTAGTTCAGGTCAGCTGTCCCGGCTGTGCCCCCCACCTCCCAGGTTCCTGTGAAAATTAGCTCTATCCCAGCTGAACCCAGGACAGGACTTAGATGAAATAATCTAAGCATTTGACTAATCTTTAGCTACAGGGAGCTCTTGCCTTCTTTCTCTTTCCCCTTTCTTGCACTTGTTCTCAGAACATGACTAATGTGATGAGATGACTCCAAATACAAAGCCATTCTTGGTCAAGGCTCTTGTTGCCTTCAGGCTCTGTGCACACACTGGCCTGTGCCTTGCCCTTTGTTTTCTTTGCTGGTGAGTCCACTTTCCTCTAGCTACATGGTGGAAAACACATGTATGCAGATCTCTGATGCCAAGCTCTCCCTGTCGGATCTGCTCACCAAGTACAGCAACAGGACTGGCACAACTATTGGAAACACTTCTCAATCCTGTTTCCAGCCCACTGGTTCTCCAGGCAATGTGTTTCTCAGATAATGAATCAGTAATCTACCCCTACCCTGTTATTAAAAATGACTTTTCCCCAGTACATTGTATTCCTGTCTGTGGTTGATCACTGTGCCTTGCATGTTTTGCTATATAAGCCTTTCTAGTAGCTGTGCTTCCTAGCTGTTCTTCTGTCTCTTCTCACTTTTAAATATGCATGATCTTGCTTGCAGTGCCAAGACCCACGTGTGCTATGGGTGTAAGATTCAGCGCCTTTTAAACTTAACAAACCCCTATACTGAGCACAGTGTGTGGTGTGTATTTAGTGGACACTAATGTGGATGCAACAACACTAACTTTTCTGTATTACTGGAAGGGTCAGCACACCTCCTCCTGTGTGCTGCGGAAGAGGCTCTGCGGCTCTCTTCTTGTCAAATGCAGCTGCAGCTGCCCCGGGCTCAAGCCTAGCGTGGCCGAAAGAGGTGATAATCTCTGGTGACGCTCCCTACACTCTGCCTAAGTGGCACTATGGACACTTCTACGGCCTACCCCAGCTCGTCCTGCTCAGTCCTTTGCAGGGCCCTTCTTCAGCTCTTGGAGTGTATTGAAGTCAGATCTGGTTAGTAGAGACAGCACGTTTCTAGTACTCGTTTCACTATCCTGGTCTTTAAAAAACATACTGGTTGTGTTGCAGGGCAGCTAAAGCTCTGGAACTTAAAGACCTATTGCACAAACACAAATGATTGAATTGGGCAATTGAGTTATACTATTTTTATTACATAAAATGATATTCCAGTTGTTATTATTAACAGCTGTTAAATGGTTATACCCAAAACGATATCTAACTTTGCACCTACAAGGATAATATGCAGCCATACAAGCATGAACCACGCTGTCTTATTCACACACTAGTTATCTCATTAGTAAGGAAGGACCACTTTTCCATCCATCAGCAATTCAGCATGGCAACACCATGGAAGATACCCACACTGACGATGGTGGGAAACCGACATTGGCCTAGGGTACTCTCTAACTGATCCAGACCACAGTCTACATGTGTAGCTTTGGTCACATAGTGAAATTAGTGTCCTTGTTTTATCTCTTCATTGGCAGTTGGGTTCACTGATTGGTCTCCTTGGCATCTTCAGAAGAACTTTCCCAAAACAAATCTGGCACAGCTTGTGCTTATACTGGGGATCTCCAATCTGATCCCATGGATCACGTATTAGATGTTTCCTCATTCATCTTGTTTTTATTTTATCTAACCATCATCAGTCTGTGGAAGACCATGACTTTCTGCTGTTTCTTTTGACCAGTCACCTTCAAGGTCAATAGTTTCCATTTTTATTTTACAAATTACCTTACAACCCAACAGTTACTTTCATTTGTACACCCATAATCTTAAATGTATGGTTTACCTATCTGTGTCTTCTACAGGTTGTCATTGACAAGTAGGGAAGTCCAGTTCAGACAATCAAGAACTTTGCATCCTCCATAACTTCATCATTTTAAAAGTGTTTAAACTGAACATAAACTGTTAATCATATACACTCTGGTTGTATGTCCTGATTCAGAAAAAATATTTATGGGCCAGCTTCATTTCAAACTCCTGCTTAAATTCCTTGGGATTTTAATGAAGCATAAGTGTGCACTGACTGTGCACTCTCCTGTCACTGGGGTTTTTGCAAGCTTTTTAGGATGCTGTGCCTTTCTCTTCTGTAATACAAGTTTCTTTGCTCTACAGAAACCGCCTTCCTTATTGCACTGGTCTTCAGACTAATCTGTCTCTAAGTTGGTGAACTCTCTTGCCTCAGTGAATGCACAATAGAAAGGCATCTTACAGGTTTGGGGCAGTTATACCAACCAGCAATGGGTGAAAATGGTATTGTTGATACAGCATCTGGGGATTCTGCATAATGGAGACATGTCGACGAGATTTCATTTCCTGCAATACAATTAATAGTCTTGAACATATGCTTTATGGGGACATTTCCAACAACCTTTGTTAGATAACAGGGATGTTTAAAATATGTTCTCTTTATGCCTGTGTTCACTTAAGGTGCAAGTGCAATTTTTAGAGGTCAGATCTGATGGGAAAAGTTTTGCTTGCTTTTTATAGCAGTGTTTACTAATGCTTCCTGTCAAACAGGAAATTAAGAAAGGCAGCAAAATCATGACTGAATTTAATTCTTCCCATTCTAAATCAAATAAATTCAGACTGCAAACCAGGCATACATGTTTGTATACTTAACAGCAGAGGAATCACATATCAAGGGTTATGCCATTTTCCTTGTTGCTGTCAGGGCTTGAATGAGGACTGGGTATGCTTTTAGATTTTGTGTTGGAGGAGAGTCCTGAAAAATATCCTCTAGAGAAGAAACAGAAACCTTGTGTCGTACAGAAAATCATGCTAGTTGATTTCAATTGTTCTTTCTGGCCTGGCTGGTTTTTAAATGGATTTATTTTATGCTAATAGGGAACTTGGCACCTTTACTTCTGTTAAGCACATAAAATGCATAGGATTACCCCTGGAGCCAAAATTTGTGATTCTCCTACAACATTGAAATTCAGTAGACAAAAATCTAGATTCTTTTTGTTCCCAGTGAAGGGAAGTAAACAATGTTTCATTCTGGGTGAGTCCAAAATGTTTTGAAATGTTTTTTCCTCCAGTTATTTCTCCCTTTAACCAGCTTTTTTTCAATTCAGACATATTTTTAGATGAAGTGGTATTTAAGAACTAATAACCACAGTTTACAGTTTCATATTTCAGAATGAAATAGACTTTTATTTTAAATCTTAAAACCTAAACTCTACCCTTCCCCTGCTTATTCCTTGACAATTTTTGTTGAAGCTCCTATTTATTGTAAATAAGTAAGAGAAAACCAAGCCAAACCAAAAACCAAAAAATTATTTTGCTCACAGTTTAAAATACACAACTAGTTTAGAGATAATTTTTTCCCATAAGATCTTGGACCCAAATTTGGCTGGGAGCAGTGGTAATGAGAGTTTACCTACCACTATGTATTGCTTATGGTATGCTTTTGTATTTGATAGAAACTTAATTAACCATCCAGCTGTGTCACTATGGGACGACTAGGGGTTTGTTGTTGTATTATATGTGAGTTTTTTTCTTTTGAATAATGCCATATGGAATACTTACTGTGGAATATTTATCTTGTGCTCCTTGCCCATGTTTCTCCTGCTCAAAACCAAGCTGAGTCTTTCCATCTGACAACATTTATAATGTAAAAATCTATTTCAGTCAGTAAATGATATTGCTACTAATAGCTTGGACTGCAATCTAGTAAAACCCTTAAGCATATGGATAATATCTGTTAAAGTTAATTGAGCTGCTGGCATCATTGAAATTACATGCGCTTAAAGACCTGATACTGGGAGCTTAGTCAACTCCACTGAGTTGCATTGGTCTGTGGGATCCCTTGGGATGGGATCTAGGGGACTATATCTGGTTTCACCAGATCTCATTTAGCACCTGATGTGGGGGTTCAAGATCCCTCCTTTGGGATTGGTGGGTATAGTTCAGCTTGACATGGGTCACTTCTTGTGAAAAGTCATTCAATTATTAAAATTAATCACTCCTGTAGCAATCCTGATTGTTTAGTGTAGTTCCAGCCACTCACCACTATCCAGGTGTTTCTGGTAGAGCCTAACAGTCATGTATCCCTTGTGGGCGCCACTGTGGGAAATCTTCAAGCTTAAAGTCATGGTGAGCCATAGGGAAGAGGGAAGCCCACTTCTCCTCTTTGCATCACTGATGCTATCGTCTCTTGAAAGTGATACCTGTTTCTTCATATGAATCAGGTGGAAAAAGCAGAATGGCCAAAAAATAGGAAGAATATGTTGGGAGCCACTTTTCTAAGTATTTGCTCTATCTTAGGCAAATCAAATGGTGTGACTGAGCAGACTGGTTCAGGCCAAGCAAATGGGGCTCCATGGCACTGCTGCAGCAGGTAATAGTCAAAGCCCAGGACATGTGGGACAGGGATGGCTTGGAGTGTGTTGGTGTGTTATGGGATGCTCACAAGCTTCTTTTCCAGCAGAGTGCTGAGGTCCAGGTCTTGCAATTCATCCTTTCAGGACAGATTTATTTTGGCCTTTTAGACAGATTTATTTTATAAAGATGGGAAACATAGCACCTTCATTTATAGTAACTACCTCATACTTTCAGACCCCCAAATGACTCGATTTTTCAAGGCAGAAATGCTAGTTAGGGACATTCCATTGACAAAGAATGGGAATTTGTGTGCTTTGTAGAGATTTACCTTTGAAAACTTCCCAGAGTGTTTTACAGACTAATTGAGTATGCATCACCACACTTGTATGAGGTGACTTACCAGAGCAAGATTGGAGCTGACCATTCCTTAAGAGTTGATGGGTCTGGCTTTCTTTGGACCACTTGTATTTAGTGGCTGGAGTAATACAAAGAGTAACAAACTAAATTTTGCTAGTCACTAACGATGGCTTCCCATATGCTCGTAGAGTGACCCGCTAAAAAGGACTTGGGTATAGGTTTGGGAATGCCATATACCAAGTAAGTGAAGCTGACAACATGAGCATGGCTTTCCCCACTTAAAAATGGTAAGTGTGATACTAAGTAACACACAGATAGGTGTGTAGTGGGGCATGAAGTTGATGACATATTCAGGGATAGAGATCACACTTACTCATCAGGTAAGCTCCTGCTTTGGGACATTACTCCACAGTAGAAGATTTATTCCAATGGCTTTAACTTTCTTACCCTATCAGAACTTCTCTTTATCTTCACTGTATATCACCTTGGCATTTTCCTTGACTGAACTCTGCTCTCGCTTCTCTTTTTAGTGTGTCTGCAAATCTCTCTGTCACTACCTTTGCTATGTCTCCCAAGTCATTACTATAGTACTTAATAAAAGGTACAGTAAAGTCATCTTAAGGATCTTCAGTTCTCAAAAGAGAGCATATTCAGAATTAAAGAGTTGCTTGGGTGTCAATAACTGTGGCGTAAACAGGAGTAATTCCATGTCAGCTAATGAAACCAGACCCGTGGAAAAAGAGGCTCTGCCTATAATCCATCACACTGTGTATGGATTATGTATCGCAGCAATCTTTTACATGCAGCAACAAATACGGTCCACCATGTAATATACCCAACCACAGTGGTTCATATTAAAGAAATTTTTCAGTCATTTAATTGAATTTTAAAATGTCACAGTAATTCAGGCTCTACTTCACTTACACCTGTACAAATCTATTTATGGTGTCTTGATGTAATTTTGTCCATTATAAACTGGTTTAAATGACCCCAAAATGGGATTTGTTTCCCCTCTCAATTCCCCAAGAGCTTTGCAGAAGTTAATAAAGCAAGTTCTCTATGTTATTTTTACAGCAGGCAGAATCTTCACTGCATAGTACCTTGTTTAGTTATTAATTTACTCCAGTAGGAAGAGAGTGTAATGTTGTGGTCATTAATAAATAGGACTTTTTAATGTGTTTTGGGGAAATTTTTCTTGCTGATTTTCATCTAGGACCTATTCATGAAAATGCAGCTAGCCTAAAGGACTTACAGTTAAGGGGCTGATTCAAAGGGAGATTTGGCTTAAATTAATATTTAAGAGAGAAGGGTGGAGTGAGGCTTTTATGGTTTTTTTTGAGACACAGAGGGATGTCTTCTTGAAAGGTGGACAAACACTGCAGTTCATGTTTGACATTGGCCTCAGGGGTTGGGGTTCTTTGGAGGCCAACTTTGGGGAGACGATTTGTTGAATGATCTATTAGTTGTTTAATGTAAACCTCCCCTCCATCTTTTCCCATCTTCTGCTAGTATGGGTGGGCAGAATAAACATATACATGTTATGTATGGCTGTCATGACTGCAGCACACACAGGTGATTTTTGCTTAACTCCTCCTCTTCCTTCTGCTTTGGTTTTTCCCTCCTTTACCATGCTCCTCAAACCAAACCAACTGTGTAATAAATGTTTCCTTATCTTCATCAAACATGTATTTGTTCTCAAAAGAACAAGTATGAAATGTTGCCTGCTCCTTCCACTACCTAGCTGTGGACTAAGTAGGCACATCTGGTACAGGAGATCTAACAGCTTTCCATCATTTTCCTGAGGGCTCACCCAAATTCATTTCAATTACATGTGGCAGCTTCTTCACTGGAAAAAATCTCTGCAGAAATTTTGTAGCATTGTGACCCATGCAGAATATCAAGGCCAAACATATTGGGAGGTTATTTAATTTTTTCTAAAGATAAAGATGAGAAGAAAAGTTTTTCTGTCTGCCCCACAAAATTATGTCTCCTGAGTCCGAATAGATTAAACATGATACAAGACTTAGCAATATGAGTTATGTGGACAAGACAGCAGCTCTGGTGCTAAATCTACTTGCTAGTCCATGTCGTTTAAATAATTGCAGGTACCTCTGTATCATCTTTTAAGCTGAATCTAATCCTGATACAGACTTAAAAATCACTCAGATAATATCTTGCTGAGAAGGACCTATCTGGATGCAAGAGCACACGTTACATGCAACTGCATAAGCCACATGGATATATCAGTTCAGTCCTCTGCACAAGCAACGTAATTGTGTACTGTATTTCTTTCAGTAATGAGTCAGTTGGCACTGCATCTACCAGATTTCCAGTCACAAGAAGGGAATAGTTTTCAAGTGTGAATGAATTGGCCATGCTAAAGCAATTGGAGTTAATGGGCACCATGCAAAGGAAAGAACTTACAGGAAAATAGCAGTTTGATGCAGTACAAGGGAGAGGGAATACAATACTGAGGCTAAAACAAAATGAAAAAGAAAGCTTGTATCAGAATATTGGTACCACAATAAAATGGGAAATGCAAAATAAAAGAAATGAATGGCCCTCATTTTTAAATTTCACCAAAAAAGGTCTGATTAAAATTTGCCATTGATGTTTACAGACACTTTCTGTTATGAGTCATGTGCCATTCTGCTGGTAAAGCATTTTGTTATGGAGAATTTTGACTTTTTCTAGACCAAACAAGAGTATTGAATTGATTTTTTACAAGTCTAAGATCTTCTGAAATTTGATAGCTATATGTTTATGAATACTAAAAAAAAGTATACTATAAATGAGTTCTTATTGGTAGTGAATGAACTATTTCATGATTATTAATGAACTCTGAAGTTGCTGTTGCTGTCTGATTATACTAAATGTATTTCTCAAGGTTCAGGAATCTACATAAATCAATAAAAAGAACTGACCCTGAAAAACAAAGTGAAAGTAGTTAATACACTGCTTGATTGGACCTTACCGATGGCTATTAGATTCTTCTTTTTTTCTTTCTGGTTTAATTTTCTTGGTTGCTTGAGGAGTCTTTTCTGTTACAGGGCAATTTTGAATAGCTGGTGTTATTTGGTAACCTACCTAAAAGTTATTTTTGAATTGTACATGCAATAGCCAAGAACTCTCCCTATATAATTGCTGTGGGGCTATGGAATTTTCCCTGCAGTGAGTTTTAATTATTCTGTGCTAATTAAGCAACTGATGCCTACTGTGAAAAATTTTCCCTTTGGAACAATGTGAGCAAAGGTGCATACATAAATTTCATAACATATGCATAAAAGCATCCATTTTTATCTCTTGTACTAATTTCATGTCCCCATGTTCAGTCAGTGGAATGAATAAATATAACTCCTATTGCCATATATAGCATGCTCATAAGACATAATATTAATCTTTTCCCATTAAAAAAAGAGCAACATGGTATTTCTGGTTTTGTTGGATTCTCTCTTTATAGTAAAGAGTGTAACCTGTTACAAAGATAGATAAAAAATGAGATGCTCAATTATGTTAGTGTTAAATGAAGGCTTGGTCAGAAGAAAACAGTAATTGAGAAAAGTAGAGATAGATTGTACAGTCAACTTGAAAAGTACCTTTTTGTTTCTTTTTTTTTTTTCTTCTTAATTACTATGATGTAAGAAGAAAATGGATAACAGGGTGGAACCGGCCTAAGCATGCAGCTCCGGGACAGATAACGGACAGTACATGCCTCAAGGCTGTGCCTGCATCTCTATTTCCTTCTGCTACAAAGTCAGAAGGAGTTTATATCTTCTCATTTTTTTATACAGCTCTAATGCTACTTTAGTGAAAGAAGCAACATTTTGAGTAAAGAGCAAGTTATAGAGAATAGCCCTGTGGTATTGGATTTTTTTCCTCAGGAGGCTCCTGTTGTGCCTTGCTGGTATACAGAAAAAGAATCATAGAATGGTCTGGGTTGGAAGGGACCTTTAAAGAGCACCTAGTTCAAGCCCCCTGCCATGGGCAGGGATGTCTTTCACTAGATCAGGTTGCTCAAAGCCCCGTCCAACCTGACCTGGAACAGTTTGCAATCGCAATGAACTTGCAAAGTGCAAAGGGTAGGGAGAAATGGTGGGGGAAGCAGAAACTGAAGAGAGATATTTTCTTCTGGAAAGTGTATCCTTGAGACAGCACATTGCAAGAAATGGCAAGGTTCAATTTGGTGATCTGGAATTGCTATCAGACCATCTTAAAATGGGGGGCATACAGTAGGAAGGAGGAAATTTGAAGAAAAAATTCCTGTATAAATGTGCCTGAAAATGTAATTTCTGGTCAAAATAAGTAAAAACAGATTTGCTTCTTTTCTTCTGTCTAAAACTAAATAGATTTTTTGACAGCTGTGCTAGAGGTAAAAGATATTTTCTGAAGAAACTTTCATTGAATTAAAATTCAAGTTTTTGTCTGAAAGAAGCATCAATATAAAAATTGAATCAAGATTAGTTGTTTCAAATGGTGGTTTGGAAAGTAAGCTTTCTGCTTCACAACTGTAACATTGCACTGGTGCGTGTCACAGAACCAAAGCTGATTGGTTAATTACAGCACTAATAAGGCCCTGGGAAAACTGGCTCAGGACCTTACTCTGCTCCAGACTTCAGCTGTATCTGCTGTCTGAAGTGAAGACAGGCTGGCCTGAGCCAGATGGGTGGATCTGTGTGGGCTCTTGCTGCACTGCTGGTTCCCCCTCTGGCTGTCGCTTAGGATCAAAACATCCAGAGTGTAACTTTGGAAGAGGAAAGTTCTGTGTAACAGGGATGGACTGTCATGGAAGCATTTGACAAGTGTCAAGGGATCTAAGTTCTTTGCTTATGGAGAACATGAAGACTGAGCTAAGGCTTTGTTTTAGGGTGAATCTGGCATAGATAAGCTCCTGAGCATGTTGCTATACCCAGTTGGGCGCAGTGATGCTGAGCGTAAATCTCTTCTCCCAAGCCACAGTAGAGTCAGTAGGAGTTAGAGGCTGTACCTGGAGGACTTTGGGTTTCAGCCGTTTGTTCTGCAAATCTCCTGAGTCATAAGAAGCTACATACAGATCGGGAAGAGCAGAAGTCTTCACGGGTGCAAAGCCCTGCCCGGGGCAAGCAGAGCCCCAGCAGCCACCCAGGCTGGACCCACCTGGCCAGGAGAAGTTCTGCAGGGAAGTCCCAGGGGCTCGGGGGCAGCGAGAGGAGGGGAGCCTGCGGCACCGAGGGCAGCAGCGTGCTGGGTGGCATGCACAGGGGCACAGCCAGGAGATCGAGGCAGAGATCAGCCCCCTTCAGGGTTTTCACCTCCTGACTGGATCAAGCCCTGGGCAACCTGGTCTGATGCCAGAGCTGCTCCTGCCTTGAGCAGGAGATTGGACCAGAAACCTCTTGAGATCCCTTCCAGCCTGAGTTATCCTGTGATCCTTAAGAAAAATGGGCCGAGTACTGAGACAGAAGCGGATTTTAATTTACTTTAATTGCTAAAGGTGAAAGAAATTCAGAAAAAAAGCAAACCAGTTGTAAATTTATTTCAGACTGAAAAAACCCAATAAATCACCTATTAACAAACAGCTGTCTGTGTCACCTAGGTATTACAGATGGGTAGACATGTAGATATTCCCAGTTCTGATCCACCTGCGAATCCAGTGGTTGTCAACACATTGCTGTGATGATCTGATCCGATCCAACAGGGACAGTGTCCCGAAGTCAGGAGCTATTGCAGCCACACTGGGGTATGTGCTCCAGTCTGCTGCCAGATACCTGTGAAAATACTCATCCTAGCAGTGAGCTGTCAGAAACAGGAAAATGGTCTGCTTTCTACTTAAAATTGTCCATATGACCAAAGTGAAATTATAGCAAAAAAACCTGCATGAATAATCTTCAGCTCAGCCCATTTTTTCCTCTTCAAATTACAGATCTGTCATTTATATAGGTTTTTAATTCAATTATCTTTAGGTCCAGTTAACTGAAAACTCCTGGTCCCTGTAAAGGTACAGGACAAATATTGCCTTTTGGCAGCTCAGCCTCATCTCTCCTTGTCTTGACAAAGTGCTTAAAGAAACTACAGGTTTCAAACAGGCTCATTTATCTTGTATATTACTTCAAGATTTTCTGGGCAAGTTCATCAAAATGATTTCCAGATTTGCCACTTTTCTGATCTTTCTTTCTCTTCCCCATCTTAGCTGTGCTCACCATTGCAGGAACACACAGACATAAATTTATGTATTCATTTCTTTTGTCAGTGTGTGCTCATTTTTAAGCTGTGCTGGATTTTTTCCTTGCTATGGCACATGACACTCAATAGTCAGAAGAGGAAAGCTTTTTGTACTTTCCATTATTTGCTTTTCCTCCATTAAAGGTAGCTGCCCTGTACAACAAACTGTGGGACCAGTCCAGATTGCAAGAGATCATCACAGAAGTCTTCTGATTGTTCTGGCTTGTGTCCCTAGAAGTCTTTACTCTCTAAATTTACAAATTCCCCCCCGCCCTGAAAAGAATCTTCATTCTGCAGAAGGTGCCAGCACTTTGAATGGGTTTTCATTTTTAAGGGAGACAAAAGGAAATGTTACATTTTCCTGTAAAAATGAAAGGATTGAAAAATAGAGCTTGTATTTATCAAAGTTTCCTCTTTGGTAATCTCCAAACTTTTTTTTTTTTTTTTAATGAAATTAGAAGAGTGTTGTTGCTGCTGTTGACTGAGGTGGTTACTCAGTCTGCAGCAGCAGTGGAGCTATTTGGATAACCGATCCTATGATGTAATCCCATTTATTTATGAGGATGGTACAAAATGTTCTGCCTTTGAACATGGGTAGAATAACCCAGCAGGAGACAGTACTTTTTGCTCACCAGACTGCCTCTTGCAGTCAGTGCTGTGTAGATAAGCCCTGCTTTGTTTTGCTTTTTCCTTGAGGTCATGTTTCCCAGGCTGCCTCTGCTGTGTCTGTAGATGCTTAGCTCCTTCCTCGCAGCCTGTGCTCCTGCACACAGCTCCACAGTCTGTTACCTTTGTTGTACAGTTCTCGGCAGAGATTCCCTAGTACACATCAGCTGTATTTTGAGTGTTGCTCTTCTTCCCATAGAGAAGCTTAACGTAGCCTGACAAAAAACAGCAGTTCCCAAAAGCATACGTGGGGCTTTACCAACATCCTTTCCTTTACCTAGCAATGTGATAAAATGAGGACTATTTAAATGTATAAGGTGTGCAATTATCTGATATGTTAATTGTTTAATAATACATATCAATAAATAAAAATGTACCCCCTGAAAACTGCCTAAGCCCAATACAAATTATATATGCAAAACAGAATTGCCTTTTCCTAGTTTAGGGCATGACCTAGTCAAGGAAGATGGCAAAGGATCTGCTTCCTTTCCTCCCTGCCACTGCCTGTGCGTAGGGTATAAATGTGTGTATTAAAAAACATTTAAAATCAAGCTGTATGTCAGGTTTGGGGGGAGCAAGAAGGCAGTGCAATATCTTCATCCTCCAGCATGTTCTGTGAAATGACAGTGAGGGTTAACAGAGTTTTCAGCACAACATAATCCAAATTGGTCTACTTGATTGGATGAATTTAGGAGTGCCTCCCCCCCCACCGTAACGGCTGTCATTTCCTGGAAAGGGCACATTTGATCAAATATCTGTTACTCTCCTGCTGAATAGAGCTTGCAAATTACTAATGATTCTGGCAAAAGAACTTTAATTTTGTGCCAGTAGGAGATTTCAGGTTAATTAAATAGTCTTGTTGCTTCTGTGTTTCACCAAGTAACTGCTCTTGGCTGAGACCTAGAAACTAACAACTTGAGGCCCTGATACTGTCTTGACCTGACTTCATCAGGCCAATTGAATGTCCCTAAGTGTCTGAGCAAGTTCTGAAACTCTTTTTAAAAAACTTTAGGGCTACACTAGGACAACAGTTTGCTCTGAGTAGTGAAAGAAACCCCTTTCTGCTTACAACCTTTGTTAGACTTTAAGCAAATGTCCAAAAATGTGAGAAGAGCAGCAAAAACCCACTGCTGAAGCACACGTCATCTAAATCAGGATCCCAGTCTCATCTATAGTGGTAGGTGAACAAAAGAGAAAGGCCAGGAAATCCCTGAGCAGAAGGTAAAAAGTCCCGAGCAAGCTTTTACCTGTGGGCAGTAAGTGCTTTCCATCTGCAGCACAGACTCCTGCAGAGGAGATGGGTACTGTGGGAGAAAAAACTGATATACTTGGTATGGCCAGAGGACCTGCAATCAAATTCTGTCCTGCCTACATGTTAACAGTCATGCTCTATTACAGTTTGGCTCTCAGTTATGATCTGAGGCTCAAATATGATGTTACATCATGCAGATAACACATCATGTATGTAGGGTAACTCCCTGGGGATAGCCACAGGCCTTGGGCATAGGATTCGTAGGAAGAAGTGTCACTGTCGGTGGTTGCACTCATCTACCTGCTTAGGAAGGAAGGTCCTCTTCTGGTTTTTTTTAGATGATAATGAAGATGAGTATGAATGAAATTATATTATGAACATGTGAAGTATAGGGGGGTCTTTCTTGGTCATCCATCTTTGGAAGAGATTAATAATATAAACTGTCGTTCACTGACATGTGTTTCATTGCTCTTAAATAGCACTGATGAGTCCTCATTACCATGGCATGATCCAGGTAGCACCTCCTTACACTTGCATTAGTTCATCACCAAGAATTGGTCTAGGCATCTACCTCAGTTCTTTGCGTGGCATGTATGTCAGACCAGGCAGCTGTGAAAGAGTCTCAGAAAAAAAGGTTTTTTTTGGAAAAAAAGAAAAGAAAAAGCATGAATCATTCTTGTTATAGAAATAAGAACTTGCAAACAAGATGTATTGTTCCCGACTTTAAACCCATGTTGGGGAATGATGACAGTCAGCTAGATGTGCTGATTCAGTCATGCTGGTGCCATCCTTGCAGTTACAGGGGTTTGTGTTTCAGACACAGCAGAAAATGGCAAAAGCTGTAGTTGAAAATTGGCATCAGGTTGGCTAAAACCTCCAGTTTTCTGATTTGTACAAAAGACCCTGAATTTATTTAGCTTTGTGCTTCTGATAAATGGCCATAATCAAAAATTCATTTAATGCAGTTTTTAACAAAGACCCGTTAAACGCCAGCTCATGTCAAACCTTCTACCAGTTCGTTGTCCACGAAAGCCCATGAAAGTGCAGTGAGGGAATTTCTGGCCAAAGTCTTACAGTAAAATTTTGGTGATTCTTGCCACCCTGTGCAGTGACGCTCTGACAGATTTGGCGGTCTGGGTGAGGAAAGTGGGGTCAGAAGAAATGGGCAGGGTCAGGTCTGGGGCCTCTGAGAGCTACATTTGCACAGGGGGACATCTGGAGCAACATGAGAATCAGGAAGCATTTGGGAGACCAAATGTTGGTATTTTTCTGGGACATTTTAGAGTTTTTGTGGGTAGGGTGTCTGGTGGGAATGGGTATGAGAATAGACGAAATTAGATGAGCGAGGGGCTCTGGGGCAGGGAAGATCGGTGATCTACAGGGATGCTGAAACAGCTTCCTCCACTTCCCACCCCATATGGGATCCTGGCCATCCCACCCATACTTGCTGTTAGAAATACAATAATCCTGTGTGAGGATAGGCCTCTGCACCTGTTTTTATCTCCTCATTCAGATCTTCACATTCATAAACTAGATCAGCTGCTTAAGTCTGAATCTCCACCAGCTTCACCCAGCAGTTACACCCCTGCGGTTGCTCAGCTCCTCTTCAGGTCTGCACTGGACTAATGGGAAACAGAATCAGGCTCCAGAGCTGTGGCTGGTTTGTCTGAAGATCTAGTATAAAACTCTTAAAAGTTTATGGCAGAGTTTAGCATACATGGCTGTCTAAAAGTTTTAGATCGCATTTTGTAACCCTGGATGAAGCGGAAGTGAAACAAGAACAACTGCAGAATATAAGAAATATGTTGCTAAAATATCCAGAGGGACATTTTTCTGTCATGGTTGTCACCAGTGTTTTATTCTAATTCAGCAAAATCACATTTTAATTAAAAAGAAAAAATAAGAATTTGGACTAAAATAATAATGATAAAAGCAATCCAGGTGCTGTTTTTAGAAATGCAGACAAAGAGAGGTTTTAACGGGAAAAGGGAAGCAAAGTAAATAGAATAGATGCCCCTGGTGAACAAATGCTGTTCTTACAGTGCAAGAATAATAATTATAACAGTATATGTTGTATTCAATTTTTGTAGGCTTTTTGCTTATACTGAGAAGAGAGATGGGCAGGACTCAGAAACAAAAAAGTCTGCATGCTATTTCTTTCTGCAGCTTTTTCTCTGTCTCCCGAAGAGAGAAAAAAAATCTCCATATTGTGAGCCTCTGCCAGCTATTCACCTCTTTGCATAACTAAGCCCTTCCATTAGTGCCTGTCTCTTTGCTGGCACGGTGGCTGCGCATTATGAAAGCAGTGAGCAGAATGAGAGGTACTCTCACTCGACTCCATAGGGTATGCAGCATTAAGACCTGCCATGCCTGATTGCTCATTAATATCGTATCTTTAGGGCAGCACGGCTCCTGGCTGCCAGGTGACAAAATTGTTGGAGGTGCATGCTGAAGCTGGAGCCAAGAAATGGAGGGGGACAGGTGGAGGTCTGTAAATAAGGACACTTGGAGTCTGTCTGCATGATGCAAAAGCCGTTCCCAGCCAAGGAGCAAGCTGAGCCCGTGCAGATGTCCCTGTGCTGAGCAGTGGGTAACCGCAGCTTGTGCTGATGTTGTGTGCTGTGGTCAAAAGGAGAAAATTTGGTCAGTTTTTGCTGGAGAAGTTCACAAAATGTGCAAAGGCCCCAAGGCTGGCCAATTTCTGACCACTGTGATTTGTACAAGTTCACTGCCATTTCCAATTCCCATCCACCCACCTTGCCCCAGTGCCTGTGGCCCATACTGCACTGCTCCTGCACACAGTGGCCCTCTTCTCAGCAAGACCTGGTCCTAAATCTGCCCATTTTTAAAGATCGGATCTGGGCCTGACCTTAGGAAAAAAACATCAGTGAGTGTAGGACTTGTGAGCAGCACTGTCTGAATATGCTACTCTTGTTTTTCTGGAAGCCAGCTTGCATTTAGCTAGCTCAAGGTTGACTGAGTATCTGTAATCCCAGTTTTTTGCTGTAGCATTTCTTATGCCTTTGCTCTGGTAGCTGGATTAACATTGCTGCTTCATATTTTTATTTTTCAGCATCTACCTTTGCTAATTGTTAAAAGTCAAGATTGACTCTTTGCATTTGAAGTGCAGAACAGTCCAGGACTGATTTTTCTTTGATGTCTGCCTTGTGAAATCTGGTCTATTGGTTCAATATGACTTATGGGCCATTTCAATTTTATAGTATTCTGTTGGGGTTTTTTTTCCATTGATGTAGATGACTACATACTGTGCATGGCAATGAAGAATTCAACTTGATCTGTATAGTAGGCTCAGTAGGTATGTTAGATCAATATTATCAAACAATATGAATTTTTATGCAAGTCCACTAATGAAGTACGTGTACTTGCTCTGTTTATAGACAGTGTTGTACAGCGTGTCATAGATCGTTTTCTGCATAACTGAAATGATTATTGCAGACAAAGAATCAATGAAATGTTCTTCTTAAAATCAGCACACTTGACTTTCCTCATGAAATTTTGTTCTGTCTTAATGGGAATAAATTTCCAGTCAAGCCAGTCTCTGAGGATGTTCAGTAAGGACACTGAAAAGGCCTATCCTTTGCTAGGAGTAAACTAGCTAACTAGCAACAGTTCTTCAGAAAAGAAGCTGGGAATTACAGTGCACTGTGCTTTTTTAAAAAAGGCAAACATTATATGTAGATGTTGAAATAGGAGAATTGTTCATAAGATAAGTGGAATAAGACTTTGCTCCATTTAGTGGCAGTTGTTGAGCACCACACTTCAAGAAAGATGAGAGCTAATCAGAGGGAGTTCAGAGGCAGGGAACAAGACTACAGATTTAGAAATTATGACCTACAAGGAAAGATTGAGTTAATTGTGTTGGTTAACTTTCGAGGGGAAAAGACATAAGGGAGACATGATAGTCCAATCTTCCAGCATGTCTACTGCTGTTGAGTAGTTTCTTCTCCATGCCAGGGCAAAAAGTTAATTGGCTTGGATAGCAGCAAGGGAAATTTATGCTAATCATAAGGATAAATTAGGCTTATCATAAGATTTCTAATAGTTTGAAATAGGTGTTGGAATAGATTGTCTGAAGAGGTTATATAATCTGTGTCACTGGATGTTTTTAAGACCAAGTATATATATCCAAGAGGAATACAGCAGAGGTGCAAGTGGTCCTCCCTGGTATCGGGAGATGATTTTGTAGCCCTTATTCAGTGTTTCCCTGCATCTCATTCTGCAACTAATACATACTTCTTTGTATGTACAAAAATCATGTGTATTTTCACTTTTTTGTCCCCAATTTTCACATATAGCTTTTCTTTGTGCTTTGTAAACTTTGTTCAGAGATCATTTCACTTAAAAAAACATTTCCAGTGGTCTTTTCAGAAAGGCTTTTTCTGGGCATAGAAGTTGATCTGTCCAGCTATTTGTGAAGAATGGAGAAACTGTATTTCAGATTTTTGGAGGAGGGCTCTGGCCTTGTCTGTGTTGTCCCTATACTGTTGGTGCTACCGTGATAAAATAATTATGTTCAGATTTAGTGAAGAATCAGTCATGCATTAGTTTCCGTGTTGCTATCTTTATGAAAAAGAGTTTTGCCTAAATAATAAAGCGAATCTCATCTGACAGTAAGAAGCTATCTTATGATGACAGCAAACAATATGTTAATGTCTCCTGGTTACTTATAGGTTACTGAGCTATTTGGAATATCTTTTCTATATCTTTGTATTTTTTTCACTGATTAAAGTTTTCCTTCTCTGAGCACAAAAAATGAAATACTCAGTTGTAATAACAAATTCTCTGATGACATGAAAATGTTATTAAATAACTTCAATAACCTCTAGAAACATAAATAGAATATAGGAGAAACATTTCTTTACAAAAGTCAATTGGAGGTAGGGTTTTGATACCATTTGTCAAATCTATCCTGTTTCTAAAGCATGATGTAAGTTAATATTGATTGACATTTTAAAGCATAGCTTGTCGTCGTCTTTGTTCCACTAAGCTGCCAGCATTGTCATTCTCAAGGTTTATTTTTTCAGTGCTCACAGATCACTGAGAATACTGGAGCATGTTAGGGCTGGTAATAATGCTACTAGCTGATAAACAAAAGCTGTCAAATATCAGCAAGGGAGAAGGAAGGGGAACAGTAAAATCTCTACCAGTGTCTAGGCTGTGAACATATTAAAAGCACTAATTAAAATTTATTTAAAGAAAAATACCTATAATAACAGCACCAATCTGTCCATGGTATTAATTTTTTCTCTAATATGCCAATGATGAGTAACGTCTGTCAAGTATTTGATTTTGGATTTTGCTATTTGATTAGTAGTGTTATAAATTCCACAATTAAAAAAAAAAAAAACCAAACCAAAAATCATTACTACCTTTCACTGTTCTTTTCAATTATGAACATTTAGCTCACTACCCTTAAATGAAAAGGATTTATCTGCTGGCACTTCCTTGTTTCCCCTGGGGTCTCTGATGCTTCCACCTGGAATTGCCCGCAATATGCAGTTCTATGAGTACGGAAGGTATGCTAGACCTTTATTGTTGTTCTCACATCACAGTATCACTGATTCATGCACAGCTGGAGCCCTTGTGACTCAGACCCTCGGCTTTACAGGCAGCAGGGCATGAGAGATGCTTCCAGTATAGCATTTCACAAACTCTAATCTTATAACAAGCACCCCGTGAAGGCAGGAGGGCAATCAGCCCCCATTGTAGAATTTGATCTAAAATGCCAGAAGGACAACAGATCCCAGATTTTGCAGTACTGCTTCCCTGGCAACCTACAAGTAAATAGCTAGGGATGATCCTACAAATGTTGCAGCCCTGAATGTGGACCTGCAGATATGCAGGAACTGCAGTTCCTTCTTCTCAGCCCTGAGTTGAAAGTCTTTCCTTCATGGGTGAAATAGAAGATTCACAGATAAAACCATCTCTGCCTCATCCTGTCAAATGTCTTGATATACTCGACACACTCCTACAAAATGCTGAAAATGCTGTACTTCTGTTGAATTGCTGTTTTTCAAGGGAAGGTTGTTCAGCTGGAAAATTTCTTGGGCGGCAGAACCTCGGGAGGTCATGCAGCACATCACTGTCCAGCCAAGTTACAGCCCCAGACTCCTTCCTTCCCAGATCTGTTTTGTTTTTTTTTCCCATCCATCGGGACAGTTTACTGCTTATACAGGTAAGATACAGGAATGTTACACTTGCCTGTGCAATGTGAAGGCTTTATTAGCACATACACTTTGCACTGTCTGCTGATTAATGGGGCAAACAACCCTAAACTCCATACGGCTGCAAGCTTTATCGTACTTTGCTGCCCTCGGAGAAACATCATGCTAAATGAAAAATATCACAACATGATCTGTGTATGCATAAAGTTAGTTATTTAAAAGGCACAATGTATTGACAGTGCTTTCAACCATGTGCTCTTTCTTTGATGGAGAAGCATTACTATCTCAGCAGATGGTCCTGCGAATGCAATTTGCGCTTGCTTTGCTAAGTGACATGAAACTCAAATCTGTACCCTTGTCCCCAAGTTGTCTTGTTAAAGTGTATTTGGGCTGCAGGAGCTGATCTGCAGCAGTCAGCCGAGGCACTGGGATGATCAAATGTATGTGAAAATACTGAGGAATTTTCCTGCTTAAGGGAACTTTTAAACACACCCCCATCATTTGCTCTGTATGCTTAATCCTGTTTAAATAACAACATGTCAAACATGCCTAGTCATCAGCTAGCAGGTGTCCCTACTGAGATTTTCAGCTTTAAGTTTTCCTGCATCTCGGTGCAAGGATTTTTCCCAAATATTGACTTTTAGTTTTCAAGGTTACTGATGAAGTGCTCAGACACGAGTTGTTCAGACTACCTCAGGAAAAGAGGCTCATTAAGAAGACAAATGCATTTATCAGGCAAATCATCTAGCTGACTATATACTTTTGGTTTTATCTGTAACACATTAAGTTTGAATAAATTCACGTTTTCCTGTAATTACATACACAAACACCTGTGAGTCCCTAGCTTTCAGTTTCTCAAAGAAGTAGGTCTAACTTATGATATTTGCATGGTAATGCATGTGTGTTGACACCAAAAAGGCTTCAATCTTAATCTCCCAAAAGAAAAAAAAAAAATCTGATTTAATAACAATGAGAAACTGACAGAATCAATTGCAAGCAATTGTCTGACAGTACTTAATGTTGCACTTCTAGCTATGGATAAGCCAATTACTGTAAGTATGGTAAAGGATGAAGTTCAGGCAGCTCTACTCCATGCGTTTGCTGCTGGTGGTACTCAAAGCTGCAGAAGAAAGGGAGGGCAAAGCTGGATTTCTAGATCAGACAAAATGACCTGCTTTGGCTGGTTTGACTGCGACAATGCTGTTTTTTTTACGCAATGTCACAACTTCTTTTAGGACACCTGTTTCATGATTTAATCATTCAGGTCATTTGGATTTCTATGGCTGAACTAAAAATAGATGCTATGTTAGACCCATTAGTCTAGCTCTGTATTTCCCAGGGAACAACGGTCCAGCAGTGCTGTGAAAAATGATGGGGTTTTGTTTCTTTGGGTTTTTTTGAAGAACAATTAAACCAGTGCAAAAACCCAAACCAAACCAAAACCAACCAACCAACCAAAAAAACCCACAGAAAAAATCCTTTGCTTTATGTACAGAGAATTTAGATATTCAAAGCTGTAAGAAACTGGGAGGGAGGAAAAGTAGTTAAATCAAAGATGTTTCTATGGTGCTGATAACTGGAAAGCTGGCTCTGGCAATATTTAAAATGCTTGTCAATCTTTTGTCTGAATATTTCACAATCATAAAAAGAAAGAAAAAGTACTGAAGCTTCTTTTGTTAAATCAGGCCCAGAGTAACCGTTAGATGTATTAACTGTTGTGTGCTAGTTAGTCAAATCTATTTTTTGCCTAGCGCTCACACATTTTGGATGTTGCTTTTGTGTTTTTTAGAGATGAGTTTATTTGCAGTGTTCACCACAATGATCACATCAGCCTCTGGCTTCCTGAACTGTTTGTTATTCAGAACGTGCAATCTTCTCCTCAGTGACTTGACTACTCCTTGATCAGCCAGCTGAAATGATTATAGCCATAGATAATTAAAATAACAAATGGCAAACAGTAAATAGCAAATAACGAGTATCGAACCACTGTCTGTGCAGGTATAGTTGTGTTTGCATGCTGATACAGATATTTGTATAAATAGCTGTGGCCAAGGAGTTGTTGCAAACAGGCTGTTTGCATGAATGCTTATGCCTGAGAAACAAGAAGGGGCATGAAAACTGCTGAATGGGGTATTGTGAATTTGAGTAATGCGAACGTTCTTGGTACAGCTCAAGTTGGTACTGTTATTCATATAGGTCAATGCGTGGTCACCTCACTTTGGAAATCAGTTGGAGGTTTGCCAGTTCTAACAGGAATGCAACCAGTTTTCATAATAACATTTAGTCAATATCAGTCTTAATCTTACAAGATTGCATTTGTCAGCTGTTTCAGTTAGATCCTTTTAATGTCTGTGTTAATAAATGTTATTTAGTTGGACAAAATTAAATTCAGATGGGAAAATGTATTCAGTGCTACTATTTAGATATAATACCACTGCAACATTTTTATATGAATATATACACTCACATAATGTATGAATTCAACATGAACAACAATTTTTCCAAACCAAAATGTATTTTTTGATAGTCTAAATGTAATGAAAATGCTGCATTTGGCTTCAGTTCCATTTACCTTCTTTTCATAATTTACCTTGTTCAACCACATTACTCATTTCAGCTGTTTCAGGTACCTAATGGCAAAACCAAGGTGGGAAATTCCCAAGAAAAAAATGTGATGGGGTTGAGGCTCTTAGGCAGGCAGAGAAGTGTCTGGTGCTAGAGAAATTATTTCCATCGCAGCAACTTGCAAGAAATGTAAGGCCATGAATATCACTTTTGTAACAACAGGCCATTGCGGGGGAAGGGAAGGAGAAATGGTTCAGCTAGAAATGACTGGATTACAGCCTGCCCTGGTTTTGGGTTTGATTTCTATCCTGAGTTCATCTACCTCTTTTTAAAGTGTTGGGGTTTTTTAAATTATTTTTTGATGCCTGATAAATTAAAAGATCACAGATGACTAAAAATCAGATCTCCAGCTCAAAACAAAATCACTTATTAGTGGTCAAATGGTGTATGTTTCTAACAAAGAGGGAACCCCTGAAGTCTGGGGTTGCTCTTTCCTGCTCGCTCACTTATTTTGTGTACCCCATGGTATTAAACCCAAGATGCGCTGGTGAAACTTCCATCATAGAAATGCCAGTATTACACATAACCAGAATGATGGGGGAAGGGGAAAATGAACAGTATAACATCAAGATTGTAAACCAGGAATAAAGTGCATTGCCAAGCATGGATAATGTCTGCTACCTGCCTGATATCTGCACTTTGTGCAGGTTTGCCTCCTCTTGTAAACAGCAGAACTTTTAAAAAGCGTGGTAAATAACCAAAGGTAATTTAAATCAATAATCTGGTTCTTGTATAACAGCTTTGGTATTGTATACATATTCATACACTTCTTCAAAACTGATTTCTCTTTATTCTTTGGAGGGTGAGTGCTTCATTGCTAATCAGAACACTATTTCTGCTTATAAGAACTAGCAAATGAATCTCAACCAGTTGTTTAAATTGAAATTTTTAGCTGCCAGTCAAGACAGGTCAAATGGGAAATGAAAAAAATTAGGATGACTGACTAAAAAGAACAAATATATTCTATATGCATACACCCGTGGCTCAATGTATTCTCCAGGATGTTGGCTGCATCCAGGTGGCAACTATTCACATGGCTTTCCTACCTTAAAAAGTTATTTCAATTCAAAGGAAAGAAATGTTTTTAAAATGCCATCCACTCACTGTAATTGACTGTGCCAGCAGGTTAAAATATCTCTGAAATGAATATTCTACTTCAAACTGGGATTTTTGATGACCGGAGTGAACCTGCTGTATCTGCAGCAGCTCTCTCCACAGTTTCTCTGGGAAAAAACCCCAACAAAACAACCAACAGCCCTAGTATGGAGAGAAACTACTACTTGGTACTCATTGTGCATTTATTTATTTAGCGGCAGCAATTGCAGGCCCTAGACACTAAGGCCACTGTGTGCAAGATACTTCACAAACATCAGAGATGAGTAGTACTCACCTTAATGAATTTTAAGTTGATGCCTCCACCAAATGCTTGAGAAGAAATAGAAACACAAAGGTCAAGTGGCTGGTGTAAGGACCTGGAGTGGGTTATTGGCAAAATAAGGATTAGAAGGCTCTCTAGTCCCACACAGCACTACTTTAAATCAATAAATGCTGGATTGCAGTCTCCAGGTACTGTTAATGTAAGGCATTGTCGTGGTTTAACCCCAGCCAGCAAGTAAGCACCACGCAGCCACTCACTCCCTCCCCACCCACCCGCAGTGGGATGGGGAAGAAAATCAGTAAAAGAAGTAAAACTCGTGGGTTGAGATAAGAATGGTTTAATAGAACAGAAAAGAAGAAACTAATAATAACACTAATAAAATGACAACAGTAATAATAAAAGGATTGGAATGTACAAAAGATGCGCAGTGCAATTGCTTACCACCCACAAATCGACACCCAGCCAGTCCCTGAGTGGCGATCTCCCCCGCCCCCACTCCCCCCAGTTTATATACTGGGCACGACATCCCATGGTATGGAATATCCCTTTGGCCACTTTGGGTCAGCTGTCCTGGCTGTGTCCTGTGCCAATTTCTTGTGCCCCTCCAGCTTTCTCGCTGGCTGGGCATGAGAAGCTGAAAAATCCTTGACTTCAGACAGAACATTACTTAGCAACAACTGAAAACATCAGTGTTATCAACATTCTTCTCTTACCTAACTCAAAACCATAGCACTGTACCAGCTACCAGGAGGACAATTAACTCTATCCCAGCTGAAACCAGGACAGGCATTAAAAACAATTCCAGCAGTTTTAACACCCAGTTGCGTGATAAGCTCTGATATTTCGAACCATGCCATTTTATCTCATGGAAACACCTTTTTCAGCTCTAAGAATTATGTAGCACTTGCCCTTAAAGTCTTGGTAATTGCTGCAGGTAACACCTTGGATAACTCAGCACTCGATTTGCCGTACTCCTAGATGTTCCTCTTGGAGTAATATAGGGAAGCAAGGTCACACCACCAAAGCACAGTCATTTATCTAAAACAAAGGTAGCACATCTCTGTATTTGATATCGCACCTAATTTTTTGTCTTTACACTGGAAAACAAGGACAAAGGACATGGTTAAATTACAACCTTGTTACAGTTAGTAAGAATAGGTGGCTTTTGTAGTACAAAATATTTCAATAAAATCTGAAGGCCCCTCTGTTGCACATCTAGGCACGTTTTTACCTCTAAACATTTCAATTATCTCACTGCAATCAGTGAAGTCATTAATTTACACTGGAAGACACATATGAATGCCAACAGAGAGAATCATCCCTATCAACAGAAAAGAGAGGATGCAAATGGCTCCTTTAGATATATTCTTCTTTTTTCTTTTCTGGGCCATCAATAACTCAGTCTCTCTTCCTACATATAGTTGCCACAAAAGCTTCTGGAGAAGATGTGCTGAACTGAGTTAGTACCTGAATCTGGCTTTCCAGCTTTCATGCCAGAACTGTGAAAAAGCAAGAAAGCATTTCGGCAATTGAAGTCACAGGCAGATTTGCTCTCAGTGCCATTGTAATTTACTTGTTCAGATATATGTCTTTTCCACTTGGGTAATTTCTTTGCATTGTGCATGTTATTCATAGTTGAGTAAAGTTGAAAATCCTAAAAGATACTTTAACTTAGCTCTTTCTACTTCAGATCACTTAAAAAATATTTATGGGATTATTTTTTTCCTCATTTTTCACTCATTCAGGCTCAGTTGGAAAAAAGAAGCTGCATGCAACAAAAAGCAAGCAAAACACCCACAACACACCCTCCAGCAAACCAAAGCAGGTTTATTGGGGAATAGCCATAGTTGAGCAGGGCATGAAGTGGATTGTGTTGTGCTCTGTGTTAGTGTTTTAAGGGAATTTAGGCATGAGATAGCCCCGAGAACAGAACCATGCCACTCAGGGACATTACATTTATAATTTACTAAGTGGGATAGGTATAGCAGGTGGATTGTGATTTCTATGATAAGGTTTCTGCTGTATGATTTTTATTCTTTGACACTCACAGATTTCACACTCCCCAGTCCTGGCCCTGCCCCTTGCCCCATTTGGGACCAGCACCACGGACCCAGGGGACCAGGACACACACATCTCGCTGCTCGACGTGTCTAGTCCTGGGATGCAGCCCACACCTGGCATCTAATGGTCCCTCCATGGGCTTGGACTCCCACATGATGTTGGATGGCTTTGTATAGATAATCCCACAAGGGGCTTGTTGTCCTCCCTGTTTAGTGCTTTATAACTTGGCTGGTTGGCACAAGCAGGCAATGGCCCTATTAACCACATAAACGTAGGCCAAGCTTTTTGATTTCCTCCCTACCGAAAGCCAATTAGCTGCTGTTATTTGGGTCACTACCACCCTCTAGCCTCCTCCCCAATATGTGTTAGAAGGGTGTAAAATTGCTGACGCCTACCTGAATCATTAGAGCAAGGCAGACACAATTCGGAGCTTTTGGGTAGGCTTCCCCCATAAAAATTATCTGTGCTTTTGTTTCCCTGCACATGCCAGAATCAGCTAATGAATTTGAGCTGAGCAAATGCAGCCAAGGTCTCAGGTATCTCAGTGGTGCTTTCAGGGAAGGTTCACCCCATGACAGCAATTGACCTTTATCAATTACTTGGAAGAGATGACTGGATAGGCAGAGGGAAAAAAAAAAAGCACATAACGCAAAGAGTAAGGAGGAAAAGGGCATTAAGTTGACTGATAGCTGATAAAAATTTAACCTTAATTTTTTAGTTGGCTAAGCAACTGCAAACAATATGCATTTTAACACATGCAAAGGAAAGGTCTTGCATTTAGTAATAAGAAATGTAGGTGACACCTGTTCTGGGAAGCAGTGACTTTGTGAAGGGTCTGAGCACTGGGGGGGGGAAACTTAGAGAAAGGTGAGGAAGTGGCAGTACATCAGTGTCTAATCTTGATGCGCAGCACTAGTGTTGGCATTGGCATTTTAAGGTGCTACAGCAAAATGGGAGTGAGTTGAAAGAAGAGCCATGACATTGATGACAGCCTTAGAAAAGAGATACTGTAATAATATGTAGCATGCAAAAATTTTTATTGTTGTAAATCAGAAATAAAACCAAGAGCCACTTCTCTCTTGAGAAGCCATAGTCTGTAACCTGCAACTTGCAATACAGGAAAGAGCAATTTTAAAGATAAATTTTCTTTCACAGTTGACTATAACAAGATCTGATGTCCTAAAGTTGAGGCTAAACAAATGTACAACATAGATGTATACGGTTTCTGCTTTTTGGGGTCTTCCCTCCCCCAGTCCTTTTTTTTTTTTTTTTTTTTTTTTTTTTAAACAGGCAGGGTAAACAACCACTGGAAAAGCTTACTGATAGTGGTAGACTCGACATCAGAGGAAATATTTATACCAAGGCTGGATTTTTTTTTCTAGACACTCAAGTGTACAGCTATGGTATTTGACAAAAAGAATTAATTCAGGGAAGTTTTATGACTTGTGCTCCTTATGACCTTAAAATCAACAAATCTTTTAAAAAGACTAGGATAGTGTTGCAAGAGGAGTTTTGCACAGGTGAAGGAAAGTAGAGTGGAAAAGAAGGCTCTTTTCTCAAAAGAAATGACCTAACTTAGAAACAAACCAATCCCAAAACCCAAAGTGGTAAATTAATAGTATAACATAATCTGAATAATAATTATATGCTGACTGGCTGTCAGTCTGGATCAGATCTTGAGAGGATGCTAGAGTGATTATGTATTGCAAACTAAGCAAAAGGATTAAACCGACCTATTTTATTATTCAGTGGCTGGAAACTATATGTAAAACACCCTGTAGCTCTAGGGGGAAATACAGGTCTAATCCTGCCAGGTCCTGAGCATGCTGTCTACTCATCAGAAAACCTGAACCAAATGAATAATTTAATGCCTCTCCTCCATCAGCTTCAGTGCTATACTAAAAGTGTGTGCCTCACATTTGGGGAAGCCGGGTCAAAAATGGAAGACAGATGCAAACAAACTAGCTCGGAGCACTGCTTTTGCAATAGTCTCTAATAGCAAAACTTGGGAGAAGGGAGAAGAAAAGACACCTTCCTTTGTCTGCACCGGCCTTTGAGGTTTGGGGCCATTTGGAAAGATTACAGTGTACTGCTGACACTGTATATTTAGTGCATCTCAAAATGGGGCAAACCTTTGTTTCAATGACAGATCATCAACCATTTGCACTCAAAGAGCCTGCCGGATATAGGGACATTGAAGTCGGCGGAAAGGCCCCCTTTGGGTTTGGGGGGCTTTGACGCCGTTCCTGCCTGTCCTCAGGTGGTAGGTACCTGCTGCTGCTTCTGACTTCAGTGAGAGCTGCAGACTCTAAACATCTTAGAAAATTGGCTCTAAAACTGTCATTTCCCCTCCCTTTTTTTTTAAACTTTCTTTACTCTTTTAAAAGCAATCTTTATGGCACAGCACATTGCAGGTACGGTCCTGGCAAAATGATACTTTCAGTGCGCACCATTTTGTGCAACATGCAAAAATTTTTTGAGGTTGTAAAGCTTAAATGAGAATGTCTTCATTAAAAAAAAATGAAACTGCTTTTGTTTACTAGGAAAGCCCAGTCCTTTTTTGTTCTTGTGCACTACATCTTTTGCTCTGCAGTAAAAGGAACTTTTCCTGTGCCTTCTAATTGGGCTTCTTACATCTGACTGTGGTACCAAGTGATGTTACCTTAACTGCTTTTATCTGAAAAGCATTATTTTCACAACATCTTCCAATTTGGATATTTTCTATCTTTTGCTATGTATGTAACATAACCGTTAAAGTTGTGCAGCGGCACTAAGAAATAGAAAAGGGGAAAAGGAGGAGTTGGAAAAGGGAGGCTGGTGGTGTGGACAAGGGGAAAAGGGAGGTACACGCAACAAATCCCTCCCAGCTTGTATTGGGTTTTGATATACAGTTCAGTGATTGTAGCCTGGTTCTTACCCACAGCACATTAAATACTGGACTTTCCTTAGCTCTGGCATACAAGATCCAGGCCTTTTACTAATGCAGTTCAAATACTTTTAGCGTTAACTCCATAATTTTGCTCAATGTATTGGTAGTATTTGGATTAGGCTGTTGCTGCTTTTGTTGGTCATTTTAGGGATCTATCTACAGACTGACTACAATGTGAGAATCCTTTGGTAGAGCAGTGAATTTCCAGGGATATAATGTCCATAGCGGGTAAATATAGTAAATACAGCTCAGGTGAAATGTCCATGTATACTAGCTGACACTGTGGCCCATATACACACATACCCAGGCACAAATATATACACATGTATGTAAGAAATGTACTACTCCTAATTAAATAAGACTGCTTGACAGCTGGTAGTGGCCATTAACCTTCTGCAGTATCCTTCCATCTTCTCCATCTTTTATGAGTTGTAACGTGCATTCTTCTAAATATGAAAAGACTCAGTCTCAAAATCAAAACAGGACATTGTAAGACAACCTAAGGCATGACCAAACATTGCTTTGTGATCAAAACTGCTTATCTCTATTTTTGTTTTAGTCAAAGAAGTTGTTTTGTCATGGTGTTACGGATGCACAACTAACCAAATCCAATACGTGTTAAAACTCAGATTTATTCTTCAGCAAAAGTTAGAAGTCTGGTAACATTTTATGAAACCACAGGCTCAATGTTGTAAAGACAATTAATACTACACGGCCGACTTAAGAATCCCCAAGATTTAAAGTGATGGCTCAAAATGCGCGTATCACTCACCTAAAAGCTGAGGGCTCTCTCCTTCGAGGAGTCACCTCGGGCAGTGCCCCGACCCGAGGGGGAGTCCCCGACTGCAGACCCGCTGCTCCCAGGAAGACTGACTCCAATGTGTCCTCCAGTGGGACCCCGTTTATACCCCTGTCAAATCTGACCTGTGGTCATTTAATCCCTATGGGCCAGGAGGGTCACCTCCGTGTACCTGGCGTGTCTCGACTGGCCATTTCAAATTTCAACCTGCAGCCTCCAGGGTTTCCTTCCCCTTCTCCCCGCCTGGAGAAGTTTCGTTTCCTGCTGGCGGGATGGGGGTTGAGGGGGGGGGAGTGTACTGCCACACATGGCAGCACTGCTAAATGGCATGAACCCTTTTTGGTCTCAGAATATATTTCAGTCAAAAAGCAATCAGGGGAAAATCTATTGCTTTGTAAATCTTCCCATAAATTTGAGATAGCACTTGCCTTGTGATGAAGCATTATTCTGTGGAATGAAAAGTAACAAAGTCCCTATAGTTACCATCTAACTTGAAGTATATTTAACCTGGAGAATAAACTCTGCATAAGAGTTATGCCGCAACATTAAAGTGGACTATATGTGCTAGCCTCTAAATGACTGTAAGGTCATCTACAGACTTCCACCAATTACTCTGGTGCTAACCCCAATAACCAGATTTTAGCTAAATCATATATACCTGCACTGTTCCCAGACTCTTCCTGAAGACTTTGAGACATGAGCAGTTTACAATTGGTGGTTTACTGTAAACTCTGTAGATACATTTATCAACATAAAAAAATGAAACTAAGTAAAATCAGTCAAATACAGGTATCCATGCAGTCTTAGTGTTTGTGAAAATGAATATGATTAGGTAAACATTGAAAAACAAAATAATTCACATCGAAATAAAACTACTTTCTGAGATTCTTATAACAGTTTTCAAGCCAAGAGTTCTGAAGGATAGACTCGTGTAAGAAATTTTTAGTTTATTTATTAAATTCTCTTTTGTGTTGGAGAGAACTACTAGAAGCCTGTTCTTAAGTGTAAATGGATATAACTTCCAAAAACTCCATTAAAGTCTTGCTGATTATCAATAGCTGAGCTTTTTATTAATGTATGGTGAATTGAAGTTTCATTTCTTATGATTCTACTACTTTTTCCTCTTCCTTCTCGTTTCAGCAGATGGATCATTAAAGGGTCCCTATAGCATAAACTTATTTAAAGATATTCCTGACTGCTTTGGCAATAGAAAGAGACTAGGAATTTAGTTTCTAAAAGTCAGTATCCCCTCATTTAATGTAATTACAAAACTACATAATTTTTAAAAATGAGACATTAACTCTACATTTATGATATTTAATGTTCTCGTCGTGCAGATGGAATGCATGTAAATGTGAAATTTAAAAAATGGTATTTTAGAAATACTGTACTTCAAGACCTTCTGTACATGACTTAGGGGAATCAGCAGCAAATCCATTCAAAGGCATGAGTTATGGATGATAAAAATCCAGAGAACTTGTCTAATAAATAATGGCACTAAAAATCGCTTCCATAGTTCATATTTCTAATATGAAAATGTACAGCGTGGTGTAACTGAAATATTAATTGCAGCTGTGTGCCTTGAGATCTTTCCTCTTGCAGGGAGGATGAAGGGATCCTCCTTGGCCAAACTGACATGAGCAGAAGACTGTTTCTATCCTGAGAGACTTATGGCCTCAACACCGGTTACATTGAGCTCCACTGTGTTCTTGCAGCCCAGAGTGTTTAGAAGAATTAAATTAAAAAAGGACAGGTGAGGGAGGAAGCAAAACATCCTGGCTGCTTTCTGTCTGTGGCCAGAGCCAGCTTTGCACAGTTTTCCTTCCCTTGGCAAACCTTGTCGCTGTCCTGCAAGCAGTGGCTTCTTATGTAGGTGTTACACACAAAGTTCTTTTGTCCATGACCTTATCTAAACTTTTTATGAAGTTAACTAAATTTTTGCCCACCAAAATCTCCTGTAGTTGTGAGTTCCTACCTGTGGGAAATTGCTACCTTTTGACTTTTTTTTTAAGCCTGTCACCTTGTCAATTTTTTCAGTGCCTTCTGCTTTGTGCTGTAAGAAAACGTGAGCTGGTCCCTGTAAAATGGCATGTGTGACAGCAAGGACAACACTTCTGAGATCAGGATGGTCGTATGAGCCATGCAACAGAGCAGACTCACACAGCTGGACTCAATGCCATACTGTGCTAATTGCTAGCAAAAGGAATCCATTATAGGGATTTGTACAGCTCCAATATCATTCTCCAATCTGTTTGGATTACAGCAGACATCTCAGGCGCAGTTTTGCTCAATGGTGTTTTGAGTCACTGTATGTTTTCAGTCACATGAAATTGCCACTTATTTGCATTCAGGCCTGCTCTAGATGTGATAATAGGATCAAAATAAGCAATCACAATGCACTATCAAGAGGAAAAGTGGTACAGAAATAAAAGCCCAAGGGGTCTATGCTGTACTGTTTCTCTTCTATATATTTCATAGCAACTTTTGCAGTTGCTTATGTCCTGTAACAAAAGAAGACTCTGTCAATTTAAGATGATACTTTAAAACTTATTTGTCATCCTGGAGACTTTAGCTGGCCATTGGTATTTATTGTAGTGAGAAAAGAGGTGGCAGAAGTGACCAATATTCAATAATATCTATTGTAATAAATATATTTCCAGATTCTGACAGATGCTTGAGCTGTTAAGGAATCTTCATGAGTGAGATAGCTATAAAAAGAGATAGAAATGAGATGTCAAGGGAAGTTTACAGGACTGTCTTGATACTACTGCTCTCCTGGCTTTAGTCAACCACCAGCAAAAGTCTACCTGGAAAAACAGGTAAAATTGTTGGGAAAATTTTAAAGACTCTATTTCCACCTCTATTGGCATAGGTGGTATTAGAAGGAAAGGGCAAGGGAAGCTACCATAGGCAGTATACCTGTTAAGTCCAAACCAAGCAGTATAGGTTTATAATATTTTTCAAGCTAAAAATCGGTTTTTATAATTTTTGAAGCCTAGGGAATTTTTCATTCATTTTCCTGCTTATAAATGGGATCAAAGCTTTCACTCAATTTCAAAATGTCCTTTTTGTTAGGTTGTTGGATTATAAAAAACAAAACCAAACCCAAAGTATTCTGACTTTGATATTTCCAAAGTAGTTTTTAATTTTATCCCCCTCTTTTCCTGTTTGGTCTTCATAGGGAAATGTAAAGAGGTTGAGAAAAGGAACTTTTATAATAAAGTGAATTCACAAAAGAGTGAGCAAACCAGAACATCATACTTTCCACTAATAAGCTGTGCCTTTTTTTTCATACCATTAATATCCCTTTTAATAAAGCCATTAAGATGAAAAATGGTTATCAATACTTCCTTTTTTTTATAATCAGAAGCATATTTATTTCTTATACACATAATATCTTCTGCCATGAGTCACCTTAATCTCACATTGTTTGTGCTTTAGCAGGTTTTGGCACAGCAGTTCTATTCTGACACAGAACTAAAGCCTAACAGATGACCAGAAGCAAAGAAAGGTGGTGTGGAAATTGGCATGCATTTGCATCAAATGTGAGCAAGGAGTCATTTACATTTTCTGTTATTTTACTCAAGCAGGGTGCCTGAAGCTTTTTTAGACTTGGACTTGTACATTGCAATTAGACTTGCAGGGAGAACCATATACTCAGTGCATTTGAGCTGTGTGGGAGAACACCGCTTTGCAAGGTGATAGTTTGCCAGGCATGGCGGTTACTTCCCACCCTGCAACCAAGTCTGTGACATGTGGTAGGAATGTTCATTATGGAGTGTTTCTGAAAGTGTTGTCACTTGTTTCTTTCATGAATAAGCAAGAATTGCACTCTTCCTATCAGCTCTGGTGAAAGTCTTGTTGGGCCACATTCAAGTGTTGTTGCTATGAAAACCTTTCTAAGCTGTCCAACTAGTTAATTTTATTACTCATAAAACTGTTCCCTGCCCTTATATTTTGTGGAGGGTGGTGAACAGATGCCATCCGGAGAGTCATCCGGAGTTAATTTTTTTCAGGCAAGTATGAATCTTGGAGGATAAGCTGCAGGACGATTCACATGCTGAAGACGGTCCTGTTAGTAATGCCACAGATGCTGATGTTGCTTTGGATACTGACAGTGATGAGTGGTGTGTAATATCTGATAAAGATTAGAGGCCTCAAAATCAAAACAAAGCTCCTGAACAGGAATCCCATGATACCAAAACACCATTTACAAGCTATGACAGCAAGATAATTGGCCTGGGTGTGTCTTCTATTTATTGGAATAAATGATGATAAATAGTGAATCTGGCTGGACTTTGACTGGGGGAAAATGGAACACTCATAGATATATTTTTATATTATTGCTGCTGTCAGAAGACTGGAGAAGTGAATGTCTATGCATTTTTGTGTGATCTGCGAGTAAAACAGCTGGCTGTGCACAAGCAAACGTACTATTGCATTGCTGCATCATGACTCCCACACCTTGTTCTTTCCCCTGTCATATCTTATATATCTCATCTGTAAAACCCATACTAGATTCATTCTTTCTTCTGCCATCTCCCATATTCATTATTCTTGTCACCTGTGCCTTTTCCATAACTTAAGAATTTTCTCTTGACCTGAAAATTGGATTGTCATTTCAAGATGGATTGTGAAAGAAGGAAACATTGCTCAATGAATCCACTCTCCTCTTGGTTAGCAACATCCACACAAAATAGTGGGAAATAATGTCAGGAAATGTGATGCCCGTCTATCACTGTTGAGATGTCTAGAAAGATGAGAACCACTAGTTTCTGCTGTGCTTTCCTGCAGCCACATCTGTATGACCAAGCTACTCCAGGTCACATAAAACACACTACTGTCAAGGGGAAACTTGCTGGAAGAACAGTAAGGCAAGAAGGACAGATGTCTTTTTCCTTTACCATCCTGACTTTTTTTTTTTTGAGGCCTCTCAGGTCCTTGCTGGGGGTCTGCAAGGAACATGATGCTGGGGAAAGGGATGGAGGAACCCTTTTGATAAACCCCATGTATAAGGAGGTATCACTTCGTCCTCATACTTAGAGTGACAAATGCAATTTTGGCTGCAAGGCTGGCTGAGAAGCTGGTCCTTATTATCTGACTTCAGGAATTTTGCATTAACCTTTCTATTTCAATTGACTTATGCTATTGAGCAGTGCATGAAGCTGAGAATTTATAGGGAGAGTATTGACATGACTTTGAATTGGGGTTTTAGACTTAAACTGCAGCAGTTGTCTTTAGCTCTAGGATAATCACTGAATTTATAAAATTAAAAGAAGAATAGAGAAAAAAAACAGTTAACCTACAGACCTATTGCCTTTAAAATTATGCCTGCGTTAGCCACAAAAGGGGAAGAGGTACATTTGTTGAAGTAGTGTTAAACACAAGACACTGAGTTGCCAGGGGGAACATATTTGTTATGACAGGTAAGATGAAGTATCCACTGTCTTTTAACCAAGTAAATATTGAAGGTCTGCTCATTAAAAATTCAGTGATCTATCTTCATCATACATCCCACACTTCTGCAGTTCCAAATTTCTAGGTGATGAGTGACTAAAAAGTGGTTTAGATAGCAGAACCTTGTTTTAGGCATTGTGGATTTTCATTCTACAGGCTTTATCAGGGGGTGCCCCATCACAATTAAAGACAAAATGCTTATCCTGTGCAAATCAAAATGAAAATTAATGTTTCCAATTAAAGGAATATGGATAGAAAAATTGTTGCAGAGATAAGAAAGAGAAGGGGAGAACAAATCACCATACGTTCACTTGTTTGGAGTGTAACTTAGATGTGATGAAATGAAAAGGCAATCATTGACTTTCAGGAACAAGCACTATAATCTGAGTAAATAGTAAAAAAGGACCTTTTGAAACTGCTCAGGTTCCATTTTTTCACAAAAATACTCCTTGTGACTCTCCCCACCCCTCTCCTGGTCCTACTACTGGAGTAGAAATTAGAAAACCTTCTTTCTTGAAAAGACTTCTTTTTCAGCTAACTGTTCAGGTTAGTGCATCTTCTCTTTTTCTCCATTAAATACTCCATTCAAAGGCAAGGCAGATACTTCATCAGAGAAAAAGATGATTTGTTAGAGTGATGGATTTTTTTTTAGCACTTGAATCCAACTGAGTAACAAAGCGATGAATAACATACTTCAAGGCTTTGAATCATATATTTTGCACAGCCCTTCAGCCATTGCAGGGATCAGAACATGCTGACTAGGTTCAAGCATCACAACATACTTCTCATATAGTAGTACATTTGTTAAATTGGAAGGTGCCTCTTGCAGAATAAAACTCAAAAAGTGTATTGCCAGTAACTACAACAATTTTTTGTTTGTGTCTCCAATTGAAAATTCTCCTGAATTTTCATATTAAGGTAAGTACTTCTGTGCCAGAGGACGGTGAGCAATTCTCTGTGCAGAATTCATATTAGTTCACTCTGATTATGCTTTTGTAATGCATTAATAGAATTAAATAGAGGTCTATTTGAAAAATACCCTGACTAAAACTTCTGCTGATTTTATAATAGCATTTTTCAGCACTAAGGAAGGAAAGAAAAATTCCATAATGACAGTAATGGTAGGTTATTCTGCCTAACTTGCTGTCACAGTGTGAGCAGACATGTCCAATCTGAAGCCATTTGTGAAAGGTTTTTTATAAAGGAAACTAACTGCATCCAGATTTTGGACTTTTGGGGTTGGGGTTTGGTGTTTTTTTTTTCAAGTATGCTGATCCTGTCAAGGTAGATGCTTAGAAAACATAGAGGTATGATAGTATCTGAAAAAACCTTTATGTGCCTTTAGATTAAAGATAAGATTAACATCTTCAGATGGAACAGTCTTTTCATAGAGAATCTGGTTTCATCCAGCTCAGAGGTTCCTAGGGAAACTTACCACTTTCCACAAATTTATTTTAAATAAACAAATAATAAAGTATTGTTTTTGCAACAGACTACTATGCCAATTTATTTCACATGTCATCCTGAGGTTACTCCTGAGAGCAGAGTTACAGTTTTGCTTTTGAAGAGCTGGGCAGGACTCACAGAGACAGTGGTACAATCTCTTTGCTGTGCTTTAAGTGCTCAGGTATTAATATGAGCATCTGAACTTGAGGGACCTTCTGATCCTGAGAGGGTCCAAACATGCAGATTGCACTTGCTGGAGACTACCAGGCCATTCTTGTAAAGCCCAGGTCTCTTGACATACCAATTTGTTGGAGAAGATGAAAAATTTGTGCATCTCTGCATCCTAGTATCTAACATACACTTTTAGTATAGGGAAGCAGTTGGGATATGTGGTCCCTGCTCCATGCACTGCTTCTGGGTTTCGTCCTCTGCAAAGCACATACACAGAGATGAAGGGCTTAAGGTGCTGTCCTCCTCTTCAACCCCTGTCAAAAGGTAGAGCCCTGACAGCTTTTATGTTTTAGGCCCAGGATATTCATGGAGCAGATGTAGATGGTTCTCAGAGTCACCTAGCTTGGGTTATTCATACATTGGAAAGACAGACTCCTCATCAGAGCAGAGCTGGATGGTGGTGCTAACCACAGCCCATGTAGGTGCCACAACAAAGGTGCCAACATGCATGAAGATAAAGCTTATTTATTGCTTGCCTTTTTTTTTAAGGTCTACACAGCAACAGCTGTGAAAGACACACAAGGATCCCTCTGTTGTCAGCTCCTCTTCTTGACAGACAGCCCGTGCCAAGTAACAGGGATGTCAAAACAGAATGTTATTTCATGAGGAACACCAGGTGCATGTAGAGGAAGAAATTGCTAGTTTACCTGCTGTTTAAGGCATATTAGTAATACAGTAACTTTGATTTCTTAAACTCAAACTAAAGGCTCTATTCAAAAGCTGCTGTCTTCAGTGCCTTTGCAATTGAATCACAGTCCCCCTCTCCATATTTTTGGCTCTTAAATAATTCTCTGCTGTGATTGTTTGACAAGAATCAGACATCCTCCCAGCCCATGCCAATGTCTACTTCATTCTTAATTTTTTTTTCTAGTTCTTTTGTATTGGTCATTTGAGTGTTTGATGGGTATACACCTGTGGCCCTTTATATGTACCTTTATTTATCTATTCATGGGCTCAGTGCAGGTACTAATATCCATCATTGTTGTTGCCTGAAATTAAAGCTAAAATCTTTTCTCTTATGGATTAGCATAAAAAGAGCTACTGGCAATCTTTTATTTAAATGAAACTTCTCTCTTCACCAGCATGAGCACTGTCTTCCAGGACTCAGGTTCATCCAGCTAATCTTCAGTTGGCAGCAAATCTCCAGTACCTTACTGTCTCACAGGATAGGAGTGTGGAATGGGAAATTGCCCACATACAAATGATACTGCATCTCTTATAACCTCTCTTGAGGACAGTCTGAGTGCATAAATTGTCTTTTGGATATTTTGAACCTTTCTTAGAGCCAGAGCTGTTAAAGCATTGTCTCTCTTGGTAGTCAGTGGTGTGCATTCAGTGCCTTACTTTTATGGAAAATTTTAATTTCCTTATCAAGGTTTCACAGCAGTCTGCCTCTGGATTTTATGTTGCATTTGGAGTTGGGTAGCTTCATATGGACATAGCCCTTCACAATTGCAAGATTGACTCAGGAGGACTGAATAAGTCAAAAAGTTTTTCATGGCTTGTGTTCCTGCTGTCTGCTGAATATCTGGCTTTATGAGCAGCAGAAGACAGGCTTGCTTTCTGATGGGTTAACGTCTTGTTAGCAGCAGCAGTTTAAGGCTGCTTGGCAGTTTAGACGAAATTCAATTTTGCAGCATAGCAGAGGAGGGAAGGTTTTGGGGAGGGGGGCATCACTTTGGCCCTGTCACATCCGAGTAGGGGAATGGGGCTGGAACAGGCCATTGGTGCTTGGAGAAATGCTGGGAGGGAAGGTCTGGAGTGGAAGTGGTGAGTGGAGGGGGTGGGGGTGTCCAAGGTCTGTCTGTGCTGAAGGAAAATGGGTGATGTCCATTCCCTGACCTCACTAATCCCCATCTCTCCAGGCTCGTTTTATCAGGACAACCCTTCCTACACTGCCTCTGCATAAGATAGATGCCTCCTCCTCTCTGGTGCTCCTATTGCCTCTCCCCACCAGAGCTTCTCCCTGCTTTCCCCAAAACCTTGGGCTGTTGCCATGCAAGATGAGAAACAGCCCCATGGCAGAGTGCCTGGAAGAGGCATGAATCAGACTTCCCGCTTTTGCTCTTGCTAGTCGTGTTGGCTGCAGAGGAAGCAGTTTGCATCCATAGCCATGGCCTCTGCTGCGTGTCAGAAGGAGGGAAGGTGCCCAGGCCAGGGGTGCCTCCGGCTCCGCAGGCAGGAGGTAGGACGCAGGTGTAAAATGGCATTTTTGACTCGGTCGGTTCTGACCTCTAACATAGACAAAAAGGAGAGCAGGATCCTGGTGACAGCTGAGGGTCTTTGTTCCTGAAAGTCTGACATCTGTGTGCAAAAGCCAGCTTGGTGTGTGCCAGTGCCCTGTGTGAGGTTGGTTGACTTTTGATCATATAACCATACTTACCCTCAGAATTCCTATTTTCATTCTCCATGAAACATGGCTGGAAACTTCACCTTGAGACCCCTCCATCAAAACCAGAGCAAGTCAGCCAATGAGTTCAAGCACTAATCAGGATACAAGGCACAACATGATCATCTCACAAGAACAGCTAACTCCAATCAAATCAGCGATCCAATTAACGCGGTGTCCTGCCTCCAACTGGTGCCAACAGCAGGTGCCTGGGGAAGAAGGTAAGAATAGAAAAAGTATTTAGTGACACTTTCCCAGGATACTTCTGCAGCCTCTGGCAATTTGCAATTGGCCTTGTTTCCCTATGGAACCTGACAAAAATCTGTCAGTCTCAGATTTCATTACTGTGAGGAGTGTAGTCAGCCTTCCCGGCGTGAACTGTTAACCACATGAAGTGCTCTTGAATCAGCAGTTATCAGAAACATGGCTCCCTTCCAGCCATCATCCCTGTCCCTTTGCTTGCAGACATGGGCTGAAGCAGTCTAAATCTTTTCCTGGCTGTTTTCTGCATGTCCAGAGTTTCGTTGTGATCCTCAGTATTCATTTAAGTACTCTCAAAAACTTAGCTTTACTCTTGCTCTGGTTGGGCATGGCAAGAGGAGCTTTGGCGAGCCGTCAGGGTCTGCACCTGGGAAAGGAGGTCTGCAAAGGACCGAGGCCAAACAGCCGCAGAAGCTGGGGAGGGGTCTGCAGCAGTGAAATGGCATGGGCACTTCCATGGTTTTCCTCTCCGGATGAAGATGGAGACAGCAGTCTTCAAACTTGTGGGGTGGAATTGCTCTTTGGTCTTTGGTGTAAAGAGAAAGACACTGACAGCAGAGATCACATTAGTAGATCTTTTGTGATGCAAATATAGAGTTAGAAGGTAACTAATACAATGGTAGACAGATTTTTCTTGGAAGGTATAAACATCTTTTATGCAGTAGATGAATAATAAGGGATAAGAAATATTACTGTTTCATAGACTTTACACTCTATATGGTAAATATATATTGTCTAGATACGTTGGTAATGGACTAAATGTTCTGCTGTGGAGATGCAGTGTGGCTCCACTGAAGATGCTAAAATTTGCATGAGAAATAAACACAAACATATTTGGGACTTCAAGTATTAGGCAACCAACCTTGCATTGCACATGAAGTGGCAAAATATGCCAAAACACAGCTAAATAAAGTCAAATATACATACGCTCATTCAGGTAAGACATCATCTAATTTTAGTGCCCCTTTGTTCTGTACAGTGAATTCCAAATATCTTTAAAATCTCTATTGATCTTTCCACCATGCACAAGGAATGAGTCTTTTAATGAACTGCCTTAAGCAATATGAAAATACATATTTTAGGAAATATTTTTGGAAATGCTGTTGTTTCTGGCTGCAGCTATGGCTTTCCAATGTGAAAAATTGGATATACTGAATCTTGAATGTTATATGCAGTTTTCCATGCTTCAGTGATATCTATTAAGTAGGTTCTGAATTGTTTTGGATGTCAATAAGTAGTACTTTTTTGGCAGTCTGATGTTAAGATGCATTTAGTGAGAGAGCCTTACTCAGTAAGGAGTCTTATGCTTTTATTTTTTCTCCCTGGTGAAGCTATTTTGATTGACAATGAGTAAGGGTAAGGCTTTAAATTTGCACAGTTGCCTCCATATAGGAAATGACCAAATGACTTAGGAAAGTAAATACAGGTAACTGTTAAAATAGAGGATGTAGTTCTTCACTTTTGGGAGCAGATTGGGACTAATGCTACAAAACTCAATAGTTACAGTGATATAAAATTATCAAAAATAAGATGTGAAATTGCTTTAGGGACATTTTTATTTTATGTTTGTATAGGATCTGGCAAATCAAAGATGATAGCATATGCCTAATTTCAGGACAAATTGGATCAGTTGTGTTTCTCTGAGATTACTCAGCTATTGATTTATTTTACCTTATCTGGGTTATGCTGAATTCGTTCCACTACTTCAAGGAAAAATTTCTATTAATTTCTAATTCTTGTTAAGACAGATGAGTGTGAGAATTTGAATGTTTTTCTAGGGGTATGACACTGTCCTAGAACCTGAAAAATCAGAGATGTATTACTAACCATCCAGATACATTAGCTAAAATTATAGCAATGGCTTTTCCCCCTTTCTTCTGTATTTTTGGGGATGGAAGAGAAGACACACTGTCCAAAACAAGGAAACAATATCTTCAAGAATAAAAACTTCTATTTTTCATTGGACTAAATTTGGAAAATCTGTCTTTTAGTGAAAAGAGGTTTTTTTCAAGTTAGCAATATTTTCCTGTTTGAGTTTTCATTTTTCCAGACCAAATTTTCCATAGATAAACAGTTTCAATAGTTCCCTTAACCCCCTTCATTTCTTTTGCTATAATATGCAAAACAAAAGCTGCTGGAAACAGTTTTATATCATCTGTGGTGACAGAAAAAAATAGAGCAAAAGCCCGCTCTCTGATTCACAATATCCTAGGAACAATGTTTTCTTCTAATATTTTGTTTGGGTTTCTGTCCTTTAGTGGAGGTTGACACTCTCCATCTACATCTCATCAGCCAGGCCAGGATGTAGTGTTGTCCAAACTTGCTCATACATTGTGTTACATATTGAGTAATTTCATTGACGTAAATTGATTTACATAGAAAAAATGAGATCCTGCAGCTTTATTTGTCTAAGCGGCAACCCCCTACAGCGTGGTTTGCAGCTGTTGAAAATTCATCCTTGAAATTTTCTTTTTCTCTTTTCCTTTTCCTTTTCTTCTTTGTTTTGATACAGAGACCAACTGGTTAATTTTATTAATCTCTTTTATCATGAGATGATTGTAAGCAATGTATCTTTTAAGAACATTTGTCCTCTTTAACAAATACCTGATTCTACTTAGAGTATAATGAAATTCAGATAGGGGCTACTGAGCATTGAATTATTAGCATTTTGTATCCACTTTTATAGTTGAATGTTGTTCCAAGTTTATTGATATTTCATAAACACCCCCCCCCCCCCTTTTCCCTTTACTATGCTTATTTTGTCACTACCCATAATGGTAAAAGCAAGACAAATACAGTGAGGAAATTCGATATCAGCACACCAAGTTATTCTCATATGGAGGAAGCAAATGCCAGTCTGTAATAAATTCAAAGGATGACTTCTATGATCAGGAAAGCAAAGATTTTTTTCTGTCTCTGCCTTATTCAAAGTGCAGCTGGGATGCTGCATTTGGCATTAGTGTCTGCAGCACAAAAAGCACCTAGAGAGACTGGAGGCTTAGCTGAAAGCTTAAAGAGTTTGAAGAACTGCTGACTAAAGAGACCAAAAATTTATGTGTGCACAGTATATTGCATACTAAAGTTTGTACATACACTTGAGTATATCCATTTTATTTATACTTTTCTCATTCTTACAATTGTTTTACAGAGCTATTGATCATTGGAAAATGGGCTGCTCTGACCATTTACTCCTTCCTTTGACATGAATTTACTGCTGTAGGGAGAGGTCCGTGACAATGAACCATTTTTTTTCCATGGAAAACACGTGTGATCTGGCCCTCTTCTTCAGTGGCTTAGTCAAATGCATCCAGACAGGTGGATAACTGTGAAATCTATAAGTCTAATTTAACTGATTTAAATGCCTTCAATTTCTGTTCTATCCAGTTGATCTCTCATGTAGAAAGCCTCACATGCACCGTGATTGTTTTGAAGTCCAGACAACTATTTGTCTTCTCACGTCTAGTTCATTACAGCATAGCTCCACTGGGTCTGTAAGTTCCACTTGAGTTATACAAATAATTATGCAAAATTTCCATAAAAGCGAAATCAAAATAGGATCTTTGACAAGGAATAGGATAACAGCTCTGGAGTTCCCAGACTTACAAACTGTGGCTGGTGACAATGATGCTGTGTCATTCCATTGACTTCCATGAACTTTGGTGGTAAAAAAAGAATGGCTTCTGTTTTACAAAGACCTTATTTACTCTAACACATCTTGAATGCTAATACATCCCTACCTTTTTTTTTGTTCAACATGACACTACATTTCTCCCCTTCTGTGTTATGCAATTTAATTATATGCAGACCTTGAATGTCATTTTCTAATCCTCTGTGGTTCATTTGAAAGTCTTGTAAAATAAAATTAATTGGTGTGTTCATTAAAATGTCAGAAATATTTTTGAGTTCAATTAGATAATACAGCAGTTTTATCCAAAGTGTGCTTATAGTACAATAACTATGTCAAGAGGATGTAATTAACAGCCATTTAAATGAACAATTGTCTTAAATTTTTCTGGTTCTTCATGCATGATAACTTAATCAAACAGCAAAGTTCTTACAGGCTTATCCATTTGAGAGAAAGGTGAAACGCTATAAACTCGTATTTAAAAAGTCAAATTGAAAGCCGTAAAACTACTGAACTGAAGAAGTCAACTATATAAAAATGAAATGCAGAAGTATACTTTACTTCAATGTCAGCACATTACAGCTAAAATCCAGTCAGAAAAGGGAGAATTTAAGGCATGATCACCAATTTTTGGGGAACACTGGCGTTTACATTGAATGAAGGTCAATGGTCAGAATCACAGACTCATAGAATGGTTTGGCTTGGAAGGGACATTTAAAGATTATCCAGTCCACTCCCCTACCATGGGCAGGGACATCTTCCACTAGACCAGGTTGCTCAAAGCCCCATCCAACCTGGCCTTGAACACTGCCAGGGACAGGGCATCCACAGCCTCTCTGGGCAACCTGTTCCAGTGCCTCACCACTTTCACAATTTCTTCTTTATGTCCAATCTAAACCTACCCTCTTTCCATTTAAAACCATTGCCCCTTGTTCTGTCACTACAGGGCTTGCTAAAAAGCCTTTCTCTGTCTTTCTTATAATCCTTTCTCATATATTGAAAGGCTGCAATAAGGTCTCCCTGGAGCCTTGTCCTCGCCAGGCTGTACAACCGCAACTCTCTCAGGCTTTCTCCATAGGAGAGCAGTTCCAGCCCTCTGAGCGTCTCTGTGGCCCTTCTCTAGACCGGCTGGAACAGGTCCTTGTCTTTCTTGTACTGGGGACCCCAGAGCTGGATGCAGTACTCCAGGCGGGGTCCTCCATAGTTTTGCTTGCATTAGAATATTTAAGACACTGGGGCCTTCCGCTCTATTTGCCTGTTATTTTTACACAAAATATCATTCACTGCTCAGTGAAGGCTGTGCCTGTGTTAGTTTCTGGCTTCAGTGGCCTTAAATGCAATTGTGCAAAAGCTACGTATTAGACAACATATTAGACAGGATTGGTCCTACTGGTCCTAGTGGGTAAGTACACTATGGCTTCCAAAAGGGTTCAGCAAGTACAGCTTTCTTTTGGAAATGCAGAATCACACTGAATAATATCACATACAGTTTTATAAAAACTACTGAACTTGGTTAGAATTATTTTTATTATCCATTTTCATCCAAATATGCCAGTTTGTCAAAATAGACATTTTGTGGTAAAGTCTGGTTTTGTTGAGCAACTTGATTAATCGTTTTGTTTCCATTTCAGGATTACTTGAAAACACTTGAAAAGATTAATATAAATTTTCTTGTTTCACTTACGACTTTGTTCTGAACTGCAAGCTAATTGTAGTACATGTGCAAAAAATATGGGAAAGAAGGTTCATACTCAAACCAAACCTTTCCCTTGGCCTAAAGTTAGTTGGGAAGCGAATTTATAGATGATAAAAATATTTCTGTCTGATTAGGTGAAAAGACAAAATCTAAAACCATCAAAAGGTTCCTGAAATGGGGAAAAGCACTCTTTGCCCACCTTCAGAGAACACAGCTTCATCTGAAACAATGAAAACCACTCAGAACATGATCAAAGTTTCTCCTCCAGCTCCTGGAGCTTTAAAAAAAGCTGTGCAACAGCTGGACCATACTGTGTAAGTGCTGACACTCACCTTTCTGTCAGGCGGGATGGTTGGCACCTAAATACATGGTTGTTTTGTGGTGGGTGTGTGCAATCCCTCGGTCTGATAGTTACTGAAAGAGCCAGTGCTGTGCTTTGGTCCCGCCAGGCACTGAAGGCTTTGTTCAGGCAGGGAAGTACGAGTACGATAAGCTGCAGAGAGACCTGAGCTGCAGAGAACCTCCCTCTCAGTGTTGTAGCTCTGGGGCCAGCTCGCATTGGCGGTAGCTCGTGGTCACACACAGAGTCATGTGGTGGCTTGTCAAAGGAGCCCGTTGCACCAGAGTCCTCAGCCGCCCAGATTGTCCAGATTGCACTGTCTTAGTCTGCATCAGCGTGTTTTCTGGTGGTGTTTGTTGCCTGATCCTATGTTCTCCAGACAAATAATGACCTACGTGCAATCTCTGGTGTTAACAGAGCTTATGTGCACATCAAGTCTACAACACTTTGGGAAGCTGATGTGGTGGCAGGAAAACTTACTCTTGACACAGTCTGGGCCCTGGGGACTCTCATGTTATCCCTGTGGTGGGAAAGCATTTTGTGACCTGGCCAGAAGCCACATTGCTCTGGATATACCTATATGACGATAGCCAGCTGCACTATCCTGGCATTGACAACCCTTGGCCACTGAAACTTGGTTCCGACACGGTTCTTCTACTTCCACCTCTTGGAGCACCAAACCAAACCAGCATCTCCCGGTTTATGACAAAGTGTCCCTGTAGCCCCCTACTGAGGTGGGGCCTTTGTGTTTTAAAAGATGTGCATCCATAACAATATTTTGTTGTTCTTCTTCTGGAGTAAGTTAAGCAGACTCCAGACTCACCATTCAAAGATAGGAGGAGGAAACCAGATAAAAAATAGTGACTGTGATGCACAAACTCCTGTACAAGTTTTATGGTTTCCCCTTGCCCTGATGCAAGAACATTAATAAAAGACCAGCTCTGTAAAGTATTCCTCAGCAGGATACAACAGAAGAGAGATTAAGTTTCAGCAGACCACCTTTGTATGCGAATGTGGTGTTCACTGTCTCTTTTCAAAGTGATATTAGCTGTTCTGCAAGCTATAAAGGAATTTTTAGCTGCTTTGTCTTGCTGGCTTTCATTGCTGTTTTTTAATTAAAGCTTAAGGAATTAAATGAACCAGGAATGCTGGGGTTACACAAGGATGAGAAAAGATCAGGCAGTCAAATCCACTGAGGTGCAATGGGGCACAGGCTGATTCTCGGATTATCATACTCAATGATTGTTTTTTCCAGTTTAAAGCATAAACATTAATGCCTTTTAAGCATCTGGGTCAGGCTGAGCTGACAACATACAACTGTCTGTGAGAATTAGATCTGAAACAGATTGGGAGCTACTTTGTTAAGATTTTGGGTGTGATTTGCAAAAGATGTTACAGCAAAAGGCTTCTTTCTGTTATAGCATTTTGCACTGGGAATGGAGAAATTAATAATCAAATGCTTAATAAGAGATATACCTATTTGGAAGTGAACAGCTATTGCATGAGGCATAATTCTAACTGATACAGCAGTATACCTATTTATTAGGCACAAACATTTGTAATATTGATTGTTTTGTTTACAAATTGTGGCCACATTGTGTAATTTAGCTGTAAGCTGCCATATTTAATTGAGGTAGGGAAGGAAATTAAGCTATCAGCCACAGTCCTAATATTTACAGACATGGAGCTCTACTTTTCCATTACTCTTGTAATGGATGCAGTTTTGAATTAATTTTTAGAACTGCCAGGAATAGCAGCATATTGGATTCTCTCGCTATTTTATTTTATGTTCTGAGTCCCTGCAGTGTCTCTTGATTGCTACTCATTAGAAACAAGCTACACTTGTGTTTACCAGAACAAAAATATTCCCCTTCCTCATTGCACCTTGCAATCCAAACTTCACCTTGGATTTAAAAAGATGCAAATTAAATAGTTAAAAGTTTCAGAGACTGTATCTTCTATCATTTTAAACAATGATGAACCTTTACGATGAGCTGGGAGGATTTTAAAATGTGTTTCATATGCCATAGGCAACAGAATTGTGGTTATTCCTTTGCCTCATTTTCTTTTATGGGAATAATAACGTGTTTATCTGGAGATGAATACCAAGATTTTATCTCCGTGGTGTGGTGGGATAATGACTAGATAGGTAAAGTGCTAAACTGTGGCTTGGGAGGGCCATGGACTGTTTCTGGCTGTTACAAAACTGTGGGTTTTGCCTTGCACCAGGCTTTTAATATATGTCTGTGCAGACCACTTAGGTTTGTATTAAGCCTATACTAGCAGCCTAAGATGCCGTCAATCTCCTGTGAATCACTACAAGGCACAGCAGCACTGAAGGCTGGTGCAAATGGTTATAAACATGTCGGCTTTGAAGTTATCCCTGTTTATACCACCAAGAAGAGGATTCTGTTGAAGGACACGGAGAAGTGTCACATCAATGACAGTCCAATTCTGGGGACTTTCAAAGAACATTTTGCCAGCCTTCTGGGCTCATTCCTTTTCAAAGCCCAGCTATTGCAACTCGATGGATACCTATGTAAAAATTACAGCAGTGGGACCTGAGAGTGGTCTTCATGCAGCTGAACTGAGCCATTTTATTTTGAAGGCATTGAGCTGCGTTATGTTTGGATAACTATATTGGAGCACTGCTTCTAATGGATTTTGCAGAATATGCAGCAGCTCCAGGTGTATCATGTATATGTCTTTGTGTATACTTGCAGGCGAAATATTGTAACATGGCAAGTGCAAAGAGTGAAAAAACAGGGTGATCTCAGGAACTCCTTGGCATTTACTATCATTAGGCCCCAAAAGGAGTTTGGGTTTGCAGAGACTTAAATGTTTCTATAGATGCATCCAGTCTTCAATCTCTCTACAGCATTCAGCTCTGGTCTCTGAATGGCTGTCCTTTAAAACAGCTTGCTTAGAGTCACTGGGGAGCTGATCTAGACTTCACTAATGGCCTGGCAGTGACAAGGCTCAGATCCTAGTAGCAATCATCTGAACTAAATTGTGTCTCATACACAGTGCTATTGAAATATCAACACAGGACTCTTATCCCAGTTACATAGATGGACAGAAACTATTTATCCCTGTAACTGCAAGGTACTTGTTTGGTAATCCATATAGAGCATAAGCTTTAATTAAGCTAAACTTCAAATTTACTGTGGAAAATAATGTGACATTGACATATTCTAATTCTTTATTTGGAGCTGGAGAAACTTAGTTGCTATGAGACAATTTTTTTTTTTTCAAAAGTGACTCTTCTTCATAGTTTCCTAATTAATAGTCAATGTGTAGTGTTTATATAATGCTATTCTCAGCATATCATACAGAGACTGAATCTTGTTTCCTCATTGTAGAATGAGGAATGAGGAAGGGGAAAGCGAAGCAACCTCTCTGAAGATGGCAGCAGGTCAGCAGCAGAACAGGGAGTGATGTCCTCTGGCCTTTGCCTCCTCCAGCAGCTCAGATCCTGTGCAGGGTAGAGGTGATGCCGCATTGCAGACCTGCTGAAAGTACAAATACGCAGACGGTGGAAGAAAAGTTTCCAAGCTCTTCACTTTCCTTCTGAGCTTCTCTGTCGTGCCTTTGAGTATCCTCGTTACTGAGGTTTCCACTGGCAGCCACCTTTCCATTGACAGCAACAGGGCCATTCATATAGATCTCGTTGAGTCACCATCACCTCTCCCTGAAGGCTCTTATTTACATAAAACAGCACACCATAAATACTATTCTTGCCCCAAGTGATCTTGTCATTTTTTCCCCAGTGCTAGTCATTGAATCAACTTCATTGCCCATTCTTTTATGTGGCCTTACAATAATCCACTTAGCTGCTTGCATATCTCTCAAAGTACACCACTCTAGATAGACACAGTCCATAAAGGCAGCTTCTAGATAAATGTATGGACATCTTTCCATTGTGTGAGTTGTAGTCAAAAGCTTTACAGTCAGACTTCAGAGCACAGATGGTGAAGCAGCAATGCTATGAGGGTATGTTCCCACTCTTCCGCATTTCTTTTTCTCCCTGGAGGGTCTTGGCTGCAGCCAAAGAAATATCTTCATTGCACCTGAGAAATAATAAAATACTATTAACACTTATCATTGCCTTAGCTTCATGAAACCCATCCTAAGCTTTCAGTGTAATGCTGAATAGGACAAAAAGGATGAGAGATGCTTTAATTAGTGTATAGGCAGTTAAGCTCAATAAGTCTGGTTTCAATGAAAAGGTTGCTGTAGTGCAGCAATGCTCATTTAAATTGCCACATTTAAAAAAAACAAAAACAAACCCTTCTCACTAACATTTGGTGTGGCTTGACTTTTAAAATCCACTTTTTAAAAGTGAAATGTTATTTTCTCATGGATTCAGAGGTAGAATGTAAAACCTCTGTGTATTGTACACAACCATCTATGTTTTAAACTTGATGGAAATAAATCTTACAATCAAGTCTACACTGAAAGGGTCACATTAGAGAACCAACATGTCTATTACTTTGCATATGCTTTGGTTCAGTTAAACTTCCACTCCAGAAAACCACTTAAGGACAGGTCCCCTATTAAGCCATTTTGCCTTTAGTATGACTATGACTTGCCAGTTTAATTTTATATTTCTGTTATCATCCTTATGGATCACAACATTAAAGAATATTTTGAGAGATGCAACCAATTTTATCTTGTCACTTGTGTTAATTTTCTGACTTTATTGCCTGTTATGTGTGTTGGTCTTTTTTTTTTTTTTTTTTTTTTTTTTAAGGATCCCTGGTAGTAATATGCTCTTTATTTATATCTCTGACACTTTATTTGTCTTGCACTGATTTTTTTTGCTGGCAATGAAAGTGAAGAATGCTGCACGAATACCTCTGCATATGCACATCCACATGCAGCTTCACCTTTACTCCATAAAAATGCATACACTGGTGGGCTTTGTAGCTATTTATACATTCATTTTACTTTCATTTTCTCCCCTTTTCCCTGCAAGCTTTCCCTGTGAATGCTAATAAGATGGCTTCAGGTATGTTGAGTGGACAGGATGCTCTTCTCAAATTTCTCCTGGGTGAACAACCACTGTTTCTCATCATGACCCCTGCCTGCTGCAATCAAACTCCAGAATCATTCTGTTCTGCACTTTGATTGAATCCTCACATTCATGGCAGTGCCTGGCCACGAACTTGGCATCGCAATCTGCAGGGTCAGTCACTGATGTGCTGAGCCCTTCTGCTAGGACCGCTAAGTGTAATTTATATGTTTCAACACTTTCTCAGCCTGAACACTGGAAAATAAAGTCTCAGGCAAATCTGACAACCGGTGCTGTGATTCCCAGTAAGAGATTTGTCCACCAGTTAATCAGCTGAAGTATGTTCTGGTGGTATATTCATGGTGTACATATATTCAGGTTGTTATGACACCGAGGGTTTTCATTTCCCTTGTGTGTATTGCCTGTCAGTTCTCATCCTTTTTGCTTCTTTATTTCTGAAATATCAGGTATTTAACAAATTTTTAAAACATGGAGCAATTTAGCTGTGCATACTGTCATTGTTTCTTTTTTTTCTTCCTTGGCCCCAGTGATGAAGTTTTTTACAATGATTTTGTAGAAGGCAAATCACTTCCCCAAACCAATGTTTGAAACTATCCTGCTTTGAGAAAGATGATATTTTCCTTAGCAGTATGGTCACTGAAATTTGTCTGAAATTATTTATGTATAGTGTATGGCTAGTCTTAGACAAGGAAAAACTAGGTCAATCAATATTATGGCTTCTGGTAGACCTATGGAAAAGAAAAAATCTCATGGAAACCTCTGAAAACCTCATAGAAAAGATCTAAAAGCTGCTTTAGTCCTTTCATAACCCGTGTTATAAGGCAGTAAACAAGTACAGTTTCCTTGCTGGTTTCTGCAGCATTTTCTCCTGCACAACAGCTTACTCCAGAAGCTTCAAGTGGCGAGTAAAGAGATGGGAGAGGTTGAAGCAAAATTAGTGCTCTTTCATCACAATGTTGTTGTTTTCTTCAAGGAAAATATGTTGTCCTGTTCTTTATATTCAGGTTGTAATTTGACCAGTCTCCTGAAGTTATCTGTTGATGGGGGAAGGCAGCAACATGATCTTCTGGACTTGAGTACAGCAGGCATGGGGTACAGGCATGTGGCTGACAAACAAATAATCCAGGCGTCCCAGGTGGACCCAACCCAGCTTAGCTTTAAAGCAATGAATCCTGGGGACTAGTCAACAGGATTGTATCATCAAGAGGGTAGCATCGTCAACAGGATTGATGATATAACTGCATGGTATTTAACCAGTGACACCAGTCCCTGGTAAATCTGTGCTGAGGACCTCTGTAAGTTTGTGCTGCCAAGAACCTACCTAGGTGCCAACTATGTAGGTCTGCAGCTTGCAGTGCTAGCTGCAAGTGTATTATGAACATAGCAGAAAATGTGAACATAATATTTGTAATCCACATCGGTTTTTACTGATGTTTTCTTTTCTGGTGTCTGACATTGTAGCCATGCATTGAATTGGATTGTTGGTAACATCAACAACTCTTCTGAATTCTAGATCTGGATACAATAAAAAAGTCTCCAGCACATGTGACAAGATATTAATATAGATTTTTTAAAATCTGTTTTGTAAAAAATATCCTGCAAACCACACCTCTCTTATGGGAGAAACTATTTGCAAGTATATCCACACATACATTTAGCTTAGCTCAGAAAGAAAAAGACTCTTCATGACTCACTCTTGCTCTTATATTTAAAAATAGGATGCTTCTTTAACTCATTAATTGCTTTTGTTCTTTTTAAATTATTTTCTTTATTCTTTTTCCACTTTGTGTTCTTCTTACTGAAACATTATTTTTCTAGCAAAGCTTCACAAAAGCATTGCACAATTCGTGAAGTCTGAAAAGATGAAAGCCTTTGCTCTTGAAGTCATAAAGCAGTAAATACAGAAACACTGCAAATTTCCCACCTCATCAGACCCTCAGTTTTAAATGAAGGGTGGTTATGAGGCTGATTTCTACAGCAGGTAATTCTGACTATGAAGACAGCATCATAAGTCTCAGATTGACTGTCCTTGAATTTTTCATCACCAGATATGGTATGATACTGCATATTTGAGCCATTTGTTTAGTCACAGCATTTAAATGCAGAACACAACCTTCCTAAGAGCTAAGAATATTTAGATGTCTTTTCCAATGTTATCTATACTTGTGTTACCCAGCTGCGGATATAAGAGGTTTAACCAGAGGGAAGTGTAATGTGCCATAAGCTGCTTCAGGTCCAGCTTTGAAAGAAAGGGGCTGTGTGGTTGGTGGTAGGAGAAATAAGAAAATAAGGTTGTTTTATGAAGATGTTATCATAGTATGAATGCTTGGTGGAGGGATGAATAAAGCATAAAGTCAAGAGTGCCACATATTGCAGTTTCCAACCTGGGATTTATGTTATATCAAGTTATTCTAAAAATACAGTTACCCTGATGGGTTTTGTATCTATTGTTAAGGATCCCACATATTTTAACTTAAATTCTTAGATCTGGGGGGTTAGCACTGCAAGCTCTCAATGCTGAAATTTTTTTTTTTCACTGATGCATCACCCTGGTCATAAATTCAAGCATACTAATGACTCCTTGCTTCTCTTGTTCATATGAGTTAAAAAGCCACATACTTGGGCAGGATATTTTTCAGAAAGTAAAACAAAAAGCCTGTACCATCCTTTGTCAGATGCAGTCTGACAATATGATGAAGGGTAATTATTTTGGTATCGATTCTGAAAGATTCAGATCCGTACTCTTCAAAGGGTTAAACTTTTTCTGTCTGTGCAACAGTTAGAGCTATGAAGTGTTGGAGTTGCTATAGAAACAGTGCATATTTGATTCAAATGAAAAAGAGTAAACAACCTCTTTTTATATCTCAAAGCTAAATGAAATGTGGCCTCCAACTTTGTGAGAAGTTATTATAAATACTTCTAAATCACTCCAGAAAGATTTTATTTTTTTTTAAAAAAACTAAAGCAAACAATAAAAAAAAAAATAGAAAAAGGGAGAAAAACCTGCAGTGATGGTTCCTCCTGCTCCATGGAAGACCTCACAGGCTACAGAGGATCGTAGTGGCTTTGGAAGAGGACCCAACGCCTTGGCCAGCCACAGTGCACAGCCAGGGCTCCTGTGTTGTGGGGCAATGGTGCTCCCCATGCACCCATACTGATCTTCCGCCCATAGCCATCGAGGAGAGATGGTTAATGAGGTGCTGGCACAGCAAGTTTTGACCTCCTGAGCTCATTAAAAAGCTTGTGGGCTGCTATGCTGGTTCACTTGCTATCCAAAGACTTCTGAGGCCCTTTCATCAGAGTTCAGTTTACGTGTACACGCAACGAAAGCAAACTGATGAGGGGGAGAAAAGGGACAATACAATAATTCCTGTTATCAGTTTTTCCCTTCTAACTAGTTTCAAATTCCCACCCCTCTCCTTTTGCAGCCACCTCACAGCAGCTATGTGACAGGCAGAGACCTTTAAATGCTGGTAAGAAATTTAAGGTCAAACCAGTTGCTTTTTCTTAGAGGGAAACACGGTTTTTAATTAACAAGTATGTACTATGGGAACAATCTCTTTCCTGCAGGAAATTTTGACTTTTGTTAAGTAATCACTTCTCCTTTTCAAGTTAAAAAGTTAAGAATTTGGGGAATAAAAGGAAAAGCATTTTCTAAATAGCTTTCCTAGTCAAGCCTTTCTAGACAGGAACGCTGATGACACCAGAGACCCTGCCTAATGGTCGGCTGCATATTGCGACTGACATCATGCTGGATACATTTCTGCCGGATGTACTAGTCCTCCCAAACCACCTGTGCCAGCCCTATACTGCTCTTTATAACTTTTTTTTCTTCTTGCTTATGTCTTGCAGCCTTCTGCCTGGGCAACAGCTGCCACAGGTGTTTTGTTTGATCCTTTCTCAAGGGATTTTGATCTTCATTCTGTAATTTCTGGATGTGACCTTACATTGACTGTGGGGCTAATTAATGAATTGCAGCTTATTTGGAGACTGAACTTGGCATGTCTGTCATAAAGCTGATGGTATTGTCCCTGGCAAAGCTACATAGTTGTGTTATCGATTTCATATGTATTGACAAAAAACATAATGCTGCTGTGTTTATTCTCACAGGCTGTCACAAGTTTAAAAATGGTGGGAATAAAATGTTTTGTTCAGCCCAAACCAGATTGTGACTGGGTTTTATTGCAGCCTTCCAACAGAGTGGAAGAAATGTAAAACATCCCTTTTGGACCAATACAGAGTCATTAACTTTTCCATGTTGATTTATATAGGAACCCAAAATATAAATGTATTTCCACAGTTCGAGTACTAATGGGATAAAAAAATCCTCTGTGTGGTTAAGTAATTTTTTTGTGTGTTTGATTAGTAATTAAGCCACACACATCTTTTTTTTTCCCCTGGCAAAAAATATATGAGCAGGAAGCACTGAATGTCAGTGGTTTTGTTTCATATTTCCCAGAGCCTTGTTTGTAAGAGAGTACTAAAAAATTGCATGGTACGGATCAGTCTCCAGAAGCCACCCGTGACCTGAAGCAGCAGAGGAGCACTGCATGCATGGCAGCAATGACATGTAAACCTGCAGCAGAGCAATGAATCATATGCCTACATTTCTAGCACGATCTTTTTTCAATTATATTCTATGAAGTAAGTGACACTGATGGGGCCGAAGTTAGAACAAATTGTTTCTTCCCTTTTTTTCTCCCCTGACACATTTTTCACCTTCTACAGAGGAAAAGGAGGTGTCAAACAGACATGAAATAAGGAAACTTTGAAGGGATTGGGAAATAAATTGCTTGAGAAGTAAGTGGTTTTCTCATTCAAACTTCTGCACTCTTTCAGAGTTTGGTGGCTTTTGCCCTGACGTGAGCTCCTCAAAAAGCTCCCATTGTCCATCAGTGTGGCTCTGATCAGTGCCATTCAGCATATGGCAGGGCTGAAGAACAGGGAAGAGGAGCAACTGGGCAAAAAAATATGGGCCTGTCTGGCTTACTTCTGCACTAGCGCGAGTGTGAGGGTTTGTGGTGTTGCTTTACCTCCTGTGATCCCAACATGGAAACTTTCCCTGCTGTGAGTGCTGCTGGTAGATATTTGGAAAGGGCTACCATACACTTGTTTTCACAGTCCTCCATCCATGCAGGCTTTTAAAAATGCAGACAGCACCTCTTTTTCAGCCTTCAAGATACACCTGAAGCTTTTAAGAGGAGATCCAGGCAGCAGACACAGTACAGGTCTGATCTCTGCAGTGGCCAGTGGTGATGGGAGCCAGTGGCCAGCAGCAACACTGGGGACATTGTGGAGCAGCAGCTGATTTGGGGCAGTTGGGATTGCAGCAAGCAAAGGAGCTTTCCACATGAGGTTTAGAGGAGGAGGTTAGTTGACTTAGGTGGGAAGGGATGTGAGCCAAGGGAAAAGTGGACCACAAGGGGAAGAATAATACTGAAAGAACAAATGAAGTGTTGAGAGGATGAGTGAGAAGGAAGAACTGCAGCTCCCAAAAAGCAGCTCCAAGGTGGAAAGATTAAGTAAGAACATTGGACTCAATAGAGTTTTGGGGTAGTAAATAGGAATTCTGGGCTGGGAAGTGCTGAAACTTTGGCTATGCTGAGACTGGTGGGAGGAGGAGGGAAGGGTATTGAAAGACAACTTGCCACTTGGGCAGCTGCAACTGGGATTTATTTTTAGTGAGGGACTGTCCCCACCTGTCATCTTTTTTCCTGTTGAAAAGATGGTAGTCAGAGACCAGTCCAGGTTCATTTTGCAATGTCAGCATGTTCGTGTGACACAGGGATCATTAACACCCACAATGCCGTTAAGATCTCAGCAGGCATTGAAAGCAAACCCTCTGGATTTGTTTGAGATCAGTAGATGAAAGTTTCCCAGTAGAGATTTTCCTTTCAGCTAGAATCTATTTTCCAGCTGCCTTTTCACAGCAATCTTGCAACTTCTTCCAAGCCACTTTTATTTTAGCTTGAAAAGCTTTTAGGTGATGATAGCCCTGGTTGGGGAGGAGATAACAGACTACAATGGCTTTAGTGATGTTCACTTTCCTTTAAACGGTGCACAAGGAGCCCCCAACCATATCCTTTTACAAGAAGCCCTCATTAGAAGGCCCGAGGTAAGGAAATATAGCATGTCTCAAATTCATACCGCTGCTTTAGAAGCTTTGATCTTTGATGTACCTATATGTACATTGTATTTGCAATGCAAAGATTGTTGATATGAGGATATTTGTCAAATGCTGACATTGGATCCCAGATGAATTTTGCTATGATCGCAGGCAAGAATCCACAGCCATGGCGAGGTTTTCTCTCTCGTCAGGGAAGCGGCAGCTCTTACTGTGCACATGGTTATTGTGGGTGCTAGATGGCAAAATTAATGGCTCTGGAAACCATACCTCAGTCACATAGTACTGCGCACTGAGTCAAACGTAAAGTCAGCAGGAACCACTTGAATAAACACATAGTCCTATATGCCATTTAAAACCAGAACAGTATATTTTTGCCAGCATTACTCTTTGCAGAAGGAACATTTCCACTAATTGCATTACGGAAAATGTTGAAGATTGTCATCAACTCTCTGTTTGCTGCTCTGCTCGGTGGCCATTTCCAGAGGAGAGGAGCAAATGAAAGAGGCGATTACCTGTCAGAGCAGGGATTTGGAGTGAATGACTCGGGTTGTTAACATGACCGAGTAAGGCTGCTCCTGCCTGCCAACCGCATTTGGCTTCTGGGTGTCACACTTACTTTTATGGATTTTAAGCTTTGGTTTATTTGCGCTGAATTTACTCTTACAGATTTTTACTTTAAATCTCATAGGCTGCTGGAAACAAGATGGTAGATTATAATGGGGGGGGGGAATATTATTGCCATTTGTATTTGTTTAACTGCCTAGAGAGCAGATTTGTTCAACTTACTATAGAGGAAGAGAAGCAGCACCAGCAGCGATTGCAAGAGTTAGTTTTACAGAGAGTAATAACCCTACAAGCAGGTCTGTGATGACTTTCCAGAATGGGTATGTGCTAAACTGATCTTCGCAGTATTTAATTGCTTTGGGAGTAATATGAGGAGATAACCATCTCTTTTCCCCCTAAGCTACATGGCAACAGCTTATTGGATGGAGCAGCCTTTTTTAGCCTGAACTCTGGGCTCTAAGGCCCATAAAGGATTTAGATACCAAAAAGTCAGGCATGGCAGGAGCTGGTTTTAGCATCCTCGTTCCTAGGGCTGAGCTTTCTATGCAAGTCACAGCCAGAGTCTGAACCAGTCTCACAGCAGACAACAGTGTGCTGGAAAAAAACCCTGAAGTGACCATGGGGCATAGGCTCCATGTGTGTTTTTTCCCCATGAGAACTTAGGCTCTTTCTTTTATCTTAAAATATACAGTCAGAGAGGAGGCAGTAATGCTACCCATTCTTATCCAGGAGCTGATACTTCTGTCTAATTTTGCACTTGGTAGACACCATAGGTTTCGTCTTGCATCCATACATTGTGATGTCTGTGCTCCAATTTTAAACAAGCTAAGAAAAAAACAACAGGCTAGCACCTTTTTTTTTTTTTTTCTGTTACAGTGGGTGTGTTTCTCTGTTTTGTAGTTTTGGTTACCTAAGAAAAAAGCTGCTGGAGAGAGAATACCCTGTGTGTCGGCCAGACCTTCTGTCTCACCTTCCTCCTCCTCCCCCTCTATCTTTTGAATTCAGTGGCTAATTTCAACTACAATAAACTGTGGGTAAGAAAGCACTAAAACAGTAACCTGCTTACAGGTCTCATAGAAATACATAGCTAAATAAAGCTGTGAGATGCCGTTAGTCTCTCTGCTAAGCCGAAGATGCAGCATAAGATCAGTCTTGTTTTGTATAATGGAGCAAAAATCTTGAGGGAGTAACTTTAGAAATGGCCTGGCTGTCGGAAAGGTGTCATTTACAGCTTCCACCTGACTCAGGCGAGAGCAGTTTATTTCAAGATTACAGATAACGAGCAGCATAAACTTTCTTATTTCAAGGAAAACTCACCACCATAAGCTTTCTGACTTAATGGGAAACAAATGAAAGCCAATCTCTGATTAGAGTAAAGAGAAGAGAAAACAAAAGAGCTTTCCTTTGTTGTTTTATGTTATCAAGTGGCAGAAAATTGCAAAACACTAGAAAAATAACCTGCATCCTGTGCATGCACATATGTCCTCCATAATTTTTACCCAGGCTTGAGACTGTCTCCAGCACCTCTCCCTGCCCCAGGAGGGTGCAGGTGGGCAGCTCATGCCACACCACTCCTAAGCCAGTTTGCTCTGCTTGCAGCTTTAGCGGGAGCTCGTTTGAATGCCACCGACTTTCCAAGTGTGTGTTTTCAACTGTGGTTACTTCTGCTGTCCTGCCAAAACCAGGAACTTCCAAATGAGCAGTCACAGAAAAACAACTTATAATATCAGCTGCTGCAGGAGGTTCCAGCGAGTTGGAACTCTATTTATTATATGCTTGAGAGACTCACGAAACGGCACAAAGCTGTGCGTTAATACATGGGCAGGCAGAAGACAGACAAGGCAGATGCTGCATTAACCACAGCTCATTGGAATTGGAGAACAGTTAGTCCCTCGCCCTGCCTGTCTGAGATGGTCAGCTTGATAGCCTCTTTATATAATCCCTAAGAAGCCTGCTAACACGCAGGCATGATTGAAATCCTTTTTGAAATAGCTGGTGAGTAAAGGAGGGCCATGTTTCTCCTGTTAAGTTTCTCTAACTAACCTGTTCTGTCTCTGAGGCAATTGTGGGTTCAGTGTCTGATCCCAAGTGACCACCACAGCGGAAATCTGTTCACTAGCAAGCAGCTAGGATGTTGAATCACCATTGCTCTTCTGCTGGACCAGAGCAGGGAGGTGCAAGCATGGGAACAAGCCTCAGCACAAAACCGAGGTCTCCTGCATTAAACTGGCAATTACTGTGGTGCTCAGGCGATTGGGCGTACCAGCATGCTTTTGCTCCCCCAGCTTAGCTGTGGCAAGGTGACACAGGCAGAGGCATGGCAGGCTCAAGGGACAGTTAGAGAAAATGATTATGCTGAAGACAAGTATGGTCCACTCCTGCACTCTAAAATAACAGTCTTCAGAAACCCAATTCTTCCCGTTGCTCTTATTCTCACTCTGACTGTATTCATGGCCAGTTCCATATTAATTACTTTCACTCCAGTATCTGTATCTTTGCAAGCCACAACTTCACTACAGGATTAAGCACCTGTCAGGTCTTCAGAAGATTTGTTTGTATTTGTCCCAAAACCCCATTTCAAATAGTAATGAATGGCAGAACCAAGGACTTAGGATATCCAGTTCCTTGTTCTAACTGAAATATTTCCCTGTGCATAATACTTAATGCTATGCTCATTTTATTGTTATATTTTTGTACATTACCATCTTTGTTTCTATGAAAACTTGTATAATCATAAATCTTTGTATGTACATAACAATGATTAAGATTAGCAGTTTGAGCTTCACCTTCAGTGCCTGCAAACTAAGGCTCAGGGGATGAGACCAGTTAAATGAAAATTAAGTGAATTAGCTGCATTTTATTTTGGTTAATCTTTGGAGCACATATGGTATGTTATCTTTCCATATTATAGATACACCCTTTCTGGGTTTGCACATGATGATGAATATTGGTTGGTTTTCCCATCTGGTACCTTATTCTGATAAAAAAAAAAAAGTAAGTTGTTATTAGCCAGTAAGGTCAGTCTGCTGCTGGAGTAGCCTTCCAATAGTATCACAGCTTGTATTTTTAATTTAACTTGTTCTTATACTATTACTTGAGCCCCTTGTGTTTTCTCCCGCTGGAATCACTTGAGGCTTGTGGTTCTCAGTGAAAATGTGTGACTTAATGACATCTAAAAATGTGGGGGGTTGGGGGTTTTTTTTGGTTTAATCAATGTATTCTTGCTAGTAATGGATATTTTTGCATATTATGTCCCTTAACCAGCACTGAAGAGAGGAGAGCAAGGAAAGCAAAGATACTTCTGATTGCTTTGTTTGAAAGTAATCCACGCACAAGGGAAACAGCTGACACGTACTGTACATTTCTCTACTATGCATCAAATGTGACACCTGCAACCCATCTGAAGAAGTAATTTATCATTACATGTAATTGCTTTTTTAACTTATGTGATTTAAAGCAATTAATTAGTGGGGTGTTTGAAAAGTCTCTCTAATAAGCCTAAACACTGAAGATTTTAAATTCTTTCTCCCTGTTTCCTTCCCCACTCCTACCATCAAAATAAAGTAAAATTGCATTTGTCTATTTAGAAGGAAGACAGAACAAAGATCTGTGGAAAATAAATGGCAGGAGGAAAATATGAAAGTCTAGTTGAAACTAAACTGTCCAGTTAATCTTTTCACCCATTTCACCATAAAGGATAAGCAAGACACGAGTATACACAGAACAGGAGCAGGTCACGAATTAATACATTTGTATGGAGGATCTCTGTTTGTAAAAATGGAGAAAAAGGAAGACACTGGATGGGATGGGGAAAATGCCAAGCTGTTTTTCAGATATCTTCTACGGAACAGCCTTCCAAATTTACCATAAGTCAGGCAATTGGTCTGGGTCATGTTTTGCAGATGGATCAACAGCAGCCCATCTTCAGCTGGGCATCTCTGAATCTGCATGACAGATGGTACAAATGCACTGGCATGTATTTTCTGGATCAGAAGGTGGGTTTTTTTTTAAATCTTCCATCAGTCTTTTGGCAATGTAGCTCTTGGCAGCAATAGGTGGATAAGGAGTGACAGAGTATCTGAAATAAGTTAGATTCTTTTGTTGGATTTTTATCAGAGTAGCTTTGAACTGAATTATATCTAATCTTCTTTCTTATTTCTTTGGCAGCATGCTGCAACGCTAGGAGATCATGGAGGACAGATATAACCAGAAAAAAAAGGTATATTTGCTCTTTGATGCCTCGGTTAATCCGATATAACTCTATTTTATGTTTCTTATTCCGTGGAATATGGAGAAACAAGGAAATAACCATTAAAAAAATAAAGCAATGAGGTCATCTGTGGACTAGTGGTTTTTCCACTGGACACTGAATAGTAGGATCTCTCTGTCTTCTACAATTGTAAGGTATTTTCTTGAAGTCAGACTGAGAAAACAGTATGGACTAAGGGACACCAGTGAGTAACACATTGCACTTGCACAAAGGGCAAAGAAATTTTGTCTTTAGTATAGAAAGTACACCCACTTCTAACCCGCCTCAGTAGTAGCTGGGTCTGCTCTGTCTGGGGAGAGGAGCATCTGTAAGCATTTGTTTGTCCTCTCTCCAAATGCATGGTGCTCAGCCTGTGCTGCCTGTGGGTATCCTGCCCGGGGGGATGGAGTGGGATGTTGGCACTGTGGACCTGTTCAGTCCCACATGCCCTGGATGTCCTGCAGAGTATGTACGTCTCAGGTACATTCAAGGCTTTCCTGAAAGCTTGTCATCTGCAGTGGACACGCTGTTTAAGAAATGGCAGCAATGTGGGCCACAATACTTAAATAAAATTGGCACTGAATTATACCAAGGAGGAATGTTAAAAATACACAATAGAAACTGTTCTTTGGCTTTAGTTCTGACTTCCCTCGACACCTTTTTCCCAGTTCAGGCATTTGTGTGCTTTAGGAACGTGGCATTAAGCACATATTGCTAATTATTCCTCTTCAATTTCAGTGTGACTGAATGCAAGAAAGGAAAAAAACTATCCCAAAGGAAACATTTGGCCTGTTGTTTTCATGATGTTAAAGACAGAGATGTGGCACCTTGTCCTTTATATCAGCCAGTGCCACAGCCCATCAGAGGGCCTGAATGCTTTCTGTTCCTAAACAAATTTATTTGTTAAGATTTACCACATATTGGGTTTTAAATGCTTTGGAATTTTTATTGATTTTATTTCTATCATTGATCTGGGTTTAGAATATGGCTCCAAAAGATCTCATGATAAGGAGATAACTGACAACTGAACACAAACCAACCCCATCACACAGAGTGCAAACTGCCATTGGAGGACATGGATCAGTGATATCTGATTTTAAGATCCCAGTGCTGTCTTTCCAGTTGAAGGAAAGAGCATCTTACATGGGGTGAGTGGCAAGCCCTGCTCTCACCACTTTATGGTTATCTGAGAATGGAGTAGAGGGGTGCATATCTCAGAGTTTAGTTTTATCTCAAGACCATAAGATTTTATTTGCCACCATCAGTTGGCTGCTACTTGGACAAATGAATAGCTAAAGGTCACACCTTTCTGAAAAAATCTGAAAGTAGAAATAGGAAAAAAAAATGTCCTTTTCATCCCCTCACCCCCCTTTTCTTGGCAAAGAGGAGAAGAGAAAGGTCTTATGCTTTAGATGAGAATGAGTGGGGCATAGTAAAGTCCTGGTCAGAACCACTGTATCAAACTAACTGTGGCCTTTTCTTTCCCACCAACAGCTGCAGTTTCTAGAGTTTTTGTATTTGGTAGAGAACATACAGAGAAATATATTGCAAGAGAGGATCCAATACAATATGCTTCTTTTGACAAAAAAAAAAGACTGCATATCTTATAAATGCTTCTCATGGAGCCTGAGCGCAACCCAAACAGGCTACAAATTAAAGAAGGCAATGAATTCATGGAGAAAATTAATATACCTTTTACCTCCTGTTTGTTACTGCCAACATTCATGAAATCAAAATTTCTCTGTGAACCCACTGAATCAAACATGCTGTGTCTGCTTTGAAAAAGATACCATTATAAGAGTTAATTGCCTGCAATTATTTTTTATTTAGGGAGTTTCCTTGTATCGGGTAATGATTCAAGTCATCCTTTCATTTTCTAGTTTGATATTACAGTATCTTTTTTTCAAAAATGTCTTTAAGAAAATGGGAATGAACACAGCTACCTGTTCTTAGGACCTTCGTTTGTTGGTTTTATTCTTTGGCTTAATGCCTTTCAAACTTTCTAAAGGTAGGACAAATCTGGCTGCACATATACATTTTTGAGGGCAGATGGCAGCAGAGGAATGGCAAACACATTTTTTCAAGCATCCACTGTAAAAAATACCTCCATCTGCCAAAGGCTGGCTACTTAGATGGAAAAATACAAAGATCTAAGCCCTGAAAAGTACTGGAATTTGATTATTCAGAAATATTAGAAGACTGTGGCTTAATAGTTCTGTATGCTGTATGTATTATGTGTTTTGATACTGTTTATCAATCTTGGTTTTGCTAACTTAAAGTAATTCGTGCAATGTACTTTATTTAACAAAGCGTAGCATCAATTCAGTGGTAAACATGACTGTGATAATTTTTGTACTTCCCCTAGCACAGCCATCGATTATGTGCTGCTATGAACACAGACTACACTCTTGAATGGTCTGTGCAGATAAATTACTGACCTCTCGCTGCAGAAAAGACACTTTTTTGTATTGCTGTTTCACTAACCTTGAGAGGATATGATTAGTAACAAATGCATCCTGGAGATGGATCCAAGGATATTGAAGACATGACAAACTATTCATTAAGAGTCTTCAGTGGAAAGGTTATCATGATATATTTAAAGGCAGGCTATTGCTGCAATTATGCTTTAAAATATTGACCATCAATGCATAGTGTGTAGCGTGACACCTCAGTTAAATGGACAAGCAAGCAAGCTAAACAAAAAAGACACCTGAATAACCCCCTCAGAGCAGCTTTCCACCACAGTGAAAAACACAGTGGTTCATCCACCCTGAAGCAAATTCAGATATAACCACCCCTGGCAGGATAAAAAGGTGCTTTTCAGTACCAAGAGAAAGGATGACTCGGTGCTGAGAATTAACCATGCTCGTCTCCTAGATCCAGACCTGAATTTTGCATATGAACTTTTCCTTTTGTAACAGTTCTGACCAGTACCCTTAATTCATACATGTTTTGAAAGCAAAAGTCTGAGATGTAGTTAGGTCTATGAGACAGCTCAGTTTAGGTGATAATGCTAATTCTGTTACGGGATTTTTTTCTGTGGTTTTTTCTATTTTGTCTCAATATTCAGCTTTAAGAAGAAAAAAAATAAAATTGCCTAACTTTCCTTCATGGTTCTTTTTGTGTGATGTTTACAGAAGAGGGATCAGGAATGTGTCTGAATAGCTCAAACCCTTTATTCCAATATCGCTACCTGCCTATGAGCCAGGATCCCTCCTGTTCATCCAGCTTTGCTGGATTCCTTTGAATTGATTTAATGTGTCTCCTTTCATCTAAACTTATCCAAATAATTGCCAAACTTTACTACATTACTGCTCCTCCCCTAGTCAAAAAACATTAAGTCTATACATTTCTGTCTGAGCATGGAAAGCTTGCAGCTCCCAAGTGTTATGTTTTTTTCAGTGATTTAAGTAAATAATTAATTTCTGCTATTTTACCTCTTCTTGCAAGACTGCTGAGTTTAATGTTCTCTAGAGAACTAGACAAGGCTTTTGAAAATCCAAATAAATTACTTTCACTAATTTTATCCATTATTTGTTGCTATTCTCAAAGGATCCTAAGAGACCAGAGGACTCTGATTCTTCCACATGGGTTTGCTCTCATGGCAACCTATCCTTTTGCTTAGATTGTAAGCTTTTGGGCACAGGGACTGCCTTCTCTGTTATTTTTTGAAAAGTACATCACTTACCCAAACAAGGTCCTGATTGAAGTACTGAAGCATTATTAATACATTAAAAGCACTTGTGTCACTAGTTCTAGTTCTGCTAATTCTGCTAGTTCTGAATATTCTGCTAGTTCCCAGATATCAAAATTAGGCTTTATATATCATTCTCAGATATCCTCATAGGCCTCTTTTAAAGGCAAGTATAACACCAAAGTAGTTTCCTAGCAGCTGAAAACAGGTGGCCATAACTTGTGTAGCAACTGTACACACACCAACGGAAAAAGCAGTACTAACATTTTTTTAGCTTTTTTTCAGTCTTGAGACTTCCAGCACTCCAGGGAATCTGACAAAACCAGCAGGAGTAATTAGGAAATCATTCTACACCAGAATGATTTCCTAATTATTCCTGTTTCATCTTACAGCTGTGATTATTGTGCTTTTCTGTTTGACTGGCTTTGCTTTCCAGGTCCTGCAAGCTCTGTCAATGGTCCCTTCCAACTTATGCTATTCTGCAGTTCTGTGATAATAGCTTAACAATAGGTATGTCTTCAGCTGCTTCTGTGTTGTTTATTGTTTTAGCAGGAGACACTAGGAGCGTGTCAGAGTCTTTTGATGAGAGGAACCTCTGACTTGAAGGTAGTCTTTCTTATTTCCCTTAGAACTCAAGAAGCAATTGTCTAAGCACTTCATGTATTTTTACATCCTATTTAAAGCAATGAAAATAAGTCTTAAAATCTTCCTCTCTTAGCTTTGCAGCCCATCCACCATGCAAGTAACACTAAAAAGACTCATTGCAACCTCAGACACAAAGCCACATTTGCTTTGTGCTATGAGATTCTTCAGTAAAGAAAACCTTTGGGACACTCATATTAAGCCTTGATAGCCAAATTAGAGAAAACTGCACCTGAATAAACATACCAAATGAGCCATCCTTCCATTAAGGAAGGATTTTTTAATATTATTCTTTTTCCTGAAGGGGTGACTGCCTTGAGCAAAGAGAGAAGCTGTACCATTTTATCTCTGTGGACTCTGTATTAATCCAGCTATGTAAGCAAGAAAACAGCAATTGCCCTTTGTAGAGCCCCATAGCGTTGGGCATTTGTCACTACAGTGTATTCCATGTATTGAAGAACTTTAATCCTAGAACTTTTGTTGGCTTGATGTGGCCACATTAACCCAGGACACTTTCACCATTGCTCCCTGCCCAAAGCAAGTTCAAGTCCCTTTCTGAGCTGGATTCTGATTTTCAAGGCCCTGTTGGCAGTAGCTCTGTCCCTGAGGCAGTAGGCATTGCCGGAAAGTATACGGCCATGGCAACAAAAACTTTTATCCTCTTTCAGCCTGTTGTTTTTAGTGCCTCTCTTCTAAAAATAAAACTGGAGTGATTTGTTTGAAAGAATTGCCCTGACAATGGACAGTGAATGCTTTTAGTCTCTCTGCTCAGCCAAGGGGCTTGGATTGGGCTGAATTTGTCTTTCCTGGAAGATTTCTCTCCTTTTGACTTCTGTTCTTTCCCAAGGATGGCAGTGCTGAAGCAACTAGATTTTTCCTTCTCAGCATGTCTGTGGCTATCCTCATTTAGCAACAGTTTGCAGATTCATCAATGCATAGCATGTGATCTGGTCATTAGAGAAGACAGAAATCAATGTTCCTTGCAAGGCAACTTTGCAAGTGCTGGTCATTTGCTGAGCTACCTTTCATGGTCCTGATAGACAACAGATGGTTTTTTTATAATAAACAGGCAATATCCTCATACATGACTGTTTGCTGAGTTAGGAAAGTTGTTATCAATTTCTGATCTCATTTATAAGTATCAGAGTTCTAGGCTACTGTTGTTGCCTAACTAATATACTGCTCAGAAATTAATTAAATTGTAAAGAGTATCAATGAGGGGTAACATTCATCTTTCATATAGCAGCTCTGATACAGATCACTGACAGAAAAAATATCCTAGACAACAGAAATTATTTCATATGTTGTGCTAGTGGCTAAAGGAAAAGTTGAGGCTAAGCCTTGCGAGGCAATAAATGAGCCAACATATGTACATAAAGATGCACGGGTCTTCAGAGTTTCAGTTTCTCATATCCTTAAACAAATAAATGATTGTTCCCTTTTGGGGATTTGTATTGGAATAATCTCAGACAATACATTGGATTATTTAAAAAGACAATACCTCGGTTTGTTTGCAAACTTAAATAAACAATATCTTTGGTTAGAAGTGTTTATATTTTAAAATGTAAATATAAACACCTTTGCATTATCAAATTTCCAGAACACAAGTCTAATGGCTATGGAAATTTTGATACACTCAATTTGAAGATTAATTTTTAAAAAGTCTTTCTTTTTTCTCAGTAACCTCTATCTCATGGGGAAGTTTCTATAATGTCACCTTAATTTATAATTGCAGCTCTCTTATCCCCATTTGTGAATTTCTCACTGCTGAAGTTTGGTTGCAGAATTATGAAAATATTTGATAGATAAAAACCCCAAAACATATCTTATGCTCATATAAAATACATAAAATAAGCACTTGTTACTTTTAATCCATAGGACCCATTTTGGAAATGTCAAGTGTTTTGTTCACAACCAATTAATATCCATCAATTCTAACACATATTCAAAGCCATGCTTCAGCACAATGAAGGCATTGTTTCCCCGCAGAGGATGGCATTTACACTTCAAAGTGTAAAAACATTGACAGTGATATTTGGAGAATATTCTACATACTCCTCTCTCTCTCCTTATTGTGGTTATACTAGTTTAGCCCTCTTCATGCTCAACTAAAATACTTGTATTATCATTTACTTTTTCTATGATTCTTGTATTTTAATAGTTTGTGTATTTTTTCCCCTTTTTGTATGTGATGCTGCACAATTTTGTGGACAAGCTGAGAGTGAAGGTAAAGTATGTTAAACTTCCGTATTATGTGCTTGCGTTTTAAAGAGGTTGGAAGATGTATTTCAGTGGTGTTTTTTGTTTTAGTAAGATGTATTTCAGTGACATTTTCTTCAGTAAAGAATTGTAATTAAAGAAAATAATTTAAAAATGCATGGGCTTATACCAGTTCAGAGCAATTAGGCTAGGTAATTAGAAGCACAATAAAAGGGCTGCATGGGGAAAGGAATTTAAACCCTCATTGAACTGTTACATCAAAAAGTGAATAAGAAAAAGAGTAAATTAAAAGTAGGGCTTATAGCTGGTAGGCAAAAGATAAAGCCAATTATTCTGGAAAAAGGAGTGCATGCTTATTTATCTAGAGCTATTATGCATCACATGTAACAACGTTCCTGAATGTGGAGGTAGCAAACTTATCACCAATTTCCCTTCTTGGTCCCAACTTACTGGTCTTATTCTGTTAGAAGGTGAACACTATCAGCCTTTTCCAGGACCCCTTCACAGACAAGCATGGTAAATAGCACAGTTTCCCACAACAAGTATATGAAGAAAAGCTAAACAACATTAAGGCTAGTTGACATGATTAAAGACTGCATCACCAAGTGGTTATTTTGAAATGGATGGGAAGAGGAACTAGGAAATGAACTTGATGTCTGTTTGTTTTTTTCACTAGGAATGATTTTTTTTCAGTGGCTCCTAAGCTCGTATTAAATGCCAACCACACTTCAAAAAGTGTGCAATCATGCAGTCGGGTAAGTTTGCTGGCATTTGACAAGGTTTGAATTTACACTGAAGCTTTAATAACAGGACTACTGGGAAGAGAGACTAAGGGGATCAGTTACAATATTCTAGCACAGTGGCAGTATTTCTGTGAGCATATACTGTGCATCAAAGACCGAAAGATTAGCCCTTTGTAACACAAAGGACCTATATGCTAAAAACTTCCCTCCTTGAGAGAAGTATAGAAAATACCACGGTGTGATTCATGCTGAGTTCCTAGAAGAAGACACGTAAATTGTCATGGCCAGGAGAAAGGATTGCTATGTCCACACTTAACCTTAGAGCTGTGGAGGCATTCACATGTCACTGATGCTACTTACGATGGTGATGATGTTATTTAATTGATTTATAACTTGTGTGTTTGATTACTACTGCCCTCTGAAGCAGCCATTAAGAAATGAGCTACAGGTCTCCCTCGGTTCATCTGTGGTTAATTAACAATCAGATACACTTTTATCAGTACACCGTAACAGAGTTTGACAGCAAAAGACATTTAAAACCATTGATTATATGAGGGGACATAGTTTGTCTTTAATGACTGTAAATGGTCAGATTATTTAAATCAAAAGCTATAAAAAAAATCCCCTCTTTGTAACAACACCACCAACAAATGTTGCCCTGGTAATCAACTTACTAGTAAAACAGCAATAAAGCAGCTTAATTGTGCTCCGTATATTGTCATACATTTCAAGACCAGAAAGCACCTTTATGACAGTCTAATCTGCCCTCCAGATAACCCTGGCCAGAAAAGTTCATATAATAATTCTTCTGTCAAGCATCTAATTTTGTTTGAGACAGAGTATCTCATTTAGAAGCCTGGGAAGGTCTGCTGAGCTGCAGCAATCCAATGCAAGCATTAGAGGCATTTTCTAGCACCAGAGCTAGAAAATCTCCTAGACAGACCAAGCACAGGACAGGCAAGGCTTTGCTTCATCCTGACATGTGCTGTACGAGGGCTGTGTGTGCCTGTGTAGAAGGAAGCAGTCTCCCTGTCCCATCCCTGAGCGTGCGGATGGAAACTAGACTGTACTCCCATACAAATAATGTGTATGCCGATGGCAGTAACTTGAATGATTCCTATGAGGGATTTTTTAAAAGAAGGATAAAGCTGAGTTTTGATAAGATTATATTGAAGCATAGGGGCTGTTTCAGTAAAAAAACATATTTTTTTTTCCTTAAGTAATGGAGGAGGCGACTTCAGTAAGGAAAGGACTGGGCTATCATGTTTTTTAATTCCTTACATTTTCCTGGAGGTTTCTTTGCGTGTTCTGTCTTGTATTGTTTTGTAAGAGTAGTTAGAAGCATTAATTTAAAACCTTTTATCCAGTTTCCATTAACAGTTTCATTCTTTCCCACTCATAGCATATCTCAACTGGCATTTAGAGCAATAGTACTTTAGTGTGATTAAAATAACATTTAGGAGTCTAACTAACTTCTGTGTTTTGGGAGGTTTGGTTTTTGTTTTTTTTTTCTGACCTCACTCTCTACACATTTATTCTCTTTTGGGATGAGTCTAGCTCTGATCAAGGCTTTTCAGTACTAGGCAGTGGTTTCTTGTGTATTTGCCAAGGAACAGCAAGTTTTCTAACCTGCACCCAATAACGCATTCCTCATTACTGACCCGAAGGGTCACTTTACCCAGAAAAAGCATATTCCACATTCTCTGCATAGACTTCCTTGCTGTGGCAGCCTAGATAGGCCGTATGAAACCAACATGCTCAACACTTTACTAAGGTCATCAGACAACCATTAGATATCAGATACTTGAGCTACTGCTGATTTGTGATGGGTTTGAACTGGTGGCCTTAGGGCAAAACCTACTGTCAAGCTCTCTGAGCTATCTGTTGTTTTGTTTTGCTTTGTTTTCTACTTGCTTTCTTTAGTGACAACTCATGAATAAAAGCAGAGATGGAAAAAGCACAAAAGATATGCCTGGAACTACAGGAAGACAGAAGGCAATTTAAAGTATTTTTTCTTCCCAGAAGTCAGAAGAAACTAGGAGAAACTAAATGCTCTGAGCAATCTAGCTTTTAAATGATTGATACTTCTCCAGTATCCTCCCCAAAAGACAGTTGTAGAAGGTGATTTAAGATAACTTTGTTTTTTCTCACGGGAAATCAAAATCTTTTTTATAAAAATACTGCCCCACTTCCTTTGATGTTCTGCTATGAACAAACATCTAACTGGCATAAGCTTGCATTCCTAGTGAAATGAACAGAATTGGGTGGTAAAAATGAGCCGGAAATATTTTTTTATTCTTTTTATTTATTTATTTACTATAGGCAAGAGGATCACAGATAGTACACTACTATCTGTGTGTGCATGTATGTATGTGTACTATCTGTGTGCACTATGACAATTAATGTAATTCTCGGACAGAATTCTTCCATGTTGGCCTCAGCAGGCATCAGGGAGCCATGGTCTGAATGCCATTATTTAGCAGGGACTTCCCCTGGCACACCAAGGGATGCCTGCAGGGAGCACTCCAGGCTGTTCAGCCAGACCTTGGCCAAAAATGCTGCCTCCCTAGCAGAGCCTGGAGCTTCTGCCCAGCAGTTCTCACTAGTTGCTGGGGCTGAGAATTGGGGTTGAAGATATCTCCAGCTGCCCTGGCCTGCACCAGCTGCTGGAGCCACGGTGTGTGTAAGGGTCTGCTCCTCTGCCCTGTGAGAATGGCTGCTTTCATCCATCCAGACTGAACGCATTACAAGATAAGCAACAAAGCTTATTGCAAAGTGTGGGATGCAGGACCATTGCCCCTGTTTACAGTCCTGAGTCTTCATTCCACATGGGTTTCTATCTGCAGCACTGAACCATTAACATATACCATATGGGTACACATGGAAAAATATTGCCTTGCAGGAGCACCATTTAAAGGGTTTAATAAATCTTTACAAACTCTAGTGACCTTAATTCAGGCTTCTTGAAAATAGCCAAGGAATATGCAGATTCTTCAGCAGCTGCAGCATTACTGAGGGTATTCATGTGTTTTCCATTTTCCAGAAGTTGAAAAAAGAAAATAAGACTCTCTTTTCTGTACAGAAATGACCTACAGTGAAGAGACAAAAGAAGTTGTCAGCTTAGACATGGATGTGAGAGACGGAAAATCTTTCTCTGAAGGCCCAGGATGACCAAAGTAGAGAATTGAGAAGTTGGAAAACTAGGATGAAAGCCAGCAGTTGGGTTAACAATTTTTCTGACAGAAAAAGATATACATAATCGCCTCCAAAAGCAGCTGATTCCTGAGACAACATGAATAACTACACACTAGGATATAGAGATGATGAAACAATAAATTTCTCATTTGTGCTTCCTCTCCATCTGCCCTACTGTCTGCATCATTAACAGCCCAAGTTGTAGACCTCAATGTTTTTGTATTTCTTTCCAACTCCATACAGCTTACAGATGAAATCCTGACACCACTGACCCTAGGGGCTCTGGGACCATATTCAACACCCTCAGTCCTCTTCAGGCTATGTCAGTAAGTCCTTTGGATGGATTAGTTCCTAGGATAGTTTTATTTATTACTATCAGCCAAAATTGCAACATATGCATTGAAAAACTCAGTCTGTATAGCCTTCAACAGTAGGAGTTGGAGTTATTTGGCACTTCTACAGTTTTTTCTGTTTCTGGTAGATAAAAGATGTATCACAGTAGCATGCCTGGTTTCTGTTAAAATTTAGATCTATTGGCAAATGACAGATTCACCTCTTGCTTTCTGAACTTCCACTCAGTGACTTATAGTATGTTAATTTTTAACTATCCTGCTGAGCAGAAACATTCATAATAAATATGATATAGAATAAATTTGTTACAATTTATTTTTACTGTAGTATTAAATTATGCTTTTATAGCTCTGGTTACTCCTGCGTCATGAAGAAAAAGTAAATTTCCAATGAAGGTACTTAAGAGTGCAAAATGTTCTCCACAGTGCAGATGTTTCCTCTTTCCCGGATACTCCTTTGTTTAACTACAGTTGTAATGATATTTAAATATAGGTTTGAGTCACATATCTATTTTGCTGCTTCTACTGCAAGGAGGCTTTCCACTCAAGTGAAATATGGTTTCATTATATTCCAAAGTTTACAACATTTAAAAGAAAGTGCTATTCCAGTAAATAAGATGCATATTTTCTTGTTCAATGTTTTTGTCTTCCTTGAAACAACTGATAAAGAATTCTATTCCACGCTACACTCAGGTAAGCTGGGTCATAAGGCTATCTATGGTATATTCAGCTGATATTGTTCTCTTCTCATTGGACTGAGATGTTATGACAAGTTATTGTAAATCTGTGTTTGCTCATCTTGAACAAGAGAAATGAGAGTCTGAAAGTATTGTTGTTAAGTAATTTGAAATCACCTAACAACTTTCTTCCTCAACTAGAAAGAACCAAGAATTCCCATTTGAAGAAGTGTCATGTATTGATTTATTTTTAAAGGACTGGTATCTGTAGGAAAGGTTGGTTACTCTGAAAGAGTGTTTTGAAACTCTGCATGCTTCTGGGGGTGCCCACAGGGAGGACGTTTGGGAAGGAATGTACTTTACAACACCAGTAAGAAAGGTTTTTTTACCCAGGAAAGCAAGACTTGTGATCATGCTGCGTGTGGCCACAAGAGCACACAGATCCCAGTACATTACTGTGGGAGACCGTCAACTTCAGACCCAAAGGTAAAGTGCAACCAAACGCAACAACAGGTTACAGACCCCAAAATACTGAATTTCTGTAAGTCTCAGGAAAGCCAGTGAGAGCTAGAAGTGGGAGGCCTTTGTGAGTGAAAGGCAGCATGTGACCTCAGCCCTTATTAGACTCCAGAAAATCCACAGACAAGAGAAGTTGTGCAGCCCTAGCTATAGAAGCAGCTTTATTAGGTGTTCGTACTCTCTGTGTTGCAAGATAATAAAACAGCTCTGCAAATTATTTAAGTTGAATCTAGTCCTTTTAGGTGACCATAGGAACTGCTGCATACTGGGAATTTTTTACAGGGGTGTTGCACTGCTCAGGGAAGCTGCCAACTTCTTGAAAATATGGCTTTCAGCAATCTTAAAATTCTGGTGCACACACAAACAATAAATCAAATGCAAGTCTTGGTAGCTTTTTACCATAAACTGATGTGCCTCTCAGAACCTACAATATTTATAAAGTCCAGGAATGTCTGTATATTCAGTCCTCTGAGTAATATGTTGATATATTAAAGTTATTACTGTCCTTTGCAAGCTGGGGAGTTAAACTGCATTTAGCCTGGGAATTGCACAGAAAGGCAGAATTAGTCCTATATTTGTGTTCAATGCGTGTGTCATAGCACTACATAATGTATAGGTTAGACTCCATTCAGTGATAATGTCTTATCTCAGCAGGACAGACTTGTGAGCTATTAAGATTTCTTTGAATAGATAATCAATTTTTCAAGGACATCCCTTGAGCTAAGGAAGGTACCATACAAACATTACTTTACACATAAGGTATCATTATGTCTCGTTGCAGTTTAATATGAAGCATGACAAAATGTGCCAGCCTAAGGACACCTTGTCAAGCCTACTGTGCCCTTCCACGAAAGAAATACTCTGTTGATCAATGGTTGCTAATAGCAGTGGTTTTAACACAGATTTGTCAATTTGAAAGATGTGCATATGTGCGCGTGTGTGTTCTTTCATTACTGGTCACCGATTTTAAATCATGTTAGAAATGAAAAAGTGTTCCTTCATGACAGTACTTTAAAAAGTGTCAAGTAAGGAGTTTGAAAAGTGTGTTACACTTTTTCTATAGTTGTCTAGAAGGAATTCTGAAAAAAGCTGTAAGTGCGTGCAACTTCATTGCTTTCTAAAGAAGAGAGCTAATCAATGCAGCAGCAGGACATCTGATGACCTGACGTATCTGGATTCAGGATACAGGAGGACTTTTCCCCCAAATGGCAGATGGTGACCATCCATTTCATCATACAGTATCAGTTTTCATTCTCTGTTTTTCTATAACTAAGAGAATTCCAAGGGCTCTTTTTCTTTTTCCTTTTCTTTTTCTTTTTTTTCTTTTTCCTTTTCTTTTTCTTCTTTTTCCTTTTCTTTTTCTTGGTTAACTTCTGTTGACAGTCTTCAAAAATAGTTAATAATTTTTTAGTTTTTGAAATGTGTATCCAAGATCAATTGTCTTCACCTTAGCATTGGTATAGGATTTTTTCTTTATATTCTTTTACTCTGAAATTTTTGTATCTTGGATGTTTGGTATCAACCATCTGCTTATAAATCCTGCAAAATTTCATTAGTATTGCATTATCTTTATGCATTAACAAATTCAGAGATTTAGCAAATATCAGCAACTCTTTGTCTGCAGAATTAGCCCGAATACAAACCAAGAGCTCTCTCAGCTGTGGCTGTAGTGAGCCTACCCACCAGCCTACCACACAGTACATGCAAATCTAGCTAGTCATTAGGTAAGGTAAGTCAAACTATGAGAGATTGCTATGACAAGTCTTGCCCGCTTCACAAATAAACTACGTAAAAGATATTGGCTTCATTTTAACTGTGTATTTGTCTGAAACTTGGGGCAAAAATGTGCAAGACATGCTAAGCATTTTTAATTGTAACCTGATGTATTATTTCTGTGTGGAGATTTGAAAGTTGTACTGCAATATATATATATATGCCCAGCAGTTCAGAAATAATTGTTATAGTCAGCTGTCTCTGGTTATTGCCTGTTTTGGCTGCCCCTTGTGAGTGTGGTTAGAAGGTCAAGGCTGTTTGTCACAGCAGATTTAGATACCTAATATCTGAAATAATTGCAGCCTGAAAACACTGTGCTCTCCATACTGGGGCAGTCATTTCCTACCTTATTGGTTTTGTAATTTTGCAGTGTATCCTATAAGGTTTTGCTAAAGCCACATCAACCCAGTGCTTCCTTTCATCTTTAAATGCTGGCATGATTCACCTTCACAGTTTGGCTCTCCAGTGGCTATCTATCATCTCAGACATGTGCCACCTCCCCAGTGGGCAGCCTGGCATGCTGAGCAGAGGAAATCTTATGATCTGGGAAGCCTGAAAACAAGAAGTGTCATTGTCAGCCATGAAAGAATTGTGCAACTCTTCCTGATCTTAATCCCCAGCCATTTCTGGGGCTGGAGTCAAACTGAACTGTTCCTGGAGCACACTGCAAAGCTCTAATGGGAGTTTGTTTAATAACCAGATAGTGTTGGATCTTAGCAGAGCACTTATAGAAGAAGACTATGTAACATAATCGGGGAAAAGGAATGTCCGATATAAATACAGACGGGCCTCTAAAATTTATCACAGAGGGAACATCCCCAGTATCAGTGGAGGATGCATTTCAGATGGACTCTTGAAAATGAGAAACCACTGCCAACACCAGAAAGGGGCAAGACAGAGAAACAGAAAATGATAGAAGTCTTTGTGTCCATCCATATATTGTGGAAATAACACTTTTCAAGAGCTGCCATGTTAGGACTTAAAAAAGAAGATCATTTGGTGGGGATTTCAGGATTAAATAATGTCATGGTTTAAGCCCAGCTAGCAACTAGGCAACATGCAGCTGCTCACTCACTGCCCTCCCACAGTGGGATGGGGAGGAGAATTGGAAAAACAGTAAAATCTGTGGGTTGAGATAAGAAAGATTTAATAACTAAAATAAAATGTAATACTAACAATAATAATAATAAAATATAGTAATTGTAATGAAAAGGAATGTAACTTGCAGGACAACCAGGGAATTAGGCACAGACAGCGCGGGTTTATGAAAGGCAGGTCCTGCTTGACCAACCTGATCTCCTTCTATGACCAGGTGACCCACCTACTGGATGAGGGAAAGGCTGTGGATGTTAGCTACCTCGACTTCAGCAAAGCCTTTGACACTGTCTCTCATGGCATACTCCTTGAGAAGCTGGCGTCTCGTGGCCTGGATAAGTGCACCCTTCACTGGGTGAAAAACTGGCTGGATGGATGAGCCCAGAGGGTTGTGGTGAATGGGGTGAAATCCAGTTGGTGGTGGGTCACAAGTGGTGTTCCCCAGGGCTCCATACTGGGGCCAGTTCTGTTTAATATCTTTATCAATGATCTGGATGAGGGGATCGAGTGCACCCTCAGTAAGTTTGCAGATGACACCAAGTTGGGCAGTAATGTTGATCTGCTCGAGGGTAGGAAGGCTCTCCAGAGGGATCTGGACGGGCTGGATGGATGGGCTGAGGCCAATTGTATGAGGTTCAACAAGGCCAAGTGCCAGGTCCTGCACTTGGGTCACAACAACCCCATGCAGCACTACAGGCTTGGGGAAGAGTGGCTGGAAAGCTGCCCGGCAGAAAAGGACCTGGGGGTGCTGGTTGACAGCCGGCTGGATATGAGCCAGCAGTGTGCCCAGGTGGCCAAGAAGGCCAACGGCATCCTGGCCTGTGTCAGAAATAGTGTGGCCAGCAGGAGCAGGGAGGTGGTTGTTCCCCTGTACTCAGCACTGGTGAGGTCGCACCTCGAGTCTTGTGTTCAGTTTTGGGCCCCTCACTACAGGAAAGACATGGAGGTGCTGGAGCGTGTCCAGAGAAGGGCAACCAAGTTGGTGAGGGGCCTGGAGCACAAGTCCTGTGAGGAACGGCTGAGGGAACTGGGGCTGTTTAGTCTGGAGAAAAGGAGGCTGAGGGGAGACCTTATTGCTCTCTACAACCACCTGAAAGGAGGTTGTAGTGAGGTGGGTGTTGGTCTCTTCTATCAAGTAACTAGTGATAGGATGGGAGGAAATGGCCTCAAGTTGAGGCAGGGGAGGCTTAGGTTGGATATTAGGAAAAATTCTTTACTGAAAATGTTGTCAGGTATTGGAACAGGCTACCCAGGGAAGTGGTTGAGTCACCATCCCTGGAGGTACTCAAAAAGTGCATAGACAAGGCACTTCAGAACATGGTTTAGTGGGCATAGTTGATGGTTGGACTCAATGATCTTGAAGGTTTTTTCCAACCTAAATGATTCTATGAATTTAAAAAAGGAAAAAAAAGAAAAAAACAAGTGACGCACAATGCAGTTGCTCACCATCCACTGATCAATGCCCCAGCCAACTCCCCCCAGGTTATATACTGAGCATGACATTCCGTGGTTGGAATATCCCTTTGGCTAGTTCAGTTCTGCTGTCCTAGCCTCCCTCCCAGCTTCGTGTGCACCTCCTCGCTGGCAGAGTATGGGAAACTGAAATATCCTTTACTTGGAACAAGTGCTACATAGCAACAAGTAAAACATCAGTGTGTTACCAACATTGTTCTCACACTAAATCCAAAACACATTGTACCAGCTACTAAGAAGAAAATTAACTCTATCCCATCTGAAGCCAGAACAAATAGTTAATCATATTATTTGAACACAGTAATTTTAGCTCTCACCACAGTGCAACCTGAGTAGACCAAAGTCAGTGCAGGGGAAGTGGCAGAATGGGCTGCTGGCAGGGGAGAGGACTATGCAGCTTCCACCCAAAGGGACAGAAATATTTAGGGAGAAGACAATGTGATCTGCTGAAGGAAGAGGATATGATTTGTTTCCCATCCTGGCTCTTACTACCACTTATTCAACTCTTGGACTCACCACCGCAGGATCCTGCCCAACAGCCCCCTCTTATCTTTTTTCCCTTTTTGGAGAGTGAAGGAGGCAAGGGAAAGGGCAGTTCCTGCTCGTGGGAGCAGATGGTTAGAGCTGGGTAAGCAGCAACCCTTGACAAAATGCCTTTCTGCTTTGGTTGTTTCCAGCAGTGGAAATGGAGGTTGTGATGTCTCTGCTGCTTCTCCAAGGGAAGAATATCCTGTGCAGAATGGGCAGCTTGCTAAACACAGGAGGCTGGTCAGGGTGACCCCATCTAGTCCTTATCACCCAGCTCTCAACTGACAGGAGAATCACAATGTAGTAGATTTAAAAGCTACACAGTTTCTGCAGGGACAAATATACCTGTCACTAGATTTATTCACTAAAATAAAGGGAGGTAAATCAACAAATAACAAGAATAACTCTTCATCTCAATGCCTCATCATCCTAAAGCTGCTTCCCGCTGCAGGCAAACAGCTTGAACTGCTCTTTCTCAGACCTTGACTGCTTGTTTTGACATTACAGAGTTACTGTAAAAGGTAAGAACTAAATAAGAGCTTTATTCAGCAGTTTTTACTCAGACAAAATCCCCCAAACAGTGCATCATGTGCTCAATAGAAGGCTAATATGTTTATAATACAATGCTTTTTCATTCTGCTGGATTAAGACCAGTTGGTTAGAGAAAACTATTGAATTGTATTCAGGCTACAATAAGCCTGAAAGGTAACACTTCAATATATCAGATCCTCAAAGGGATACCTTTCTCATTTACAGTAAGTCATAACATATTGGTAGAACTGACCTAACCATAAGATAGATATTTTAGGTGGTCTTTGGGGATTCTTCACCAAGTAAAATTAAAATTCTTGAGGATGGGGAACAGAGAGGAAAAGTGTTGCACTCTTTATAGATGAGTGGTGAAAATGAGGAAACAGATGTTTTTGACCTATCTTTTCTGTGTCTTTATGGTCATTATATTTTTGTAGCTGTAGCTCCATTATAGAAAATAGTCTTATCTAAAAATGATAACAACAAAAGAGGATACCTTCCATGAGTCCTGTAGTTACTCTATTCACTAACTGCTTATACATGTTATTTGATGTATCTTTGTGTATTCTCTAAGCCCTGTCAATATAACCAGAAAAAAAAATGTTGCCAAAAAAAAGGAAAAAAATATGAGCAGGCATCAGAAAGGATGTGATTTAGAGGAAAACACAGTCTATATTCTGGTAGCAAACAGAACTGGAGGCATTTTACAAGTAATTGAGAGATTGCCTCATGTCACGTATCTGCTGTCATACCTATCAAAGAGCAGGTGTGCTTCTCTCTGGCATGCAAGTCACTGTTTACTGAAATGGGAACAAGATTAGAGCCACTGAATTGACAAATAAACAAACATGAAGAAAAGTGGAAACATAGCTCTGTCAAACATTTGGTGCCCAATACTAATTACAAGGGGTGATGCCCTTCCAACTCCAGCTACATTTTCTTTACAATATTGACAGTGAGTATAGTGATGGAAAAGCCTTTTAAAAATTAGCATATTTTAAAAAATAAACTGATGTGTTGATGAGCATGTAGAAATCAGATCTCCTAGTGTCATTTAAAGCAATTAAGAGGAATGACATATTATTTCCGACCAAAAGCTTGCAATAATGTAAACCATGCAGAGAATAATTAAACTGTACTTTTGAAAGGCTAATGCAGCAATTTACCTTGTCTTAAAATTTTAATTTAGATAATTGTATAGAATTTTGCAAGCTGACAAAGTCATTTGTCTACAAAATTTGCCACATGTATTTTTATATGAGGCATATTGTGCCTCTGCTGTGGTTACCCTAGTGTGTGGACTATGTCTGACTAGCATGTGGAAAAGAGATTTAAAATGTTATTGTCTGGGTATTACTTATTCCCTTAAGTTGTGATCAGATTGTTCATTTTCTCTGCTGCTTAGAATGAGACCATTAGTTGCCTCTTCAGGTCAAAGGGGTCCTTATGATGTAGCTGTTGATCTTAACAACATCCTAACTTCTACAGGTATGATGAACTTTCCCATCAAAATGGGAAGCAGCAATAATCTGGTGGTATTGGGGGAGGGGGGATTTGTTGTGCTTTGTTTGTTGATTGTTCCCCTCTCCCAAAGGAACTTATGAGAAAGCAAAGGTATTTTTCTGTTTTATATTACGAATAGTTTCACACCCGAGACCATATTTTTAAAAAAGTCATATTCAGTATGAACCAACAATGTCTTAAAGCATCAAGCTTCAGAGTGTTTGTCATACCAGTAGCTATGGGAGATTAGCCAGTATTACTGCAGTACTACGTACAGGTACCTGAGGTAGCTTTTCATTAGCAACTTGGCACATCCTGATATTAGTCTCAATGCTGCAGCCCAGAATCTAGTATGACCTGATTTATCCTGCCAGGGAGGACAGTGGCAGAGGTCTGCCCTGGAGGTTATTAACATATAGTAAGCAAGTGAACATGCATCTATTTTTAAATTTTTAATTGGATCTGTAAAGTGTGAGAGTTTCCTTTAGAGCTCTAGTGCTTTGTTGTAACTCACATTATGTCTCTTCATGCCAGCTGGATCTTAAGACTCAAACGTCATAGGCATTCCCATTTTGGTGTTAACAGTTGTGCCTGCAGTAAAGAAAGGAATACTCCCATTAAAGCCTATGCCAGTGTGTTATGCTTCTTTTCTTTTCTGTTGCAGTTCCTTGAGACTCCTGTTCTTCGCTTAGCTATGGTGATAAATGAAACAAAAATTTTTCCCCAGGCCAACCCTTGAGGTGCATGAATCAGATTTTATGATCTTTTTTTGTGGTATCACTGATAGATACTGTGAAGCTGGTATGGACATGCAATAATAAGATGATCCCAGTGTAAAGGCAGCAGCTGAGAGGACAGAGCTGGTGAAGTACTGCAGTACTTTCTTCAGCAGCTGATGCTGAAATTATATTCAGGATGAAAAGGAAGAAGGAGTATTGCTGAGGCTTGCTGGTTCCCTGCAATCTATAGTAGCCATTCTGGTCCCTGAGGCTGTCCAAGAAAAAAAGTATCTAGAAGCTAGGGCTGATGGATCATACTGGCATCTTTGATCAGCTGTCTTTGTTTGCTCTGTTTAACAAATACCTCTGAATAACTACCAAGAACCTGGGCCCATCATTTAGATGATGAGAAAAAACTTCAGAAAGGCATTTTCCCATTTCCCACACTACTTCTACACATGTGTCTGTGGCAGATGAAAACCCACCAATAATAGGGATATTAAGAGTAGGTTAATAACAGCTATTAGTAATTGGGAACATGTCTTGTTTTCTGAAGGACCTTCTGTTGTATGGGTTCCTGGCTGCCTTTACCTCTGCCAGGTATGAACAGTGCAGGAAACCCCAACAGGTGCCCCAGATTCAGGCCCTCGGTTCCAGGTGAGATGAAGTGATGCACTCTGTGGGCTACATGCAGAAATCTCTTCTCACCCACCAAGACAAGGGTATAAGTTACTGACCAATGGAAAGGTGCCTTCTACGGCACTAAAAAACAAAAAGAGAAGAGAATAGAAGGTGGAAAGTTTCAGGTACCAGACTTGTGTCTGCCTCGTAAAGTTTTTTTGCTTTTAGCTTTTTCAGTCCCGTAAAAATACCAACTCAGTTCTAATTTGAAGTGATCAACTTCATTATGTTTATCCTGTTAGAAAAAAGTAAATACATCCCTTTTTAAAATATCAGTTTCTGAAAAAGGCTAGGACACTCATCTCAACATTCGGCTTTACAATTTATGTTACTCAGCAGGTGGTATCAAGCCATTTGAATATCACTCCTGAGTTTTTGTAAATTTGCAAAAAATGTGCATAACAATGCTTCCTTTCAGCATAATAACCTTATGGAAGGTTTAATTGGTTCTCAAGATACCTTTGTTATTTCCACAGCCTTTCAATTGTTCATGCAAACATGATCCGTACATTACTTTCAAAGCTTTATTGAAATTAAGTAAAATGAATATTCAGCAATTCACTATTTCATGCCCACTTAAAAGGTATTTTTAATGTCTTAATAGAAGGAGAAGTATCTGGGGAAATATACAGATGTTATAGAACAGAGAAAATCAGGTGTTTGGGAAGAAAGAGTGTTTTGTGTAGTTACTATAATGTTTTTAAAAGTTTTTAAATAGTGATTTCTGAACAGTGATCTCAGCTAACTGTGAATACTCCTTGTTGGGGATACATCAACAAATATCATATTAATGCTAAGAGTTCCTTTTTGGAAAAAAAAAGTTTTTCAATTTGTACTCTAGAGACTTTTTTTCCGTATTTTTTGTTATGCTGAAATTAAAGTGGGAGCTCCAGTGAGGATGACAATTAATTGTTAACTCTGTAAGCCCATGACTGCCTCCTAGAATTCAAGTTTCTGTCTCTCTATAATAAAGAAAAGAATTAGAGACATCATGGGTAAATCTAAAATATTAAAGTATAGTCCAAATGGCTTTTATAGAGCTACGTTGTATTTGACAGACATACTGCACTTCTGTGAGGGAGTCACTGAATGCATGGATAAGGCGACCTGGCCAATTTCATCAGCTAAAGAAGTTACTGATCTACAAACTGCTGGAGGCTGGAGGTAAATATTCTGCAAAAGCATTGCTGCATGTTTGCCTTGTGTGCATGCTTCCCTTGGCATCTGCTGTTGGTCATTGCCAAAGACAGGCCACCTTACCAGATGGACTATTGGTTGATCTAATCCAGTAATGCCATCTGATCTTTTCATCTACCTGGGTCCCTCCTCAAAATCTCTGAAAGAAACAAAGCTGCTGGTGGTAGGAGCCAAAAGCCCGTGACATGGGTTATTATCAGTTGGTTAAAAAAGTAGGAAACAAAGAATTGATTTCTATGGACAGCTTTCTAAGTGGAGAAAGATCATCAATAGCCTTCCTCGACATCCATGCTGGGTGTTGTTCAGGTGTTTGCTAGGAGACTGACCAGTGAGGTGATAGGGTTTGCTGGTGGTATTCAACTACTCAGGCAAAAAAGAGGAAAGCTGAGTTAAGAAGAGTTACAGAAGGATCTTAGAACAGTAACTTAACAGATAATGAAATAGTAGCTGAAATTCAATGATGACTTTTATGTGAGGCATACAGAAAAAACAGTCCAGGCTTCAATACCGAACCCCAAAATATTACTACTTGAGAAGTTATAATATATACATTTACAAAATCTTCACATCATTGCTCTACTACAGTCAAAATTGAATTATGTTAGGAATTTTTAGGAAAGGAACAGAGGGGAAAAAAAATCCAAAAAGATGTAATTACAGCACTCTATGTAACTATAATGTCCCTGCATCTTGAGTATTATTTGATGTTCTGATCCCCTGCCTCAAAAAAGATGTAGGAGAGCTAGAAAAGGAATACAGAAGAGTAATAAGGATCATCAAAAGTGGGGAATGGCATTTCAGGCTTGGGGAAGGAGATGAGATTGAGATTTATAAATCATGAGTGGAATAGAGAAAATGAATATAGGACTATTATTCATTGTCTGTCTCCCCTGATACAAGAACTCTAACTATTAACGGAAGTGTCTCAGGCCCAAGGAAAAGAAACAAACACCCCACCTCTGAAAACTCTGTATTTTTCCATAAAACTTGTTTAAACAGTAGAAGTTCTTGAAACAAGGTGTTTAGGGTGGCCAAAAATTTGTGTGGGTTAAAAATATAATTGGGCAAATTAACTGAAGGACAAGCCTGCAAGGGCAGCTGAATACAAGAGACCATAGCCTTGCTCAGGAAGCTCTTGAGACAGAAATTGCTGGAGGTTGGGAAAGGATGCTTGCTAAACCTAAATATTTACCATCAGAAACAGCATAGAGATCTGGACCGAATTTAGGCTTGACCTAGTACAGTCATTCTTATGACTCAATATGTAATAAATTGTAACAGAAGAGTGCCCCTGGTTCCTACAGATTTGAGATGCTGCTGTCAGAAGACTGGAAAGCAGACCCATGCAGATCGCTTGATACAATGGCAGACAAATTCTTGCCCGATAAGGTCACACGCATCTTGCCAGAAATGTCATTGCGACTTTCTCTTGGGTGGACTCATCAGTGCTAAGCAGTTGAGATGTGCTGTACACAGGAAAAACCCAGCAGCCACCTGCAGTATGAGAACTCACATTTTGTATGTGCAGTAATTGCAGACATTTTGCTGCCTCTGCAGTTTAAAGCCCTGAAGGATGGTCCTTTCCTAGTTTGCGGGAGATAGGTACTCCTGCAGACTGCTGTCATATTACTGAGCTGTGACCCTTTTGTTTTTTCTTTGTAATTGACATCTCCACAGTTAATTTTATTTACTTAGTTTTCAAAATTATATCAGTAGGTGCTTTCTCTCATGTCAAAAATAAAAGGCTATTGTGTTTCAATATGCATATTTAGCATTAGCCAGGCATTACTGCTGGCAACAATGTCACTTGCTGATTTCTAATACCTATGTCCTAAGCCAAACAAACAATTAATAGTCAGAGTAGAGCCAGACAACTAAAATCAAGAAATGAGGCAGCTTGATTAATAGCTAAAAACATCACTGGAACCCTGAAGAGATGGCATATAATATTTATGGATTTAACATTGTGAAGTAATTTAGGTAACTGATAGTTAGGAAAAGAGAACCACGTTACAAAGCACATGTTATAAATTAATGATTGATTCTACCTGACATAAGCACCTAAAAAGATTATTATCTTGGCCTATAAAGGGCCAAAGTAATGGTGCAGTTAAATCTTGATGGAATAAAACATGTTCTTCCTATATTCCTGTTTATTTTGTTCTTTTTTGTTTGTAAGTGGAAGAATAATTAGTTGCTCTGGGTTTTTATTCATTCTCTTAAGGTTTTGGGTTTTTTTTGTGATATGTACTGAAGTTTATGGGCCTTGTCCTGCTGTCATTTTTGTGCAGCAATTAATTCATGATATCTAACATATAGCCCTGAGAAGGGACTGGCATCCTTAATGTGTCAAGGAAAAGGACATAATTCACAGCTATGTTTTGGACTATCACTAGCTTCTGAAGTCTTCTAATTGCAATGGCTGGCCATGAATATAGTTGACTTAATGCCTTTCACAGAAAAAGATGTCCCTTTAGGAACCATGGGCTTAATCCAGCCCCAGATACAACTTCTTCCTGTGATATTACGGAACAGCTGCAGCACAAGAGTTCAGGTAACACACATGACAATACAGCTTAGACAGTTCAGCTTCCCTATAACTGAGCAGAAAAGGCCAGGAACTCTGGTGATTTGGAGTTACAGCTTCTGTTTGAGATAACAAGGTCTCTATGTGTCCACATCCATCCACTTTAACTCTTCAGCAGCTTTCGCCTCCCCTTTCTCCTACAACCACCCATCCTGCACTGCAGTTCCTGTAGGTTACTGATCCAATCCAAACATTGTACCCCTTCCTGAAGCTTTCTTACCAGTCCAGAGTATATTAAGCAGAAATTACTGTGGTGCACCTCCTTCAGCAAGTAAATCCCAGCTGCTTGCAAATGCCTCATCAACTGCCTGGCAGACACTGGCAGGCTATACAGAGAAGAGCTCCAGGTTAGCTACCTTCACCAACTGAGGTTCATCTACTTACACCCCAGGGCTGCTGAAGCAAAGGCAGTATTACCTGTCAGTACAGATGGACTCATATTGGACTTCCAAGAGGTGAAGAAACATAGTCTTGTGGGTTTTTTTTAAAGGGCTGTAAAGTCTTGTGTGTTGGTATCCTCAAGTGAAGTGGGTTACAAGGTTGCTGAGTTTTTCTGCAATCTGTGCGCATTTGCCATCTGCTTCCTAGCAAGTTAAACTGTAAGCAAGATGGACCACTGACTTTGAGGAATGGGGAAGAGATTCTTCATTTAAGCACCTGCCTTAGAAAAGCAATGTATATTGACTTTATGTTTTAGTTAAGTGTTTGCTCTGTTTGGGAAACTCTTATATACAGCCTGGGCTCTATTAAACCAACTGTCTTACCCATATATATGTTTGTGCTCACCTCTATGTACCAGGAGTCAATCCTTCAGTATATGGCGTTAGTGCTGCTGAGACAACTTATATTAATTGAGCACCTGGCAGCTGTTCAGCAAAGTATGTATCTAATAACAATGTTTAGATTGGGATGAAGAGCTTTGCTTATTGTTGATACTAGCAATACGAGCAATTCTAGTGGATTTGAGGCTTATGTACAGATTTATATGTTTTTAAACACAGAAAAAACAGCAACAAAAGTAGATGTAGTCTTTGTTACTTGTTGTTGCATGGACAACTTAAACTGATACTACCTGTAGTAAAACACTGTGGTCTTCAAGTCACTTTGGAATAAGGCCTGTGTGAAAGGAAGACTGGCAACGTATTTTTTTTTTTTTCCTGTGGTTGGGGAAAATTGTTAATCTTTCTTCTTCAAGCTTAGCTTGCTGACAGAAGCTTGTGTACCCCTGCCTGAGCTGGAGCTTTGTCTGCAGCTGTGTTACTCCACACACCTATGCAGCCCAGGGCTAGCTGCAAAGCACGTTAAAGGACCTGAATAAATGAAAAAGCCACTAGATTGCATTGAGCTGCTGGCAGCTGTAGAAACACTGCTCTCCCACTGCCTTATGCAGTTGGAAGCAAGTTGGAACATGTCTGTATGTGCTACAGCAGCTACCTTAACGATGCAGGCAAACAACGCAAAATTGCTTCTGGAATATGCTAGGTTGGTGAACAACCATTATGGGAAATGAACAAAAATTGATACAACGCCAAAATATTTTTCCTTTGTTTTTAAATACTTTCAGTGATAATTTATCTCCAAAGTCTGGCTTGCCATCTTGTTCATAGGCACATGTTATTGAACATGCCAGCAAGCAGACTTTTAAGTGTTGAAATCATGCAGACAATAGGTATCCCTAACAACTTTTGTGCTGTATTGAGAGTGGTACTTACTTGCCAAGCTCCAAGAACATGTGACAGAATAAAAATGATGGAGACAAGAACATAGTCGGAAAGTGCACAGTCAGCATGTGTAGGAGGTGGGAGACAGTGTTTGCTTGTCTGGGGCCATACCTGATGCTTGCAGTTGGAAGGAGCTTGCAGTCACATTTTGAGTACAGAGAAGAGGAAGCTGTATTCCTCAGTGCCTTTCTCCTTACTATCTTATCTTCTTTAATTGTTTGTAACCCTAACACCAGAAGATAAGAGAGAGAAAGCCAGTAACTGTGAAATTAAAAAAAAAACTCTCTAAGCTTATGAGCATCCTCTTCTAGTCCTTACTACGTGTACTACATCCATGTTTGCTCAACTCAGATAAAAGCACTTTCCTAATACCCTGTTCTTCCTTTTAACAGTAGCAGGATTCTTGTCAAGTGTCTCATTGGGGAATTTTCTGGTTTTGCTTTCTTTCCATGCCTTTATCAGTTGCTTCCAATGAGTATATTTGCTGCAAAGATTATTTATTTTTTTTATAAAAATGTCTGCAAAATCTGCATCAGCCTGTCTTATATGTAACAGTCACAAATATCATGATGTAACCATAGGGTTTATTTAAACGGAGAAAATTATTTTAATGAGCCTATATTGTTACAGTGATGTTAGCATGTCACCAAATGTTCCCATATAGGCATTATTTTCCCAGAATCAGAGCTTCCTTCTTCTAGGCCAGTTTGCTGAGAAATGGCTTAAGTAGAATCAGAAAATAAATTTTGGAGATACTTCTGACGGGCGAATTTACTAGCATAGCTAATGTTTGGGACTTCAACAAGGAATAAGCTCTCTGTGTCTCTCAGCACCTGTTCTCTGCTTTTAAAGTGAAGATAATGTGAGAATGCAGCCACTTGATTTTGAGAAATGCAATGCCAGGGAGCAGCAAGAGCTGGCTGCTCTATGAGGCAAAGAGAGCCAAGGATGCCAGCCGGGCCTGGCAGTGCTTGTCTTGATGAGTAACACAGTCCTGCAGCACCTGAGTGAGGCGAGCGAGCAGGTCTCCTGGCAGTGACCAGGGCCAGCCACTATCTGGTGGTCATTAAGGAAGCCCATGGTGATAGCACAGGACTGAGGCAGAGTTGGGAACTCAAATCTGTGGGTCAGGATCAGCAAAGCAGATAGCTGGGCACAAAAATACCTGCAACGTGGCTAAGGTGAGGCCAAGGACAAGCGCCTGAGCTTAACAACAGGATGGAGAAGATGTTTTCTATGACAGTTTTCTTAGAAACACATCAAAATTTCTCCTGATGACTTTAATGGCAACCAAAGCATTCAAAGTCTTTGGTCTTTCCATGACAATGGAACAGATGGGGCAAGGCGTATATTTTTCCATGTGGGAGATGCTGACAAATTGGAGTGGAAATATAAAATATTTTCTGTTTGGGCATTTTCCCATTGTATCTTACACTTCCAGTGCCTCCTGTTTTTTCTTATTCTTATCTCCTTGCTGCAGTTGAATACACTTCAGCTGAGTTTGTTAACTGAAGGGGAGAGCTGGGGATGTGCGTGAACTCGTACCGGGCAACAGCGTGAAGGAGGGGAAAATGTGAGCCAGGGATTGTTTCAGGCAGCAGTGAATCACAAGCTCCCACTGCTTGGAGCTACCCTGATGATGCACGGTAGTTGTAAACCCAGTATATTCGCTCTGCTCACTGCCCATCTGGCACAACGCAACAAAACAAACAAAGAAACCAGACAGCACAAATGAATCTGACCCTGAAAGCTAAGATTAGCTAATGCTAGTTTATTCCTAACAGCTTGAGAAAGCCTTGCAGTAGTATTCTCTCTGGGATTCTTTTTCTGCTCGTGTCTGAATGCCTCCATGCAAGAAACCAAGCAATTTCTCAGAGAAACATCAACTTTAATTGAAGACCACATACCACCAATATTTCCTATTTGAGAGAGGCATGAATGTCATGATTATTCTGAAATCTTACACTGATTATCATGGACATGGGAGGGGAGGGATTAGGGAAAACAGACTTGAAAATCCATTTAGTCTAAACCTACAAAACAATTTGAACAATGGTAATGGCATGGGTGGTTCACATAGCCCGTGTAAGGTGGGAAAAGAGTTCCTTCGGCATGACTTCCACAACTGAAAATGGTTTTGCTTTCTTAAGTCCAGTAACCTAAAACTGAAATTAAATGTTTTGCGCTGGGTGTATTTGGTGAGGTGTTGGCAGCAGGGGGGCTGCAGAGACCTCTGAGAGGAAACCAGCGGCTGCCCTGTGCCAGCCCCAGACAGTTCTGCAGCAGCCCCACTGCAGCCACAGCTGAGCCCGTCAGTGATGCTGGCGGCACCATCTTGCAAATGTGTTTAAGAAAGGGCAAAATGCTGCCTAGGCAGTAAGGGGTGAGGAAAAAAAGTGTGAGAAACAGCCCTGCAGCACCCAGGTGAGAAGAAGGAGGGATTGCACTGCAGTCCCCATGGAGAGACCATGGTGGAGCAGGAGCCCTCACTGCAGTGCACAGAGGACCCATGATGGAGTAAGTTTATCCTGCAGGAAGCTGTAGCCCATGGGAAGGACCCACGCTGGAGCAGGCGAAAGCATGAGGAGGAAGGAGCAGCAGAAAGGGGCTGTTACGGACTGACCACAACCTCCATTCCCCATTCCCTTGCCCTGCTTGGGGCTGGGGAGGAGAAAAAGGAGTTGGGAATGAAGTTGAGCCTGAGATGAAGAGGGTTAAGAGAAAGGTGGTTTAGTTTGTCTCACTACCCAAATGTAGTTTAATTGGCAATCAATGAAAATTAATTTTCCCCAGGTTGAGTCTGTTTTGCCTGTGAAGGTAATTGGTAAGCGATGTCTCTGTCTTTATCTCAACCCTCAAGCCTTTTTGTCTTATTTCCCCCCCAGCTGATCCTGTTGAGGAGGGTGAATGCGACAGTGGCTGGGTGAGGGTCCAGCAGCTGGACAAGGTCAACCCAGCACACATTTTTAAGGAGTAATTGTATTGTAGGTACAATTAAGACTTCTCTTAACATCGTTCGTAGTGATTTTTTAAGATTTTTTTTTTTATTGTCTGTTTTCTTAAAAAGGGTTTTCCTGAAGGGAAATTAGTTCTATATGTTTGAGTCATTAGTCTCAACACTGCTATACAGAAATTTTGATAGAATTTAGAGGAACATGATGATAACAGTTTTGGAAGAGTTCATGTACCTAGGAAGTTTATCACATCTGCACTCTTCAATGGCTAAGGATCTGATTCTCTTCTTGCTAGCACCAGTTTCCCACCACTGAAGTGGTGCCACTCCTGCTATAGAAGATGCTTGTCTTATAAGTGGAGATGAAGGTGGAAGAGAAAGGGAATGTTATAATTTCTCTTCTAAAGAAAGGTTGCCAAGTGGAAAATCACATTGTTAGAAAAATGTCCTCTGAGGTCTTTAAGAATGAATTGTGAGATTGTAACACAAATATGTATTTGTATGGGTTAATCGATGCCAAGTAATATAAAATCCTCTCCCTCTGCCACTAGCCTCCTTAAAAGGCTTGTGAGGACTTTGTTTTGGAAACCTGCTTGTGCCCTTTTCTTCTATTTTTCCAAAGTACAAGTATTTAAATTGCTGCTTTTACAGAACACTTCTTTTGTTTGTTAGCAGATTTGCAACACTTGCATGAAGCAGAGGTCCACATACTTCTAGAGATGAAAAAACACTAGGTCTGGAAAGAACACCTGAGGCTGGCAGATCATTTGAGCAGACAGCATGGCATTGCAGATGTCTCCAACTACCTTTCTTACAAATACATGTGCTATGAAGCCAGCAGTTGTTGTCAAGATGTACCAGATGTTTCTATTATTTTGTGTATTTTAGAGAAGATCTTTAGGTTGGAAAGGAAGAAGAGAAGGAAAGGTGAGAAATATTTTCAGTTTTCCCATCCTGATCCTTATTCTAAGTCATTGTATCTCCTGAGTGAAAAGCAAGGCAGTTCAGGAAACTCCACGCTGCAGTGACAAGTTCTGTTCAAAAACCACAAAACCACTCTAATAATAGGTTCAAGAATTTGAAAAGGCTGCATATGGAAAAGCTCACTTTATCTCCCTAAATCTTCTTGTCACTGTGCCATGACTCATTTACAACCCCTTTCATGACTAGTCCATAATGGGTCTCAAGCTCCATTTTTTTCCAGTGGCTTTCACAGGTTTTCTGTTCCTCTTTTCCTGATGCTGTAAGGGTTACCTGTGCTGAAGTCTGAGTGGTGGCCCCTGAAGCCACCTTGTAGAACTGAGGTTTTTATGTCATAGACATGTCTGTGATTGATAGACATCCTAGTGGACTGAGAACTTTAGTAATCTAAATATGATGAAGTGACATAATTTGGGGTTTATTCATGACTCCCTACCCTCCTTTGTGGCATTGCTTGCACGGAAACAGACAGCATGTCTTATGCCTCCTAGATCAAAAATGTCCTATAGACAAAGTATAACATTTAAAATGAAGTTTAAACTGTTAATTGTAGCTTTTAACTGCACTTCTTTTTATGACTTTCGAGGTGGTTGGGTTGGTTTTTGTTCTTGTTTTTTTTTCCACCATCATTAAGTTCATGCTTATCTGCAACAGACAGGCTGTTAATTTAAAAAATACTTCATGGTGTAATTGTCTAACATTGCAGATGGTACGGCACAGCTATGCAAAACACCGATTAAGGTTCACTATAGATTAAATATACATGCTTCCTAATGCATTCTGAAGGGCTTATGGAAAACAGGGCTGCTTTCTTTCATAGCAAGGACACCAGAAAATGTGTGGTATTTCTTTTACTGCGAAACATTAAGTCAAAAGGGATTCTAAATGTTACTTTAAAACCTAGATAGAATGTAAATTCCTGCTTCTTGGTAGATATGTGCTTTGATGTTTGGTTGATGTGGGTCCGAGGACCTAGCTGGCTTTGCAAGCCACGTATGTATGAAAAGAGCTGTTAGACCTGAGGCAAGATGCAGGTGAAACATGTGACTGTTGCTTGGATGTTACAGTTGGGGGTCAGCATAACTCTGTCCACAAATGAAACAGCTACATGAGACCCCATTTCTAGATAATGTCTTTTTACTTGCTCAGCATGTCCAATCTTAGTCAGATTGGTCTGGCTTGTACTGTCTTGTTAACTGGTACTTTCTAGTGCTTTCTGCCTTTGAACTCTCTAGTCAAAGCTTTTATCTAAAAAGATGAAATCATTGGTTTTTTTTAAAATGTGACTCCAGTGCAAACTGTGAAATCCTTTTTGCCTGAGACTTCCCCTGTTCCTTTCAGAAGGATGATATTAAAGTGAATGCTGAATGCTCTTGCAATTGATTAGCACATCCAAGAAAAAGAGTTGTTCCTAATGTTAAGATCTATCACTGCAGTATGATTAGACTCCAATTTTTGTATCAGTTGTGAGTGGAGTTCAGCTTCTAAAGAGAGCTAGAAATAGATGAGACATCTAGCTGGTATCTTACCATGGCCTGCAAACCTTCCAGGAAGAACAGGACCCTGGTTATTGCAGCATCTGACTCCTGTAGGACCAAGGAGCAAGCTTCAGGAAATGAGCAGCTGTAATTTAAGATAAGAAGAAAGATACTGTTAAGCAAAATGATTTTTAATATCCGAAAGCAGGGCAGACATCAAATATTGGCTCACACTAGTGAAGAAATAATGCTCATATAACTTCCAGAAAGTTAATATTGGAGCTGAAATGTTACTTAAACCCACTCTGAGAGAAGTTCTAACCTTTTCTAAATAGCAGATATCGAAGCATACCATTTTGCTGATTTTAGACTTTATTAGCTTTTTGGGACTGTGAGAGTCATGCAGATGGTTACAGTAGAAAAACATGATTAAATCCCAATGTCCTACATTTTTGGCAATCTTTTCCCCATTTAAGGAGAAAAAAGGAGCTAGTATTTATCTGAACAGGAACTGACTTTTCATTAGAAATAAGGCTTAATCTCCTACTCAGAAAACTCAAGGTTAAGGACATCAAATTTGGGGAGACATGGGAAAGTCCCAAAGCATTACAAATGGTGAGCTGGGATGGCTCTGAAAGGTTCAGAAAACTTTAGGCTCTTTTAAAGAACAGAATATTAAACAAAATTTCATGGATTTTTTTTTTTTCTGCCTTGCTGGAACAAAGAGGATTTATTTTATTAAAGAAAATCTCCGTACACCTGTCTTTTAATACAAGATGTCCAAAACATAAATGACCATCCTGTTCCACAAATGTACGAAATCACCTTCCAGTCAGAGAAAGTATACTGCGTTTATAAATGCTGAGGGCAGCAACAAACTTGAGGCACCCTCAAGCTGCAGTTCAAAATGGGTTCTTAAACATACACATTGAGGAAAAATTTTGTGCCTAAAATACATTGACCTATGAGAGGTCCTCTTCAAAATACCTATCAATGTCCTAGGAGTGGCTAGTTAAAACACAGGATAACTCATTTATCAATGAAAAATTGCAGGTTTAGAAGAAATATATTGCATTTAATAATATGGTACTCTCCATTGAGGCTTGCTGTGTTAACTGTTCAACAATGAGTTGATGTGGTACATTTTGAGCAAAACACTCAAAATAAGGGAAGAAGGGGAATTATTTACTGCAACTACAGTGGATCCTTCCTCTGTATAGTATCAGCCATACATGATTAATAACCTTGACAGGGTCATCAAAACAATCCTTCAGGGCATGCATGGAAACAGCAGAATTTTCTGAAACACCATTTCAGGTACAGCACTATGGAAACATCTATAGGCATTTAATAAATTGATTTTTGCTTCCGGCTTTTTTCTTCCTTTCATGGAAGATTCACAGATCAGATTGTTGCAGCTTGTGAGTTGTTCAAAAGCAAAGCTCTATCAGTGTCTGACAAACACCAGCTGATTACTTGCTATACGCAGGGACTAAAAGTTTATGATAATCCCAAACTAACAAGTGAGACAGGCTTTAGAAGCTTTTTGTCTAGCACAGGAAAGTCTCTTTTTGCTACATGTAATGACAATGGGTAGCCTATATTTGAAACGTAACCTTTTAATACTAATTAAATAGTTGGAATAAATTTCCATTTAGATGTCCAAGCTCTGTAACTAAACTGTGAAACCCAGTCAGCTGTTTTTTTGTGGAGAAAGCAGGAGGTATTTGTTCCTGCGTGTACAGTTCAAACCTTCTGTGATAGCATCCTGCTTGAATGAATAGCATTAAATCAGAGAAAGTGCAGAAAGAAGATAAATAATGGCATAGGTAATGCTCCTGAGAAAAAAAGGTTCAAAAGGCTTATGATTTGGAATGGAGCTATCTATTTGGTTCAGTCTCGGCTAGAATGGTTTATTCATCCCAAGCTTGTTCTTGGGGAAAAATAAGGAAGATGTTAAACTATTAGTTTTCAAAACTTGAAACAAGAGGGAGTACATTGGGAAGCAGCTGCCTATGCATTGGCAGTGGTTATTGACAGAAATTCAAGACTCGCATAAATAGCAACAGTTCAGCTTGTTTCCTCCAATGTAAATAGGCAGCTAACTGGGCAGCTGTGTGAAGAGGGATTAAAGGTTAGGTCAACAGTATATTTATTAATCTTTATTGATTTTTGGTTTACCCTTTTTTCCTGTGTGCTTTGCAACTGTAGATGGAAGAATAAAGCTTTGAAGGTGATGTCTGAATTATTTCAATCAGCTTGCCCTTCAAAGATCCCTTCAATGAATGGATTTATGGGTGTCAAATTAAACTGGACCTGTTCTCAACACAGAGAACTGGGGCTACTGGCCAGAAACACAGATCCAAAATGGTTAAGTTGCATGATCCTTTCCAGATAGGTGGAGGTGGAGACCCATCAAAGCGGTACACCCAAAATGATTTTAAAAGGCTATGAAGCTCACTCTGTCTCTGCCTGTGAAAAATATAGTTCGAGGAAGAGATGCTAGGTGTTCTTATTACCTGAGTGGCGTTTTTCCTGAAAACAGACTGTTTTGTCTGCAGAAGCTTTTGCAGTGAGCACTCATTCCTGTGAGACTGGAAAATAGCTTGTAGCTGCAATTCTGCAAGAGCTAGAGAAGGGACAGTGAAGAAAGGCTTATTGAAGCCCTTTATTTAGATAGTGAATTAGAGGACAAAGAGATACTGTGTGGGTATCTTAAGTTCCACTGTCTACTCCTGTCCCTGACTGTTCTTTCCTCAGTAAATTTTAACTCATCTGTGACTTTGGGTGCCCTTCCTTTGCGCCTTCATAAGATGGGCAAGAAGGAGGATCTGCGGAAATACAGGCCAGTCGGCTTACATCAGTTTGTGGGAATGTTAATGAACAAATCCTCCTCAAAGACCTTCAAGCACATGAAAAGCAATTCAAGTTTGGGAACAAGTAGTGTGAATTTTCCAAGGGAGAAATCATACCCAGCTGACCTGATTGCTTTCTATGAGATGCCTGTCTGTGTGGCCAAGTGGAGGACAACAAATGTTGTTTACGTTGACTTTAGTAAAGCCTTTGGTGTGATGTCCTACAGCATAGCCAAAGTTGTGAGATATGGACTTGGTAAGTAGATTATTAGAGGGGTCTAAAATTGCCTGGGCTGTTGGGCTCAAAGAGTAATGGTCAGCAGTACGAAGTCCAGCTGGCAGCCTGGACACACACTAGTGGTGTCCCTTGGGGACTGAAATTGGTGCCAATTCAGTTTAGCATCTCTATTAACGACCTGGATGATGGGACAGAATGTACTCTGGGCAAGTTCATGGGTAGTAGCAAGCAGGGAGAAATGGCAGATGCCCTGTAGAGCAGCAATACTATTCAGAGGGACCTCAGCAGGCCTATGATGTGAGTCAGCTGAAGCCTCATGAAGTTCAAATAAACCCAATGTGAAGTCCTGCCCCTGGGATGGAATAACACTGTGCAGCAGTACAGCCTGGGTTTTGACTGGCTGGGAAGCAACCGCAGAAGAAGACTTGGCTCCTGGTGGACAAGTTCAACATCAGACAGCAGTGTGCCCTTGCAGAGAATGTGGTCAGCTGCAAAGTGGGCTGTGTTGGTGAGAGTGTAGCCAAAAGGTCTAAGAAAGTGAACCTTCCCTTCTACTTGGCAATTGTGAGATCATACCTGGAGTACTACGCCCACGTTTGGGTTTTCAGTGCATTAGGACACAGACACAGTGGAGTGAGTCTAGCAGAGGCATACAGGATGGCCCAGGGGCTGAGGCACAGGATGTATTAGAAGATGCTGGGACAGCTGAGTCTGTTCAGGCTGAAGAAAACTCATGGAAGAACTTATTGCTGTCTACAGTTGCCTGATTGGAAGACACACCATAGAGTCAGACTCTTCTCTGAAGTGCACAGCAGTAGGATGAAAGGCACTGGGCATAAGTCACAACATGGGAAACTCCAGTAATACAAGGATGGGAAAAAAAAAAAATACCAGAAGGCCGTCAAACACTGGCACAAGTTTCTCAGGCTGTGGAACCTCTACCCTTGGAGATATCCAAAACTTTACCAGGAACACCCCTGAGGAACCTGTGGCAAACAGACCTGCTTTGAGCAGGAGGTTGGACTAAAGCCCTTGGCAGGTGTCTTCCTACCTCCATAATTCTGAGTCTGTTTCCATGATTTTGTATTTACATAAGTTCTCTTTACATTAGAATTGTGGTGCATTACCTTTTGAAATGGGTTTGTTAGTATTTTATACATTTAAATGTGTATAAAGTTGATGTTGCTATATTTAAATGTGGAAACTAATAGATATTGGTGTGTAAAATGGCACAAGAAGAAAATATTTTGAGGTTTAAAAATGGGTCCAGGAGAGACTTTAAGTAGCTAAGAAATGCTGCAGCTCAAGACAGCTGCTGGCTTTAACTTCACAGTGGCTGACTCACAAGCTACCCTACTAAACACTTTATTATAGAATGTTGATTTCTTGACAAAATAAAATTGACATTGGTTTATTATCCTGAGTTAGCATTGTTAGTATTATGTTCTTCTGAACAGTTCTATGATTTTAATACAATGTTTGAGAAATACTGCATTGTATTTCAGAAGCTGGTATAGCTAATGCGTGGGAGGCTTCACATGAGCTGCTTCACAAAAAAGTAAAACACCCAAAACTGAAGAACACTTTGAAAATGTGAACATCCTATATGCTTGCCTGGAGATTAATAAGGGAGAAGAGTGGCTAGAGAAGAGATAGATAATGACAAAAAAGGAAAACAACCCAAACCCAGAAGGGTTTACTTTACCTCTGCCTGAAGTCATGGTAGTCATCACTCCTCAATCCCTGCTCTTCAGTAATACTTGGCTAAGCGATACTGTTGTTATTGTAGCTGGATGGGACACCATTTTCAGCACTATAAAATATTTGTACTACAAGAAAGTAGCATTTGCAATGGTTCTCCTAGAACTCCTAAGCTTAAAACATGGAAGCAGTATGCAGTTACCTTCTCAGGTAATTAAAGACCTGCCTAATTTTAAGCTGATGAAGTTGAAGGGATCTGCTCAGCACAGCTGCATAGAAAAGAACAACTCTGTTTTGAAAACCCAGTGTTGTTTTGCATTTGAAATAATTTGCATACTGTAGCATAGCCTGCAGTAGCCATTAGCTAAGGAGCTCACGCAGGCAGTGTAGCTTCAAGGCCCTCTCCAGAGTCAGGCAGAAGATAGACTTGAAATGGGATCTCTCACTTTCCAGCTAGATTTACGTTTCTCTTCTCTGTATGAATCACAAACTCCATTCTGAACCAAAGGAGGCTTCCTGTTGACTTTGTTGCTGGTATATTGTGCTGCTTCTAAAAACCATTACTGTTTTGATGAGATAGTATTTTTCATGGGAAAATTTTGTTGCACCAAATAGTTGGCAGGGGGGAATATCAAGAGGTTAACCTTAAAGAATACAAAATCCAGTGGAACATGACAGAAAATAGACTAAAGTCCAGTGAAACAAACAGATGATGGGAGAGGCTCTTCCATTAACCTTGGCTTAAGATCACATGCTGCAAGACCTTTATCAACTCTGAGTGTACCTTTTTACTAACCCACTTTCAAATGTCGGTAACCTCCAATGCAAGCACAGGCTGGCTTACATAAGTTATGTTAGCACTTACATATCTTCCCTGCTCTAGTTCTGTGCTTTATTAAAGAAGTGTTCTGCTTGGTTATTCCTCACTCCACAGACACAGAAGCTGAGGGAAAAAATGGTGGAAAAAGTGCCAAAATATCCTGGAGCTGTCCAGAGCAAAATTGAAAATGAATCTATGGTGCTAGCATATCCTCTGGTTGAAACAAAATGATTGTTGAAAACAGCATGTTTTATTCATAGTGCTGTATTTCAAGGTATATTTTAAAGTATCTTTTTTGAATATTTCTATAAAAGACTAACACAGCACTTCAGCATTCTGCATATACTATCACTTCGTTAAGAATTACAAACCAAATACCAAGTCAGCAAAAAAAGCAGGAATCCAATCCTATATAGTGAATTTGCATTGACTCTTCAGCTTTGCAGGTGTCGGAGGATCAAAGCAAGCTTTTTTTTTTCCACATGCTTTTGTTTTTTAATAAGAAGTGCTAGCATGATGTGTGGCAGTCTTAATAGGACACTTGGCAGCTTTTGCTAGTGTTACTGGAACAAACACAGGATGGAGAGTTCTGGTATCCAAACAAACAGTTTAAAAGGTATGCTAAATCTTTGAAGGTAACTATTATCATGTCAAATAATACCTACTTAGTGCCCTGTTATAAAATCATACAATTAGGTTTTAAGATAACTATAAATACCTATGTTTACTAGTCAATATTTTTGTTTTGCAACTGTAGCATTAGCATAAGCATTTGTAACTGCTACCTAAGAGAATTTCTGGTGTATGTTTCAGTTCTTTGTATGAAATTATTCTTGCATGGCATTTGTAATTGTTCCTGTCAGGAAAATGGAAACCTTGCACACACTCAGTAATGTGCCTTGGAGAGCATGTAACCTTGGAGATCTGCGTAATGTACCTTCAGAAAATGGAAATTCTGTAGATTGTTCCTGAAATACTACTTTCTTTCTCATGAAAGCTGAATTCTTTCCAGAGGTAATGTTTGCCCTTGGTAAAACAAATTTTGATACAATAATGTTTATAAACAGCATAGGAAGCAAGAAATCCTTCACATCTGTCAAATCTCCCAGTATAAAACTTTCTGCTTTTCAAGCATGCAGAAGCCTGTACTGAAAAGGAGAAACTAACAAAAAACCTTTGAGTGATAATTATCCAAGAAAATGAAGCAAAATGTGATCTTTTATTGTTTATATCTGCATATGAAAATTGATTTCTTTTTCTGGAATTGCAGTTTCCCATCTCACTCTGCCCCTTTCAGATTTGTCATGAAACAAAATGCACTTTTCAAAACAAACTGAGGGAGGATTTTCCTTGTCAGACTATTTTCAAAGGCTCCACCAATTTTAGGCCTACTCATTAAATAATCTATCTTTTTATTAAGCTCAAAAAGCAGATTCTTTTTCGTCTCTGATATCTTCATGGAAGTGTTATCATGAAGAACCAGTACAGAAACTAGGTCTGTTCTCTTACTGTTTGAAACAGTAAGTTTGCAAAAAAGAATAAGTAAATAAAAATCCTGAGGTTGTATTTTCTACATGATTGACTTGGGTGCTTTGTGAATAAAAGATATAAGCTTTTAAATCATGTATGTGCTTTCTACCCAGAACTTTTCATACATCAATCAGTGCACAGACAAATCACATACTTCTAGTCCTAAAAAGCATCTACTAGGGCCAGTCCAGTTGCTAAGGTATGCTGCCAACTTTTATTATGCTGCTTGTTACCTGCATCCATCTCCCCTTCCCCAGAAACAGCAGCATGCCCAGATTCAGGGCAATATTGTCACTCCTTTTCAGACAGTGACTGCAAAGCTTGCTCAGCCATCTCCTACATTTCCTCTTAGGATGAAAGTATATCACATGGCAGCACTGTATTTTAAAAAAAAAAAAAATAGTCCATCTTATTCTCATAGAGAAACACCTCCTTTCAATTTGTAATATGATCAGTTTACACTAGCCATAAAGTTTTAGGAAGCCTTTACCCTACAAAGAAGTGCCTAGCACATTAGTGTAAAACAGAATTAATGGGAATTAGACCTTTCTGGCACTAAACACTACATTTGCCAGCCTTGGCAATATAGCTTAAAAAATTATTATTTGTTTTTATCTTTGACAGTGTGAAATATTGGCTAGAACTGGTATTTCTAGGCTTTGCCAGAAGCTGCACCCCATGACAAGTTGCATTCTTAAATTTCACAGCATGTCTGTCCTTTGGCAGCACTCCTTTCCTCAATTTGGAGTGGTGTGCCTCAGCAGCACCAGTGCTAGGATATGAAATCTTGGTAAAATATGTATTTGTTTCATGTATATATATAATTTAATATATATTTCAACTAGTAAGACTTTTACCATACAAATGCACTTTGTAGTCTTGATGACTATCAATGTGTGAATGAAAAAGAATTATGCTTATAATAAAGATACATTTTATGAAACAGCTTTAAATGCTAGTGAATATTTAATACATCTCCACAGGTACAGCAAGCCTAATTATTTGCTTGACTCTAAAATAATTATTAATAAATTGGGTCAAAGAAAGATATTCAATACAGCATTATTAAAACATTTTATCAGAATGCATTTTATACAAAAGTTTACAAACCCATGAAAGAACAGGATTTTTAATAAAACTTTGCAGGAATGTCAGTTTCTACTCATATACTCTGACATTCTTTTCAGAATTCCTCTAAGTCTCAAAGTGAATTATGTCAAAAATACACGTATGATATCGCTTTAGGCTAAAGAGACCAGTTAAGATAAAAACAAATGTGAGGTATCTTTACCCTGTTAGGCTGTATCAGACCACTTAATATAATGTAATTGAACTTTTTCTTGTGCATGATTTATCTCCACAGAAAGAAATGAAAAAATATCAAAAAGTGGGGAAATGACAAAGTTTCTTCTTACTGAAAATTTTGTTTGATAGGTCTGACTAATACCAGTGAGAATATGTGTCTCTCTTCTCAAGTTCTTTACCGAAAGAAAATGGAATAACTCACACTGGCTTCAGTGGTTCTGTTATAGGCTTATGTGCCTTCATGAGTCTGTCTTCCTTTCAGGATGTCTGTTCAGGGCATATCTGTTCTAACAAAGGCTCGAGGCATAGCTTTCTGCAAACTGGATTTTGAAGGTGAGGAAATATGTCCATTGGAACCCTGAAGAAATAAAATTTCATTTAGCAAAAGTCTATTCCAAACCCCCCTGAAATCAGTAGGAACTCTTCAATTTGATTCCACAAACCGTGGAGCAACACAAAAAGGTTTCATTCAATGGCAGCCTAGACTGCAAAACAGTGTTTCTCAAAAATAATTGTGCTCTGACTTACTTGACACTTTCCTGAACACAATGTTGTTGGGTTTTTATAAAAAAAAAAGAACGCCTCTTTCAAGAATTGTGCACAAATAGTAAAATAGCAAGGAATATGGCAGAATTGTGACAACATAATGCAGCTTAGTGCTAGCAACATTCATCCTAAGCAAGCTAATTTATCATGTCATCTTAAAAAAAAAAAAAAAAAAAGCCCATGAAATTAGAAAGTGACTTTAAAGATGAGGAAACAACTAGGAAAGCACAGTGTAAGGAAACAGACTGGATCAAGTCATAGTCATTGTGTACCCAGGGAGTAAAAAACATTTTCATAAATTAAGAACAAATAATATAGTGGAACCTGACATGCACTCCTAGTGGAATGATCTAAATTAATTTTGTTACTGACCCCTTGATGATATTAGGCTAATCTTCACCACCCTTGCAACAGGTTCGACTGCACGTTTGTGGTTTGAAGGGGAATTTTCAAGTCAGAAGTATCTTAATTTTCCTAGGTAAGGCAAGGCGGTGCTAACAGAACAGTGCTGCAGCATGCTTAGCGACTGAAATCTACTTTTCAGATATTATAGATTAGCAGCTTGTTTACTCAGCAGTCATTTACTGGGTGAGTTCCAAAAATACCAGAAATGGACTTTTGTAATAATTTTCTTAAACATATTTAATTAAGAAAATAGCAGATGTTTAAAACTGAAGTTGCCATGAACCCAAAATTCCTTGCATTGGCTAAAATAATTGAAGCCACTGTCAATAAATACTTCATTAATCATAAAAACCCTGTATGCAAGTTAATTTTGTTGGCTGCATGAATTTTCTCATGTGCTCTCTTGGCTTTTTTAATGGATTCAATTATTATGGTTATTTTTTGCTGGTTCTCTAATCATTATTTTTCAAGCAGTCTCTACAGTGAATGTTTAGTTGTGTGAGTAGTTTCCTGCATACAGTCTAAATCCCTGTATATGAAATATCTGGGTTAAATGTGTTCCTAATAGGCATTTAAATAATTGGTTTTAATTTTCAAAAGAAAAATTACTTGGAAATACATCTTCTTATGTTAGTTGGTAACCCTAGGCAGATGTGTATTGCAAATATATCTGACGGATGTGAATGATCCCAAAAAGCTTGCAGGTTATCAACAGCGTGGATGGGTATAAAAAGATGACAGTAGTAAATGGAAATGGAGCTGTACTTCGTCATTTAATTCTGCAAAATTTGCCTGGTCTTTTCAGGGTAAACACAAAACCTTCTCAAAAATCTCCTACACCTTCAGATTTAGGCCAGTAGATTGCAAATGTGTTGTTTACAAGATGAGGAGCATTAAAACTATGCCACCTTCAGATAATTCTGAAGGACCTTAGAAAGATGGTAGCATCAGTGAACATGGTTGATTCTGTTTGCTTACACTTTGAAATCTGACTTTGGTTTGCAAGCCTGTAAGAATCTCTCTCTGAAGCATGTACCATTTTTCAACATTTCAGGATTCTGCTGAAGGAAAAAAAGTATAAGCACAATTTTACGACCAAAGAGCTTAGTCACAACAGGCCCTTAAAAAGCACGCCACAACACCCAGTGCCTGTCATGCGGAGCTGCTCTGGTACTAAATCACCTGCTACCATCTGCAATCATTCACCTGTTAAAGCATTTTTGAGAAGAGTTTGAGAAAGAAGGGTTAGCTGTTTAACCTCCATTTCTTTGAACAGATTCACCAAAATGAAGCCCAACCAGAAAACATTTGGGTTAGCGTCTAATGTCCTCTGACAGCTAGATTCAGCTGATAAACTCACACTTAACTTTTAAAATCTGAGGTTATCTTATGCAGGTATCATACACTTTTTAACAAATAATGCTTCTGCAAGTCATGCGGAGTAGAGCCTAGATTTGAAAGACAGCTATTTGTCAGTGGTCAAAATAAAAATGTGTAATAATACTCTGAGTTGGCACATATTAAATTTTCACCTGTATTTTAGGCCAAGTTCTGAAACCGTTCTACTTTGGAATTGCTCTACTCAGAGGAACTCCATCAACTGATACCAACAGTGTTACTGAGCAACTATATTACAGCATGTATTACTGTGCAAGGAATTTACCAGATTGTTTTTTCCTCATCTAAAAGTGTCTTCTGAGTGCTTACTAAAATTCAGGTTCTGTATTTCCTACTTCCTTTTGAAAAAAAAAAAAATCCTCAAATGCGGCATTCCTTCTTTTATCCATCTATTATAATAGTACACTTCAAGAATATTGCTAAAATAGGTGCTGATCACGTACTTCACAAAAGCATGGTAGATTCCCCAACCAAAGCTTAATCAGAAATTGGAGGATCATTTGACGTTCTAAAAGGACTCAGTGCAGAGTGTGAGCTAAAATGTTCTACCAAACTAGCTGTCACTCGACGTTGAATGTATGCAGACATCTTCAACCCCTCTCGAAGGTGATCTGGTCACGCTGTTCGCTCCTTGAGGCAAAGGGTGTGGCTGCTTTCTGAGCGCTCCTTGCCAGGAAACAAACACACGAGTAACCCGTAAGCTTGATTTAGAGAACAGAATCTTAATATAGAGGCAATGAACGCAAGATTAGCGTAAGCGCTGTTTCTAACCATCTGGCTTAAATAAACTTCTCCTCAGGTGTAGCGTGTCCTACAACTGCTGTAAGGGCAGGTACCTACACTACCCAGGTATCCCCACAGTCCCTCGCCGTTCGCAATGGCGGGGTCTCTTCCAGCACTCTCCTTTCTTGCTCCTCCAAAACGTGTCTGCTTACCGGATGGGAAAGCCCCGCGCTCCCCCCCCGCCGTGGCAGGTGCGCCCTCCCCGGTGCGGACCGAATCTCCTCGCCCGCCGGCAGGAGAGGGTTAAACCATCACCCACCGTTGGGGGGGGGGGGGGGGGGGGACGGGGGGCGAGCCGCCCGACCCGTGCGGTGGCCGGCGTCACGTGCGCAGGGTGCCCCGCGCCAGGCAGCGAGCGGGGCTCGCCGAAACGCCTCAGCCCGCGAGAAGTCTCCAGCCCCCCGGCCGTGTGTGACCGCCAGCCGCGACCCGGCCCGACCCCGCGTACATACAGGTGGAGCCGCCGGGAGACGGCGCGGGGCTGGTGCCCCTCGGAGCAGCGGGTCTGCGGCGGGAGACGCTGGGCGCGGCTCGGCGCCTCAGGAAAGGCCGCGGGCTCGAGTGCCTCGCCTGAGGGGCGAGCGAGCGGCGCGTTCGGAGTCGTCGTTGTAAGCTTAGGTCGGGTTACGGGTCCTGTAGGGGTACGTCCCAGGTGACGTCCGGAACCCGTCAGTAAGTTGTGTTTGTCGTAGCGTTTGCAACCCAGTATTCCTGTTCACTCTGGCCTAGTGTTTCTGCGACACCGCCCCAGGCCCCAACAAAGGATCTATAGCAAGTCTGAGCCGAAGTTAGTTCGTTAGGGCTTGAAATAGCTCAGGGTGTGAGTGCTGTTTGATGATTAGATAAACAATGCAAACTGTGGTCATCTGTAATATGAATTCTGAAAAAAAGTGCTCCCCTCACCAAGCTGCTTGTCATTCTACTAAGATAAAGCAGGTTCTAAAAATTACATGCAGTGAGGCCCAAATGTCTTCCTTTCTCCACGTTACCAAGCTTTAATGAATTTCATTATTCTTTTTTAATTTACATGCTCTTGCAGAATAAAGGTCCCCAAATCATTAACTAATTTGATATGTCTGAAGTACCAATTCAATTCTCTGGTCCCTTGAGACTCTTAGCCATCTTGTTCAAACACCTCTTAACTTAGTTTCATAATTAGATACACCTTGATTGATGGTTTTTTTGTATAGCACTTGCAGAGGAAAAGAAATCTACCTAATTGTTATCACAATTTAGCAGGTTTAAGATTAAAAGTCTTAACCAAATCACTGATTTCCAAGGGAAAACAAAGCCCTGCTCTGATGTAGGGCAAGGTAAGGAAGGTCTTTCAGGTAATGACTCCAATAACGAATTACTTTGGGAGGAAGAAATTGATACGGCAATTACTAAGAAAGTTATTTCCATGCTACCTGCACTTTGGATATATATTTATATGAAAACAGGGACATTTATTGTTCTTAATAGCTAAATCATTCCAAACAGGAAGTTGATGGTGAAATAAATAATAAGGTAGAGTTGGAACAAAAGGAAAAAAGTACTTTTTTTCTAAAAGAAACCCTTTCCTTGTAGAAGAACTTTCAGCAGAACTTTTTGCAATTAAAAAAAAGGAATTTTGAAAGCCATGTTGAATCCCAGACTTTTATGTCTGGTCACATGACTGAGCATTCCTTATGCAGTCAGCCATTGCGGCAGGGGTAAATTCAGGATTAGGCATTGAGTCAACATGAACACACCTTGCTTGCTGTTCTGTTATAGTTGAGCTGTGGGTTACAATGTGCTGTTATAATGGGCTAAAGTCTTGCTATGAGAAGAGAAAATAATTCATGCCTGAGACATAACGCAGACAGGAACTTATTTCATCAGTGTAAGCAAGCCTGTCTCAGAATCTCCATTCTTACTGAAGAAACTTGTCTGCAGAGGTAGAAATGAGAAATCATTGCATCACTGTAGAACATGAATTACTTTAGGACTGAAATAATGACATGAGAAGCATGTTTTGGGGGCAGAAACAGTGCTACAGAGTGCATAAACTTAAGATAATTACTTTCTTGTTTATGCAACTGAGTAAGAGCTTCCGGGTTAGGCATCGCAATACATTTACAGAAAACTTGAGCAGGATTTCTGTTTCTGATACTAGTTATCTATGCATCATGAACTTGGTGTACAGCAGGGAGTCACAGCATATATAGGCAAACAGCTATGATTATGGATATGGATGAGCAGAGGGATTTGAATTTACAATTATTTGAAATGGCTATTAGCAAATAAGAATTTTCTCAAAATTTTGAGTGTTTTGGGAACAAATCCTGTGTTAAATCAGCTGGAAAAATCATAAGCCATATATTTCTTTATGTTGTCACCTGTGTGAGGGTCTTAACATTTCGGAATTATTCAGGGTATTAAACGTGTCAATGGTTATAGATTTACAGTTTGTGGGTACTACTGAAGAAATTTAATTACAGGGCCTGGGGAATTACAAAAAGACTACTTATTTTCGGCAGCCTCTTTTTCTTCTATCACTTTGGAAAGTTTTGGATAATTATCTTAGTGATTAGTAATGACTAGTAGTGGTTAACTGTAGCCTACATGTTTTGTTTGAGTTGTGGTTGTGAGGGAGATCACATCATCAGAGTAGGAAACTGTTTGGAAATGCAAGCTTTCATCTAATGGTTGTAGAGTAGTAATCTTGGAGGAATCTGATTTTACTTTATTTTGGACACTTTTAGTAGTCCTGTTACTTTAGTCATGTGCAGTTGACTACTGTAGTCGATCCTTTGTTTTTGCTTGGTTTTGATTTTGGGGTGTTCTATGCTGATTTTCTTAAATATTTTTCCATTTAAGAAAACTCAGTTTGACTTAGCAGGAAGTTTAGAACAAGTATCATTGTGCAGTGTTTATAGACACATCATGCCAGTTATAGACACGCATCAGGCAAAATCTATGGCCAGCAAGTTATTAGCTATTCTGGGATTTTGCATTAATGGTGGGGAGAAGGATGGGAAATGTGTAGAATTATGACATTTTGGATGAAAACAGGCATCAGTTCTAGAATCTCAAACTTAATGAATCAGTATTTCCAGCCAGTCTCTATCACTAGAAATTAAGCAAGTTGTTTACATGCAAATTCACATTTGCTTTGGTAGGTAACTCTTGTCTCAAATGAATGCTTATAATATACTGATTGAGAAAAGTAATAAATCTGAGAAGGGTTGTCATCTAATACAGTAAGGTAAAGGAAGTCCATAAGGGAAATCAAGAGGCTCTAAACTAAAGCTGACCAACCTTTATCACTCTGTTAATTTGCTTATTAATTGGCACTGAATGGATAATATTTGCTGAGTAGAAAAGTCATTGGCTGACAGAAAAAGGAGGATAGAAACTGAAGAGGAAACAGACAATACCTCATTTTAGTTGATGGTTTGAAAAAATATACCTTGTAGACTCAGTACAGAGCTGAGGTAGGAAAATCTTGTCAAGCAAGGTCCTAAAAACAATGGGAATGGATTATTAAATAAAGAAAACAGTCTGTATGTGGAAGACCCAAACAAAAGACAAAAGCTGAGACTCATGAGTTGAGTGTGAGTATGTTGATTACAGCTCTCCAATATTGTCTGGTAACATTGAAAGCTACTGCTTTAACATTTCTCAAACAGCAATCATTAAAAAGGGACAGTTTATTTAGCAGTAGCGCAAAATCTGCGCTGCCACCACCTCTATCTTTTTTAAAAAAAAGTCTTTTTTGCTTTTCTCTTGTATAATAAAACTCTGTGGAAAACATACCTAGACTGAATCTGGGTCCAAAAACCCACATGTAATAAGTATATGTACGAAGTTCATAGCCTAGCAACATACATCCTGCTGCTTTGAAATACGAGTTTCAAGCTATGTGAAAGGATGCTAAGTGATTTCCATCTGTTATCCCATAGAATATGACAACATAAACTCATTAATTATTAGACATGAGAGAAAGCCTATATGAATGCCCCTGCCATGGCAAAACAAATAAAACAATACTAGAACTTCTACTGCATGGTCAAAATGCACGTGAAACTGATTTGTACTTGACTGCCTGTTAACCTACATATTTCATTTTTCTCTCATAACAATGCTCATGTGAGACCTTTCACTTGTCATAGTGTCACAGACTTATGCATATATATTGTAGTTGAGCATTAGAAATGTCATAAAGAACCATCTGTAACAGTTGTATTATATTCGTATCATACTCAACTCCAGCCTGGACAAAATTATTTTCTATTAATATAATTCAGCCAGTTTTTATTAATGAGGTCTATTGAGGGAGGATGTCTAAGCCATTGGACTGTGACTCAGATAATTTCCTAGTTTCTTCTGTGACCTTGGGCATGTTGCTCAGTTTCTCTGGCTGGAATTGTATGAGACTCCAAAGATTTTAGGACAATAAAGCTGTTGGGTTTTTTTGGTTCATTGGCTAAAATGAAAAATCATGCAATAGTGAGGTGAGGTTTAACCAAAAACAAATGGTTGGTAAAATAGGAAAAACAAACAAACAAAAATCTAGAGAAGAAATAGGTTCCTCTTGACAACTGAATATTGCTTCTAAAGTTCCTTTCTAGCTTCATCCCTCTTTATTACATCTGGGAAATTTCTGAAACAAATATTTGACTTGTATAAAAAGTAAAATACAATTAGTGTATTCATTATTCATGTTTTCTAGAACAAGCAATTTGACTTGAATAATCTAATTAGCTTTAACTTCAAATTTGACTGCTTCCTGAAGTACTATTTTAAAAAAAAAAGTTTCAATGAGATGCTCCTATATAAAATTATTCTATGACACTTTTCATTATGTTGAGTTTATAAGGTTTTAGAGATAGTGACTGTGATAGTATGTACACCTACAGCATTTACACAGCAATTTTTACATTTCCTGAGCCTTCAAGGCATTTGTGTAATAAAAATAAATTTTTAAAGTCTTTTTGTCTTATGTTCACACTGAACTTGTGTCTTAGGTGACAGCGTAAGGAGTTGAAAGGGAAAAAATTGACTGTTGGATAAGCTTGTAAACAGAAAAAGAAAAATGCTGAAGGAAAAAAAATACTTCTCTGGTCTCAAAGTAAGTCAAGTAAGACATCAGAAAACTTGGTTTCTTACTGTGACCTATGTAAGAACAGCAGGACCAAGAAAGACATATCCTGAAGTTCAAAGGTCCCCAGTTGCACTGAATCAGGCTTGCGGCTCTCAGAAATGTCACTGCTTCCTCCAGCAACAGATTTATTGCAGTTGATATATCCACCTACAAGGATTCAGTATATATCCAGGGTAAGGGTTTCACACTGCAAATGCCATTTAAATGCCAGTCTTATTTATTTTCATATGAATAGGCAAATGGCAAGATCAACTACTGCATTTTAAGGATCAGGGAGGTGGGTGAACAATAAGGATCATTCCCTGTTACATTGCCAGCCGTACTGAATGCCTCATTCTGAATGATGAGTCCTTCTACAACTACTGTTTGATAGCGGGAATGGTGGTAAAGTACCATCTAGAGCCACAGCCCTCCATACCAGATCCATATGTGACTTGAGTCACCCAGCGGTAAAAATGTGATTTGTATCAGGTACTTGTACATTTGCTTTTCCCAGATGATTTGAAAGTTTTATGCTGCAGAAAGACAATATCTGATCCATTGTAAAGTTTAGTGTAGCACATAGGCAAAAACTTACCTGGCATAAAATCTTCTCTACTGGTTCACACTGTTCAAGAAATATTGCTAGTGAGTAAACAGAATTTTTGTCACATAACTGCAGTATTTTTAATCCTTCCTAGGAGTCCAGAGTCAGATTTAGTGCATTGTCAAACCACTGTCTAAGGTTAAGCAAACACACTTTTGCTTAGTTACAGACATACATGGGTGTTCGCTAGGTTGGAAAGTCTGTTAAAGTGCCTTTTTGCTAGTGACTCTTCTCTATATGGAAAGATCATTATTTTAAGAGTCAATAGTGCCACTGAACAGTGGTAAATGGAAAGTGCCAGTCAGTGAAAAACACATTTATAATAGACAAGGCACTCACTGAACTAGAAACATACAATAATAATAATACTAATATCTGTTCAATATTTTTATCAATGATCTGGATGCTGCAGGAGTTGAATGCACCATTAGGGTGTTTGCTGATGACAGCAAACTGGGAGATGCTGTTGATTCTCTTGAGGGACAGGAGGCCTTGCAGAGGGATCTAGATAGATTGGAGCATTGGGCTATGGTTAATGGAATGTATGTTGTAGTCATGAATGTAGGCAGTGTTTATCAGGTTACAAGTTTTTTCCTTGCAATCTATGCTTTTTTCTTTTCTTTTTTTTTTTATTGGCCAACTATGGATCATTTGCTAGCATAGAGCTTGGTGAAAATTATTTTACTCCCCCTGTCTTCTCTTGCTTTATCTACTTCTAGCAGCTGGAAAGTCAGTTTGCAGGGATAAATGGAACCTCTGCAGTACCTTGCCTGGGTATGCTGACTAATACATCGGACCTAACAGAGGGGGAGGTCTTGCAGTTTCATGCTAATCTGGTCATTTGCAAGTACCTCCTCAGAGCAGAAGGAAAGCATGGCAAGAACTATTTTCAGGGAAGTTTCTGGGGCTTGCTAATACATGAGAAGTATTCCAAGTGATGCAACTTTAAGGGCTACTGCTGCTTTCACCTGGACCTGAAGCTTCATCTGATGCCTTAAGTAATGAATATTGGCCAATGTGAGGCTGGTTTATTGGTCTTGGTATGCATACAGTTTAGTCAACATGAGGCTGTTTTATTGATTTTGGTATGCATGCAGTTGGGGAAGAAATCTACAAATGTAAAGCACAAATCAGACTGAGCCTTTCTGTTATTGAATAGTTTGCTTGGAATTTTTAAATATTAAGCACTTGTCCATCAAATACATTTATGGGAATGTGGTGGGTTGACCCTGGCTGGATGCCAGGTGCCCACCAAAGCTATTCTATCACTCCCCATCCCGTCAGCTGGACCGGGGAGAGAAAATATAACAAAAGGCTCGTGGGTCGCAATAAGGACAGGAGAGATCACTCACCAATTACCATCATGGGCAAACCAGACTCAGCTTGGGGAAAATTAACTCAATTTATTACCAATTAACCAGAGTAGGGTAATGAGAAGTAAAAGCAGATCTCAGAACACCTTCCCTGCACGCCTCCCTTCTTCCCAGGCACAACTTCACTCACAGATTCTCTACCTACTGCTCCAGTGGCACAGGGGGACAGGGAATGGGGTTTACAGTCAGTTCATCACACGTTATCTCTGCCGCTTCATCCTCCTCAGGGACAGGACTCATCACACTCTTCCCCTGCTCCAGCATGGGGTCCCTCCCACGGGAGACAGTCCTCCACAAACTTATCCAACGTGGGTCCTTCCCACGGGCTGCAGTTCTTCACAAACTGCTCCACCATGGGTCCCTTCCACGGCGTGCAGTCCTTCAGGAGCGCACTGCTCCAGCGTGGGTCCCCCACGGGGTCACAAGTCCTGCCAGAAAACCTGCTCCGTGGGCTCCTCTCTCCACAGATCACAGGTCCTGCCAGGAGCCTGCTCCAGCGCAGGGTTCCCACAGGGTCACAGCCTCCTTCGGGAACCCACCTGCTCCGGCGTGGGGTCCTCCCCGGGCTGCAGGTGGATATCTGCTCCACTGTGGACCTCCATGGACTGCAGAGGGACAGCCTGCCTCACCATGGTCTTCACCACGGGCTGCAGGGGAGTCTCTGCTCCAGCGCCTGGAGCATCTCCTCCCCCTCCTTCACTGACCTGGGGGTCTGCAGGGTTGTTTCTCTTACATGTTCTCACTTCTCTCTCCAGCTGCTGTTTCTGTCTGTCCCAACTGTTTTTCCTTCTTAAAAATGTTATCCCAGAGGCATTACCACTATTGCTGATTGGCTCGGCCTTGGCCGGCGGCGGGTCCGTCTCAGAGCCGGCTGGTATGGGCTCTGTCGGACACAGGGGAAGCTTCCAGCAGCTTCTCACTGAAGCCACCCCTGTTACCCCCCTGCTACCAAAACCTTGCCACACAAAACCAATACAGGGAAATATTGAAGACTAATTCTCAGTGTTCACCCTGTTTAAAAAGGTCTTTACATTAATGTAAATAATTTTGTAGTGTGGAATGACTGATACATTTAAAACAAAAAGAAAACTGAGAGACAATTAAGTTTGGTCCCTATATTAGATGTAATGCCAATGTCCCTTGACTTTTTTTCAAAGACTTTTCAGTCATGAACAACAAGCAGATGATCAACTTAGATACCAAACTCAGATTTCATAGACAAACAGTACTTAACTTCCTAGATCTCCCCAAACTACATTAAGGATTTTTATCTTGACCTACTGAGTTTTCTATGAAGAGCAGATCGCATTCTTGGTCTCATCTGTATTGTTAGGCATCCTACCTCCAACAGTGGTTGGTAACTGTATCAAGGTACTTAAATAAAGGCCACTACTTCTCTGGCCCATTGTAGCAAATATAACTCCTCACATTAGGAATTGTTTTTCCCTTTTTTTTTTTTAAGAGGCTGAGGGTGGGGACAATATGTGTGAATACAGTTATGACTGTGTATATCATTGCAACTTTTCCAACCCCTATGAAATCCAGCATGCTCAATGGAGAGCTGCAATAGCTAATAACTGCTGTCTGCAAAAGGCAAATGCATATCCTTGACCAAATTAAATTGAAACTACCGTCAGTGCACAGGGCTAGACAACCAGTGTGCAAGCAATAAGAAAAGGCTTTCTAACATGGTCATTGAAATGATTTTGTGGTGGTTTCCCATGGACAGTGTCTAACATTTTGCTAATGGAAAAACAACATGCACATCTGAAACAGCTGGAAAGAAATATTTAAACAGCACATGCAGTTAATAAATCACTTGGTGTTTGCAGCAAGGGTAAAATATGGGACAGGCCTGTGGTCTGGAAAGTAACATAAAATTCTCTACGGAAAATGTAGATTGGACTTTGTTTTAACCTTTCCTCAAATACAGATACAGTTTACTGATATGTCATGTCAAAGGTCCACTATAACACCCCAACATGTCTAACTGTTGTCAGAGAGACTATAAATTGGATTGTTCCAATTATCTAGGCTGCAGGAAGAATAATACTGTAGTAAATAAAGGTCTCTGGAGGTTCATTGCAGGCTTGTAACAGCTTAGTGAATGCCAGTGTCATCCCTACAGATCTGGCTGGATTGGAACATTTTAACATCTATAGAAATTTAACTTCAGCTTTCCCAGGAGATGCTGCTGTTATACTTCCTAGCCCTACCAGTGTCTCCCAGGAATTTAGGGTAGTGGTGATGTGAATTGGTTGAGAAAGTAGTTTTCCCCTCTTCTTAACATCACATGTAAAATACACATCGGTAGCCAGCCAAGTTAGTGTTCAGCATTAACACATGCATTATGAAGAACATCTTCAACAACTTAAGGCCACTTGGGAATACAACTGCAGAGATTTAAAAGGAGACTTAGGTTTTAGTGACAGTCACAACACTCATTTTGTACCCTGTTTCCGTAACTAAGCGATCTGTTTCTTTTATGCAGAAAACTGTTACGTACTGGCAGCTAAAAACTGAAAATCAGTGAGGAGGTGGGATCTATTTACCTGTTTATGCCAATAAAATGCCTATTAAAAGGGAGTGATTAAAAAACCTGGCCCAGCACCTGTGGACAGCAGTTAAAGGGCAGCTTTCAGGTGGTGTAAGGCTGTCACGACATGGCGGCACCCTGGGGTGGAGGGAGGGCATCTGCCTCAGGCCCTGCTGGAGGAGGCGTGGCTGCCCCTTCCAGCCAATCAGAGGGTGACGCAGAGATCACAGGGGGTGTGGCAATGCCAAAATGGCAGCACTAGAAGATGAAGGGCGTGAGGCTCTTTCCTCTCCTCAGGCTTCTGCAGGCTGTCTGAAAGCAGGTAGAGGGTTCCCTGGGCTTTTAAGATACTTTCTTGACACAAAAAAAATCAAGATCTGACTAAAATCTGCACAGGGAGGGTGAATCTCTCCATGTTTCTTTTGTAGAGTTGGCCAAAAAAGTCCTAGAACACAGTTGTTCGTTGAAACTTTTCAAAAGGTAATTTCTTAACTTAGATCCTGATGATTGCCAGGATTTGTTTGGAATTTACAGTCAGTGGGTGTCAACATTTCCTGTTCAGGTAGTCTTAGAAAAAAAAAGAAAAAAAAATACTTATTAAAACTGAGATGTGGGTAGAAGCTATTTGGGACACTATTTTTTAGCTGTCTAGCACTGTAAGAGCTGTGTCTTCTGTATCTGCTTCTGTACATAGTCCATAGTCTCTTGGAAAATTTGCTTAAGAGTGCATAAATATTTAAAAAGTTGTTATTTAATAATTACAATAAAGCATAGAGTTGTGTAGCAATTACAATGCTAGAAAAAGCTCCAAAAGCCAATGTGTATCTTTTGCCATCATCAAAAACGTGCCTAACCTGTGAATACACTAGCTAAGTTGATAAGTTGTGCTGTGTTTCCTCTGAACTGCTATGTTATGTTACATAGAGGAAGCAGAAGTTTTAAAATAGATCCTTGGGCACTAATTACAGGGAGTACAGTAGAAATTTTGCCTTGATAATGTTCTCAGTAATTATCCTTTATGACATTATAAATCTGATTTTTTTTCAACTTTTATATCTTTCTGTGTTCCTGTGTGAAATGCTGGAGTTTATTTAAAATTAGCAGCGGTTTTATTAATGACACTCACCATTTTCATTAATAAGTGTATAATGTAAATCCTTTAAAGTGCTTAATATTACACAACTTCCTATTTAGATGTGTGTGGTAATAAATTAGAAAATAGTAAAACATGCAGCAGAAGGAAAAAGCTGTGAAAGTTTCAGGGTAGTGAACAGACTTGGCCAACAGCGATGTGTATTACAGGTCATAATGGGGCAGTAAATAACCTTTGCATCTTTGCAATTTTTTTCCTAAACTCTCATAACTTAGTTAACTTTTATTTTTTCCACCAGTAGTTAATTCAGTTTGTGTTCGAATGTAGCAGGAAGAAGAGTAGCTATAGGCTGTGTTGCACTGGGCCATCATCTCAACATCATTTAAAACAAGCAAACAAAACAACCAACCTATTATCACTTATCACACTTGCAATAGGAGATGTTTTTTTGAGGAATGGAAGTCAAACATAGAAATAGGCAAATATTCTGGACAATGAATTTGCAATTAACATTTCAACTCGCCTTATCTGGTGGGATAATATGGTGGCCTATTTTTATAGCCCTTGAGTGTCTACCATATGGAATAATTTAAAAAAAAACAACAAAACAATCAATTCCCCCTTTCAGTTCTGATTCTGAGCAGAGTGTATTTTGGGCACAGTCAGTACTGTGTAGCAGAGGCTGTTAGTGGAGTTTGCAGCAGTACCCTACTGCTACCTGTTGGACAGGAGTTTGCTAGCACTTCCCAAGCCAGACAATTAACACTTCCAGGGAGTGCTAGGCCAGTTGTACCCTTTTATTTCCCCTGCAGTCGAGCTGTGCATGCAGGATTAAATAATGTTTTCAGCATCTGATAGTATAATACATGTGCAGTGAGTCCCCCCAAGACAGTGCTTTCTGTTACAGGACATGAGAATTGGTTGTGCTGTGGGCACGTCCAGGATTTTAGGACATGCAGTGACTTAGTTGGAGCTGCTTTGCCAATGTGTACTTTTCGGTCATATAGGATTAACAGACTCTTTGAAAGGCATGAAGGAAATTCTGAAGTTCTACCTAGACAAATTTTTCTGCTGCACCTAAATGACCATAGCTGTTTGTCTTCTTCTAAGAGAGAATGGTTTAAAGAGGAGTTAGCAGTATTTTAATGTGGGGTTATTGTCATGATTGTGATACAGTAGAATGATTTCTGCAAGAACAAAACTCCTGTCTTTGTGTCATGACTACATCCTAATCTGCAGGCGTTTGTAACTAGCATTCATTCTGTTATAGTTCGTTAACCTAAAATTCTGTATAATCCTGGAATCTGAGAAATGAAAGGGTGCTGGAAACAGCATGTTTCAAGTCACGTTTGTAAAATGTTAGCATAAGAATAAAGACAGTCCCGTACATAGGACGTAATGTGAAAGCCTTCTTTTTTTATATAAGGTGGCGCTTTTCCATTTCTGAACTACACGAAAAACTTCAGTCTCTGACATCCTATGTAAGTTAAAACGCTTATAAAATTTATTAAAAGAGAACTTTCAGTGTCAAGACGTTACCTATATATTGCTTAGTCCAGCTATTATATTTACTTCAATACTACTTCAAAGCAGTTACTTTAGATAATTTATTTTTTATAGAAAGTTCTGTTCTTTTGGTATGTGCAGGTTTCACATTTGCCATACCTCCATCTCACAAGAGAATTCTGTGTCAGTGAAATATGACATCTTTGCTTTTACAGGAAGTTAATTTGTTTTAATAATTGGCTGACTGTGGCAGTGAGGACCCTGAATATATAGAATTTTTTCACTATAGTAAAAATGAAAGTGGTGTAGTTAAAAACTCAGTTGAATGTCTTTTGGTGAATGGAAGGTCACTCTAAAAACTGCAAACCAAAGTTAAACCAAATCAGTTAGATTTCCACAGATACTTTGCTTTTTCTATTGCTGTGTGATTTCAGTTGTCAGCAAAAAGTATAAATGCTTTTGGGAGACCTAAATTCTACTTCCAATGCTAATATAAATCCATTATTTGTTTTATTAGCCAGCTTCTTGCTGGCCTATAAACTTTATGGACTTTTTTTTATGATAGGACAGCTATGCAGGGTATGTGGGTGAAATCAGTAGCTTTAAATATATTAAGTGGAAATTATCAATATATTCTAAAAATATAAGATAATAATGCTAGAAGTGGCAGTGAAATCTGTGGGAAGTTCTGAATAATACTATATACTAATGTTTAAATACATTATGACAATCCCTCTTTAAAAATCAGACTGCAGCTGTAAATCATATTCTGATAGCTCTTATTATCTGGAATTAAGCTGAATTATGAACAGCCATTGCCTAGGATGGGGCTATAGATATATAGGGGGTTTTAATACCATCATTTTTTAGTATCGGTCAGTGTTTGGAGAAATTTCAGTCATACATTGACAGAACTAACTTTTAACTCTTTTCAAAGATCTGGCAGAAATACCTTCCCATGACAATTCCTGTAGGTCAATGCATATCCAAAGCATATATTTGTGTCTGTGCATTGTCCTAAAACTCACTGGCTGAAATTTTAAAACTTTCCTTAAGGATATAGATGCCCAGCTCTCATTAATTGTAATTCAATTAATTAATTTGGTTACTCATTTCCCATTAATTTACGTTAATTTTAATGGGAATTGGGCATCCACATCCCATAGGCAGGTTAAAAATATCAGCCAGAATATAATGAATATCCAAGGGAAGGGAATTCCAGAACAAGATGGAACTTCTCAGCTGTGAAAGTTCTCCTGTTAATTAGCCATTTTGTTGCTTTGCATTGTCAGGAGTCACAATTGATGATCTCTCAGAAAAAACAAGCCTCTGACAGTTCTTCAGAAGTCAATCAACAACTAGAATTATGCCTTAAGAAAGCAGTGTAAGTCTAATTGTGGCTTCTCAGTGCTAAATTGCAGCAGCTTGTTGCATCTGAAAGTCAAACAGCAATGCTCAAGTGTGAGCACTGACACACAGATTTCATTGGTACAGTATTGGAATATTATACTAGCGTCATATAAAGATTTCATGGGCCTGTGATGTTCTTGCTGCATCCTCCACATGAGATGGCAATAACTGAATATTTTAGACCAGCCTTGGCAGTCTCAGGGTAAGCCTGGCAATACTGGGGGATCCAGTGGGTTTCCTTGCACTCATGGCTTCTACACGTGGTGCGAGATTGCCAGAATGATGGGCACCACCACCCAAGTAAGCACAGATGCAACAGGGATACGTGTGCATCATCAGATAGTGCGTGTGTGTCTTTCAAGCATTTGGTCAAGTTTTTCTGCTGGTACTCAACCTGATCTTTGGGTTTGTTTTTTTTTTTTGTTGTTGTTGTTGTTGTTGTTCGGTTTTCTTTGTTTGTTTTTTTTTCTTGTTGTTTTGTTGTTGTTTTTTTTTTCTCTTATAACATGTGCTTGTGGCTGTTATCCCTGAGAAATGTTTAGTTTATTTTCATTCATTTTCTTTCCTACCCATACACTTAATTATCCTTCTGCACATCTGCTTTTTCCTTTAAAATTTAGAGGTGAAGTCCCTTAATCTATTGACAAATTTTGCATAAGAAAAATAATAAGAAAATAGTTTTTTCAGCATCTTTCATGTTACTCTATTTTTATTTCATGGAAGTTTCAACTACAGGAATTGTAAACAGTGTGTTTCTTTCTGCTGTTTTATGTAATGTATTTCATAAATGAAACATTGAGAAATCATTATCAAATATAAAGTTGGTGACCAAGTCAATAGGAGCTCTTATTAGTCTTAAAGCTATGAATCTCTTTTCTCTTTATTTTATGTTTGTGGAAAGATTAATTCCTTTTTCTTTTTAATTATCAGATTGCAGTCACTTTTGTTTACAATAGAACTATACTGGAGAAATGAAATTTCTCAATTAGCAATTGAAAAAGAAGAGCAGTTTAAATTGCAAAATAAGCAAGTCAAACCTCCCTTAATTAATTTTATCGTTACTTTAAAAAAAAAATGCAGTTTAGCTGCACAGGGGAAAATGTCACTTAATCATGCTACATTTAATTGGAACAAATAATTATAGTGAAATATTAATCATTATGCACTGAAGCCCCATTTAAAATGTAATCAGTCTGAACTGAAGACAGCCTGCTTCCTGCATTAGTTTGAACCGTAACCTTACTAAGGTGTTTTTCCTATGAATATATGTAGAATATTTGTATCTAAAACTGTAGATAGCTTGAATATAAAATGTTATATAACTAAGCTATTGCATATGAAAATTCCCACTGTGGGAGCCAGTACACATCCTGGAAGAAACATTAGCATGAAGTTTTCAAAGCCCTTAGTATGTGCGGTCAGTATCCATTGTCAGGTTTAGTCCCGTGGGGTTTTTTACCATTGACTTCAATGGAAGCAGAGTTTCTCAGTGCCAAGAGCTTCTAAACAATCACTCTCAAGGACTGGGGGGCAGGGGGGAGGAAGTTATAATCATGATTGCATTGATTAGTTTATATCTAAATGTCCTCTCTTTTTAAATTTAAATGAAGATGGATTTGTTGTTCTGGATGGCTTAGACATCTATTAATTATACATGCACATAATATTTAATTATGTTGAGTAAATATGGCAGTTTTCTTGAATTAGAGATGGATTATTCCATTCAGATTCCAGAAATTAGACTTTATGATGTTTGTCAGTTCGTAATTAGCTTTGAATTGCTAGCTATGGTGTGGGTATTAGAAAGTTTTTAAATGCTTGGAAATCCTACAAGTTTAGGAGCCACTTGCGGTACAGATCTCCTCCTCCTGGATGCCCATGTGAAGTCTGAGGCTATGAAGATCATTAGTAACTTCTTCCAAGCTCTTGATTGCCTCAGCTTATGGCCTTTTGGGCTGCGATTCTGAACCGTTCATTCTCTGGATTCATATTTAATAAAATTAGAAATGTTCAAATGTAATAGGCCCAAAGCAAGTGTTGTAAATATGGACTACAGATAGTAGACTTTCATCTGAGCATAAGACCTTATCTCCTTTTATTTTAACATGCAAGGAAATACAATTGGCAATTGCCTATATGTATACATAAGTATACCAACGTTTTCTAGGAGTTAACAGTCTCTCATGTTTAACACAGTGTAACACTCTTACACAATTCAACACCTATATGAGGTCAAATTTGCAGATGATACTTTTATCTGTGCATCCACTAATAGCATCAAAACACTCTGAAATACATAGGTATGTCTTAACTATGGCCATGGTAAAATGCCTGCTGAAACCTGAGCCTAAACTGATATAAACTGTTAACTTTGAAGCAACTTCACAAGCTTCTCGTTTGTCACTGCATGGGAATAAATAAGGTCACAGTTCAGTTTGCTTGTAAAGAGTTCCCAGAAATAGGTGGTCCCACTTTGTTGTATAAATGAAGGGACATTTTTTAAGTATTTACCACTGTGCAATAATGGGAGAAGGGGAAGTAAGAAAAGGGAGAAGGGAAGAGAGACGTATTCTGAGAATTTGCTGTTACCCAAGTTCAGCTCTCCACTTTTGGGAAGCAATCGGAGCCTTGGATAATTTCCTTCCCTAAAGTAACACACAGTAACTATACAAATGCTGTGCAATGTTTCCCTATTAAGCAGAACATTTTACAGGTACTAGGTTTGCCATGTGGCTCAGTATAAATGGTAAGCCAAGTGTGTATTATCTCTGTAATAGGAGTAAGAGGGCTTTGCTCACTTTTCCTCTCAAGCTGCCTTGCTTCTTAATGTTCCAGATGCCAGCCAGTGTTTGCCTTTTCTGTGAAGAGCTCTGGCTAAATGTTTCTGCATGGGAATTGGCAGTTTGGAGTCAAGGTGTGAGTGGAAAAATGTGTGCGTGTGAGAGGGAGGAGAGGGGAGTAGAAAGGAAGAAAGCACATATAAGCTATTTTCTGAGAAAGCTTTGGAGTTAAGGCTTTTTGTCAGGTGCCTTTGATGGGAGTCAGGACTCACTGAATGGATAAAAGGGGAGAGAAGAGAAAAGCAAGACCAAGGCAATTTAAGATACTATCCAGTGTATCTTAGTGCTAGATATCATTCAAAGGACATGTTTAATTTAAGCAATTGTTCTGTGGAGTGTATTAACCTTTCTACCCTCCCTACCCCCATGCTAAGCAGTAACTGTCTTTTCTTTTTTTTAAAAAAAAATATCTTACCAACTCCACTGCACCATTTTTAATCTTCTCTTTGAAGGAGATGTATCCCAGAAGTTATCTGATTGGAATCATGCTAATCCACCTGCTCTATCCCCCAGTAAAGAAGGTAAATATAGATTGTAAATGGGGTTAATATGAAAAAAGCAGGGACATGGGAGAATGGCAAGGCAGCAGCAGGAGTCAGCTTGGCTGGCAGCAGAATGGATGAAAATTATATAGCTAGTAGGCCAAAATGAGTTTGAAGTAACCTGTGGGGATGTGGGTCACAGATGTGCTGACTTTGGTAAATCTGTGCCCTTTTAATTCAGCAGGAAAGTTAGCAATGCTTTCTAGTACTAGTTAATTATAGCTGGTACCTTAGGTTCCTATCCATGCACAGCAACGACCTGTGTTTTATATTCTCTTCCTTTCTTGTCTGGTCTCTGACCTGACTTCTGTAATGTCTCCTGAAATTCTTGTTGGCTTTATCTAGTGAGTTTGGCATCTGTGGCTTGGACATGACTAAAAAAACCCCCTCTCATTCAGTATTTGAGTAACTGAATTCTAGTTAGGATAAATTGTGTTTTAAAATGAATTTTTATGTCCTTTTTTTTTTATTCCTAGCATTTTCTATTTAACTTTTCAGTTAAGCTGTAAAAAAGAGAAAACAAAAAACCTTAATATATTGAAGTTTGATAAAATATTTTTTGCCACCAAAATGCTGTGTTGACATGCAGAAAGACTATACTCCTGACACAATACTGGTATTGTGCTAATAGTGTCAGAAGCTGATAGGTGTTCTCATCTATTTCATGTGCATAATGCATCAGTGCACAACTTTTCAGTGTATATTAATGCACATTAGTTAGATAATTAATTAGGGTCAACCCAGACATCAGCAAACGTCCAGGCCATTGCTTAAGAATAGTGCTATATATATTTCCTTCATGGCTTTCAGCACCTTCAAAGCCAAGGATACCTGGAGCCAGAAGTAGGATATTTGATAGCATTTGGTAGCATTAATATTATTTGATAGTACTATCTGGATTTTTCTTCCATGAATCTGTCCAGTTGCTTATGAACTTGGGCATACTTTGAACATCTACAACATCCTAGGTCAAGTATTTGTACTGACATTAATACCTACTGTGAGGTCTTTTCTGTGAAGTCTGACTGTGTCAGATGTTTGACTGAATTTAGAGAATAGCACTTGGATCACTGAATCTCCTTTGGCTTGGAGGTTTGACTGTTAGTCTATGACACCAGAGCAGTTCTTCCCACAGGGATGACTTACAGGTCCAGCAGCAAGTACCTTTGTGTGTTACAACAGTTACAAGTAGCAACTGCATTTCCAGTATTTGAAAGAATCTATACTATAAATATTGATCTTCATAGCTATCCCTTTTCAGTGTTAAAAGTGAAAAAGCAGCTAGAAAATCAATGTATTGGCAACTCAATCATTATGTTTGAGATTATAGTATGGGTGGAATGTTGAAATTAATTCATCCAGATGGCATCAGAACTGACAATCTGGAATAATTTATCTAATGCATGTTAAGAACTAATGTAATAGTTTCAAATAGGGGTCTGGATAAAAATGGCTTGATATATTTTGGAGCAGCTATAGTTCCTTCTGACTTTTTGTAATAGGTAAGTTCAGACACTTCACTTCTGAAAACATGGTCCATAAGAATTTTTTAATGGGCTCTACCGCAGAGTCCTTTCTATATGACAAATAGGGCTGCAAGACCTCAGCTAGTTTGCAGAAAAGCCACAGATGAAAAACACTGACAGCCACTGCCCAAAAAAGAACAAGCTGTATAATTTACTGTGGGTTGCCCATTTTGAATGTTGTAAAGTTATATCCAAAGCTGTCACCTTCATAGATTGAGTGACCTCTTGCAATAGTAAAGGTTATGAAATAAAGAAACATATTTTACAACTTATTAATCTTTAGACAAATGGTCAGCAGGATTTCTGACTGCTGTTTGCAGGTACCGAAAAGTATGAGACAAAACACTTCTGTGAAAGTTTGTAGGGAAAATAAATCAGCATTTTGGAAAAAAGACTTTGCATCTTCTTTCTGGGAAGGAGTGACTTTGATCTTTAAATACTTACAAATGAATCCAAATAGAGTTTGGGGCTTTCTGTAGTTTGCATAAGTGATTTGCATTTCAAAAGGCCTTGCAGTAAACACCAGTTAAGGTCCCGAAAGTCTTCTAAGAAGATGATTAACTTGAGAAAGCCTTTGTTAGTAATCAGTGGGGCTGACTCCTGGGTGGAATTACGGACAGGAAAAAAAATTCATGTATCGTCATGCACTGGATTCTGGACTTTGAAATCAGTTTCTTTTTTAAATCACAATTACGTATGTTACTGAACATTAGCATTTACATTTGAGTTCATAGGAATGTAAAGAAATCATATAAAGAAAGTTTAACAGCATTACAAAACTGTAGTTTGCTTTTCTGTGAGCTCTATAGAGCCACGTGAATTGATAAGCAGTACAATTTTTTTTAATACCATCAAAATTCTTCTTAAACACTGTGAAACATGACTGAAACCTCTGTTCCTATCTGAGATCACCGTCTAAACGTAAATAAAGAAACATCAAAATAGGTAGATATAGCTTGACTACATGAAACAATTTCTATAGAACAAAGTGGGTATTTAAAAAATAAAAAGAAAAGCAAAACAAAGTTAACCACCATCCAGTACTGCTGCGCCCAAAGGAGTATCAGTCCTCTTGACATGGCAAGAGGTTCCCTAGCTTGAGTCACAGGATCGTGCAGATGGGCTGAGACTGCTGAACCACTTCCCTCATTCAAAGCAGTTCCAGTTCCAGAGGGTTGTTCAATGCCTTTTCTGGTCAAGTTATGGATATCTGCAAGGATGGAGATTTCATAGCCTCACTGGGCAATCTGTGGCAGCGTTTGACCACTCGGTGGGGGAAAAAAAATAATCCTTACATCTGAGAAATTTCTTGTACTGCAACTTGTCTGTGTTGCCTCTTACTCCTACCACTGTGGAAATTGAGGGCAGTCTGGCTCCATCTTCACAAATCTTTCCATTAGGTAGTTAAAAACAGATGTAACATTTATTGCTGAAGCCTTCTCTCCAGGCTGAACTTGTTCTCTCAGCCTCCCCTCAGGTGCGCCCTAGTCATCTGGGTGGCATTTCAGAGCCCTGAGTGCACCAAGTCCTGCAGCTCCTTTCCTGAAGGAAGCGGGGACCTCCACATGCTACTTGAGAGCTGCTTTAAGCTCAGTCCCTCAGCCTCAGCACTTGCCTCGCAACGTTGGAGGTATGTCTGTTAACAAAGTGGATCAGGATGGTGGCAAAGGCAGACTGGGTCTTGTGTCTCATTTCTTCCTTTACCAAACTGCCTGAGGTATCAACACAAAATGTTAACCTCTTTAGTTGATGTGAATCATTATGACATATCTAAAAATCACTTTTATGCTGTTTATTGTTATTTCAGCTGAGGTTCTGATCCATTTTTCATTTCCCAATGGGGCAGATACAGCTCCGGGCTGAACTGTGTAGCATGTACCTCACTGCCTGATGAAAAAAGGGGGAAAAAAAACCCCCTGCTTTTCTCATTTTTCACATTGCCTTCCATCCCATAAAGCCACACTTCTCCATTACTGCGAAAGAATATAGGAGAAAGAGATATTTTTTATTCTAGATTAGGTACCTAAAAATTAATCATTAAAATAATAAATGGCCATTTCACATGGGTTAGCATATACACCACAGTTCTGTAATGCCTAGAGGGAAAAAGAAGGATGCATATGTGAAGTTAGACAGGCCACTCGAGAGATTTCAAGAGGTCATCTTACTTATCCACTTTTCTACACCAGGATAAATTCTGTCTAAAGTTTTCTGGCAGAAGGCTACATTTCTGGAGAAGGAAGCAAATGCTAGGCCTTCTTTTGCTGCTGGAGGGGAAAAAAAATTATATCAAAAATCAAAAAATCAAAAAATACCAAGAGCTGATACTTCACCACATTTTCAAATCAATGTCCTTAACAAAACATCCTGAGAAAGATTGATTTGTTGGCATTGGTGTTCATGACAACCATGTTGGATGTTCGATGCATGACTACTAACAGCAGGAGCTATAGGCTGTCTTTTTCTAACATGAAGTGGAAAAGTTGCCCCATGAAACTGCTAACTAAACATCTTGGAACCATTTTTCCTAGAGGTATTGGGCACCACTGAAATCTTTCATCAACATTTGTCCCTTCCCTCACTCCTCTAGAATGCAATACTGGCACTGCTTTTGTCTCAATGCTCTTCTGTTTTCTTCTAGAAGTTCTGCTTTCTGATGTGAGATAAAGTACTGCATCTGCTATGTACCAAACCCCAGAATTTCTGGTTGATGCGCAAGCAGCAGTGTCCTTTAAGCCAGACTGTCTTGTCCTTTTCACAGTTGACTCTAAGTCATGTAATTCAGAAGAAAGCTGAGGAAATAGCTTTATGTTGTGTGACTTCTTTTAGCTGGTCATTAATACGCATAAATGCCTTATGCAGGTGCAACTGTGAATTCCATCCCTCGTTTCCTCATTGGGCTCCCCTTTCTTCTACATTCTTCTTCTCCTGACCATACTCCTCTATTTCCCCTCTACTCTCCCATGTCTCAGAGATATATATGTTCATGGTGATAAATGAACTAGATGGTTGGACTAGATGATCTCTAAAGATCATCTAAAGGGCCTAAAATGAAATTTAAAGGTCCCTTCTGTCGCGTCCCAAAGTTGAAGCAACTCAGGTTCGTGGATTTCCTTTGTCAGAATTAAGGTGAAACGACACCAGGGGAGTTCAAACAACAATCAACATTTATTCAACCTAGCTAACTTTGTCCAAGTACACATGAACTTATTAATATGAACCTTGCAACATGTCATTAAGCTGCTGTTTGAGAAGAGGAGGGAAGTATAGAAAAATGAAATGGAAAAAGGAATGTGAAACTGTGTCAGGAGAGCCCTCCCATTGAGTCACGAGGTTCAGAGCAGACCGCCTTGCTTTCTGGACTCCTTCTCAAAGAGGAGCTCAGGGGTGGCTAGATCCACTCCTAGTCTCAGACTTGGTCAATGGTTTATGTTTAAAAGGATGAGGTGTAGGGACTGTGGAAAAGAGAGAAGGAAAAGAGGGAGAGGGAGAATGAGAGAAAGAAAGAAAGAGAGAAGAGAAGGGTTTCACCAGTCCTGGGTCCAGTGTTGGTCCAGCCAGTGTAGAGATCCAGTTCCGGAGGGCGCGCACTGAGGACTCGTTCTCTCTTCTTTTATAGTGTGTTGGTTGATGATCTCAATATGCACAGTTTCCACATCTGGGATTCACTGGAATTGGTCAGTGAGCTTTGGGGGGGGGGTTCATTGTGGAGTTGACTCTCTTTTCCTGCTGGCATGACCGCTTAAGATAGAAGCACAGTCCCATCTTCCATGGGGCCTTCTTCCTCCAGGAAGGCATAAATTGTGTTCCTTCTCCTGGTCACTTAAGATAAGGAATTGGGGCTTTGGAGAAGTGCGTTCCCACCCTCCATGGGGCCCTCTCCTCTGGCCACATTGTCGTGTTCACAAAACTCCAGCATTTTTACAGAGGCCGTTTTCTCCACCAAAGCTCTTTAACGGATGTTTGAGACATTGAATTTGTCAGACCGTCACACCTTCCAACCCAAACCATTCTACGATTCTGTGATTCATGTATCCATGCTAAATCAGATGCTGCTTTCTCCTCTGTCCTTGAACTATTGTCCTTTTTTTCCTAAACTCCCCTTGTTGAGTGAGGGTTGAGTCAGGAAGACTTGCTTGGCCTCCTATGGCCACCATTACCTTTGTAGTGAAGAAGTAAATACTGCAGAATTTATCTTCTAGTGCTGCAGGCTTTATCAGCAGCAGTGCTTCATTGAAGGAAACCACTGTCAGAAGGGCTGTTGGACTCTGGAGTGTTTTATTTTTTTCCCTCTTAAACTTGACTCAATCCTTGGTTTTGTGCTTATAGTAAAAGGGTTTTTCTGAAAAAGCAGAATATATTTTATACAGAGAACTTCTATCCCTGGGAAACCATCCAAAAATCTAAGTAGAACTCTTTTTTGGGGATATGCAAAAAAAAAAAAGCTTAGGCTTTCAATTATATTTAAATGACATAGTCTAAGCTAGCTGTACCCACTGTTCAGCCCCACTACTGTAATGCACAATTAATAGCCTTAAAAGAGAAAATATTCCTAACCTCCCTTGCCTCTAATGAATTGTCTCCCTGCAATGAATTTAAAATAAAAAAAACACAGAACCCTCTAGCCATGTTGTCTGCTTAGTGCTGAAGGAAATTTTCCATTTACAGGGTTTTAAAGCTTAGCTTTTTTCTATGAGGTTTCCTCAAAAATACATTTGTTGTGCAAAGCTGGAAAGCTTGTGTATTGTTCCAAGATAAGCAAATATGTGTTAAGTATGGAGATATAAATCTTCTGACATGTTTTCTGCCGCCTTGGTCATTATTTTAAAACTGCTGAAGTTATTGATGTCATTGTAAATTTTTCTTCATTTCTGATGTTTGCTGATTTATTTCCTGTTATACTTAAGACTTTTTCAAATTCAGTGGTTTGCATTTTGAGTGCCTGGTTTCCATTGCAATAAAGGGGATTAGATGACCAATCCCTTGAGTGTCAGGAAAAAATAACTGTTGTATGCTTGGCCCTGTAGCTACTGAGGACAGTAGTCAGTCTTCTAATCTCCTCTAGGATCTAATGGATTTTTTGTACTGAGTTGGTTCACGTTGCAAGCTAGAATAGAGTCATCAGCAGATTAATTAAAATATTTATCAGTACCATAATAAAAATAATACAGCTGCATTAAATTTCAAATTAAAACATACTAATTTTGCTGGATTTCCTTTAGCAAAGCTGGAGAGAAAGAAAGGTTCCTCAGATAAGACACTTGATGTGTGAAGTGGGTGATGCAGTTTCTTCACTTCTCCGTACTGCCTGGTTCAGGATTTAAACCCAAATAATCCTATCCTACATGATATTTTGCTGATTTTATTTGATAAGTTTTATTTCCACTGGAATAATTTCCCTTGCATTTAAAAATAAATTTTAAACCTTAAATATGGTTAAACAATGCAAACCATTTTTTTCTTTCAAAGTATCTTGATGTCCGCATGCATATTTCCTATATAGGGAAAAGCTGAGGGTGGGGGTTGTATTCAGCACTATTTTGAGAAAAGTTCATGCTTTTCATAGGATAATTCAGGCTGGAAAGGACCTCAGGAGGTCCCTGTCCAACCTCCTGCTCAAAGCAGGTCAGCTCTGGGGACATATGAAGTTGCTCAAGCCTTGATCCCATTGGGCTTTGAAAAAGTCCCAGGATGGAGACAGCACAACCTCTCAGGGTAGCCTGTTCTGTCACTTGATTATGCTAAAATATTTTTCCATATATCCAGCTGGAAACCATCCTGTTTCAGCTTATAACCGATGTCTGTTATTCTCCTAGTGTGCAATTCCATTAAGAGCCTGGCTCCACCTTCTCTAGGCACTTTTGTTTAGCACTGGTCAGGCCACACCTGGTGTATTTTGTCCAGTTCTGGGCTTCCCAGTTACAAGAGAGACATGGACATACTGGAATGAGTCCAGGGGAAGGATCACTAATATGATGAAGGGACTGGAGCACCTCTCCTGTGAGGAAAGGCTGAGAGAGCTGGGACTGTTCAGCCTGGAGAAGAGAAGGCTCAGGGGGATCTTATCACGATATTCAAAAAGCATGTAGTCAAGGCATTTCAGGACATGGTTTAGTGGGCATGGTTGATGGTTGGACTTGATGATCTTGAAGGTTTTTTCCAACCTAAATGATTCTATCATTCTGTCATTCTGTTTAAATACCTGAAGGAAGACTGTAAAGATGACGGAGCCAGGTTCTTCTCCACGGTGCCCGGTGACAGGACCAGAAGCAATGGGCAGGAAGGAACTGAAACACAGGAGGATCCCTCTGAACATCAGGAAACACTTTTGCATTGTGACAGTGACTGAGCCCTGGCACAGATTGCCCCAGGGTGGGTGTGGAATCTCCTTCTGTAGAGATATTCAAGAGCTGTCTGGACATAGACCTAGGCAACTGGCTCTACATAGCCCTGCTTGAGAAGGGGGGTTGGACCAGATGACCTCCAGAGGTGCCTTCCAACCTCAGCTGTCCTGTGATTCTCAATTGCCTGCATGCAGGCACAGCCAGCTGCTGTCAGGTGCCCCCGAAACCTTCCTTGCCTTCAGCTGAACAAGCCCCACTCCTGCTCCAACCCCAAACATCCTGGGGCCCTCCACTGACCTTGCTGCAATTGATACTTTTTTCTTGATACCTTTCCTGTAGTGGGTGCCCCCAAACTGGATGCAGTAGAGGAGGATAATAATGTTTCTCAATCCACAGGCTACACTCTCATGGATAACAGCCTCCGTGTGGTAGCACCTTTACCTGGTGGCTCAGTGCTTTGGCCAGTACACCTCCCATAGGGAAGGTCACTGTCACCCCCAGTCCCAGGGAGAGTCCCCAGCATTCCCTATAGCCCCAGACCCAGATGGGGGCATTATCCCTGAGGGCTGAGGCTGCTGCAATAGGTTACTCTCTCCACATACTTGCCATACTGCATTGGGGGACTGAGCCCTGTAGGGCATTGCCACCACTGTTGTTTGGTACCATTCTGTCTGGAGCAGCATCTAGATTTCTTTCTGCCCCCCCTTAGCACCAGTTGCCCTGCTAACTGCAAAAATCTGAATTATTGCAATCCTAGCAGCTAACTCACTGTCTGTCCCCACAGCAGCTGCCTGGTAGCCCAACACTATCTAATCAGCAGCACTTAAAGACCCTTTTAATCAAAAACTGGAAACTGGAGCTACAAGCAGCAAAGCCCCTAGAAGCTAACAGAAGTGGCTGAAACCAACAATGATAATTTAAAAGCAATATAATCAGGAAAAAACAAACAAACAAAAAACAACCCCACAAACAACTGCTGGAGGTGAAATAAAATTTAAAAAATGAAGCAAACAAAAATGATGTAATAAAATAAGTTGTGGACTAGACATACATATCTATACAGGTTGTTTTATTTGCACTTTATAGCCCATTAGGCAGACATACCCTCATTTTGCCTGTATATGTCTCAAAGGATAAGTAAGTTTTATGCCAGCATTTTTTTTAATTCCCCTTTGAGCCAGTATGTGTATGTTACATACATTTGTTTTGCTCTACTTACAATTTTAATAGAGTGAGTATAAGAATAGGGGTTCTTCCCTTAGGGAAGGTTCATGCCAGTGAGCCTATCTCTTCTTTCCTGGATCAAACACTTTACCCTCACAGCCCTCCAAGAGTTTAGAGATTGTTGTTATATGCATAGTCTTTTTACATAAAGTCTGGATTATTTCTCTGTGAATTCCCTGAAATAACAAGTGTTTATGAATGACGGTAGCTAAGCAGTTCACATTGTCAGTTGTCAATACATCAGTGCCTGCTCTAAGGTCTACCAGTTTTTCTTTTGGAGATCAGCCATTGCCTAAGCAATAGTTTCCAATTGAATTAATTACTGCTTAGTATAGCAATATGTTCTGCTCTGTTAAAGTAGCCATCTGCTCTTCTTTTTAAGCTTGGTTGTCCTTCCATAGTGAACTATTTAACCTAATGTAAGCTATTTAACAATGTACATCAGAAGTCCTTTGACCACCAGAGGTGTTGCTGAATTATCAGGGATACATTCAAAGCAATGTGATATTCCCTAGGAAAGGTACCAGTTCTGTGATGGTGCATATTTCAAATGCACCCAAGTGACTCAGCTTAACCTTCCCTCTGAAAAGAGGTCGTGAAGTTCCTGTGGAATTGTGGCTAACTTCTGAGAAGCAATGAATGGTCCTATTTACTGTAGGTTGTGTTTGCAGCCCATGTTACATTGCCGTGCTTTCTTGGATTCTCACATGAACCAGAAGCCAGACAAGTACATTAACAACCATTTGTTCTTTCTAAATCCAGCTGGGTAGTGGTTAGATGGTTCCAGACGATTTAAATCTCTCATGCAATGAAGAACACTACTGTCTGGACTTCTCAGCTGGAAATTCTGTGGCACTTTCATTTGAATATCCTGAAAGCTCAATCTCCCTGCAGATTTAGTCTATATTTGTTGGAAGTATGTTGGACATGATTTTATAAGCGTAGTTTGTCAAATCACTTTTGCCTTTCTAGAGTACTTTGCAATTTGAGGTTTCCCTTGTGATATAGATATAGATACATATATATATATATAAACTAGGTGATCATTTTTGTTAAGTCTTAAAAATAATGTTTAATGATTTTGTAAGAAGAGCCAGTTAGTCACTGGGAAAAGCATATTTGTCAAATACTCACTTTGTTATGGTAGCACAGTATACAAGGAAACTCTACAAAACCAGACCAGTGGTACCATGCATGCTCTTTAGTTAAATATGCATTCAAGGTTCACTGTAGACTATAGTCTTAAATTAATCACTTCCCTTTTGTTTAGAAAAATTATTTCTAAAATACTAATGTACATTTGAGACATTAATTCTTAGTATGCAGCAGCAGATGGAAGAGTCAGGTTTTGGTGTCATTAATAGATCAGAGTGTGCTCCCACACCAGCTTTTTGCTGTATGCTGATAAGTTTAGTAAAACTTCGTAAAAAGGCATATACTGCAGCATAATGAGGAGAGTTGCCTTTCACTGCTTTGTCTTGTTGGGTATGGAAAGAAGCTCTTACCATTCTCCCCTTGTTAGTTACTTACTACACATGTAATAAGCTTCTTTCCAAATTATATAGCATATGGATTTCAAAGGGTGCCTGAAAGTAAGATGGTGTGGTGGGTTGACCCTGGCAAGACACTAGGTGCCCACCAAAGCCATTCTATCACTCCCCCTCCTCAGCTGGACAGGGGAGAGAAAATATAACAAAGAGCTTGTGGGTTGAGATAAGGACAGGAGAGATCACTCACCAATTACCATCATGGGCAAACCAGACTCAGCTTGGGGAAAATTAACTCATTTTATTACAAATCAAGCAGAGTAGGGTAATGAGAAATAAAACCAAATCTCAGAACACCTTCCCTCCACCCCTCCCTTCTTCCTGGGCACAACTTCACTCCCGGATTCTCTACCAACCCCCCCCAGCAGCACAGGGGGACAGGGAATGGGGTTTACGGTCAGTTCATCACACGTTATCTCTGTTGCTTCATCCTCCTCAGGGGGAGGACTCATCACACTCTTCCCCTGCTCCAGTGTGGGGTCCCTTCCACGGGAGACAGTCCTCCATGAACTTCTCCAACGTGGGTCCTTCCCACAGGCTGCAGTTCTTCACGAACTGCTCCACCATGGGTCCCTTCCACGGCGTGCAGTCCTTCAGGAGCACACTGCTCCAGCATGGGTCCCCCACAGGGTCACAAGTCCTGCCAGAAAACCTGCTCTGTGGGCTCCTCTCTCCACAGATCCACAGGTCCTGCCAGGAGCCTGCTCCAGCGCAGGGTTCCCACAGGGTCACAGCCTCCTTCGGGAACCCACCTGCTCCGGCGTGGGGTCCTCCCCGGGCTGCAGGTGGATATCTGCTCCACTGTGGACCTCCATGGACTGCAGGGGGACAGCCTGCCTCACCATGGTCTTCACCACGGGCTGCAGGGGAGTCTCTGCTCCAGCGCCTGGAGCATCTCCTCCCCCTCCTTCACTGACCTGGGGGTCTGCAGGGTTGTTTCTCTTACATGTTCTCACTTCTCTCTCCAGCTGCTGTTTCTGTCTGTCCCAACTGTTTTTCCTTCTTAAAAATGTTATCCCAGAGGCATTACCACTATTGCTGATTGGCTCGGCCTTGGCCGGCGGCGGGTCCGTCTCAGAGCCGGCTGGTATGGGCTCTGTCGGACACAGGGGAAGCTTCCAGCAGCTTCTTACAGAAGCCACCCCTGTAACCCCACCCGCTACCAAAACCTTGCCACACAAAGCCAATACAGATGGAATAGAGTACATGCTGGAAAACCGATTAATTGACACTCTGTAGTGAATTAAAAGTGATGGTTGTCAGAAAAGAAAGAAAACATTTGCTCAAATTAAGGCAAAGAACATCCCTAAGAGACTTGAAAGAGCAAGTTTTCACATCTGAGGTTTGCTATTCACGTTACTCAAAGAAAACCAGCAAAACTAGAGGAATCGAGATCATCTGCTTAAGCATCACAGCAAGACATCTTTAATTGTGAAGTATCACAAGCTTTTCTGTTAAACTGTAATAGATTCTCATTTTACAGTCCGGAACATTGTGCTTTTCTATAATAAGAAAAATAGCCTGTAATACACTAAATAAGACTCCAAACATCATTTATCATCTTATGTCATAGTAGATATATTGCTAGTGACCACTTAATAGAATCATTGAGGTTATGCAGCAAAAATAAGGGAAAACATAATAAATTTAGATGTAGGGCTTTCTTCATTTTGGAAAGGGATAATCTGCAGTAATTGGCTGTGTGTTTAAAGAAGGCTTCCCTCAGGTAGCTGGCTATGTAATGACTGGTATCAAAAGATATTCATGCACCTTTCTCCGGTACATCTGTTCAGCTACTGGCAGAATCAAGATAGTACATTAATTCAGTAATAAGCTAATTTAATAGGGGTTTATTGCTGTTTCTCATAAACAACCTTTTTTAAAATTAGCATTCATATATAGCTGTGCATGTCATTTTAATGGGAAAATGTTTTAAAGGAAGACAATCATGTTGTTCTAGAGTGATTTACTTAATCCTAAAAATATTCCCTGGATTACCTAGGACTCTGTAACGTCTCCAACTAGAAGGTTCCCACTGAGCTCAGGAGTTCAAAAACATGGCTAAAAAGTGTGGTATGCACATGTTGATAAATTAGTATAGTCCAGCTGAGCTGATGCTGGCTGCCCAATTTACATCAGTGTAAAAGAAAGCTGTTCTGTTCAAATCTGAAGATTACATCTAAGCAATCATTCCAATTGTAGAAATACCACTAAAATACAATAATTACTTTGAGAAGCTGCTTCTTAGTCATACACAAAATTCACCTGTCCCCTTTTTATTTATAGCAATCTATACATTTAAAATAGTTTCACATTTGTCTTAGTCTCCAAGCTGGTATATAACAGCCTAAATGGCAAAGGGCTGCTCCAAAACATATCCTGACATAGATGTGCCTTGCGCTAATCAAGAAATGCTCAGGAAGTGGAGAAGTCAGTGTCTGAAATCAGACTTTTTAACACATAATAACATTAGAGTATGTATCAATGCAAAGAGGTTCTAAGTCCATTTAGACAGTCTCTGACTGGGTCCATCCTGCTGAGAGATCACAGTGGCAATTATGGTAGAAATACCTGGACAAACAGTTTCTCACCACAGCACTCGAAGTTCAAACTGCAATTACATTAAGTTTTCACCAGATGGTAATATGCTACACCATCGATACAGCACATAAACGTTTCCATATGATCTCATAGTCTTAGACTGTGTTTGGGCCAAAAGTCATCTGAAATCTACCTCACTTTTCATCTTTGAATAATGAGAGGCCAATTCCATGTTGAAAAAAAAAGTAAAAATTGTTGAATGCCTAACTAGTCTAGAAAGTTTCACCTGAGATTTGATCATGGAGAGCTGCACCTGACCATGAGCTCATGAACTTGAACATATCTCTGTGTTGGAGCCCAGTTCAGGACCTGCCTGAGATGGGTCAGGAGCAGATGAAGGCTTGGGGAGAGCTGGCAGTCTAACACCCTTGGTGGCACAGCCCAGGTGTACTCCAGAGAGAGACTGGTTGAAGTTGACCAGGAAAAAAAAAGTCCAGGCAGTCTTAATGTAAGAATGAGAATTTCACTTCCCATCACTGTAATTACCCATTAGTTGTAAATGTCACAGAGAAGAAGGGGAGAGGAAGAATCATAGTATCATAGAATATCTCAGGTTGGAAGGGACCCGTAAGGATCATCAAGTCCAACTCCCTGCTCCTTGCAGGACTACCTAAAACTAAACCATATGACTAAGAGCATCATCCAGATGCTCCTTGCGCTCTGACAGGCTTGGTGCTGTGACCACTTCCTTGGGGAGCCTGTTCTGGTTACCGACCACCCTCTCAGTGAAGAACCTTTTCCTAATGTCCAATCTGAACTTCCCTTGATGGAGCTTCATTCCATTTCCTTGTGTCCTGTTGCTGGTCACCAGAGAGAGGAGATCAGCACCTTCCCCTTCACTGCCCCCTTCGAGGAAGTTATAGACTGGGATGAGGTCACCCCTCAGCCTTCTCTTCTCCAAGCTGAACAAGCCAAGTGACCTCAGCCGCTCCTTATAAGTGTTGCCCTCAAGACCTTTCACCATCTTGGTTGCCCTCCTCTGGACACGCTAATACTTTGATGTCCTTCTTACATTGTGGTGCCCAAAACTGCACACAGTACTCGAGGTGGGGGCCACGCCAGTGCAGTGTAGAATGGGACAATCACCTCCCTCGACTGGCTAGCTGTGCTGTGCTTCAGGCACCCCAGGACACGGTTAGCCCTTTTGGCTGCCAGGGCACACTGTTGACTCATATTCAACTTGCCATCAACCCAAACACCCAGATCTCTTTCCATGGGGCTGCTCTCCAGCCTCTCATCCTGCAATTTGTACATATAACCAGGATTGCCCCATCCCAGGTGGAGAATCTGGCACTTGCTCTTGTTAAATTTCATGCAGCTGGTGATTGCCTAGCTCTGTAGTCTATCCGGATCTCTCTGTAAGGCCTCTCTACCCTCAAGGGAATCCACAGCTCCTCCTAGTTTAGTATCATTGGCAAACTTACTTAATGTACATTCAATTCCTGTGTCCAGATCATTTATAAAAGCATTAAAGAGCACTGGCACTAAAGTTGAGCTCTGGGGAACCCCACTGGTGACTGCCCAGCCGCCTGTAACTCTTTGAGCCCAACCCATCAGCCAGTTGCTCACCCGATGAATTACAGACTTGTCTAGCTGTGTGATGGACAGTTTATCCAGAAGGATACTGTGAGATACAGTATCAAAACCTTTGCTAAAATCCAAAACCCCCACATCTGCTGGCTTCCCTTGGTCACTTAGATGGGTGGCCTTGTCATAAAGGGAAATTACATTGGTTAAGCAGGCCTTTCCCCTTGTGAAACTGTGCTGGCTATGACCCATAACTACATTGTCCTCAAGTGTTTTTCAATAACTCCCAGAATAAACTTCTCTGTAATTTTACCAGCCACGGAAGTGAGACTGACAGCTCTGTAATTAGAAGGGTCTTCCTTCTTACTCTTCTTTAAAACAGGGACATTTGCCAGCTTCCAGTGGACTGGGACTTCTCCAGAATCACAAGAAAGTTATGGAAGGCACTGTTATGTTAACAGTCATGGTAATCAATTAGGTAAACAGAACATAACACTTGGCATTTTTCATGCAGATCTCTGTCCCCCTGGGCACTGCCAGAACATGGGTATAGAGGCCCCCATGGTGACCGCCAGGCCTTTGGGATGAGGGGCAGCACTGTGCCCAAATGCCATTGTGATGGAGATCCCATGGGGGTCCTTGGGGCTTGCCTCTGCTGAACGCCATGAGTTCACTAGAGGCCCATTTCTCTGCCCTGGCCGAGTCCCTCCCAAGAGCTACCAGGCAACTGCACTACCACCCTCAGAACCGAACCCTGTCCCCAGTGAAGCACCCTCTTCCCCATCCCATGGCCACGTGTATCCACTCAGTAATATGGCCAGGTCTGAATGATCCCTCCAATGTGGAGTTTGCAACTCCCTGAGCCAGTGAGAAGATAAATTCAAAATCAGAATGGCTGTTGGCCCAAGCTGCAGATCACATGGCCTGGGAGCAAGGGGGTGAGGGGGTGTCTGCCGGCCAGCCCTGGCTGTGCGAGACCCTGGGTGTGTCTAGTGGTGAGAGCACGGTGGGTCGGCTATGGGACCAGGGGAGTCCCGTCCGGCTCGGGGGGGGGTGGGACGGTCTGTACCAGCAGCAGGACAGGGCCTGCGGCCTCGGGGGCTCCTACACGCAGGGGCCAGCAACTGGGGAGACTGGGACCCGGGGGCCAGCTACTGGGCAGGCTGAGAGCCTGAGCCCAGCTGCTGGAGGGCTCCGCCTTGCCCATGTGTGTACGTTCAGTCTCACGAGTGGACTTTCTGGGAATAAAGGCCCTCGTGGTGACACTGGGAGTTGCTAAATGAGCAGAGGACTGTAGCCGGGGGGGGCCACTGGGACTGGGTGTATGTGGTGAGGTGCTGGCAGTGGGGGGCTGCAGGGGTGGCCTCTGTGCGAGGAGACCAGGGGCTGCCCTGTGCCGGCACTACGGAGGCTCACACAATCGAATCCAACAGGTGTTAAAAATCAGATTTATTCTTCAGTAGAAAAAGTTGGTTAAAACTCCAGTAACAGGAGTGAACCAGAGGCTCGATGATGTAAGGGCAATTAGTACTACGCAGCCGACTTCTTACGAATTCTTCAGGTTTAGAAAGGGTGACTCAAAATGCGCATATCGCTCACCTAAGAGATGAGGGCTCTCAACCTTGAGGAGTTACCTAGGGCGGCGTCCCGACCCAAAGGGAGAGTCCCCCACTGCAGACCCGCTGCTCCGAGGAGGACTGACTCAAAACATCCTCCGGCGGGGCCCCCTGTATACCCTCGTCGAATCTGATCCGTGGTCGTGTTAATCCCCATTGGCCAAAAGGGCCGCGCTTCCGTGTACCTGCCGTGTGTCGCACTGGTCAGTTCGGCTTTCGCCCTGCGGCCGGCCTCTAGGGTTTGGTTGGTTTTTCCTCTCCTCCCTGCCTGGAGAAGTTTCGCTTCCCGTTGGGCAGGTGTACCTGCCACAGCCGGTGCCAGCCGGTGCCAGCCGGTGCCAGCCGGCTCTGCGGCGGCCCCGGCACAGCCACAGCTCAGCCTGTCGGCAAGTCCGTGGGCCTGTGAGTCCCTGTCCGCAGGGGGCTGCCAGCAAACGGGCGGGTCATCTCCGTGGTGACCGCCAGGCCTTTGTCACCAGGGGCGGCATCTTGCCCAGAGGCCATTGTGACACGGGGTCCACCCAGCAGCCGTGGGGCCTCTTATAGGGCTAGAGCCCTAGGGTGCCCACTCCCAGGAGAGCCAGTGTCTCCCCTGGGTGCCTGTGGCAGGGGTCCGGCAGAGGACCCCGAAGATGCCCAAGAAGCAGGAGGCGAATGCCCGCTCCCAGCCCCAGGAGGGGCTGCCACGCCTGCACAAGCGCCGCCAGGTGAGGGCTGGGGCTGGAGGGAGAGAGAGCCTGGCAGTGGGGGGGTGGGGGAGGGCTGGGGGGGAAGGTGGCCGGCCATGCCCGGCTCCGGGGGTTTCTCTGGGGCAGAGCCGGCGCTGGGATGGCCGAGGCCCGCGCGGCCCCGCAGCGATGCCCCAGAGGCGGAGAGCAGCTTGGAACTGAGCTCAGCCTGGCTGTCGTGGCCAGGAGCTGCCTCAATGACAGGGCCGGGCTTGGCAGCACTGCGGGGGCCTTTGTGCCAGCGCAGCCACCTCCATCCCACGCCTCGTCCTTCTCCCCACAGGTGCGCCAGAGGCAGCCGCCACCGGCTGCCAGCTGGACCGCGATCTCGTCCCTCCACGGGGACAGGCTGCCACAGCTCCCCAGCCCAGCGAGCTCACAGAGCACTCGGAGCCTCTGCACACAGGTAGGGAGCTCGAGGGATACTTGGCCGAACGCCTTTCCGACCCTGGGAAGGCGGGAGGTACCGGAGCGGACGGGTGGGACCGGCCCCCCAGCAAGCTGAGGGCACCGTGCTGTGCCCGACAGGCTGCCCAGGTATGTCAGGGGAGCTCCCTGGAGCTGGTGAGGGCCACGTGGGGTCCAGCCCTCTCCTAAGCTGGCTCTGGGAGCAGGGCGGCAGCCACCCACAGGGCTCAGAACTGCCCTCATAGCTGGCAGGACAGCCTGGGTGCAGGGGGTTTCCCGCTGGGATGCAGGGGAAAAGGACCACAGTCACACGGCCTTCCTCCACATCTTCTCTTGCAGAGGGACAGGCTGGAGGGCTGGCAGGCACTGCCCGGCAGCAGGGTCACAGGGCGAGAAAGAGCGCCCATGCCAGACCTGTCGTGTCTCCCAAGGCTTGAAGCGACGCAGGCAGCTGCACCCCGGCATGCCCTTGCAGCTCCAACAGCAGGCTCTGCAAATGTCACCAAGCTGCCTGCTCTGACAGGAGCAGCCCCCAGGTCTTCTCTGAGAAGCAGAGCACATGCCGTGGGCCTCGCGGCCGGCAGCCACCGAGAGCTTGTGCCACCTGCTTGGAGGAGCCCTGATGAGTGGAGCATGCCAGGGAGGGCTGAGAGGTGGGGGGCTGCCCCACACAGCCCCACAGCCCATGACGTTGCTCTGGAGTCCTCAGTCCAGGCGTTTGTGTCAGGGGTCCCGAGTCACGCCATAGCTGCAAGCTGGGAACCCGGCCAGCAGCTGGCGGCACGGGGGCGCCTTGCAGACACCACTGGTCTGGAGTCAGCGGCAAGAACAACCCAGGGGCAGGCCGCGTGGGGTTGCAAGGCCCCTGCAGCTCAGCCAGGGCCTGATCCCCCTGCACAATGGGGCACCAGGGCTGCTGGCGAGCCCTGTGAACCAGTTGCCCTGCAGAGGTGCACCGAAGGGCTCTGGGAACGGTCGATGGCAAGGCAGGGCCGTCTGCCACCCCTGCAACTTCCACGTGGCAAGCTGCTGCACACAGGGCCTGAGGATGCTCTGAAGCGCTGTGTGGTCATGCAAATCAACATAGAGGATCTGGAGGAGGTGGAGGAAGACAATGATTCTGAAATGTATGAAGACTTGTCAGGAGAGCTTCTCTCCTACCTGGAGGAAGACATCTTCTACGCCATCTGTGGCATCCCACTTCTGCCAAGACTCAGCCAGGAGTCAGGTGCAGGCCGCCAGCAGGGGCCCAGCTGGCCCGGCAGCATGGCCGGAGACACCACAGGAGAGTCAGACAGCTTCCTGGAGTGTGTGTCTCCTGACCTGTCAGAAGACTCTGATGCAGGCCCCCAGAAGGTGCCCATCTCCAGAGATGCCGCAGGAGAGGCAGACGGCTACTCAGAGCCTGTGTCTCCTGCCCTGTCAGAAGACTCAGATGCAGAGCCAGCAGCTTGTCCCCTGGCCAGAGTTGCCAGGGGCCAGGAGCACAGTGAGCCTCTCCCCACATCAGCGCCTGAGGAGACCAGCTTCTCAACTTCTCCATCGCTGGGAAGCTCCTCTGAGGAGAGTCAACGTGCGATTCTCCCTGCATCAGCACCTGAAGACACCAGCTTCTCAACTTCTCCATCGCTGGGAAGCTCCTCTGAGGAGAGTCAACGTGCGATTCTCCCTGCATCAGCACCTGAAGATGCAGAGTCATTGGCTCCTCCCATGCCTGTGGCCGTGCCCCATGTGGCAGATGATGGTGCTGAAACCGTTGGCACTGCTCGGGGCATCCTGAGTGACCAGGACTTTGCAGCAAGGGCTGAAGGCCAGGGGTCTGCCTCTGATGGCCCCATGGCCTTGTATGGTCTTCTGGAGGAGCTGTGGGAAGAGTCGGAAGAGGAAGAGGTCTCTGAGAGAGAGGCTGCAGGAGAAGGAGACAGCGACCCGTGGATTGCATCTCTTGCCCCATTAAAAGACGAAGAGGCAGAGCCAGCAGCTTCTCCCCTGGCCGGAGATCCCTGGGACGAGGGGCACAGAGCACCTATCCCCGCAGCAGTGCCAGAAGATGCAAAGCTGTCGGCTTCTGCCTTGCCTGCAGACCCCATGGAGGAGGCTGACGCAGCGTGCGCGGAGGCTAGCCATGCCCAGGCCACCACTCCCCAGCAAAAGCCCTTAGTGGCTGGGGGGCTGGCAGGGGCTTGCCCGGTGCCTGCCCAGCCCCTCGCCTACAACTCTCCTTCCCCCACGGCCACCTGTGCCCTCCCGCACCCCCCGCCTCGCCGGCGATGGCACTCCGTCATCAGGACGGCCCGTCGGGCTCTGTGCTGGGCTTTCTCCTGGAGCTGCCTCACGGGACAGGGAGAGCAGCAGGGCCCAGCTGCCAGCACCAAGCGGGTCCCCAGAGATGGCTGCTGGCCCTGAGGATGCACAGTTCCCAGAGGGCACGGCACGGGGAGGCACGCGATGGATGGAAGGTGCCCAAGGCAGTCAGCTGCCCCAGGGACGTCCTGCTGCCAGCCTCAGCCTGTCTGTGGCCGCCTTCTGCTCTACATAAAAGCTTGGGAAGCTTTTTCCTCTGTGCCAGGTCCAGTTCTGCGTTGAGTGTCCTTGTCTCTCTCCTCCGTTGGCAAGAACCCACTTTAACACGCTCTAGGTGGCCCAGGCCGACCTGGACCCAGCCACCCCAAGCCTGGACACTGTGCCTGGGCGCAGTCTCTCCTGGGCCCGGCGGCACAGAGGAATGCCCTCCCTACGGTGCCGCCTGCGCCCTTGGAAGCATAGCTGGGTCTGCGGGACTGCCCTTGCTGCCCGCACACGCTGGATGGGCCCGTGTGAACCTCACGAGGTTCAGTTGGCTGAGTGCAAGGTCCCGCACCCGGGCAGGGCCAATCCCCTATGTCAATATGGGCTGGGGGATGAAGGGATTGAGAGCAGCCCCGCGGAGAAGGACGTGGGGGTACTGGTGGGTGGCAAATTGGACGTGAGCTGGCAATGTGCACTCGCAACCCAGAAAGGCAATCGTGTCCTGGGCCGCATCAAAAGAAGCGTGGCCAGCAGGTTGAGGGAGGTGATTCTCCCCCTCCACTCTGTTCTGGTGAGACCCCGCCTGGAGTACCGCATCCAGCTCTGGGGTCCCCAGTACAAGAAAGACAAGGACCTGTTCCAGCCGGTCCAGCGAAGGGCCACAAAGACGCTCAGAGGGCTGGAACTGCTCTCCTATGGAGAAAGCCTGAGAGAGTTGCGGTTGTACAGCCTGGCGAGGACAAGGCTCCAGGGAGACCTTATTGCAGCCTTTTAATACCTAAAGAGGGCACAAGCACCTTGTTCGGGCTCCTGCCAGGGCTGTCCCGGCAGAGCCTTCAGCCCCAGCGTCCAGGCGACACACCCACCACCGTGAGCCACGGGGAGCAGCTCTCCGGATCATCTCTCAGACTGAGGCAGTTGCTGCCAAAGAGTGGGACACATTCTGGGCTGCACGGGAAAAGCGGTTGCGGGTGGCACAGGACTTCTTTGGGGATGTTTAGGGGAGGAACCAAAGGCGGGACAAGAGAGAGGTGTGGGTGGTTTGGGGAGGAACAGGAGTAGGGAAAACCAGAGGGGCAAGGGGATAAAAATTAGGGCCAGTCGCCTGTTGACAAGTGGCCGTTCAGATCGCTTGCCTGGCCGTGCCCTGCGCCTGGTCAGCGCAGTCTGCCCCGTCTCCCTGTTAAATTCCTTCCTGGCTCTGTCCTGGGGGAGGTCCGTCTGTCCTGTGTGCACGTGCGTGTGCGGGGGGGCTGTGAGCGCGGCAGCTGGGGTCCGAGCACGGGGCGGAGGGCTCCTGTGTCCCTGGGGCAGCGACTGAAGCGAGTGCGGGTGTGCCAGAGAGCGCGTGAGCACCAGTGAAGATCAAGCCGCACGGGCCGCTGAGCAGGTGACGTGGCCTGGGAGCAAGGGGGTGAGGGGGTGTCTGCCGGCCAGCCCTGGCTGTGCGAGACCCTGGGTGTGTCTAGTGGTGAGAGCACGGTGGGTCGGCTATGGGACCAGGGGAGTCCCGTCCGGCTCGGGGGGGGGTGGGACGGTCTGTACCAGCAGCAGGACAGGGCCTGCGGCCTCGGGGGCTCCTACATGCATGGGACAGCAACCCTGGGTCCCGGGCCGCACACCCAGCACTGTGAGCCATGGTGAGCTACTTTCCAGATCACTTCTCTGGTGAGCCATTTTTTTTGTTGTTGGGAAGGCTACAGCTTAGGAACAGTTCCTGTCCCATAACTTTATCCTCTTGTCATGCTAGCAGCTGTTGGCTATGCAGTCAGGAGGCCGTCCCAGTCGTATTGGCAAAGGCAAAGTAGGCAATTTTAGCTAGTGCGGCATTTGCCGAACCAATGCTTGGAGCAGGTTGAACTACAGTGCTTTATGTCTTTAAGACTAACTGGATAATCTATGTCCAGAGCTTAACTTTTTCCAAGTTTGGGGTTTTTGTGTGGATTTTCACCATGTCTGTATCTGCAAAAATATTTTGCGTTTTCAGGTCAAAATTCAGAGTACTGAATAGTAAAATACTAGAAAGAATTTTAGTAACTAATCCAAAGTGTCTATAAGCCTAGAAAGCTGGAATTATGCAGAGTTTACCCATGAATGTGTTTTTTTTTATGAGTGTTAAAGCTTTTTTTAGTTTTCTGTTATTTAAAGTTGCAATTTTGTAACTCTGGGTTAGAGCTTAGGCTTAAAGACACCTTTCCTCAAGGTGTTATTTTTTTTCTAAGTGATATATCAGAAGGATTGGTCCGGTGAAAAAAAGAGAAGTCTTGAATTTTCCCTTCACATGCGACAGCTCAAGGAATTAACTTCTTTCTGGCTTTGCGGTGATACAGGCTCCACTCAGCATGTTTATAGCAGTAAGTAGATATAAATTCCTGAGAATTAAGCAGGGAACCAGTTGGGCAACTTTTTATGGGTAAGAAAACAATCCGCTTTTTTAGGGGGCAGGGAGAAAAAAAGGGTACATCATTTTATTCTGAAGTTATGTAGAGTTGACAGAGATCCTGATGCACCTTAACAAGTGTTTTTTTAATTGCTTTCTTTGTAAAAAATATCCCTTCTTTCTTTCCATCTCCCTAAGAGTCTTATCCCAGTATGATTATTTATTTTAAGTTGTAGGCCTAGAAAAAATCCAGCTATCAATTTGCCACTGTCATTTATAGTACAAAAGAACAGAAACCAACAGAAAACTTGTGACCCTCATGCTTCTCCACAAGACAGCAGAAAAGCTTCAATGAAACATTCAAGCTTATTGAATACAGTTCTAATACAAAAAAGACAAGAAGCTGCCTTATATATCAGGGTAGATGCATTTACATTTTGTTAGCAGTTATCTGGGAAATAAAACTTTAGCTTTGACTTTATGGCATTGACTTTCACACTGAAACACCAACTGTCCCATTTTTTTTATTATCACAGTTGGGATATTTGACACATGCTCTGGGAAGAAATAAAGAGGAAAAAAAAACAAAGCAGAAGAGGAACAGATTATGAAACAACCCACTGCTGATCTCAGCATCAGTCCTCAGAAAACTAACACACCTGTCTCCTTATCTCTACCAGTGCTAACCCAGTTGGGTTGCTGTTTTACAGCTTTCATATGAAAGCAGTGTCTTCCTTTGTATATCATCTTCTCACATGCCCCCTTCTCCTGTTTATCCTCTGCCTCTTTCTGTAACTTATATCTTGACCTACATTTTCTGTCCTAATATTCCAAAATGTGTAAAACTAGTCTTTGTATGTAAAAAACAATCTTTGGTTTCTAACAGCTCAGATAGATAGATAGCTACTCCTGTCCTAAGACATCTGTTGCTTCCCTTGCCAATCAATCCAATGCCATTCTTCATTTTCAGTTTTCAGACTGAAATTCAGCCACTATGGAGTAGAATGAAAATCCCCTGCAGACTGGTTGTTTCTTTTCCCGACTCATCCATCCCCAGCAGTTCCTGCATCTCATGCATATTTGCCTTTCAGAGGTTTTTACTTCAGATAAAATAATCTTCTGATTAAATTAGGAAAAAAAAAAAATCTCTGCTCCACTTACCACATGCTACTAAAACCCCTCTATCCTAATTTTCAGAGTATGTTTAAGGTTAGCAGTAAAATAAAATCTTCTTTCCTAGATTTCAGCCATTCCCTGAAGCTGATCATTGCCCTGATCAGATTTTTGCAGTGTATAGTCAAAACCTCATCCTTTGGGAGTCTGGTATTGTCAGCTCAGTAAGAAGCTGAGGTCCAAACTGGTCTCTGAAAATAGTGCTTCTACCTCTGGCACTAAAAGTTACACTTCCGGTTGCTACTAAATGTCAAAAGCGCTGTTTCAAAAATTTAGACCAGAGGTACCAGACCTTAGGAAAACAGAATCATAGAACCAGAGAATAATTTATGTTGGAAAAGACCCTTAAGGCCATTGAGTCCAGCTGTAAACCTAACAGTGCCAAGTCCACCACTAAACTATGTCCCTAAGTGCCACATCTACACATCTTTTAAATACCTCCAGGGATGGTGACTCAACCGCTTCCCTGGGCAGCCTGTTCGAATGCTGACAACCCTGTCTGTGAAGAAATATTTCCTCATATCCAATCTAAACATCCCCTGGTGCAACTTGAGGCCATTCCCTCTTGTCCTATCACTTATTACTTGGGAGAAGAGACCAGTACCCACCTCACTACAGCCTCCTTTCAGGTAGTTGTAGAGAGCAATAAGGTCTCCCCTCAGCCTCCTCTTCTCCAGACTAAACAACCCCAGTTCCCTCAGCCTCTCCTCATAAGACTTGTGCTCTAGACCCTTCACCAGCTTCGTTGCCCTTCTTTGGACACTCTCCAGCACCTCAATGTCTTTCTTGTAGTGAGGGGCCCAAAACTGAACACAGGACTCAAGGTGCAGCCTCACCAGTGCCAAGTACAGGGGAATGATCACTTCCCTGGTCCTGCTGGCCACACTATTTCTGATACAGCGCAGGATGCTGTTGGCCGCCTTGGCCACCTGGGCACGCTGCTGGCTCATATTCAGCCGGCTGTCGACCAGCACCCCCAGGTCCTTTTCTGCCGGGCAGCTTTCCAGCCACTCTTCCCCAAGCCTGTAGCGCTGCATGGGGTTGTTGTGACCCATGTGCAGGACCTGGCACTGAGCCTTGTTGAACCTCATACAATTGGCCTCGGCCCATCCATCCAGCCTGTCCAGATCCCTCTGTAGAGCCTTCATACCCCCAAGCAGATCAACACTGCTGCCCAACTTGGTGTCATCTGCTCACTTACTGAGGGTGCACTCGATCCCCTTATCCAGATCATTGATAAAGATATTAAACAGAACTGGCCCCAATACTGAGCCCTGGGGAACACCACTTGTGACGCACCATCAACATTCACCACAACTCTTTTGGTTCAGCCATCCAGCCAGTTTTTTACCCAGTGAAGTGTATGCCTGTCCAAGCCATGAGCAGCCAGTTTCTCCAGCAGAATGCTGTGGGAAATGGTATCAAAGGCTTTACTAAAGTCCACTACACAAGAAACACAGCCTTTCCATCATCCACTAAGAGGGTCACCTTGTCATAGAAGGAGATCAGGTTTGTCAAGCAGGACCTGCCTTTCATAAACCCAGGCTGACTGAGCCCAAGATATAACTACATTAGATGCAAAATAAAAGTGAGTGTCCAGAAGAGCAAAAGAATAGGTCTGGAGCTGTCAGAAATGAGAACAGAGAGACTGGAGTCAGGAAAACTGAGAGAAGAATATGCAGAGAGTGAGGATATGAGAGAGGTTGTGGATACCTGAGGAGTCAATTGGTATAAGGGTACTGCACCATGATAATGAGTTGGAGAGGAAAAACCCACTTATCACCAGCCTGCCTCATTAATTGTGAAGCTTCTGCAGTGACTGTCACTGGAAGATTTGCTCCTCTGGAAGTAGAAAGGCAGGCAGTGTCATGACAAGAAAGTAGAAAAAGGGACAATCTTGGACTTTTGAATGCCTTCAGTAGACTTCAGAGGGAGAGACAGAGACAGGGAGAGCAGAGGCTGGAGAGAGCAGGCAGTCTTTTTATGAGGATGTCTACAGCATAGTGATGGTAGCTCAGATGGCTGTACCCAAGCTAACGTTAAGCCAGCCTAGTCAGGTAGAGCTTACCAATGAAGGATTATAGTTCTGCATGAGCTGGGAAGTTCAGCAAAATGCTGGGCTGTGTAGCTCACAGCAGTACTGTCCTGAGTCCTCATGGTTTCATGCCTACAAAGGTCACAGTCGCTACATTAAAGCAGGTGAACTCCTTTGTCCTCATCTGGTCATGAGTTCAAAACACGTTATGGACAGGAAAGCTATGGAGGTGAAAGAGCTGGAGTATGGGAGCAAATGCCAAAGTATCTCAGCAGGTCCCCGCCTGATGCTCCTCACGTTTGGGATCATGTTGTTACTGAAAGTTAGAGCAATGGCTAGACTTCTCTGCCTTTGGGAAAACAAGGGAGAAACGGGGAAGACATTTTCACCTCCCAGAAAGTTTCTTTATTTTGCTGCATGAAAAATTGTTTTTAACTGTAAAACAGGGCTTCTAGCTTGTTCTTAAGCTAAAGAAAACATTTCTGATTCAGTAAGCATGAAGGATTTCTTGGATAAATGCATTGTCAGCCTATATGCAAGATTTGAATAAGACAGCATTTTCTTTTGCTTAATGAGGTGATGTAACCTGTTAATATTTCAGGTCACTGCATTTTGAATCTTCAGTGCTTAGGCAATTTAGCTATCTAGCAAATGAGCATAAGGACTACAAATGATATCTAGCAAATGAGCGTAAGGACTACAAATAATATATAGTTAGCGTGATGACAAATTTACAGTAATGCACAACTAAATGCAAGATATCATTATTAAAAGGTCCTACTAAGGTAGTGGAAATGCCCTAGAAGGCATGTCAACAAGTCATGGATAGATGTGTAATTTTGCTGTGTCTTCCCACACACCTGGCAGCAGCATAAAGTAACGAATGACCCTGCTAAAAAAATGAAGAAAGAGGAAGAAAAACTGTTCTTCCAAAGTAATTACACAATATATATGGAAAGGCTTTCTAAGGCACAACAGGTGGGCAGGTGCCCAAGTCTGTTAAAGATTAATGACATGTAGGCTCTTATGTCCCCAAAATGCCTTGAAAATCGGCCCAACAGTTACAGACTTTCTCCCTTTATTCTCATTATAAAACTGATCCAAAATGGGACATGAAACATCAGAGTACACAGGTCTCTGCATATATATGATATAAATGGGAATGAATATCAGACTAATTTGCAAGACGGGGAAACTATAAAATGAACATTTTTCTCTTTTTTTAACATCTTCATTTCAGGACCATATTATTGGATAATGTAGAGCTTTTGAATCATATATCTTAGCTTCATGAAGTATCTTAAATGAGCACATTGTCCCCTAATGAATGTTAGAACTTTCTGAAAAGGAGCAGCAGCTAGAATTTCAAACTGAAAAGTCACTACATCATACCCAGTCCACCCATCAGAGATGCGGGGCTGCCTTTCAAAAGGAAGGCACCACTGTTCTTCAGTGCAATGCTTCCCAAATTCTTCAGCTTGTCAGCGTGTTTCAACTGTTTCCATTTCAGCACTTTATTATGAAGCATGTCACTGGAAGTCTTAGGAAGATCATGAAAACAGTGCTGTATGTAATATGATGCTATGAGCTTCCTACTGCCTACTTACTATGCAGATTTCTAGCAGGCTGCAATTTGGGAACCATTTGTCCAGGAGACTGAAAACAGATCAGGGTATTAAAAGATTTGAGTTTTATTGTTATGATTTGTTATTTATAAGACTTTGTATCTTTATCTATATGGTTTTTTTATTATTATTTATGTGACTTTCTTGCTAGTATCACAGTGGTTTTGCATGTCTGAGATTAAATTTCATGCCAGTTCTTTCATTTGGCCAAAAGGGACTAACAACATTAGGGTACTTGATTTTTGGATCACCTAATGGGATCCAGAGGCTCTGAGACTCTTCCATTTTCAGAAAAATCCAGGCACTACCGCTACAAAAAGCCTTGTTATTTAAGGTAACCTCCATTAAACTCCCCAAGAAATGGAAGGCAGCCCAATTAACTTTTTGGGGGAGCCAAAATATCTCTGCACTCAATTTTAAAACCAGAGTTCTCTAATAATATCTGAGCATAGCAGCCATCCTTTCTTTATTAGTGCAGGAAAAAATCCATCAAGTTCTTGACAAGCTTTAGGCAACTCTCTATCTTGCTCTTAGATGACTGAACACAGTCAATTATAGCTGGCAAATATACTGCAGATTTTCATCTGTATAGCCAACTGTGCTCCCTAATTTGTTTTCTCATTTTTCGTGGCATTACTTCTGGGTTCTGAAAACAGTTGGTTTCATCTCAGACAGGGCAAGAAGGAAGTACTGAGGCCCAGGTTTTTAAAAACCGACATGAAGTACAGTACTCGGATATATTTCCCGTGTGTGTACTGACCAGTGAACTCATGTAGGTGAGATAAACATTTCTGATGTAAAGCAAGACATCACCCCCCACTATATGGGTTAGCACCATCCTATATATATCTGACCCTCCTCCACCCCTTATTCTTACTTTAAGTGTAAGGAACTGAGGGAGTGAAACCACCTTGCTTAGGTTGATGAGGGAGGTCTGCAGCAAAAAAAGCAATCAAGAATCGAACACGAGCTGTGATGGTACTTGCTGTGGATCCTGCCTTTCTCCCCGTCAGCCATAGCCCTGGCCTGAATGGAGGTAGCCCGTGCTTTTGCGATTCAGATCGCTGGCTGCTCAACTGCAGAAAGTAATTTTAATTTTTCACAATCAGTACACCCCTTACGAGGTTTCTCACTGATTCAATCTATTTTGGTAATGACAATTTTCTAAAAGACTGGATATCGGGTGTATTTGGCAAGGGGCTGGCGGGAGGTGGGGGGGCTGCAAGGGGGTCTCTGTGAGAGGAGCCCAGGGGCTGCCCTGTGCCGGCCCCAGCCGGTCCCAGCCGGCTCCACAATGGCCCCGGGACAGCCACAGCTGACACCTCTGAGAAAACATATTTAAGGAAGGGCAAAACGCCATACAGCCATGAGGGAAAAAGTGCGAGGAAAGGCCCTATGATACCCAGGTGAGAGAAGGTGGTGGGTGGGTGGCCGGCCAGCCAGCCCGCCCGCCGGGGCCAGGGTTCCTCTGCAGCCCGTGGGGACGCCGCAGTAAAGCAGGTATTCCTGACTGCCGCCTGCGGAGGACTCACACTGGAGCAGGGGAAAAATGTGGGGAGGAAGGAGCTGCAGAGAGGAGCGAGCTGTTACCGACTGACCACAACCGCCATTGCCGGCACCGCTCCCCCGCCCGGCGCCGCTCGGGTGGAGGAGGTAGAGGAGCTGGGAGTGAAGGAATGAAGTTGAGCCTGGGGAGAAAGGGGGTGGGGGGAAGGCAGTGTTTTAATTTGTCTTTGTTTCTTACTGTCCAGACCTATTTTAACTGGCAGTAAATTAATTTTCCCCAAGTCGAGTCTGTTCTGCCTGTGACAGTAACTGGGAAGTAAACTCCCCGTCTTTACCACCACCCACGAGCTTTTTCATCTTACTTTCTCCTCCTGCCCTGTTGTGGCGGGGGAATGAGACAGCAGCTAGGGGCGGAGGGGGGGAAGCTTCTGGCAGTGGGCCAAGGCCAACCCACCAGAACTGCCATCTGAATAAAGACTTTATCTGCCTTTTATTTCAGCCTACCTGTGGTATGAAGGTACTGTATTAGAATCTATATATTCTTTTAATCAACGGCCTCATTTCTGTCTGCATGACTAAACATTACCAATTGCAGTTTAAGTAACCAAAGTTCTTTGTCTCTGTGTGTATGTGTACAATTCAACATTAAGCTTAGAGGAAATGACTGGGCATTTATCGTAATCTTGGCTGTTAACCTCCTTATTACCTGATCAGACATGCTTCTAGTGAACTGATCCAGTGATTTCTCATCACTGCAGCAGATGCTGCTTCTACTCTGAACAGTTGGAATGATTTTTTTATTATCATAATCAAAGCTCGGGGGGGGGGGGGGGGTCCAGCCTGTGAAAACCACTTTGTAACAGAAACAAACATGTATACCAGTGTTTTGCAAGGAAGGCATGAATGGGAACAGAAGTTTGCCCGGTATAGTTTGCCTCACAAGCACCTGTAGTTACACCTCTGCCTATAAATGCAGTAGGCAGAGTGAAGTGAAATATTAATAAGCATTTAAAGACCGCATCCTTTAGCTAGTGTAACTGGCATTGCTCTGAAGTCAAGCATACAATATCAGTTAATGTAAGTTCACAGCAGACCCTAAAAAGATCCTGACCAGAGTCACTTCAAAATTCAGCTTCAGCCACGACTTCTCTTCAATTCACAGCGTTTCAGTAGTTTGTACCTTTCATGAGATGAACCAATTCTGCCATTCTTAAGTAAAAGATACAACAAGGAAAAAATACACTTTCAAGTGTTTTATTTATAATCACTTTGGAAAGGAAACCCCTATTTTTAATTTTTTTTTTATCATATTGTGCTTTGGTGTGCATCATTGAGTGATGAACTTTGTTCCTTTTGGATTAAACTATATTGGAAGAGACACTCTGAAATGTTCCAGTGCTTAATGGGTATTTGGTCTGCAAGACTAGAGCAAAGCTGGTCCAAGATAAAACTCCCTGAAATGCATCTCTTGTGGACCTTGAGTCCTCATCACCAGCTACATATAGGCTAATTTAGACATAGGCAGAAAGGTGAAGGCACAGTGCAGGGACTGGGAATGAGGAACTGTCCTTTCTTAACGTGATCCTTTCCCCATGGGTTGTATTGGAAAGCATGTGTGCTGAGATCTGCCTTAGAACATGATTTTTCCTTTTAATAACACTTGTAAATCACCAGCAATGCAGTAGGCTGCATGGGCATAAATAGGAGAAGGATTTCTCCTAAAATGTACCCTAAAATGTTTGCAGGAGATCTTCTATGAAAAGCTGCTGAGTACTTCTGGAGCTTTCTAAATTTTTTCAATTAAAACTCTTACTGCAGTCAATGATAGCATAAATGCGTTATATTGCTATTAAATCCTGGAGAAAAAAAAATGGTGTTAGTCTGTAACCTACTTAATGTTTATAAAATCAAATACTGTTGTTCACCCTTTTAATTGGTAAGTGTGTCTTTATAAAATATAAAGTTGGTTTGGTTTAAAGTACGTATGCTAATGTGTCTAGTAAGATAAAGTAGATGCACTAAGAACAAAATATCAATTTAGTTTTATCTTTTTTTCCTCATAAGAAATACTCTCTCTTTTTGCTTTAACTATATGTTACAGCCCTCAAAATTGCCTGGAAAGAATGTATTTATGGCTCCAAAGTGAGTTAGTGAATGTTTTCTCTGCAAGTTTAATTCTCTCCCTCTGTCTGCATGTATTACAGTCCTCAGTTGTTGCACACTAACACATTTTTCCTCTTACAGGCCTTTTTTTTTTTTTTCACCCAGCAGTGCAAGAGTAGAACCAGCTCTCTTTTTCATTTGTTTAAATTGTTTGGATTGAATTGAAAGTACTTCTGAGCGGTATGGCGAGATAAGTGAGTGGCGTGGTGGTTTTGCAGTAGCTATATTGGGCAGCAAGCCAAGGACAAGCTGTGCTGAGAAAAAAAAATTAAATGAGAAATAGAAGCATTTAGAAATTTGTACTTTTCCCAAATCAGAAGAGATATTCATGGCCCACCTTCCTGCCAGACTTCAAATTGTCAGAGTAAATATGTAGGCATTTGGAATCTTTAAAATGAACTGAAAGAATAATAGAAAGCTGGTAAGATCTGAGTTCTGCAGTCACTCTTGCACTAATAGGCCAGCAAATATTACCCATTTATCACTAAGGTGCTCACAGCCTCAGATCCCTGCCAACCTGGAAAGTTGAATGGTCTGCAGGAACACAGAAGAAGAGGAGATATTTCTCTTTAAAAAAGACCTACCTCAGACATTTCTACTTTGGAAAGGGTTTCATTAAGCTTGCAAGTTGACTAAAGAGAAGGTGAAGACTGGCAAAAGAAGTGTATCTTGAAGTGAAGCCTCCTGGTGTCTGTGATTTCCTGGTGGCAGATGAAAGACATTTCCCTCCTATTTTCCATCTTTAAGTTTCTACTAATGGGTACTGTGCAATATTGCCAACATTCCTCCGTGGTATCACCTGCTTTTTCTGCATGTTTAGTGGCCATTCTCAGCCTCATTAAAATTTTTGCTAGGATTGTAAGTGATGATTCTTAATAACATGTTTGGCCAATACACCATCAGTTGGCATTTAGGACTACTCATGGCTAGTGACTAAAAAAGGAAGGTAGAGTTTTTTAGCAAAGAAGAAAGAGGAGTAGGATACCAGCTGGTTGTGCCAAGTGTCATGAATGTGGAATTAAATGCTTAGAAGAAAGGACAGGCATATATAATTCATTGCCCTTTGCAGAAAAAGTGAAATTGCCTAATTCTCTGGACATGGCTCAAGTCTTATGTGTTTGGGTTTTTTAAAGGCCAGATTCTACCAAGCTTCCTATAAAACTCTAAGCAAATGCTTGAACAGTTCTTGCATATCTGTAAAACAAAAAGATTTACAGGAGCTTTCAGTGGTCTAACTCATAGTAACTTTGGGAAGGGCTGTGCTTTAAAAGTGAAGGGGAAATTAAAATCATTAACTGTTCAGCAGTGGTGATTCGTGGCAGAGGAATGATCTGGCAGGGAGGGCAAGAAGGCCCAACTGCAAGAATGGATTAAACTGGCTGGAAGCAGGAATGCCAGAGACAGGAGGACTCCCTGCAAGGGAGTGAAATTTCCCTTGATGATGAGATAAAGAACAGCCACAGCATTGTCTTGTAGCCATCCTGCTATGGGAGTGTTCCGGGGCCACCTTTGGGCAGCAGAGCTGGGCTGGGGGATGGCCCAAGGCCAGGCTGAGATGTCCCATGGCATGGTTCATGGGATGGGTGCTGGTGCCAGTGTATATAAGGGATAGTCTAGTGAAACATCTTTGCAGACTCCTTGTAGAACTGCTTATGGAGGTAGGATTCTGCCCAATGCGTTGTTCGGTATTTTTTTTAAAGTTTAAGCACAAGGTTGTATTTAATTTGCCTCAAGGAGTATAATAAAAATTCCTGAACAACTTCTGAGAGATGTAAGTATGTAACACATCTAAAGGTTTTATGAATAACTTTTAAAAACATGCTTGCATGAAAAATGAGCCTGAAAGTCACAGATGCTTATTTACTCAATACATAATATATAGCTATTCTGATTTACTGTGAAGAAATCATACAGTGTTTAATGTCCCAGTTTATTTTGAGCTGATTTATAACCACAGGCAGCCCAGATCAGCTTTGGTTCTCATTCATAGGGTGGGATGAATTTGGTCACCTATAGTTTCTACAGCCTTTTTGTCAAAGCTGAGACAGTTGTGTTTTTCTTATAGCTTGTGTTCATTTGAATATTCATACGTATTTTGAGGCAGAGTTTCACTGTGCATTCTGAAAATGATTATTACTTGAAGGAAGCTAGAAGTACCTCTGTAGTTTCCTTGCTGGATGTTCATATATGATACACTCCAGAGGAACAACAGGTACCATGCCAGTTGCTTTTACTTAAAGAAGTGCTGTCTGATCTAGTTGATAGCTGATCCATCATTTAAACTGATGATGAACTGTGAAAATAACTTAGACTATGTTATTATCACATAGATTAGAAGTAGAAATGAGTTGCGCATTTTGGTCTCGTCACAATATACTTGTGACAAATACAGAAGCAAATGGTCTGCAAGTCTGGTAGTAGTGGTCAAAATCAGGTCCTGGACAAGAGTGAGAGAGCACATGGAAGTTTAGCCTTTCACTGGTAACATGCAACCAATCCAATGAGCATCCAAGCTGCAGTTCTAGGTGGCCAAAATCAGGTCCTGGACAAGAGTGATACCACATTTTAATTGAAGAAAAAATAATAAAAAAAATTGGCTCTAAAACCTTGAGACACTTTAGGAGATGTATCAGTAAGTGTTGCATTGCAGGCAAGTCTTTGAGGTGGATTTCTCATCAAATTATCCACTTTAATTTTGCTGCATTATTTTTTAAGTGGGTTACCTGCCCTGCCTCACTTGCCAGCAACAGACTGGTAGAATTTCAGGCACAGTAACAGACAGGTTTTCATCTTTTACCAAATTATTTTTCAGATTCCTGGCTTACAGTATGTCAGGAAATGAAAGGGACTTGTGTTCTGCAATGAAGACTCTTTTAAGTTCCTGTATGGAAGTGTAAATCCTCTGAACCTATATGTTCCCTTATATTTCCATGCGGGGGCTGGTCATAATCTAGTTTAAGTTTTGCAAGTGATGCTTGTTATTCTGAAAAACTTATATTACTGCTGCCACTTAACATGCAGTATTTGAGGACTATTCTGTATGTCTCTAAAAAGAGCATCCAATTTTCTCCTATTTGTTCAGCATGCAGCTCACCTTTTCAGACCTAATTTTCCCCTTTCAAAGAGCAATGAGAAAGTTACCTTGCTTGGATACCTTTATTGTGTCTCTACTTCAGGCTCAGAAATACTTAACTTGAATGTTTCTGGTTGCTCTTGGAACTGAAATAACCATTTTCCTCCCTGCAGTCTTCATAAAAAAAGACTCTGTCACAAAACACTGTAATTGGCAGAAGTGAGACTGTCCAAGTGGCCTTGTTTGTAACCTGCTTGTTTAGTTCAGTGATTCTGAGGGCTCCATCTACATCTTGCAGAAATTAACTGGTTTTGATCTTAAGGCTTAGAGTAGCAGCTATTGAATGCCCAAGTCATATAACACATTCACTGGAGCTTACAGAGTAAACCTGTGTTTAATGTCAGTTGGTCAATGAGTTATAAACAACAATCTGTGCTATTAAATTAATCGCAGCTGAATATATGGAGATATATATGTATGTATGTGTATCAGAGATGCAGAGATTGCTTTGATGGTAGTGTTTAGAAGACTAATAAATCAGGCCAGTTTTAAACTTTAAAACAAAATTATGCTGAATTCATTCATTTGTGAAGTCATTACTTTATGACAACAGTTAGATCCGAGACATTATTTAACATTGTCACTACATATACGGAACTGTTGATCTTTAATGCTTATATTCTAAATTATCTAAGGGTATAAAATATCAGAGCTGATGCCACGTAGCAGATATAGCTATGGTCCTTGGTGGTCTTAGTAGCCAAAGACAAGTTGGAGAGCTCTTTGAAGAGAGAAATCAAGACTGAAGTAGGCTTGTTTTCTGTCTCCTCTGTGGAAATTAATGCTGATGATTTTATGCTGCTTGCCCCCTCCCAGAAGGGTGGTTTCATCTGCTGCCCATGCTACTTTTCTTGGATTTTGGTTTTGACAGTCATCTTTGTCTATTGAGCCGGATGCCCTGCATATTCACAGTTTGGTTGTCACATTTTTTCAGACACTTATGTAAAGTCCTTGCACATTGTGCCTGGCTATGCTGTCGCAGTGTTACCAAATACTTAGATACTGTTGTTCATTACGCTATTTTAAAATGCTTATATTTGGATTGAATGGAAGCTAATATTCTATCCTGATTACTGGACTTATAGATGTTTCAGGCTTCTGCTTTTGCTACAGAGTTATCATGTATTCTAGGCTGGACTTGCTTAGATATTCAGTAGTAGTGTCAATCTACAAATGGCCCTTGTACCTTTGGTGCTGTGATCATCACTGCAGTGATCATTAGTGCACTCACTGGGAGCTTGCCCAGTCTTGCTTCCACCTGATGAAAACCAGAAATTGCTTCACCGTACTCTTTCAGAACTGATGAGTGTATTAGTTCTTTAAAGTAGGAGAGTATCAGCTGAAATGTCTGGCAGCCTTACCAACACAGCAGAAGCGTGATGATAAGGGCATTTGCTGAGGGTATGGGAGACCTGAGTTCAGGTCTCAGCTTTTAATGGGTTGACCGGGCCTTTGAGCTTACACCTCATTTTTCTTGATACCGCTGTAACTGGTGCATGTGTTGTTATTTTTTCCTATGGTATCTTCTTAAGTGTCACTGAAAATGTTCCCATTGTTTATATGAGCTTTGCACGGTGATTGCTGCTGGGGCATTGCTGAAATAAAATCAATTGAAATACTTATTTAGGTGTATTCCCACTGCTCTTACAAACCCTAGTTATAAACTCAGGTGACCCTGCTGTGCTAGCTCTTGTACAAGTATAGGTAGACAGGACCTGCTGTGAAGACCTTATTAACATAAGAAACATAAATACCAAATATATCTGAAAAAAGGAGAGAAAAGACTCTTAAGAATTGGGTAAAGATCAAAGAGGTTTTGCTCTATTGATCTTATTCTCCTTTTAAACAAAAGTAGCTTTTCTTCAGAAGAGGAAATTCTGCTCATTCATCCCTCACATCCATCTTGTTTTCCCATAAATGGGCTGCTAGTACACATAGACCCTGCTTAAGGTGACTTTCTAGAAAGACGAACACTGGGTTTTCAGGCCTTCCAGGATCCATTTCTGTATTTACTTCCCAATGTTTCCAGTTTCCATGCTTTTATTTTAAGTTTTGTGATACTTGGCATTGTGATAAAGTAGAACCTTTGAATATGATGGTTGCATAAGCATTATAATATTCTTTCCTTAAAAATATCTGAGCACAGAGCAACCTAATAATAACTTTCACTCTCTCACAGTTACAAAGTTAAGTAAGCTGCAGTCATATTTCCAGTTTCAAAGTCTCAGAACATGGAAAGGCAAGTGGCAAAAAGGTAAATGTGCCACTTAATTGAATTATCATACTTCTGTGGGCTAGCCTGGGATTTTGTGAGGCCTGACCCATGTGTTATGTACTCTGGTGTTCCCAGTACTTCAGAAGAGCAATGTTGCCCCTGTGTTTAAATGAGGTACTCAATGGTACTGAAAAGGTGGTTCACTGGAAGGCAGTTGAATAATCCTATTTCAGGTTTACATCATTTAAGTGATTTACACAATATAAACTGCTGCTAATGAAGTTCTCTTTGCATCAGTTATACAGAGGCATTCAGACTTTTTGTCTTAAGTGCAGGTAAAGGCTTCCTTCAAATACTTTAGACCTTGTGACGTTCATTTTATCAGGTGAGGAAGGTGGCTGACATAGCCTGATCAGCCAAATGGAGATGGGTGGGATTACACCCTGAAACCGTAGAGACTCCTGCATCTCTCAGAGGCTCAAGAAAGCAGGATGGGAAAGCACAACTGAGGTGACAAAAGGTGGCAGGGGTTTTATTGGAAACTAATGAAAGTATGGGCCTCAAAGAAGCCTGATTTCTCAAGGGCATAAATGAAAGCAGCAGAATTGGTTCTGCCTGAACTTTGATTAATACAGTGACTATGAAAAGAAACATGATAGCTGGCAGTGTACTCCTGGAGACATGAATTTTTTGTAGAGTTGAAGATTTGCAAGAGATGCCAGTAGAAGAGATGCCAAGATGAGGGCTGAAGAATAGCTACCCATAAATATGCAAGCCTACTTAAAACTTTAAAAATGATTTTTTAAAGCAATATTTTACATTTTCTCTGAATTTTATACAGTTGTACCCTACAAAATCCATTTTATCATCTATTACTTCATTTTAATATGTGGCTTTGCTAAGATGTGAATTGCATATATAATTTACTTAAGTCTGAACAGTTTCCCAGATCTGGGACATATTCTACTACAGTTCTTTGATGTCAGCTTCATCTGACAAAGAGGAAAGGTAGCATTTTTGCCCCAGCTTTATTTTTCAGAACTACTTTCTCTCACATCTCTTTGATTCCAGCTTTTTAAAAATAAAATAAAAAAAAAAGAGGGGGTGAGTGTCCTCTTTTTTCTTTTTCCCTCCTCAAAGAGGATAAAATAGAAGAACAAATTGAAATCAGTGGTGGTTAGTGATTTCACTGAATCCATGGCTTCTGAGTAAGCTTTCAGACAAAATGTTGGGCCACCTCCTCTCCTTTCTACTTGGCTTGCATCTATATGCTAGCACCTCAGAGTTGGAAGTGGAGACTCAGGCCTGACATGGTTTGCATATTTGTGTCTGTTCTAGAGAGACATGAATAGACAGTGAGCCGCCTGATGGACTGTCTGCAGGAGTTCAGAGCCTCAGTTCAATGTGTTGCACATATAGCTACATTAGAAACAACAGTCTGTTAAGATGCAAATCAACGGGAGGCGGACGAAATGAAACAAAAACCTCTTCCCCCTCATTTACTGTCTTTCATGATGCTACAAATAGCAATTACTCTAAGAAGGCAGAGAAACATTTGCCCCCAGCAAAAGACAATCTGTATAGCACAGAAATGGTGATGCTTTGCCTGGGTTTACCAGTCTTGGTATCATATCCAGATAATTAATAGGCCTTTGTGACCCTGCCCAGCCTTACTTGTACCCCCCCACCCTGCCTATGGGGCCAGGAGCCCCATTCCAGCCAGCCCAGGACCGTTGGTCTTGCTGTAGTGATGCCATAGGATGCTGGTGCTCATCTTCTCTGTCCTGTCTCCTGGATGGACCCCTTGGGTGAGCTGAGACACCCAGTCAACAGGACTATGTTGTCTTTCTACTCATTGTAATTATTGGAGCAATTCTCCAGGATCAGGATTTACAATCTCTGTCAAAGAGCTGTACATGGGGATTTTTACTATGAAATCTGGATGTTCTTCACTCCAGTTTTATTTTTATGCAAGAAAGAAAATCACCCTACCTCTTATATCAGTACTATTTTTTTCAAGGGATTCTCACAAATGCTTTTCCCATACCATTTTTCTTTTTATTTTACCCCCTATTCACCTGAGTTTATAAATTTTAATATACAATATGCAAATAGACATACAGAATAAAAAAAGTGCAAGACAAACAAGAAGGATTCAGGACTGAGAGTTATAGCAGCAATTTCAGAATAATTCTCAATGTGGTTTTTCCCTGTGTTTTCTGTGAACAGGCTGCCTTTGCAGCCTAAAAGCACTGGAAATGTTGGTTTGTGGTCCACGTCGTCTGCCCCCCCCCCCCCCCCCCCCTTTTTTTTTTCCTTCCAAAACACTTTGTGATCCTGGTCCAAAGACCACAGAAATCTGTAAGTCATTCAACAGACTGTGAGACTTTGTCAGACCCTCTATGTGTTTTAACTTGTACTCTTCACAAATTTCAGTTTTGATTGAAGAGAGCTTTTGCTCAGGCTCCAGAGGAACTCCTGGGACAACGGCTCCTCTCAGCACTGTTCGCTCTGGTGTAACTAGTGCAGGTCTCTAGAGCTGGCAGGAGAGTTAAGACATATCTTCCCTGTTGACTTGCATGTGGTGCTACAGAAAGGAGGCAACATGAGCTGTAGACCACAAGACACAGTCCTTTCAAAAGACAACACCATAAAAGAATTTCTAATTAAATGTTTTGTTTGTCCCAACTTACCTTTTTGGGGGTAATATTTTTACATCAGGAGGGATAGCAGTGGAAAGCCTTAGTACATCACTGTAACTTCAAATTAAGCACCTTTATCCAGAAGTGCAGTTAAAGATACATATGAGACAGCCAGAGGCAGAGTTTTCCTTGCTAGCCAGTAGTGCAGTGTTGAATCAAGGATGAATGAAGCTCCCTCCATGCTACCCACCCTTTAAGCTTTGTCATCCTTCTCATTGGCTTCTTGTGTGCTCTCTTCTGAGATGTCAAAACCTTTGTACATTTGTCTGTGCAGTGCAAAGCCTTGCTGGGTTCATCTGCCTGGGGGTTTTCTAGGCCAAGTCTCCAAGGGTCTTAGAGTGCCACGTGATCTTTATACCTGTAGTGGGTTGACCCTGGCCGCCAGCCATTCACCCTACATTTCTCTCGCTCTCCTCTCCCATGGGATGGGGAGGAAATAGAAGGAAGGTGAGAAGAGTTGTGGATTGAGATAATGACAGTTCAGTAGGGAAAGCAAAAGCTGCAAGCACAAACAAAGCAGAAAGAGGAATTCATTCACTACTTCCCATCAGCAGGCTGCACCTCGAGTCCTGTGTTCAGTTTTGGGCCCCTCACTACACAAAAGACATTGAGGTGCTGGAGTGTGTCCAGAGAAGGGCAACCAAGCTGGTGAGGGGCCTGGAGCACAAGTCTTATGAGGAACGGCTGAGGGAGCTGGGGCTGTTTAGTCTAGAGAAAAGGAGGCTGAGGGCAGACCTTATCACTCTCTACAACTACGTGAAGGGGGGTTGTAGTGAGGTGGGTGCTGGTCTCTTCTGTCAGGTGGCTGGAGATAGGACGAGAGGAAATGGCCTCAAGTTGTGGCAAGGGAGATTTAGGTTAGATATTAGGAAAAAATTCTTTACTGAGAGGGTAGTCACACATTGGAATAGGCTGCCCAGGGAAGTGGTTGAGTCACCATCCCTGGAGGAAAAAGCGCGTAGACAACGTACTCCATAACATGGTTTAGTGGGCATGGTTGATGGTTGGATTCAATGATCTTGAAGGTCTTTTCCAACCTAAATGATTCTATGATTTCCTTTTTATCTTCCTTTCCCCAAGCTTTTATTGCTGAGCATGATGTCATATGGCATGGGCTATCCTTTTGGTCAGTTGGGTTCAGCTGTCCTGTTTAATGCTGTTCTTAGCCTTCAGATGTACTCGCGTAGATGGGAAGTATGAGCATACTTTGATCAGTGTCAGGTTTTTGCCTCAGGAAGAAGTAGAATTGTTCTTAAACACCTTTTTTCAGGCAGCCTGGCAAAGAGGCTGAGCCTGCATGTGAAGGAAGAGAGTGACAAATAAGAGAAGCTGTGAGAAGTAGTATGATTGCTTGGTTTTGGTCTGTGCTTAAAGTCTTGAAAAGCAATAAATGGGACTGAGAATGAAAAAAAAAAAGTCAAAGGAGAAAAAGCATTGAGAATAGGCTGGGTTGCAGGAACCAGGGATGAAAGAAATGAAGTTTGTCTAATAGTAGTAGGGAAGTAAAAAACCTGAATATCCTTATTCTGACCTTCTGAGTGTCCTATGCAGTATCTGGTGAAAAGGCCACTTTCTGGCACTGACTGCAGCAAGGAAAAATTGCTCAGTTCTCATAGTTTTATATCAACTGAGGATTCAAGATGTCTGTCTTTTTTTTTTTTTTTTATTACATGTTATTAACAAGCAGTAAGTGGACTATCAGGATCAATGTTAGCAGTACAACAGATAGACCACAATGGCAGACACTTATGACATTATAATGTGCCACTACAAATTCCTAACCACCCTTCTGTAATCCCAAGAAATTCTAATCCTGCACGTGTGTGTGTGCGTGCACACATGCACACATACCAGGCTGTATGTGTTAGCAGCACACATCCCCTCTCCTGGCAGTGCGTGTTCCCCTCCTTGCACACCCTGTGTGGGACATGCGGGTTGCTCCAGCCACATGTGGACCTTGTCGGTCCCCAGACACTGCTAACCCACACGCCTGTGACAAAGCCCTTCAGGAGTCCCAGCTGCACACCTAAGGTGAGCCCCTATGTACAGCTGATAGGTGTAAGAGGTGGTTTTTCAGGCTGGACAGGACAGTTTCAGCGAGGAGTTTTGCAGGATGTGTTTGTGCAGTGGGAAAAGCAGGTAAGAGTTGTCACACATGAACTGAATTTAACCTTTCTTGCTTGCCTGTAAGCCAGTCTTAACTTTAGCATTTCATAACGTTAAAGAGCTTGACTTCACAGCTGTAATGTCCCTTTAATGTGGGTGTATGAATGAATAATAGGTGACTATTCTTTTTGCTTGGTACTACCATTCCTTTTTCTATTTGAAAGCCTCCTAATTGTACCTTAGAGCAGGACCATATTTCCTGATAGTTTTGGAAAGGCCTTAAAGAATTGAGTAGCTAAGAACAAAAGTCAGTTACTGTATTAGTTGATTGTAAATAACGAACACCAAATCTCCCAATTTTGTGTAAGAAACAGAGATCTCTTTGAAGATTACAGATTAACACTGTCTACAGCTGTGTAAAACACCACACTATTCTCTGGAGAAGCTGGTTTTTGTTTTCAAGGAAGCTTTTTTTTTTTTTTTTTTTTTTTTTTCTTCTAGGCAGTGCTTTCTCACATGGTTCCTTTAGGAATTCAGCTGTGCTTTTCCCTGTTTTCCTTTGGCATAATTAAAAGTAAACTTCAATTCTTTCTTGTTCGCCTATGAGGACAGCTCTTTTCCCCAGATCTTCCAGGAAGAGAGGAAGAGAAATCCCTTTCCGTTTCAATGCTTTCCATTTACAATAAAGGCATCTCAAACATGCACATAGACTTACACACATCTTCTCTCTCTCATGGAACTTGAAAAATAATCTTAAAATTCCACATTTTTTTATGCCAAATCAGAAAAATCCAACTTGAACATTGTGTTCCTTTGGAATTATTTTGGGGGCGGGGTGGAGAAGATAGTTATAAAATGTTTGTGTTTTAATTATTATATATTTTTTTCTCTCCAGCCCCTTTTCCCTCTCTTTTTCTCCTCTTTCACTCTGACTCCCTCGGTTCGCCCCAAATCTATTAAGAGTACAGGAGAAAAATAATCAAGAATTAGGATATCCCTAACCTACCACTCAGAGGATTCTTGCCTGCTAGAAGGTTTGCATTCCAGAGGAGAATTCTTAAAGAACCCAAAATTTAATCTTTCATGCTTTTTCTCTTACAAAACTCTGTGATCAGAGACATCTTAAAAATTATTCTTTTAGCCTAAGATCAGCTTGTATTTTTAGACAAAAGTATGCATCTAAAGTTCACTGCACAAAGCATCCCATTTTAATAACTTAAGCTCATGAAAAAAGTGTCCCAATAATTCAGACAATTAACCCTGATACCTTTACAACTCTGTGGTTCCCCCTCAGGAACACTGAATCTTTTTTTATAACTTTAGCTGGGAAACTAGCTGCCTAGTAAAGGGTATGTACATTCCCATTAGAATGGCTATTTCTCACATCAAAAATATAGTAAGCCATTAAACCCTTAAAATGTAATCATTAACATTTAGCACACTATGCCTGATGCATTAAAAACATTATGTGCAGCTGATCTCTCTGACTCACTTAGGGAAATATCAAATGGCGTCAATGTACCTTTGCTTTATCCTTTAATTTTAGGTGATATTGCTGTGTTCTTACTAATTTGCTTCAGTCAGTTCTCCTTTTTCTATGTGTGTATAATTTGAAAATTATAAAATATATGTAGTCTTTTAGAGAGCTAAATCTGACTCACTATTTTTCATTCTGACTTTCAAGAAGTTTAAGTGTTGGTTTGTGAAGTAAATTCACTATCATTTAAATACCTTTTGTTAAATTAACACCTACTGTACAATATGACATACAGCCTAATTCATATTCATTCTTTGTAGATGCCACACATTAAATCTTCATATTTAATGATTATATGATCCCTAGATTTCATTTTAGAAGAATCTCCTTCTGTTCCTTGACTATGAGAAAGTGCAAACATACATATATACATCAAATGTTATCCTTTGAACTCTCTAACCAGGTGTACTTGACTTCTCCATACTGACATTAAACATTTGACAGTATTTTGTAGCTCAATAGAATAGTCACTATTATTTCTTCTTGAAGTTTTCCAGTTTAAATTGGACCTATGTGGACATTTCAGCCATTTTTGAAATTGTATTTCAATAGCTCATATCTAAAATTTTTTCTTTGGTTCATAAAGAGTGTCAGGTCTCCTGTGTTTTACTCTGCATTATAAAGGGGGAAATTATAGAAGTCTTAAATTTGGAGGAAGAAAAACATTCTTCCCAATTAGCACAGTATTTTCACATCATAGTCATTGATAGTAAATTTAGTGTTCCACATGTTACATGTAAGAGACTCTGCATTTTTTAGTGGGTCAGCTATCTTTTTTTTTATAAGGAAGTTCTCCCATGAGGGTATGTGTAACTGTAAATTAAGTCTCTCTGCCTTCTCTGGCTCAGGGAAAGATCTTTACATTTGGTTCTCTGTTTCCCAAGAGCTGTGAGAACAGATCCTTTATCATATTTTATTTACCTGATGCATCCAGATGTAGTTCTGTGAACACTGAGTGGTTTGGGGATGATTTGTCACCCAATGAAATCTTAAAGAAATTGAAGCTAAATTTTTTCTAGAAATTTTCAGAAGGTAATTCCTTTATTATACTGCTTTTGCTGCTCTGCTGCCCAGCTGAAACTGGAAAATGGTAGAAGTCATAGCAGAAAATGTCGTCTCTATGGAAACTTCCAAACCCTGTTGAGGATGGCGGGATAAAGTTTAGAGGATAATCAATATTTTATTCTGAGCTCATTTCTAAGTGAGGCAGGATAAATTAAACTCCTGATGGTCCAATTGCTCCTAAGGAGAAGTGTTAAATTCCAAATAGAGGTGTAAACTTCTGAAGTGGACTCAGTCGAAGGGTGTTTTGAAGTGTCTGGGGCTGAATCCTCACAGGGGAAGATGGAACAAAGACAAACTGTATTAGGGATACATGCTGTAAAACACTAGCTGACTGGAGGAAAAAGGAGCAGCATCACCTCTGGCTGGATTTTAAAGTTGGTAGGTGTCCTGGTTTCAGCTGGGATAGAATTAACTGTCTTCCTAGTAGCTGGTACAGTACTATGTTTTGAGTTCAGTATGTGAAGAATGCTGATAACACTGATGTTTTCAGTTGTTGCTCAGTAGTGTTTAGACTATAGTCAAGGATTTTTCAGCTTCTCATGCCCAGCCAGGGCACCTGACCCAAACTGGCCAACAGTGTATTCCATACCATGTGACGTCCCATCTAGTTTAGGAACTAGGAAGGGGGGGGCAGGGATTTTGGCGGCTCGGGGACGGGCTGGGTGTCGGTCGGCGGGTGGTGAGCAATTGCCCTGCGCATCATTTGTACATTTCAATCCTTTTATTACTACTGTTGTCATTTTGTTAGTGTTATCATTATCATTATTAGTTTCTTCTTTTCTGTTCTATTAAACCGTTCTTATCTCAACCCAGGAGTTTTACTTCTTCTCCTGATTTTCTCCCCCATCCCACTGGGTGGGGGGGGAGTGAGTGAGCGGCTGAGTGGTGCTTAGTTGCTGGCTGGGGTTAAACCACGACAGTAGGGATAAAAGAATTGTTTATTTTCCCTGACAGATTGAGTGTCTAAACAACACAGGATTGTGGTTTTTGTATCACTCCAGCTACCTTATTTTTAAAAGCTTATCCTCATCTTTTTTATCACTTGTCTTCTATTTATATATTGTTCCCGAATCCTGAGGTCTCTCATTCCTGGGAAAGCTTTTAATATTTTTCCCAGACATGCCTGGGCCTATCCTCACAACTGGAAACCATTATGAACGATGACCAACAGATGGTCTTCTTGACATACCTATTTACTTCTAACCTGCGACCCAATTTTCTTTTATTTATCTGTGTCCCAAACGTATTTGGTTTCCCAGTCCTGTCCTCTTTCCTTCCTTTCCCCTAAATTCTGTGGAAATGTTTTTTTTTTCAGAACTGGGCTACCTCTGCCCCTCTGCTGGAAACAAAGCAGATGCTTAAGCAAAGAGAACAAGAAGAGTATGGAGTAATCTTCCCCCTCAGCTTGTGGTAATAACCTTGTGATTTAGGAACAGCCATGAATACATTCCAATTATCATAGTTAATAGACACCAATGAAATTATGCTCTTTGATATTTTTTGAACCTTTTCCACAATTATTTATAATTTGTAATTATTTATAAATATATTTTGGCCTGCAGCAATGCATTTCACAACTTAACTGCTATGCATGATGTGAAAACATACTTCTTTAAAGCTGTAGCACATTCAAAGCTTGCTTTTACTTGCTTTTTATTGCGAGAAGCTGCATGATGGCTCTCTGTCTCTGTACTATTTACACACCTTTGCCCTAGCCACTCTGTTTCTTTTCTATGCAAAAGCCCACCTTTTTCCATTCAGTTTTTGTCCTAGAGAGCTGCACAGGTGCAGAGATCATTCTGTATTGAAAACTGAAAGAAGGAGTGCTCTCTGCCACGCCAACTAGATTGTCCAAAGCTCCCTATTCTGCTGGTTAGCAGAGACAGCTTCCCAGTCTGTTTTGTGGAAATCATTTTGAGGCATATAGTGGGTTTCCTGCCCAGATGCTTACGCCAGGAGATTGGATTCCACTCAGTGTGTCAGGTGCCTCAAGATGCATTTGCGGCACTAAAATCCATTTGCAAATCTGGCTCTTTCTGCCTCAGTGAAAATCTACTGAGACAACATGCTTGAGAGGACTAATCATACACATGCTTTGCAACGCATATTCTTAAGATAAAAAATCTGTGATACGGTAATATGCCACGATGGACACTGACTGTAATTGTTTTTAATAGAAAAGCATATGCTTTGTTTATCTTTTCTGTCTCAGGCACATGCTTCCTCCAAGAATTAGAAATTAAAATGTAATCTGTGCATAGCTGAATGGGTTCCCTAACCAGTAAGCAGATGCTAGGCACTCAGAGGAGCTGGAGTACATGGAGTGGCAAACCAGTTTTACAATGCTGTAACTCTGCTGCTTTTGGTAGTCATGTAAAAGAGGAAGGGTATAGGCTGAAAGACTCAGTGTTTTCAAGTGTATGAAAAAGGAAAAGATAAAATCCTCAATTCCTCGTAAACTATGTGGCAAAGGGAAAATTCAGTCCTCTGTGGCAGGTGCTAGGTACCTACCAGTACCAATCCTTCATGCCTACGGTTTTCCTATCTTGGCCAATATGCACAATTTCTAATGCCTAACAGGAGTCTATGTGTTTATAAGCTGAATGTACTGTATGTCAGCATATTTTTTGCATATCAGGCAGAGAGTCCTTTTTAATCTCAAAACTGGTATGCATTTTAAGCTACCTGAGTTGCCTGTAGCTATTGACTGAGACATTAATCCAATTGGATATGACAAATTGTAGTGAAGCCAAGCACTATTAAGGCTAGCTTTATTACTCTCTGTTTCAATTATTTTGCTGATTTTGTATAATTGCAGTGTTCTAACTATACTGGGCCCTGATTTGCATCAGCCGTTCTGCTTGGTTTCTCTGGACCAGCCGGTGTAGTGCATCTGCAAAAGGAAATGTCACAATATTCCTGTCTAAGGACGGTTGCCAGTAGAGATACTTGAACATGGGGATAGTGGAAAAAATCAAATGAAGTGCCTCAGAAGTGGCTGAAACAGTTTCAAGTGCTGTAAATTATTATTTTAAATAAACTCAGTGTAGCCAACTAAACTGCATCTTTCTGATTACAAAAGCTTACAAAGCTTCTAGGAAAGCTCAAGTCTTTCTGAAAACAGAAAATTATGTAGAAGTAGCCTGCAATCCTGAATTAGGGCAACTGATCATGAACTGTCAAGTATTAAGCCACTCTTTGCTTTTGAAAAGTCCCTGTGTATGCAAAACAAAGCTGTTTAATTTGGTCCTTTCTGTATCAAAACCATAGTAACTGTTATTCTAGGGCTATCCTATATGTCATAAAGTAGATGTCACAGTCTGTCATTTTCAGGGGCAATAGCTCACAGTGTCCCATGCTTTTTGTCCTTTACCAAGACACCTTTGTTTCATAGTGGTAGGGAGAAATACAAAGAAAGATGTTCAGCCTGGGAATTGTTCTGTCACTGTTCTCTGGCCTTGCTGCACAGACCTGAAGTCAAATGGGTCAACCTACTTTCCTCATCTCCTGTTGTGTGGTCAGAGTTGAGAAAGAGCATTGCACCTTCTCCACTTGTGCAGAAAACAGGCAGTTTCTGGTGGTGGCTTATTTCTTTACCACACCATCTCTAGAAAGCAATCCTTGTTTTAAATATTTCTGTCTCCCTGTGTCACTGGAATGTCACAACACCTCCCAAATATCAATCTTTGTAATTACAGGTGAACAGCGCGTTTCCAGATTTCATCCTTTGCAGAGTAGCCCATAATTGCAGAGGCTATTTCTTTACCAAGAAGGGAAACAACTGCCATTGGTGAAGATGACAACCTCAGTCCACAGCACCAGAAAAGTTCAGGTTTCATTCAGCAGTTGTATTTGAAAAGGGCTGAAGAATGTACCATAAGCTGTTTTTTTCATATCTAGCAAAAGAAGGCTTCCACACTGCTTTCATTAAGCAGCAACAGTTCAAAAGCAGACACTGTAGAGAGGGAAAAAAATGTAAATTGTGAGGCTGTAGGAAAAAAGTGTGGGGTAAAGCATGGTTTAGATCACTGAAGACTGGAACAGTAAGGGAACCTAAGTGTTTCACTGTTTCTTGTTCACTAGATAAATATTTAAGTTTAAAGTCAGGCGAAACTTATTCTTAAGGGTGAAAAAAAGCAAACTATGAAAGGCTTTTGACAATGTAAAATACATCCTCTCCCAAGCTAGCTGATCATAAAGAATGCCGCCTTTTAACATGCCTGGACGAGCTTTAAAAATGACTCAATAGATTGTAGAATTCAGCACATTTTCTTCCCAATTATTTTTGAAGAGATTCTGACAAATGTTTTCTAAGGGAGGAATGGCAGACTGTCTATTTTATTTTAGTTTTATGGGACTTTTATTTTTATCCTGTCATGAGAAGCAAATGGCAGAGCTATGATTAGGATAAGCCATGTAAGAGGGCTCAATCTGTACAATTTATAGTACAGCTTGCTTTAATCTGTCAGGGAACGTGTGTTATATTGCCTTTCAGTAGAGGATAGAGCTCTGGCTATATATGTTAATAAATTCTATCCAGACAGTCTTAAAAGATGCCAACAATTGCTGGAAGTACTTGGAGCAGAAACTGTCTGCAGTTTTGAATCCTTGGAGGACTCTTCTGCATAGTGTGGATTTCTTTAACAAAAAACAGACAAACAAAACAAGCCCCCAGCATCACTGCCTTCTGCAAAAATCTTTGGACAAACCATTAAAACTGTAGCTACCATTATATTTTTTAGTAATTAGGTTTCTAAAATTTACCAGCCTGATGACAATGGTTATTATTATCAGTGGTTTCAACAACTTTTTGTATTATTTTTTGTTTTGTTTTGATTTTTCTTTTACTGTGCATTTAAATCTAACAGCAGGTTGTTTTTTCCTAATTCCTGCCTGTGGACACCCAGAACTAGTCCCTGATGATAGTCTGGTGACTAGAGAACAAAAGCCACCATTGCAGACTCCTATGGGCAGCTTTGTAATTCTCTGTGACCGAAGATAGGAGAGTCTGTAGCTATCAGCTACTGAAGAGGAAATGTAAAAGTTGGTATTGGTCTCTCCATTCAAGAAACTGTTTCACTGTTGGAAACAAGACTTGATATTTTGATACTCCTTTTCTACATTGAGAGAATTGCTTTCTAGAGCAAGTTCATGTAGCATTACGTTAATTTTAGTTTTGTGGCATGATATGATATTTACAGCAGTAGCACCACGGTGCAATAAGTAGTCAAATATGTCTGATCAGATGCTGTGAATACCTCTTCCCAGTGGTGAATATTTATATGCCGCAAACCCCCTGAAGTTGTGATAAAACACAATGCCATCCTGTGAGAGACTGAAAGAGTTAATGTCTCAAACATTGTGGTGCGGCAAGTTCTGCATAAGGACAAACCCTGCATAGCAACGAAACCCAGGTGAAAAGAAGCCGACAGATCAGCACAGGACATCAGCAACTGGACTGGGAGGCCGGGCCAGAGGATGTGCAGCTCCCTGTTTTGATATGCTGAGCAGGGCAGCTCAGCCTGCACAGGTAAAGATCAAACAATGGCCATGTCTGCAGGGAAGGGGAAGTTACTCCCCAAATGACCCCCAAGCTCATGACACATTTCCTGAAGGTTCTGAAAACACAAACCACTGGTGACACCTAATTAGCCTAATAAGTTTGAGTGCCCGCCTGAAGGATGGGCAAGGAGATGATAAAAGGACATGAACTGAAGCCCCACGTGTGCACACCTACCAGAACTGGACCCCTTGTCTGGCAGGACCAGCATTGGACCCAAGACCAGTGAAACCTTTCTCTTTTCTCTCTCTCTCTTTCTCTTTCCTTAATCACTACACCTAGACACAAAACTGTTGATCAAGTCTGGGACTAAGAGTGGATCCAGCCGCCCCAGGCCCTTCTCTAAGAAGGAGTCTAGAAAGCAAGGGGGTCTGCTGTGAACCTCGTGACTCAACGGGAAGGATCTCCTTTGTCCCTGAATTGATGTATATGGTTACCATGGGTTACACGGGTCACCGAGGTAGTTTCATGGCAATTTCTGTAGTGAGAAACCGTGCCACCTATTGTTACACCTTTCAAGTTCATGTTGTTTCTGCCATGAATAAAATGTTTAACTGATTGTTTTGTGTCTGTTCACCTTAATTTAACCTGAGGGAATTCTGAGCTCAACATGACCGTGCCCTGGTCTGTCCAGCCCGGGTTGTGACACATCCAAAACACAATGCATGGTTGTTTATACATGTGCGGTGCATATTTAGTAAGTCTGAAATTCTGCACTGATACAGGGTATTTCCCCATTTGTTTATGTCTTTATTGGATTACCACTGCCATCTGGTTTCAATTCTTACACTTTGTGATGGATTTATTTTCTTCACTGAGGTGAATGTGATAGGAAAATTAGACCTAGTATTCTCACTGATAGATTCTGGGTTTGTATTATACAACAAGCTTTGAAAGCTGAATAATGGGATTCTTCAAATATCATGGAAAAGAATTGAGAGGTCTTAAAAAAAGCAAAACTTCCCACATTGTTCTCCTAGACTGTTTTTTCAGTGGGAGTTGCAAGAAAAAAGTCACAACTGTGAACCCTGAACATAAAGGAGAAGAAACAACCTCCTCTGTTTAAGGTTAAGAAAATGAAATGTATGGTCTTTTCCTTTGGTTTCAAATGTTTTTCAAAAGGCAAAGTAATTGCTTTAAGTAGTAGAATAGACCCCCCCCCCCCCAGTATTATGATGGCTGTCTAGTCAAAATTCACATTTAAACTTGTGTAAGGATCAATGACGACTTCATTATAAGCACAGTGAAAGCAATAATAGGCAAAACCAAAAGTGAACTTCTAATCTCACATTCACTAAAAGATCAAAGCTGCAAACTTGGAATAGCAAACACTCAAATCAGTTATGTCAAATCATCCTGAGGGTCCAAAGAAAACAGAAAAATTATACCCCCAAAAGTCTGACAAACACCAGTTTTCCTAAAAGCACATGATCACCTTTCTGGACCTGTGCAAAATTTCCATTGATTAAATATTCTTCATGTCCTACATGGATTTGTTTGTTAGAATATTTTCCTGATCTGTGGGATTATGGCCTTTCAGTATGACTGTCAAAGTGACTAATACAAAATCTGAGTATCATTGTCTTCTGCATTCATAACCTATGCTGATGTCTTGGTTTTGAGCAACTTCTTTTATTCCTTTCAGGGGGTTTTGAATATAGAAAAGCATGAATAACGACATGCTGTTGCTTTTATGGTTTACTAATAGCAGTGTCAAATATGTCCGAATGTCTTCCTTGAGGCAAGAGGCAGACACAAACATGCTTTTCACCCTTCTGGACTTCTGCAGAGTAGGATTGGAACTACCTATAAGCAACAGATATGTGATATTTCACTAACATAATGAGTTAGCTATGTTCCACCATTTGATTGTGCAACAGGACACTGGGCAAAGGCTAAAGAAGGTTGATTTGCTGCTGGTTGTTGATTTTCCCCCAGATGATCAGTGCTGAGGATCTAGAGTTCAAGCTGGCTTTTTAACCTTAAAAATTTGTAGATGCTTCTTAAACACAGCTGTGGTTTAAAACCTCTTGTCTCTTTATGTCACTGTTGGAAACTCTGAGCAAAACAAATGCAAGGTCTCATTTAGAGTCATGCAACTCCCTCCTCTTTTTTTTTTTTTTTTTTTCTTTTTTTTCCCCCTCCAGAATTATAAATAGGTAGTGTCAGTATAGGTAGAAATCCCATTTAAGCTTGTAAATAAAAGTTACTAAATCTTTTATTTGTTCCCTTTCCTAAGAAGGAACAAAGCAAAATAAAACATGAAAACCTATCAAAGGAAGATCCTAAAGCTGCTATTTGTGTGAAAAAGGTCTTGCAATAGCATTAGATTACCACTTGTTTAAAAGTCACTAAATTAATCCTTTAAAATACCTGATTACTAAGACTTTTTTTACCAACCCATCAATCAAAATGTATGTCAGCAAAATTAGAAAGTAGGTAATACTTGCAATTAAGTTAGTGTATGTGCTATAGCCATAGTCATTTATGAGTATACATATAATAGACCATATTGTGAGAAGGAGATAATCTCTTTTATTAGAGCCATTTTTTTCCTGTAGAAGAAGCACACAAAGTTGTGGACCAAGATGGTTGATTCAAAACCAGGTATGTCCTTTCCTGAGTTAAGCTCTACCTGTAGGTCAGCTAGCTCCTGGAGTACTCAGCTTGGTATAAAATGGTTAATTTAAAATCTCTCGAGTTGGGAAAAAAACCCACAAATACATTGCTTTTGGTTTGCTGTTGTCCTAATGGAAACCTCTCTCCGAAACCCACATCATCCAAACCATCTGTTCCACAAAACCACAAACTTACCTCACAACTAAAATTTTACAATTTCATCCCAATTTGTGGCCAAGATATTGCCTTTTCAGTGTTTGACCTATAAAGCTAGATGTCAAGCACTCAATTATTTTTTCACATCAGGAAATTCTCCCAAGAACTGATTGAATTCTTCTGGAATGAATATTTGCTGAGACACACCAAACTCTCTTACAAGGCATTCCAGGTTGTACAGCACTAACACTATTAACATGCTCCCTCTCTCAGCAATGCATCTGATTGTAAAACAGGTTATCCTCCAAAACTGTGACCTTACAAAGAGACAGTCCAGTATTAAAAGTAATCTCAGTATTTTATTTTAATGTTTCCAGGAAGCTTTCAGACTTTTAATGAAAAGTTGTCTAACAATTTAATAGAGAATAACTTCATGCAGAATTTTTTTTTATGACAGGCTATGGAAGAACTAAGGGCATGCTTACTAGCTGTAGTAAGAACTTGTGATTCACTATAAAAAGTTAATAGCTTTTACAGTAATTTCTGCAAAATCCAGCTGCTATCATCACTACTGTATCATATCAGAATCTGCAAACAGTAACTAAAATGTTAGGAGATGCAGACCAAGACCCCCTGAAACTCATTTACTGTCAGTATCCATACCACTTCTATAACTTGACACATCTTTCTGCTAATGAGCAAGCAGGAAGTTTACAGGCATCAGTCCTTAAAATGTGGAGCCTGATTCACATTTGCATGAAGCCCAAGGTACATTTTTGCCCTTAACAGTTCTTAAGGCACTCTCTATCAGCTGATCATGTAAAACATAAGTAAGAGAAAAGACCAAGAAAGAAGGGAAAAAATGCACCTTCAAATAATGCAATAGCTGTTTCAGCAGAGGGACAAGTTTAAAATTGGTAAGGGAAGCAATGTACTTAATTCCCAGAGGCATCTGCCTGGATGGAGGCAGTGCCTTCGGAGTACTGCCTTTTCTCTGCTCCCCCCTGCTGCTGACTCTTCAAACTTCCCAAAGGAAAATTTATAATATCTTCAAATTATAACTCTATACCTTGTGGCACTTTCAGCCAGACTGTAAAAAGCAATTAAAATATAATATACAGAAGGAATATAAACCCTCTTGATTCAGATCTTAACTAAATCTCCAATTAGAAGTTACAAAAACATTCCCCTGAAGGTAAATTATCCAATAATTGCCTTATTGCAATTGTCAATGACTTCTCCCCTTTCTATCAAAAGTTTTAACAGTATGAGTTTTTTGGTTTTCAAAAACTTGTCAGAGAGAAAAAACCTTCTGAGAAATTTTTTTTCATTGGACAACCAACAAAATTTCCAATTACATGCTAATTCTTTTTAGTTCCATGAAAAAAAATCATGAAGCTCCCCCTGGGCCAATGCAGATAATGAATTTTTTTGAGGCAACAGATAGAGAAGGGCAGAATGCTCCAGATAGTTATGTCTTTTGTAGAGAGGACTCCAGATGGTACCAGAAGAGCTTTCAATCCAAAATTTCTTCTAGAGTAGTGACTAGAGCTGAGTTTTTGCCAGTAATGTCCCTTTGCCCCCTATCATTTGAATCACTGTATAATATAGATCAGGCAAGCTTAGTAGTTTCATGGTCACTTCGTCACCATGTTTACTCAGTCTTTCAACTGAGCCTGATTTAACAGTAGCCAGGTGATTGGGGGTGGAAGTTGAGCAGTTCACTGGGTATATCAAAATGTTCTTTCACATTACATGAAAATCTCAGCAAATATGGTATTCATTGTACCATAAGTTTTGTCATTTGTGATCCAAATTCATCACCTCCAGGGCTGACAATTTATGGGGTGTTTCCCTGCTCATTGTTACTGTAATCCCAGCAACAATATTTCTTTTCTTGAAGTTAGTGCAAGAAGTAACTGGCTTGCCCTGAAGTTTTCCTTCCCTCCTCATGCTCTTTTTTTCAAGATAGAAACGTTCACTAATGATTTTGTTTAATGGTGCGTTCTTTTTTTCTTTTTTTTTTTTCTAAATCAACTAGACACTATTAAGGTGAATTCTTAAAAAGAAAAACCTGAATTCTTATTTTGAGTTTGAAATATTTTGTGTAACATTTTTCAGTACAGATTCAGTGTTGCATCTCAAACAAACTATTTTGCAGTACTTCCTTTTTACAAACTAAATAAGGTCTTTCTCAGGTCAGGTTACATTTTTACAGCTGAATGTCATCTTCTAATTTCATCTTCTTGTGTTGGACTTAGTGAAATTTTAGGTAATGCTAAAAATAAGCTGGCAATAGAAGTTTTTGCATATTTGAAATATCATGTAGATGTGTAAGGCAAAGTACTGGAGACATTGCTGGGGTCTCTTGATCACCTCTGTACCCCCATTTTTGTCTTGTGGCACCTGTGCTATCCCCATGCAGCACCCACTATTTGTCTGATGAAGTTTGATTGTTATTTTGGCTTCACCCTTAGGCACATTGCACTGTGTAAATGCTGCAACAGTATTCTTCTAAAGTGTAGTTTGCACTCTTTCTATAGGCCTGATGTACTTCTTGTGGAGGTTATCCTATTTTTTGGTCATTCTGCAGCAGCAGTCTTGGAACCTACTTATACTGGACAATCTTCCCTCAAAAATTATGATTGTGCTCACATCTGAAATTAGAACAGTTTAATAAAATCAGCTGGGATAGGCCTTAACACAATTTTATTCTTGATTCAGTACAATGGATTCAAATATGCATTGAACATTTTAAATGTGTTTACTGAAACCAGAAGATGAGATTCTAATTAACATTCTTGACTGGTCTGCACTGATCATAGGTCAAAAGGATGTTTGCACTTGTTCCAACATTCAGGTGATTATAAGCAGCCTCTTACATTCTTTCAGCTCTTCAGCTCCTGTGCCATGGTACATTCAAAAGATGAATATTTTGAGGAGTATTATATGCAGAGGAAAACAATGCACTATTTTTCTTCTACCACTGTTTCTCCCATTTCTACTGTAATTTGTCTAATTCTTTTTAAAATCTACACAGACTTTAAAGAATTTATGATTTTGGTGATGTTGCAGTACTCTAGGGAAACAAGTTCTATGATGGCATAAGCAGTAATCTTTGCTTTACAGAAGGAAAACACAGCATGTGAATGGATTTTTAGCAGTTCTGCAGTAATTTATTACCAATAACCTGGGAAAATTACAGGTGTAATGTAGTATATATGATCTGAGATGAGTTAGGAAACATTAATTACAGGCATTGATGCAGTAAATTAGTTTATACACTTTGCTGGCTTTGTACAAAGAGTACTTGTTCTCTATGTATGTTGCAGAGATACAAGTTTGGAATGAACTTGATATTTCTTGACAATATGAATCATCTATTTGGGGAAAAACTTCAATATATGCAGTATTTATTTTCTAATGATAGAAATATGTAATTTTCTTCTATTCCTCCGAGTTTTGGGTTGTTTTTTTTTGTTAGTGATCTTAAGATAACTAGCAACACACAGGTGCAAATATGGTAATGAGTCGTACCCCTCCCTTTCTATCTATTAGCACCCTCTGTGTGACTTGTATTCCCACACATATGGTGGGGAGAGCCTAAAGGCCCTCTCTCTCATTGGTACTATCACTGTTTTCATCCTAAGCATTTGGAAATTCTAAAAATCTTTCTTCAATTCAACCTTATTTCAGATAAACACTTAAGCACACCTCAAGTGCTTTCCTCAGTGTTGCTCGCTTTAGTTGGAAATTGTATGATTAATTTATATTCCTATACACTTTTGCCCCATTCAGACAAAAAGCAGAGTGCTGTAATTCTTCCCTTAAGTAATAAGTTTAAGACAAAATCTTTATCTTGTAATGTGTTACATAATAATTATGAAACCAGTAAACAGAAATGATGGACTGTAATTCAGTAGATAAGCAAGTAATAAAATAAAATATAATGGCATGAGTTTTATACATTGATAGTTGCTTATAAAATTTAGGGAAATTCTGTTCAAATCTTTATTTTCTGTATTTTTTTCCGTATTTGGGGTGAGAAGGAGGGGGGATCAGGATGAAATGTACCAATTTGACAAAACTTGTGAGATTAAAACTCAACCTTTTTGGCTATGTGATTGCTGTGATAAAATGCCAATTATAAAGTTAGATATTAAAATTCATCTCTGGAGACTTATAATTTGCTAATGAAAGAAACTTAAAACTCACTATGGTCTTTAGATTATTGAGCCAAAACTTCCCTATTGTTATTTCACTCTGTGAGTTCTACTCTAGCTTTGTACCATCCTGAAAAACTTCTCTTGGTTCTTTATTTTCATTAATTACTGGCTTTCCTTCTTATCTTTGACTTTATACATGCCAACATATATTTAAACCACTTGTGTTTTACTTAATCCTTACAATTAGTTCCATTGAAATGTCCTCATCACAGGTATGAGAGCAGGGTATCAATATCTGTCTGAAATACAATTCCTCTTAAGAAATAAGCAGAAAATACATAGGCATACTTGTTTCATTAGAGGCCTGGTGAGGACCCGAGTATTTGTCAGGTGAAGACTGCACAAGCCATGAGACTCTTGCATGACATAAAATGTCCCTTTAGGACTGGAATTTTCTGTAAGTCTCTAAAGTAATCCAATGGTACTTTCTCCTCCCCGCCCCCGTTCTCCATTCATCCTACATCTCATTAGATCTCCTGCAGTCTAATTTGTGATATCCCTGCTTAGTCTTTGCACTTTTTCTTTTAACATTGACTATGACAGACAAATTATCATGCATTAATTCCAGTGTAATGTGCTATCAGTGTAATATAGTCCACTATATATTTTAAAATTCCTTCAACGGATGCATGAACTCATTATCCATCTTGCTTTTCAGTTAGAGCATATGTGGCTTGGGTATTGGTCTATTAATCATGAGAACCCAAAAGCCTGTCTTGATTTAAGAACCCTGAACTCTCCATTAAACTAATTTCTATCTGTCAGTCATAACATTAACGATATGATTAACACATGCAAACTATGTTGAAGTAACATTAAAGATTCTGATTTAAACTTGGGAATGAGAGAAAATGTATATGGAAGATTTCTTCTTGGCTTTTGTCTCACAGAAGTTTTTCTGAGTATTGCAAATATTTTGCTACTGGCCATCAGGGAAGAAAAGAAAGACACTTCAAGTCCAAAACTGATAAACAGAATGGCATTCTAGTAATAGGTGGCTTATTACTAAGATGGCTATGTGTAGTTTGAGCTACACTTATAAAGACTGTTTTTAATATGACTTAAATTCAAAATCTAATTTCTCTTTTAAAGTAAAATAATAATAATAAAAAATCTGTGCAAATACGCACAGGCATACACTTGCACATTCATATTCACATACGCACAGCATAATATTCCAGAATGTTTCTGTGGAAATCTTAAGTGAGGCCCTATTGTATATTTATTGCATATATTAACAACATAAATGCTAATGTTACAGTAGAGTACAAAAGCATGGAGGGAGGGAAACACATCACCTACTGTTGCATATAATATGGTGGTATCTTACAGAGTCCACTTTTGGCCTGGCTTTGATTTTTCTTGACTTTTATACATCCTTGTATCCTGAATCCAATTTTTGCAGAAATACAGGCAATTTAAATGTTTATACTCAGTCAGTAAACTTCTCTAGGAAAATGAAGGAAAGTAAAAATGGAGAAAGTATTCAGAAAAAGAAGTGTAAACAGAATTTAATCCATTGAAGCTGTATAAATATTAAAGAAACATATGTTGGAATTAGGTTCCTAAATATCTTTAAGAATCTAATGGATTTCTCAAAGGTGAAGGAGTAAGTAATTCATAGCAAATTCAAATATGGAGCCTAAGTACATCACAGGTAGGACTGAGGTCCTTTTGAAGTCAAAGGTAAAATTACACTGTCTTGGAGCCAGGGTTGCAAAACTAATTTTTACTTCAAGGCCATTTCTGAGAGAAGATTTTATTCTTCTGCTGGTCAAGTTGATGAAAGTTTTGCCACTGACTTGAAAAAAACCCAACCAACCAAACAAACCCCCCCCCATAACTTGCAATAAACCAATGCTGCTATTATTTTACTTATACTTGGAATTTACGTAATGTATTATTATACTATATTTGGCACAATGCAATATGCACATGTACATAAACAGATTTTGAGAGATAATCTGCTGGGTAAGTAACCTTTTAGGAGGAACAGTTGAATTTTATTGGCTAGAATACTATTAGCCCATGCTCAGTTTATTGAAGATTATCAGTTCAGGGAAATACTTTTCAGAGTAATTTGTAACCCTCTGTTATGGTAGGAATTCTTGATGAAAAATGTGCCTGGTGCCGGAAAAGGAAAGAACATCAGCTGTTTGAATAGCAGAGTGATTTCTAGTGGTTATTTTCATTTTTACCCCCATGGGTACACATAGCTATAGATTCCTTTCATTCTCAGAGAAGCCAATATGTTGGCAAATATTGTGCCAGAGTTATTTTTGGAGTTGACCTGAACCTACTACCTAGTTAGAAGATACACTGTTGACCTGTGCTAGTTTTCATTACATGGAGTTAAAAGTGCTGGTATTTCAAAACCTTTTATTGTATTGCAATTTGAGCCACACAACTTGCTGTGTTTTCTTTTAAGTAGTTATACTCCTTTTTCTCCAGGCTAAAAGAGAAGTTACTGTTATCTCTGTTGCTCAAACCATTAGTGCATGCTCAGACAAGCACTTCCCTTTACTGTTAAATTATTCCAGGGCATAACTGCTTGTACCTATATATAGGCTGCAATAGAGTGGACTTAAAAGACTGCAATGGGTGTGCTTAAGGGCTTTGTAGGCTTACTGGTAAGCACATCCTCATATGTACTTCTGCACTTAGACCTTCAGACTCTCTCAATATTTTGTCTTCTACCTTCCAGATGACTGCTTAAGCTTTTTCTTAATATGGGGACATTCTCCATCATTCTCATTCATCCCTTTGTAGAGGGTAATGATTGGGGTTATGGCTTTTCTAACAAGTGCTGGAATATTAATTCTTCCAAAAGATCAAAGCAGTTTCACTTTTGCTATGAAAGAAATTATTAGGGCATTTCAGAGGTGCTTTACTTTTTTGTTTCAGCAGAGATTCTCCTCTGAGTTTGATGCAAAGCCATGGGGCTTCTGAACCTGAATTGCTCTTTTCAGTAAAGAAACAAACCACTCAAAAAGTTTTCCTCAGCTTATGCTGAGTACACCTATAGCTTCCTGTGGGTTGAGTTGGAAGATAGGTATCTAGCTCAGCACCCAAAAATCTTTTTATCCAAAAGCAGTGATGACTTTAAATAGCTGAAACTAATTTCACTGGGATTTTATTCTGAAATCTTTGCATTTGCTGCCCTCTGCTTTGGGGAATTCAACATCTTACATGGAAATCTTTGAAGGGGAGGCCATTTAAGATGGACTCCATCTTCCTTTGAGACTACACCCAGCCCGGTACTGTGCACTGAGCAAGCCTTGCTGCAGGGATGGGCAAGGACCCAGTGGGGCCAGGGGAGCCCAGCCCCACTTTGGGTCATTTGTCGGTTGTCTCAAAGGCACCTATATGGATGTGTGTGTTCATAGCTATATAGACAGCATATTTTCTTTTAATACACTTTTAAAGGTCAGGCTGTGAATGGAACTTGAAAGGTAAGTGACACTGGTGTACCTTGTCTGGTGTAAAGAAGCTGTGTCTAAAGTGTGGAGATTCAGGTGGTTTCACCAAATAAAGGTGGAGATTTCAGTTCAGATTGAATGCCGGCATGCCTTCAGTTGCTTTATTATTTTACTGTTATGCAAAGCTAGTGGTCACAGAAAAGCAGACATTCAGAAATGAAATTTCTATAATCATACTATATAAAATTAGGTGTTTAGAACATAATGGTAAAGTAATAGAGATTTTAACTAAAACAGAAAGCCTGCTTATATTTTATTTCAGAGTTAACTCTATGTATGAGTTGGGGAGAGTGGGTAGTGCAATCAATTTTTGTAATTTTAGTATCTTATAATAATTATCTGATGTCTGTTACTTTATTAGATTTGAAAAAAACACAATAGATTTAACTGGTGTTTTACCTGCTTTTACATGTAGTATTTGCTTAAACTTTGGCTGAACTGTAATTTATTCAGGCCTCTAGTCTGCATTTGTGCAGGAAACATTGTATTGTATAACCTATAGTTACAGGATGGAGCATATTAATGGAGCTCTAATCATGCATAAATATGATTAAACTTTTGCTGAATTCAGGTTATATAAGTAGCTGCCATGCTGATTAAGTATCCAAGAATTGGTTTTCCTCCTAAAAGGGATTGCAAATCTTGTGATTTTTATGCAGAAGTCCTTAGGAATAACTTTTTCTCACAGCGTATCTAAAGATCAACAAATTTGGGTTTTGCAGAAACAATGGGGAAAATTGCAATTCATATTTAAAAGCTTTTCTTTCCTTTCTCCAATGCTGTAACTTGGAGTAAATGGGGTGTTGAACATTGAAGATGCTGACAGAGGAAGATGTTGGAGGAGAGGAGGTAGTGGTCCCCAGCAGCGGTACTCCAGGGATGTAAATGATTTAACGATGATAAGCCCTCTGAGTCTTTTTGGGATATCACAAATGCAAGCAGCAGCTATTGCCCAAAGGCCTTGGTCTTTTTGGTTCCAATTTGGATGAGAAAAGTAAAGCGGTCAGCAATTTATCCTCAAAGTTTTTTATTTAAAAAATATAAGAGTCTATTCTTGATATCTAATTTGGTTAGCCTTGCCTGGCCCCAAAGAGGGGGAGGAGGTCCTGCAGGCATGGGAGCAGGGATTTCCCTGTAACCCATGGGAAGGACCCACACAGGAGCAGGCTTTTTCTGAAGGAACTGTAGTCCAGGGAGAGGAACCGTGTCAGAGCAGGGGAAAAGTGTGAGGAGGAAGGAGTGGCAGAGAGGAACTGTTATGGACCAGCCATAACACCCATTCCTCGTCCCCCTGCACTGCTCAGGGGTGAGGGAGGAGGTAAAGCACTTGGTAGTGAAGGAGTGATGTTGAGCCTGGGAAGAAGGGGTGGGGAAGGCATTGTTTTAATTTGTCTTTATTTCTCATGATCTAACTCTATTTTTATTTGGAAATAAACTAATTTTCCCTGAGTCCATTTTGCCCATGACAAAAATTGTTAAGTGATCTCCCTGTCTTTATCTTGCTATCAAGATTTTCCATTTTATTTGCTCCCTCTGTCCTATTGAAGAGGGGGATGAGAGAGTGGCTAGGTAGGGGTCTGCCAGCCGTGGTCAGCCCACCACAACATGTTGTCCTGACCTCTCTTCTGTCTTTACTGATTTTCACCCAGACTGAAGGAGGAAACAATGATGTCCATCAGGCAGCTCAGCAAAGAATGTCCAGTGACTGTCTTGTTTGTGACTTTGTGAGGGAAGAATGGAGAAAAAGGGAATGAAAGTGTCATGTGATTTAATGACTCAAAGACTTTTGTCTTCATGCATTTATCCCTCTCCTAGGAAAACAAGATGGCAAATTTAGTCCATAGTCTCATGGACCGCAGTAGTATCTTTTATTCTTTATACCCCCTATTTATAGCTTGCACCTGTATGAGTTAAGTCTTTCATATCTACAGGTTGCTTGAGTTTCTAAGACAATTAAAGCAATCCTCATGACTCAGAGTTAACTCCGTAATGACAGAAACCTGCTAGGAAAAAGCACCAGTCAAATAACTTACTCCACTTGAGCAGTAATTAGAAGTATTTTCGTGAATCATGACATTCTCTTAAAAGCTAATAAGAAATGTTAGGTGGTGGGGGAATTTTGGATGTAACATACCAGCATAAGAATTTTGTCACCTATTCAGTACCCAGAACCAGTTCCTGTTTTCAACAGATTTTAGTTCCTATTAAATTCCTAGAAAACAACTCATCACCCAGCAGTTGTCAATGCAATATTTACAGCCAGATTTTTAGAAGAGCCCAGTGTTCAGCGTAGTCAGTTACCTTATTAACATAGTCACTTTGCAGCCTAAATGGGAGCTGTGGTAATACTTAACAATTTTATTTACCAATAGCAATTGGATGGTTGCAAGGATATTCATTCTATAGGGAGCTCACATTTAAGACAGAGCACATTACAGTGATATAATCTGCCTTGTAAGCAGAATAATACTTCCAGTTATTCCATCTCATTCTTTAGGTTGTTAGGAAACTTTACATTGATGTAAAATCATGAAAATCAATGATTTTGAAATAAAGATGTGGAACTTGTAATTTTGGTGAGAAATCAGATGTCAACTGCTATGTGAGCAAATTGGGTCTATAGTTCCTTTATAGAAGCACTTTATTTACTAAGGACATTTTGGTATCAATTCATATATTAATCTCTCATGTTTTCCTCTAAGAGCTTCTCAGAGATGGACTCATAGTCCCAAAAGTACTTGGCATACGCTTGGAAATGTTGGTCTGACAGTTTTCCTGCAGTATAAAACTTTCTATTCTTTTTTCTGCAAGGCATACCAAATTTACCACAGGAATTCTTCATAAAATAATGAGGAATTTGAGCCCATGTTAAACAATGTACAGTTACTAATGTTAACATAGTGGGTGTCTCTTCAAAACAGACATAGTTGTTATAGTCTCTCCTTGGCCTCAGAGCTATACTGACAACAGTATCTTCCTTGAGAGCCTGGGAAGCTGGTTGTAATATCTGTAATTTCCTTCTTGGTAGCTGAATGATTCTCCATGCTTGATGTCTCATCTGCCACCTTTTGGGAGGAAGAAGAGAAAATTCTTCCCTAGTTAGAAGGCCTCCATTTATTTTGTTATTCCTCTCTAAAGAACATAATAACTGTTATCAATCCTATAAGACTGCAATACATATAAGAATTTATTGTGGGGTAAAATTACCCTTATTACTGTCCAAATGAATGCTCCAGATGTCTAGCTGCATTGCATTGAAAGAATGTAAAATATTTTAGGTGACTATTTGGAAGTGAAGAATGTATTTTGACGTGGTCCTTCTGAAAAGAGCATCTAGTAAAGTCATCCTGGAGTACAAAATATGCTGTGTGAAGGCAAACATGGCCCCAAACAAACCCCTTGGATCCTAGTGCCACCAAATGCGGAGAAGATCTGTTCAGGGCTCAAACTTCTCAACTTATTCACCAAGATACCCCAAACTGTTACCTGTAAATCAAACAGTTCTGACCTGTGGAATCAACTTGGCACCACATTCTATAATGAATAGAAGATGTAGGTGGAATAGGGGAGATAATGATGTGAAAAAAAAAAAGTTACTGGAACTTCAATTTATGAGCTTTTCAAAGAATAAAAATGCAGTGTGGGGGAGGTTAGCCTTATTCACATTCAATGGATTCAGTAAAAAATATATTTAAAAGTTTCCTTTATATTAAAAATAATGAAAACATTCCAGCTTGAAAGCATGGAAAGAATGCAGAATTGTTACCTTGGATTCTCTGAGTCTAAAACATTCTCTTTTTCCTTTTATTCCTCTAGTCCTGCTGAACAAAAAAACTCCACTGCTATCTTGGTAAGTTGTTCTGAAATAGTAGGCTGCAGCTCTGCTCTCCTGTCAATCATCAAGGATCAGTAAAAGTTATACATCAACACAGGAGAGGCAAAATATATTGTGCTGCTCATCTTGAATATTTTTTTTATTTTTTGTACACACATGATTGCAAATTCTGGAAAATTCTATCATGAAAGTAAGTCAGATAAACATTGCAGACCCAAATTTTACCTCCTCCATTAGTACTGATAATATCATATTAAGAAAATGAGGTTCCATTGCATTTTTCATTTTTTAGACATGATTTATGAGGAAATTATCATCATCTGTCATTCTGAATATTTCTAGAGGGCACAATAATCATGTCTGTCAATTACTGCTGCCTTTTGGACATGTGTATTGCATGAGTTTTTTCTGATAGATGACAGCGGAATTGTGTCCTTTTTGGGACTAACTACATAATGATAAACAAGCATTAAATGTATGGAAGAACATACTTCTGAGAAATTTGACTTGAATTGTAACAGTTAAGTTGTAATATTATTGTCCTGCATAATATTATAACCACAGAAATAAACTCTCAGTTAATTTTTCCCAGGGTGGTACATTAAAAAAGGCAAAATTTGAATACAGAACCATATGTGTTGTATTATGTTCTGTCCATAATTTTTTTTTCATCTTAAGAAAGAAGGTGATTTTTTTTTTCACTTAAACAAATTACTCAAGAATTTAAAAGGAAATTATTGCAGTTAGGTGACAAAATCTCCCAGGTCCCTTCATAAGTCCCCAATTTTAAGTGTAGAAAAGACAAGCTCTCCTACTCTCTTTTTAGATACTCAGCTTTGGTAAGAAGGTGCCAAACTCAACAGGAGTTGGAAGTGCTCAGTCTCTCAATGGAGAACTTCATCTCATTCCGAGTAGAGTCTTAAGTCCAATCTAAAGGCCACTGAAGTTAATTGAATGATCTGATCCCTACTGTTTTCAGTGGGAATTGAATTAGGCCCTAGGACATCTAAAATGGTGTGATGGCATTTAGCCATGACACTCTCATTAATTATGATAGGAACTGAACTGTTGTAACCCTGTCTAACATGGAGCACTTGTCCTTTTTGATATTAAGATTGACTTTGTAATGAAGGGTTTTACATACTTTTTCACTGCATAAACCTCAATTCTGATTGGCATCCCAATATTGAAAAAGAAATACTAGAACATTTGAAAATATCCCCTTTGGTTTAATGAACTATTTAAGGAAAAATCCCATGTCTGAATCTGCTCATCAGACTGTTTTGCTTTTTTGTTTGCTTTATTCTGATTGAATAAAAAGGTTTGCTTGGAGACGTGTCCCTTCTTTACCACTGGGGTGTAGGAGTGTGTTATCATAAGGTTTTCAGCTTGGCATGTCTGATGTCAGCTACTGCTGTAGGACTGTGGACACTTTCAGAGCAGTACTAATGGTAGCTCTATGCTTGTGCTGATTGTGGTGTTGATTGGGAACTTAATTAGTAAGAAGTATATATCCCTGCCTCTTGCATTCCTGTCTTTTTTTTTCTAATTCCACATACAACATGCATACATTTGTGTCTAAACATATATATGTGAAAATAGACTGATTAAAAAAAAAAACAACAAACTACTCATGTTTTATGTAGTGATAGTTTTTGTCATGCTTTTTTGTTTGGTTTGTTTTTTCACCGTAAAAGTACTTATATAATAATTTCAACTTAAATGGCTTCTTGCTTTCAGCCAGTATGATTCTAAAGCAAATGGACTATTTTTTTTTCCTCAAGTCTGCTAAAATTAGACCTGTATTACAACACAATTCATTTCTTAAGAAGCTTTATAGAAGTTATAGCATACCAAAAAATGAGCATCATTGCAAATATCAATTTAATTGCCATGTATTAGATTTCTGTGCAGCTCACAGAATTATCAACCTGGAAAACAATTCCAGTTTCTTTTGGAGATTCTTCCCAGGGGGTCAAACACACAAAAATAACAAAGCAAAACAAAACGCAACCTCAAAACCCTTCCTCTCCCCACCCTTCTTCAAACATGTTCATGGGAGGAAAAAGAACATACCAAGATTTGTGTAGCCTTTCCATTTTCTGTAAAACATATCTACCATGAGAAAATCCCAGCTAAATACTTTGAGTCCTAAAACTATTATATGTGATGGTGCAAATACTGATGGATCATAATGAAAACTGCATTTTCAAAAATTTGTGTGGAACAAGGTGGGAATTGGTTGCGTTGAGCCCAACTCAGTAACACTTCTCTAAAGTAAAGGTAAAATCACCACATACCTGTTCCATATCCTGTATCTGTAGATTGTTGTTACACCATGATATAATCTCAGCCTAAGCACTGGTTCATTATTTTATCTGAACATATTTTTTTGTCTTTGTAGAAAATACTTGGGTTTTATTAAAAAAACAGCACCCAACAACAGTAAAAAAAAACCCCAAAGCCACACAACATAAAAACCAAAAACCCAGAAGCTGACAGAAAGATTTCTTAGTGTTTGATTTAGAAATATTGTTTCGAAGGTAAAGGGTATTTCCATCAATAAATCTGACCATTTCTGCATAAGAATGATATTTTACATGTGATACATAGTTGTAAACTTAATTTTCCATTAGAAGCAGCAGCTGGCTTGGTGTCTAGTCACCTTAACTTAAAATAGATGAGCTTAACAGATGAGTTCTTAAATCACGGTTAAATTTAATACTGGTTTTGGAAGTGTCAGCTTTAATTAATGAGTAAAAAATAGTAAAGAGAAAATACCATGTTGTTTCTAAAAAGCTGAAGTAAATAATACAATCCCTTTTCTGGTTGCTTACTGATTTTTTTTTTCCCTTCAAATTTGTTTTATTTCCAAGACTTCATGGACCCAAACAATTATCCTGAATACGGAAATAATGGACTGTTAGTGATGACCAAGAATAAAGTATTGCTTGAAAATGTCTAGTTTCCTGAAAAATAAAAATAAGGCAACTGATACTATAGATTAATTGTAAGCTTTTATTTCAGACTGTGTAATGTTAAAACTTCCTAAGAGGCCTATGAAATAATGTTATTTATCTTGGGATTTTTTATTTGATAGAAATAACTAAAAGAAGGATAAATACAGAAAAAAATGGGTTATAGAAACTTGCATGTTTTGTCCTTAACAAGGTCTTAAAGAATTTCTTTTCCACCCTTCAGTCCCTAGGAAGCTCAGGACTGTGAGAAACCTAGGGCAACTTAACAAAAGCTTGGCCTTCCTTCTAGCTGACCTGCTATGCTCATTAAAACCATTGGACAGTCTTATGTCCTACAGCTCTACGGGAGCCCAGACTCATTCTCCTCTCTGTTAAATAGCCATAAACTGAAGAAGAAACTGTTTGGAGTGATGTAGGCTGTCCTAGGTATATTTTCCTAGACAGTCACCAAGTGCTAACATTATAGATTCCAGAAACATTACTGCTCTTTATAACTGAAAGTGCCTTTAATAAACATTAATAGAAGTTATTGAGGAATTAAACAAACTGTGTGTTAAATTACACCTGTACCCATTTTTGTACAACTCAGAGTGGCATCTAATTGCTTTAATGTTTTCATGATCAAGTGACATTCAATGGCAATAGATTTTTACAACTCTTCAGAGAGCTTTTTGAATACATACACAGTATGCTCCATTTTCATTGTCTGAGCTCTTAATTCACCATTCAGCCAATTATGCTGGGCTCTCCTAAAAAAAGAGTCCAGGTTTTGTACCAAGTTAAAAGTTCTCTTTTATACATCAGAAATCTTTTTTCCATATATAGCATTCTTATTTCACTATCTTAAAAAGTAAGTAAAGATAAATTCTTGGCAAAACAAGTGATAAAATATTTAATCACTGGTATTTTCTAATTACTTTAAAACCCCAAATCATAAAATTAATGAAAACAGTAAGAAGAGCATAAACTAGGGCATATGAAATGCTAACTGAAATTATCAGGGTTAAGAAGGAATTTGAAGGAAATAGCCAAAAACTTGAAAGCCGATGTTAAGAAATTCCTTATATTTAACAGGCCTATTACAGCCAGAGTGACATGTGAAACTGAACTTCATGGGACAGTACAGCTACAATTAAGAGACTACTGGCAACTGTAATAAATCTGCAGAGCCAGGGTGGTTGGAGGGCTGCTTTCATTTAGGTTTGTAATCTGAGCAGCATTTCCATGGATAAGTGAGCACCAAGGTGATGTACTTTTTATTTCACTGAATACTTGTCATTCAAAGGAGATAATGGGGCTGTAACTCATGATACTGGAATAACTGATGATGAGGTCACTTCTATTTAATAACTGAATTTTGGTTTAGGGGAGTGATTTTCACCAATAAGGTTGTGTCATGGATTTTACCTTCTTCATTAACATTGAAATATTCTTACCCCTGCCTACATTTTCTTTCTGGTTCTTATCATTTCACCTGACTAATCTGCTTTTCAAACCTGCCTCAGGTATTAAATACATACTGTATTTACCAAACTCTCATTTTCTCAGGTTTTGCCTGATGAGATGTGACATGGGGGAAAAAGACCCTTCAAGTAGGTCCAAAAATAGGTTCAAAGAGGACTCCAAAGTAGGTGCTAGTGATAGAGTGTGGGTGTTTCAGAAGCTGTTGGGTATTACAGACATGAGTCACAGCAGCAATTGAGTCCTCCCCATTGTCAAGGTAATAAAAATCATAAACATTTGTAACAGAATTTGAGACAGTATTTTTTTTTTAGAGACAGGGAAGAATCTGTTACAATGTAATAATTCTTTACACTGTTTGACTGGCTTGGACTTAAAAAACAGTGATGAAGATTTCACAGGCTTCCATATAATCTGTTCCAGTATTTCACTAGTATTTCAACAGTCTTCACTATTAGAAAGTGTTCCCAATGATCCAACCTCTGCATCCCTTTCTGCATTTTAAGCCCCAATAGCACTGTGAATTCCTCTTCTTTTTTTCAGTTGTCTTTTACGTATTTGAGGACTGGTATAATTTTATCATATATCCCTTCAGTCTTCTCATTTCTAGATCAAAGAATTCTCATTCCTATGGCCCTTCTTTTAGGTCCTGACAGAACTTCATATCCATAGCAGTGAAGAAGGTAGGACTTTACAACTGTCTCACTGGAGCATAAATTTCACTGACTGCCATAGATTAAAATTTCTAATTTAGTCAGTGCTTTTGACACCTGCCTATAAAAAGGCCTTCTTAGTTCTTAAGCCATTGATTCAACCTGTGACACTTACTACACATTGATTCATAGACTCCATTAAGAGGACTTTACAGAAATGTTTTCACGACACATGGGAGGGAAATCTCCAGATGAATGATTTATAAAGGGCTGTTGTAAATAAATGGCAATGAAACCTCCAATGTGGGCTTTTAAAAAAGACCTAATTATGATTTGTACAATTACTAATAAATAATGGTATGTGTTAGAACCCTAAATCTTATGCTTCTTGGACAATATCAGTCTTTGCATATTTATATTTAAGTGCACTGGCTTTCAGATTGTGGTCCACAGACTCATAGTGATAGAATATATATATTATATATACATATTTTGTATATATGTACTGTATCTATGTCATATATATATGTAGTATAGCATATTTTGTTAAAGTATTGTTTCTGAATGCTTATTTGATAATAAGGGGAAAGCAAGTACAGGGATATCGTAGCATGCCATTATCTCTAGGAATTCATATTAAGAATGTCAGAAAAGAAGTCTGATTGCCCCTCACTGCATAAATCTTCACTGTTGTTTCCGGGCAACCAGGCATCAAATGCCACAGAGGAAAATGAATCCATTAATACTGGCCTTGTTGGTCTAATGAACTTTGTTTATAATGTGTTTCATGTTTTAAATGTTTGTTGAACCTTACAGCCCTTGCTTCCTCCAAATATATGTCATTCCTTCTACATGGTGATCCAAAGAGCAGTTACCATAAGAAGACATGGTTTTCGTTTAAAACTGAGTCAGACAGATTGATATAGAATTATGGTTTGGTTCTTTCTGCTTCTGTGATAAATTACTGTATTGTGGTACAAGAATCAATGATGTGGTGCAATGAACCCAGTGATTGCTGTGATCGCTGCATGTCCTCTTCAAAATCATGCAACATCTTAAGATGTATTACAGGCTGTATTCTTCAAAGTTAACAGAAAGCATCCAGATGTGGATTTAGTGAATCAGCAAAATGGTTTTTTAACAGGTTTCAAATTTACTGTCATTCATAAGAGGACTCAAAAATAAGTTGCTGTGTCTGACACTGAATGGCATCCAGAAGAAGAGAATTCTATTATTTCAGTTTCTGAATGTGCTTCATATATACTATAGTTCCTATTCTTACTACAATTTATAGATAACAAATACAGAATTTCCCTTAACACTTAAACATTACTGTGTGAAAAACACCATATGAATGTTATTAGTTTCTAGGCTTCCTTCCCCATGGACCACTGAGTAGAAAACTGAAAATGAGTTACACCCCTTGTTGCTGGCAGCACTTGAAAAGGTTTGGTGAGAAAGGGGTAAGATAATTTTCACAGCAGAAAGGCTTCCTAGCACACCGGTAACTAGTTTCACTGTTCTCATGTCACCTTCATAAATCACATTTGGCAGGCTGTGTTAGCTCTTTTTGATGACCTTGACCTTACTGCTCAAGTTGTGGTTGGATTCCTGCAGACATCATCCCCTCAGATGAACTCAGAGCATCTGAATTTCAGTTTTCAGACTTGCATCATAGAAATCGCCATACTTTAATATATTTTAAGCCTTTGAGGACAATGTCTCGTTATTGTGAGAGTGGAATAAACAGCACTGGTACATGATAAGCTCTACCCCAATCACTGGATGCAGGAGCTGAAGGGAAGCTTTGCTTTTGGACAAGAAGCCCAGACCCAATGGGCCTCCTCTGAGCAGAAACCCTGTGTGAAACTCATCTTGGTCGTGCAACTCAATACCCTTTTCACAACGCCTAAAGATGAGGCTAGCTGTGGTCCCAGCAGTAATGGAGTCTGATAATTCATTATAAAACAAAGCTTTACTGAGGCAGTAGGAAAGATGAGCAACAATGTGCCTATATTGCAACTCACCTGATCACCGACACCAAACACAGGATCATAAGCAACGCCATGGCTCCAGTGGACTGCCAGGGACACTTGGTGTCCAGGTCATCTGGCAGCCACAGCCAATTGTGCAAATGCCCTTTGAATGTGGGCAAGAGTTGCGCTGCTCCTTGGCTCCACCAGGGGCAGTGTGATTGGAGAGAATCATTCCTTACATGGATAATGTGGGTGACATCCTCCCTATGCTGCCCTTAACTGGTCAAGGACAGGGTGTCATGAGGCAGGGTGTCATGAGGCAGGGTGTCACTAGCTCAGCTGGCCCGCAGCTGCCCAGAAGTATGTGAAGCAACAGGGGGAAAAACACGGATAAGAAGTCATTTTTCTGAATACATCTACAAAAAGAAGAGGAGGGTAGAGTTATGCTACTTCACTGAAGGCAGCTCTGTGCAAAGTTAGATGGTTCTTTCAAGTTACATATATATACAAGATATTGCATAAGGGAGTGCTATCTAGCTATTATTAGCAGGCAAGTTGCAAAAGGCAGCAAGTATAAGAGCAAGCTCTGAGTAATTTCCTTCTGCTATGTAAATGTCTCACAGAGCTGGGAATAGCAACTCTCTTAACTCTCAGCCTGGAAGCCCTGCAGTAATCATGTCAGTGCTGGAAACATTCTATCCGCAGCTAAGCTTGCCCATGTAACCATATAAATACATTTTTTTAGGCATTAAAAAAAGTTTAAAAAACTGCTTTCACCTTACAGAAAGCTTGATTAGATCATAGAGAACAATATAGCATGTGCAGCTGAAACTCTGTAGTACAGGTACCCCCAACAGACAAGATAGGAAGTGACAGGAGAAAGCCCACCCCCTCCCAGCAGCCTTAGGGGTCATTCGCCCCCAAGTCACTCAACCGGTCACACGCTCTGCTGTGATTGGCTGGCAGCACCAGCCACGCCGTCCAGTTTACCCAGAAGCACATCAGGCCTGGGAGGCCCTTCCCCTGCCTACATGGGGTGGCATCATTGTGTTTTGGACTCCATTTTTTGACAGTTTTTTTCCTGGTCCAAAGGTAGTGGGCAGATAATCACAGAGCTGCCTGAGAGCGTGTGGCTATGAAGGTGTCAAGAAATGGCCATTAGCCAATCACAGAGCTGTATCACTTTTAACCAAATGGCTGCTCCCTGCCATAAAATGAAGTCCGAAACACTGCTCAGTGCAGTGCCAAACTGAAGGGTTTTTTTAAATTTAATTTGCCTTCTGATAGCCCCTTCTTGTATTCAGTATGACAAGGAGAAAAGCGAAGGGAGACTGTACATTGATAGAATAAGATTGTACTTTTCAGATCCTAGCAGCTGGCCCTCTCACTTGGAAGATTGCCCTAGAAAGTCCAAATAAAAGAAAATTTGGGACCCTGAACTCAGCCAATAGGTTTTCTTTTGTCAACTGCAGTACTTCAAGCACCACACATAATGCTCACATGCTCCTCTACTGCATCCTATAAAGCACAAGCCCTTGTTTTCCAGAGGAGTGGTGGCATTACCTGCCCAATTTTCACTCATTTTCAATGTAATTTGATTTCATGAAGCACTTTGAAAGTGGGACAACACAGAGCCAGGTAACAGTAACAATGGACTCATATTTTTGAAGGCTGCTATCAGGCTGCTGCTGTGTCTCTCCTGTTTCTGGTTTGTGCTGACAGAGCTGTACCTGTTGCAACAGGTCATGCAACGTATGCTGGCTAGCCAGGTACACATACCTTTCCCACAGCAAAAATGTCACTGGGATGTTCATTCAGTAGGATGGACCTCTGCATTTCCTTTTCTATAGGAAAAATACTGCTAATATTTTAATGACTCTGAGACTTAAATTATTAGCCTACTATAAACTTAGAAAACTCTATAGACAGAAATAGTTATTCAGGGCCATGTAAATCTGGAAGCATATCTGAACTAGCTCGATATTTTGGAATGTCATGATGTATTTAGAGAAATTTTTAATTCAGTTGAAGATAGTTATTTTCAAACTCCTGGGCAGGAATGAGTCTCTGCAGGCCTGAGCTGCATTTATAACAAGCTCTTTAAGGGGCTTGTCTGATTCTAGGCTCTAGCAAAAAAAGAGTAAATTATTGATGAGTAGGAATGCAATTCCGTCTCCAGAGTCTTCTGGTCAAATTAATATAATTGATACACCATGAACTAGCAATCACTTTTTCATATTTATGTCACTTCCATATTGTTTACCTATAAGAAAAAAGGCAACCACTAGAATGTGGCTGTACTATATGGTCACATCTACAAAACTGGAAAAGGATTTTAAAAACACCTCCACCTTATTGGCCTCATATTTCCTATTTGTAAATCATGTAGCTGTATACCATGTACAGATAAGAAATATAAAAGGCATGAGCAATAGGGAAGGGTCTGTGCTAATGTGGCAGACGGCTCAGTCATGCATTTAGACAATACAACGAGCAAGGATGCTAAAGGATCTAAAAAGCTGGTTTGATTTAAAGTGTTGGCTATCATCTGCAAAGTGTCAAAACCCCATGTTGGTATCAGTGAGATAAAGATGTCAACCTCTTGTCCTCCTTCCTGCCATGACTCATTGTCAGTATGAAGGAGTAACAGAAGAAACTTCTTCAGATTAACAGTAGCAAAGTCATTGAATTGAATCCAACCCCATAAAAAAAGCTCTCCAAGGTACTGTGCATGCAGGGACCCAACACACTGAGTTTGAGCAATCATACGCCAGAAGCCTGTCTGCTGAACAAAAGTGATTAATGTGGAAAGTTAGGTGATTTGACAATTAGAAGACGATCATATTGGTTTCATACAGAGAAGCATTACTGTTAGGCTAGCATACCTCCTTCTGCATTCCTACTGCATCACCACATTTGATGGAGTTAGCTTCCTGTGATTTAGCCAAAAGTGTTTTGACAATAGATTCTTGAAACCTTAAGACTCAGAGTAGAGTTTGACATGTAAAAAGCAATTAGTGTGTGATTCATTAATCTTGTGCTGAACAGTGGACAGCTCATGGCTGGGTGGAATTAAAAATAGAGGGAAGAAATTAACATGCTTTATGGTTTATCATCATATGCAATGTCGCTATTGCTATCATGCTTTTCTAGATGACTTTAATATTCATGTTAAACAAACTGGAAACTTTTCAGATCCTGCAGTAGGATAGGAAAAAAATCTGTCCAGGAAAAAATTTCTGATTACAAAATGTTTCCTTTCTTGCTGTTACGGGTTTTAGATTTTGATTTTTATTTTTTACATTAATCTGCTCTATCAAGAAAAAAGGAAAATTACATGGAAGAAACAAACTGCCTTCAGAAACTCAGATTAGCTAGAGTATTGATCTGCTTTCTCTCCCTGTTTCTAGAGCATACGTGTCAAGAAATCACTAGCCAAAAGCAAGTCATGAAAAATTTAGCAAGATGGAGTAATATTTCACTAATGTTGATCACAGGTGTAAAAAAGCTGTAGTTCCATTCTAGGAATGGAAGCATTCTTGTAATTTTGTTTGTTTGTTTGTTTGTTTTGTTGATGCTGTTTAATTTAAGTATTCTAACAATGTATATTTTGCTTTGTGAACAAATATTACTGTGGTGCATTCCACATTTCACCAGATAAACCTAAACTTCAAATTGATGTCACCATGCTTTGTCATTAGCATTATCAAAATATACTGTCAGCTGGTAAATAGAAGTGGACTGGTGGCTAACATTCATAACAAGAATCGTTCAAGGCATCAAAATTCTCTGCCAGTGCAAATGCTCTGATAATTGTTTTCACCATTTCTCTCTGACTGAGCCCAACTTGGTTGAGAGTAAGCAATGTTTTCTTCTAAGTAGACTGTCCAGTGTCTTGACAGATGTAAACTGAGAAGTTGTACAACAACCAGCAGACTTTAACAGATCTTATTATTGAAGTGTTTTTTCAGACTTGCAATAACATCCTGGAATCAACCTGAGTTCAGTTTATTTTGTTGTTATGACACTAAATGCTTTCCTTGTACGAGAACTCTTTTTAACGCTGCATAGTATACAAAGCAGGATTGTACAAAAGAGCTAAAGTGGGCAAACAAACTGACCAAAGATCATTAATCTTGTAGTGAATTTCTCAAACATAAATAGAGAATAACCTGTGGTGACTGTGATCACTGATTTATCTTGTATGCTAATACGATCAAAGGGACAGTTCTTGCAGCCCTGACAACCAAATTAATGGGTGAAAATCCTCATGTCTGAAATTGCATGGAGATGTGTAAATTTAAAAAATTGCTGTTTAGCTGGGGTAAGATCAAGCTTTAAAGAAAATAAGAGCATAGAGATGGATAAAGCACATCCTTTAAGGATGCATTCAGAAAAGTAGGAATATTTTTGGTCTATATTTGCACACTGCAGTCACCCTACAGCCAAGGTCATAAGAAAGCTCCTAGGAAAACCAGCTCAGAATAATAACAATAACATTAGCAAAACTAACAGTGTTCAAGGCATTCATAATGTACTTTAAAAAATAACACCCCCCCCCCCCCCAAACAAAAAACCAGGATTCTAAAACACCAAGAAAGCCTGAGGGTTAATTGAATTACAGATTAGAGTGATAGGATTAGTGACTATGCCTTCTGAACAGTGTCATTCTATCAACACAGATCATGTTCTGAAACAGGGAATCAGATACGGTTTATTCCCAAGTACCAATTCTGAGCCAAATTCTACTATAGTTGCAGTCAGTGGGAATTCTTGTGCAGTGAGAGCACCAAAATGAATAAAAGAATTATATTCCAGATGTAAGGTATTGGAAAAAATAGCTACTTACTAAACAGTCAGCTTTTTGGAAGGATCAAAATATTGTTATTGGTAGCAGACAGATAAAAGTTTTTTCTCTTGTTTGACTTTAGCTGGATTTCACTTTCATTTCAGACTGCATACAGTTATTTTGTGTGTAGCTCAGAAATACATCCCAGTAGGCTGCACATTGCCTTCACAAGGAATATCACTTGCAAGGAATATGTAAACCAGAAGTGTGAAACTACTGCCGTGATCGAGACCTGAGTTGGAATAGTATGTATCTACTGCAAGGATGTCTTCTGTCAGTATAAAATACAGATAAAGAAAGAAAAAGCTGCTCTGATCTGGCAGAAATGAGGGGCTTATAGTAGTACAGATTGAACAGCCATATTAAAGTCTTCAGTCTAATAAGTAGTCCATATAATTTCTGAGTGTACAAAACTCAATATCTACATCTAATCAAGAAAACTTGTAAGGACATCCCACTTATCAGTAAGTCTATAAGAAATTTCAAGATTTGCTAAAGAATAAAAAGTTCATTTCTACTTCTGAAAAAAAAAAAGTACTCTTCACTTCTCTATAGGTTTCAGTCTCCAGACTTTTGCTGTCATCATACCTCCATGATTTTATTTGCATAAATGAAAAATAAAAAGTCTCCCCACAAAAATAAATTGCCTACAGTTAAACAAGAGTAGCTCTCATTTTAATTTATAAGGTTTTTTTCAGTCACAATCTTGACTCTTACTAAAACAGGAAAAGTGTTTCTTATCAATAGCAGGGTGGATAAATACTTACAAGATTGCCACATGGCCACAGCATTTACAACTGACCTTTTTTCATCTCAGTCAGAAATACAGGTCCATTCCTTGATTGCTGTGGGAAAATGGAAGGATTTCTAAGTTGCTATATACTTCAGGTATCAGTTAGGAAAAAAATACTTCTCTGACCAATCATAGAGTGCCGACATTTCAACCAAGATACTTACACACGTCTCCCAAAGTTTAAGTACAGTTCTGAAGGAAGGTGATATTTTCCTTTTAAAGATAATTTTGGTTTATCTTTAATATGAAGCTCTTGACATCACAGAAAAAAAAATCTTAATGAAAGGCATACTTAACATTTGTGACTATGGTCACACAGAAGTGACCTAATCGTATTTTTATCTATATTTGTTCATACGTCAGAAGTGACCCCTTCTTATTCAACAATGATTGCATTGCATTTTCTGGGTTATAAGAAGCCATGTCAAAAAGGGTTCTAGCTTGCCTTTCGGGATTTTTTATTCTAGCAGGGCACCCCACTATAACAGAGAAAGGAATCTGTGTTTCTACACCCCTAACCACTGCAGTAGGATTTTAAATCAGAATTTACTAACATGATTATTGAGTATTTCATATCAACAAAACTTAAGTTCTTCAGTCTATCAGTATTACAGATTTCTAGACATGTAACATCTTCCTGAAGCTGGTTGAAAACATGGAAGTTGTAACAATGTCTTCATTAATAATAGGTATGTCGATTCAGTGTGGTTCTGTGTTGTTCGTTTCTGGCAATACTATTCCTTTCAGGATTATTGCACTTGTTTTTAGTGCCAGAAAATAGTTGGTAGGAAGTCCATGATAAATCTTCTATGCACAGGTAATTTATTTGAGGCTAGTGTTGGTGGAGCAGTTCACTAGATACTTGAATTGGCCCTAGGTCAAACAAGGACTGCACATGCATATTTCATAGCCCAGGAGTCAAAGTTTTTTTATTTTAAGATTAAGTGGTAAATACCATGTAACACCAGAATGTTCCCTGGAGACTGTGTATTGGGTTGGCAGGTGGCATGAAAGACTGGTTAGTAACTAGTGACCTCTGTTTTGGGAAGACTGCTTAGCACAAGAGCTGCTGTCCCTTTGGCCTAAAAGGGATGTGATCTTCCCTGTACCATCTATCTATTTTGATCTGAAGTGTGTCATTTGGCAGGTGACTGCCTTTCCCCAGTCATTTTTTTGGGACTGACTACTGAATGAGTCAGCCAACTTTGGGGGATGAAGCGGAAGATATATTGCATAGACATTACAAGGAATTGTTGATGCATTTGATATTTTACCAGCATAGAAAGCTGATTAATTTGATGATGTTGTTAATTTTATTTGTTCATTGATTTGTTGTTGTTCGTTTATAACTTTGAGTTGCAGATGTATAGGGTGTGCTTTGTGCTACTTAACAGTCTAGTTAAGAAACTGTATGCAATTAAAAACTTACATGGTTTAACTCTTTCTTTCCTAGATGGCATTCTCTGAACTTGAGGAGCCCTCAGAGTGTATAAAAGCAGCTATACAATCTGTTGCTTAGTAAGTAACACTGCGTGTAACTATGGCCTGCATTGGAACACAGCTACTTCTCTATGTTCTTTTTCTCCTCCTCCTTTTTTTAAAGGGCTGTCAGAATTTTGGTGACCCAACATGAGAGTAACAATTGATTGGCCAGGGTAGAACCTGATCAGCTCCTCAAAAAAAACCCCAAACCAAAACCCCCTATACTTGTCAGAATGGTGAAAGGAAAAGTTTTTTCAAGTTGTTAGGCATCTTAGATATCTTCTTGATTTCTAATCTGATTGAAACCAAGTGGACTTCAATACTTAGGAAAGTTTTAAACCTGTCCACACAAGGATGATTTCCATCTCCTAGGATTTGTTCAAATAAAACTGGACTTCCCTTAAAAGTTCAATTTTCCTGAATTTCCTCCCTCCCACTTTCCAAATGGTCTTTAGACATAGTGGACCAGGATGCTGAAGTGGTGGTAAGCATAATCTCAAATGGCATGTTTCATCCTTTCCCTGCAATTTCTGCAAGTCTGTACCTTGTTGCGAGTTTCTACCAGCAGTCTCCTGCAGATCTCAAAGGCTTCATTCCTGCCTGAAACACAATGCCTGCTGGACTCTTGACATGACTTCATGACCTGGGCTGCTTTAACAAAGGTCATTATCACACCACAGAATATAGATAATTGCATCATCATCTAAGTTACAAAGCCCTGAAGTTTCTAGCCCATGTAAGAAAAATGTTCTGACATCCTTGCCTGAAAGATGGTGAAGGTGACAATTCAACTTCATCTACAGGCCTTCCTTGTTGTCTCCTACACAGAATGAAACCAGGAACAAAATAATTAGCTTCATGAAATATAAAGTGTCTCCCTTTTTCTAAGCAGTACAAGCATTTCTGAGTGTTATTCATTTATAAGATGCCTTTCCAAAAGCATTTAATGAAGGAAAGATGAAAGCTAATGGAGTTGTAGTTGAATGTTGCTTTTTTTTCTGATTTAAAATATACATTCATTTTCTTTTTTCCTCTAGCTTATGTCCATATATCATTTTGCCTTACTGCTCTAAAATGGGAGTAGTGGTGTGCAACTCTGAAAAGTGTTCTCATTATTTTTACCTTACTATCACACAATTCAAGATACATTGTATCAAAGATGCTACATAAAAAGCAAATTAAAATTGAATTGCAGTAAAGCTACTAAAAGAAGTCATTGCACTTCAAAGGATTTACAACTAAGTATGTTATGTGGCGGGAATGGACAATTAAGTGCAAAGAATAAGTATTAGTGTCCTGGTTTGTAATAACTGTTGAATGTGTGGTCAAGTGTACATCATTTGATACGTTTAATTGCAAATAATATTGATGATTCATGTATGTTCAAGGTTGCTTCAGTGTGTGGAAAATCTTTTCACTTTCCTACGAGATGGGATGGAGTAATAGTTTCTTCTATGCACATGCTTTAGTAACAGATTGGTTGGCAATAACTTCCTATACAACCACTATTTTTTGACACTATCTTTGTGTTTTCATATCTCTTATGGAAGAATTCAATAACTGGAGAGGGAGTAAGGCTGGCATTATGAACTTTTCAGGAAGGCGATTCTGCAGTAGTTTGCCATCTAAAATGACTTACATGAATCACTTGGTACATTTAGAGAATTCAAAAGATTTTAGATATAATACTCCATTGATTCTGTTGCTGGGAAAACTGAAATTTTACAGTGTTACTGATATATCCCATTAAAAAACAATAAAACCCCTCCTTCTTCTAAAGCCAAGCTTGCTTTTGCATTATGAGAAGCAAAATATTCTATTTTAATTATTTCACTAGTGTACTTTTTAGGGGGGTAGCCTTGCCAGAAGAGGTGGAAAGTGTATTTTTTTCCAGAAAGTAACACGAAACCCTGCAGTATTTCCAGTTCTCCTGCAACTGATGTGGGTGGGGATTGAAGCTTTAGGAGTTATAAAGGAGAGACAGATGAAATATCCAATAGTTGTGACAAATAAAGAAAACCAACCCTGTCCTCACAGCATGTGCATTTGTCCCCAAAGCTGCCAGTTGATACCTGTCCTTAGCAAACAAACAGCTTTGAGCCTTCCAGTGCTTCATGACTAGAAAATACTGTGTGTCCATCTGATGGAGTCCAGGTGAAATACTAATAGTGCTAGTGGCAGAAGAAACTGGGAAAAAAATACAACAAAAGGTAACATGAGAAAATTAATGTTCCTGGCCTCATACTCTTTACAGACCTGTTATCCACACTTAACCTACCCTGTCTCAGCATCTACCTCAAGACAGAAAGTGATTAAGAATATTAGCACAATATTTCTGGCAAAAAAGTTTCATGAACAGGCTAAAGATAGAGATTTAAACTGTAATCGAAAGTTTGATGTCAGGATCTTCATTGTATTCATTTTCAGTTCTTGTTGCACTCCTGGAATACAAGGCGACGGTAATAGACTACTGATTCTTCCATTGATTTGTGTATACTGTTTTTTTTTGTTGTAAGAGCTTGAGGACTAATGACCTTTCAAGAGCCATTCATTTTAGGGAGCTTAATTCTCTAAAGACTGCTATCATTTCCTAGACACACTATGTCAAGTTTCTCAGACTTTCATAATAGTTTCCTTTTGCCTTTCAGCATGGATCTGAGCTTTCCCAGCCTGAGGTCATAGTATTGCTTAATCACGGGCTGAATCAATCTGGACAAACTGATTAATTATCAAGCTGTCTGTTGTGGTTTAACCCCAGCCGGCAACTAAGCACCATGCAGCTGCTCACTCAGTCCCCCCCCCTAGTGGGATGGGGAGGGGAATCAGAAAAAAAAAAAAGTAAAACTCATGGGTTGAGATAAGAACTGTTTAATAATTGAAATAAAATATCGTTATAATAATAATAATATTAATAATAGTAGTAGTAATGAAAAGGAAGATAACAAAAAGAGAGAGAAATAAAACCAAAGAAATAGAAGTGGTGCACAATGCAATTGCTCACTACCCGCTGACCAATGCCCAGCCAGTCCCTGAGCAGCGATCAGTGTCCCCGCAGCCAACTCCCCCCAGTTTATATACTGAGCATGACGTTCTGTGGTATGGAATAGCCCTTTGGCTCGTTTGCGTCAGCTGTCCTGGCCATGCTCCCTCCCAGCTTCGTGTGCACTTCCTCACTGGCAGAGCATGGGAAACTGAAAAATCCTTAAGTTAGGATAGGTGCTACTTAGCAACAACTAAAACATTGGTGTGTTATCAACATTGTTCTCACACTAAATCCAAACCACACTGTACCAGCTACTAGGAAGAATATTAACTCTATCCCAGTTGAAACCAGGGCACTGTCCTACGCTTAAACTTTGCAGGTAGGTACTGTAGAATCTTTGCCAGATTTGAATATAGTCAACTGAGTACCTGAAAACTTTCAGTTAATCGGCAAAGTAAGTTTCTCAGCCTATCTTCACATCACGTCTAGTGAAGTACATCCAAGCCATATTCAAATGTAAATAAGATTAATTCAGAGATGTACATTGTTTTGGTACATGGATTTGTAGTGAAAACTGGCCATGTGTATTTATAACTTCAGTATGGGCTTTTTCATGGAAAGCAGAATGTCTTGGCTTTTCTTGCCTTTTTTTTTTTTTCCATATAATAAATGATTTCTTCTTTACTTTTGTTTCAATGTTGTATTTTAAGCTTCTTCAAAAAGAAAATGTTGTACTTCTCTTCTCTTCCAGGAAAGAATTTCAAAGAAGACAAACTTCCACTGATGCTACCAATGGAACAATCGTGATCTTGATAAAAAATTTTGTAGTAAGATATATATCAGTCACAGTGGTCTCAAAGAGTAATATGGTTGGGATGAAACATTTAATTATGGGGTTTATTACTGAAATGAATATTCATGTGAGATAGTCTTAGGGAATTTACTGGATACAGGTACTGTTTTGTTGTTCGGGTTTTTTTTGTTAAATATTTGATCTATTCCAAATAATTGAATACAGCAATCCAAAATTCAGAATTCTAATATCCCTTGTAAAGAAACAGTTCTACAAGTTTGAAAAGTACTTCCTTGCATACTACACTAAGTTCTTATACCATGCTACTGTCATCATTTTCATCAATCTTTTCTATGAAGAAAGGGTGATAAGAAAACAGTTTATGGTTGGGGCAGGGGGGATGGCTAGTGTTAATCTCACGTAGTTAAAGCATTGTTTTTGATCTTTAGAAGAAACAAGTAACAGCTAATGCTAATTGAGCATTTAATGGCCCTATGAATATCAAGAATTTAAAGATCTACTTATGCATACTGACACTGCTAATGACAGAATATTGATGCATTCATCATGAAAAAAAGCAACCCTGAGAAAATACCTTCTCCACTCCAGATGTGCTTTAAAATAATTTTTAAATAAATAGTTTCCCAGTGAGGACTACTACTCTACTCTATAGTAACTGGAGGAAAAAAAAAAAAAATAATCTTTATTCTGCCTAAAGGGGCAGAGGGGGGGTCTTGCATATTTTGACAACACTCTTCTAGGCTTTCAGATATACGACTTTCATCTGAGATTAATTTTAACTCAGTTTTGGAGGGGATTCCAATTTTTTTTTGTCAACTACAATAATCTTGTATGACTTGTCACTGTCTAGTTATCAGTCCTTATTCTCAAAGCTTTCTGTAATAAAGTATTTAGTCAGGAAACTGCTTGGACATCTATCAACATAAAATTATATTATTATTGCTCTTGATAATAATAATGATATTTTAAAATAGGTGGATATTATAATTTCATTCATTTTAATATAATCTTTTTCTGAGTAGTGGAAATTAGCACAGTTGGACTTTGCCCAAGAATAAAAAAACGGCCACTTCCTGGATTTAGTGATTTTTTTAAAAATCCTCATTTTTAAACCTCAGAATAGAGCAGTTCTGTGAGTCTACTCAAGCTGTACACTTTATCACATAGGGCTTACAGTAAGGATTTACAATTTAGAAAAGTCAGATGGGTAACACTGCTGCCTTTCCAGAGGTTACTACTGAAGATAATATCAGTGCTGCAGTAATTATCCTCAGGATTTTGTGTAGCCTTTCTGAAGTGTACCAATTAGTGACACTTCAGCCTGAAAAGAGGTGGAACTCCGATCTGGCAAATTAACTTGTTGCCAGACAATAGGAAATTGTTTGTATTTCCTGGTCAGTTACAGACTTCCTTAGGTAATCGAGATTCTTATCAAATGTCTGAAGTTTGCACCAAAGCTACTTTGGTGGGCTTGGGAAAGGAAAAATATAACTTGGAGCTTCTGAATTTACTCTTTGCTCTGAGATGAATTGTCTCTGCTATGAAACTCAGGACATTAAGCATGCGTTCAGAGACCATATTCAGGAAGCAATCAAGACAGTCATTTGTGGAGATATCACTGAAGGTATCTACTCATTTTTCAGCTGGGATTAAAAATCAGATACAATACTGACTTTCATATCAGAGATATTTCGTCTCAGAGCAAAGAGTAAATGCCTGCCCTAGGATGGCTGTGTTCAGTTCAGGCCTCTCCATCTCAAAACTATGCGAGAAATGTAAAAGACATTTAGAGATATGAATCAGGGCTCTGCTTGACACACAGAGATGGAATAATATCGGCTGACTGACAAAGTTATCATCTCTATCTGTCTGTAGCACCGACGGTGCACGGTCAGCTCAGATGCTCATGAATCAGCTGTTTTACAACACGGCAGCAGTTTAAAGTAACACATAAACTTGGTCATCCTATAACTTCTCTGCTTGTCAGTCAGATCTTTCAAACTGATTAGGAGCATGTGAAACCCCCGTGTGAAGCAAGATTAAAAAGATCAAGACTCCTTGCTTGATAAGGAGTGGCACGAGTGACAAATGAAAGAGAACATGGCACAAATATACACGGTAGTGAATACAGAGAGACATAAACATGGATGTTACCCCTTCTGACCAAAGGAAAGCTGAGGATGGCCTGATGACAAGGAAAGGTAGCTGTTGCAGAGAGAGGGAAGGAAACACCTTGCCCTGCGAAAGCAAGCACAAATGACACAGGAACAGAACTTGTTGATCAACATTGTTTTGAGGGCCCAAGGAGATTCAGAAGAAAAGATTGGAAATATATGTAGAAAACAACAAAAATAGCATTGGTCATTAAGTTAATAAGTTAATAAGCTAATTGAGTAAACTAATTAATTTAATGATTTTAAAAGTACTGTAATGTTATATAGAGTCTTGGAAGAGGCACATGTTTGCTTTCAGAATATAAGAAAATGATCATTCCCTATGAGAAAGGAAGAAGTTCCCCTACCCCTAAGGAGTTAAGTTATGTTGTAATTTGCGGTAAAAAGCATTGTCTGAATGAAGGAAGAGAATGCAAAGTGTCCAAAGTCCTGTTCAGTCTGACAAATCACAATGAGTAAAGGTCAGTATATGAACAAGTGATTTTCCACTGACTTCTCGGTTAAGAACCTTAAACATTTCTGTTTGTAACTCTTATCTCAAAAAAACCTCCACAAAAACATGAAGCATATATAATGGAAACAGTTTAATTTGGTTTCTCTACTAACAGAATGAAGAAAAAAAAAAAAAACATTAGTAGAACCAAAGAAGCTATTAGGGTATCAAGTACATCAGTAGAAAGCAGCTGGAGAAGGAGCTAGATGTCAGGAGGAAACAAAGGAAAAGGAAGAATCAGGAATATATCCCAATTTAACTCCATCTTGCACAGTTTCAAAGGCCACTCCAAAGCCACTCAGGAAGGTTTGTGCCTAATATTAGACTAGAATTCAAATCATCATATTACTGAACCTTGTAAAGGAAAAGGTGACCCTGATTTACTGAAGAGGTTATGTGCATCAGGATTTCAGTCTGGATGGACAGTAAATTCACTGTCCTTCTGAACCTTCTGTACTGCTGGGCAAGATATGGATGGAGTCTTACCAATGAGAGGACAGCATGAAAGGAAGAAAATCTGCCTTATTGAAAGAGAGCTAATAGGGAGTTGCTTTCCTACCTGGAGTACAGAAGGAACCAGAATTTAACTCACTGTAACTACTTCAATGGTGCCCCTGCAGAGCACATGATTTGTTTCCTGGAAGTTTGTATATCACGGCTGCTACCAATTTGTTGTGTTAAATTTTAACAGTTTGTGTTAATGGTGCATTGTCTACCAATCTGTTACCAGTTTGTTGCATCTAGTTTACAGACTACATTGCTCAAATTCTCCATCAATTTTTTGCATTACTGCCTGTGCAGTTTATGTGGCCCAAAGGAATATGCCTTATATGCAAAGCCAAGAATTAATTGTTAGCTTAATTAAAGTCTTAATAGTCTAATCGAAGAATTATTATTAGTTCTGTTACAATGAAGCTAACACTGAAAGGTCACAGTATATATGGTTGAAGCTGATAGATTTCTTCTTTACCCCTTTCTCTGATGTTACGCTCCTCTTCTTAGTGTCCCTTTGACTCCTGAGATTGATGATTTTAGCCAGGGACAGGAGAGTTACAGTGAGTTGTCAGCATCCAATGTTCTTTGCCAAGAGGTGTATTTTGCTGATGGTAGGTGTTTCCTCCTCTGCATTTTTGGGTCCACTTAAGATAATTTTTATGCATTTGCTAATGCAGACGTTTTACTTGCTCTTGGTTTGCTATTCCACAGTATGTATGTCTTTACTACATAGTGTGATTTACAGATTTTGGAGACTTATTCTTTTGTCTTTGTTACCCCTAAAGCTGGTTTTACCTAGCTCCTGAGTTTGTGTTTCTTTGGTGACCAAGACCTGGCTGCTGATGAGTCTTTATAGTCCTGGGGCCTCCAGTATCATCCTGTGTTTGTATTTTCAAGTTATCTGCTGTCATCCTGTGCTTGTATTCTTGTGTGATGCATTTTATTCTCTGTTATTACTCTCTGTTAGTTAAACAAGTCTCTATATAACACAATTGTACAAAGCCAAGCAAAAGCAAAAACAAGTAACAAAATAGCTACAGACGAGCACCAGCAAGGCCGTATTGACTGAGCTACAGAGCTGCAAGCTGTCACCAACTGAATTACCACTGACTTTCCATACGTCTCTTTCTACTGTTGCTTGGTAATGTTTCATGAAAAGACAAGACTGGGAGAGCACCAGGTCACCACTGGGCACTGTCTTTCCTGTATCTAGAGTCTCTTCTGATCACGGTCAGATCCAGGGTAGGGATGGCATTTCGCTGAGAATCATTCTGTTAGGGAGCTGTAAGGAGTCTGCCAAACTGCTCTAGGAAAACCTCATCCTTAATAGGGTATCAGCTGGTAAATTTTTCTGGAAAAAAATATCACATATTAAACCACAAGTTGAAGTAATGTCAAATAACAATAGCTTTTTTTTGCTTTTTCTTCTCTTTTTTGTTTGTCTAGATTGACTGCAAAGTCATATAGAAAATACAATTTCTGGTTATAGTATTTACCCTTATACAATTTTTTTTCCTTAAAAAAAAAAAAACAACCACAAATAAAAAGAACCTACCACAATTTCTCATGTGTCTTTCTTATGCTTTGTACGGTACCATAGTAGGAAGAAGTATGCTTTCTTTCACAACATTAGCAGCAGTTTCTCCCAGTTGCAAGTGGAATTTGAAAGATTCATGTTTCTTTTCTGCATTGTTTTCATGATGATGGTGGTGAGAAGACTTTTTTTTTTAACTTTGCTTCACACTTCAAATATTTAATAACTTAAAGTTTTCATCATAGCATTTTATTTTGTATTTACTGTGAGGTACATGGCCACTGTGGGAAATAGGAATGTGAATTGTAAAGCTAATTTGTGAATTATAACTAATTATTATGAAAAAAGAGGTGTCCTGGATATCTAGGAAAATGGGGAAGAAGGAGATAAAGGAAACGGAAAAAACCCAGAATTAAGTCCTTTGAATTTTTCACCCTTTTTTTGTCATTTATCTATAAGCTGTTAGCTTTTCTTGTGAGTTTAGTGTTTGTGCCTTGCCTTTGAGTGCCAAGGAAACTTTCTTTTGGCCTGCTTGCCCTACTTAAACATTTTCAGATTGTGAAAAGATGTCTTTAATAGAATACTTTGCTTTATGGCAAAAAGATCATTACATTTTGATGTTGCTGCAGTAAAATTAGAGGATGTGATGGAGTTAAGTGTAGAAAATGCTACCAAAGCAGCATAAAAAGGGCATAAAAAGCTGTCTTAGAAGACAATTTACTGGAAAATTGAGGAGTGGGAGAAGCAGTGGAAAATATGCTTTCCTTTTTGCTTAAATGATTTAATTTCTCAAAACTTGACTATATTTCTAACAGCACCAAATCCCATGCCTTTTGCAATATTAATTTTCCTAAGAGTCTCCCTCAAAACAAACTCAAATCTGGAAAATCCTTGGTTTCAGTTCAGCCCAGATGAACAATGAAAAGCTAAAATGTTACTTGTGATGATTTGAGTGTTCACTGCATGGATCCTACTATTTGAGAATGACAAATTTACAAATTTCATCCATCTTTATTAACTGCATTTATGGTACTTCAAATTAAAAATAAAAAGGGGAACTAGTTAAAAAAAATTCTGTGTATCTGGTCTCTGCAAAGCAGTTCCCCTATAAAAAATTTGTGATTTCAAAATAAACTCCATGTAAGCAAACTAAAATTTTCATTGAATTTTGTCATACTTATTTGAAGATTATAACCATTCAAGTATCTGTAATTAGGTAGCAAGTTCTAATACTGCTGGTGGTGGTGGGATCTGTTGCATCCTTTGGAATTTTGTGCTTTAAGCTGCCATATTATGAGGATAAACTCTTGCACAACTTCATATATTTGCATCTCATCCAGGTAGAGAACAAGAAATACAGAGAAAACAAAAGGAAAGGAGAAAAAATGTAACTCCTTGCTTTACCATCTTGTGTTTTCAGTTTGGAAACTGTAGCATCATGTGGTTCAAAATTCTTCCTCTCTGTGAACCCCAGAAAGCATAATAACATAGATAGACACTATGATAGGGGGAGGTATTACTCTTCTCCAACAGTATATGAAGCTTTCTAGCCAGAAAAGCATAAAAATGAACTTTAAGTGGTCTCCCTTGGAAAAAAGACAGGACATGAACAAGTAGGACAACCTTCCAAGAATATTTTGTTTGTCAAATCCACCAGCGTCGTGACCGCTGTGTATCTGCATAATGAAATGACATCAGATAAAATTCAAGTTTACTCTGTTTAAAGCAAAATAGCATGTAAGTATTATGATTTCTTGTTATATCTGGGGAAACTGAAAACCTGCAGATTCACAACACAACAAATTGAGAATAGCTACAATGTCCCTCAGATATGGATACTTTGTTTTCTTAGTTGTTTTTTTGTTTGTTTGTTTTCCTCAATTTCATTATCAGTCATTGGAGATTTAACTACTTGTTCCACAGCAAATTTTTTTAGAGAATAATATGACTAGAAGGAGGAAGGTAATTATATTAATCAAATACACTAAGCATTGGAGTCTGCTTCACTGTATTCCTTTTGTTTGATATTTAGAAAACAGTTTAATGAAGTATTTTAAACAGATTTTGATTAAAAAAAAGGATTTCTATCCTCAGTATCATACAACAGAACATGAAGCAAAATGTATTGAGTTTAGAGTTGAAATTTTGGGTTCTGTCTCCACATTTATTGATCCCTCCTACATTTGTTCCTTATTTACTTTTGTCTCATATAATTCTGTGAGATAATTCTGGGAACATTTCTGTTTAACCTCAAATTTAGAGCAGGCACCGTATGGCCTGCTCAGCTGACACTTCTATCTAAATAATTAAAGAGACGGTCCATTAAAGATTTGCAGCCTCATGACACATTTCCCAATCATGACAGTCAATCATTTAGGAGGTCAGCTCAACCTTTCCTGCATTTGCTTTTCTGTAAATTAACATCTGGCCATAAAAAAGGTATTGCTGTCAGAACTAAGCTGATATAATTTAATATGCAAGTGATGATTGAAAGTACTGCATGCCAATATAAAGAGAAGTTTCCAGGAAAATAGATTTTCACATCTCTTTATCCCAAATCAGTATCTTTTTAAGTTCATTGGCACTGATTTAACAATGATGAAAAGATAGGGCAATGGTATCTGACTTTTTGAATTGGTCAAGAGCCTTCTTCCAATTGCAACAAACAAATATTTTGAGACTTGAAAAATGAAATCTATTATTACTATTTCAAAAATTAAGTTTAATTTAGTTTGATTAAGTTCTTAGAGCATTTTATATTAAGTAGTTTTGGGGCAAAAAACTAATTATGAACAGTCTTTTAGATGTCAAAATGGAAATTAGAAATGCTCCCTCTCCCAGAGTAGAGAAAGTAAAGAAAACACTACTTTTTTTGGTAATCTCTGCAATGGGATTCTTCAGCTTTTTAAAACTCTGTTGCTCTTGCTGCAATTTTATTGTTTAGCAATGATATGCATCGAAATGGCCTAATTCATCCCTTCTGTCACCCTCTCTTTGTCTCACACTCACCTGGCTTCCTGAGGAGTCCCCTGGTGTCAGGGAAATCTTCCCTACTTATATCTCTGAGACAAGGGACACCACCGTACTCTTTTTAACAGTTGCGATCGCTTAAGGGCCAGAACCAGACTATGGATGTCCCTCCAAGCCCAGCCTCCCTTCGTTGGGCAGGTTTGTCTTCCTAATGACATCTCTGCTGAATGTAAAATGGTAGCAATCTCCAACAGATGTTGCACTAATAGATATTTAAAGAAGTATGAAGAAAGCAAGTTAACCTTGTATAGAGATTAACATCCCTTCTGCAGTATGCTGCTTGATGCCCCTCAGTTTGTAGTGTTTTCACCCAATTGGTCTTAAAAGAGATTGAGTGAAATGAGGTTTCAGGATAGTTCCTGCTGAGGTGTTCTAGCTGTGTTACTGACAAGGTGAATGAGTGTGAAAATGGATCTGAGACGCTACTGCAAGCAAAATGAAACCTAAATGACCAAAGAACATTTTTGTGTGTGTGTGTTGCATGGCATCATCTTGTAATCCCCAAACCTTTAAAGGGTTCGTTAAAGATCTCTTTCTGAAATACTTTCAGTCTCATATATTAATAAAGAAGGTTTGTTTGTAGTTGGGTTTTTTTTCATCAAATTCTCCCAGTGAACCAGCCCCTTTCAAATCAACAGGCATTCAGAGTGCTGTTAACCTCTTAGATAAAAACCTTTTGCATAACCTATCTGCCTACTTCTGAATTGCTTCAAACTGCAGTCTTCAAATTCCTTCTTACAGCCTAACCTATTTTTGTCAATGCCTTTACTAAAGATTGACTCCAGAAGGTCAGGCATTACATTATGAATCAATCATTGCTGCCCTTTTGACTCATTAGCCTCAATTTTCTTCATTACAACTAAAAAGCTTGTAAGAGTTGATCAAAAAGCAACACAGCAAGGAGCTAGTGGAGGAAAAGGAACATTCTGCATGGGTAAGTATTGGTTGTAACTGAACTGTTTTGAAGAATTTGTTCAACACCACAAGAAATACTTTCATTAAACCACATCAGTTTCATTATCTGTCTTTTTCTGGAGGTGTCTTAGACATGCCATAGGGAAATTAAGAGTGAAAATGAGCAAAAACCATCAAACGTGTGTGTAGACAATGGCATGGTCAGGACAGGAAAGGATTCAGTGAAAAGGCTTGACAGAAGAAATATGGTTTGATTTTAAATTTTCTCCCGTTTCCACGTATTTCCTTCTGCTTCTATACTAGAATAAAATGAATGTGGCATGAATAAGGCTGTTACATGATTTGCCTTTTGTTTCTGTTTCTCCATTGATAAAACAGAGATGCTGAACATTATGCTTTGGAAAATCTTTTGCAATCTACTAATATATATATATATACACACATATATGTATGGTGATATGCACATGTATTATGATTACAAATGAGCATATCTGTAGATTGAAGTTTTACACATAATATGTTTTCAATAAACTTTCTTAAATTATTTAGCTATGATAATGATATGAAGTGAAAGAGTCTAATGAATTGATGAGGTCCAGTGTGAGCCCAAACTTATCAAAAATAATTACCAAACACGTCTGTGAATACATTTGTTGAGTAGCTCCAAAATATTGTGACATTTTAGTAACACTGCCATTTCAATTCAGGAATTTCCAATACAGAAATTTATTTCAAATCAGACAATGTATACATTGCATTTTTTAATTTCTTCATGATGAAATGAATCCTCCCACTTTTTTTAATAACACTATCCCTCTACATTGAGTTGGTGGTTGCAATCCAGGGTATTAATTTAAAACAAGAAGTAAAATAAGCTTTTTTTCTCAGCATGTTTTTTAAAAGCTGCTTTGAATTGGGGCATGGACTGTTCTTATTTCAACCTGTGAAAAAACCTATTTAAGCAGGTGCAAATTGTAATGCTTTCTTCTGGTATTGTTCACATAATTTTGAACAGATGTCAATGCTTTCCCAGCGTGCAAGACACTAGAGATTCACATATGTTACATGTCATGTTATGTTAGTTACAGTGCAAACCTCTAATAAGAGTGTTTCTACTACATTCCGATATCACTGGATGATAGTTCAAATGCATCTGCCTTGTAAATACTGACATTATAAATAACAACTGTAACACACTAATTCTGTTCTAATTTTCTAGTCCAGAAGAAAAAAATAACCTTCTCAACTTTTTATATTGTTAATCTAGAGCTTTGATACCCACTAAACTACTTTTCAGAATACTGAATACACTTTTGATATCATATTGATTTCTTCTTACTACTGTTTACCTGCCTTTAAGGCTACCTGAAAAATTCAATTTAAATTTCATCTAAAATTCATACACATTATGGCTCACTGTCCAAAATTCCTCTCGCATTTTATTGTGCTCTCTGCTGTTGAACTGTAATGGGGACAGTTCTGCTTCTCTGTAAGCCAATTTTGCATTGTCTGTTCTAGACAAGATGAGTTTCTTATAAATGCTTAGAACAGCAGTGTCTGAGCACCTTCTAGTTCCACATTAAATGGTGTGACTAGCATTTGTCACTTATGACTCATGTCCTCTTCAGTATTCACGGTAGTAGTGTATTTTGGTAGACTTTGAAGACTTATTGCTTGAATTTTTGGGGTATGAACAGACAGAAATCTCTGTTTTCCAATGCTGGCTGATCTAGTCAGCCTATCCTGGACAGGCAACACAGGGCTGTTGACTTCATCATTGTCCTGGTTTCAGCTGGGATAGAGTTAACTGTCTTCCTAGTAGCTGGTACAGTGCTATGTTTTGAGTTCAGTATGCCAAGAATGTTGATAACACTGATGTTTTCAGTTGTTGCTCAGTAGTGTTTAGCCTAAAGTCAAGGATTTTTCAGCTTGTCGTGCCCAGCCAGCGAGAAAGCTGGAGGGGCACAAGAAGTTGGCACAGGACACAGCCAGGGCACCTGACCCAAAGTGGCCAACGGGGTATTCCATACCATGTGACGTCCCATCTAGTTTAGGAACTGGGGGGAGTGGAGGGAGGGAATCACCGCTCGGGGACCGGCTGGGTGTTGGTCGGTGGGTGGTGAGCAATTGCCCTGCGCATCATTTGTACATTCCAATCCTTTTATTATTGCTGTTGTCATTTTATTAGTGTTATCATTATCATTATTAGTTTTTTCTTTTCTGTTCTATTAAACTGTTCTTATCTCAACCCACGAGTTTTACTTCTTTTCCCGATTTTCTCCCCCATCCCACTGGGTGGGGGGGGAGTGAGTGAGCGGTTGCGTGGTGCTTAGTTGCTGGCTGGGGTTAAACCACAACAATCATTCATGGCAATGGGACAGCCAAGGAGAAACTCACCTCCTAATCTACAGCTATCCATGTACATCCATCATTGATTTAGGAATCATAGAATCACAGACTCATAGAATGGTTTGGGGTGGAAGGGACCTTTAAAGATCATCCACTTCAGGATATGATTGCCTTTCTGGGCTGCAAGCACACATTGCCAGCTCATGTCCAGTTTGCCACCCACCAGTACTCCCACATCCTTCCCTGCAGGGCTGCTCTCAATCCCTTCATGCCCCAGCCTGTACTGACATTGGGGATTGCCCCTGCCCGGGTGTAGGACCTTTCACTTGGCCAGCTGAACCTCATGAGTTTTGCAGGGGCTTGCTCCTGAAGCCTGTCAAGGTCCCTCTGGGTGGCATCCCTTCCCTTTGGCTAATCAACAGCACCACTTAACTTGGTGTCATCCATAAACTTGCTGAGGCTGCACTCCATCCCACTGTCTATGTTGTTGATGAAGATATTAAATAGTACTGGTCCCAGTACGGACCCTTGAATGACACCACTTGTTACTGGTTTCCATTTGGACATTGAGCCATTGGCTGCAACTCTCTGGATGTGGACTTCCAGCAAATTCCTTATCCACTGAAGAGTCCAGCCATCAAACCCATATTTCTCTAATTTACCGCCAAGGATTTTGTGTGGGACTGTGTCAAAGGCCTTGCAGAAGTCAAGATACATCAGTTGCTGTTCCCTTATCCACTGATGTACTCAATCCATCTTAGAAGGCCACCAAATTAGTCAGGCACAATTTGCCCTTAATGAAACCATGTTGGCTGTCTCTAATCACCTCCCTGCCTTCCATATGCCTTGACACAACTTCCAGGAGGATCTGCTCCATGATTTTACTGGGCAAAGAGGTGAGACTGACTGGTTGGTAGTTCTCAGAGTCCTTTTTACCCTTTTTAACAATGGATGTGAGGTTCCTCTTTTTCCAGTGAGTGGGGACTTTGCCTGACTGCCGTGACTTTTCAAATGTGATGGAAAGTGGTTTAGCAACTACATTTACCAGTTCCCTCGGGACCCTAGGGTGCATCTCATTGGGTCCCATGGACTTGTGTACATTCATGTTCCTCAGATGCTCTCAAACCTGATCTTCTCCTATGATGGGTGGGACTACATTCCTCCAGTCTCTGCCTTGAGGTTCAGGGATGCAAGAGATGTGTGAGGAGCAATTGCCAGTGAAAACTGAAGCAAAAAAAATTGTTGAGTACCTCAGCATTGTCCATGTCAGTTGTCACCAGATCCTGTCTCATTTATCAGGAAGGGGAGTACAAATTTTTTCCTATTTATTTATAGATATTTTTTACACAGATATCTGTTACTGTCTCTATTTCACAAATAGGAAAAAGGAAGGCTTGAGATAGTGACTGGATGGTTGAAGTTTTCTCATCACATTCAGGCAATCAGAAGATGGAACTTATGATCAAAATCAGCTTTAACATTTCTGCAGCAAAAACATTTGTTTTCTTCTTCCATAGTTTCCACATCAAGGAAATTCACCAACCTTCTAAAAAGATTAGAGTTCCAATAAGCCTTTTCTTTAATGCACAGTGGTGCTCAGATTTACGTTAGGTGAGACCAGCTCTGCTACATTAGTGATATGTCTACTTCTGGATTATGTCAGTTTTGGAGCGACAACATGTGCAACAAGCACACAAACAGTATTTGCATTAAGATATGCAATGTTATGTTTTTTGAAAAATGCAGACTGTTAATTGTTATTACCATAAGCAGGTTTAATATCCTCTTGAATTAATCAATATTCCCCTTGAGCATTAGCATTCTCTTTTTTTTTCCCCTATTGCTTTTACAAGTGTTGGGTTCAGTAAGATTTATTAGGGGAATACATGTAAAGATGTGTGTAGATTTTGTGTAAGTGGGGTTCTAAGAGGCCAAATAATGCTAATTAGAACTACCAGACTGAAAAGGGAGGATATATAGGTTGTTACTTGTATAGAGGGCTCCAGAGAAAGCATGGTGGGGAAAGAACATGTCACACTTTTCTGACAGGGTATGTGATGAAGGCTACAGACAGAACAATAACTGTTGAATTTGCTGGAGGAAGCTTATATGATGAAAAGCTTTAGAGAGGAGAAAAGCAAGGGATGATAAGACTAACTGAGGTATGTAGGACAGAGAAAAAAAGCAAAGACAGACATGCCTGCTGGTTGTTGTCTTTTCTTTATTTAGAAGTTTGGTACGTGCCAATGTATTAAAAAAATACAATCTAGTAGGAAGGATAGAGTACCAAGCAAAAGAAGGCCAAATCCTATGCTTTGCAATACTCATTCTCTGTGAACTACAGACTAAACATCTACCTGAATTATGCAATATTTATGAGACCTGAAGTCAGATCCAGCAACAAATCTTGATGTTTGTTTAAATATTGAATCATTCTCTGTGCTTCTGCAACCTGTTTGATATACTTGTATTTGTTTAAGATAGAAAAGACTTGTTTCCTTCCAGTGTGTAATGGCATGTGGATATATCTGAAATAATGTGTGTGGACTTGTGCATGTGTGCATTTCATAAATTTTATGTAATGTGTAAGAACCACACCTTACCTGGTAAAAATGAAGTGATCCAATGTAAGTCACAGGACCAGATCCATGAATATAGCAATTCCATGGGTGTGAAAGGAGCTACCATACTATTGAGTTCAATGGCTAGGATATGATAAACAAGTATTTTCTGCCTATGTATGTATACACATCTGTATATACTTGTGCATATTTTTATTTATGTATGTGTTTCTACTTATATATAAGCATGTACCTATATATTACTTACATACATTTTTCCTGAAATGTTATATATCATTTCTTTGCAAACTGTGTGCCTGCAAGTAATAAGAAAAGACAGTTTGAAGCAATTTATCAGACTTACTTCTGTAGGAACTGGTTTGTTGAGTCTGGACAATGGCTCTTATTTTTCTAAAATTAGAAGCTAGTTCTACCATCCAAAGATTTTAACAATAACAGTAACTTCTTCTGTCTGCAGTGGATTTAAATGTATTCACTAAATAAATTCTGGAACATTTTTAGACTTTTTTGCTTAGAAAGTAAATGATATGTGTTGTGGTTAAACACCAGCTGGCAACTAAGCACCACGCAGCCACTCACTCACTTCCCCCCCCCCCCCGCCAGTGGGATGGGGGAGGGAATCAGAAAAAAGTAAAACTTGTGGATTGAGATAAAGACAGTTTAATAGGACAGAAAGGAAAAAAATAGTAACGATAATAATAACAATAATAAAATGACAATAACAATAATAATAATAATAGAATTGGAATATACAAAACAAGTGATGCACAATGCAATTGCTCAACACTTGCTGACTGATGCCCAGTTAGTTCCTGAGCAGCAGTATGCGCACACACACACACACCCCCAGCCAACTCCTCCCAGTTTATATACTGGGCATGATGTCACATGGTATGCAATACCCCTTTGGCCACTTTGGGTCAGCTGCCCTGGCTGTGTCCCCTCCCAACTTCTTGTGCCCCTCCAGCCTTCTCGCTGGCTGGGCATAAGAAGCTGAAAAATCCTTGACTTACTTAGTCTAAACATTACTTAGCAACAACTGAAAACATCAGTGTGTAATCAACATTCTTCTCCTACTGAACCCAAAACGTAACACTATACCAGCTACTAGAAAGAACATTAACTCTATGCCAGCCAAAACCAGGACAAATTAAAAACATCCATTTATAACTTGGTAGAAGACTGTTGTAAAACAATGCAGCAGCAATGAGGAAGATGATAATGCATCTGGTCATAAGAAGCATTATAATGCAGATGAATTAGCACAGTGTCATTTTCTTAGACTTAGTATCATGGATCAGGAAAATGGTAGAAACTATAATTGTGAAACTAAAGTCTATTATAAAGCATAGGTTAATACAGGTATTTGGCCCTTCAGTGAAATATTAACTTTTAAATACTCCACACAGTGCTATGTTAAAGCAATCTACCAGAATGTGAACAGAATCACCTAGGCACTGGCTAATATCGTGTGCAAATAAAGGTGGCCTTTGCATAATTTTGGTTTTAGAATATGCCTTTATATTAGATTTCAAAGCATTTCTGACATGCCATAGGGGAATACAAGCAGCTGTTAGTATTCAAAGTATGGTGAGTTTGCGTGCACCTTCTAGTAATTTCTGGAAGGGAATTTCTGTTACTTGTGTAACAGCTCTGCTGACCACCTTACAGCTCTGCAATGTTACTGAAGGTGCAGTAACATATAAAAGCCTCATTGTCCATTACCAGGACTTTTATCAGTGATAATTTTGTTAGTTGGTGTTGAATGTGAACTGAATCATTCACTAAAATGGAAGAAATTGCATCTTCTATGTCTGCCGTTGTGGGAACAAATCTGACAGGCAAAGGCAAGTAAACGGCCTGGAGTGTCCAAGGGTTAGGCGCTGCAGAGAAATCAGAAAAGTTGAGATCATCCACAGACCAACATGCAGAGGCACTAAAGATCTGTGCAGCTTTCTATAGGAGTGCGTGAAGAACTGTAAATCACTACACAAAGTCAGACACTAATTCCAGGATTTAAGCAATAATGCAATTTACAAAAACAGATATTAAAAAAACAGGTAAGATCACAGATGTTTTAGAGCTACCCTGTAAAGCTAAGCTTGTTAATTTGAGCAGTTACCAGAGTTTATAAAGTGTTAAGGTATGCAGGCAGATGACTTGGCCCTGGCCTGAGGTTTAGCTAAATGAGCAGGCCCTGGGAAACAACTTGGCATGACGTGAAAAATTGCTGGACATAGCACATAACAAAGTGAGGTAGTGCAAAAGGTACAGACAGTGCTGGGAGGGACGGCTGTATTTCACAGGGAGGTAATGTGAGAGACAATAAAGCTTCACAGATAACGGGACGGGAGCAATGGGGAAACTTTTAAAGGGTGTAATCTTGCAAGGCCAACAAAGCCTCCGCAATTTAGCAGTAGCACTAGGTAAAGCTATGTTCACTTTGGTAACAATATCAGAAATGCCAAATTTGGGTGCAGATACTGCAAGACCGGAACTAATGGAGAAAAAGTAATTGGGGGCAGGATGTTTATTTGGGTGGCAATTACAATGGAGAGAGGCAGGGGTCAAGGCTGAAGAAGAAGGAGCCTGGTAAAATGGAGAGAAGGGGGATGACAGGGGCTGGGAGCCAGCAGCAGCCGTGTCCTTCGGGCTAAGGAGGAGAAGATCCTGGGTGTGAGGGTGCCCCATGCCAGGCTGTGATGGGCCAGGAAGGAGGGATCCTTTCAATCCCAAAGCCCACTGGATTTGGCAGCTTCCTTTCTGCATAAGCAGCAATTCATCAAAGTAAAGTAGCTGAATGTAATAAAAAGTGACTTTGTGGTTAATGAGAGACTGAGATGGATCTGCTGAAAATTTTGCTTCTCAAATGTGTTAGCAATCAATAAGAAAACAGGAATTCATGCAGTTAATAAGGCAAAAAGAGACAGAGATGAAGTATACAGTAATAAATGAATGAAAGACTGAGTGAGTAGACAGAAAAGAGGGAGATAGATACACCATAAAATGAAGATGGTCAGTGATGTTTGTTGGTGCCCAGTAGCAGTAGTTCGAGGAATACATAACAAGGCTTTCAATAAAAGTATTCGTGTCAGACACTACAAGCTACTAGCAAACTGAAAGAGAAATTCATGAACATATAGCTAGAAGACAAATGGATGACAATGACGCAGAAGTCTTGCTGGGGCACTTAATACATTCACCAAACATGGCAGTGCAACAGAAATAGCCACTTGTCACATGTGACATGAAATAGCTTAGCAAAACAAGGGATTTTTTTTTTTTTAATACTTGCTACCTATGGTGCATCATCACAGCAGGCTTATAAGAAAAGATTAGTCACTGCCTGATGTTCAGATAAAATACTAGTGGAGGTGTTCACAAAGGCTAATTTTAGTCCTGCAAGATTAAGCATCGTTTCTTGTTCAAGGCAGGAGTTTATGCCTTCTGGAAGACAGTCCATCCCCACATGCAAGTAAATAAACCCAGTAAAACTTGATTAGAGAGAACAACCCTGCTGAGCACTACCTATCCTAACCCTCCTCCCGTTCAAACATGGTGACTGTCTCCAAACTGCTACCATGCTGTTGCCATTGAACAAAACCTGGCCGGTGTCTGGGATGCTGCTGTCTGTCATGGGCCAGTTACACCAGGGAGTGTTAACAGTGAAGCACCAACTGTCATGGACAAGTGCTTGAGACAGTGTCATGACCCAGATACTGTAGGCACATGTCTTATCACTGGCTTTGGAGGACACCTGGGAAGATTAATTGTGGCTTCTATGAGGTAATTATCCTATCCACAGCCTTTTTAATGTAGGGTGAAATTGTCACTAACTTTCTGGGCTTTGACAGAAAAGAGTTAGTGAGCCCTGTTATTCATCCAGAGGTCAATCCGGAGATTTCAGTACAAATGAGGAATGAACCAGGATAGGACCCTGACTTTGCCTTCCAGGCATACGAGAAGAGCATGGGATGGATGGTGTATCACTTCATCACTCCCATTCATCAAGTGTGGGCACAGCAGCATTGTGGGAGAAAATATGGTATTATAATGTAGAGTATTGGGAAGTGAGAGAAGACTCAGCCAATGCTTTCTCTACAATCTACTCCTGAGACAGCACTGTTGCAAATTAACTGTGTGTGAGGGCATGTAGGAAAGCTCGAAGCCTGCCAAACAGAAATGCTGAATGAGACCTTTCAACAAGGCTGTTACACTTGTGAATCTGATGGGGAGAGATCTTCAAGTATGAAATGGTGAATTGGGAAGTGCTTTACCCACTTCGGTCAGAGAACAGGCTGATGATGCAGAAGACTTGGATCATCTATAGAATGAAATTAGAATGGCCTAAATGGATGTGTTGAAATGTTAAATTGACCTTACTAATTTACAGTGGTCTTCAGTGAGAACTGAAGAAATGATGCATCATGTTGTTACCGAAACCAAGGTGATACTTCAAATACATGTAAAAATATATGTGCCATGGAAAATGTAGCCATTCATGAGAATGCAGTAAAAATACATTTTTAAGCAAGATTAAAATAGTGAGTGGTGATGTCTACTGGGTGAGATGTGGTCTCTATCTAATAGAATCAAACAAGTATAAGCAATATATGGATCCAGAATGGTTTGAACAGGTTCCCAGCTGAGCACCACTTAATCAAATTTTCCCTGGGGATGAAAGCTAGGCTTTTGGCTATTCTGACTCATTTTCCTCTATGAGCTGCATTTTGGGGTTACCATCAGACAAAGGAAGATGAAGAAGAACATATCTGTTTTTTTCACTGGGATGGAAATAGTTGGTAAATGCCTTTGTGAAAAATGATCAAAAGTGGAATGACAAACTATGACACTATTTTCTGTGTTTTCTCAATGGGAAGAGCCCTGCCATTGAAATGGCTGGAATGAATGATGTTCGGTGTGCTAGATGCACAAACCCATGAAAAAAAATAGATGTTTGGGTGTTTGTGTGTGTGTGCATCCAAACAAAACTATCCCCTAACTGGGAAAATTCCATGTGATTAATGCCCACTCACATCTATGCCAAGTCATTTGTGACTTACAGGGCATAATGCTGTACTTAGATCACTGCTTGAGAACATCCAGAACTGATGCTGTCAGGGAGCGCTGGCTGAGGTAAATCACGTATTGAACAAAGTCAACAGCAGTGAAAAGCACCAGGAGCAGGAAAGGCTGCAGGTGGAGAATCCACCTCTCTCTCTGAAAAGGCCGTCAGCTAAGGAACAGCTTTGAGAACAATGAGCTGTCAGAAAGGCATCGTGGTCTAGCAATAATTACTGAACTTTGTCCACACAGACAACTGAGAGTTGTGACAAGTAATCCTCTCAGTTGTCAGATATACAAGCTGTGCACTCTAATCTCCCGTGTGAGACTCTCTACATGAGAGACTCTCCACAACTCTCTGTAAGACTCCCCTTCTCTCTCTCTCTCTCTCCATTAACTGCATGAACGACAGTTTGTGGTTACTTTTAGTTAGCATTGCTTTCTTTACATTCAGGTAAAGCAGGATAAAAGGTACAGATGTGGAAATAGCAACTGATATGATGGAGAGTCTTGTCTGCCATGTGACAAAAGCACTACTTTTTTGAAGGCTTCAGATCTGCTTTCAAGTGAACACATTTACAAAGGATCATTATTTTTACTTGCAGTTCTCCTAGTCACACCTCTATGAAATTCAAAGTCTATGTAAGAATTTCGGTGTTAAATTTGTGGTTTAGGGGAAATATATTCTGTTCTTGAGTATATTTTTCTTTAGTTTTGTAAAGAAGGTTTGTACTTCCAGAAAGCATGTTAATAAAAATGGAATAAATTATGTAGTCTCTGGAAGTTTGGGCTGAGTAATGAATTCAAGATTTTGGAATAACAGTAGTAAGGATGAATAACTCATCAAATGGTCATTTTAAACACCCCTTAAGCACCAGAGTGCTCTGACCCATTTAGTATAGGAGGAATAAATATTATTTAATCCTAATCAATTAATTGTTGCTCCAGTACCTTAGAAGTCTATTTATTACACAGATCACCATTTAGGCAATATTAAAAAAATAATAAATAAAAATGCCCCAGGGCACTGCTTCATCCCCGAAGTAAGCTTTTGTCTCCTGGGAACAACTGACACCGCTGTCTTGATGACCCTGTAAGTCCAGGTAGGAGTAAACAGCAGTACATTCCATTTGTGAGCCTTTAGCTTTCCACCTTTATCAATAGGTTAAGTTATGACAACATGATGAAATACTCAGACACATGCATTAAACTGTGGCAATTTTCTTCCCCCTTGACAAGGCAGTTGGCTGAGGGCCCAATCCTGAGCCAAAGCTGATTTCAGGAGACAAATCTGATGACAAAGTGTAAAGATACTGCCCCTGGAAGCTGATAGACAGTAGCCTTCTCCTTACTTCCCCACCGACATTCAGCAGTAAATCAGTCCTGATCACCCCTTGTTTGCTTAACGTTAAACCCACCTTCCAAGCCATGAAGAAGCACAAAACTGGAGCATTCCTCACCCCCTCAAAAGAGTAAGGCAATTTTAGGTCCAGGCAATGTCTTAACCCTGTTCTCAGCCCTGGAAATGTGAAAAGAATCTAAGCTGGGGCACCTTTCTTTCTTTCCACAAAGGAACAGGCAACTTTTTCCCAAAGTGACACGACAAGCTCTTATTTCACAGCATCACACTCTTGCAAAGCTCTGCCTGCATTTTCAACTCTAGCTGAATTTCCTTAAGAAAATCTGATCTATGGCTGTCATCTTCAGTGTAAATTTGTATCCGTCCTCAGCATTAGATGGCACTGTAGAACCCCAAAGCTTTGAATTTACTGGTGCAGTTTCACCTCTTGAAACTTTTGTTAGATTACCTAACATAACTAACCTCAAACCCAACCCCAAGCTGATGTCTTGCCAGGCCACAGCTCCTTTCCTTTTGGTCTAGCTAAAAGCATCAACCTTTTTCCTAATTCTGTACACTTCTTCAGAAAAAAAGCTCCAAACTACACAGGTGCTAATTCTTTTCTAAGTTGAACTAGACTGCAGATACAGACCTATATTTCAATGATTTCTCACCAAATGAAATATTTCTGTGACATCTAACCCTTTCTCTGTCCGTGGGCCTGAGGAAGGTCTGTAACAGTCTGTACAGGCTATTACATAGGCTGAACCAACCCGTTTCTTCTTCTTCTTCATTTTTCCTAAACCTAAGCCCAGCCTTAACCCAAGACTACATCTAACCTTAGGGACTAACATTTCTCACTGATATCATTATTGCCCTTGGGACCAAATGACATCTTTTACTCCTTCAACTCCAGGAACACACAATATTAATTTTACCTTCTGAACTCTGAACTTTCCTTTGATCTGAGTCTGACTCAGTGCCTCAAAGTCTTTCTAAGAAGTTCTTTGCATTTAACCAACATCAGCTCTCTTCCAAATCATCATAGCTCTCTTGACATGAAACACTAAGATCCTGTGCGGAGCCTTTGCTTTTTTATCATGAGCAACATATACAGCCTAAAATCTAAACAGTTGCTATGGGAGACAGCTGCTTCTCTTAAATCGGCTATTCAGTTTCAGGCCCAGGTAACACCCAATCTCTTCCTCAGCCTTCAAGCTATCAACATCCTGAAGTAAACTCAGCCCTTGATGCTTTATTTTTCTTGACCCTAACTGAAATCTTAGCAGTAGCCCTAACCAGTGTCTGAGGAAAACGCCCTTTCCAACTAGTAACCCCCTAAATATATAGCAAGAAATTATCCTTTTGAATCTTAATTTTTTCTAATCCTGACCTAAATCTGAACCCTCATCTCAACCTGGCACTGTAAAACTACTGATTTTAAAGTTCTCACTGCTAAAAGAAAATGCTTTTAAATAGCATAATATTTGAGTTCACTATCAGAGTAATTTTACATGGCTTTCCGTGTACCAAACGAGTAGGAGAGAGACAGCTGTGTTTTAGCTTTGATAGCTGCAATCAGCTCTCATCTGTTTTCTGGAAAGGTAGATTTTGTAATTACCTGATTAAGCAGAAAGATCCTTGGCTGCATTTGCTGGTATAGTTCTCTTTTTCTTTCTTGGTACTTCGTTCTTTCTTTTTGGCAAGTTTCAGTTTTTGCTTCAGAACATCATAAGTTTCAGATAAACACAGTGCAAAACATTTATGAGCTGCCATAAACAACACTTAAGGATGTTAAAGCCATATTCTCTTTCCTGTTCTGAATCTGTTTTTTCTCTGGTGCCACAATAATCTGTCTCATTCATATGCACAGTGGCATTGCTAATTGTCCTTAATTGAGACTAGTGATATCTAATAGGCTACAGTGTTTTTCTGCTGAATTTTGATGGTGTGTGGTACTGATGAGGGAAACCAGACTCAGGCATTATACCTGCCTATTGCTGTTTGGACAGCAACAAACAATGCAGAATGAGAGACCTCCTCCCTTTACAGGCAATATTTCCAGACTCACGTAATTGTCGAAAGTTATCTAGATTTTAATATTCCCTTACTTCTTTCTGACTGCTGAAATGCAATCCCTGTGAATATAACGATGAGAAGGCAAATTAGTTTCTTTATGTGGAACTAGTTTTCCTCAACATTTGTGCTGGGTATTAAGAAATAGAGGGATAATAAAAATATTTCTGCCAAGGAAAGTTGATCTTAGCAGAGTTTTACATCCTCCATATTTCCCAGGTGGGCATATAAAGGAAGGAAAAGACAGCATCATAGATTTAATAGTTTCCACTAACACACATTAAAGCCTGATACAAACACAAGGAATTTCAGCCAGGAATGATTTGTATTGATACACCTAGGTTATGATGGGGGCAAACTCCTGTTGCCTTCAGTAGTCTTTGAAAAAGGTTTAAATACCAAGAACATTTCTGTTGATAACAGACTAATCTTTTCCCCTTTCTTCTTCTCTATGTTGGCTACTCAATGTGCATTTTAGTCATGGTAGCTTGCCAAGAAATGGAATACTTCTCTTCACTAAGCATGCAGCTACAATGCAGAATTTTTTTAGCATGGGTTCAGTCCATCAGAGGTGTGAAGAGCTGTGACTCCCTGACACTGCCGGGTTGGTGGATGGCTTCAGTGTGAATTCAGTTACACCAGCCTCAGGCAGCATATTCTACTTTTGAAGTATTGATATTCTGTACAGATACTAATGAAGTTTTATTGTCATTGCTGAGTACACCAGAGGAGCACTTTGTAGCTCTGAAATAGTCTTGATATTGCCAATCAGATATTGCTTGTTTAACACAGCCTTGTCTTCAAGTGTAATCTTAGTTTTTAATTTTGTATCCTGCTCGGCACTGTACATGGGCACACCTAGCAGTGAGAATTAGGGTGAAAACTTTGGATTGTTGACTTCTCAGCACCTTGATAATGATAGAATTGAAATGTTCCCAGCAGGCATCTGAGTGTGTGACATGTAATGTCTGCAGGAGATGCATCAAGATATTTTCTTAGTGGTGTCTATGATACCTCAGGAAGCATGAGAAAGCCAAAATACATTAAAATGTGCTTTTATATGGAAGAGAAGAAAAACAGAAATTAAAGCCAACAGTAACCCAGAATTATCCAACTTTTCTCTTCCTAGGCAACTTCTTAAATGAGAGACTGTGTGCTGGTGCTGGGCTACAAACAGTAATTGGGTAAGTTTTCCAGCTTCAAAGATGATTCATAAATTAATTCACAGAAAAGAAGGTTATCTCACCAGTGGGATAAGCATTTGGGCTAACCTAAGTACAGTATCAATTCCTCTGGCATTAAATAACCTTTCTCTTTCTGACAGACATTAATGGCCTTTCAGGTAGTGGCATGTAGTTTTCTCTGCCATTTACTTTCTGTGAAAGCGCTCATATTGTTCCCAGTTGTTACAACTCAGTTTAAAATTCTGCTCCGTACAGGATAAAGACGTATATATCATCAAGTCAAAGCTCCATTAGAGAATCAGGTGGTAGAAAACCAGTGCTAAAAGTATATGACTTTGGTTAATTGCTCATTTGTATTCCACCTTAGTGATGGAGGTTATATTTTCTGTGGGAGGGTTAATACCTCTACCTGAGAACAAAACCAGAGACTGGGGGACAGAAGTCTTTTTGAATTTGTAAAGGGCAGGCAATTAATTTATCTCATAGGCATGGCTCTGGGTGTGGTCTGAAATCAAACAGCTGGAGCCATTTTGGCAGATGGAAATGACACATAATAAGGGATATAGTACCAGATATAGGATGAATAGGCTGCATTAAAAAATAATAATAATAAAAAAGGCTAGTAAAATATCATGCACAGGGACTTATAAAGTCCGAAGGGATCCTCAGTGTTACATAGAGTATGGAAAAATGAACTGAAAATTCTAACTCTTGCCATCATTTCTGAACATACATTGCAACATGACACATCCTTTCTTATCAATATAAGGACCAAAGTTATCAATCTATTCTTGTGTATAATGGTGCAATAAAAAGAAAATAAAGTATTTGTCCAACAAAATGCAGAGGTGAAAAGCAAAGGCCAAATATAGGGAAAAAAAGCCTTAATGGCTTAAAAGACATCTCCGTTCTGCTATGGATCTCTTGTCATGTGGGGTTAACAAATCTAGCAGTTTTCACATAGAGCCCTCAGCAAGTAGCTTTGTTCAGTTTACTTACAATGAATGGTTATTACAGATCAGCTGCTTTGTAAGTGTTAGCTGTGATGCTAAGTTCACTATCTATCTCTTTGTTTTTTGTGGGATTTCAATTAGCAAACCTTAATTTTAGAAGTAATAAAGGACTAAGTAAAAAAGATTTGACAGTGTCGAATGGTATTTCATATGGCTTGTATTTGTGTTTTTTTTTCCTGTGAAAACAATTTTTCCTTTGAAAATCTTTGATATCATTAACATTTTAAATCAGAATTTTAATTTTGTCTAAATGAAAAGTTTTGATCTTTTTTTTTTTTCCCCTGTGGAGAAAAGTATTCTTTCCATGTTTAGTTCAAATGTGAAGGAGAGAAAGTTAGAAAACTCACAATACTTTGTGAGGGCATATGTAAAATAGGATTTGCTACAGTGTATAATGCTCACAAGTATTTGTCATTTTGTATTTCTGAATTAAGAAATAAATACTCAAAACAGTGAAGGAAAAGATGTTATAAAAGATATGTGAATGCATGATTTTCCAGAGGGCATAAAGCAGAGTAATGGTTTTTATTAAAGTATTTTATGCTGTTGGTTTCTGTTTTGAAAGCCTGCCTTCAGTGAGAGAGCTCATGTAAGAGCTTCCAATTCTCTAACATTCATTCTGTTTCTTATTTGCGTTTTCTCTGCTTTTGTAAGATTTCACTAATTAAAATTATGCTCCTCCCTTCTATTGCAAAGAAACATGAAAATTTGGGAAGTAATTAGTATTGCTATCTCAAATAAGAATTCTACCTGGACAAGTTAGGAAAGACGTATCGGACACTGCTTTATAAAACAGAGGTAACTGATAAAGAATTGCTCTGTTTTTCTACCCACTAGAGTACAGGGGTACATGTGACTCTACACAACATGAAAATGTCCATTGAGACAGTAAGACAAAAAAAGCCATCTTCTTTTTCCCCCACTTTAATTTTTTTGCTGATATGTTATTCCAGCTAACTTTTTATTCTCCTATATCTAGATGTCTGCGGGGAGAAGAGAAAACCCCAAATGCCAGATACTTCTGTCAAGAGAACATGTCTTCTATTTGCTGCCATTGTTGCCGCCATCCCGCACTGTTTCTCCTCCCATGAGGAAGCAGGCTGGAGACACCACTGTAGCAGCAATTGCTTACACACTATGGCCATGCAATGGTGGTTCCCTGCACCTTCAGAGCCTTTTGCACACACAGTGCTGTGAGACCCAAAATCCCATCGTTCAACATGGTCTTTAAATGATTGCTGACCTTCTTGCAAAAAGCCCTGTATTGTTAAGAGCCCACCACACTAGCAAGACTACTTGCTCACGGCACATTTGTTTTGTCTCAGCTGACAGATAAGGCCAAATCAAACACAATGTGGTTTGGTTTTTTGCTTGTTTGTTTTTCTTTTGTTTTTTTAGTTCAGCATATTTGCAATTTCTACTTATAAATATTTAGCATCCTGACAGCTGGCTGTTATGGACGTGACAACTTGAATGTAACATCCTATGCTTTTACAGCACATGGCACAATCCTCTTCACGGGATAACAAAACAAATGCAAGCATTTCTTTGTCTGCCACAGCAGTGAAATGATGAAATAGAAATGAAATTAAAACTTGGATGTTATGTTAGCAAAAAATTTGTTTCAGGTAGAAAAATTGGGAGTCAAAAGAAAAATGGAAACATATCAATGAAATACAATATTGTGCATTACATGAAAATTATTGCTTTTAAAGCCCCAATCATGCAGAAAAGACAACAGTGATGTTAGTGGGATTTACAAGGTTGAAGAACGTCATTACTGTATTTCATGACCATGCCCGGGGCCTAAAACTCATGACTTCAGTGTAACAAAAATTACCATAAGTGGGCAATCTCAGTGAAAGCATGTACAGATGCACTATTTATAATTCTTTTTTTTATTTTTTTTTTCAGAGCTGGAAACCAGAAAGCTATTGTCCCCATTTAGAGAATGGGGTGGATCTCTAGAGGCATTTCCATGTTCTTCTGAGCTATGGAAACAAATATATAGGCTAAAAGAAAAATAAATGTGGTACATGGACAAAAGTTGACTTAGTTGCAATCTACAGTCTTTGTATGGTGAAAATTAGCCTTAGCCTGTTTTAGTCTCAAATCACAGTCTCATGAGGGGATACTTTGCCTGGGTAGCTCTGCTTTCTCCATGGAAAAGAAGGCCAAGGCATCCTGGCCTGCATCAGAAATAGTGTGGCCAGCAAGACCAGGGAGGTGATTGTTCCCCTGTACTCGGCACTGGTGAGGCCGCACCTCGAGTGCTGTGTTCAGTTTTGGGCCCCTCGCTACAGGAAACACATTGAGGTGCTGGAGCGTGTCCAGAGAAGGGCAACAAAGCTGGTGAGGGGCCTGGAGCACAAGTCTTATGAGGAATGGCTGAGGGAGCTGGGGTTGTTTAGTCTGGAGAAAAGGAGGCTGAGGGGAGACCTTATCACTCTCTACAGCTCCCTGAGGGGGGTTGTAGTGAGGTGGGTGCTGGTCTCTTCTGTCAGGTGGCTGGAGATAGAACGAGAGGAAATGGCCTCAAGTTGTGGCAAGGGAGATTTAGGTCAGATATTAGGAAAAAATTCTTTACTGAGAGGGTTGTCAAACATTGGAATGGCTGCCCAGGGAAGTGGTAGAGTCACCATCCCTGGAGTTATTCAAAAAGCGAGTGGACGGGGTGCTTCAGGACATGGTTTAGTGGGCATGGTTAATGGTTGGACTTGATGATCTTGAAGGTCTTTTCCAACCTAAACGATTCTATGATTCTATGATAGTTTTTCTGGAGTGGCTGAGTAAGCATAGCAGAAGGACATACACTCTTAAGCAGAAATGCCAGCACAGTGCAGGAGTATAGCTATACTTAGGGGAAAGCCATGTTAGCCTGGGGAAAAGGAGGACTGAAAGCTTTCAGCAATGAAACAGAATGTCCGTTTGGGATTAGCTATGGCTGGATGATGTGGACACCCAGATATTCACCAAATGCAGTGTAAAGCTAGCAGTTAATTGCAGTAAATAGGGAAAAAGAAATCCTCATTCTGTCCTTGGGACTTTGTGATGTACTTCCTAAAGAAGGAAAGGAAAAATGCTGTAAATTAAGCATAGATTTTCTTCCCAAGATACTCCTTTCCATGAATGATTGGTGTATTCAGTTGCAAAGTCCATCAAAGGAGGTATCTTGAGTGAAATCGTTAGGATTGGCTTTAACTTCACAGAGTTGCTGAACAAACCACTAGTGTAAAACTAAAAGAAGAAAAGCTGCTGCCCCTGCTTTCATTTGTTTTTTCTTTGTTGGTTGGGTTTTCCTTAGAATTCCAGAGGTGCAATTCTTTATTTAGATAAAGGTTAATTTTGCCCTCTGCACAGCAGGTATCTCTGAGCTTTACCTTGATTATTTGCCTTGTACATTTGGCCTGGCTACATCGCTATGGTCTTCTCTGAAAAGTGATCCCTTGGATACACCACTTCAAATACAGTTTGGGTTGAAAAATAGCCAGGGGGTTTGTTAGAAGAAAAGGGACAAAAGCAATAAAAACACAAAGCCAAAGTTGTTTTACTAACAATTTTATTAATATTCAGCTAGAGTGGATAAATAGTATAACAACATAGTAACTTTTGTATGAAACATATAACTTGACTTTTAAACCACAGCTTACCCTCTGTCTCAAATTTCTGAAAAGAGAAAAAAAATGATTCTATTAGCTTGATGCTAACAGTGAATAATTTATTAGAAAGTCAGAGTTATACTGAATCCAGGGGCACCTTCTCTGGCTGAAATAACAAATATTTGAAAGACACTGTTAAGGACACTAGTTAGAGATCCCGACACTGAAGTAATTAGAGATCCCGACACTACAGTAATTGCAGATCCCAAAACCTGCAATAATTAGAGATCCCATCCAGACCTAAAAACAGGCACCGTATTTTTAAGAACGACAGATCTGGGATCCAGCAGACCACTGAACAGAGTTGCCCTCCCACACAAATCAAATGCCAACAAATAAAGTTCACCTACAAGCACAATTGCATGGCATGCCTTGAACTGTTTCCAAGAGGACTGTGTGTTTAGGACCATTAGCTTTTGAATGAGGTATAAAACAAGGTCTTGTTTAAAGCCCAAAAGTACCCAAGTAACTTTGCAACCGCTGTCCTCATTTCAAAACTCACACAGGAACTGAAGTGCTACTGAAATTCACTGTAGGCATTTCTGGAAGAGTTACCCTTTCATCAGTTAGTCTTATCAAAATGCACGTTGCCAAATGTATTTCCGAAAGTGATTTCATCTCTAAATAAAATCCCTTTAATCCCAGCTGACAAATTTACAGTTCCCATAATTTTCACAGGGAAGACCAATGACTCCTATTGCACAGACACTTTAAATGCACTTCATGGATCTTCTTGAAAGCAAATGTTCAGATGGACGATGGGAGTTCAAGATCAAGCTGGTCAGTCCCTTAAATGATGCTAACTCTCCTTTGTTCCAAGGAGTTCAGTTGAGTCTGACAACATTCAACAACTAGTATTTTTTTTTATTTACATTTTATTCCTTTCCTTTTCTTTTTGTTAAGGAAATTATTAAAAAAAAATCTCCTGAGTTTGAAAATTTTGTGGAAGAGAGTATGTAACAGAATCAAGGAAAACAAAAAAAGCTTGTGGTATGTAAGTAGCCCTCATGTTGGAATCACCAAAAAAGCTTGAGAAGAAAGGGAGGAGTTTGCCTCCCAGCCTCTGTCAGACTGGTGGGCTGGGATTTTTATATTTTTTTCTTGATTGCATTATGTGGTGCATGGCAGGCTTTTGTAGGTCATTTTTTTTGCAGATCATTCACAAATTTTGTCCAACAAATTCCTCCTACTTTGATCTTTCCTACTCTTCTCCTATGGATAATTACAATTCTAGTTATGGTCTTCTGATCTCATTGGCATCTTTCTGCTTACCCTGTAGTCACTAGTAGAACATACTGTTTAGTTTAGCAAATAGTTAGATACCTCTGCAGCTTTAATGTGTCACTTTGGCAGAAGTCCCTCCTGTGCAGTTCTGGACTCCATTAGTGGCCCTGAAGTTCCCTCAGGAGTTTGGATGTGGGTAAGAAAACCTAGAAAATAAACTGACCACTGCTCCCCTAGACCTGTGGCCACTTATTTGTTCAGCTATAGTCATACAGATGACAGCATGTGCAGTGTCATTTCTATGAATGGGTCTCTGCATGTGTCTGGATGCATTTCATTTTAAAAATTATGTCATGCTTTACCAGCACTGCATTTATGTGTGCTGAGGCCCTGTTTGGTCTTGACTGTTTAGCTTTGTGGGAACTCCTGCAGGGAAAAAATGGTCACTTACCATTTTTCTGCATCTGGTGCCTATAAATCTACCCTTGAGCCAGTAGAAAAATTATTTAACTCAGGGAGGTGTCCTGGTAAGCTTGAAGCAAAGACCCTTCTGCTTCATCATAAACAGCTGTCAGCTTTTATCCTTAGAAGACACACTTATTTTTGCGCATGCCAAAGGCTAGGAAAATCATCCCCAGACTCAAATTGCTTGGGAACCAGGATGCACAACAGTGCTGTCACATTGATCCTCATTTTTCTCAAAGAAATTTTTGTTGAGTTCATTACATGTCAGATACTTTGAAATGGAATATCTGGCCTAATACCTGAAATCTTACTCCCAAAGATCTATTTCTGGCAGAACGTCTAATGTTGCTAACGCTATTTTTAGTTCCTAACTGCTGTTTCCTTTTCCTCTTTGATCATCTTAGATGGAGAACAAAATAAGAAATTAAGGCAAGAAGAACATTCACAGTATGTCCTATTTCCTCTAGTGTCGCTAAAACACTGATGTGACTTAGATAGTATCAGCAGTTATGACAAAGGTGGTCAGCAGACCAAATTTTGAGTATAGTCCCTATTCTGAGCTTCATTCTTCCTCACCTGATTAGCATACTTTCAGTTCAGTTCAATTTGCACTTGAAAAATCACAGTGGATTCAAAAGTCTTAGTCACACCCTAGAGGCATTAAGAGCATTTTAGCCTCAGTTTCCTCTCTGCGTTATACTGTAAAAATAAGATCTACAGAAGTTTTGTTTTGCCCTCCTAAGCTCTCTGCTCCTGCTCTGTCTGTTCTCTGGTTCATGGCTGGATACTTCTTTGCTCTATTTAGTAGAACACAGGACCATGAAAACAGCATTGCCCATCTCTCATATTGTCAGTCCTTTCACCCCTAGTCAGCCTTGATATTATTTACATTCTGATTGGTGAATTAAATTTTTTTCAGCTCTTCAATTCTAAATGGGGTTCATCATTTGTCTGAAATGAAGTGTTGTTTATGCAAAATACCTTCATTAATATTTTCAGGACAATGCACCAAAAAACCCCTCCAAACTTTGGTATTGTTTTCAACCATTGTTAGTTTATGTGATAAAAGGGTAATCTCCACACACGCTAAGGAGCACAGGGGCACAAGGCAGGGCGGGGAGGGATGGGATGAACCCCAGTCACCCAGTCCCTGACCTGGCTGTACTGGAAGACCATCCACCCCATAGGCTGGGTGGTACCCATTGCCGTGAGTCATATCTCACAGACTGAGGGGCATAACTGCCGAGGGGCACAGGATGCATTCAGGGATGCAGGGGAAGAGAATTCAGAGATTGTCTAAGATTTATAGGATGTTTAGGAGAGGAATTAAAGGCTGTGAGCTTGCTGTATTGTTGTAAAGCATAGAAGGTATTTCTAAAATGGTATTCTTGCCTTATTTTTAAATGGAAGCATAGTGTAATGGGAAGAAAGGGAGAAAAAAAGAGGTTCATTTGCTTTTGAAGAGCTAAGGGTTTCTCAGATAACGAGCACTTTCAGTATATGTGCATCTGCACAGGCAATTGTGCCAAGACTCTGCAGTCTGTTGCTAGAACCAAGATCACATTTCTCAGCCTGCCAAGCTCTAAACATGAGAAACACCACATAGCACAATGACCCAGAGAAAGGAAAACAAGACATTGTAAATCCACAAAGCCAAAAAGGATGGGAAAGGGGAGGAACTGGATTTGCATGTCGTGAACACAGGGTACTGTTCCCTGACCTGTATTTTATGATTCAGCTATCACTCTGCAAATATTTCACAGTAATAAAAGGAAGCAAACGACAGTTCTGAGGGGACAGAGATAAATCTGTATCGGAAATAAGGGAGTACTGAGAGATATAGCTGAGATATACCTGAGCATGGATGTATATAATAAGAAGTCTGACAGAATGCTTGCACTGGATATGTACACTGGTGTTATAACAGCTGACAATGTAAAAGCCTTGGTAGCAATGGAGCTATTTATTGTTGATAACAGCATGGGGAAATGTAGCTTTTGTCCATGCCAAATTGCTCCTTTTACAAAGCAAAATAATCCATGTCAGCCAGTTCAAGATATTTTTGTTTAAAAAATACCACTTGGAGACAGTATACACACACATACACACAAACACAGAGGCACCAATATGTGTGCATGTGATTGCCAGGTTGATGAAGCAGTCTTGCAGAATTTAAAAGAGGGACAGCCAGCATCAGTCTAAAAAAATGAAGGCAGTAGCTTTTTGATGGTGGAACTCATAAAACTTACATTCTGTATGGGTTTTGGTAGCTATTTGACAGAGTGCTGTATCAGGACTGAAATTTTTCAGGAAGGCAATTGAAAGGTCAGGAGACAATATGAAAATTGTTGTTTGTCCCATCTGGATCTTATCACTTGAATTTCCTGCCTATATAACCTTTTCTAGATGAATATAATATAACTTACACAAATGCACCACTAAAACTGCAGAGTTTGGAAATCAGACTTTTTGATGTTTTCTAACCTGCTTGACTTCCTCACCTTTTCACAGAAATTGCAGAAGGAGCACCACAGAACTTGGAAGAAAATAGGCAGAGAGGGAGGGAAGCTTTGAAGCATCTCTTCCCTCCCTCAGTCCTCTGTAACCATATGCAGCTCCCAGTCCCAGGTGCAGGCTGGCATGGGATGAAAGCTGCTCAGAGGGGTCAGTGGAACCCAAAAGGACACTGCCATGTGAGCAGGGTACAAGGATGTCTAGTAGCAGCTCTTTCTTGCAGCTGCATGCTCTACATTGGGAAGTAGCACGGTCCAACTACCACCAAGTAAAGGTCTTATGTTTGATCATATTAATAAAAGCAGTAGAACCATGACTTGGATAAACTGCATATCTGAGTTGTTCACCCTGCGGATCCTTCTCATGATAATGAGTAAGAACAACTTGACTCATTATTACCTCTGTTCTTCTGAGGTAAAAATTTCCCTCTGTAGGCAGTGCCTCTGAGCAGCTGACGGTCTGTTAGGGGAATTTATTATGAGTTTGCACTTCTCTTTTGAGAAACAACATTTAAATATTTGCTTTTATTTATTTATTTAGATTCAGCCTCCGTGATTCATTTACATACATAAAACAAACACAATAGGCAACCTTAAAGCCAATTTTCTTCAGTGTCAGGTCACATGCATTTCATAAAGTTTAGTTTCACAGAGGGAAATGGCAGAGCATTTCATACATTGTTGTCTCGCTGGGGACAGGTTAGGAGGCTGAGAGATAATGACAGCAGCTTTCAGCTATCAAGTTAGCTTGGGCTATGATGCAAATAATTGTTATTGCCATTATCTTTGAAGCCAGACGTTTGGTGTCCCTGTGAGAAAAAAATAAAATATCACTACTACTTCTAAAAAGACTTTTTTTCCACATTGTTATAACTCAGCAAATAATGATATGGCTAAGGAGTGAGTCAAAATATGGAGGGGGAAAAAACATTTCTATAAATGGCGGAAAGGATTAATATAGTTCATCTCCTATTTATTAGCGGTCTTCTGTTGTCAGGATGTGCTAAAAAGAACAAATATATGGAAACAAATTGCAAATTATTACAGCAATGTTCTGTCAGGTGAACCTGATATGAAAACTCTTAAATAAATCACCTGGCATGTTTATTTAAACAAACAAATCTCTATGGACGCAGCTTGCAGCTGTCTTATTACAGTGATAAATATGGGACAAGGCTCAGAAAAAGCAATGAGGCAGGTCTTCAGACACTCTGTTTCCTTTGAACATGATACCAGGGCTGAGAAAAAAGGACAGCACATTCATCACAGCAATGAGGATGGAAGAGGATACGTTCAGCTGAAGTTCAAGAAAACAGAATGGCAAAAGAAACAAGCAAACAAAGCCCCAACCTCCTTACCTCTGCCAAGTGTCCACAAACATTAAAACATTAACGGTGACTTTTGGAAATGTTATCCTCGGTGGCAAGTCCATACCTACCAAGCCAGATCTATACCTATGGGAATGGTGGCCACTGCTGGTTCATTGGCCACCACCTGCCTAGAAGGGACAACAGTGGACATGGCTGGAGCATGGGCATGTCTGCCCCTGTTAGGTTCTTCACTCCAACACCGTGTGGCTCTGGAGATACCCAGTCAGTGTCTGAGACATAAGCAAAACAATTGGATACCTCTTGGTAACACAGATTTCAATTTACCAACATGGTGCTGGAAGGGACAGTCTTGGGATCTGCTACCCCAGAAAACTTCAGCATAGAAAATCCTTCCTAAATTAATCAAACTCTGCCATAGAATTAGTTACTGTGCTTTGCATGTTTTTACTTTTTTTTTTGTGTGTGTGTGTGTGTATGTTAATGAACATAACAAATAAAATCAATCCTAAGGCTCTGTTTTGAAAAGTTCTCATAGCAGCATGCCATTTTACAGCTCAGTCATTAAGGGCATTGCTTAGCTCTCTCTATGCCTACCTCAAGACTGTTGTATTATCTCCATCATCTTCATCCTAACCAGTAATGTTGGAATGTGACATTGTATCAAATACTTTGCTGAAGTCAATATAGTTTACTGCATTTCCTGAATCTGAAAGTGAAATAAACCAGAGAGATTTAATATCCAATAGTTTATCAAAAGCATTTTACCTTTCTTGACCAAGACAAGGAATGATTTCAGCAATGCTTGAATTGAGAGAGATTTAATACACATGCCCTCTTTGAGTCTCATAATTTTCTTTCTTGTCCTATACTCTGAATAGTTTTCTGTTGGAATTATCTATTTTATTTATCTCTCATCTTCATTTACAGCTTATATAATTTTTTTTTTTTTCCTGCAATTTGACCAAGGTGTGCAGTCCCCGCTAGAGTGATAACAAATATAGCTAAGGCATTTTAGGTCAGGACTGAAACAAAATAATAAAGCTGTTTTTAGAGATTGCCATGAGATCTACTCATATTGGACACGATTGAGCATACAAGTAAAATGAATTTGAACCTTTCTGTTGAACTTAGAGACCTATGGAGTAGGCTTTGCAAGTACCTCCCATTAACCAGAAATAACTCATAATGTTTTAAGGAAAGAAGTTTACAGCTTTAAAGAGTACCTTTAATACTCTTGAAAATCTTTCAAATGCTATAATAGCATGGGAAAACAAGTAAACTAAAAAAATTACAGCCTTATACCCTTCAGTAAATCTGTGTTCACACTTTCACCAAGAAGAACTGCAGTTCACACTCAGGACTGACCAGCCAGTAACTGTGTTTTTATTTTTGTTAAATTCTTAATTGCCCAGTAAGACTACAATTATGACATTAGTTATTCTCCAACATAAGACATTGCTTGTCACTTAAGCATAGATGAATCTGAGTATGCCAGAAGTCCGTGTGAATCCAGATCATAAAAGTTAAACATGTTTGAGAGCAGAGCTGAAATCAGACTGAAGTCGGGATGTCTCCCGACACCCAAGTCCAAAGTCAGAAGAGCATTATTTCTATGAAATGATTAATGCTGTATGAATGATAACCTTTGAATTTGCCTAACAGAAATTAATTTACAGTGATGTCTGCCTTGTGAAATAAGTTTACCACATCCTTATTTCAGATCAGGCAGTTTCTCTCAGGTAGTTTTATGAAAGAAAGTCACTGGGGCTTTGTGGTCACCACAGCGATAAGTTTCCCCTCCCTTTCCCTTCAGTGCAGTAGAAGTAGAGGCTGGGTCATCATGCAGCCCCAGCAGCACCTGGCCCAGGTTATCCACGACATAACCCTGTACTTGTACTTCTTCCATAGTAGTCTTTTACGCCTAAGAAAGAGATATTACACACAAATGGCGTGGACGTCAGGTTATCTGGCTGTCAAAATATGTGAAATATAATCACTACTGTCCATTGCCTGAGCCTTTTTCATCTAGTTTTCCTTGAAATTTGCTTTTGCTTAATTTGCTTTTCCTTTTCTGTCTCAAAAAGAACTAGGAAATTATTCTGTTTAATTGGTCATATTCCACTGGATTTTAAAAGGCTTGACAGCTTGGTGATCTACAAATCTATGAAAGAGTAGTTAGTATACATGCATGATGCCAGTACAATACTGACAGCCAAAATTGAGAAAGCCTCTGAAAGCGGTGAGTCCTCAATATTGAACATGCACTGGTGAAGTGTCTGCTTATTAACAGCAAATTACACCTAACTTTGAATAATATGGTAAGGCAAAGCTTCTGGGAACTTGTGACTGTACACTAGATGAAGATCAATTCTACAGGAAGCTGCCATTTAGGTTTTTTTGCAACTTTTCCCCCTTGTTCCTGTGGCCTGTTCCTTTCTGACCACCTTCAACTAACTTCCATCTCTCTTTCCCCAAATCAGAGTGGTCATTGCTTCAATGACCAACATTGTCAATTCACAGTACATCTTGGGACTGATGTAAAGTGCACTGTAAAAGCCCCAAATCCCAAACTGAAAATTACAGAAATTAGATGGCTGAAGAAAAAACCCCACAAGTTTTCAAAGTGTGTGCTACTGTACAGAAATGTCAGTGTTTTAGCAGAATGGCTCTAGTTTTGTCAAAACTCATTTTTCTCTCGGTTGCCTGATTTCAGTTTCATCATTTGTGATGACTAGTTTCAACATCTTAAAAAAAAAAACAACAAAAACCCACAGGTTTTTGCTGCAACTCCCACATGATGATTTATTTGTAAGACATTCCAATGGCTGCAAAAAAAAAAAAAAAAAAAAAAAAAAAGAGTTCACACAACAGTCATTATTTTAATAGCTTATTTAGGGAGTTACTGAAAACTAGAATAAGAACAGTGGTGGATAACCTTATGCACTTAGTTAACTTGATCATCCGATTGTGTATTGCCGGTTTTTCCTTATGGAGGAAGTCCTAGGATATCCTTTCCTTATGGGGGGGTGCATGAACAATATGAATGTTACAGGACTGAAAAGGAATAGTGAAAGTTGTAGTGTGCATAGCTAGCAAAATTACTATTGTATCAGCTATTGAATCCTCATAGTCTTAGCACCGTGAAAAATAAGTATGTTGGTGGTTTTTTTCTGCTGTCTTACATGTTTCCTTCACCTGCTGAAGCACAGCATTCACATCTGCAGTTGTATATATTTGGATTCAGAGTGATTCCTGAATGTATATCATTCAGAACATGTCATTCCTTGCATATTTTCTCCCCCCCCATCACTTTAAACATTTCTGTTGTTAACAATTTTGCAGAATCAAACCCTACACATTCAGAAATCATGTGCAACGTGCAGGGAGGAGTTATTCAAAGTCCTCTGCAGGTTGTTTTATTTCCCAGGACAGAACAGCTGAGGAATCTGGAGCTGCAAATCCCTGTCGTATATCTAAAATAAAGATCAGATTTGACTGTCCTTTGCAATTCTTGGTGCTCTTACTGGTCTTAAATCTCTGGCATGTATTTGTGATTGAAAAATGTCTCCTATAAGTGCAGCTAGAACAGGAAGAGACCCTTATAAAACCCTTTATAAAAAAAAAAAAAACCCACAATTTTTTCTCACGAATTTTAGTGAGACAATTTTGACACCAGCAGATAGAGTGGGTTATGTTGTTACCATAACTAAAGCATGGTCAGATTTAAAGTTTTGCTTAGTTTTTTTCAGGGTATCTCCAAACAATTCACAGAGCAGAAAGGGAAATACTTAGTTCAATGACTATGGGCAGAAGGCAAATTCGGCTCTCTTTTTGATTTTTAACAACATCCTGTGCTCTGCTTCTGCCATTACCAGTTGTTGCACCAAAGGTAGAAAAATTATGAAGGTGGGAAATTAGTTTAAATATCACATCTGATGTTGACAAAGACAAATCTCTAGTTTGCTGTAGTTTGGTGTCAGCCCTGTGCAGAGGCTCAGATCCTGGACATTAACCCTTCTGAGGACACAGAGTATCAAGTTTGGGCTGTATCTTAATCATACATGTGTATTTTAGCCATTATACATACAAGCATACTATATATATATATACATACATTTATACATACAAGCAGTAATATGAGGGATGAAGAAGTTCAACAAGGCCAAGCACCGGGTCCTGCACTTGGGTCACAGCAACCCCATGCAGCGCTACGGGCTTGGGGCAGAGTGGCTGGAAAGCTGCCCGGCAGAGAAAGACCTGGGGGTGCTGGTTGACAGCTGGCTGAATATGAGCCAGCAGTGTGCCCAGGTGGCCAAGAAGGCCAACGGCATCCTGGCCTGTGTCAGAAATAGTGTGGCCAGCAGGAGCAGGGAGGTGATTGTTCCCCTGTACTCGGCACTGGTGAGGCCGCACCTCGAGTCCTGTGTTCAGTTTTGGGCCCCTCACTACAGGAAAGACATGGAGGTGTTGGACTGTGTCCAGAGAAGGGCAACGAAGCTGGTGAGGGGCCTGGAGCACAAGTCCTGTGAAGAGCGGCTGAGGGAACTGCAGATGTCTAGCCTGGAGAAGAGGAGGCTGAGGGGAGACCTTATTGCTCTCTACAACTGGCTGAAGGGGGGTTGTAGTGAGGTGGGTGTTGGTCTCTTCTGTCAGGTGGCTGGAGATAGGACAAGAGGAAATGGCCTCAAGTTGCGGCAAGGGAGATTTAGGTCAGATATTAGGAAAAAATTCTTTACTGAGAGGGTTGTCAGGCATTGGAACAGGCTGCCCAGGGAAGTGGTTGAGTCACCATCCCTGGAGGTATTCAAAAAGCGCGTAGACAAGGCACTTCAGGACATGGTTTAGTGGGCATGGTTGATGGTTGGACTCAATGATCTTGAAGGTGTTTTCCAACCTAAATGATTCTATGATTCTATGATTAGGTACAGCCATCATTGAGCTGTACCTAGTATTCAGGCATAATGAAGACTGATTTAAAGATTTCCTCAGTATCTTTTCAGGCATTATAGTATTTGCCCTTCTTGGAACTAGAAGACACATACAATTACCCTTTAGCTGGCTAACCTGTAGATTTATAAGAAAATTTAAAAACTGCCTTAATCTAGTCCAGTAAAAAGCTTCTATTTTCTATGCTTATATAAGCAGTTATATTTACACTTTAATAATAATAATTAGTATTATTATTTCCATGTTGGTACTGCCTCAAACCCCAAAGGGGACTAGAGGCTCATAGATTCATCACGTCTGGATTTTACCAACCCAAAATAAGAGACACGTATCCAAAAGGGTTTAAAAGTGGTATAGAAACAAAACAGATGCTACTAGAGGAAAAAGAGAAGCAATTTGCCCCTAGTCAAAATGAAGGTTACTGGTAGAGGTGGAATTTGCCTCTAGGGCTGTTGATCTATGCAACTGCAGCACTTCTCATTTTTCCTAAGTCTTTTACAGTTCCTTTAAATAGCACATTGTACACATTACATAAAAAGGAAATATGCAGATAAATTGGAAGCGTAAATTCAAGAAGCAAGGTGGAGTAGTTGCCTCATAGAGCCCATCTATTTCTAAATGATGACTCTGACAGCTGAACAAGTGCATGATGACAATTATTTTTCATTTTATTCTGTCGAGTAGAAAGCCGCTGTGTGTGGACTCATCACTGCTAGTACTTATACCATTAAAAGGATGTGTTCTCCCACTTGCTTGATTTTCACGCAGATAGCTACTAACTGTAACAACTGGGCTGCTATTAAAGTATATAAAATAGCTCCCAATTTCTTTGCTTTGAACCAAGTACCTTTTTCCCCCCACTCTGACTTAACAGGAAAATTGGAAAATGTTTAAGCAAGTGATATTAATAGAGCCCCATTTGGTACTTACATCATATATTAACATATCAAACACAGTTTAACATTCAAAATATCTCCTGTCTGGCAGCCAGGAAATTATGCCATAATGTTAATGTACATGCCCTTATTAAATTTGCCTCTATAATAGACAATCTGTTATAATATAAAGGGAACAGCAATATATCACAGATATTACAACACAGACTAGCGTTGCGAAGGTAAAATTTCAAATATACATACTTATATAGCTACTATCTGAATATCTTTATTTTGAATATGTTTATTGAATAACTTTATTTCTCCTGCAAATAAACCAAAGACTCGATAAACAGTTACAGGCAGGGAGAGCAGGCACCTGGGGAAAGGGGATGGAGGGAGAAGGGGAAGAATAACAAGGAATAAATGGCATGTGCATGATCGGCGTAAACCAGTGTAAAATCACACGAAATCTGCCTCCCTTCTGCCTGAAGCCATCTCTTCCCACCTCTGTCTCACACTTGCTTGGACCCAGTGAGGCAGATCAGTTCACTGACCTGATTGAAATTTAACTCTGGAGGGGAAAAAATTGCTTTCCGCCAACTCATGCAGTTCACTACACATCTGTACGGTTATTTTAACCACCCCAAGGAAACAACCGAGAGGACACAGCCAAGGGAGTGGTGTGCAGGAGAAAGAAGGAGAAGCTGCCTGTGCACAGCAGTGCAGAATCCATCAGCTGAAGCTGGTTGTGAAACTCCACTGTAAGAAAATGCAGTAAGTTTTAAGAAAGTCCTCAACAAGACTGGTTGAAACTTGAAGTTTATGTTTTGTGAGTTTAAAGTAGTTTAAAAGAGTAAAAACAAATGCCTAGAATTATTTTTTTAATTTTATTTTTAAAATAAAATTAATTTTATTTTAAATTTCCTAGAATTATTTTTTATTTTTATTTTTAATTTCAATCAAAATATTTATTTATATTGAATTGAGACTATCCTTAGAAATGCAACTGTGAGAAGCTTTACTATGTTCCCACTTCTGCAGCTCCTGGAGCCTGCTGCAAGGTGCAAACATGAGAAATTAGCATCCATGCTGGCCGTGCTATCTCTGTGATAGTATTTCTCTGGAGACACAACATCTGGAAGCTGTGGAGTCATATGCTCCTTCAGCTGGCTGTACTGCCAGGAAGCTGCATGGTTTGGAAGCAGAATTCACCAGCAAGCCACTGAAAGGAACTTATGCATATTTATGTATATATAAACTTATATTCTCTGAGATTTACATAGCAATCTGAGGAAGGAGAATCCAACCATTATAGAAGAGAGGGAGAAAAATACATAGTGTGAACATATGAACAAAACTGAGCAGTCTCTAATAAACTTTTACACTTGAAGTTCAATTTGTCTTGCTCTTAAGAAATACAAATAAATTTGACACTTCCCTATAAAGAAGATGAATACTGTCCATTTGAATATGGAGATCAGTAAAGGAGGCCACTAGAAAAATGGGGAAGAAGAAAGCTTTAGAGACAAGGCACAGCTCCCGATTACTCACGTCTTTGTGTCTCGTGTGTCCATTTTACCCTGGGCACAGCAGGCAGGCTGTGGCTCTTGCTAACTCAGCCAACACTGCACAGTGAGAACAGCCAAAACAATTGTAAGGCCAAAGATGACAAACACCAAACAGAAAATTTGAGCCCAGAGAGACAAAAAAATAAATGTATTTACAACACATATAGATTAAACTGGGGAGGAAGAACCTGAATGTAATAACAAGCTTTACGCAAGTTCTAGAGGAAAACTGTTCTTACTCAATCCAACAAATAAGGTGAGATTTTAACTGTAAATATATTGCTTAGATTATGCTGGACTTGAAAGCCTGTCCACCCCACCCATTCCCTGCCTTTCTTTCTCCCTTACCTGAATAAGACAACTTGCTGACCTTTTCATCTGGCTCTGTTGTTGCTTCCTCACTGTCCCACCACGCTGACTCAAAACTACTGACTTCTTGTCCTCGGGGTCCTTTGTTCCCCTCTCCCCCCAGTCCTGGGTCACTACTGTCACCTTCTTTGCCCTCATTCATCCCTGCTGCCACAAGATGTCAGAGTTGGTTGCCTTTGCTATATGTTGACCTTGCAGAAAGGCAACATGTCAGGTAGCGCCCATGAGGGTGAAGCCAGCTGCATTATATGCTCCTTCTGAGATGCAAAACGGTGACCTGGAGCATCCTGTACCTGGAATAGTGAACTGCACCTGGATTCCTGGAAACCTCCTTCTGAGCTCCAGCAGGTTGGTGTGGTCCTGTTTCTGTGCCCCTGCTTCCTTTTCACCCTTGGTTTCCTTTGCTCATATTTAAGCCTCCCAGATCAGAAAATACTTCGTACTGGACGTTTGTACACTCTGCAGCACGCCAGGCCTCATGTGAGGCAAAGCTTCTACACTGTCCCACATCTAGATGAGAAATATCCTCTATTTCTCAGGTTAATTATTTTCTTCCCCCCTCCCTCCCCAGCCCCCAAAAGCAAACCAACAGCAGGAACGCCACCATGAACAACAGCAACAAGTCATTGGGTTACAGTCAAATAGCTCATGGGGTCATTCTGGCTCCCTGCACACCTGCTGCTGGCTGGTGCTGCCATGCTATGTGCTTGTCAGCCCCCTGCAACATGCTGCCCTTTAGTTAGCTTGCTCAGCTGTTTACAGTTTGCCTTCAGCACATGCTAACTTTGGCATTCTTTTAAAAATAAGCCTGGCTAAATGTAGCCTTGCTGCTGGATTTTCTACTTCTGGCCTCCTTGGGCTGTCCCCAGGACCCACAAAAGTCAACAGAATTAAAGCTTCCCACTGAATTCACTGGAGCTTTAGATCTTTCTGCTGTGGCTAATTTATCTTGTTCATTAGCTACTCCCCAGGTCCCATTCCCTCTTCCTCATCACTTCATGCTAGTGCACATTATTCTTGTCTTTTAAACATTAATTGTTGCTGTGCATGCCCTTCCTGTAATATATTAAGATTAAATCCCCCCAGATATCCACCTTCCTTCTTTGCCAATGCTTCAGAGACTGGGGAGTCAGAATGTGGCAGGTGCAATGCAGGCCAATTAAAAAGCAAATTTGTGCTAACTGATGGGTAATCTTCAGTGGAAATCACAAGCGACATTATTGGATGCCTGGGGAAAATTTTCATTAAGCAAATTCTTCCACTGCTGGCACAGCTCTGACACCTCCACGTTGTAGCTGTTGCAAGGTAAGTTTCCTATACTTTCACCCTTGGATACTTTCCTGTTGCTCACTGACTGTGTTGTATATACTACTAATTGTCTTCCTTTTTTTCTAAACCGAGGGACAAAGGAAGTCAGAGGTAAAGTGAGTCAAACCAATCATTAGTCTGCTTTCTATTTACTTCCTTTACATAACTACAAGAAGTACAAAAAGCCCCCAAACAAAAACAACAAGAAAAACCACCTCAAAAAAACCCAAACCACACCTCTTTTATATTTCTACTTAACAGATGTTAATGTTTATTATTATTATTATTATAGAATTATTATTATTGTTATTATTATTTGCAAAGCAGTGTCACTTATAGTAAGTATCAGAATCTCGGTTCAGAATCAGAATCAGAGTTCAGTCTCTATCAGAATCTCTTCCCATGAGAGAAAAAGCATCACATTTTGAAAAATCACTGTTAAATTGAAAATCTTATAGTCTATGTGCACAGGTCAGACAAAGGACGGGAGAGGAGGAGGCAAGGTGAAGTGAAACCAGGGACACGCAGCAGCAGATGGCAATGTCATCTTCTCCATCCATGGCAGTTCCGGTGAAGAGACGCTGCCTCCTTTTGGTTTGCTTTGCAGATTATTTTAAACATCTTATGGATTCCCTTAAAGCCTAGCCAAACTCCAGCACAGCTGGTAGGCTCATCTCACCAACACTGATGGGCTGTGATTCAGTTTCTGAAGTGGAAGGACATGTAGACTGGAGGGCTTTGAGGATTCAGTATTTGCAGAAGATCCTTCTTTGACTCACCCTGGGGGTCAGTTGCTGGTAGTTCAGGAGAGGCTAAAGTGAGCTGGAACAAATAGTCTCTGTGCCTAATGCTGCATACAGCTGGGCTGTTACCATATCCTATATGAGAGAGCAGAACTTCAGCTCCTTTAACTCACGTAACTGAGGTTGACCTCTCCCTGGCCTCAGAAATCTAGCTCTGCCTGTAGTAGTGCAACACAGGCAGCAACACTGAGCCCTGACTGCTTCTATACCAGGAGATGTTGACTGCCAACAACCAATATATGTACATATATATATATATGTATATGAGGATGAAATTCATATTCACCAACTAACAATACAAGTCTAGCACCAGCTGAGCTTGTGATTTGCTCTATTTCACAGGTGAATCCATGGTCCGGTATCTCAATATATTGACCAATTAACATATATTTTATAGGTATAGATGATGTATCACTTAATATATGGTATATGATATATAAATGTTATATAGTAACATAGAGCGGATAGTAAGTACTGCAAGTATTTCTTTTCCCTCCATACAATCCAACATTTGGAATGCTATCCCAGCCTTGCACCACATGAAAGCAAAATGAAATGGAATTGTGTGAGCCAAAATCCTTACTGAGCTGCAATTTCTACTTGCCACTTTCAAATATTGATTCAAGATTAAATTACTTTTTTTCTTGCATTGTGTGGAGTTTTTAAAAGATGTTTTCCTTTTTGTTACTTTGGGAGACTATTAAGTCTGAATTCAGTTCACGTAACACTAACAATGCTGCTTCTGCACATCTTGAGATCTTTTATCTTTGTTCATTTCCCCTTTTTTTTTTTTTTTTTGCCAACCCCATACCTTCATAGTGCTTCCAGGACTCAAGGTGATAAACTTCAGATACAGACATTATTTCTAGCGTTTGCATTCTTGTTCAATGGTTTATAAGGAGAAGCCTGTTTCCAGAACTGCAACAGGCATTTGAGTAATTGCCTTATAACATTAAACGGGTGTGTGATTGTGCGCGCACGCATATATATGTTTGTTCAGAGGAAAATTTTTAAGCTTAAGTAATCTACCTCTCCAGCACCATGTAAAAACTCTGTGCCCCACAATATGTGACTATGTGTTGTGATCGCAAGGCAAAAGCAGTTAGCTTCCACTAAATACTTAAAAAAAATAGTTCATCTGCTATTCCAAAAAGACAAAGAAAGAGGTTGAGTAATTTTATACACCCTAAAGTGCTCTGCTGTCTATAAGCAGAATAGCAACCCTGTGTCACTAAGGTCAGAAAAAAGGCCAGGCTTTGAGCTTATGAACTATAGTATAGTCTAAATTTTGCAGCTCCATAATAACTATGTACTCACCTTGTATATCTGGAGGAGTCCCCATCAGTATGACACAGACTTTCCTGATATGAATACAGATGCTTAAGGTAGTGAAATATTTGTGGTTACATAAAAAAAAGAAATATCCTTCAATTACCATTTCCATATTTTACCTTCTTAAAGTTAATTTATTTGTCTTTACTTATGTCTTTAGTAAAAGAATAACTTTCAGGACAGGATTGAAAATTCTGGTGTTTCTGCAATAAAAAGAAAAAAAAATCTATAATTCTTGCTAAACAATATTAATAAGACCAGTTGCAAACAAAGCTAAGAAGCAGATGCGTGAGAACAAATGCTGACAAGATTTGGGAACTTTCTGATGGCTTTTTGATAAAACCAGGTGAGAAGGTAATTCCTTGTCTGAATTCAAAAGTTTGAAACCATGCTTTTTCTGTTTTGTTTTGTTGTTGTTGTTGTTGTTGTTTTTTCCTTTTTATTCCATTTGGAGGGTATAGGGAGCAGGTAGGCTACTGTGTTTGGTGTACCAAAAGAGTCTAAATCTTGCAATGTAGGAAAAACCATAGTCCTAGAAGGTTCAGTGCCATATGCTACCTAGAAGAAGGCAGTGCAAAGTTGCATGATGATGCAATAAGCTCATTATATGTCACCAGCCAGATATATGATATGTTCCTTGACAGGACTATTACCTATGCACAGTGCAGGGATTTGTGTATTTTTGACCAAATACTTAAAAGAAGTTTAAATTATATACATGTTTAATTATTTTTTCCCATCATCCTCCATACTGTGTAATATCTTTATTTCATGGGATGTTTCAGATTGGGAGAGGTTGAGGACCAGGGGCCCTTCAATACTATATTTTACTTTTCAGAGGTGAAGGAATTAATTCACAGTTCAAGAAATACGAATGTCTTTTCATGTTCTCCATCAAACTTCCTTCATTGCTTAGTCTAATGCCACCCAAACGAGGGACTGTATGAATTGACATGAACCATAAAACATATGAATGTTTTAAATGTTCAACTGTAGGTTGCTCTTTATGAATAGCTGAAAAATTTTCCCCAAAGACACAGCAGTCTGAGTAACTAAGTTGTTGATAAGATACTTATTTCTGCTACAGAAATATATTTCCAGTGATTTCAGCTGTGCTACTGCAAATTTACATCTATTGGATGGAGATCATAAGCTTGGTCTACTGTCCCAGAAGCACAGGAGCTGAAAAGTTTCAAAGTGTGAAATTAAGAACTTAGTTTTCCAGGAACATAAAATCTTGAATAGTATACTTCCAAAGCTAAAAGTCTGTTTTAAAATGGTCCAGTAGAGTGAGTGGTACTCAGAAGAAATCTCTTGCCTGAGTTGAGGAGGTCTTGTACCATGCCCTGGATGGTGATTCTGGATGTCTTCTACTTCTTGTGAGGTAGAAATGCAATGGCTCAAGGTTCCCTGCACTTTGACAAGTAAAAAATGAGGATTAATTATGTGAACATGTTTAGGCATTTGTAATCCCTTAATACATAGAATGAATCCTTTCCTAGGTTCCTTTAGAGATGCATGTCACAACCCTTCTGAAATACACCTCTTAACAGTACAGACTTTGTTCTGCTCTATGTAGACACAATCCTCAGTTTACTGCAGTGAGACACTCATTTGGGAGAGCCTGGCAGAGCAGTTTTGCTAGTAACTTTACAGAAGGTTACAAAAGAGGCCAAGAAAAGCGAAACTCTCCTAAAGCTAGATTTCCAGATGGGTATCAGAGAGATTCCCCTAAATTCTTGTTTAGGTGATCTTTAGACCTGACAGTACTGACATTTCCAAAGGCAAAGTTACCAACACATCTAATTTTCTCTCATGTGACAGATGCAGAACTGGCTATGCTGCAGTGTTAGAAGTAGACAAATCCAGCAGACTTTGATTCCTAGGGGATGTCCTTCCTAGACTGCTGCAGCCAAATCCAGAAGGCTCCTAGCCCTGGGGAGAGACCTCTGGGCAGAGGCTGAGCACGTATTCCCAACCAACACATGTATGTACATAGTACCCACACAAACTCTCACAGGTCACCGCAGAGAAACCAGTGCCCTTACTGAGCACCCACAAGCTGCATCCATGTGAATATGATCAACACAAGCAGCCACACTGAGCTGTCCCTGCCCTGATCAGCGCCGAAGTTCATCAATGGAGCATACTGACCACTCATTCTCTGGATTCACACCACAGTCACCAATCCCTCAAATATGAGTGGGATTTTTAGTCCATCCAGCATCCATGCCTGGACCATCAGTCCATTACTCAGTTGCCATCTGTTTCCTGATGGAGTTCCACTATCGGCAAGTTAGCCCAGCTTGAAGTACAATAACACACACACTCTCAACCCCGCCCATGACCCTCCCCCCAGAATAGAGGATGTCCCCACAGAAAAAAATCATAGAATAGAATCATAGAATTATAGAATGGATTGGGTTGGAAAACACCTTTAAAGGTCATCTAGTCCAACCCCCCTGCAATGAGCAGGGACATCTTCAACTACATCACATTGCTCAGAGCCCCGTCCAACCTGACCTTCAACATTTCCAGGGATGGGGCATCTACCACCTCTCTGGGAAACCTGTTCCAGTGTTTCACCACCCTCATTGTAGAAAATTTCTTCCTTATACCTAGCCTGAATCTACCCTCTTTTAGTTTAAAACCATTACCCCTTATTCTAATGCAACAGACCCTACTAAAAAGTCTGTGGTGTCTTTCTTAACAGCCCCCTTTAAGTATTGAAAGGCCACAATAAGGTGTCCGCAGAGCCTTCTCTTCTCCAGGCTGAACAACCCCAACTCTCTCAGCCTTTCCTCATAGGAGAGGGGTTCCATCCCTCTGCTCATGTTCATGGCCCTCCTCTGGACCTTCTCCAACAGGTCCATGTCTTTCCTCTACTGAGCACTGCAGAGCTGGATGCAGTACTGCAGGTGAGGTCTCACCAGCGTGGAGTAGAAGGGAGAATCACCTCCTGTGGGCTGCCCGCCATGCTTCTGTTGATGTAGCCCAGGATACAGTTGGCTTTCTGGGCTGCGAGTGCACATTGCTGGCTCATGCCCAGCTTTTCATCCACCAGAACCCCCAAGTCCTTCTCCACAGGGCTGCTCTCAATCCACCCATCCCCCAGCCTGTATTGATGCTGGGGTTTACCCCTGCCCAGGTGCAGGACTTTGCACTTGGCCTTGTTGAACCTGATGAGGTTCATATGGGCCCACTTCTCGAGCTTGTCCAGGTCCCTCTGGATGGCATCCCATCCTTCAGGCATGTCAACTGCACCGCTCAGCTTGGTGTCATCTGCAAATTTGCTGAGGGTGCACTTGATCCCACTGTCTATGTCATTGATGAAGATATTAAACAGTACTGGTCCCAATACGGACCCCTGAGGGACACCACTCGTCATGGATCTCCATCTGGACATTGAGCCATTGACCACTACTGTCTGGATGTGACCATCCAACCAATTCTTCATCCACTGAATAGTCCACCCATGAAATCCATCTCTCTCCAATTTAGAGAGAAGGATGTTGTAGGGGACCATGTCAGATGCCTTAAAGAACTCCAGATCGATGACCTCCATAGCTCTTTCCTTGTCCACTGATGTAGTCAATCCATCATAGAAGGTCACCGGGTTGGTCAGGCAAGATTTGCCCTTGTTGAAGCCATGCTGGCTGTCTCGAATTGCCTCCCTGTCCTCCATGTGCCTTAACGCAGCTTCTGGGAGGATCTGTTCCATGATGTTCCCAGGCACAGAGGTAAGTCTAAAACCAGTTAGAAACAGATTTAATAAGACTGTGGGTCACACTGTGGTGACTAAGCATGGGGTTCAGCCAGGCAAGTGTGCTGACTGATCTCATGTTTATGTTTGACCGGCCTCTTTCATTCCTTTTTCCTTCTGTTTTACCACCTTGATGTCTCCTTTTTGTCTGCCTTTGTCCTTCCCCTGAACAATCCAATATTAAGTCTTGTATATCTCTGTAATCCCCTTAAAATATGCCATAAGAAGTTTTTCACAGTCATAAAGCTCTCTTGGTTCCATCCCAAACTTCTCTTCTTGCTGCATCCTACAGCGAGTCCTGTGCCCCTGCGTGCAAGGGCAGCACTCCCCCCCGCTGTGTGCAGAGGGGTCCTTTTACTGAATCACACCCCCCCACACACACTGGTTTCACGCTGTCATGACCCAGACTGGATAGACCAGGGAGTTTTGTTTAATTCAAAATTCCCTCAGGCTAAATTAAGGTGAAATGACACCAAACAATCAGTTAAAGATTTTATTCATGACAGAAGCAAACTGAACTGGGGAGCCCTGGTAGTAGGTGACAGGGTGTCTCACAACAGGAATTGGCATAAGACTACTTCTGTAAACCGTGTAACCATATACATCGATTCAGAGAATAAGAGGATCCCTCCCGTTGGGTCACGAGGTTCAGAGCAGACCCCCTTGCTTTCCAGACTCCTCCTCAGAGAAGGGCCCAGGGGCGGCTGGATCCACTCTTAGTCTCAGACTTGGTCAACGGTTTATATCTTGAAACAGATGATGTGTAGGGACTGTGGAAAAGGAAAGAGAGAAGAAGACAAAGACAGAGAGAGAAAAAGGAAGAGAGAAAGATTTCACCGGTCCTGGGTCCAGCGTTGGTTCAGTCAGCCGAGGGCTCCTGTCCTGGTGGGCTTGCGCACCCGGGGCTTCAGTTGGTGTCCTTTTATCATCCTTGCCCCTCCTTCGGGCGGGCACCCGAACTCGTCAGGTTAATGAACAGTTTGTGAGCCTTTGGGTTTGGGGGTCATTTGTGGAGTAACTTCTCCTTCCCTGCAGACATGGCCATTGTTTGATCTTTGTATCAGAACAGGGAGCTGCCACCCTCCAGCACGCCCTCCCCCTCCTGTTGCTGATGTCTGAGCTGATGGGCTTTTCACCTTGGTTCCTTGCTGTGCAGGGTTTGTCTTTAAGCAGAACTTGCCCCACCACAATGTTTGAGACATTAACTCTTTCAGTCTCTCACACAGGCTAGGGACAAAGTGCTCATTTTCTCTGATGGATTTAGGAGCAGCATACTCAGTGTGCTGGTTTTGGTGATTAGGTTACTAAGTTTCCTTCACCTGCTTTCATTCCTCTGATCCTTGCCTGCTCTTTGTATTTATTTTAATTAGCTTTTATTCAGATAGTGTAACACTAGGCTGTATGGAAAATTTAAATTCTAGAAAAATTCTCCAGTAAAACATTCTGCATGTTGCTACCAAGACCCACTACAATAGGCATTTTGCCTGCAAAAAGTTCCCCAAAAGACCAGTTTTTGGGGTCCTTGTCTGAACCGTGTGCCTTAGTCTGATGGAAGGGAAAGACCATTAACTACAAAATCTGCCAGGGGAAAGCAGAGATGTTTGGTGTGACTTTTCCTAGTTGAAGAAAGACTTCTACTAGCTTCTTCATACCTGTGGTTTGTACTGCCTTTGTTCCTGACATTATACACAACTTCATCTAAAAATCGTATTGACTAAGAAGTTCATAACACCATTAGAGGTTGATAAACATATGTGACTATCATCATAAAACAGGCATACTCCATACCTGGTGATTTCGTTGTGAAGCCCTTGGAGGGTTTGAGGTTTTCAAAATGTTTCTTGTTACCTGTGTTGAGTCAATCACAACACCCATAGCTTGGAAACTATCCCTTAGTTTGGAAACCTACTTTTTTGGGGGGGTGTGTGTGTGCCCCACAATGCTTAATAACTCTTCATTTCTGCACCTAGATACAGCAGTTTGTTCTTTGCATTATGTCAGACTATAACAGGCTTCAGTTTTTGTATGCTGAGGTCCTGATGTGTTTGAATGCACAATAAAAAAATCTTCCAAAGGACAGCATACAGTAACTCAAGAATGTGAAAAAAGGTCAAGCAAAATTTGTTTTGCACATTCACAATTGTCAAGATCCATCAGGCATTCATGTATTTCTAAAATATATACTATATATTTTACTACGTGGATATAATTACATGGTAAAAGAGCACTTGTTTTCTGAATAATGCTGATACTTTAGTAAACTGAGGTATTCCTGAAATTGAAATAAAATTTCACAAATCCTCAGGAAAAGAGTTCTACAGGTGTTATAGTTCATGTATTAAAACATTCAATGTAAGTACATATTTACTACAACTGTAGTTCAACTTCACAACTACAACTGTAGTTGTGAAAGTAATCAGGAAAGTATATAATGTTACATGTACATACAGTGTCATATTTTATAATGGATTTAAGGGCTTATGCCAAAAAGCCCGACTCCAACACCAAGATTTATGCTATTTGTTTTGACATACTGTGTGTATGTAATAAGCAGCCTGGGTTCATTATGTATTTTACATAATCACTTAGACCCATGAGAGGGAATGCAAAGCCATGGAAACATTACATTCACTGTATGTGTTTTACTGACTCATCAATTTTTAGTGGCGCTTTTTACTGAAAAAATATTTTGGAACAAATCAGCATCTTGCCTACTAAATTGGCTTCAATCCAAACATCCAAATTCTAATTTTAAGCTAAGTCTGAAAAAAAATCTGTCGTTTTTAAGCAAAAACAATGTCTCGAGTATTAGGATCTGATCCCTTTGCACTTAAATTATCACACTTCATCATTTTCCTCTCTTCTTATTTAGTTCGTAAGGTTTGAGGCACCTCATTATTTCATTTCTATTTGAGCTATAAGTCAGCAGGAAAAAAAATAGCATCTTTTACAGTCACATGATATCAATACACATGCCAGATTAACAGCTCTGGAGAATGATGATCTCTGATACTATCAAAGAGAAAGAATAGTGTCTACAGGAAAAATAATAGTAACAAAATGTATTGTCTGCCTTCAATGTTTCTCAACTCCTTGTTGCTTCACTGGATGAGGAGGGATGAACCTGTGAACAAGATGGCAAGGTTGCCATGATTTGGATAACTGACTAGTCTACAAAAGATGGATGCCATCTAATTATGCTTGACAATGTTTAGCAATAATTTTCTTTTCCAATGCATTGTAACTGCACATAGAAATTATGGTTTATATCAGGATAAACTTGGTGGTTTTGGTTTTGATGTCTCCGTGGGAACAATAGTTGTGTTTCTCAAAAATAATTTTAAACTGGAACAAAAATCCTTGAAACAGTTTTCTTGGGAAATTGTGGAAAAGACTCAGGTTTTTAATTTTATTATTTCTGTCTCTTTGAATGGCCCTTTTAGGAGACGGATTGTAATTTTTGTTCCTGAATAATAATTTGTCCTGCTTTAAAATCTTAAGGAGGAGGACACTGCTCATACTATCGCATTATATTGCAGAGCATCCTGTCACATGCTGTCATTTGGTGGTTTCTTGTTTTATTAGCCAGGCTGCTATTTTAGTGTCAATCTGTCCTTTATGTATAATGACATTAAATACCTGGAATAAAACTTAAAAAAAAAAAAAAGGTATTAAAAAAAAAAAAGGGTGACTTAAAATATCAAACTTTTACAAGGAGAAGAAGGAGGCAAGGGATTTAAATGAAGCCTGGCAAACCAAGTTGCTATACATTGCTAAAAAAAACCCTTCTGGCTGAAAACCTCAATGATAGGTAATTATATTTCTAAATGAGGCAATCATTGTTAAGCTATGAAGAATATAATTAATTTTGTAACATTCTGTAGTGTTGTAGTCTATACAGATAATAGACTTTTTGAGATATTAGCTGTCCAAACACATTCAACTAATTTAAAGAATCTCATTGTGCATTCTTTTAACTGAAGTCAACAGTAATAAAACCCTTCTCTGTCACTCTGATAAACTTAGTCAGTGGATGAGTTTTGCTGAAATGAATTAACTGAGTTTAAAGAAACTAGTGTAGCTCTAGTTCACAGACATTCAACCAGTTTCTAACTTTATTTCATAAGGTTTTCAATTTGCAAGCACAGCACACTTTAGCATACAGTGGACCAGGTTTGTCTTTTCTATAGTCACACTGATTCCAGCTAAAGATTTACCGGCTGTCTACAGGAGAGAGAAAAAAAAGAACTAAACAAAACAAGAATCTGTGGAACAATTACTCTTTCAGATTAGTGGCCATCGGAGTAACTATCTTGTATCTTATCAGGGACGACAGAGCATGCTCCAGAGGAGGAAAGAGGAAAATTCATGAAGTGAATAGCAAATGTGTAGAAAAAGTTTAGAAGTCAGGATGGTTTCTAAGACATCAGCAAGGAAAGCTCTAAGATCCTAAAACAAAAACTTTTGCATGTAAATGTAGCCTTCTGCTTGTAAAAGATTGATTCTGGCTACAAGATTAGTCTATAACTAAGATCTCTGAAGAATATAGAGAAGATCATAGCTCAAACAAGAGACAACCAGCTTACCTCTTTAAAGCAAAGCTGAGGTCTACTGAGACTTATGCAAACAGAAACCTTTGAAAGTAATATACTGCTTGGACAGAGACCAAGAAGTAACAGATTGCACTATGTCCCCATTCCCTCCCGCATAGCTCATACTTCAGAGACGATTATTTCCTCTATTTTTAACACCACTGAAAAGCAGAACTCTGTCCCACACCTGAGTAATTTGGGGTGGACAGCATGATGCTCAGGGAGAAAAAGCAATTCTTGGTGTGGCATAAAACTGATCACGAGAGGATTTTTGACCTGCAAAAGAACTTGGTTATTATTGAGAAAAATATGTGAAAATTTTGAGGGAGACGTTGAGTTCGTACAGAAATGAGATGGTGGCAGCAATTTGTCACACGGTCCATGTGGAAGAGAGTGATGACAATGTGAAGGTGAATCCTTATAGATTCCTTTGAGTATATTGCTGCCTGGCATCTCTTTGCAGAGACACACCTCTTTATATTCCTTAAATCTAACATGGTTAGATAACATAGCATCCCCTCTCACACCAATGGCTGCCGCCAGAGGAAGGAGGGGTATTTGACCCCCTCTATTCAATGGCTTATACATGTGGCTGAAAAGAAAAATACTCAAAATTACCGTGCATTACAAGGTGTTGAATACCAAGCAGAGGCCTGCTTTTTGGATGGCTGTACAGTTACTGATGGATCACTGAGAGCTTTCAAATTTAACTGGAGCATTTCCCATGGCTGTATTACATGTCACCATAAATAAGATCGGAGCCCTCTGGCAGGGACCACCTTTGGGTGTTTACATGACACAACAAAATATAGCCCACCTGAAGAGAGTGGACTTTAATATCAGGTCTCTATGGGAACACAAATGTGTCATCACGGCAGAATCAGATGGAGAGGGCCAAAATGCCCACAGTGTTGATCCCCAGAGACAGTCTTTTTGGTGCCAGGAAAAATGCCATCTCTTTGCATTTGAAAGCAGCTCCTGATGGAGAGGCTTGTTAATATGATTTTACTAGGCTTCCCAGCTTGGTGCATGGCTGTTGACAGAAATGTAAATATGCTGGAGCTTGCAGGCAGAAAGAAGGCATTGCATTACAGTCTGAGCTTACTAAGACAAGAAGAAAAAACTCCAAACAAGTCCAAAAAACCCAACAAAAAGTCAAAGTGCTAAGTTGTTTAAATTCTCTGTGGGGCAAACTCAATCAGTGGGTCCAGTCTTCCTGACAACATCATGGTAATAAAAGCAGACAAGCACCCAAAAAGCTACCTCTTTTCTGCAGCTGTTGAAATGTCCTTGTGTGATTTTGTCAATGATGCTGTGGCCAGTGTCTTCTGGAAGTACAGCAAAGGATGTATAACCCCAGAGCATAGCACTAATTTAAGAAAAAATAAAGCTCTATCTAGCAACAGGTGGAAAGAAACAAGACTTTTATGTTTTCCTTCCTTTCTATGCTTCCTAAAGTTGAGTTGTGCAGGTACAATAATCAGCTCAGTATTAAGAAAATGTACACAAGTAAGGCTTGTGTGGTAGACAGCACAGAAATAGCTGTGGCAAAGACCTTGTGTGCTATTCATACACCACTATTTGCTGACAGAGTGTGTCTGTCCATTTTAAAATGGCAGATTGATGCAAATCAATCAAAAACTTATTGGTGACATTATAATTTGTGGAAAGGAGCTGAAAACAAGACTATATTTTTTGTGAAATTTCTTACCCACTAGAATGACAGTAATTGGCATAACATTAAAGGACAATAGGCCATTTTGTGTGGTATTTTGTCTCAGATCATGAGCAGTGCTGATTTCTCCTAAGGAAGTCAGATACCATTAACGCACGCATACCTATTGCAATTCAAAGCAGGGATCAATGTTATTTCTGCTGCCATTCACACTGTATGTACATGCTGACTGATGTCATGGGAAAAACATAAGGTACTTTCTGAGCTGATGGGAAAAATATTGTGGAAATGGCTATCCAATTATCAGTAAGAAGGGAAACTGTGAATACAGAAAATAATGCAAGTCTCTCTGCAACAGCATAGCTCATTCCAGAACACAGAACTAATTTGCAGAAACGATACAATTATTTTACCTACTTATTGCACAGAATATTTTAGTCGTACCGGGAACGTGAACTTCAAACACATGCATGTTCCTTGTCTACAGACTTAAAGGAATACTGAAATTAGCCCTTGCAAACTCAATTAAAGCCATTGGTACTGTAGTAAAATAAGGCTTAATTTATTTAATTATTGTTTTCTTGGCTAAATTGGTTTTTTTACAAAAAAAAAATTGTAATTTTACCTTTATAACAGCTGTCATTGTCATGGGAAAGTCTTACAAACCTAGGAGGTGGATGGGTCATAGGAACAAACCTTTCCTGCTGCACTTTTGCAGGAGCTGAGTCTTCTCAGACTGGCATGGAGTCTAATGTAATGCAACACATCCTAGACTAATTTACAGGCATAATACCTTATCCCTGTTTCGGAAGAGCTATCTGTCCTATCCGAAGCATGTAGTGGGTCTCTGCAGTCCCCATCAGCAGTCTGCTGCATTTTCTGAGACAGGGTGATACAATGTGGTATTGGAGCTGCACCAGAAAGCTACTGAATGAACAGGAACCATATCTTCCACCTGACCTTTCTGCTCTGCTTCTTTCTTCCAGGAGAAAGGAAAAGAAGAAAAAAAACCCAAACCACTGTATGCTAAATGCAAGCAGTAATTCACAAACTGAATGACCTGGGCAGATAACATCAAGAGGGAGAAGCTTTTCAGAGCTTTCTCTGTCGCAGTGCATGTTCATAGCCATTAGTTACAATAGCATACAAAAAGCCTGGTGACACAATTGTACTTAAAATTAAAATGTTAAGCGCAGTATTTTGTCTTCTTGGCTTTAGCAGTACATCTCTGCCAGCTTCAGTTCACCGGCTGGGCTAGACCCAGCAACTTCAATCCCGGCTGCTGTCCTGCGCAGCTCCATCTGCTGGAGCTACAACTGCAGCTCAGGTCCCTGGTTATCTTTCTTCATACTATTAACAGTCCTCTCACCTCAGTGACCCTTTCCAGCTATTCCCTAATGTATAGATGGCCACTTGTGACAGGTACCCTATAATTTGGATGTTTGCTCAGCTGTCTTTTACTTCTTCTTCCAAATAAATGCATTACTCCTTTGTTTAAAACCTTTGCTTTCCCTCTCATTTGTACAATTTCTGAGTGAAAAACTGAATGCAATTTAGTAAAGCAAACAGATTAATAGAGAGAAAAACAAGAGACATTAAATAATAGTCTCAGCAATTAGATGAGGAAAGAAATTAAATGGCTTAATTCAAGGGCCTTAGCATTATTCAGTGCAGGGCTAAATTTGAATTAATACACAGTGTACACACATTTATAAATGTCATATATGGGTGGCTCCTTAACAAGGAATATTGAAAGTAATAGCAAAAAGGATTAATCCTTATACTTTCAGTAAAAGCGCTTATTTAAGGTCTGGTGAACTACTGTTCTAATGAGAATGTTATTGCTGTAGAAACCGACTGTTGAGAATGAGACAAGCTTCAGCTGTTGGAAGAGCTCTTAGATTTCAAAGTAAAATAAATGTGTTCATTTATTTTTTTTGCTGTTATTTTACCCTCATCTGGGTCAGCCTTCTGGTGCAATGGCTACTTTCACTATAGGAGTATAACTGGTACTATGTCGAATGTCAGTGTTTTTCACAATCTGCTTTATTCACTTCAGTGCAGCATTTTTCAAGGGCTAGGTTAGCTGAGACTGTGGAAATTGCAAGGTCATTATGTTGTATTTCTGCTGCTTTCCTCAAAGAGCTTGTTACTCTTTGGCTCAATTTCAGAAGTTCTAAGGCAAAAGGTCAAGTTTTATGTGAAAACTTTTTTGGGGGCATAGCAAAGAAAAGTGGATGTTTATATATTGTTAGGAGCTGAAAGCCTCATTTAATAATAGAAATATTTATGCATTTATTTAATAATTTTTAAGCAGCTTCTGAGGCAGATTCTGAGAGTGCCCAATTAAAATGTATTTATTTTTACTGGTGAAATTAAACACTAGCAATTAATCCCTCTAACAAAGACTATGATTGTAAATAATGTGCCACACTGCCCGAAGGAATATTCTTGGTCTCCCCTATAGGAAAGGCAAGGAAAAGAAAGACTAATATCATGAAACTGCTGGTGCTGGAAGTGTCCTTCAAACTTTCTACTCAAGAACTTGTGACTTCTTAAATCAGTGAGTAAATTTGCGTCTTAGTACTTTGCAATCTATCTTTATCATTGAGACTTTGTGGAATTATCTAATGATGTGGGGGTTTTTTTGGGTTTTTTTGGTTTTTTTTGTCAAAATCTGTTGCTATGTAACTTGATGTGCTGTGCAGAAGGGTACTTTTTTTCTAGGTTCTGGTGAATACTACCAACACAAAGCACATTTCCCAATTATAAAACATTTTCTGGCTTCCTGTTGAAATGAGAATAAGCTAGTTGGCAAATAAAGGAAGGATTTTTTTTCCCCTTGTGCTACCTAGATCCGTTCATTAAAAAAAAAAAAATATAGCCAATGGCAGGAAGACAATCCCTTGTTTCATCAGTCTCAACAGAACAGCTGAGATGACAAGGCAGCAAGGATCAGCAGTAATTAGAAAGTTGCAGGCAGAGAAAAAAGGGTTTACTACAGATCTGCTAGATAACAGTAGAATTAACAAGTGATAGCAAAGAAACAAAACCAGAAACTGAATATTACTCATGTATTAAAAGCTCACAAAATATATATCTCCCAAAATGATTTAATGACCTTGTTATACCAGTATTTTCACAACTGAAAATTTTATTTCTACAAATGCTTAGTCACTCAAGAATACAGTTCAGTTTCTTAATCACATTTTTTCAATAAATATATTGAACTGATATTTCACAGCATAAAAAAGTACCTTACACTGGCATAAATTGATTCACTACACATGCATATTAATATGTATTTATGAAGTTCTTTGTCCATGCCATGTATCAAAAGAAGTTCAACCATACAAATGCATATGTTGTAATATCAGCCCCTTGAAAGCAAAACCAAAATACAGAATTACCATTATGACTGTGTTTGCCCAATAATGCCTTAATAGATCAGAAGTCTGTATTGTGAATGAATTCTTGTTATTTTGCATATATTTATCCCCTCCATATATTGTCAGTCTTTTCTGCTCTGCAGTAAATCACGAGTGAACAGGGTGTGTGTGAGTGAAAGAACTGCTGTAATCTAGAGCATACTATGACTTTTAAGAAAATCTTAAGTTATAAGCTTGAATTTACTTGAAGCTTGAATCTACTTGAAGCTTAAATTAGCTTGAATTTACTAAGGCTTTTTTTTTCCCCTTAAAAATCCAATAATTATATACTGGCCACTGTTCTAATTGGATAAAATTGTCATCACCTACCACTGAGCAGCTGATTACAGGAACAGCTTAAACGCATGTCCTGTTAATACCCCTTAATGGCAAAGCCTCCATTAGCACAGGAAAGCCATAGTTAACAAACCTATTATATTTTTAACAACTCGTCAGATTTTATTAGATTTTGTGAGATTTTATATTTTCTTTTTATCTATAAACCACTGACTTCTTATGAGGAACAACATGTTTTGTAACAAAACAAGTAATTCACATCACTCTGGTGGAAAGAAGGGAAAACAGTAAATGTATTCAGGTGAAATAAGTCATTATGTAACAGATTTTTAAAGGGACCTAATATGATGTATATTTACAAATGTGATGGGAAAACTACCTATTTTATCAGAGTTTGCAAGCTCACAAACAATTGCACCCTTCCAAATATGTGAGGTTTGCTTGATTAGCTATGGGAAATTGCCTACTCTGCGCACAGAACTAGCTTTATTGTTCATCCTGTGGTGTACCTGTTAAAGCTGTAATGTACTCTAGGAAAATGGGGTTTCAAGTTGGGGATGAGAAGCAGCTAATGAAAAAGAACATCCACAAATCACAGTTCAGAATCTCTGAGCTTCTAATAGATTGAAGGAGAGGAAGGTAAATAAAAAGAAATGCAACTTACCATTTTGCTCATCATGCCCACAAGATGTCAGTTTCTAGGCCAGCATTATGCACACATTCAGGCTTTGGCAGTGAACCAAAGAATTGTCATTCAAATGCATATGGCAGTTTTACTAAACACATGGCTGTGTTTCCACATGGAACTAAAATTGTGGCATTCGACCCTGTTTAAATGGTGGAAAAAATATCCTAGTCCCTATTTTTGTAAGATCTCAGCTATGTCTAAAGTGGAGCAAGAGAGCAGCCTGCTTTCATAATTTAAAAATTCAGGATAAACCTGTTCAAGCACTGAGAGAGACATTTGCAATGAGTATGTTGTTATTCCTGACATAAACTGGGATGATATTTTCCAAAGAGGCCTAACTCCCCCTTTCAGAAGTTAATTAGGTGCTTTAGGGTCTATGTATCAGGGAAGGGCAATGTGAAAGTTAGTTATAAAGTTCTAATGAGACATCATGTATAAAATATTGCTGTAATCTAGAAAATACTATGATTTTCAAGAAAACCTTAAGTTATATGGAGTTCAGTGATGAATAAATACAATGGAATGTTTGTCCAGAATGTTTCCTGGAAGGTGATAATTATCCCTTTCTCTTCACTAGTCATTAGGACACATCCAGATAATATCTCCAGTCTTGGACATTGACAAACTGGGGTGAGGTCCATGAGATCCCCAGGGCAGTTGGGGCTGGAGCACTTGCCCTGGGAGGAGAGGCCACAGGAGCAGAGCTTGGCCAGCCTGGGGCAGGGAAGGCTTCGGAAGGACTCGCAGCAGCCACCCTGCCTGCAGGGAAGGGATGGAGAAGGTGGAGCCAGGCCCTTCACAGAGATGCCACAATGTGGTCGGGAGACAATGCTCAGGCAACCAGGTGCCGCAAGGCTCAGACCTCAGGGTCACTCCACAAATGCAGGTGGTGATGGAAGTCTCCTGGAGCATAAAACTCGACCCCTGCATCCAAAGCTGGACACAACTTGTGATTCTGGGTGCCCAGATGTAGTGGTATCTAATATATATGTTCAGTGCTAAAAAGTGCAAAGTGGAGGTGTTTAATGTCTCTGCTTACCTGAAGCTTCCATATTCCCTAGATTCCCAAGCTTCTATCCCACAAACCCCCATGCTTTTTGGCATGCTCCAAACAACTTGCATCTCTGCAGTGAGAAGTCCAGCTGTGCCTAAGTCTATCAAACAACAACGTTCAGCCAGATGTATTTCAGTGACAGACAATTTTGAACTCTCAGTTGTAGCTGTTTTTTATTATGCTTCTACAAAGTACGAAGACACCTCGACAAAAAAATTTGCCATTGTAGTACAGGAAGAATAAGCTTTGTAGGTATTTGACATCATCCACATATTTGGAAGGAATGGTAGGGTTAAATTGTGGAAATTGAGATTGAAGAATCACATGAAAATCTGCATAAATGTTAATGCATCACCATTTATTGGACTACAGGAATAAATAAATTCAGAGTGAGTAAAAGGTATATATTTACTGTGTATGGCTTCTACAGACATATTTTATTTATGGATAGCTTTTTCTTTGCATATTTTGCACATACCTAAATATGTATACACATGCACATGGGATGTCTCAAATGAAAATAAGAAAATAATTTGAGATTCTATTTAAAAAAAAATCATGGGCTTTTTAAAGAAACAGGCTTTCTTTCACATTTAGGAGAATATTTCTGGGGAAAATGCAATATTCCATCCTTAGCTTCCCTTGCAAATAACTGAAAGAAAGGGGATGGGTGGGAAAACTTCTTTAATTTTTTTTTTTTTTTGTTACTTTGCTCCAATGCAGACATACATAAATAGCTTTTAAAAGCCATTTAATCACAGTATGCAGGAACAAGGTAATGTATTCCTGTTGTTTACATCAATCTAAGACTAGATATACCAGCCTTATTGGTAACTTTATTGGTATATTAAAGTAGACAACAGCCATTTGTATCAATAAAGCAGTGCAAGTATTTGCCAATTTGTGTACTGTAGCAGAATTTTATATCAAAACAAAATAAAAATTTTACTTTGTGTGTGTGTGTATAAAAGAATTTCCTCTTTCCATCCTTCAACCTTGTTGGCAATTTCTAGACAATCTCCCACTCTTTCCCTAGCAGAAGAGCAATCACTCCATAATTGTGTGTTTTCTAATCTTAGAGCTACAGATGTAAGACAGCACAAGGTATGCCAAACACATAATGGCAGATTTATTCTACAGATATAGAAGCACAATGTGAAATCTCTTCCAGCTGTCTCAGCTGTGTTTACACATTTCTACCTACTATACTGCAAGCACTTCTGTGGTGTAGACAGACAAAGGCTGTCTTGTGGATGGTGTCTCTCTCCAATTCCCAAAGCATTTTGTCACACATTCTTTATGGCAACTATAAAAACTTTGGTTACATGGAAAAAAGATGTGTTAGGTTACATACGGCAGAGACAAGATGAAAATATACTTACTGATATACATGAACACGTGGTTTTATCTACAGCTGGTATTTTTAGCAACACATTTTAAATTCAAACCCAGTCCTTTATTCTTATGTGTTATAAAAGAATGCAGGCATTTTTGGCATCAGAAACTTTTGACACAAATTCAATGAAAATTAAAAAAAAAACCAGTCCACCTGCAAAATATCAACAACTGTGAAATTTGTGTTTGTGATTTTAATCTCCATTTTTCTACAGCTACAGTTTTTCTCCCATCACTTTGAAAAACATAAAAATGCTCAATTTTTTTTGCCAGTGGTGGTGAACTTTCTGAGTTACTGACACAGACATACAGAAAAGGAACACATTCATTTAATATTTCTTTTAGCTATTATTCTCTACAAAATCACGTTACATTTTAGTGTCACTCTCTAATGGCATTCTCTTCTACCTTATAAGATGAACTATGGCTAGATATTCTTTCCATAAAGGATAAAATAATTGATATATACATTCTCTAAAAACCATTTTGTCTGTGAGACACTGATGTGTATGGAAAGAATAGGAATAAAGTGTGTGTGTGGGCATTTCTCTATGCTGTAATGCTTTCAGAAGATGAAACTGCCAAGTGTTTAAGCACAGATGTGAGTATAATTTAAAGAATAGTTATACACTTGCAAGCCCACTCCACCTCCTCATGCATTCATCTTCGTATGAAAGCACTTCACAGAGAAAAAATATGATTGATGGACGAGTTTAGTAGTGACGAAGGCACCTGGAATTTAGTACTTACATGCTTTTAAGAAGACATGAAGCCTGTGTTAATACTGCTTGTGCTTATCCTACAAGTCTGTACTTGCATACAAAAATATAAGACTAGAAAAAAGCAATTGAAAATATACTGGAAGAAGCAGTGTGGTGACCTCTTTTCTATGCTCATCTTTGTTGCAATGTGAAGCAGCTGCAGGAAGTCCAAAACAACCTTGAACTTTATAGTTTGGGAATTATTTTTATTTATTTTTATTCACATGTATAATTACTTTGTGATCAGCATATCATTTTCATGGGAATGGGTACCATGGAAACCACGACCTTATTTCTCAGTGAATTTAATAAATGAGCATATGAAATCAGTAATGAAAACATGAGGGATTGAGTTTTATCTTAAGTTTATTTATGTTTAAAAGATTGGAACCTGTCAGAATATTCTTGTTACTTTTTCTTGGAGTGGGATGGTGGGTACGGTACAGTGGAAAATAGCACGAATGTCATGTGAACCTGTATTAAACTCTATATTTGACATAACCAACAGAACTGTCAATCTCCCTGCTTCATAGACATAGACTACAATTAAAAAAAAAATCCTTACCTATTGATTACATGATATTTTTCAAATTAATAAAGCTTCTTAAGTACATGTTTTGTCACCACGAATTTTGTTTATCCACAGGTACATATTATTGCCATACCAGGACAATAGAATCATTTTTGGCCTCAAAACATTTTTGACAATTCCTTTCATACTGTTTTTCTTGTGTAAGTCATTAGGAAACAGATTTTCAGCTGAGCACTCTGCAGATTCCTATGGCACTGTTTTCTCACAAACTTTGTAGGTAAGGCCTATTTATACAGCTATTGCATGTGTCAATAAAGTCATTAAGAAGTAGGAGAAGTGGAAAATCTGAAAACGTGTCATGGTCCTCACCTCTGCAGTGTCTTATCCATATTAAAAAGAAAAAAAAAAGTGAAATAGAAGGATTTTATGAGCTCCATACCTAACTGGTGATTCCTTTGTTGCTGGTATTGTAGCAGACATCTGTAAGACTATGTCTTGAGGATGTCCTACCACTTTCCAGTAAAAATTGTATGCTAGGAATCAGACTCACACACAGACTGGCAACTTTTTAAAATCTGAGAAAATACTAAAAGATAAGTAACACCAGCTAAAAACTTCTTTAGCTTTCCACTGGGCTATCTGCTTCTTTGGATATGCCCATCATCGATGCTACAGTGAACAAATGGCCATGATAGCCCTGGCTGAGTGAACTCAATGTCGGAAATTGTCTTGCCAGAGCTCTACACGAATGCACTAAGCCATCACAGTGGGATTTGTTATAGATATATACATATGTTTAATAAAGGGATCATAAAGCTTCTGAAAAGCCTTCTGAGAAGGCATCCCGTCCATCCATGGGATGAGGGGCAGTGGTTTTGTATGTAGAAGCAAATCATTGGAACACTTACAGTGACGAGTAAATAGATAACTAACCTTAAAAAAATTAGCTGGCACAAAAGAAAATGAGACCAGTTGCATCACAGGCTGTTCCACACACATTCATGCAACATAGTAAAATACAGTTGTAAAAACTTCTGCTAACTCAGAGTTTTGATCATTTCTGTCAGGTTTAAAGAGACTGATTTACCATCAAGTCCCCATTAGGCAGAGATCCAGAGTTAATCAAGCCATCTGAAATACTCTTATTAAAAATGCCAGATGTGTAGTTTAAACATGCTTTAGACTTATACTCTAATCCAAACATGTCAACATCTTTCAAGATATTTGTGCAGATCAAGGGAGAAAAGCTTTTAACTTTAGCTTTTCCTTTTTGTTCTGCTAATAGGGATAACGTTTTCCAAGGATGGAGAATATGATTCTGGTACAGGCAGTTGCTTAGAAGAGTAAAAGGCAGATTGAAGTTGGCAGGATATTAAATAAAGTTAGGCCCTTTCAGGTTCTTAATCAAGCTTAGAGAAAGTTTACAAAACATTTATGAATTTACCTTTCCTTCGAATACTTTTTTCAGCTGTTGTTCCAGATATAGAACTAGTTACCGAATTTTTCTTCTCCATTCCAAAGTCTCTGACCTCTCTCATCAAGGCATGACTTTGCTATAGTTGCTATGCAAGAGTTCCTGCATTACTCTGAATCATACAAGAAAGGAGAAAAGGCAACAGCCTTTCTCTTTTTTTATGATCTTGCAATAGTTTGACAAGATACAGATTAACAACAGCTTATTCTTCTGTCTAATTGGGATGCATACTGGACAAAGTCATACATATTTTAAAACAGAAAGAGAAGGTAGAAGCTTCACAGCAAAGAGAAAACAGGACAAGGACAGCTTGAGGAGACATTCTATCATCAAATTTTCTCATTGGAAAAGCATTTTAGACACTTTATTCTTTTTTTTTTCTTGTACACATCAAGGGTACTCAGACAAGCAGAAATAATGGCCTCTGGCTAATGATTGAAAGGTAATGTCAAAGAACTGGTAACCCAGACACATGTGGCTTATAACAAATTTCCCTCTTCTCCTTTCTTTTCTACACTATCCAGGAAAAATGATAACACTTACCGAGTATGCTGCCATATCTTGGAGACAGAGAGCAATATTATAGGTTGGAAGGGATCTCCAAAGGTCATCTAGTCCAATCTCTCAGTCAAAACAGGTACAGTTACAGAAGGTTGTTCAGGGTCTTTTCCAGTTGAGTTTTGGCTGTCTCCAAGGATGGAAATTCCACAACATCTCTGAGAAATCTGTGCCAATGTTTGACCACCCACATGGCAAGCATTTTTCCTTATATCTAATGAGAATTTTTCATGTTCCAGCTTGTACCTGTTGCCTCTTTTCTTACTGCTGTGCAGCTCTAAGAAGACTCTGCCTCTGACTTCTCTACACCCTCCCATTAGGCAGCTGTGGATAGCAATAAGGTCTCCCCCAAGCCTGCTCTTCTCCAGGCTGAAAAGACCAAGTTCTCTCAGCTGATCTTTATATGTCATGTTTTCCAAATCCCTAATTATCACTGGGCTTGCTCCAGTATGTCCAAGTCTGTTTTTCAGTGAGTACCCAAAAGTGGTCACAGCACTTTAGATACAGTCTTACAAGGATCAGACTGAGAAGGAGGATCCTTCCCATGGTGGTTGGCCTTTGCTACTGCAAGGACACAATGCTGATTCAGTTTGTAGTGCACCAGGACTCCCAAGTCTTTTTCTGCACAGCTGCTTTCCATCCAGTTGGCCCAGGGCCTGTATGCTTGCATGGTAAACTGGAGGCATTTGCCCTGGGTTATGAGGTTTCTTTTGGCCCATTTCTCAGTCCTGTTGTGGTCCCTTGGGATAGCAGTCCTGCCCACCAGCATATCAGGGTACATCCCAGTGTGACACTGCCTACAACCTTGCTGAAAGTGTGCTCTGTCTTATCATCTAGATCACCAGTACCTTTCCCTAAGGATCACCACTAGTAACTGGCCACCCACCAGTCAGACTTTGTACCAATCACCAGCCCTTGAGCCCAGTTTTCCAGTCCATTTTCTACCCAACTTATGCCTTTACCCAGTCCATATCTCTCCAATTTGGCCAGAAGGATTTTATGGGGGACTCTGTCAATGACCTTGCCTTACCAAAGTAAACAACATCTACTGCTCTTCCCTTGTCTACACAGCCACTTGTTTTACTATAGAAAGCAGTAAGGTCAGGCTTGGTTTGCCCTTGGAAGATCCTTTCTGGCTCTTCCCAGCCTCAAACTGTTCTGCACGTGCCTGGATATTTAAGAGGAGGCTGGAGGAGGCTGTGTTCCATAACCTTCCCAGGGAATGAGGTGAAGCTGACAGGCTTGTACTTTCCCCAGTCCTCCTTCTTGCCCTTCCTGCAGGTATGTGGGACATCTGTCTTTCTCCAGTCAGTTTTCTGCACCTCCCATGATCTCAAAAGTGATGGAGATAATAGAGAGCAGCCTTGCAATATCAGCTAGCTCCCTCAGCATCCCCAGATGTTGAACTTGTACATGTTCAATGTGCTTATGTGTGCCCTAATTTTATCTTCCCTGACTGTGGGTACAGCTTCATCCCATAGACTGTGCTCCTTGGCTCAGGACCTAGGATTCCTGAGGGCAGACCTTTCTACTGAAATCCCAGGCAAAAAGGCACTGAGTGCCTCAGTCTTTCCCATGTTCCTCACCACTGGTGTACTGAGCTCCTTTACCCAGCCTCCCACTGGATTTTACCAACAAGGTGAAATATGCTCTCCTGAAGTCCAGGGATGTGATTCCGCTTGGTCACTTCTCTCAGATTTTTAAAACTGCACCACCTCATGGTTGCTGCAGCCACACTCGACCTTCTCATCTTTGATCTGTTCTTCCTTGCTTGCTTATAACAGATCTAGCAAAGCATCTCCCACTGTTAGCTTGTTGATCACTTTTGTCAAGAAACTGTTACATGCACACTCTAGAAATGTCCTGGACTGACCAGGAAACTTTATCAAAGAATGTGGAAAACTGGTTTTGAAGCATATTGACCAGTTCATCACTTTGGATATACAAGAGAAATTAAAACATGAGGGACTAATGTCCTTTGGCAGTCTAATTTCATTGTCTTCATAGTAGCATAGAAGAAGATCTGACTGTTCCCTGTAAAAAAGATTCTTCTGAGAAACAATGTGTAAAATTATGTCAGAAACAACATTATCTGGGTATTTCCTGTATATTATGTATTCCTTATTATGTGTATAATAAGTTGATGCACGTCTATCTTTGAAACTGACATACTTTAAATTGTGATCATCCATTATGTACCCTGCAGAGACAAAATAAGCTTTAAAAATTTGTTGGTTTTATATGTGATGTAGTCAATGCTTCCTGGATATGCCATGTTTTGTCCTTGGTCCTTGGTGAGAAGGGCTTTTTTTCTCCCCTGTAACTTATAAATGATTTTGATATCCCTGCAATTTTCATTAAATATGATTAGTAGAGGAGTGTATGTCAACAAGATTGACCAGGGATGATCCTGATTCAACTTAAGCTGAAAAGAAAGTCAGTAATGCAAATACTTAGAGATGACAAAGGCAGATCAATTGAATTATAATTTTCGTTGCTCTTGGTTTAGTGATTAAAATGACCTAGGAAAGAACTTCCCTTAACACTGATTCCATTTAAGAGGTGAAGGGGAAGGGTCCACATTGTATATCAGAAATTGGTTTCTGGCTTTTAAAGGAGTTTTCTGTATGTATAAGAGTATAAGATTAGAGACCTTGAAGGCACCTGTGTTTTAACTGGATTTTATAAGACATGAAGAATTTAACTCTCTTACTTTTTTCATACAATAGAAAGCATGTTTAACCAGCAGCTGTATTTGTTTTGAAAGATGCAGTTGGATTTAGCCTAATCCCAGAGACAGGGAGAAAGAACCTCGGTTTATTAGCTCTTCTGAAGGGAGGCAATTGACTGAATTCTGGAGCACTTTGCAGTACTTTCAGCACCTGACGGAGCAAAAAAGCCTCAAACTGAGTAGTACTGTTTATTCTATAACAATATGTTCTGATATATTTTGAAATTGATGATCCAAGAAGCCAAGCACAAATTATGATTCATAGCACTGTAATATTGCTATCCATTTACTTTCAATCAGCAAGGAAATATACCACAAAGTGCTTACTTATATACAAGGGGGAAACTTATTTAAATCTACCTTGTGATCCACAGAATTGTAAATATATTGCAACTGAATACAGGGAAATAATATGCGCTAAAACATCTTCTCACAGCAATTTGTGTCTAAGCACACAACGGAGCCTGTGGTGCAACTTAATAGGCTGTTGTGAATTAGCACATTGTGAAAAAAAGTCTCTCTGCTTTCATAAATGAACAGTCTCAAACATGGTTTTAGCAGACTAACAGAAGACAATTTTTAAATAAACAGGGTGTGTGTGCATTGTTACACTGCTCAAAATATTTTACTGTTGCAAGAGTAGTGTGAGGAGGAGGGTACTTAGTGTTTCTAGGCTTAACCTGTGAACAGTCAAGAAAAATACCTCCCAGAAGGGGATTCCAGTTTAGGTGTGCAAAGTGCATTTGCCAGGCACCATTCTCGTATCATCCTTCAATATGCTAATTTCTCATAGAGAAGTCTGAGAACTATCAGATGAGTGCTTACTTCTCCTTCCCCAAAAACATCTCTCTCAGTTTTCTGAGCTTAGGAAGAGGGAAAAAGGAATAGCTCATCTCCTACCCCTTGCCCCCCCCCCCCCTTTTTTTTTGTCTCTTTCATCCCATAGTCTATTATCTGAGAGATGCAAGGTTGTTGCTGGTGGTGGGATGAATAGTATGTCTATAGGTTTGACGCCTTGTCCCTGGCTGGACCTTCATACAGCCTCAAGCACTGTGCCATCCCCCTACCCACACCCACCATGTCCTGCTCAGGGATGTGTAGGCAATGGCAGATGCTTTGCGCAACTAAGCAAATTACAGCAGGGCCTTGCCAATTATCACAGGGGACAGGAAGAAGGAGGTCTAAGCTCACTCACTAAATTTCTCACCTAAGATGTAGAAATGCTGCCCACCTTTCCTTGGGTCAGGGATGACCATGGATGTTTCAGAACCTTCTCAGCCCTTCTCAAGTTGTTTTGGACTTTCCCCTTTGGAGGAGGCCGCACCAGCCTCAAACATAAAATGATCTAGTTGGGAAAAAAAATTAAAGAAAAGAAAACAAAACACCACCATATTTACATTTCTCATGATTTAAAGAAGGTATTTTAAGTTTACTGACATAGACAGAGGATGAAAAAAAAGGAAACTGCTGAAAGCAAGGATCAAGGTAGGCCAGGAAGGAAATGGAGTGGGAGGATAAAAAGCTGGTGGTGTGTGAAAGACTGGTGGTTTGTGAGCAGGCTGCTGGTTTGTGTGGCAGAGACTTCCACCTCATCACAGCACTCTGATCTATCTTTTTATGAAACTCCACTTTTACTACTTTCTGTGTACATGTGTATGTATGTGCAAGTGATCTGTGAGAAAACATCAGGCTGGACTAGCTGGTGGGTAGGGGAAGAAGTCTGGCTGCAAGATGATGGAGAGTCTATGGGTCTAGGTGTACTCCCAGGGAGACAAAGGATCTAGGAGCTTGATGCAGGAGAGATCCAACATCTGGGAGCCTTATATTGGAGAAATCTGTGAAAGGAGGTCTTCAATGAGTAAAAATCCTTAAAACCAAGATTGGACTATTAGTGCTGTCTTAACTTATGCGAATGTCTGTGAATGTACTGTTTTGGTCTGTGTTAACCTGTCTGATCAGCTGTGACTGTAAAGTGTGCATGTACGTGTTCGGAATTCAGGCCTAGCCTTGCTGCTGGTGGGACATGAGACAGGATGGACAGCAGCCTCTTGTCTCGACTGGCCCCAGGTCCTACCATCCACCAGCCTCAGCTGCCCTTAATGGTTTCCAGTTGAAATCCCTTTCACTGCATCTTGTGACCACTCATCTTTTCTCTGTGAACCTCTGAGAAGAGTCTAGCTCCACCTTGTTGTCTATAAGCATCCAAGGTGTACATGTGTCATGGTTTAACCCCAGCCAGCAACTAAGCACCACGCAGCTGCTCACTCACTCCTCCCCCCACCCAGTGGGATGGGGGAGAAAATCGGGAAAAGAAGTAAAACTCGTGGGTTGAGATAAGAACAGTTTAACAGAACAAAAAAGAAGAAAGTAATAATGATAATGATAACACTAATAAAATGACAACAGCAATAATAAAAGGATTGGAATGTACAAATGATGCACAGGGCAATTGCTCACCACCTGCTGATCGACACCCAGCTAGTTCCCGAGTGGCGATTCCCCACCACCACCACCCCCAGTTTATACACTAGACGTGACGTCCCATGGTATGGAATACCCTGTTGGCCACTTTGGGTCAGGTGCCCTGGCTGTGTCCTGTGCCAACTTCTTGTGCCCTTCCAGCTTTCTTGCTGGCTGGGCATCAGAAGCTGAAAAATCCTTGACTTTAGTCTAAACACTACTTAGCAACAACTGAAAACATCAGCATTATCAACATTCTTTGCATACTGAACTCAAAACATAGCACTGTACCAGCTACTAGGATGACAGTTAGCTCTATCCCAGCTGAAACCAGGACAACATGAAAACAATGATTAGCCCCTCCATAGCCTAATGAATTAAACTAATTAAGCAATTAGCCTTAGAAATGAGAAGACCCTTATGAAGACTGAACATATCCATTTCTCTAAGGCTGTCATGATACATCATATTTTCCAGCCATTTCATCGTCTTGGTGGCCCACCAAGATTCACTTCAGTATGTCAATATCTTTCTTTAACTGAGGAGCCTGAAACAGGACTCAACACCCCAGCTGCAATCTTGCAAACGTCAAATAGAGGAGAAGGATCACTTCGTTGGACCTGTTGGCTACCTTCTTGCCAACACAGCTTAGGATATTGTTGCTTTTTGCTGAGATGACACATTTGTAACGTGTTCAACTTGTCCTCCAGGCCAAGACTTTCTACAAAGCCAGTTGGCTTTCAGCCAGATGGTACCCACTCTGTATCAGAATCATAGAATTATAGAATGGATTGGGTTGGAAAACACCTTTAAAGGTCATCTAGTCCAACCCCCCTGCAATGAGCAGGGACATCTTCAACTACATCACATTGCTCAGAGCCCCGTCCAACCTGACCTTCAACATTTCCAGGGATGGGGCATCTACCACCTCTCTGGGAAACCTGTTCCAGTGTTTCACCACCCTCATTGTAGAAAATTTCTTCCTTATACCTAGCCTGAATCTACCCTCTTTTAGTTTAAAACCATTACCCCTTATTCTAATGCAACAGACCCTACTAAAAAGTCTGTGGTGTCTTTCTTAACAGCCCCCTTTAAGTATTGAAAGGCCACAATAAGGTGTCCGCAGAGCCTTCTCTTCTCCAGGCTGAACAACCCCAACTCTCTCAGCCTTTCCTCATAGGAGAGGGGTTCCATCCCTCTGCTCATGTTCATGGCCCTCCTCTGGACCTTCTCCAACAGGTCCATGTCTTTCCTCTACTGAGCACTGCAGAGCTGGATGCAGTACTGCAGGTGAGGTCTCACCAGCGTGGAGTAGAAGGGAGAATCACCTCCTGTGGGCTGCCCGCCATGCTTCTGTTGATGTAGCCCAGGATACAGTTGGCTTTCTGGGCTGCGAGTGCACATTGCTGGCTCATGCCCAGCTTTTCATCCACCAGAACCCCCAAGTCCTTCTCCACAGGGCTGCTCTCAATCCACCCATCCCCCAGCCTGTATTGATGCTGGGGTTTACCCCTGCCCAGGTGCAGGACTTTGCACTTGGCCTTGTTGAACCTGATGAGGTTCATATGGGCCCACTTCTCGAGCTTGTCCAGGTCCCTCTGGATGGCATCCCATCCTTCAGGCATGTCAACTGCACCGCTCAGCTTGGTGTCATCTGCAAATTTGCTGAGGGTGCACTTGATCCCACTGTCTATGTCATTGATGAAGATATTAAACAGTACTGGTCCCAATACGGACCCCTGAGGGACACCACTCATATTATTGCATACGTTTATACTGTCCCTGATGGTAGACTTCAAAACCCTCAAAAACTCTCAAATGACTGCTTATCCAGCTTCTCTAGTCTCTCTTCTAAAGCTTCTCCGCCAGCCAAAGTGATGCTAAACTCTCATAGCTCCCTGAAACACATCTGATTTCTCAGCCTTTCCTCTTCTGTGGTTTTACTACCTTATAATATCCCTCTCTTGCTTGTAATCTTGACTGAATCTTGTCTGAAAAAATAAATTTTAGTGCTGATAGGATGAAAAATAGCAAAAAATGTAAAATTTGCCTATGCTTCTGAGGAGCCTTGTGTCTGTTTCACTAAAGCTAGAAGATGTGAGAGATCTTCTCCTTCCAAATACCAATGCATTGAGGAAACTTTGCATTAACAGACACATTAACATCTGTGTTTCCAGGCTTAACAATCTACTGATGATGCTGTCCTTAGTAGTCCACAATATTTGCTTTTGTCAAGTTTAGTAAAGTGTATTTAACTTTTTTCCACAAAGGCACATTATAAGGCAAGATTAGACCAACTCTAGCTGTTTCTTTTAACTATTGGAAAATTTATAGCATCTGGCAACCACCCCAAACATTGAAGACTGATATGAATATATGAGGGTAGATAGTATTTCCACATTCACTCATTTTGGTAATCCAGTTCTAGTAGGTTCTTTCTAGCACTGACTTGCTGGGATGATAAGTTATTCTTCACTTGTTTATCATCCACTACCCAAGCTATTACAGTGGATGGCACAATATTCCCCAGCGATAGCTGCTTTCTGGTGTGTGTGAGATGATCTTCACAAACTCATTAACTGCTAATTCTGCCAAATTTGATATGTGTGAAAAATCAAATAACAAAAAAAGCATACAACTGCAAGATTGTTATGATAACAAGCCTGAAGAAGACAAAAGAAAAGCAAGATAATTGCTTTGGTTGGTATTTGTATTACATTTAGCAAGAATTACTGTTTCAACAATTTAAGGAAAGATTAATTAGCATTATCTGAACAACCAGAAAATACTATTTTAATGAACATCTGTGCTGGTTTTGGCTGGGTAGAGTTAATTTTCTTCATAGTAGCTAGTATGGGGCTGTAGTTTGGATTTGTGCTGGAAACAGTGTTGATAATACAAGGATGATTTAATTATTGCTAAACAGTGCTTACACAGAGTCAAGGTCTTTTCTGCTCCTCATAACGCCCTGCCAGTGAGTAGGCTGGGGGTGTACAAGAAGGTGGGACAGCTGACCCCAACTGACCAAAGGGATATTCCATAACATATGACATCATGCTCAGCAATAAAACTAGGGGAAGGTTGTCTGGAGGGGCCACTGCTCCAGCATCACTTGGTTGGTGGTGAGCAATTGTTTTCATTTGCATCACTTGTCTTTCTTGGGTTTTACTTCTCTCTCTTTGTTATTTTCCTTTTCATTACAATTATTTAAATAATAGTAATAATAATAATAATAATAATAATTTATTTCAATTATAAAACTGTTCTTATCTCAACCCATGAGTTTTCTGACTTTTGCCCTTCCAATTCTCTTCCTCCCATCCTGCTGGGGTAAGGGTGATTGAGTGGTTGTGTGGTGCTTAGTTGCTGGCTGGGGTTGAACCACAACTCCACCAAATTCTGCACACGCACTGAGGAAGTGTGATGCCAGAATAAATAAGGTAAATATTTCAGTCAATATCATCTTGAAAGTCCAATTTTTTATCTTTTATATCAGGTGGCAGTCTCTCAGGAAGCAAATATTTTCTTTATCTCTTATTTCACTTTTAACTGCATTCTGTGTTTATCTTCTCTTTGTATTGCCTGAGATTATTTCTTTGGAAAAGGGAAGATGGAAAACAAAAGAAGACATTTTGTTTTGTGACTTTCATCTTTTATGGCCTTATTATCTGGATGGCTACATCCCTTTGTATACTGTGTGTACATGAGAAGTAAATTAATTAAAACTTTTAACCAAGACTGTGCCTTTTAACGAAGACATTTATACAGACATAGAAGGTCGGTCTTTATTTTTTATTTTTTAAGGGCTCTCTTATTTCCCAAAGAATTCAAACTATTATGTTATTGATTTCTGGGAGTGGGCAGGGTATTTTTGAGGAGATAAGAGTTGCATTTCTGGAAGTATCACTGAAACGTGCAGCACTAAAAATTTCAGTCATACATGAGCATGAGTCAATGTACCAAATAGTCAAAACTTCACATGAGCTAGGCCTAATTTTAAGCATTTGAATGCAGTTCTCCTGAGTTCAAAATAGTTCAGTTCAGTTCATACTCAAAATTAAGGCTGTATTGAAGTGTTTGAAGAATTTGGGCATCAGTTCTTGTGCACACAAGGTACAAATCACCTACATTATTTTGTAATATTTCATAGAAACTGAAAGTGTAAGGCAGCAGGAACATTTTTCAATGGCCCTTTGTAAGAACCTGAAAACACTTTTCCAGCTCTCCATCAAGAATTTCCCAGTTTTAGGAGTGATATGTTCCTACAGAGTACATTTTTCTGACACATACGTTCAGTAATGTTGTGGTATTTACATTGGAGAACTGATAACTACCTTTTCAACTTCTCCTCCATTCTTAATTAACAAAAGGAAAAAATTGTTACGTGATTCTTTTGCCAAATTCTGATCTGATTACACATATTCTCATTATACAACAGAAAATGTGAACAGGATTGTTCTTTCTCATTTGTACAGTTCTATACCAGTGATCTGTACCATGGTTTGGAGAGGAAAAGAAAGGCTACTGATCTCTTCAGTGTGCTGGGCTGCATTAGGCAAAGTAATGCCAGCAGTTCATGGGACGTCATCCTTCCCCTCTACTCAGCACTCATGAGGCTACACCTGGAGTACTGTGTCCAGTTCTGGGCTCTCCAGTACTAAAGAGACATGGACTTACTGGTGAGAGTCCAATGAAAGGCCAGGAAGATGATGAAGGAACTGGAGCATCTTTCCTATGAGGAGATGCTGAGAGACCTGGGGCTGTTCAGCCTGGAGAGGAGAAGGCTTGGGAGGATCTTATCAATATAGATAAATACCTTAAGGGAGTATTCAAAGAGGACAGAGCCATGCTCTTTTCAGTGGTGCCCAATGACGGGACCAGAGGCAGTGGGCACAAACTGAAACACAGGACGTTCCCTCTGAACATCAGGAAACACTTTTTTACTGTGAGGGTGACTGAACACAGGTTGCCCAGGAGGTTGTGGACTGTCCATTCTTGGAGAGATTCAAAAGCTGTCTGGACATGGTCCTGGTCAACCAGTTCTAGGTGGCCTTGCTTGAGAAGGGGGGTTGGACAAGAAGACCTCCATAGGACCCTTCCAACCTCAACCATTCTGTGATTCTGTGATTCATTACTTACTGTTCATTTTTCACAGCAAAGCTGTGCCAATATATCAGATGAGTCCAGTTCTGATATATCCTGTTCTAAATGTGCTCTCTTTACACAGTGAGGAAAACTATTTCGTATCATATGCTTATAACAGATCTAGCTTTTATTTTATAATGGCTGCTCTAATTCTGCCTGATAAATTTTACTTTGCCTTTCCAATTCTGCATGGTGCCTTTTTTGGTATGATTGAAATCTTATTAACATTTTTAATTATCACACCATAAAATTATAGACTTTAGGGGACAAATTAAGGTAAAATATCAAGTAAAGGAATCATTGAAGTGTCATTGGAATTTAAAAAAAAACTTTTTAAAGAAAAAGCAGCATGTGTCTATATCAGCACAGAATTATTACTATGGATTTGACAACCTCTGATTTTTCATACAACCTCTTGAATTCTGTTTTCTTTGAAAGCTGGTATAAACAAAATTCATCAAATGTGATGAAACACAATCCCTGCTTATAAACAAGTTTAAGTAACAGCTATGGGAAGGAGGAGGGGACCGGGGAGTATGAGAGAAGGAAAGGAGAGAATGTGTTTTTTCTATTGTGAGTCCTTACTATTCTGTATCAGATATCTTACTTTATGTGTATTTTCTTCTCCCAAGACTACCAGAAAGAGTATGTACCTAGTAAGAATAAATCATTACAGTATGGCTTAGCTCAGAATTCAGAGCCAATGAGATTTAAAGGCATGAAAAGGTAAATGCTTTCACAAATCCATGATCCATAAGTTTAAATGTTTGATAAAGCAAAGTCTCCCATTTCTAATATTTTAGTTTCAATTTTCAATCTTTAACATAAGTAGCTAATAAATATCTGAACATCAGGTATTTGTGTTTTGCAATAAGGTTAAACAATTTCAGAAGTGGTTTAATAGAACTTTCCTCTCCTTAAAAAATATGTGGCAAATTACCTGTACGCATGCCATAAGCTACAAAACATAGCTATTTTAATCATAACTTTATCAATTGTAGTTAGTTTCCCAAACCATGTATTTCAAGGTACATAACGTGTTTGCAATTGTCTTATGAAGGTGAATTAAAGCTTAGCATAAGTAGTTAGCGGCCTTTGAAGATGTCCTCCAAACTGTACAGGATCCTTCCAGAAAAAACATTATTTTTGAAGCATTCACTGAAAGTATTCGTTTCATCCTTCCATGGGAAGCTTTAATAGTATTACAATCCTACTGATTTGGACAGAGCATTTATAATATACCCAAGAAAATATGCTTCCTCAGAGAGTCAGAAGAAAATAGTGATCTCCAGAATGAAAAGTAATAAAGACACTTTGTCAGCCTATGCTATTTCTTCTGTCCCCCACTTGTAGTAAAATGCCATGTTTGGGGTGGTGTGTCTTTCTACTCCAGGTGCAACATAAAATACCTGACATCCCTGGCAATGAATTAGGTCACAAGCCAAATAGCCATATGGTTAAATTATTCACTACAAAAACCTGCTCTTGAAATTTTCTTTCTCTCTCCTTTCTGTAGCCCACATTCCCCAGACAAGAATGTATGAGAAACCTGTTGACCAGTTTAGCATATTTTATAACTAAGCTGAGGAATGACACTCCCATTAATTTTTATTATTTGAAATATTAACTTCCTTTCAAAGAAAGTATAATAAATGTCAATAGCATTAATGGTAAACATGCTGCTCCCTTTTGACATGCCCTTCAATTTCTGAGTTGCAGTAACAAGAATACCCTATTATTTATGCTAAAGCTCTGGCTGCCAATTTATATGGGTTTTGTACTCCCCCATTGTTTACAGGATGACATATGTTCTTTTGTCTGTGGAAGGACGGTGCAGAAACAAGGGACCTGACAAGTAAACAAAAGGAAGGTGCTTTTTAAATGCAGAACTGTTAACTGCAAAGGCGGCTCACGTCCTGCCTATTATGAACTTTGCAAGGCAGGTATTGTTTTCTCAGATAATAACTCTAAATGCAGCATGCTATTCAGAGACTTTTTCCTCCTGCTCTGTAATGGATAAACAGATAACTAATGACATAGCAGAAAGCACATTTTAAAGATCTAAAATCTTAGTTGGCAAGGAAACCCTGAATAAGAGCCTTGTATATCTGCACATTACAAAATGATCTTTAACAGTATTAACAGCATTTCGTTTTTCACAGCACACCTTTTGTCTCAACACATGCTCATTACACCTGGGGACCTGAGAAGGGACCTTTCTACTTTGCCAGAAGGGAAACAGAGTTCTGATGTCTATTGGTAGCAATTTCTGACTCATTAACATTTCCTCTTGCTGCATACCATTTTTAATAGCCATTCGCTCCCAGATCCTTGTTCTTATTGACCCTTTCTGTCCCATTACCATTTGGAAAAGGTTTCACAGGCCAACATCCTGCCTCAGTCCATGGCAATGTCTAGCTGAAGTTCTTTCCCAGAGGGCTGATCTGTTTCCTTATACTCCTGGCTCCACATCTTAAGGAGCTGACAGGCCATCCTTAGGGAAGATTCCTAAACTGAAAATAAGGATTTAGCTCAATTACAGCTCCCTTATTTGCCTGCTTTTTTTTTTTTTTTTTTTTGCTGTTAAATGTCTCTGCCAATGGCTTTTTATTACAAGAGTGCAGGGAAGCTGGAAGCTGTCAAACACAATAACATGAATTGAAAAATGTCTCTCTGCTTCTAAATCAGGGCTACAGTTATGACCAATTCTGCTTCCTCCAGAGATAATCTACCATTATCTTGAAGCAGGTATAATAGAACAAAAAGGAATAACTGTTAATTAGTGGATAAATTCTGCTGAAAAGGGGGTTAAGGAAATTACCTGATTATCAGTGCCATATTTTTATAAATATATATATATATATATAAGGCTAATTAAAATGGGGTGCATTTAATTACTGTATAAATTCCAAGTTGTCCCAGTTTGGAGTGGGAGGAAGATGATAGAATTATACCATTAAGCATCTGAGTAGGTAAAATGATGTACATTAAATACTTATTTAATCAGTATACTTACAAACTATTTAGAGGCCAGGTGTGTTTTACAGAGCGTTTTTACAGTCAGACTGGCCATATTTATTTTATTCTCTGTAGGTATTTGATTTTCCCTTTGCATTAGATCATCATGTTTCAGCTACACTTTGGAGTTTCTCTGTACAGCAATCTAGCTTATCTCCTGCAGCAGCATAATATTATGAATAACTTTGATAATTGTAGGGCCAGTGACAAAGAGAGGCTGGTGCGTAGCAGAGATTAGAAAGGGAGCATGAAGCTGCAAGCACTAATGGAGAAGAACAATAATGCTATTGTTGTGTTAGCAATTACAGGGTGCTGTGATGCTTTCTACCCCTGGAGTCAGCTGCCACACAAGTGGTGCAAAGCACAGCTGGCTGCTCCGTAGCTGGTGAGCAGGCAGGAGCTGGGTGAAAAAACTGCTACTCACTGTTGCAACCATCTTCTACCAAACCAGTCAGGGCTCATAGAGAAAGATGAACTGCTTCTGAGGATAACTGAAAACCTTCATGGGCCTTGAGCAGAATCCATACCTTTCCTCTCACTTGGAGGCAACTTTGTTACAAGATGTAAGGATAAGTTATGTTCTCTCTACCTGAAAAGGCCTGTGTCTCAAGTGCATCAGCCATTTATGGTTTGGCTTAGATACCTCAACAGACATCTTCATGCTAGTTCTTCCAGCCATCTCTGACAGCTGCAATATGGAATAATATTCCATATTCCATATTCATATGGAATTCATATTCATATTCCATATGGAATAATATATAATAAATATTTCCTCATTTATCAGGAAATATATTACAGCTTTTGTTTTGCATACTTGCTATCAGAAAGATATCATCAGAAAATATACTGCAAATAATATTGCAAGATAAAGCAAACTATTTACAACTATTCACAGCAGCAGTGATACACATAGAAAATTATCTTCATCTTAGGTAGTGTGTCTCTTCATGTGTGTGTATATATATATGCATATATGTGTCTGTATGCAGACAGTGCTGCTAATCTTGAGAATAAGATTGTATAATTTTTAAAAAAGAAATATGTAACAATTCAGCATTTCAAGGACAATTACACATTTAGATGAGTTTTTGTACAGAGGGTTTGTATAATTATTCATTTGGGCTGAGTCCTAGGATGATCTGGCACTGTGTTCTTCAGCAAACCCTTCTAAGTCCTTCTTCCCACTGTTGAGAATATAAGTTACATACAACAGTGGCTACCTTTCTCATCACAGTACATGTTTCTTTTTTAATACTTCTAAATAATACTGAGATATTTCATATACTTCATTATTTTTAGAAGGCTTGGCCCCAAATCCATTTATTTATCGCTTTCATTTACTAAGCTGTTATTGTTAGACTAGTCTTTGTGCATCACAATAAAAAAGCCAACAATGGTGTTTATGAGATCTCTCTTCCTTTCTGTTAAGAAAGATAGTATTTTGTTATCTTAACTTCATCCTCTGCTAGCTATAGCTCAGGTAATTGAACTAAGTCCTAATTTCTTACTTGGGTTCATTACTCAAAATAGAAGGGAATAATGAAATAATTACGAAAACATCACTCTTTGAAAAAGGTGAAAGGAACAAAGAGAAAGACAGGTTACATCCTTAAGTGGAAGGATCTGGTGTCTAGCATTTCTCTGCTGGATAGAACTTAATTATGCTCACCCTAAATTAGTGAGTGTGTTAGATGTGAATAACTTTAACAAGGAAATAGTTTTCTAGACTTTAAAAAGGAAATAGGTTTCTAAGTTTCTGCAGTTCTACCTTGGTGCTATTATCAATTGTGTATGTTTAATATCCATAGAACCTTTGAAAGGTCATGGCAATTGGGGAAGGATGACTGGAAAAAAGCAAACATCAGTCCTATCTTCAAGAAGGACAAAAAGGATCCGAGCAACTACTGGCTGGTTAGCCTTGTCTCAAACCCTGGCAAGGTGACAGAGCAAATAATCCTGGAAACCATTTCCAAACATATGAAAGATAAACAGAGCAGTCAGTATGAATTTATGAAGGGGATATTGTGCTTAACTAACCTGGTAGCCTTCAGTGATGAGATTATGAGCTTGGTGGATAAGGGAAGAGCAGTGGATGGTCCAGCCAGCAACAAGACTCATCATGTACTCCAAGTAGACACACAGACACAGACACACAGGTCTGTCCAGTGGTCTTAGACACTTTATCTGTGCAGTAGCTTTCCCCAGGCCCTGGTCTCTGCATGCTGTCACCCAGATCTAGGGAAACCCTTACTTCTGCAGTTGTCTCTTCTTCGACCACCCTGAGACCTCCTTGCTCATCACCTTGTCTCACCTGGAGTTTGCTGTCATTCAGACTCAAAGGCCTGGAATAGAGAGCACAACCATGCAGAAGATAGTTGTAAATAGGATATAATGTGAATATAGGACCAACTGCAGTGATCAGGCACAGGGCTCAGCCAGGCAGCACTTGTTTGCACAAAACTGTCCTCTCTTATCCCTTTTCCCCTCTATTTTCCCACACTTACCCTCCCCAATCCATCTTGATCTCTCTCTTTCCGCGCCTGTGGTCCTTCCCATAAGCATCCCATATGAAGTCTTGCAGATCTCCACAATCCTCTTAAAACATGCCATAATAAATTTTACACTGTCTCAAAAGCTATTCCGTAGCATCCTGTAAGTCCTCCCCTCCTGTAGGCTGTAACTCCCTTTATTTTGCATGCCTTTCTGGGGAGAAAATTTATTTCTTTGACTTTATCTCACATCAGGACCACAGGTAAATCCTTCTCCTTGGATAGCCCTTGGACTGACCCAGCCAGTGACTGCTCAAGTTCTCCTTGGTTAGGCTGCCTGTTGCTGTTGCTCTGCTTCTTGCCGTGTCTTTGTATTTAATGAGATTAATCGTTAGTCAGATAACCTAGCTGACTTCAGCTCCTAGGAACCACGCAACATTTCAACCAAAAATGCAGTTTCCACAAGACTGTAAATTGCACAGGAAAATATCTATTTTCCTCCCACTCTTTCTGCATAAAAGAATTAGGAAAATAAAAATGAAAGTTTTTGATTCAGGTTGGCTCATCCTAAATGGAAACATTGGCATGTTTAACTTAACTGGAGGCATTTAGTGTGGTATGAGTCTAGGCCTGCTTTAGCTACTACTATGTCACAGGAAAATTATTTTTTGACAGCCTAGTGGCTTTTTTCCTACTTTACAAGGCAGGTTTCACATATGGTATATGTAATATAATATGTATAGTCTCAAACATATATATGTAGAGTAAAATTCCTGCACGTTATTGATAGTACAGTATAATACTACTTAGGATAAAGGTCCTAAAGAAGGTCCTGAGCAACCAGGCAAAGTGACCTAACCATTCATATTACATGAGATGTACAATGAAGGGAATAATAGCAAGAAAAACATAAAGTACTTACCAGAAGATATGTTTAACAAAATATTTAGGCTAGTCAGTCATTATCTTATAATTAAAAAAAAAAAAAGTCCAAAGGAAAGCAAATGAAAATAAAAAGTTACCTTTTAAATAGGCATTAAAATGCTAATGTTTCAGCTTGTAATGAAGGTTTTAATAAGATTAGAAGATGAGAATGATTGTAACTGGTAATGTACCACTTCCCATTTTAGCTGTCATTTTAACAATATAATTTCTTGGTTCTGTCAGCTTGTTGGAGCTCTATTGATCCCAATATATTTCATTTCCTTGCTGAGTGTCTGCCTGTGTGAGGTAATTTCATTCTAGAGTGAAGTGCCTTAGTCTCTGTAAAAGTGCTTGAATTGATCTTTAATCTTTTCTCAAAATGAATTTTTCAAAATTATTTTTAAATGAGCTTTTAGTGCCGGTGAAAGGTGTGAGATGTATTTATTCACATTTTTTTCTCTTTTCTCTCAGAGTCAGGACATGAGATGCGTATCTCATTACAAATGACAATTTTCTAGATAAAAAATTTCTCCCATTATATCACAGACTACAGTGGTGCAAATGTCCCTATACTATCATAACCCAGACTATTAGTATCTCAGCACCTCACAATCTGTAATGTCTCATATGAGAGAAATAACTTTGCAAATGACTTTTGCAGATTGCAGATCCATGTGAATACCAGACCAATCTTCTCCCACTCTGTCATGTTCATCTTTAAATTTTATACGCCTTTACACTCCTTCTCCCTTCTAATTGGCACTGATTTCAATCTAATACTTCAGCAAAGACGCTTCCCCACTAAAATATGATCTGGAATTTCTATGTAGCTTCAGAGGGCCAACAGAAGAAATCTAGTGCGCTTCAGGCTTTCCTAACAGTAATTTGATTTTAACTGGTAAATACTGTATTTTGTATTGATGCTCTCCTATTTGTTTATTCAAGGGGGGAAAACACATACAAAATGTGCATGTGCACACAGACACACACACACACACACAAAATCCTCATTTATTTATATCAGAATTTTCACTGACATTTAATACTACATCTTTTCATAAAGGGCTATCCAGCTGTCAGTGGCCAAAGCAATATAATGGGACTAATGGATTTCACCAGAATCCCAGTTTGATGGGACTGAAATGTTATCCTTTCCTGACCATTTCCTATGACTGCTATACCACCTACTTACTGCAGTTTTCCTTTTTTTGCAGTAAACAACACTTTCTTGTGCAAGGTCCATTTATCTGTATTCAAATAACAATGGGGGGAAATTTCTATTAATCTGAGAGCAAGAAAAAGAAAGGAGCTAAGTGTACTATGTGCATTAGGAAGGAGCCCTCTGATATAGAGAACAAACTGCTAATTGCTTAATGACTGTCTCTCTCTGTAACTTTACATACCAAAGACTGGTGTCTGTCAAGGATTAAGCCTGTCAGAGACTGGTACTTGGGAGTGATGAGCAAGAAGGAACCATGAACAATCACAGAACTTAATTAAATGTTTGATGTATTTATGATCTTGTTAAGAAGGCACAAGTAGAGACCTTGCTTGAATAGATAGGGCCAGAAAAGATAAGAACTCCTGCCTTTGTTCTCGTCCTTGTAGATAATTTAGCTTGAACTAAACATATGGTTTTACACCACTAATGAGAACTTAGATAATAAGAGCACTAACGAGCACTGATGTATCAAAATATGTAAAAGACCATACTGCGCAGAATCACCTGAGGAGGGTCAAAGAGCGGACAAGTGAGGAAGACTATGGAAGACCACCAGAGGACTCCTGAAGACCACCAGAGACCTTCAATGTGCCTGCGTAAAAGACATTTGCATATGCTAATAGTTTCCTGGAAAACTAATGAATATGTATAATATTTCTTGGAAATCTAGTGAATATGTATGTAGAACATGTACTTAACCTGCACAATTAGGCCCAATGGTGCACACGACTTTGGTGGGACTACCCCCTGTGCTGCCCAGCGCTGAATGAACATACCTACTTCACAATCTCACCGATTGTGGAGTCTGTTTTCCGCACGTCACCTCATTCCCTTGGTAAAAGGAAACATAGTCTATTTTGTAGGTTTTTAAAACCTGCCAGGATGAGAAAGTACAGAAAAGTTATAGCTGAACATCTCAGTAATATTTATGCTCCAAGACTGTGGAGTTCTTGCCAGCACAAAGCCAAAGGAAACAATATGTACTGCAATAAGAAGACTTAAATACAATTAGCTTGGGGACTAATGCCTAGCAAGTTTTCAAAGCATATCGCAGGCTCTTGTATTCAACTGACCAAAACACCAGACCCTTGAGTTGCAGGCAGTACAGTACACATTGAGTGGAGAACTGCACAGACTGAAAAGACTTTTCATCTAGCAGCCTTCCTTACACTGAGTCACTGAGAAAGTTAACAGGTTAGCAAGAAGTGGAGTCAGACATCCAGTTTAATTTCTAAATGTCATTTCTATATCATGAACTCACAGCTAAGGACTATAAATACTGATGACCTCTCTCAAAAGTGACAAGTCTTGAACCTACTGACCCTGGGATAAAGGAAGTACTTTGCTACCTGCTTAACAAGAAACCCATAGGCAGGAATGAATGCCATGCTTTTGTTGCACCATAATCAGTTCCCTGAAGAGCTGATGTTCCTTGAAGGTTATGTCTAGAGGAACAATGTTGCAGCGTAGCAGGTCAATGGACAGGTGGATGTAACATATGAAGAGGGAGCGGTAGGGGGTGATGTTATTTAAATTTAAATTTTCACTCCAAGAATAGGACACTTTTTTTTTCTCTGTTTTACAAACAATGGCTACAAGCGGATTTTGTACAACTTAAATGTCTGATTTTTTTACGGTTGTTATGTTGTCAGAACCTGCAAAATTTCTTGTTCCACTGGAATACTTTGAACTTCTGTTTGTGGTTTCAGGAGGCACTGAAATTACCACCCAGTATCCATGCACTGGAGTCCTTACAGAACAACTGCATGAGTTTTTGAAGAAGCCTGGTTTTATTCACTTTGCGTGACAGATTAGCTATGCACTAGGTGGCTTCATGTAGCAATGAGTGCCTTACAAAGACCTCTAAAAGTGACATGAATGTTTCTTCTAGCTTATCTAAATGCATCTCTTTTTGTATGCATATTCACTTGCCCCTGAGGTATTCTACCTATTCCAAACAGTGGGTGGGAGACAGTAGGAAAAGTGAACTCCTAAACCCCTGCATTGTGCCCTGGTTACTTCTCTTGCAGCAATATGTATTTCTGAGATGGACTTCTCAAATGGCAGTACAATTTTGACCCAGGTCAAACTCGCAGAGAAAAAAAAAAAACGTGACTGAATATTTACCTGCCCAAAACACTAGAAAAATTCTGTAAGTTCATGAGTTGTTATGAAATTTATGTCTAACTTCCCCCAAAGGAGCTGTATCATCTTTGAAAACATTAAAAGGGAATAAAGGGGTAATTTAATTCAATAAATGCACATATCCCAAATGATAAAATAAATTATATCTAATTTAATTCTCTTTTGTAGTGTGATTTTCAGTGATTACATAAGCTGTACATTCTACACTATTATTTAATACATAGATATTACAGGTATTTTTTTAGAAACTGTTAAAGTTTACTTACCACAGCATGGTATAAATTAGCACATGTAAAGCTGTTAATAACAAACCCAAAGGTACAACATGAAAAGGTAATTTACTAGTTTGTTACATTCAATTTATCAACAGGATTTAAAATATTATTTAATTTTTAAATTATGTGTTCACCTGAAAAACAGATCTTTTCTAAGAGACATAGAGAGAAACTACTCAGTTCTACACAAACTTATTGTTCAGATGGATATTCTTAAAATGGTTATAAAGCTAAAAAGACAAGAAAAAACATCTTAAAATTATTTTTTGCATTTTACTAGTTGTGCTTTTTCATTGCAATTCTTACAAAGCAAAAAAGAAGTCAAATGCATTGAAAATACAAAATCTTTTGAATCATTTCAACTCATTACAAACTGACTTCAGTAAACTACATAACAAGCCTTGTAACGCCCTGCAGATGAACACAGAAACCCTAACCAGTGCTGTTTCTGAGAGATAGGTCCAAAACCCCATAATTTGGTAAGATTAGATCTAAGACTGTTTTCAGTGCTTTTTCACCACACTTTTTTTGGCGTCTTTACTTGCCTTTTGGTACTGTTGCCGAAATCCGGAATAAAACTCCTTAACAGCAATGAGAAGTTAAGAAGCAGGCACTCCTTTATTGCAGCACTGGGCACACGGGGGATCGCTCCACCTATCGTGTGCACCTGGCTAGTCTAACTGTGCCGGTTAAATACATGCCTGTTATACATAGTCACTAAATTTCTGGAAAATGTTATACATAATAATTAGCTTTCCGATAAACCATTAGCATATGTAAATGTCCCTTCACGCAGGCTCAGTGAAGGTCTCTGGTGGTCTTCAGAAGCCCTCTGGTGGTCTTCCATAGTCTTCCTCACTTGTCCGTTTCTTGACCTCTCTTAGGTGATTCTGCACAGTACGATTCTCACCATCATCTATATTAGTTTACATAAAAATGCATACTATGTCTATTCTTAAATGTAACCTTTCTAATAATTGATCCTTCAGTCTCACCGTCTTATTAATATTCTTATGTTAAAACAATCATTGGTTAATCTCACTTAACTCTACTGATTAAAATCCTCGATAATTAGATCAAGGTGGGAAGGGTAAGGGGTTTCCAAGCAGCAAACTGGTGTCCATAATGGTTTCGTTAGTTTCCTAAAACAAAACACTACAAATCAACAAATCTTTGTCAAATTTTCTGTGGTTAACTGATTTTAGACTATACTTGAATTCTTATGGTTACACATAGTACATTTTATAAAGTTCCTAAGTTCCTATGACTACATTTCAAACTTAACGCTCCCATACCTATGCTTCACAATTTTCTACTTCTTAATCAAACCAAACTCTTTTATGTGATTAAATTTTGATTTCTTTACCAAATTATTTGCAACAGTACCATGGATAAGACCTAGCCATGCCATTTAGAGTTCATTTTCAACTAAAATTTCCTGTTCATCTTCTCACTTTGTCTCCTAAAAGCTTTGCATGTACATCATTGCCTTGATCTATTACTTTAGTAATTTTATGAAAAGGCAACTTAATTTAATTTTTTCCTCTAAGTCTGTGCTGCTGGCTGTGCCTTGTATGGCTATTTCTCATTCTTTTTCTTCCATACATACATTTCCCTCAGTAGTTGTGTTATTTTCATAGCTACTGATTACACTTCACTCTGTTCATTGAAAGCATGCTGAAAGAAAATTCTGTTTCGGATCAGTTGCTCACAGTGGGTGCAAAAATTTACTTGTACAGGTGATTCAGGCGACATATGGAAATTTTAAGCTCATTTTAGCAATATCTGGCCAAACACTTAAGCATATAATTAAAAAGTTAAGCACACACTTTAACTCTGTTTCATATTGAAGCTTTTGGGAATTTATATGCATTTTGTAAATATTTATGTAAGAAATATTCACAGCGGATGCTAACTAAACATATCTAATTTAAAAATTTTTATAGTTCATCAATTATGGTACTTTCATGGTTGTGCTTTTTTGAGCTGTGACTAACCAGCTGGCTGCTACAGTGGGTCAGTATTCAGGAAATATTTTTATTTAAGCTTGAAATGAAACAAATAGCCATTTGAGAGAAAATAAGTTGAGATTATTGTTTAAGCAAAGGAACATTAAAAAAAGAAAAACAGAGAAAGGAAGCAACCAAAACCAATAATAAAACATTTGTATTTATTATGTGAAAGATGTTCTACTTCCAAATACCAACTTTTAACTACAGATGGAAGCTAGTCTTAAAGGAGAATATATTCTTTACATTTTTAAGCTTGTTTCCTAACATTTTCTTTCCTTTGTTTGAAACACATCATTTACCTCACTTACTGAGTACTAGGATGAATCACGTCTCCATTAGATCTTAAAGCTTATTTTGCTTTATGATGACGTTATTCGTAACTGCAATAAAACTACCAGCGCTGGCATTTCAAAGATGTTTTCAGTTGACACAAGACTGCGTCTGCCAGTCATTTAAAGGTTTTAGTGCTGACTGCTTTGGGAGCTGGCTGGCAGGAGATAGTCTTACTTTTAGGGTCAACCATACTGCAAATGTTGGTCATTTGACTCCTGTGATTAAGTCAAAAGCAGCTGCTCAGTCATCTCTGGGATTTGCCAAGTTGTCCTACTTGGGCAGGGGCTGGGGGCCCTGCATGGAGCTCCCAGGCTATGGGCAGAGGTGGGAGGTCCCATGGAGGCTGGGCAGGACTGTTCAGGCCTGTTAGTGCCCTCAACACTTTGAATATATCAATGGCCTGTCATGGATTATTAAAAGTGTTCAGTGAGGAAGACCACAAAGGGATTAGAGAGCATCACAGTTCTTGGCAAATCCATAAACCAGGAAAATTATAATCTCAAATCTTTGGGAATAATTGTCCAATCACCCAAAACCTGGCTTTTGCATGACAAGAATGTCAGCATATACCTCAAAACACAGGTAAATTTCTCATAGCTTTGTAAAAGTCTTTAAATAGCAAAACTGCCATTTGCTTTATTTGTCACCTATAAAAATGAGAATGTAACTCCCACTTATTTTTCATCTAAATATGTGTAAAAATTATGCCCTGTGGCAAAAAAAAAAGGGGAGGTGGAATCCTTGTCCTTATCATCAGAGAGAATAATAACTTAATTAGGGTGAGAGGTGGTGATCCTTCCCCTCTACTCAGCACTGGTGAGGCCATATCTGGAGTCCTGTGTCCAGGGCTTCCCAGTACAAAAGAGATGTACCGAAGCAAGTCTAATGAGAATAATTAAGATACTGGAGCAACTCTCATATAAGGAAAGGCTGAGAGATCTCGGACTGCTCAGCCTCGAGAAAAGAAGGCTCAGGGGGGTCTTATCAATGTGTACAAATATTTGATGGCGAGGGGCAGTGAAGAAGATGTAGCCAGAGATATCCAGTGACAGGACAGGAGGTAATGGGCACAAATTAAAAAAAAAGTTAGTCTGAACATAAGGAAACACTTTCTTACCTTGAGGGTGGTTAAATACTGGAACAGGTTGCTCAGAGAGCTAATGGAGTCTCCATCCTTGGAGATATTCAAAGCACAGCTGCACATGGTCCTGGGCAACGTGCTATAGCTGGCCCTTTCTGAATATGGGGGGTAGAATAGAAGATTTCCTGAGGTCCCTTCTAGCCACAGTGATTCTGTGATACTGTAATTATAGTGAGGACAATATGTCCAAACACAAGACAGTCTAGGTATACCCTGGATAAAAAGGCACCATAGTGAGTTCTGCTCATGCCAGCTCAGACACTGAAAGAGCACAAGTACACAGTGCCCAAGCCAAGTCCAGCAAAAGAAGTCATTACAGCTGGTCCATGCCAGTGGAAAAAGGTTGTTTTGCTACATGTGAGCATAGGCTGGTAAATCTATCCCCTGTTGTGCTGCATGCATACAGCCTGAGAGGTTTCTATTAGCTTGTCCAAACTCATTTGTAATGAGCATCATTTACTTCCCTTGAGATATCAAAGCATTGAAGTCACCTCAGAGAAGTAAGCTCCTATATTACAATTTTCACCACCAAATTTCAGTCACCTTGGGCATAGAGGCAGTCAATGAAAAGAATTGAGGAATCCTGATATCTGATTCCTCTATCTTACTTCTGGGGACTACATGATCTGTGTGGTCACAAGGGTCTATAATTCTAAGTCTAATTTAAGTTACACTAAATAACTTGAAAAACATGAAATAAAGTACAAATTTCCTCATCTATTAATGATATTGCAGAAGTGCTATAATATGTTTTAAAAGTACTGGGAAAGCTACTCCCTGAGGCTTTCAGTTCCACTTGGAATCACATAAAAAGGGCTGATAAAGGACATATTTTAAAAAATTACACAAAACTTGTTTGCTATTCCTTGGGAAAAGATAAAATATACCTTAGTGGCTTCTCATTTAATGTACTATGTTCCTTTTTGTTCCCCTCCATAAAAACTTTTTATTTTATTCTTTTATTTCAGTCAATTGATAGACTAATATTTTTCAATAAGCCACAATAAACAACACAAAAAGATTAGGTGCATTACTTTGATAGCTTGCGATATAAATGTATTACCAGTGTAGCACTGGAAAAATAGAGTGAACTGCTTTTCCTCAAAAAAAAAAAGTGTCTCAACTCTTCCTAAGCCAGAAGGTCAATATTATGCGTAGTGAAAGAAAACTTAGTAATAAATTTGAACAATAACCTCAAAAAGTTTCAGGTACAATGGATTGCAAAGGGCAGTGGCACACAGTTCAGGAATTTTAGAATCTTTTTACTTGAACTCTATGGGGTTTCCAGTATATATATAGACAGTAAAAGACTGACTTTTTGACAACACAAAAATGACAGCATGTATGTGTGTGCACATAGGCTGATGACTGTTCCCTATGTCTGCCACACATAGTGATGATTTGCAGTCCCCAAAGTACTCATGAGCATGTCAGAAAACCTGAGAGAAGCCAAATGTTCACAAAGTTAATGGCTCACTGCTGCTGAAAAAGGTGACACATGCAAAATAAAAGCCTCTTAATATGTAGTTTGAAAGATTTGAACACAGAATGTAAGTCCTAAGCCAAAATGTACTTAATGAAATGTCCCCTGTGTAATTTCAGACAAGTGGCCCTGCAGTGCTCCTTGGTCATGTTAACTACTTGCAGATTATATTTTTAGACAACGAGAAGTCAAATGACTAAAAGAAGAGACAGACTGAAGGTATAAATTCAAATGTACAGATTTGGAGAGAGTTTGGATTCTGTACTCATGAAAAACATTTAATGAGTTGGAGGTTTTTACAAAATATATAGCTAGTGTTCGTTCTAATGCACAATAGATTTCCTGAATCTTTAATTTAGTAAAAAAGACAAACATCTCCAGCTCACTTCACAAAATGGTACAAGCTGGTAGATTTAGTGTACACCTGTGAGATAAAAGACTCTATGCAAGGGTGTGGATTTGCAAATAATTAAAACATAATTTTGGAAAAACTTCACATTAAAAATCCTTTCCAATTCATTTAATCTTGCCATCCTTTATTTAAAGATCAATTATTTGATAATAATATTGCGTATAATTTTATGAGCATAGCAGCTGAATTGAGATTTAAAGCAAGGTGTATGAGAGTTTAGAGGGTATCTGTTACTCCTCAGTATGCAGCACAGCAGGAAAAATAAATTGAAGAAGCAGCAGAAGAAAAAAAAGCAGTGTTTCAAAGCAACAACCTTCTTTATGAGTAAACTACCTAAGCATCCAGATCCAGGAGCTTGTGTCTTCCTTATATCCCTGTTGATATTATCTGCATCCTGCAAGTGCTTCCTGACTAATTGAAGATTGTCAATTCACTATTCACCTCACTGGATCAGAGAGAGAAACAAACCTACTGTACAGACACATAATATGAGGAAAAAAGGGAGAAAGAAGTCAGTAAAAAGATTTTCTTCTTTTTGAAATCTGAGAGGGTAGATTGTGATCCTCACCTCCCAACAGAATACAAGAGACACTGCAGACCTTCACTCCTTTCTCATACACTCAAATACTCCTAGCAACAGCAACCACAAACCACAAAAAAACCCCCTCAAACAATGCCTTGTTTAGAACAGAAATTAATTGCAAATTTTTGCAGCAGTGTTGCTTCTGTTTACCAGCACTAACTATAATCACTTTACTCTAGAGTAAGTTCATTTTGATTCTTAGACTTTCATCTCACCCTTTCTTCCTACTCAGGGTCAATAACTGGCTTTTTCCCCCAGTACCTTCAACTCAGCTGGATAGCAGCTACAAATTTCCTTCCTAAACATAAGAATCTATGAGTATAAGAACTGCCATATACCCTCTAGGTTAGATCAAAGCTCTCTGTGGTTCAATGTCTGATTGCAGAAAACAGCCATTAGTGGATGCCTAGGGAAGCATATGAAAATACGGCTAGCATTCCTCAAAGCATTCTCCCACTCTTTTGGGGTTTCTCAGATGTATCTCCTTCCTTTGAGGGGAACCATCTTGGACAGATTTTGCTTTCATGAAAATGAGAAGCCATGAGATAGGTGGTGCTAATCTAGAAAACTTGATACTTCATTTAAACATGGCAGGTTTTTATGGAATGGGAACTAATTTTATGTCATCTTCAGGTAAATTAGATCTCCTTTAGAACAGGTTGCCCAGAGAGGTTGTGTAGTCTTTATCTGTGGGGATATTCAAATCCTGACTGGATGCGGTCTTCGGCAACCTGCTCTAGGTGACACTGTTGAGTGGGGTGGGTGTGGGGATGTGTGTGGGGATGGGTACAAGATGATCTCAGGAGGTCCCTTCCAACCTAAATGATTCTGTGATTCTATGACAATGATAATATTAGTCTAAATGTCCTCCTTGACAACATCTCTCCAACTAAGTATACTGATATGCATTTTATTTTGGGCATCTAACATACCAATAGTCAAGGAAGGTTATCCTCTACTGGGTACATTCCTGTGATCAGTTTTTTCAGCTTACTATCTGACCTTTCAATATAGCATAGACAGAGACAATGACATAAAAACAACTATTCTGACCTTTATTTTACACCTAACTATACACCATTCATAGTACTAATTGATATTATGGAAATATGCACTGTGGATGAATTAGGATAATCATATACATTTTTAGATCTCCTGGGTTTTTAAGAAATATTATAAATTCAAAGCAATTTCATTTAAAGACATAGTGTTTTCATTTAAGTCTAATGGCATATGTTGAAACTACTAGAAAAGAACTTTTAGCTTAAACTATAGTGTGGACTACCTTATTTCATAAGTTCTTGAACTGTGGACTACAGATAATTAAATAAAAAACATTAGTGAATAAAAGCAAGTCTTTTCCCATGTTGGTGATTCACATTAAAATGTTGTTCAAAAAGGCCTTAACAGTAATCATGATTCTCAATTGCATCACAGTTAAGGCAAAAATATTTGTGGGAAGGTCAAACACAAAGAACCTTATGTTGCATCATCACACCAGGACAATCTAACAGCAACCCCGGCTAAGCCTCTTCCTAAATCTCAGTTCCAGGTGCTCTGATTTCAGGGTTCCAAATCCTGCTGTAAGGAAAGCTAAACTGTTCTCCCTTACCAAAACACTGAGGGACTTGGAAAATCCAGTAAGAAAGTGGCTTGTAACATCTTTAAGCTCTCCAGCCCTGTTCCTGACTAGAATGCTAACAGTAACATTCATTATAGTCAACAAAAAGAGCACATAAAGTACTTGCTCTTGTTGGCCCTTGTCTTTATTCTTTTGGTCCTGTGGAATAGCTGGTTTTAGATTCCCAAACCCTAACCTTAATTAAAATTATCACATTGACTCTAACACTAAAAGACACCATAAGGCTTTATGTCACTAGAAACCACCAGCTCTAATAGGCCTCTTCCTGTCTCTAGCAACGATACAAAATTGAATTGAACAAAATTGAAAAATTTCACTTCTTTAAGCTTAATTCCCAAAGGCTTCAGTCCAACACTCCCAGCATAAGCTCTCCATCTATGTCAGTGGGTGGGAAGTACGAAATGAAGTAATAAACTGAGCTCTTGGAGCTTTAATTTCCCAAACACAGCTGTAACCTAATCTATGTTGTAACTGGAGAACAAGTAGGGAATATAAAGCCTTTGCAGAAACTAGCCTACTTTCTGCCTCTGTGGCCGCCGGAGAATCCAAAAGCGAGCTGGGCTCCTGAGGTTTCACTTTTCCAGTTGCTAATCCCTGTCCAGTTAAAATGCAAGAAACCTTTCTGCATACTAAAGGGTAGCAAAAAGGAATCACATTCTTTTGGCCTCTGCTGACCTCCTTGTTTTGTAGGCCTTGGAGAATGCAGTCATACGCTGGGTTCTTGGGTGTTTTGTTTTGAAAGCCACACTCAAAGGACAATGTTCACAATATAATCTTATATAGGCAACATGGTCCTGGGTTAAAATGCAACAATTAGGCATTAGCCATTTGTGAGAGACTGAAAGAGTTAATGTCTCAAACATTGTGATGGCACAAGTTCTGCATACAGATGAACTCTGCATAACAATTAACCACAGGTGAAAAGAAGAAGCTCAGCACAGATCAGCACAGGACCTCAGCAACAGGGCTCCAAGGCCAGGGCTGGAGGATGCGCAGCTCTGTGTTTGGATACGCTGCGTGGGGCAGCTCACCACCCATGGCCAGAGATCAAAAAATGTCCATTTCTGCAGGGAAGGAAAAGTTACTCCCCAAATGAGCCCCAAGCCCACCAACCCATTTCCCAAAGGTTCTGAAAGAACAAACCATGCATGATACCTAATTAGCCTAATGAGTTCAAGTGCTTGCCTGAAGGAGGGGCCAGGAGATGATAAAAGGACATGAACTGAAGCCCCATGTGTGCATGCCCACTGGAACTGAACCCCTCGGCTCACTGGACCCCTCAGCTGACTGGACCAACACTGGATCCAGGACTGGTGAAATCTTTCTCTTTTCCTTTTTCTCTCTCTGTCTCGCTTTCTCTTTCTCTCTTCTTTTTCACAATCCCTACACCTCATCCCTTTAGACATAAAACCATTGACCAAGTCTGGGACTAGGAGTGGATCCAGCTGCCCCCAGGCTCCTCTCTGAGAAGGAGTCTGGAAAGCAAGGGGGTGCGCTCTGAATGTCGTGACTCAACGGGAGGGATCTCCTTCTTCCCTGAATTGATGTATGTGGTTAACACAGGTTACACGAGTCACTGAGGTAGTTCCATGTTAATTCCTGTTGTAACAAACCCCACTACCTACTGTTATGCTTCCCAAGTTCAGTTCGCTTCTGTCATGAATAAAATCTTTAAGTGATCGTTTGGTGTTGTTTCACCTTAATTTAGCCCAAGGGAATTCTGAACTCAACATGACCCCACCCCGGTCTGTCCAGCCCGGGTCGTGACACCAATACAAACAGCAATCTGCTTCCTCATTCAATGAGTTTAGAAGAATGTAAAAATAAGTCAGCTCTAAATCTGAAAATTTAACTCAAATCTAAATCCTAAAATTATTTTTGCATCAGGGTAATATTCCTCTGCTAAACAACAGTAAATCTTTCTGTTCTTTATTGAAACCAGTTTTCTGTGGGTGTAAGAAATTCAGTAATAAATGGGACTCTGCAGTGTTAGATTACCAAACCTTAATCCGCCCAGAATTATATCCAGGTGATATTAAACCTACAATAAAAGGCAACATAAGGCATTAACCATTTTTGGCACAGTCCATTTCCTCACTTTCAGGGCCCAATGGCGTCTGGTAAAAAAAAAGTGCTTCTAAATATGGATGATAATGTCTTAGACTACCATGCTATAGTAGAAATATAAAGCTCTGATGATAATCAGCAGTAGTCTTTTTTCTGCCTCTGAAGGTTTTTCTGCATGCTATATAAACTGAGTACCCAATTTTGAAACCAAGACCTAAATTCTAACCTTATCTTTATCAATACTATGAAATGTAGGGTAAAATTTTGTCCTAAAACAATACTAACCAGCCCCCTAACCCTCAATCTGGAATTTTAAGCCACTTTGCTTTAGTAGAATAAAACATATTTTGGCCCTTAATATATACCAACTCATTCCCTAAGACTGAAAGCCTTGCAGAAGGCTGCAATAAACCTTCAATCTTTGATTTTCCTTAATCTAATCTTAATGCTGATCAAATTTGAGAGGCATCACTACCCTCTCTACTAATCCTTTCCTACCTTGGGGAATCTGGAAGCATATAGGAATGAACTGGGCTACACAGCGTTTATATTTCCTAGCCCTAACCCTTAACACTATTTTGTATCATAGCCCAGATCTGCATACCTATACTAGAACTTTCTCCTATACCCATGCTAGGACTTACCCAAACACTGAGGGCTTTGTGGAATCCACAAATAGCATGGGATCCGCAATCTTTAAATTCTGAAACGCTTGCCATAAAAAATGTAGAGCCAGCAACCTCATCAATATAGTGAAAAATAGGATTTGACTTTCATCCAGTCCGTTCATAATTCTTATGGTCATGCAGCATCCAACAGTACAAATTGATTTTTCTGTATTTAGCTGCTCTAATCTTACTTCCGTTGTAACCCTAACCAATATCATATCAATACAGTAAACAGTAACATTGAGAAAATAAATGGAAGAAACAACAGATGTCAACTGAGACAAGACAATTTACTAACTGAAGAGCCCACGAGCACCCAGCAATGAAGTGGGTTCCTTAACTGCTAGAAACCTAAGCCTTCCCATAACCCAAGCCTTGCCCTTTATTTCAGCCAGTGGTTATGCACTCACCCATACATTGACAGATGTGACAAGTCTTAGACCCCATGAACCTTTTCCTAATTTCAGAGCCCTGCAGCAGCTGGCCATGATCAGGGTACAAAATCAAAGCTAGAATTACAACTACATAGGCAGCACTTACAGCAAAATGCAACTTAAGGCAGTGACTCCCTGTGATAACCCCTTATCTGTCTGCATTAGCTAGGGAGAATCTAATAGAAAATGCGTCCTTCATATCTTCTTCTCTCAAATCTTAACCCTAACCAGAGTCATAAGCCAGACTTCAGTTACACCCAGGTAGCTGATGGCTATAACAAAACTGGATATATATGATATAAATCTTTGATAACACCAGCTTTCTTCCTCTCCCTGCACACTGAGGTGAATCCTGCATTAACCTCAGATATTCAAGCCTCTTTTCATAAGATCTGCCCCCAATACACTACCTCTATACACATAGCACAGCTGGCTCCTAACCTACAATTTTGAAGGCTTTTTAACCGGAGTGCACTCTTTTTATCTCCTGTGATATAACCTGAAAATCAAAAAAGTTGAGCTAATTGTGCTTCGCTGTTCCAAAAAAAGATGCTGAAGAATATCTTTATTAAAAAAAATATGCTTATCTCTCAAAAACTTCTGTGACTGAGGATAAAGTACTCAAAATAAAAAATTCTTTCAGAGAGCTACATAAAGATATACATTACCTCAGCTGCAACTAATGGATGAAATGCACTCCTGACTCGGCTGTCAGTACATTCACTGGAAATAAAGCCAAACAAGGAGACCCTGGAATTTCCAACTAGGTCTTGCCTGAATCTCAACACTGAAAGGACCAGCAGATAAGCTTACTAAACACTTTCTTTTTATAAAGATTTTCTCTGTTCCCAGAGGAAAAAATAATTCAGCCGGCAACTGTAATCTATTCTGCAGAGTGGAATCAATAATCGTCAGGAAGCAAAATAATAAATAACACTGTCCTGCTGGATGGAAAGAAATGGAAATAAGATTTCTGGTGTAAATGAGGAATGACAGAAGCAAGGGAGAAAAAAAAAAAACATGCCATGTAACTCCATTTGCAAGAAAATGGGGTTTGCCTGCAATCTTACTGTGGGAGAACAAAACCATGAACAAAATACCTTTGCAACATGTTCTAAACAGAATGTATTTTCTTTGGTATAGAAACACAATTATTCAGTAAAGTAGTTTTTATTCTAGTTTTAGAACTTGGACAGGCTGCAATGTTATGCATTTCACTGTTACAAATTGTCTGATTATGAGTCAAATGGTAAAATTCAGAGCTGTACAGCTAGTATTGGAGCCCTGCTGAAAAGAGATATCTGACCTTAGAAAGTGCACTAGTCTGTAAGTTTGACCCAGAATGGACATTTCTTCTCCCACAGAAGCTCAATTGCTTCAGCAGTGCAAGGTGAAAGGCACAGAATTCAACCTGACTGGGGCAGGGAGAGATCCATGCTCCAAACTTTTCACTTCACATCTCTTTACCTTTTTCTATTTGCAGTGTAGGATGGCATATATAATAACATGATAGCATTTATTATAATAAATTAATACTGATAGCATTATAATAATGCCAGTTACACTTACTTCCCTTGCAAACTGCATGGAGATTTCTATGTGTTAAGCATGTGGAAAAGTAGAGGATGCTACTGAGTGGAATAAAAGATTCTAATTTTAAATTCAGTAGTCTTACAGTCTTTGCAATTAGGATTCATTATTTCTTACATGTTAGCATGTTAATGTACATTGTTATACTCCATACTTTGAGAGACTCCAACCTACTGAGGCAGCACAGTTTAACAAATTTGTCTCTTATCTCTTTTATACTTTTTTTTTAAAGGAGGCCACCATTGGAAGTAATGATTGCCGAGTGCAAATCTAGTTATGCATGTCTTATTAGGTCGTACTAGTACAGATTTACATGCCTGCCTGAGACTTTTGCTGGACCAGAGCAAAATGCTCAACCCTTGACAGAGTCAGACTCCAAAACTAGAAAAAATATGTAAGATAAGACTTAAAGCAGCAGAAGCTGTGAGTGACACCTGAGCAGTGGCCTTATACCATTATAGCTCAGTTATTGTAGTATTCATAACATATTAATTTTTTTTCCACAAATAAAAACCTGATACACTATACCAGGACTCATATGTTACATGTTTCAGTTACAGTAAGTCTTTTGCAGAAAAAGTATGGTCACTCAAACAAAATTATGAATACTGAAAAGGTCAAAATAATATTCCACATTATTACAGTTGCTATTTTGCTTATTTGGGAAAATGACTGATTATTTTTTTTTCCCCAGTACACAAGATGAGCCAACATTAATCCATTCTTCTGATAAAGTTTATGAAAAGAATGAAAATAAACACATTGACATTGCAAGATTCACACCTCCAATTTAATGACTCTTCTTTCTGGATGTAACAAGATCTTTCATGGCTCTCAGCATATAAAAGATCTCTTGGCTTATTAGAAATATAGCTGCAGACTTTCCTGGTCAGGGACTAGAGTTCTGGGAGTGCATGCATATTAAAAATAGTAGTACTCCTTACTAATTTTTTAAGACTTCCTGAACCTTTCTTGCTAGGAATAGTGAATGGCAAAAGGACCCTATATCAGTAAATCCTGAAAAATGTTTCAAGTTAAAAAACATTAATAGACATTGTTCTCTTACATACAACAAATTTAAATACCAAACCTCAGAAATTTAGTGCAGTCATCTGCACTGGAGGTCAATGCATAGTTATTTTTTTCCTAAGTTGCATTTTTTGTTATGTGTTTGCTATAGAAGAGCTAGATACTCATATGCATTGGTTTGGTTTCTCTTAAGTGAACTAGCATCTAATGAAAGATGATAAATTTGCATCCCTAATAATGTAACTATATCTTCCAATCCTTTTATTAAAGGTTTGAGGGACTGAATAGATTTCTGTATGTGTGAAACACTTAGTCTATTGAAACTAGTAACCGTTATAGAATTAGGGAGGGAAGGGGGAGGAAATGGTGGGGAGAGGATTTCACTACAAATAAGACTAATGTGTTTTTCATATAAACTTGCCCTGCAAATTAATTTTTTTGTAGCACTGATTAAAAAAACATAAATAACTTGCACTCATGAAGCTTCCAGCTTGTGGCTGGCAACCCTAGCAAAAGTGGCATTTAAAACAAAAGCTGGTGACAGAATGGCTCCTTTGAAACATCATCGTGAGACACCCATCAAAGTATGGGGGACTCTGGGAAATACCCTCTCACAACTTCTGCTATCTTGTCTATCCCTCGCTAGACAAAATTCTCAATGTCTCTTGCAGCTGGAAACTGCTCACAAGGATGGTTTTTAAGTAGGAAACAATAAAGCTCCGGTTGATGTTGGCATGTGTGTTTCATCTCTGGATGGGCTTCTGGCAAGGAAAAGCACACCCTACTTCAGATCTTCTGGACTGGTCACCACAATTTAGTCTGTTTAGCTGTTCTGAAAGACAAAGACTTATGTCCTGATTTCAGCTGAGATAGAGTTAACTGTCTTCCTAGTAGCTGGTACGGTGCTATGTTTTGAGTTCAGTATGCGAAGAATGTTGATAACGCTGATGTTTTCAGTTGTTGCTAAGTAGTGTTTAAAGTCAAGGCTTTTTCAGCTTCTCATGCCCAGCCAGCGAGAAAGCTGGAGGGGCACAAGAAGTTGGCACAGGACACAGCCAGGGCACCTGACCCAAAGTGGCCAACAGGGTATTCCATACCATGGGACGTCCCATCTAGTTTAGGAACTGGGGGGAGTGGGGGCGGGGAATTGCCACTCGGGGACTAGCTGGGTGTTGGTCAGTGGGTGGTGAGCAATTGCACTGTGCATCATTTTACATTCCAATCCTTTCATTGTTGCTGTTGTAATTTTATTAGTGTTATCATTATCATTATTAGTTTCTTCTTTTTTGTTCCATTAAACTGTTCTTATCTCAACCCACTAGTTTTACTTCTTTTTCCCAATTTTCTCCCCCATCCCACTGGGTGGGTGGGGAGTGAGTGAGCAGCTGTGTGGTGTTTAGTTGCTGGCTGGGGTTAAACCACGACAGCTTATTTTGGTTGAATTCTCTTAGTTTAATCTCAGGCACAACTGCAAGAAGCAGAGAGGACTATTCCCTGCAAGAATGTACTGGAGTAGTACTCAGGACAATATCATGGTAGTGACAGGATTGGAAAGATATGGTATGAGTAGAATGTGTCCAACTGTAGCTATGTCACAGGCCACACTGATCACTACTAACACAAAGTATTGAGCTGTTTTCCTTGTAAAATATTTGCAGTTTGATTTCTATCCAGGAACTGGAGCTCATGGAGATGATAACAGATCTCAGATCTAATTTCATTGAATGAAGTGTATTCATTTTGAATCTAGGAACTGACAATTTATTACTTGCTGAAAATTAATTAAACTTCAGGGATGGAGAAAAGACCGGAAAATTACATGTTATTGACATAATTGAAATGCAAAGTTGGTTCTCCTATTTCATTTTTTGTTTTGCTAGAAAGAAAAAAGCTTGCAAAGAAATAAGTTTTTTGAGTGAGCAGTTAAACTAATTAAAAGTAATAAATTCCACTAGCTTGAGATGAAGGTATAGATCACTTGTTAAGGGTGCTACACAGTGTCATTTACTGACATTAGAGGAGAATTAGAAGCATCAACTGATAAGTGAAAGCTAGCAAAAAACATCAGACAGCATACAGATTGATTTCTCAGCAACCTCCTTTAATTTAAACACTCTGTTCAATACTGTAGCAAAACCACAGTCTCATTTATAGCTGTGAGGATGGAGATAGAGAGTAGTTCAAAAAATACCTGCTAGGGTTCAGAAAAAAATCATGTGTAGGCAACATACAAGTGGGTACAATATCAATTTAGGTCATAAACATGTTGAGTTTAAACCATATTGTAAAATAATAATAATAACAATAATATAAAAAAGTTATACCAACAGCTCATAGACAAAGACATATTTGGAAGGCTGACTGTTTGTTCTCAGTGGTTAATTTAACCACAAGGAGCAAGGTGGGTTTGTTCAAAGGTACCAGTCTTTTCAGTCTCAGATCTGTGTAGTTAAATAAATGAACTTAGAAAAATACCCTAAGAAGATATTTTATGAACATCACTACTAAAAAAAACTTGCTGATGGGTCACTGCCTCTAGACTACAAACTGCTGGATGTCATGCTAAGAACTGGGAGATTTATGTACAATATGCATAGAAGTTCAAAATTCAAGCTACAGAAACATCTCTGAAACAATTTCTTAGATCTGTTAAGAAATGATATAAATAGATAGAAACACTGTAAAAAGGAGGAAAAATGAGAAAATTCAAAACCAAAACCAGCTGAAGGGTTATGACACAAATTGTGTGAAACTGTATCATAGACAACAGGATTTGCATCTTACTGTCTTGGTGGATGGGTGAAAATCTAGGATGGGCAACTTTTCAGTGCACAGCATTTTGAGAACAAAGGCATTCTGTCCTCCTCCATTTCCCACCTCTCATTGTTTCATTTTCTGTATTAAAACCTATATTATGCAGAAATATAGGTAATCTTTATATTTTGCAATTACTTTCTCTATTTTAAAACAGCTGAGTAAACACGTTTTGAAAGTAACAGGTCTCAATCTTCCAATGGAAATGGAAGATTGCATAGGCCATCCCGAATCTCCCATACTCAAATGCTCCCTCTCTGCTGGTGACTGAGGCCTTTCCAGCTGGATTCCTCATGGAAGGAATAGCATATAGCCCATATAGCAATGGGTGACATAACCCAGTTGACGGTTGCTATGTAACACAGGAAATCGTAAAAAATCTCAACCACAAGCAAACCTGTCTTTGCAGGTGACTCAGCCTTACATGATGCTCACATCATATCTGCAAGAAAAGATCCTAGCTCAAGAAAGGCGACATCAATGGAAAATAAGAAAGAAAACACATACTACCACGCACAGCTGTCGCGTCCCAAAGTTGGAGCAACTCAGGTTTGTGGATTTCCTTTGTCAGAATTAAGGTGAAACGACACCAGGGGAGTTCAAACAACAATCAACATTTATTCAACCTAGCTAACTTTGTCCAAGTACACATTAACTTATCAATATGAACCTTGCAACATGTCATTAAGCCACTGTTTGAAAAGAGAAGGGAGGTGTAGAAAAAGAAATGGAAAAAGGAACATGGAACTGTATCAGAAGGAGAGTCCTCCCATTGAGTCACGAGGTTCAGAGCAGACCCCCTTGCTTTCTGGACTCCTTCTCAAAGAGGAGCCCAGAGGCAGCTAGATCCACTTCTAGTCTCAGACTTGGTCAACGGTTTGTGTTTAAAAGGATGAGGTGTAGGGACTGTGGAAAAGAGAGAAGGAAAAGAGGGAGAGAAGGGAGAGAGAGAGAGAGAGAGAGAAGAAAAGGGTTTCACCAGTCCTGGGTCCAGCATTGGTCCAGCCAGTGTAGAGATCCAGTTCCGGAGGGCACACACTGAGAACTCATTCTCCCTTCGTTTATAGTGTGTTAGTTGATGGTCTCAACATGCGCAGTTCCCATTCCTGGGGTTCTCTGGAATCAGTTGGTGAGCTTTGGAGGGGGGGGTGTTCATTGCGGAGTTGCCTCTCTTTTCCTGCTGGCATGACTGCTTAAGATAGAAGCACAGTCCCATCTTCCGTGGGGCCTCCTCCTCCAGGCACATATGCTGCAATCCTTCTCCTGGTCACTTGAGATAAGGAATTGCGGCTTTGGAGAAGTGCCGTCCCACCCTCCATGTGGCCCTCTCCTCCGGCCACATTGTCCTGTTCACAAAACTCCAGCATTTTTACAGAGGCCGTTTTCTCCACCAAAGTTCTGTAATTAATGTTTGAGATATTGACTATAATTTGTCAGACCATAACAACAGCTACGGTCATGTGGTTAATACCAACCAGATGCTCAACATTTCAGTGAGATTAAATCTTGTCATTCTTAAGAAACAGAAAATAGAAGATTGTGGTAGGTTGACCTTGGCTGGCTGCCAGACACCCACCCAGCTGCACTCTCACTACCCCTCCTCAACAGGACGGGAGAGAAAATTTCATGAAAAAGCTTATGAATCAAGATAAGGACAGGGAAATGACTTACCAATTACTGTCACAGGCAAAAGAGACTTGACTTGGGGAGAATCAATTTTATTTATTGCCAAGTATTAACAGAGTAGGATAGTGAGAAATAAAAACAAAACTAAAAACACCTTCCCCCACCCCTCCCTTCTTCCCAGGCTCAACTTTAGTCCCGACTCTTCTACTTCCTCCCCTGAGGACCTCAGAGAATGGGGTATGAAGGTTGTGGACAGTCTATGACACTTCATCTCTGCTGCTCCTTCCTCCACACACTTATCCCCTGTGCCAGCATGAGGTCCCTCCCATGGGCTACGGTTCTTCAGGAACAGACTGCTCCAGGGTGGGTCCCCCACAGGCCACAGCTCCTGCTGGAAATACTGCTTCTGCATGGGCTCCTTTCCATGGGCCACAGCTCCTGCCAGGAGCTCGCGCCTGTGTGGGCTCTCCATGGGCTGCTGCTTCCTTCAGGGCACATCCCCCTGCTCCAGCATGGGGTCCTCCCCGGGCTGCAGGTGGATATCTGCTCCTCCATGGACCTCCATGGGCTGCAGGGGGACAGCCTGCCTCACCATGGTCTTCACCATGGGCTGCAGGGGAATCTCTGCTCCGGCGCCTGGAGCACCTCCTCCCCCTCCTTCTTCTCTGACCTTGGTGTCTACAGGGTTGTTTCTCTTCCATTTTTCTCACTCCTCTCACAGCTGCTGCACAATGTTTTTTACCCTTTCTTAACTATGTTATTATAGCGGTGCCACTGGTGTCACCGATGGGGTCAGCTTTGGCCAGTGGCAGGTCAGTTGGAGATGGCTGGAACCAGCTGTGTCTGTCATGGGGCAGCCCCAGTCTCCTCTCACAGGGGCTACCTCTGCAGGCCCCCCCGCCCCCAAAACCTTGCCACACAACCCCAGTAGAAAGATGCACCAGTGTCATAATATGTACTGTTCTCCCTGGGCTGCCAGGTGACAGTCTGTGTTACCAATGCCTATGATTTTATTCTTAGTCTCAAGCTACTTCACATTTTTTAATTGGAACCTGGTCTTGAGGTTTGCATAAAAATGTCCAGACATCATTTTGGTTTAAAATGCACTTATATCCCTCAGGGCAGCAGATCAAAGTTGGAAAATGTGAGTCTTAACAGATCAAACACCAGAAGTAAATTAAAATGAAATAAGTTGCTACTTTTAGAGCACATCACCTTAAAGCAAATCTCACAATTAATGGATGTTTTCCATTAGCACCCCAATAGTCTAGGTAAAGCACAGCAGCCCGGGGTGTGCAGTATTATGTCGATGACATACTTCAGCAGTTTCACACTCATTAGATATTTCTGGACAACACTGCAGGTTTTTTTTAGGACCAGCAAAGGGCTGATGTAAAAGCAGCTATGGCAAACCCACAGACTCCTGAAAACATTCTTCCAAGACTTCTTACATTTTTTTTGAATCTGAAGTTATAATCAACAAGCAATCAACAATATAGGATTTTGTTTTTCTATGTTAACTCTGCTTTTACAAAATGCATTTTTATCTTTAGATTAGACATTGCAGGCTGTAAAACAAAGACATAAAGCAAAGCATGGTGAGACTTTAAGTACAGTTTGAGTCTGCCCTAATTATTACTCAGCTCCATTTTCAGGGCAATGCCATACTAAAAAGGCATACGCATGCCTGTCATTGAGCAAGAGAATGCAATTAACAGCAAACATTACAGAGCCTGAAAATAAGAACTTAAAACTTCTCAATACTGAGCTCTCAGTTACTAGTTAGAAAATGCAATCCCAGAGGTTTTCCCATGTTTTGGGGTTTGCACTGAAAATACTGAGAGGCCACCATATAGACCTTGATTTACTGTATGCAACATGTTATTCCTGATCTTTGTGGGCTTTGACAGAACGAGCTGAAACAAGTTCTGCTTTGAGAGGTCAAAACAATGAGCAATCATCTCAAAGATGCCTGAGCTCTGACCTTGAAGATGTGAGAAGAGTGAAGTTGTTGCCGCGTAATAGTAGGAGGGAATCTTGAGCGGGTGTTTGCTTAGCATGCTAAATTAGCTCACCTGTTAAGGACCTAGTTCGCAAATGTAAGAGTAGAACTGTTTAGCCAGTCAATGAGTTCACAGACTCTGCATTTGAATTAGAAAGGGAAAGTTACAGCTCCTAAGAACTCACAGAGGTTTGTTCTTTGATATTAGTCCCCAAAACATTAGAGTTGCTAATCTGCCAAGCTCTCAGTAGCCTATATCACTGATCAAACATCAGTGGCATGCCACAGTCATTAGTGTAGAGGTGAACGATGGTAGATGGTGTGGAGTATGAATGAACTGTGCATTTCCAATGGAAGGCTGGTCACCCACTATACACCTACCACAGTTACTGGGTATAACAATTGCTGAAGACACTCCTCTAAGGTCTCAGGCACCCCATAGTGACTCAGTGGTTGTCTTAGGAAGCATTTCATGAAAAGGATTATTGACTTTTGTACAGAGATCTCAAACCTTGACCAGGCCTCAGAAAGAGTTAAATATAAGCCAGCCTCTGCTGTGCTGTATGCTTTTGTCTTTCTGTAAAAAATTAAGTATTAGGCTGGATATAGTGTGTTGTCTCTGCAGAGAGTGAAAGGATATAGCTAAAAGTACACTTTTATGTATATCTAGAACATAACATTAGTTCTAATAGCTTCAAACTATACCAGTTTAATCCAATAATATCACATATTTGGGTTTGTTATAACTCTGTACATTCATTTTAAACGAAATAAAGGAGATGATACACCATATTTTCTCTGAAATGCCTGTTTACATCAGCCTAATAAATGTTGATTTTCTAAAGAGACATGGATCACAAACTGTTCACCACTATCCTTAGCACTTCAAATTCAGAGCATAGCCTTCCAAAGCATTTTTCATTTGGGGAGAATTATTGGGGTTTATTTTTATTTAACATAGGTAATGGACAAGATAGGAGGGGAGTTTTGGTTTTGTGGTTTGTTTTTTTTTAATTTGAAAACAAATCACATTTCACAGGAAATTTCCAAGAAATTTCTTCTCAAGAAATACTTCAACATTTCACATACAAAATTAATTAAAAATTATAAACCTTAACATGTCCTGAAGAATAACAAATGAGATGCCAATAAAAACCTTTGCAGACTATGTTCTACAGGATGACATGAATTTATATAATGTTTGTGATGTTATCATATAAAAAATTACGTATATCCACCAAAGGGAACAAAACCAGCAACTGTGTTGTTACATATTTATTTCAAAACAACTTTGTCTCTCCTTTTTGGTTCAATTGCAGTGCACAGCTGGCCTAGGAATTTGAGAAGGATTCTAGATTACTTGTTTAAGAAGGTTTCTTGTTATTGACTTCTAATTTCTGACCATGCTAACTGAATTCAAAAGTATTTTCTTTCTTTTTTCTTTTCCCTCTGACTATAAAATTTTTCTTAGCAGCAAAAAGGAAGATAAGTGTAATAGAGTCACACGATCCCTGAAGCTGGAAGTTTAGAAAAATGCGAATATGCAAAGTGTTATCACTATAACATAACAAGAAAAAGTAGCTAAAACCTCTGTATACAAACAAAGCTTAGATTAATATGTGAAGTGATGTGTAGTCATGGTGCTTGCCCAAAACACTCTTGCAGAAATAGAAGCAGAAGTGAGCTGTTTCTACTGGATTTTATACAACTGTGCATTTTAAAACCCTGTCAGGGATAACAGTGTACTTTAGCTTTGGATGGTGACAAACCCACAAAAGCTGGATGATTTCATGTGCATTCATATACAAATGACCCAAGATTTATGGACATTTGGGGTATGGGAGAAGCTGTGATATGCTCACTTTCTGTGAATCTGAAGTGCTTAAATAAGAAATTAGATAGCCAACTTGATATAAACACTTGTGAAACTGTCCAAATAGTTCTACTGCCATTTAATTATACAAAGAATGCTAGGTATATGTTCTTCCTATACACTCCAATTTATAAATGACAAAACACTGATATAAAAGCAAACACTTAAAGTTTGGCAGCAAGGAGCCGCTTACAAAACTGGGACTGCTTTCACTTGTTGCTATCTTTCCTTTTTATTTCATGGAAATGGTTTGATATCTTAGGCAGGCTAAGATCTCATAATCCAGAAATGCTTGATTATTGAATATGAAACTTTAGTTTAAAGGGTTCTGACTAACTCAGAACAGGCAGGGCCTCATTCAAGTTAGGTTGCAAAGGATATAGACATTCAAAGTTTAGAAGTTAAGAAAATTAAGTCCCTTAATTAATAGCAAGAACAACCAAAGAACAAGAAACAAATTCTCTCTCCTTCAGCTAAGTACCCCACAGGTAAAATGGCAGCAAAGAAATGGGTCATTTATCTTACCATGGAGGCCCTTATCCCAAATAAATGTGATGTAAAAAATAAGGAGGAAAGGACTGTTAATGGCAAATACTGATATGAGTTTATTAATGAACATGATCCTACAGAAACATCTAATGACAAGAACAGGACTCTACTGAGAAAAGCATTATACAAAATGAGTGATAGATAATTCCTTCTAGGGTGTCTGCAGTCTTACTGCCATACTGGCCAACAGGTCTTTAACAGGTACAATTCAGTCTCGCATCCTAGAATCAGAATTTTTCCTGGAATCAATACAGATTTCCAAGCTTTTCCATTTTTAAAAATTGAGGCGTTCAAAAATTATTTATTTATAGAATACAAAAATTTTTTAAAAATAATCCTGCCAGGAAAAGCTTTTGTAGATTCCTCGCCTTGAGACTGTTGTTACCTCAAGCCTACAACCTTTTTGATAAGAAAAACTCCCAGTCCAGGCTGTATTTCTTAGGATACACTAGCACCATAAGATGTTCATGACATATAAAAAAATTCAGTCAAATGAGAAGGACGACAGTAAATCGGAAGGGATTGTCAGGGCCCAGAGGGCCCTCACAGGCCATACTGGCCCTGACCGGCCCCCCCAAACCTTCACCTCTGCCTCTGGCCCAGGACCCCATATCAGTGCCCTGCTGGGCACTGCTGAGCCTGGCCTGAGCTGTGGGAGTAAGTCCCAGCCTGGCCTCAGCCCATCCCTGTCCCCTCTGCCCTGCCTGGAGATGAGAACTGGGGCTGCCAGGATCACCCTGCTAGCCCAGGAGGCCGTGTAATTGCACATGGCTCCCAGTCCCATCCCTTTGGGACCCACCAGCCTTCACCATACCCTAACAGAGAGGCAGGTTGAGCAGCGAGCTCAGTACATGGGGGAGGTTGGAGCCCGAACTATGGACTCCAAATTGCATCTCCATCGAGCTTCATCACCCAGATTAATGTCCAACTGAGAAGAAACAAAGTCTTTCAAAACAAACAAACAAACAAATCAATTCTAAATTAAACCAAAGCGTTAAACTATAACTTTGCTACTTCAGCATCTGGCTTTCTCACTCTCGTATCATCAAAACTTATTATGACAGAAAACTGCTAATTATCTGAAGACTTAACAATAAAGAAATTCCTGATCAGTAGGAATTTTGAAAGCAACAAGACTTTTTCCCATACCTTTTCCCAATAGAAGCCCAGATGCTAAAAAACCTGCCTGTTACATGGCTTTTATTTCCATATATTCTTTTGGTTTGCTCCTATTAAATACAGTAGTGTCCTGGAAGCAAGATGAAAGCCTTGGAAGGATAACTCAAAGGTGTGAAAGGAGGTCAAGGAGGAATAGCTGAATCTATATCTATCTACATAAGATTTCCTCTATAAGTCTATTTCCCACTAGTGTATCACCCTTGCACACTTCCACACAACTGACACAAATTTATACGATCAACTATGGCATTTATTGAAGTTATGTCAAACCTTGTTCCCCTCCTTTTCTGGCGACTGAATTTCATTATATCGTGAAGAAATTATAAAGCTCTCATGGCTTGAATAAATGTGAGAGGTTCGAGGTAAGGTTGGTTAGAAGGAGGCATTGGGACCAAAGTGAAACAGTAAGAAGAGTCAGAGATTGCTATGGGACTTTGCTAGATTTCCTCAAATTTAGCTGGGAATAGCCAAGAGTCTACCAGGTTGCCAAAGGGCAAGATAGCTAATACTAGAGATATATAAAAAAAAATAAAAATTGGAAAACACGTGTAAAGAAACACTTTCTGAAAGGTTTAGTAATTAAGTTGGGCACTTTATACTGTGGGCCTAATTCTGCACACACAAGACAAGCACCTCTGCCCTCCCTGCACAACAGTCAGTCTTTTGCTCTGTAAACACTCTTGTTTCTTGAGGGGATAAACTCATTCTGCAGAAGCTTGGAATCTGTTTAAAAAGCATAGATATTCTGAAACTGGATGAACTTGGTTTTTCAGCAGTGTGAATGGGAATGTTGTACTACAACAATACTTCCAGCTGATGACTCCAATTTTGTGTATTATGGGTTTAACCCAATTATATTTCGATGCACACTCAGGAAAGGAGGAAATTCAGACTAAAATAATTCTGAGCTCCTTAAGATTCACAAAGTTCTGTTTTATCCCATGGTGGTTGTAATGCATTTTTATTTTTAAGTAAGGGAGTTTGATCAGAGGTTAATTTATCTGTAAACTCCAGAAGATATTTTCTGGGAGCAGAATTAATTTTGATTATCACCTTGCTACTTTGTAACTTGGGATCAGTAAATCTGGGTGTGAATGAAGGGTGCCTCTCTTTGTTCCTCTCCTGATCCAGAATGCCAGTAGCTGAAGTGTTTGTGCACTAAAGTACTGAGTGAGATGGCCAGAGTTCTGGCACACTTCCCTTAAAGAACAGTTTGGGTTTCATTTAAATTTACTCACCTTTCTTCAAGACTATTTAACATAGTTTATTTTTGTAAAAGAGAGGAAATATGCATTAAATTGAAAAAATAATCCATGGAAAGGAGGATTTAGAGAATCATTACAATTCATAATAGAATAATGTGTTACTACCATTGTAGAAGTAATAAATACACACTGAATAGTAAATTTGTAGAATTGCACCCTATGCATTTGTGGGTGGTCAAACTCCGGTTGCCCAGAGACCCTGTGGAATCCCTGTCTTTGGAGATATCCAAAACTTAACTGGACAAGGCCAGATGGACCCTGGAGGTCCCTTTGAACTTACATTTTTTCTCTGATCTTATGATTTTTATGAACTCATGGAAACAAATCCTGTAAAGGCACTGCAGACATTTCCTTTTAACAAAGCTAAAAACATGAAGAAAGAAAATCTAATATATTTTCTATTTAAAGATTCCAGCTCTGTGTCTCAGGTGCTGTGGGTATCAGCAGTATGGATGGAGGAATCAGATCTTTTCACTGCCTCTGAAATGGCTGCCTTGGGAAAGAATACAGAACATGATAAGAAGAATGGAAAAGACAGAAGAATTTCAAAAATAAAATATAAACAAAATGAACACAAGAATATTTAATATGGCAATATGGGTTCAAATTTTATTAACATGCCCTAGCTTGGCTTTTGTCACTCACTTTCTATGATGACTGAAGTTATTCTTTTGAGATAATTTTATTTCTAATTTAACTCAGATGCTCTCATAGTTCTGTACAGCACCTGCTTTATGTCTCAGCTTCTCACTCTAACGGAAAAGAGAGAGAATGATTTTTAAAAGCCAAATTTTAAATGCCAAAAAAAATTAACATACAAATGGGAGCAGATGTTGCTTTCATAAAGGTTCACAGCACACACACACACAAGTCAATACTGCACGCTGCAGAGTTTAATCTCTCTTCTTCCTCTCATTCCATTTTGGAAATAATTTTATGTACAGTCTTGGTTTCGGGATAGATGGCCATCAGTTTTGTAGTCTAAGTCTGTCTTTCATTTTTTTTCTTTCATTATATTTACTCCCAAAGAACCAACCCAATTTCCTCCTGGGCGTGTCCTAATCCAGAATCACTAAACATCTTATTCTTATGTACTGCAACTAGTTTCTAACTTAATTCTGAATGCCAATATTTGAGTTATGGGCTGTTAGGTGCAAATGGCTTTGTCTACACTTTGATCTGTCCCAGATCTAATTCATATACAATACTCTAGTGAAGTCTTGAGCAACCTCTATATATTTTCTGCATTTTTAATGGTGAAAGGAATCTTCATTTAAGCCTCATCATACAAATACAGCATCTGACTAAAAAGCCTACTGCAGGTTGTAATTACAATTGATTATGTGATTAGGATAAAGTACTTCAAGAGCACTGCCTGAATAATTATTTGAAACTTGGACCAGGATCTCTCATGAATTGTAGAGGGTTGGTGAGCTTCCTTTGTTTATGATGATATTCACATAATCAATGTCCTGGTTTGGGTCAGAACTAGAACTGGGAATATAGGTAGGAAGAAGAGCAGTAGGTGTACTGTGCTTGGTGTATTTTGGATGAATGGTATTCAGGACATCAGAAATGCAAATAAGTTGAAAGAAAATGAAGAGGGAGTTTCACTGCATGCCAGAGCAGCACAGAGCACTCATTAGTATCATACAGGATCTCTCTGACAGTGCCTAGGACGTGAAGAAATACGATATCCTATGGTGGGATTGGATAATAAACCACAAGACTTCTTTTTTTTCCCCAGGCCTTTCTATTAGATAAAGGTTCCTGTCATGAAGCTTTGAATCCCAGATATTTGGCATTCTTATGAATGGATCTCAATGAACAATTATAAATTATCCTTAGAGATGACTCATCTCTTTCTGAAGCCTATGAGGATAGGATAGGTTACTTATACCTCATCCTGACTATCTCTACATCTTGTGTGAGTTAAAACACAGCAAAGGCAGAGCTGTGAAAACAACAGGAGCCATATTGGTTTCTGTCACTAGAAATCTTAACAAAGTGGCTAAGAAAAAAAATCACAAACAGGTGATCTGTCAGCATCAAATGCAGACATTTACCAAATGTTGACAAACCAACCTTTATGCAGCCTGACACAGGGACAGCTGAATTCACTACTGTCTTCACCTGATACTTCCATGGTCCTGCAGCCCAAGCCAAACTTTTTGACTGTGCACAGAGCTAGGGTTTGACTCACATGTTGGCTTTTGTCTGGAGTGTGCCAAGTTGCTCTCTACACAGGAAAGCTCAGGCACAGGAAAACTCAACTGGGACATGGGAAGAGTAACCTGCTATGGCTGGCAGTGTAGATGCAGTTGTCTTAAGCCACCTGGCTCTGTGAACTCAAACCTAAACTCAAGTCCCAGAAACCAAAGTTCCATAGACAGAGCTAAAGCAATTCCTACTGAATTCTACTGGCTTTTAATTAAGCATGTAATATGGAGTGCCTCAAGACTCTAATGTCAAACACTCTTCTGTTGACAAACCATACATTTGTGCTGGCTGGCAGCTTCCCAAAGACATTGCCACCTGCAACATCCCTACATCTTTTCCCTGTCCCACAAGTGCTGCAGAAGTGAGCATGAAATCATTCACAGAGACAGTGAGTGTCTTTTTGGGTAGAGAAAATTTGTTTTCATGGGTCATTAGATAAGGCAGGCTACCACACGAACCACTGGGGTCCAGATTGCTTGGCCTATACAACAGAATCACATTTGTGGCACATGAACCCAAACAGAGACAACTACATCCATTTACTATAGCAACATTCTTCTCTCAAAATCTTTAAAGAGATAGTTTCCAACTCCTCAAATAGCAAACTGTGAAGTTTATACTAGAGGTACCAGTTGATTCAGTATGCCTCTGGCCCTCAAATTTTAACCTGAACTGAAGTATTCTTCCCTTGCCAGTAAACAAGTTGGAGAATGCATTACTTCTATTCCCTTAATGATGGAAGATTGGATTTTCCAGCTCCTGCTAACATGGCATCCCTACAAACAGGACTTACACCTCTGTAGGATTTCCTGTAAAAATAAACAGATAAATAATTAAACATGTTTGCATAGTAGAAGTTAATGAAAACAAATCAGGAAACATTCCTGAGCATGGAACTGGGGCAGGATTTGTCTTTTAATCATTATAAGCAGAAAGGAAACAGAGGGAAAAGGCACCAGAGAAAGAGCAGAAAGTTAATTAAAATGCACAACCTTCTGGTGTTTCCAAATTACATATTGACCTGGGGCAAACTTCCAGTTTCATCCACCAGGATGTTCTGTAAACATAGACTTACAGAGGGCTTGTTCCTCTAGAATCATATAGGAAGGCTCCTTTTTTGCCAGGTGAGTAATTTAAACAGGTAAAATTGTACATTATGCTGTCAACAAAGCTCATTCATAATCTTCTTTCACCAATGTATCTAGAAATTGTTTATATTTCCTACAGAAAATGAGACAGTTTCTAAACTTCTCACATAAATGAAGCTGGCTTTGGAACCCACAAAACCACAGATGCATGTGGCAGTCCTCCCTGCAGCTCTAAGGTAGATCATGTTTTCCAATTTAAAGATACTAATTTTTTATCTCTACCAATTTAGACACTCTTGCAAAAATCCAGATTTCTAAACATTCACTATGACATTTCTTAAAGATCACATGTCACTCAATCCCTTCTACCATCAATCACTTAAAAAATCAGCCACTAGAAATCCTCAAATAGTAATGTATATCTTACTTGGGAAAATGTATCCCAGGGAGGCTGTGTTCATTAGGACTGTTGGTGTTCGTAAGACACCTCTCATGAATTCTGGCTGAACTGTGTTTCTCTACTAACTCCAAGGAATCAGATTGAAAGTTCCTTGTTCATCATCCAATGGGGCTCTTTCCTAATTGCAAGGATCCACAGAATTATCCAGGAACAATAAACATAAATTCATAGGAAGTATGTTTTTATTTGTGTGAAAACAATTCTAAACAAAAGAAAAAAAAACCCACTATATATAACTATGACACTGACATGGTTTACTCCCTGGATGAATATAGACAATAACTCAAATAACATATTAGTCATATCAACTTGCCCTCCTTGCAGAAAAAAGCCCAGAACTCTTTCTGACCACTGAAACCAAATATTGAAAACAGAGTACGTCTCACACTCACCTCAAATTACATTTTTGATTTCCTGCAGTTTTGATGGAGATGTGCTATAGTATGCCTGTACCTGTTTGGCAACACATTTCTGCTCATAGACAAAACCATCTCCCTATTCTTTGCTTCGCCTTTGTTTTATACAATCAAACCCCAGTTCTCAGGGTGCAAATTAAAACAGCAACTCTAACTCAAATCCTTCCTGAAACAGTCCTTAAGTCTTTTTGTAAGACAATTCTAAACATGATGATAGTGTTTTGGGAAGCATTATAGGCCAGGTTTGTTTATCTTTTTCTTTTCCCTCTGTAAAAAGTGCTCAGTATTTTTCACCCATGACACTTCCAATGGGAACTGCCTTGCCTGTGCTAGATAACTGAGTGAGACTGAATAGCTTAGAAACAGACCTTTCTGTTTCTTAAATGATTTGGAAGTCCATCTACTGAAACACTTGAATGTGTTACAAGAAATGTAAATAAATAAATAACATGCTTATTAGCTTTGTGCAAAATTTGAAACCCTAGAATCTTGCATGAACATGAAAGGAGATATAAGTGATAAAGCTTTCATTTCACCTATTTTCCCATGCTTTTTCTTTGCCACGTGCTGGATATGGAGTCTAAGCCCTGAATCACATGTATCATACAGGTATTAAGCACAGTAAGCCTATAGGGATCTTTTCCTTTGCTATACCAATTACCTGCCTTGAACAGCGATGAATATTTAAAATTCTTAGGGCTCTACACTGAATGAGCTGGGGAAATCAAATCTGTATTTTAAGGAATATTTATTAGTCTTGTTTAGCAGAGGTTAAGATTATTTTTGTTCTAATTTGGATGAGCTAAAGAGTATAATAATACTGAAAATATCTCCAGATAGAGAATGTCAGTAGTGCTCCAAACAACACTCACTCATTTAGAGATTAAGGAAGTGATTGGATTCCACCCAGACTAATTAATGGTAATCTCAAAATTATTCAAAGGCTTTACTCTGTCTCAGAAAATGCCTGCTCTAATTCCTTTCAAACTCAAACTATGCAGCCAACAAAATTTGAAAACCCTAGGAAAGATGGCATTACTAAACCAAAACAAAACAAACAAAAAACCTAAACATGGTTTACTTGCTTTACTATTTATACTTTTTAGGTGGAACAGGATGAGTTGGTGCTTAACAGTGGAGCTGAGTTAGCAAGACAAACTTGACACCTACAATATAAATTGTGTTTGACATGCTAAAATACAAGAAAAGAAAAATAACTTATCAGGAATGTATTATTTGTTCATATTGTTTTTCAGCTTTCTGAAATACAAAGTTCAAACTGAGCTCCAGTGGAAGCACACAAAAAATTATGAAAACTCTGTGCCTATTATACATATGTAGTTTTATGGTTGTAAGATTATAAAGGTGCAGGGAAATATATTCAGAGAGACCTATAGACTTTAACCATATTAGTTCTACCTCTTTTGAAACACACTTAGTACAGAATTCCTAATTTTACTGATCTAAGCAAATTTACATCATGTAGTTATTGTATTTTATATTTTATTGGGCCAAATTTGGTATTGCAAGCAGAAGTAGCATGCTGAGCACATTACATCTGTGGTCATAAGAAACCTAAAGTGTACTGCCTGGAAGTCAGACAAGAAGTGTAGCAGATGGAAGATAATACAGGAAAAGTGGTTGTTTTTGTGGAACAGGGTGATCCCAGGAGTAGCATTGGGCAGAAAGACAGCATGTACCTGCCTGACACATGGCTCTTTCCGGGACTACATGCCTTGGAAATCCTGTAATTCAGTATTTTGACCTGTATTCTCCTGACTAAGAAAAGAGAGAAAAAAACTGTACCATAGATTTGGAAGGAAGGAAGGCAATATTTGGGGGAAATTAAAATTTTACTGAAGTTGGCTCCCTTCTAATTGTATTGTAATTGCTCTGGGCCAACTTTAAAGAAGAGGCTGTCCCAATGGGAGGAGGCACCAGAGAGAGAGAGTGATAATAGAGGAGAATGTATCATCTGAGCTGTGTAAATGAATGTCCCTGAAAATTAATAAAAGAAGTGGAGGAGGATGGATATCAGTGTCTCAAAAATGCTGCAACGTAAAAATATAATAAAAAGGGAATTATTACCTTGGGAGTGACTAAAAACAATATAAGATTCTTTAAATATATAAAGGGAAAGAGATAAAGGGCTGAAAACTGAAATAATTAGCCCACTAAGGGATTAGGGAGAAACTTAATATGAAGTGAACAGGATATAGTGGGAAAATTAAATGAGTTCTGTACTTCTTAGTACTCGTGAGGGAAATCTGAGGTGAAATAGTATAAATAAAAGGAACCGTATTTTCCAACTGCTGAGTGATACACGTGAAATGATATCATTTCAGAAGAAGACTTGGTAAGTTAAAAATCACTAAAGCCAGATAAAGCTTTAAGAAAATGGGTTATCCTTTCAATAACTGAAAGGAACATAAGACAAAATAAGTAAGAGATTTTGGAGGTTCTTTTGAGAGAAAGACTGTACAGAAGAACTGCAAAAGAAAAGGGATATTCATATCTCTTCTTTAGAAAAGAAATAGTGAAATTGTAAGGAGTAGCTTAATACACAGATCCACAAATCCAGCTATAATGATACACAATGGAGAAATGCAAAATGAAAATGTTAAATGTACATTTTTTATCGGTATATGATTGTATTTCAGGAAGGGATTCTTTAAAGTTCTATGTTCCAAATATAGTCCCCACAACAGTATAATTATTTTAACATTACATATATCTAGTTACTAGGGGAAAAACAAGCAGTAGAATAAAATTAGAGAGGAAAATTAAAGATAAGAAATACTTCTATTTTTGGTAATTACAAATCTGAACATTGGAAGTAAAAAGAGTACATTCAGACCTTTGCAGTGGTTTTGGTCCTAATCACATATAATTATTATACTGCATACAAAAGAAATAATTTCCAAATAATTCTCTTTTGTATTGTCAGTGTGGCACTCTAAAGCAATTACTGTGCACTCAAAGTGTGTTATTGATAAACAATATTAAAAGAATAATAATATATCATTCCTATACAGAATTCTTTATAAACAGAACCTCATCACGCAAAGAGATAAAATGAGTATTCTGTCAAAAGAAAAATCAGATAAATGAAGTGACTTTTCTACAGTCAACCCACAGATTGTACTGGCTCCAGTCTAGAACCTCAACTACAGGGATAAGTCATCTTCAGAAAAAGATCTATCATCAATCTCTGTCAATTAATCCAATGATAATGCTACGATTTATTTACTGTTTGAATGCCACTGTGGTCAAAGGCTTGCCTTTCCCATTAATTATTACGTTCATAAAGTTTAGTAAGATGCATACACTTATTCAAGTGGCCACGATTAAATAATTTGCCACACAGGTACTGAAATTGCTGTCCTAATATTGATTGTATAAATCGTTGTCTGAAAACATCAGGTGGTGACTGTGTAAATCCAGACCATACTAGTGCTTTAAAAAACCATGTTCCCTATATGAAAGCCATAAATCCTTTTAAAAATCATAGGTTCTTATTCCATTTAATTCAGTATAGACTGCAAAAACTATTTTGGGTTTGAAGTTGAGACTAACCACTCTCTGCAAAACTGTTTTTGGTTCTGGGAGATATAAATACAGACTACTTGGCAGGCAAGAATGTCATTAATTAATAATAAGCCAGAAATTATATAATTATCATTACTTATAAACAACCTGAGCAGACATATAGTACAAAAGGATATTTTTTCTATGGTTAAAAACTTCTATGAAAAAAAATTATTTTTCTGTAGTTGCATAATTGGAGTGAGACAAGGTCTATAAATATGTACATTCTGCCAATTAAAACAGAAAAAAAACCAGCAACAAGATCCAGAAAATGTTCAGGTTTTAGCAACTAAAATTAGATCCCACTCTTATTTCACAAAAATTAAATGTCAACTGTGAAGTGGAAATTATAAAAAAAAATAAAAATAATCCTTTTCCATCAGTTTGGTAGATATTTGCCTCCATTAAACTTGAGAAATGACATCAGAATACAATCTGCTTCTTCAAAAAGGAGTGACATTGCTAATTGTTCATTTAATAGGTCTTATTTAGTAGGAAGAAATGTATCTTCAGAAAATTCAATCTGCAAATGTAGCTCTTCCTGATGTTAGTATGTTTTTGTTTGAATGTAGGAAAAGAAATAGAGAATTCACCCTTTCATTTATGCTTTATTCTGCAGGTGTTGTAATGACCAATTTCTTGTCTTTTTTTCTCTAAAAAAAAAGAATCTGACAGAGACAAAGAGTACTTTGAAAGTCCCTTTCAGAATCCACTAGACACCTTATGACATTTTACCATGATTTCACCTGTAACTCCGAGATCAATTGATTGGCAGAGTGATTACTTCAGGCATCTGAAAAATTTTCTGCAACACAGATCACAGAAAGGCTGCAAAGTGAGTAGCTTGTTCCACAAAACCCCACATTTTGTAGCCCGCAAGTGGGCATTTGTCTCATCAGCAGTTCAGGTCACGGTACTGACCTGCTGTTTTATTTCCCTTGGGTATGCCTTTCATGGAGACTGTCAAGGTAACCAACCTCCTGCATTGCTGGCTGCTGCCCTCCTAGAACTGGGATGCAAAACTCAGATAGTGTATAGTCTTAATAGTAGACAGTTATTTTATAAGTACCTATTATTTGTCTTATTGCTCATGTATTTTGGTAATTCAAGCATGCAGTTCTAGGTTTCAGCGAGCGTAAATTAATGACCTTTGCTCAAAATATTTTATGAACACTTTCAGTCAATTACTTTGTATTATTTCCATATCTGTAGACATTATGAACTGGTTCTCAGGTAATTAATTTTAACGGCACCATGCATAAATGGGAAGCGTACCTTCTGAAAGGGGGCATTTGGCACTTATTTTTCAGGTTTCACTGCAGTAGCAGAAACAATGTTCTCGCATCAAGGGAGCTCAGGCTGCCATTAGATTATTAGGAACAATATATCTCACTGATTTCCTGGCTACACCTGAGGGGTGACCCACTTCTTTGGAGGAGTAGTCACAAATGGGAAGAAAAAAAGTTGTGGCTATCTTGTATTCTTTCTTCTCCAAATGCAATTGCAGCCTTACTGCAGTTTAACCAGCCAACCTGGTACATTATGGGTTTGAATCACATCCTAGGATTTCTCTCTCTTTGAGCACCATATAGGACACATTCCTGCTGCAGTGAGTGGACCAGATCACAGCAACATTCAGATTTTCAAGCATGAAAGCAAGAGGATTTGGAAAGGTAATTGCAGATCACACCTACACTGGCTATTATTCTTCTAAAACCTGCATATACTCTATACACACACACACGTATATATCTGCAAATATATATATATCTCTATGTACACGCACACACATGCACACATATAAAAACTAATTTTCCAAAAGGAGATTGTGGACAAATAAATTTGACTGTTTCCTATCATGTAAACAGAGATTGTTCCTTTTATGACAAAGATTAACTGAAGCAGTTTCCTATGAGATGAGGGGACTCGATTGATGATACAGAAGGTCACTTCCAATCCTATGCATTCACTTAGGAAAAAAAAAAAGTCTAACCAGGATATCTTTATCTCACAGAAGATGCTGCCAGCCTGGCAGATCTCCCTTGGAGGAAGGTGTATGAAACCTGGGAGCTGCAGCTGCCTGGAGCACTGAAGTGTTCAGGGGGAGTCTGAGATTAGCATTGGCCTGGGGTGAGATGAAATTTATAAATAATCCTCTGAAATGTTATGAATTAGGTCCTTTTTTTCTAGATTTATTTGCATCAAATTTTCACTAAACTTAAATCTGTTACTAAGTGCCTATTAACTTTAGGATTTGAGCCTCTGTCCACGTGCTAGCAGAAGCAGCCTCCTCTCAATGTCTGGCAAGGGCTGTATCAAACAGTCTTCTCTGCCTTTCAGAGGATATTGCAGTCAAAGAGAATCTCATTTTTACACAGACACTGAAATGCTAATTCACTTTAATTAATGACCTGGTTTCTGTTCCTCCACAGTGCGCTGAAGCTGATTCATACAGCTCTTCCACACAGGAGGGAGCAAACTTCTATCTCAAAAGGGCCCTAAGTAGGGAGGTAAGAAAGGTAATGAAATTTTCCTTTTACCAGGAAGGTAAAGAAATTCTGTGCAAGGCAATCAGTGACTAGGCAGCCCACGGAGAGAGCTGCAGACACCACTAGGTACCGCTACAAACTCTGATTTCCTAATGGCTGAGCAACTTGCAATTCCTACCTGAAGCCAGTAACCATTAAGTCTGCTTTAGGTACAGTATATCTTCCTGAGTATTTCTTCCCAAATCCCATTAGTTAGAAGCTGCTTATGCCCTGAAGGTTGAAAATTTATTATCCCTTCCAAGGCGTGCGTTTGTTTATTTATTGAGGAAGAGGAAATTAGTCTTTGTTTAGTCTTTACTATGACAACTCATGGATCACTATAATTATCCAATTGATTTCTAAATTCTGCAGAGCTCTTGGCCTCAGAGATATTTTGGCATTTTAAAAGGAAGGCTAAGTTATAATGAGCAGCATGTGTCTTTCAAACTTTTATATAACATTTCCCAATAATTCAAGAGAAATAACTTATTTCCCTTTCTGATATGTCCTTGAGAACAAGGTTAAATAAATAATCCACTGGGTTTAAGCACTTACAGCTTTTTCCTGGGGAAAATGAACACCTGCTGCTGCTAAATTTATCTACTTGGTCATCTCATAGTGGAGCTGTTACATGTTGACATGTTCAAGCAGTCTCTCTGGACTTACGAAACTGTGATGGCACCTGTGCATTTATCCTGGCCTATTCTGATACTTATGTGTGTAACTAACAGGCCACAGGATTCCAAAAATTTTTCTTTCTCTTTTTGCATTTTTCTCTAAAGAATTTCCGTGAATGCTAATCTCCTCTGCACAATGCTTTTTTTCTATCATTCATTTATCAGGTTATGAGATGTTCCCTTAATATTAATTCTTTTACCAATACATTAGAAATTATATTTACACTCATTATTTTTCCACAGCAGTTAATATATTTTAAATTCTGCCAAGAGTATTACCATCAATTCTATTACATGCAACAAGCTTAACACTAACTAAACTGTAAAATACTCCATCTATATTTACCTGCATTAAACTTTCTAGCTCTCCATAAGGATGCTTTTAGAATGAACTATATTGAAATTACATTAAGAAAATATATACTGTCAGCAACAATTAAGCTGTAAAAGAGAACAATTTATTTCTTGTTTTGAAAGAACTCAGACACTTTCTTTTCTTTTGTGATCAATCTGCTAAGATTTTTAGTGTTGGGATTTCAATAACATGTAAACTATTTTCTATGAAAAGATTATTTAAAAAAAATCTGATCTGAAAAATAAAGAGTTTTCACTACTGTTTTTAGTTATTTTCTAGTTTTGGGGTTTTTTTTAATAGACTAATAAATATATGAAAATAGAGAATAAATAGGTATAGATACTAAAATTTGGATCTTGACAGAGGAATACTCTTGAAAACCACTTTGTACTTCTAATTCTATTTCTTTTTTACATGTTAAATAACACCTAACTGCAGAAATTCCCTATTAGGTATTTTATTATACCAAAACTGGTGTTTAAAAAATGAAATAACTCATTGATGTTCAGTGTGCAAACTGTGATGTGCTATTATGTCCCTGCAGCTTACAGAACATTCTTGGGTTTTGATATGCTGAACAATTGTGTTTTCTATCTGCTTCCCAGATCAGCTTTATACATTTATTGATGAGTGTTTAGTTCTGCAGGGATGCATGGAAATTAAAGCATAGGAATAATGAATAATAAATAGGAACAGATTCAGTCACTTCAGTGATCTGTACAGAACCATGTCAGTATTCACCTACTGCCTTTCTTCTATACTACTTGTTATTTGATGAATATGAGCAAAAACCTCCATTATGTTTGTTTATAATGTTTACTAGAAGTTCTTCTATGGCCAATCATGTGGAAAAAGTGGGAAGGAGCTCATCAGACTGCATTTAACCTAAAAAAATATAAATATTTTGTACAGCAATTCCCTGTAATTTCCTGTATCTTTTTTACATAATAATTGAAAGTTTGGGGTTCATGCAACTGCTTAAGTTAATTTAATTTATGCTCCAAATATGCTGAGAATTCCTGAAGGTCAGCATTTGTCTGACGAGGCTTATCTTCCTTTGTTCCCTCTACAGTAAATGGAGAGGATCAATCAGGCTGATCAACTTGATTGCTGTAATTTAGCTTCTTTTCTGAGTTAGTCTCTGCACTGACCAGAGATGGAGCCTAGGAAGAGCAGACTAAAGTTATTACTCTGAATATCCCATGTAATGTATGAATTTAAAGCCTTTTTTTCCATGTTTCTGTATTAAGTTCATGCATGCCAATGGACACTAACAGAGATATTTAAGTTTTGGAAATATGTGTTGTTCACCTACAAACATAAAATCTGAAAAACCTGTTCCAAAGAACATGACAGCAGTGAAGTAAAGGGGGGGGGGGGGGGAAGAGAAAACAGCTCCATTCCATAATGCCAGATTTCAGTGAATATAGAATAGGAGTTAGTAAAAAATACTCTTATAAGTACTTGTTTCGTTTAGAATAAAAACATATTAGTTTGGCTTCTCCTCCTCCTGATAAAATTCCTTCAAGACTTCCCTTCAGAGGGATGCTAGCTCCTGTCCAGAGCAAAAACATTTTGATTATTATGAATTGCTTCATTCCAGGAAACTTTTTTTTAGGTTGCAGCAAGAAAGGTGAATAATCTTGACTATCAGAGAGTAAAGATCAAAATGTTTCTAGTTTACACAGCTGTACCAGTGAGGATGAGAAATGTCTGGGCTCTAATCCAGCTCCACTCTCTCCATAAAGAAAGGACATAAGAGTTGCACGCCCACACCTGTGCATTTCAGATCTCTGAAGGAGGTGTCAGTTGTCAGAGGTGTGGACACAATCAAGATCAGAAAGGATTTCTCCATCACTGTTGTTCTGACATTTTAAATTGTTCTCTATTGTAAATGTAAAGGTTTTCAAATGACATCTCCTAAGCAGCACACACTACTGTAAGCATATCAACCCATGTCCTCTGGTCTTTGGCCTCACTTTTTATGGAATTTTCAATCAAGTTAAGGAGTTTGCTTCAAAACTTCAAGGCAGCTCAGTGCTCTTGCTCATTTATCTCCTCAGTCTCCAAGATGAAGTTAACAGTGGCCAACTTCACTCCTCAGGCACAATAAACCTTTATTTTCTTTTCTAAAAATAAAACCGTAATGAAATATTCAAATCTTATCAGGCACAAACCCCACAGGAATTATTATACATAATCATTATACGTTTGGAAGTATTTAGGCACCCACATTCTAATGGCTTTTGATTTAAAATATATTGCCTTGCTTTACTAGCATGGACAAAAAATCCTCAAACCATTCCAATGCAATGCAGTCATGCTACATGCACTGTTCTTTTCGTGAGCAGGAAATGACAGAGAATTGAACTATACACAGGCAGTGTGTGTAGGTTGTTGGAAGGTACTTGCTCTTTGGGAGCAGTTTTTCTATACATTTTTTTTTCTTAGCATTGCAAACATTCAGTTATGCAAGACCCCAGATTTTTAAAGGTAATCAGATGTTCACTGGTGAAATAGAAATTCTTATCTCCCTTGGGGAAAAAGGAATTTACTTTTTCATCAAACATCCTTAGTTCCTGTAGTATATTCTGTCTATTTTGACCTCTTCCCACTCCCTACTGACTAATTTTTTTAATGCACCAAATCAACAAAGGTAAGTAGAAAAGGAAGGAAAGGAAATATGTAGATATCAGACTGTAGAAAGAAAAAGGTCTTGGAAATCACTGAAGAACATCACGGCAGGGGGCAGGGGAAGGAGAATGTGTCTTGAATGTGAGCTTGTGAGAGGAAGCAGGAGGCTTTCTAGGGCACCCAATGCATGTGATGGGCAGACATATCAATAGCATCTGCCACCAAAGGGTGGAGATAAAAGTGTGAATACTGTGCTGCTAATGCAGAAATTGCAGGAATAGTACTAGAAATGTGACAGTTAATGAAAACACCTGCCATTTAAGATCAGAGAGGTTTCCACCTTGATGGGGTAGCAATCAATCTCTTGCTCTCTTCTCCACAGCAAAAATTACAGGTGAACAGTCAAGGAGGTTATCTTTGCATTTTTTTCTGTGCTAACTCTGCGGCCACTACGGTGCAGGAGAAGTAAAGATGTTGAGTCCACATAAAATTAGCAGTAGAAATAAATGGCTCAGTAGGAAGAAAACAATTTGTTGCTGTAGAGCAAATCACAGAATCTGTGCATACAGTATTTGTTGCAGTCTTAACAGAATAGAACAGGATTCACATTAAAATTCAAGAAAGTTGTTCAAACTAGAACATTTAATAACATTTTCACACGATGATAAGAAATTAATTTGCATCTGTGGATAATATTGTATATAGTTATAAAGGTTACAGCATTGGAAATGTTCATCTCTGAATTTGGCAAGAACATTGTGAGCAGCATACATCCAAAGCCAGAAAAAGACAACGTTATTTTTGTCCTATTTCCCTTTGTCCTGGTTTCAGCTGGGATAGAATTAACTGTCTTCCTAGTAGCTGGTACAGTGGTATGTTTTGAGTTCAGTATGTGAAGAATGCTGATAACACTGATGTTTTCAGTTGTTGCTCAGTAGCGTTTAGACTATAGTCAAGGATTTTTCAGCTTCTCATGCCCAGCCAGGGCACCTGACCCAAACTGGCCAATGGTGTATTCCATACCATGTGACGTCCCATCTAGTTTAGGAACTGGGAAGGGGGGGGCAGGGATTCGCCGCTCGGGGACTGGCTGGGTGTCGGTCGGCGGGTGGTGAGCAATTGCCCTGCGCATCATTTGTACATTTCAATCCTTTTATTACTACTGCTGTCATTTTGTTAGTGTTATCATTATCATTATTAGTTTCTTCTTTTCTGTTCTATTAAACCGTTCTTATCTCAACCCAGGAGTTTTACTTCTTTTCCTGATTTTCTCCCCCATCCCACTGGGTGGGGGGGAGTGAGTGAGTGGCTGCGTGGTGCTTAGTTGCTGGCTGGGGTTAAACCACGACACCCTTCTGAAGGATACAGTACAAAACTAACCCTAAAAGGGGCAGTTACAGGACAGTTGCAAATGTTAAAGAAATACAGCCAAATGCTACCTGCAGAATAAACCCATATAAAAAATAGAAAACAGTAGTTACAGTTCCTGTATAGATTCAAATCCACAGGGTAAAAAAAACTTAGAAAATATGTTGCATGTACACAAATTACTATAATCCTCCCAAAGCTTAGGTATTTTCACTTAATATCCTCATTAAAGCAGGGAGGGAGAACAGAATATAATGTACAGAATCATTTCGTCATTTTTTATTACCTCATTCTATGGTTTTGCTTTTCTTTCTTAAGAAAATGTATTTTTCTTTTGGCCAAAAAAATAAATCCAAACAGAAAATCATTCCTTTCAGACGGTGCACCACATGGAAACAGTTCTAGATTTTACACATACAGACCAATGTGTTTATACTTCTGACATCATCATCTTAAATTCTGGGATACAAAATCTTATTTACAGAACTATAGACCTCTGTTTCTCAGAGGCATTATGGAGGGAAAAGAAACAGTATTAGCTCTGCTTTTTCCCTCTTTCCTTCTGCTGGAACTTTAATCTACCCATGAACCACCTCTTCAGCCTTCCAAGCAATCATTCATTACTTAATTATCTTCTCCATCTGAGCATCCCACTCCCCAGGACTAATTTTATTTTGATTGCTGTTTTCTTGGTTGAGTTTATCTGTGGCCTTTTGTAGGAGATTGCCAGTGATTTGACTAACTTTTAAGTAATACATACATTTATGAGATATATTTGGTATCTTGGACTTCTCCCTCATCTTCAGAATATGCAGTTGCCTTTAATGCCATTTCCCACATACAAGGCTGGTTTTCATTCCACTTGAGCCGGTGGTACAGTTAGTCACCTTGTTCTAACAAGTAATTTCTGACAGTCTCCGCTAAGTCTTTCATGTTCTGACTGCATAAGCCCTAACTGAAGCAAGTGGATGATTGAGTTTACCAGGCACCAGACATCTATTTGGACTTTTCTATCCCTTTGTTTCTTTGTTGGGCAGAAAAACTTGTGCATTTTGATCTCTGCTGCTCTACTAACAATGCAGAACATATAATAATATAATAAGATTTGCTTCAGGTTGTCAGTCCTGTGTTAGAAAGCCATGACTACAGTTTTTACACTAAAATATAGCTATGATAGGCCACCTTTTAAAATCCAGGATGGCCATCAGGAGCAGCTTCTCAGTGACCCCGCTTTAGCACTGTGCCTCAGGAAAATGCAGCCTGTTATTTTCTCCCTGACTCCCAGGGAGGTAGGTCATCCATTCCCAGATTTTGCAAATGAGACTGTGCACATCCCTAGTCACTACAGGGCTGGACACTAAACCATTCACCTCCAGAGATGGGAGGGGACAGGGTGAGAGGATCATCTCCTGTGCATGCACACTGCTTGCAACAATGACCACGGAGGTTCTGCTGTTGCAAGCACAGTGACATACTATTTCATGTGCTGCTACTTTTGCAAATTATGTTTGCACCAGTGTCTGCACCCAAAGTTTGTTCTATACAATTTATGAGCCAGAACACAGTATTGCCTAATTTCTGCTGGGGAAATTTCTTCTATTCAATGTCTTTGCCACGAGTATTTTAAATTGTGAATAATTTCTTTTTCCCTTTTATTCATTATCTGACTTCTAAATTAATGCATACACTAAAAAGTATCTATGTTTATTTTTCAATCTCTTTTCATAGGAGTCCACAGAATACATATTTAATTTATAATAGATTAAGTAATTAAGGAATAATACATGAACAAAAATCACATTGTAACACTCTATTTAAAATGTCTAATTAAAACCACAGCAAACATATAAGCAATCAGAAATGTATACGTCAAATATTTATTTGTAAGCACTGATTTTTCAGTTCCTTCAGAAAGTTTGGGGTGAAAAGAGAATGACGAGTTATTGTTAAACAGTGCAAGCACCCCAGTTTGCTGACAAAGCACACACCATTAGTGGTGTTCATTTCTCCAGATCTTTTAAGACCAGGGAAAAGCAACCCCTGAATTGTGGTACTGTTTTGATTTGCACTGGAAGCCAGAGAGACTTCTCTGTGTCAGCAAAACACAAGGCCTTGGAAAGCACCAAACACCAAAGATTTCCAATTATTTCAATGTTCAGAAGGCACCTCTTTCAGATAGGGTGCACAATGAGAAAATTAATTCTTCAATTTATGTTTTTTAAGATGAAAAGTGCAAAGTAAATCCTATCTCAGCAGCATAGGCTGGAAGTCTCAAATAAGAAGATAAAAGAAATGTCCTCTTCCCCTTTCCTAAGCCCTTCCCCAATGACATCCCTGCAAATGAGATCATACTAGAGATTTTAAAGTATTGCCTAAAGTACCAGGTAGCATCAAATCCAGAATTTCTATCTGTAGGGACTTTGGTCGTAACCGTCTTTTTGACCCAAATCAATATAAACGTTTAAAACTTCCAAGGTATGAAAAGTGTTGCTAAATGTTGATACAGAATTCTCAATATATCACATATAAATCTGCACTGATTCAAAACTTTCATATTATAAATTAGATTGAAGTACCTGTACATGCAGTGACACAGTTCCTTATGGCTGTCATAATTCAGTTGTTTATGAACTCTTGTCATAGATATTGATGGCTTCTGCAATCATGCAGCATAGTTGGGGGCAGTTTACTCACTTCTGGGGGATGTAATTTTTAGCCAAGGAGATAGAGAAATCAGGCCACATTCACTATTCTGCTAAAGAGCTGGGCTAGATAATTCAGGGAATTTTTTTACTGTGTAGTACCTTATGGGAAATCAAAAAGTCTTACATACTTAAGAAGTACTGAACATTTTGTCTTCTTCCAAGCAATCTGAATTTTTCCCAACCTGTCAGAGGACAGGAAGACTGATTAGTTTGTGCATGGTGAAAATAGATTTTTCAGGCATTAATTTTTAAATGGTAGCTTATCACTAATCTTGCTGAGGTTATGTACTAAAATTCATGTCTAAAAGCGACATCTTATTCTAAATGTATGTATGTGTACATATATATACGTACAGACACTCATCGTAGTCTTGTCTAGCAATGCTATTTTTCTTCTCTTCACTTTTACACATTGCTGATAATATTAATATCTGTAAACACTATAAAAGGAAGCATTTTTTTCTAAGTTTCATCTCATATTTCTTTTATCCTCTTCTACACCTTAATTTCTGTATGTTAATAGATGTATGAGAATGAAGTCTGATAACTCTGATGTTGGATCACTAACACATCAGTTGGTTGAAATAAATAAGAATTTAAAGACTGCTTGAATAAGGAGAAGCAGGTTTTGCTGAAATGGATAATTAAAGATACCACTAAGGAAATAATGTTGTGCTTCTTAGCTGAATTGTACAAAACTAAAGTTAGTTGAGTTGTCCATATAATGAGACATGCAATGGCTGCACAGATATCAACTCCAATGCTCTCCTGCACAGTCTATTCAGAGATGTTTGTTTGATCTTTTTTAGGTGTTTTCTATAATCACCTCTATGCATTTTAAGGTTTTCAATAATGTGTGTGGGAAACCTGTTGGAAATATAAGGTCTAATTCTTTTCCTAAGTGAAAAGACCACTTAAAGAGTGGTGTTACTTCAAACAGTTCTGTCCTTCATCTGTCCAGAGGAATTCCATATTCAAGTAAGCACAGTGGAGAAGTATTACAGTATCAACTTCTGAATTCTTATCAAACATTGTATACCACCAATGGGATTTTCAAAACTTCATAAGGGACTAGATTTTCTATTTATCACTTGCCTTTAATATACATTGGATTAATAAATCTAGTGAGTCATTTTGGAAGTTTCAGCTCACATAATTTTCATTTTGATCTGTTAGTCCATCCATGATACTTTCCTCTGCCTATGGTAGCCTATCATGTGTTCTGTATTTTCTTCTTTAGCAGAAAACAAAAACAATTAGTGTTGTGCTTCAGTGAAACAATAACACTTCCAAATAATGTGAAGACAGAGAAGGGGAGCTGCCCCCTGCAGTGAACAGCAGCATTGCTTCCTTGAAAGAGTGATTTTTTCATCAAAATTCTGATTACGGGTTTGATCATACCTTTCACACCTTTTCTATAGTTCTAAGTATTTTAAGGTATCAGAGCTATCCCCTCCTTGGTTACAGTTTCTACTGTGAAATTTCTAAATATAACCATAAACCTAATTATTCAGCTACTCCGTTGCACTGCTTAGAACTCTTGCTCAAGGTCCAACAGCTTTTTCCCATTCCAAATCTTAATAGAATCAGAGAATCATTTAGGTTGGAAAAGATCCTTAAGATCATTGAGTCCGGCTGTAAACCTAACAGTGCCAATTCCACCACTAAACCATGTCCCTAAGTGCCACATCTACACATCTTTTAAATACCTCCAGGGATGGTGACTCAACCACCTCCCTGGGCAGCCCGTTCCAATGCTTCGCAACCCTGTCTGTGAAGAAATTTTTCCTCATATCCAATCTAAACATCCCCTGGTGCAACTTGAGGCCATTTCCTCTCGTCTTATCACTTGTTACTTGGGAGAAGAGACCAGCACCCACCTCATTGCAACCTCCTTTCAGGTAGTTGTAGAGAGCGATAAGGTCTCCCCTCAGCCTCCTTTTCTCCAGGCTAAACAGCCCCAGCTCCCTCAGCTGTTCCTCATAAGACTTGTGCTCCAGGCCCCTCACCAACTTGGTTGCCCTTCTTTGGACACGCCTCAACACCTCAATGTCTTTCTTGTAGTGAGGGGCCCAAAACTGAACACAGGACTCAAGGTGCGGCCTCACCAGTGCCAAGTAGAGGGGCATGATCACTCCCCTAGTCCTGCTGGCCACACTATTTCTGATAGAAGCCAGGATGCCGTTGGCCTTCTTGGCCACCTGGGCACAGTGCCGGCTCATATTCAGCCGGCTGTCAACCAGCACCCCCAGGTCCTTTTCTGCCGGGCAGCTTTCCAGCCACTCTTCCCCAAGCCTGTAGCGCTGCATGGAGTTGTTGTGATGCATGTGCAGGACCTGGCACTTGGCCTTGTTGAACCTCATACAATTGGCCTCAGCCCATCCATCCAGCCTGTCCAGATCCCTCTGGAGAGCCTTCCTACCCTCGAGCAGATCAACATTACTGCCCAACTTGGTGTCATCTGCAAACTTACTGAGGGTGCACTCGATCCCCTCATCCAGATCATTGATAAAGATGTTAAACAGAACTGGCCCCAGTACGGAGCCCTGGGGAACACCACTTGTGACCAGCCGCCAACTGGATTTAACTCGTTTCACCACCACTCTTTGGGCCCGGCCATCCAGCCATTTTTTTTACCCAGTGAAGTGTATGCCCCTCCAAGCCATGAGCAGCCAGTTTCTCCAGCAGAATGCTGTGAGAAATTCTGTCAAAGGGTTTACTAAAGTCTAGACAGACAACATCCACAGCCTTTCCCTCATCCACTAAGTGGGTCACCTTCTCATGGAAGGACATCAGGTTAGTCAAGCAGGACCTGCCTTCCATAAACCCCTGCTGACTGGGCCTTATGACTTAAGATGCAGCTGCCTTCTCCAGCCACTTGGTCCCAGGACTCCCTCCTGCTTGGCCGCTGGAGCTCAGTACCACCTAGTACAGAGCAGTACCACCCAGTATGGTCCTTCCCTACTGCTGGAGCCCAGCCCAGTGCCCTGGGATTTCTCTCCTAGGCTGAGGCATGCAGTTGCTGCCTTCCTATCTGCAGGTTTAACCAGCAGAGAAGCTGAGTATGTGTCCCAAAGACATAGAGACACACACACACGTGCAGGACACTGACACAGCCAGTGACAGACGCTGCCACAGGCAAGGTGCTGCCATCACCAGCACCCACACATGGGACCCAGATCACACACCAGCACTGACAGTCATGTCCCCTCCTTCTGTGGGGCTGGCACAGACTAGGAATTCAGTAGTGCAGGCATACACATATGACACTCTCAGGGTTCACAAGCACACAGACACTTGTGGGTCCTGCTCTGTACTGGGGGGACAGCCCTTCTGTCCCCTGGTACCTCTGTCCAGATCCCAGCCCTCTGACCCACTCCACAGATCCCTGACTCAATGGCTGGTCCAGCTCAGTGCTCGCTGCAAGCATGCAGCACTCACGCCTCATTCCACAGGTACACCACAATGGCAAGTCACCCAGCATAGACCTCCCGCCCACCTAATACCCCCACCCACATGGTACCCAAGGGTCCCTTGCTTGCTGGCTGGTCCAGCTTGAAGTTTGCTGGTGAATTCACACACACATCCCACACGCGCCCAGTTTGGGGAAAGATACAGACCCTTGTACCCCAGCAGCCAGCACCACACACACAGGCCTGCAGTCCAGCTGCCAGCACTGAGCCGCTCAATCCTCTCAGTCATGGCAGTCATCCCAGCTGCTGCTTTTGGGGACTCACACTGTTTCTGCCGCTGTGGCTGGAGCTGAGTACCCACTGGCTCCAGTAGCTGCACTGGGACCCCACTGGCTCCACTACTGACACCACAGGGCAGGGGCACCTACATCCCTGGTCTGACTCCAGCAGCTGGCACCCAGTCCACTCATGCTGGTCCTCCCAGCAGCTGGCACTTGGGCCCTGCAGCACGCACACACACACACAGGGTAAACAAGGAGATGCACAGAGAGATAGTTAAGAAAGGATTTAATAAGAAGATGTAAGATGACAGGACAGACTGTGGTGACCAGGCGCAGGGCTCAGCCAGACAAGCACGCTGACCAGCCCCATTTTACACCCAACCAGCCCCTGTTACACCCCCTCCTGCCTACCCGCCTTGTTCTTCCCAGCTCCCCTTCCTCTGTCTGGCCCCCATGGGTTTGGACGGGGGGTTTGTCTCCATTCCCACACCCCTCCCAGCCCATGACTGTGTCCCCCTCATTCACAGTCTCATCAGTGACAAAGTCCAGGCTGATCTTCCTGGAATTGGTGCCTGGAGTGTCTCCATACCCCAGCAATTAGTGTGAGTGGCAAGCTTTGTTTCTAGTCATTGCCCTCCATGCTTGTTTTGTCAGGCCTGTGTCTCTGTACACTTTGTTTCTGGTTTCTACCTTTTTCCCTTAGTTTTTCAATTTATGAGCTCCCCAACCAGATAACCTTGCTGGAATAAACACTCTCGCATGGCCTCATCAATTAATGTGACTGACCAGGTCTGGTTCTCATCACCACCTCCCTTATCATTTGTCGGTCAGGTTTGTGTCATTGTATGTTCCTGTTTATGGCTTCCTCCTTTTCTTACTTCCCTTGCTGCACTGAAAAAGGCCCTTGGCTAGATGTCCTTAAAGGAGCAGACACTCTCCTTCCACAAACCTGTCAGAATGCCTCCTGCATGTACCTCTTTATGGCCTTTCCAAAGCCTTCTGCCCTTGGAAAACCATGTCCTCTCTGTCCCACTCAACTTTGAGATTTTTCTGATTGTTCTACCTGTTACTTTCAACATGATACCCAAAATGCATAACACATTATACAAACTCAGAAGTGCTCCTTGCATTCAGTTTCTCCATCAACACTGTAGGATTCAAATAATACAGATTTAAGCTTACATTCTTTTTATGTGTTTGCTGACAGCTTTTATCCCTAAATGAAAAAATTTCCTTAGAAAATGTTAGTATTTATTTTTCTGACACCCTTCTAATATTTTCCATCAGTGTTGGGTGCTCTGGTGTGAAAGGTATACCTTCCTTATACCTTCCTTATATTACTCTTAAGCAATTAAAATTTCAAAACCACAGGAAAATTGTGGATAGGGTTGGAGGGGAGAAGATATCTCCAAGCAGTGAACAAGATGAAATGCTTTGTAAGGTATGAAGTGCTTCAGTATTTTAATAAGAGAACCCTAATAAAAATCTCAATCACATTTGCTGGAAAACTGACCTGTGCAGAGTCATGCAACAACATAGACTGTTGTGCTAAAATACAGAACTGTTGGATGAATTTTTCCTGTTACCCATTTTCCCTTAGATTTTGCAGTCTATGTACCAAATCCCACTGACTTCAATTTATCTCCAATATATTCTCCTAGTTGCAGATCTCACTTTTGGTCTCTGACTTTCCATGTACCCAATAAAAGCTTGGTAGAGTAGCTTCTTCTCTATGTCTCCATTCTACCCACTGCAGTTTAATGTTTTACAGTCAGGGTTTCAGATACTATCTTGATTTTATTTGACTTCTGGTAGAAGTTTGACACCATTTTACTTTCAGTGTTGTATAGCAGAAACTGTGGCCTCATTCAGTTCAGCTGACTGCACCAAAGGTATTTCTAAAGTAAATTTTGAGAAAAAAACCAAACCAAAACAAAAAACCCCACCCCACAAACAAAAGAAGACCCAATATTAAAATGTAGATGAACATCTTCTTTTATTTGATTGCAGTTTGAGTGATCACTGACCTATAAAAGGCAAGGCAAATGTTGATTTACTGATTTTAAAAATTATCCCACCCAAAGGTCTGTGTCTTTATGTAAGGGAAAGTAAGGACATTGTGGATGTTTTTACATGGATGTTTTTACTTTGGAATCAATCCTGGATTTTTGTTTGTTTCCTTTTCTTGGAATTTTTGCACACATAGCAATTTTGCTAATGGAAGATGAAGGGGGAAACTTGATCAGATGCTTCTTTTAAAGAATTTTTACAGCAATTAATCTGTCAAATGTAGAAGACAGGTGAAAAAGTTAATTGCTTATATTTTATGAAATGTTTCTTATTGTAGGGAGGAAAAAAAAGTACTTATGAATCACCTAAAGTGCAGACAATTATGTTTTGTGGAGACTGGGCAGCAGTTCTTTAACCTTTTCCACCATGTGTCTCTCTAAAGTGTTCCAGTAGACTCCAGTAAGACAAAATTAAGCATACTGAATTTCACCAAGATTTCAGTCACTTTAGTTACTGTGTCCTCCACAGTCTCAAAAATTCGAAGCTCACATGTCAATTATCTTTTGTGTCTGTTGACTACCAGTCTGAAGCTTGCCTGGCTGCATAACAACAGAAATTGTGCTATCTGATTGGCCTTTCCTGACCAGGCTGAAATAAGATGATTTACACACCTACATGAGCACATCACCACTACCTACACAGGCACTTGCAACAACAGTCTCAGTAGAAGGGTTGAATGGACAAAGACGCTACACCAAGGGCAGTTCCCCAGGTCCAGAGAGGGAAACACTCGTGCTATAGACAAATGTTATCCATATCAGCAATGCCTGGTCCATAACTTTTCTGTTGGATATTTGGAAAGTCATTTTTCCAGGCTATGAGTCTGATACCTTTCATATGCATTATACCCAGTATCAGAAAAATGCACTTTTATGTTGCCTCCCCACTTAATGCTTTGATGTTTGTTTAGCAAGTTGAGAGAATCAGGAAAAAAAAAAGAAACAACAAAAAAAACCCCAAAGACCCTAGGAATCTTTTGAAATCCCTAAGTTTTCACTTTTTTTCTTTTGCTACAAAGTAAAACATTTCTAATGTCACTGTTTAAAAACATCTTTAAAGCTTTATGTTTTTGCCTAAGTTGAATGAAACAAAGCCACTGAATATCTTTAATAGTGATATGGCTGTAAAAAAGGAAGCAGCTTTGTGTTGGTCGCCGATAAACTATTTATTTAAAAACTTAAAACAAAACAAAACAGCCTGAAACCCACGGATCCACTTCAATGAGAAACAAAAAGAGCTTCCTGTTCAGAATTAGTCTCACAATGTAAGCAAGTTCCCCAGAAGCTGACTATGGTTGATACTTGAAAAAATAAAACCTGGAGTCCTGTGCAAGCATAGGTGTGGACTCTTGTGTCGGAGATTTTTACTTCAGATGAGAAGTTCATTATGGATCGGAAAAAAACCCAGGAAGTTTGCCTTTAAACCATATATGCATGAGTAGGCCTCTAGCAAATGCAATCTCAAAAAGGCTAATTGGAAGAGAATGCAGATGTTTTATTCAGTTGCAAATGCTGGCACCACTATTTGGACAACACTGACAGGATTTCATTCTTTTGTGAATACAAAGCAGTGATGGAGTGAGCAGGCACTGACAGTGTTCGTGGAAATAAAGCAGACTGTGCACAAAAAAATATTCTACTGCCAATTTAGACATTTCACCACCTCAAGCTGAAATTTGCATGACAATCGTAGAGCAAGAAACCATTCAGCAGCAGAGAAGTAAGTGCCCCCTCAAAAACACCCGCCTGCCCACATACAGATTTTGCTGTACTTCATGAGATATGTTTCTCTATTCTAATCCCACTTTATGGCTCATAATGGCTCATTGTAACCCTCTCCAATACATACTTTCAGACTGGAAAACAAAGCAGGTCATCTTTAATACACAGGGCCTGCTTCTGCTCCTGTTGAAGTGGTTGAATTTTTAGTAGGAGTGGAAGCAAGTTTTTAAAAGTATGTTAAATTACATGAGAAATACCTGTACAGGACTGTTGACTGAACTACTCTTCAGCTATTGAATCAATTACATACGTAGATTAAAGTTTGATGGTGAATGAGGTAGATGTGGACATATGTGGGATTCATTTCAGATGCATTGGTTTGTACCTTTTCAATCATGCTGTCAGTCAGCTCCTTGATCACAACTTTTTGCCATTGCAGTGAAAGGGTGACCAGTACGGAGTCTGTCATTTGAGAAAATACTAAGTGCATCTCTAAGGCCTTGCTATCAGATCAAAAAGGTCATGATTGCATGATACAAAAAATTGCTATGCTATAAATTCACACTCCTAGTTCAAATTTGTTAAAAAATGTTGATGGATTAACTTTTTGCCAACAGATTTGCTGACAGATCAGATATCACCAGTCCTGCAGCAGCTGGCACAAAGCCATTGTAAGAGCATAAACACTACATAAAGTCTATATTGGGTGATGTGGCTCATTTAACAGAAAGGCATTTTGATCCGAATCATATTTGTACGGCTGGGTGATTTGGAAGTGCAAGAGATTCAGTATTAATCACAGAACTGCAGCTTGTCTTCCTGCAGTAAAAAAACCCGCAAAACACAAAGGGAGTAAATGAAATACACTCACGTCCTGCAAGACAAACCGCACACTACTTCTACATGGCGCTGCAGCTGGTAGCTTGCTGGACACCTCGGGAGCACATTCACCAAACAACAGCAGCTAAGCGGGGCTGCCCGATGTTGATTCGCCCCAGTTGCAGAATGTGATTGATGCCCATTCAACTCAGTGGAACCAGCTTGTTTGCTAATTAGTTCCTCTTTTCAGCACATTTACAGAGTGCATATTTGCAATGACGTGCTTCTTGGGAGTAAGTTTCCACGGATTGGCTTCAACTCTTCATCACTGCTACTCAACAGAAATGGAAAGATCTGTCTTTATGGCAGTATCCTTTCCACCGAAGAAATGAATGCTGACTGTTCTTTAATTTCTATTTGCTGAGACACTCACAATTAATATATTGTGTTATTCGTGTTTTGCGTGTATTATTGCTTACATCAGGGGTAGACCCCAGGCCCCATGAACATGACAGGGGTCCTTATTTTGCTGAGGGCCGTATAGAAGTAAACACAATCACTGCCCAGTAGAAAGTGGAAATATAGGAGTCATTTGTCTTTGCCACATCACAGTTTCCAGACATGAAGGTTTAGATCAAACTGACATGGTCATCTGTCATGTGAATACACCCATTCTGAAGAAATAACATGGACTGATGATAATGAGACAGAAATTCAGAAAGTTTATCACGTGGGCTACTTCAGGAGAACAAGGTGAACAGAATCAGTTCAAAGCCAAAAAATTACAGGAGTGATTTTGATGAAAGACCAGTTGTGGCACAAAATTGGAGAGAGACAACAGAACAGATGATGAGACATAACTTTCCTGCACAAAATGTGAAATCGTAAGAGCACCCTGATGGGACAGGTACAGGGTACTGCATTTTGTAAGGTAAATTAAAAGAGGACAACAGCCAGGCAAAAATGCCCATTATTTAACAATAAACCAAAATTTTTTTTTTTCCATTCTGACATTTCAAATGATATGCCTAGTTCTTAATTACTTAGCTGCTATCTACTTGAATAATTACATCTTAAGTGTCAGAAAGTATACCTGGGTAGGCAAACAGAATTAAACATGTTTTTGCCACTTTTATAGAGGGTAAGTTTGTATGTAAATATTAATAAAAACTAAAAAAGAGATAAATAATATTGTGTCTTTCTTAGAATAACTGAGTAACATTTTTTGTTGTTTTGCTGGTTTCATTATCTGAGTATTTAGATTCTTATTTTCAAAGCAGCATGAATGCAAAATTAGCATCTGTATTCTAAGTTACCTTAAGTTTATTGAAAATTCTCATTTATTATTCAAATCTTGTAAGTGACAACTGGTGATGACTAAATTAATAGGTAACTTTGCAAGTGAATATTTGATACACTGCTTTGTGAAGTGTGAAATACCTCTTTTCCAGCTGTGGTGAAAATTTAACTGAATACATACCTGAAAAAGTTATGATTAAATAGAAGAGTATCTGAAGCTTTTTGGGGTAATGATTGAACACAGGACTCTTCTGACAGAAACAATGATCTCATACCTCCTGTCATTGGTAAAAAGTAGTTCATAAAGTACAAATACTGGTCAAATAGTAATGAGCTTTTAGGAAGAGTGTCTGCTCATGGTTCATGAAGAACCATGAGTTTCTCTTGTACACTGCATTATTCTGAGCTTAACAGTAAAGTATCTCTTTAGCCTAAATATTTAGAGGAAAATACTTGCAAAGTGATAACACTTTCCTACTTTTCCTGCCAAACATATAAGAATAATAACAGTATGTTATACTAATTATTCTAAAATACTTGTAATATAAATAAAGAAATTAAAGCAGAATTTTATCTAATAGAAACTAGAATGTGTTTGCATAAATCAGTTTATTCCACCAAACAAAGTGTCCTGCTGTTTTTAATGGGAGATCATTCCTTCACCTTCAACATAATGAAAGGTTAAAAGTTAAAAGAAAGCCAAGCCAGGTATGAATGAGAAGATAAAATAGGTTTGGGAGTTGGTGGTGGTGGTGGGTGTGCTACAAATGAGAGTAGGTAGCACTGAGATAGGTATGTTAATAAGTATTTAGATTTTTTTTTTAAAAAAACCAGAACAGTGCCCTTTCTGGATGCGCACACACACACACACATACACAGCTATCTCTATTACAGAGCAAGTAGTCCAGTTCCAGTACTTTTCTAAATAGCAAAGCAAGTATCAGCTACTGACTTGCAATCAAAGCAGTATCCTTCCTGGCTGGGTAGCTAACCATGGAAATATGACTTCACTCTAGGCAATTTTGCCTGTTGTCAGAGTGACTGACAAGTGTATGAGTGTGATCTGCTCTTCCCTCTTTTGTAGTTGAGCCTTTTGATACACTTGGTAGTGGAACCTGCTGTAGTGATCAGCTGCATCTGGCAGTGGGCTAATAAAACAGAAGACTTTTTAAAGCGATGAAAATCATAAAAAGCTGTGTTAAATACTTGTGTGGGAAAACGAGGTTGGTTGATATTATGATGTGATATTACTAAGTGATAGAGTATTTGCTAATGGCATTCTGCTGGACAAAAGCTGAATTATTGATAAAAAACAATATAATTGATCATTTAACTAAATAACGGAAGTACTTTTACACATAGAGTAATGCATAATATTCATCCACAGTAAACTTCACTGAGGTCAAATTTGTGTGATATCAGAGATCTGTTTGACCAAGTCTGTGCTGTCCTATGGCTTGTGCAATATTAAGTTACTGAATTACAATGTAATATGAACTCGTCTATAAGCAACTCTTACGTTAATATTTACATTGCAAATGCAGCTATGTGTAGAGATATAATCTGTTCTTGGGAATATTGTAGGAGGACAGCCATTCAAAATCCATGTACTTTCATCCTCAGGTTGCAATCCAAGGACAGGACAAAAGGTAGTAGTAGTAAACTTCATACTGAATTTTCTAATGAAAAAAAAATCAATGCCAAATTTTATGTTTTAAATCTGAGGCAGAATCTGTTAGATTTCAGAAGGGGCTTTCCCCAGGCCAGGGAGGAGGCTGGTTTCTGCCCCAGATCTCAGCTAGAGGGCAAAGACATTTGGAGGGTGCATCAGATCCGAGGAATCTGCAAGGGGAAGGTGGAAAACCATCACTGTTGCTTGTATGTTGCAAAGCATGGCTGCCAAAGGATCCATTTCAGCAAGCACTGAAAGCTTCCAAAGAAACTGAAAAAATATTGCTTTCAGTCTTGACAAGACCGAATCACTTTTCAAAGTGAAATTTCCAGCTATTCAGTTTTCAGTTAGTCAACTCTACTCAAGACATAACAGCTCTTATTTCCTTCCCACACTTCTGATGCTGATACATCCCAGTTGGACCTCTGGTAGGTAGAAGAGGGAGGAGGAGCAAACCCCACATGGAAAAAGTTGAGAAAAGAATTAATTTGCTGTAGTTCTTCATCAGAATAGGTTTAGAATAGTGAGCACTCACATATTTTTACGGCGTCTTCAGACAATGATCAGATGGACTGTTCCCTACCGGTACTTTCACAGCTGAAAAACCAATGTGAAAAACCAATGTCTTTTAAGCCACACAATAGCTCCAGGAGTTGCCTACACTAATGCCTTAAATCTGCAACAGAAAATGAGCCTATTAATCAGTGAAAGAAAGGATTAGAGACTGTTCTGATTTTGTGCGGACGTGCATTTAATTTAGCCTATTTTGTAGTGTAACTGAATAAAAGTTTATGACCCTCCAAGTTTTATTTTTTCAGAGACCCAATTAAAGGGCTGTGATATTCTGGTAGTTTGATCCAGAAAATAGATAGCCTCTGCTGCTGACAGCTAGCAAATGATCTACCAGATGCTTGGGATCTGCAGCTACAGAGCCCAGCCATGATTTTAGAGTGAAGAATTAAAATCTCTTCCCTTCAGCAGCTAAGAAATACCTCATTAGTGCTACAAAGGAAGAACTGAAGGCACATCACTGCTATAAATAGTACTCTACGTCTCTTGTTAGCTCAAGTCATTAATAGCCTTAGGAAGGAATGAATTGCCAGACTGATAGATATGGTTTTTATGTCCACAGAACCTGTGCTGTGGGTTGTTTGCAAATGTTCTCCCCGTTTTTCATCTGGCCTCGGCTCCTCCTAGACTCCCTACCAAAAGCCAAAAAGGTTGTTTTTAAAAAGTGAATATAGACTCCTAACTTACAAAATAGGAGACTCTTGAACAGAACAAAGTCAGCGGTTCCCATGGTTATGTTTTGTTTCATTTATGAAGAACATTAGCTATGCAATGGCTTTATTCTGATAGTATTTGTGCCCAAATGGGTGCTTTCAAGAATTCCTCTCCCAGGCCTTAAGCTAAAATTGCCTTGACAAATATTAAGCTCAAATTACAGGAAGATTGTGCTCTTTTAAAAATAAAGTCTTAATTAACAATGAAATAATCATCTTTGGGTCCCTAACAGACCTATCTTTCCCTTTCAGAGAAAACCATGGTGGAATAGCTACATGTAATGCTTAATTTTAATGCCAGTGCTTCCAGATTTTTTAATATCCTATGTCAGGACACTCCTTTTCAAGGACAATTACAATATTAAATGCTACTTGCTTATTTAATTAAGGAGGGGACGGGGGGAAGGGGTGGTCTTTCAGTAACTTTTAATGTATCCGGGTTGAAAAGTAATATTATTAGTTTATTTGTGAGTGCCATTTAACTACTGTCCTCCCCAAGTGTGTATTTTTATGCATGACATCCATTGCATCTACAGTAATATATAGAAAGGATATATCTTCTTTTTCTACATAAAAAAGATATATCTACTGTAACTTAGAACAGATCATTACACAGTTTATAAGATGATGTTGCCCAACATACAGCAAGGCCTTGCTTTCCCAAGTTAGGCATTTTCTTGAAAACTGTCTGAAAGGAATTAAAAAATCTCAAACATGTTTTTAAAGGCTTTTCATTTTAAAACTATCTTTTTACTCTGAGTTTGAATGCAATGTGGAATTAGAAAGTAAACAATACATATTTTTATTTCCAAGCATCCAGATCCAATTAAACATCATAAATTAAGTCTGATGCACTCAGGGTTGAGTAAACTGGTAAGGAAATAAATATTGTTGTGGAAATTTTAAATGAGGTGGTTTATGATACATCCTTTTCTGTGGGAGAAAATGTCTCACTTCTTCTAAGTGCAACATAAAAATTACTTTGTGAACTTAAAGTATAATATACACTTTTGCTGTTAATAGCTATAATCCATAGATTTTTGGCATGCTGTTTTGTTTATGAACTCTATTATTAGGCAAAAGGTTAACAAAAATATGACCTACTGTTAGCTCATTGGGAAAAACACAGTTTAAGCATTTTAATAGGTTAGAATCTAATTTTATATCAACAGAACTATTTTAAGAATGTGTCCCTCAGCTGTTGTATGGGCTGGGTGTCATTAAAAAATCAAATCATAGAAGAAAAAGCTCCAATCAACTGATGTACATGTTCTATGCCGAATTTTTGATATTCAGATGGTTTCTCAGTTTCATTCATTCTGATCCAAATTTGAAGTATTAACTCAGATCTTACTTGAAGTCAGTGGGAGTTTTGCCAGGCTAACAGTGGAGCTGAGATAATTAAGGACTTTGGGATTTGGCCTGTGTTTTGAGAGATTACATGGATCAAAACCCTGAAAGGACAAATCCCCTACTTAGCTCTTTCTGAGCCAGTATTATGTGGTTTGGCCCATACTGTAATCCTTTATTTTATTTTTTTTAATGTCAAAGCCCAGGTTCAACTCTAGAGAAATGCAGAAAGATCAAGGCAGAGACTGAAGTGTTTTCCACTGGACTTCAGTGAGCCTTAAACTTGTGGGACAGTAAGATGTTCTTTTATTCAATTGCTGTCTACATTTAACAGCAGACATAAAGTGTAACAGATTATTTCCTAGCCAGATCTTTTATTTCTGTGGGTTGTGCTGATCCATACAGCTTTAAAAGCCAGCCCAAAATATTGGTTTCTAATGACTTCCATGAAAGTCTTCCACTTATTTTGTGAGAATTAACAATTTACAACATTTGAGTTGAAAAGATTTCTTGACTCTCATTTTCATTTATCTCTGGAAATGTGATCTAAAGTTTTAAAGTGAAACACACATAGCTGAACAAAGCAACTAATGTTTTTCACAGAAGAAATGGTGGAACCACTTAGTCATAGATTAATTCATAAGTAAACTTCAAACTGCAGTGTGTTTATGCATCATATCACACTAACAGACATTTTGTCAGTGATTTATAACTAGCAAATACTACTTCAGAGCATGCTTGCCATCCATAATTATTTTTATAACATACAGAAGATTTACTTGATTGGCAGGAACATTTGTTTTCTCTCTTTGAATAAATGCCTATACTGACATAATCATTCAACAGGTTCATTTTCACCAAATGACTTTAAACCCAGCGTACTTGTAAACTTGAAAATATTTGAGAATTAACATTTTAACAGGTAAAGATTGCCTTCTTAAAGTTAGTGGAACACCTAACTATAGGAAAACTTACAGAGCTCTTTATTCCCAATGGCATTTTTTCTAATGTATCAAAATTTTTACCATGGAAAGTCAGTGAATGTAAAGGAATATTTCATGTGGGAGAAACACATAAACTACTTACTCTTTTAGGTTTATCAGCAAATATTATAACCTACCTATCAGGGTCTATTATTACTAATTTAAGTCATGGTAAATTCATTGACTTGAGAAGAAACTCCATCAGTTTTCAGCAGGGTAACGAATAGAAAGTGGGACATTGACATTTTCAGCTTTATTTTTCTTTCTTCTTCAACCATTCTATGCATGATTTGCATCAAAATATCCAAAGATATCAGAAAATAAAACAAATAAGCTAAGTCAGCTGCAAAAGCTGATAACTAAATGGGTTACAGTCAAAACCCCTTTGTACCAAACCTACTCCAGAAAGCATGAATTCAAAGAAGGTTTCTTGAAAGTAAGTGAAGTAAAACTTCAACTTATGTGAAAGTAAGTTGAAGAGGTGCCTGATGATACAGTGACTGAGAAAAGCATATGTCGTGGTTTAACCCCAGCCAGTAACTAAGCACCATGCAGCTGCTCACTCACTTCCCCTTCCCCCTGCCCCCCACCCCAGTGGGGACAGGACAGTGTAACCAAACTATATACCAGATTAAGACACTGTTCAATACATCCATCATACAGTCTCACACTGGATCTGAAAGACTGCAGGGTGCAAAAGCAATGAAACTGAAAACATGGATAGATCTAGCTTAGTCTCTGACAATAACCAGTAGTAGATAGCTAGGTAGGAACAAGTTAAGTGGACAGTGATACTTCCCTATGATGCTCTCATTAATACACATGAAAGGTTTCGTTCATATGTAGGTTAAGGACTTCCAGCATCAGAAGTCATGTTTTTTCCTGTTCTTTTCTTCTGCCACTTTTTCCTGTTTCTCTTTCAAGAAGTTCCGCAACTTAATTACAAGCTGTATGAAGAGCCACCTCTTTTTCTTTATTTCAAAGCTGCCATTTTCTAGTTTTATTTGATGACCCTTAGTTCTGGTGTTCAAAAAGGTCATGAACAATCATTCCTTATTTACCTCTGCTCTTGTGAGACCCCACCTGGAGTACTGCATCCAGTTCTGGAGTCCCCAGGACAAGAAGGACTTGGACCTGTTGGACCAGGTCCAGAGGAGGGCCACGAAAATCATCAGAGGGCTGGAACACCTCTACTATGAAGAAAGGCTGAGGGAGTTGGGGTTGTTCAGCCTGGAGAACAGAAGGCTTCAAGGAGACCTTATTGTGGCCTTTCAATATATAAAGAGGCTTTACAAGAAAGATGGAGAGAGGGTCTGCAGCGACAGGCAATGGTTTTAAACTGAAAGAGGACAGATTTAGATTGTACGTAAGGAAGACTTTTTTTTATGATGAGGGTGGTAAGACACTGGAAACAGTTGCCCAGAGAAGTTGTGGATGTCCCATCACCCAAAGTGTTCAAGGTCAAGTTGTACAGGGCTCTGAGCAAACTGATCTAGTGAAAGATGACTCTGCCAATGGCAGAGTGGTTGGACTAGAAACTTTGAAGGTCCCTTCTAACCCAAACCATTCTACAATGGTGTGATTCTATACCTTTTCTGAGCTGCTCATGTTTCTATAGAACTCTACAATACTACATTTGAACCATTTGTTTTACAGGCTGTAGGGTCTTAGTCTATTTAGTAATTGCTTATACAGACCTTTATTCATTCTTGTTCTCTCATCTGGATGATTCCCAGATGCGTCCTTTTAGAGGAGAGATCAGAAATCCAGGCACAGTATTCACAAGGTATTGGGTTTACCTTGGATTTGTTAGGTAGCCTACTGATGTTTTGATCTTTATTCCTCTACTAATTATTCTGAATATTTCAACCACTTTTCTGACAATGATTGAGCACAGATATGATACTTTTCATGGAATTATTTAATATAACACAAGATCTCATGCCAGAGTACTAGCAGCAAGCTTTCAGCCCTTCATTATACTAATAAAGTTAAACTGTTTTCTCTTCTGTGCTTTACTTTACTTTTACTTACAATGAATTTCACCTGGAGCTTAATTATCCTGTCATTCATTCTCAGCAATTCCTTCTGCAATCCCTGGCCCCAATTTTTACTACCCACAGCACCTTAATGTAATCTGTAAATTCTGTTGTGCTCAAAAAAAATTTCAATATTGTTGCTTAAATTGCCAGACACTGCAATTTCATAAAAATGTGTCAGAAAATTTAACAGGTAAAATGTGAAGGGCTAATTTGGACTCATGCTTCAGAGAGCATAGGGAGCAATTCAGCATAGATACATAATGTTTCCTGCTTACCTATTTTTTCCCAGAGAATAGAAATTCTGTTTAAAATTTGGACATAATGAATTTAATTATCTTATATTAGATAATCATATCATCCCTTCTATATGAAGAACAATAAATTTTCATACCACTTTTATGAACTAACGAGCATATAAGAGAGTATAAAAAATGAAATTTGACAACAAATTATATTGACAGGTCCTAAAATAATAATTACTCATGGAGAACCATTTCAAATCAGTTTATAATGGCATAATTCAGCTCTAGTTTTGGTGTATGCTGAAAGTTGTGCTTTTTTTCAGATAAATACATTTTATCCACTGATGGGTAGCAGTTTTGATAGCAAAATAATTCCAGTCTGCAGGTCACAATATATATAGAATTAGATAAATGTGCTTGGTTAGAAAAAGATAAAGAAAACAAATGCATAAGCATATTAGCATAACTTTGCTTTTAAGGCTACAATGACTATTTTCTCAATTTTCATTGAAAAAATATATTTATTTATTTTTATTAAATGGTAATCCCTTGCATCTGACAATATCTGGAGATGCAATCTAGTAATGGAAAATTAAAATGTGCAGTTTCAGCTACAGGGACTTAGCTTCAATAATGGAGCTATCCAAGCAAAACATTCCTTTAGTGAGAGTTTCACTAGCAGATGGTCTCTGTCCAGAATGAAAGCCTACTGAAGTAAGAAACTTCTCTGCTGATAACCTTCCTGAAATTGTTCTGTTTATGCCCCACCTTCTAGACTCATTAAATTTCTGGAGGAGCTCTTTCCTGTTCATTCACCATAAAAGCAAGTAATGCACAGTAGACGTTGTCATTTATGCTTGACAATACTTCATACAAATTTTTTAATGATTTTGCCTGACTATTAAGCAACTACACAGATTATATATAAATTTAAAAAAATCAGTTTTAGATAGACTGCTGATTTAAGCCAATATTTTAATATGCTTAAATAAATAGGACCATTAATATAAAACTTACTGCTTGAAGTTGATTAGTGACTTGGTCACACTCAGTGTGTTTGGAATAAAGAGTGATTTGGATTTTGGAAAGGATAATGATTTCCTGATAAGGTGAAGGGGAAAATTTCTCCTGTTACACGTATACTTAACATGACAAGATATTAACTCAATGCACTAATGTTTGAAGGACTGCAGAAACAAGCAGGATAACACTAAGACTCAAATGAGAATGGCATTATTTGCCATTGAACCTTTTTTACAAAAGAAAAGTGTTGTAATAAACAGCATTCATGTTGAGCAAAATACTCTGGGCTGATAAACTCCTGCAGGCTTGCCTTCAAGGTCCCTGTTGTTCATAGTGGGCATAGGAATCAAAACCAGCTCCTGCTTTCCTCCTGTCCATATTAAATGGAAACAGAAATACAGACACATAATCATGCCTACACATATGTGTTAAACCTTGGGTTATGTTCATTTCCAAAGAAGTAGCACCAGGTCAAATAAAAATCTTTCTGAAATGTTCATGAGACATTTACTGGTATTTTTCCTGGAGAAAAAGCATCTATTTACATGAACCTAATTTACTGTAGATGTAAATTTGGTAACAGCACTTGAGGCTAAAGAGTGATCTGAAGCTAGTAATAAAACTTCAAGTAAAATTATACAATCAAAGCTACACAGAGAACATGAAACAAATATATGCATATATCTCTATGTATGTGGTTAGATACTCTGTCCATCATTACCTAGTAGACATATGAGTTACCGAAATAACATGTAAATGCCTTCTTGTTGCATGAGGGAGAGAATTAAATCTTCATAGCTGGATTTACTAAAGATGCATTGAAATCAGTCTCTTTAAAAGACATTTTAAGGACATAAACAAGTGTTGTATATATCCAGGGCAAAATTAAACATAAAAATGTATTGCCTCTGAGGCAGAACAAAATAGTTTCTTGCAGTGAACAATATTGCAAAGTCGCAGCATGGGTTTTGAATTCTATTTCAGCAAAGAGACTCCAAAAAAGAAAAACACATTAATAATAAGCTTCTGCCTGTGATAATGGAAGTTTTGAAATTCTTGATTTTAGTGTGCCATGTAAGCGAGGAAAATATTTATGATTTTTTTTTCCTCCCCCCCCTTTTTTTTTTTTAAAGCAAAGCAACATCCCATTCCCTATACTATTGGTGACCACGTTGTGATTTTATTTCACTTAGTAGACAGCTAGCAACAAAAAAGATATGAGCTCACTCATCAGGAAATGTTTCTTTTTTCCCCTCTTTTTCTCCTTTCCAGCATCTAACTGAGCTGATGCCTTACATTGCACCAGGCAATGCGTAACTTTACTGAATCAGAGACAAAAATAGCAATTCTTTTTAATATGATTCCCATATGGGAAATCTGAATCTTTGTCAGATGAGAGCATCATAAACAGCATGATAGAACTGAACTACAGCACATTTCCATAAAACCTTGTAATCTTTTGCCTTTTATTTTACCTTTGGTTATATATGCCTGTTATAACCCTTTCCCCACCTGTGCACTGCCACTGAATGACTCTTCCACTGGAAGTGAAGATCAGGCATTTTCCCCCTCAGACTGGGTAGAATCATTACCACTTGGATGAACTCACATATAGGTGAGTTATTTGTGAATGAACACAGCCTCTGAGAGTTTACAACCCCCAAACACTTAGTCATCTTGCAACAGGACATGGGAAACAGTCAAACCAGAATTCTTCCAATTTCTTTATTGTAGCACCAAGATGGATAGCTCGAATAAAGTATTTATCATCTTACTTGTTTCCTAATGGCAGTTTGTCTGGAGTGCAAGACAATGAAGAAGAAGAATTAGAATATACAGAAGAAGAGCTGGATACACATAATCATCATAGAACTTCACACTGTGATATATTATCTTGATGCTGTACAATAGATGCACTATATTTACTTTAATATCTTTAAAACAGCATGGATGCAGCATTGTGCATTCTGTGGTCCCTGTAGGAAATCACTGTCATTTTCCATAATTTTTTCTTTTTTAAAATCTTGGATGACTGTCTTGCTTTTATACCCGTTCCTCCACTCCACCACATAATTTTTCCCTTTTTTAGAGTCACTGTAGCTCCTTTGAGAAGTGTCATATTCAGTGTTCTTCCTTTGATGAAAACTTGAATTTTAATTCTTATGAAGCATGCTAAAATGGATCTAACAAGGAGAATAATAATAAGCATTATGTGATTAAGCTTGCTTTCCTTCCAAACAAAAAGAAATTGTCAAAGTCTTAATTTATACTGGGTTTCATTTGTTCATTTATTTGATCTTGGTTTTTCAAGATGTCTTTTCCATAGTTTGAGTCTTGGTTTTGTATTTAGCTAGTTAAATGCTTTTCATCCACACTCCTCCTGCATGCCGTACATATTTCCCTCAGGAATACTAATATCTGCCAGTGGGAAATAACTGCTGAGCAGCAGCTTCCTTTGTGCTGAGCTAATTTAGGAGGGTATTCACCTTGCCCTCAACTTTGTTAAACCAACTAGTGGTTGGAGGTTTTGACCTTTTATTTCTAAATATAAAAATAAAAATGTCAAAGCAGCTGTAGGGAACCAATTAGAAAATTGCCCTTCCTAGGAGACAAGAGAGAATGACGAAGACCTAAGTAGGGAAGATGCATATTAATTCTCCCTTTTCTTCCTCTTTCCATTCATAGCTGGGTAAGAGAGAATTATAGGCTCATTGCATTATCTGTCTAGTATTTAGCAGTCACATGGAAGAACACAGTCAAATCCTTATATAAGATGATCTCAAAGCATTGTACATTGTACAAATTAATTAAACCTAATAAGGTCCCTGAAGAATCATCCTCTGGGACTCATGAGGCATTTGGATTGATTCCTTAGTTTAGTTTTATTTGGTAAATGGTGGAAAGTCATGCTAAAAATAGCGTTATGTTAACATTAACACAGGAAATGAAAAAGCTCTTGTTGCAAAGATGAAACAGACCAGAAATGGGCAGGAATTTTACTTGCAGAAGCAATGTGAAAAAGCCAACGGACAGGACTGGGAAGGGATTTGAACTGTGGGCTCGAACAGAGATTTCAGAGTGCACTGAAACAACAGAAATGCTGAATCATTACACCTGATTTCTTTCTCCTGGGAGAGGTGAAATCTGGACTACAAAGAATAAACAGCAGCTAATCATGGGCATGGAAGGAATGATTTTCAGAGGCTGCAACAGAGGTGAGCCTCAGAGGAGATCACAGAAAAATTCCCTAGAGGAATGATGGTCAACTTTTGTGGTAATAGGAGAAATAATAATCTGTACATTTGCATCTTTTCTGTGGTCCATTTTCATTGCTGGGTTGTACATGGAGACTCCTTCATGTTGGTGAGATTGTGACTTCAGCCTAATCCCAATATTTTTTTCTAAATATAGAGGGTTCACACATTCAAAATTTTATCTTAAATTAGTGAATCCATTAGCTCTGGAGGGTATGCTTGGTAAAACCTTAGATGAAGACTACTTGCATCCAAGATGAACAACTTGTGTTCAAGAAGAACAAGATCTGGCCAAATTTATGACACTCTGTGAAGGGTCCATTTGCCTCATGAAACTCCTGACATGCTTTATCCATGGTCTGTTTTTAAGGGCCAGAAGGTATCAATGTTTTCCATAAGACGAGGAACCCTTGCTCAGTTGGCTTTCCTCATTTATTTATGTGCTTTTTCTCAGACATCTGCAAAACAAGCAGGAGGCAGAAGCCTATGCCCATGCCATTTAATAATAAACTACTTGTATCCTAGAACATGTTGTGTGAGAAACTGGTGTACAAACTTTCTGCTATCTCTTCATAAGTATTTTGCTCCATAAGTGCATCTGGAAGTTCAGCTGTTTCCAAGGGTTATTTTGGAGTTTACATTCATTGAGATTATAATGAAAAATTACATAGTTCATTACCCCTGTATGATAAAACTAGGCAAAATGATGATTTGTTTAGGCAGGAATAAATGATATATATGAACCAAGGACCAATTTTAATGTAGTTCATGAGGTATGAAGGTCGGTACATACCAACAAGCACCCAGTATTCAAAGACAAATATTTGATATTTGGCAGAAGAAAAACAAAAGAAACTGTTTAAAAAAAAATGAAGATTTGAGATAGTTTCAATAGATCATACACATACATTGAAAGTGCATGGCTGAGCTGAACATTTACAGATTTTCTAGTTCAACACTTCATCAGCCAATGCAATAAGCATTTTAAACACATTACAATAAAAACACATTCTTCAATAAAATACTGCATTTTTTATAGAGGAAAACTGATAACATTCTGTACATCAGTTTAAGAGTTGAGTTTATTTTTCATATATTTATTAATAGTAACCCTTCTTCCAAAGTCATTTGGTTCACTTAGACCCTCAATATTCTCTCTGGTTAAAAGCCATGTGTCCAAGAATTATTGTGTCCTGGACTCTCACCCTTTGCAATAATCTCTGCAACTGCCAATGTAAGTGAAACTCCCAGAAAGGAACATTATCCTTTCTCACATTGCATGGATTATAATGTTTCTTCACCATGCCTTCAACCAACTCTTGCGTTGGCTCAGTTCTTGCTCGTAGCTTAGGAGTGAGGACTCAGCTGCTCATGGGGATTGTAAGGGCCACAAACAACATAAAGGAAAAACATTCTTGTGTAGACAAAATGTCCTTCAAGGTTATCTCTATTTAATCTCATGGTTTTGCACAGGTTCAGGCCATCCTGGAGAGAGAACAAGGGGCTTAATATACTAAAGAAAGCCAACAACTGGTCCCCTCAATTTTCCAAGTAGTCTCCCTATCTTAAAAAGACTGAAACATTCAGGTAAATCCCTTATACTCTCTACAAGGGTAAAGAATATACTGCTGAAGAGAGGCTGTCTGGGGAAGAAAAGGAGGGGAGATTTATTTCCAGTAGGAAAGAGCACTGTGCTTCTAGTAGGAAGAGCACCCTACTGGAAAAAAACTATGTAAGAGATAAATCCTCAAGTGCAATCTGAGATATGTGATACTTCTCCAGGCAGGGAATTCTCATATCTACTGTACCTCGCCAGGTAGATGTAAAGCCTTCCCTTGCCTTAACAGTCCCTTCTCTTGTTCAGGTGGACATTGCTTTTAAAACAGAAATTCTTATGCTGTGATCTGTGGTGGTCTGAAGAGGACTTGTTGGCTGCTAAAACAAGGCAGCAAATTTCTGAGTGAATCAGCATTTTCTGACAAATGACTTATCAAAACTATTCTTAGGAGAGGCATGAATTAAAAAAGGGTTGAAAGATTTGTTTAATTGTGGCATAACTGATGTTGAAATTTCATCAAAAATATGTTAATTTAAACATTTACTTTAACTTTCACTTTTTGGGGGAGGGTGGGGTGGATTGTGTAGAAGTAAAAAAATTTAGCCAGATACTAGTCCGAATTAGTATTTTAAAATCTCAAAGCCTTTTTCAGACATAAAACCTATGTCCCACCCATACTTGATACTCCTACATTTCCTCCTGGCTGCCAGCTAATAACCTAAAGAATAAATTAAAAAGTGCAGCTACCCCAATTATAATGTGTTATTATGATCAGAGGCTCTTCTACATGATAATAAGTGTATAGGCTTAATTAGACTGTTGATAAAAAAACCTATTTGAAGCCTGCTGGATTCTTCTAATTATTACTCCTACTGACCTCAGTGGACTTCGAAAAAACTAAAACTCTGACTTGGTGTCTGGGGAAAAAAACCTTACTGTTTGGTATATCTGGCTTCTCTGATAGCTGACTGAGGGCAGGGACGACTAGCTCTTTTTGGGGTGAGCCTTTCTTTGGAGACATGGAGGGCTACGAAACATGGTGTCAGATATATGTAATCAACTTGTGACTGTAGCCTCCCTCCTTGCACTCAGACAGCCCATCAGAAAATCTAGCCAGCAGATATTTGAGGTCTACTGTATGTTATTCTCATGCATCAGGTTAAAGTATATTGCTGTGATTTTGTATGACAGGCTGCTGGATGTTAAACATCATGATTTTGCCAATTCGCTTAGCAACAGCTGTGACAACTACATAAACTACTATAGTCCTTTTACTGTCTGGCCAAATGACTAAGCCAGGGTGATTCATATTATGTGTATTTATTAAGTTGTTTACATAATAACCAACCAAGGACTCTAATAATATGGAGAAACTAGGTTTCATGCATATGGCATTTACCCCAGTTACTTAAGGTAGAAGCATTAACAGGAACTTCAGGAAATATAATTGCCAACCTTTCTTAATCTAAAGCCTTAATAAACATAAATTAAGGAATTTTTAGCCTTTGAAAAATGGTGAATCGATAGGCCTAGTGAATAGAACCATTTAAGTGTACCCTCAAAAAAACATGCTAATTTAAATAGCAGGTCTGGAAAGAATGGCAATCCCCCTGGTACAACATAATTTTATTAAAATACTGCTTTTAAGGCAACAGACTAATATTGTTTGACCTCTATGTTCATTAAACTGTGATCTTCTGACAGACCTTCCTATTAAAATTCCAAAGAGCTAGGGAAAAAGTGGGGGAAGGCATAAAGAACTGTGAATGGCACAAATAAGTGCTTTGGAGTGCCAAGATTTGAAACACAGAGTTTTCAGTTTTTCTGCTTATAAAAAGCAGAATTATATGGTGAGAAATATAATGGAAATTATATTTTAATAACATTGATTTTCCAAATTTTAAGTTGATAATTTCTTTTCGAGCATTCTGTCAGTATTAAAAGCCAAATAGATGATATGAAGTAACTACACTAGACACAAGATGAGCTTTTGCTTGTTAGCATAAGACCTCCCAACAGGATTGTGTGCCATGCCATCCAAGGTTTGCAGTTCAGTCAGTGCCAACCTATGCATTATTCAGAGCTGTAGATCAAGCAATTTCTTCTAACTACTGACTCTGTATTCACTGTAGTCATTTAAAAATTGAGTTAAAAAGGAAAGGTAATTCTGGGTTTGGTGTGTAAAAGGAGACAATTTCCATTCTTTCAGTTTGCCACAGCAATTTCAGTGTCATCAAAGCTGGCAGTTAGAGAAGGAAGGATTTAATATAGAATGGGAGGGAAATATCTGGATAGGACCATGAGGGGTGACTGAATTCACCTTCATGTTCAGAGGCAGGTTTCTCTGTGACTATGCAATTCCAGGCAGATTTTTGTCCTGATTTAAGACAATGCTACAAATTTTCCAGCCGCCTTAGAAAAGTAATTTATTATCTTCTGTTATCTTCACTTTGAGCAAAGTTTTCCTGCTTTCCAGCCTGTAGCATCTTTTTCTGATTTCAGGTTCATTAGTTCTTATGGTCTCTGCAATGGATGCGGGACAGAAAGAGGGTTGGGGGTTTTTTTGCCGCCCTTTGTTACACTGGTGAAGGGTGCATGTAATGTCAGTTTTATCATCAGATAAAGTGTTGTGTTAAGCATTATGGTATGTGGGCAAGTGACTATGCTGTGGCTGGAGCATTCCCCTGGTAACTGGGTAAGGGGCTGTGGGTCTGGGCATGGATCTTAGATGGATTTAGAGCTCATGCTGATATTTGGAGGATGTGTGAATATAAATATTGGATGGGATACACTAATATTCAATACAAGGATCAGTAAGGAAAGAGAAATCTTGTTAAATTTTGAAATTACTGATGTTATTGCAGCTCTTTAAGTGGTCAAAAGGGCAGGTATGAAAGAAGGACCCTTTCACAAAGTGCATTAATGAATCAGGTAAGTGTGTGCTGGTGATGGCTATGAAACATATGTGCATTTTTACTGGAATGTGCTGGGTTTATAGAATGATTTCGGGATTAATGAGCAAAGCTATAGCTGTCAGATGATCAATAAAAGATTAAAAGGTTTTTAGGATTAGCATCAGAAAACTATTAAAAGGTAGCAGAAGAGAAAGAAAAAATTCAACTTTCATATGAATGTAAAATGGACAAATACACAGAGGAACTATTGCTCAGCTGTTGCTTTTCCTTCACTTCCTTCATGTTTTCTCTCTGCATCATTTTCCCCCTGCTCTGAACATTCAGCAGAGAAATGACTATTCATTTACTGATCTGCTAAGATTGGTGAAGACACCAGTACAATTGCTTGTCCTGCCTTGGTGCAGTTGTTGAATGATTCCACATAAGTGAGCATTACTTGACATAAAACAATTGTCAAAAAACATAGGGGAGAAGAGGAAAAGAACATTCTGATAGGTAACAAATTCCATCAAATACCTTATCTGAACCATCTGGAAAATATTCTAAGGTGACATTGAAAGCTATGACATACACTCAGTCTTCAGTTCTGTATAGAATTGTAGCTACATGTAATAAGTATCTCAAAAAAGTAGCCATTGTCTAAAGCAAAAAATAGTATTTTATTGTTTAAAAAAATGTTTGAAAATGTTATTGATATTTCTGTTTGTTTTTTTTAAGTATCGGACAGGTAGAGAGGAAGCTGGGATAGTGCAATATGTACCTTCCCCTGTTAATTTTCTAAGGGTTTGGTCAGGTATAATGAGTGTTGGGCCAAAATTTCTGTCACCTCCAGCACTTCCCTGAGAGCGAATCCTAACAGAGAAAAAGCCTTGTTTCCATCGCTGCTGATCCTGTTAACTGTGAAGGATGCTCAAGAATAAATGAGTTTAGCAATGGGAATAAAAGACAGAATTTTTAAGGAAAATTTAGAACATTAATAAATGCATTAAATGGTATTCATTACTATTTAATCCACAAAAAGGAGCCAGGAAATGCTGATCAGCACTGAACATGATTGTCTGTAGTGCTCAATTTTCAGAGCAGTCCCTGGAACAGATCTGGCTGAATTCTCCAAGGACTGTCCCCAACCATTGCCAGGCGTGGAGCAAGCAGCACTGGGACCAGTGTTTCCACTGGCTGTTTAGCTGTGGCCATGCTGTTTTGGAGAGTTAGACACAGGTTTAGCAAGGACACAAATAATTCTGTGGCAGTTGGCTTTAAGTCAAGAGAACACTCCTAGACATATTTAATTTACAAGACTAAATTTAGCTGAAGTGTTTCAGTATGGCTCTGGGTAAAACACACTATTGCTCAGTCTGGTTTAACAAAATGAATGAACTTTGATACTGGAAAATGTCCCTATTTAAATAAGAAGAAAGGATCATATGGTTAAATATTAAATGAATATTAAAGTGAAAGAGCTCCCTTCTGGGTGTGAAAATGGAGTATCGATAATGTGGGTCCCAGACCTCTAAAAGCTACAATTCACTGTAGGCTTCGGCTCTTGCACAAATGGCAATTTAAGTATTAGGTAGCAAAATATTGCAGATGCTTCAGTACACCTCTGGGAGTTGCTATACTTACATCAAGTCAAATATAAAAGAAGTGGAAGGTAAAACCAAATAAAATCCTGGGAAATAAATTTACAGTTGAGTTGCAAAAATCAGGTAGACATCTATGGCACTAGCCAAACATTCCATGTGATAACAATTTGATAGGGATACATAAATGTTGTGAAATTACATCTATACAAAGAGCAAGGACAGTCCTCCCCAAGTGGATCAAACTCCTGCAAGAAAGTTTACTGAACCAACAGCCATTAGCTCCTGCCTGGATGTGAACAAATTTTCATGAAGCTGCTGTTGTTTTAGAGGTGTCCTCCAGGGCTCAACCAGCAAACTTTGGAGGTGACAGTACAATGAATATAACTCCAGTGGATCTCTTAGACACTTTTATAAACTATAGGTTTTTCTTTTTTATTTTGTTTTAATTAAGGCTGAGAATTATATACAACAGAAAGACATTATGAATATGGATTGGTGGGAAGAAAAAATTTTTGGTATTCACTGTTAATGCAGTTCCTACTGTGATACTGATGATAAGGAAAGTAAAATAATCCATGGAAAATTTAAGAATCAGTAAGTCCCCTTATAGATTTTCCTGATGCTTGTTTGTTTATAGAAAGCATTTTTTCCTTGTTTTCACTTCCTCAGCTGAGCCCAATATGATTTTCAGAATTAACAAATATTTAAAAACTAATATCCTCAAATAAGGTGTCATATTTTCACATGCCAACTATCAGTATATCCTGTCAAGAATTAAATGGGTTATTGCACACTGATTAAAAAATTCTACTTATTCTGAAGTAGCAATAATATTATGCAATTGGGCAACTAGTTTCATTTATGCTGAACATATTAATATTATACAAGAGTAAAAGCTAAATCTACACTACAGAAGTATCACAGTATTAATGATGTTCATACATAACAACATCATCATATGTCATCCTTGCCATAGGTAGGAGTGTCAAGATTGTTTTCTTTCACTACATGTTGAATAAGACCACATCTTGTATTTCTTGAACAGCTGTTAACCTGCCCACCAGACTGTTCTAAACAGAATGAATCTTTTGCTAAAACCTGAGGTCAGAAAGTTTTTCTTCTGTTTCCTCATTTAACACCACCCCAGTAGTACTGATTATTCTGAAATGCATAAATATGTAAAGAGAGAAACTCAACAGTCACTGTAAGGGCATCAAGTGTCCTACTTCAGCTATTTAAACCTTTTAGCTTTGGCAGTCACTAGCTATGCATCATCCAAGTTTACTTCATAACATCCACAAAACTAGATATTGGTTTCTAAGACATTAGGAACAAAAATGTAGTCTTAGGCAAAACAGGTTTGGAAAAGCAAAATTTAAGAAAAAAAGATCCTTCAAATCTGATTCAGATGAAAAAGGCTAACAGCCAAATGGGCATTTTGCATTAGAAACCTCTTCTTTACTGTCTTTGTTGACAGAATCAGAGAAAATAAGGCTAACAAAGACTTCAGGAGTTTCTATAGGTTGAAATTCAGTACTTTAAGGGAAGTAAATACAAGGATGTTGTCTTCAGACTGTCTCCACCGATGTTGCATTGTCCTTTTCCTAACTTAGTTATCCCTGGCTGCAGATTAAACCCTTTACTTTTGTTGTATTCACCTAAGAAAAGATTTTTTTCCTGCTTTTTGCAGCTTATTACATATTTGATGACTGTTCCCACATCTCCCTTTAGTCTTCCCTTGCCTCAGCTATCTCAGCTCTTTCAATCTTTCCTTGTAGATCATGTTTTCTAGATGTCTAATTATTTTTTATTACGTATTTTTCTTTTTTATATTTCTTTAAAAATGTGAACACACCTTTTCATTATAGAAGATTATTTCTATTATGCTGTCAGCTTTCTTCAGGGAGAAGAGATGGAGTAATTCTTCACCTGCTCTATTCACTTCCCTTACTATTATCTTATTCTACTTGTTTCATTATTTTAGATTTATTCTGTTATAACTGCTTTTGATTCTTTTCTAACCTCTGCTGTCTTTACCAGCCGTCCGTGGATGACTGGGTCTCTTTTAAAGTTTCCTTTTCTATTAAAGAAATCTGAGTAGTAAGCAGTTTAGCGTGCCTGATATACAATAGCTTTCACAACTTGGAAAATAAATTTGAAAGGGACCTTTCTATCACTGGGAAGGAAAGGTAGAGCCTGTCAGAGAAGTGAAAGTTCTGAAGATGTATATTTTATATCATTTTATTCCTCTTCACACTCAGGATATTGCAGAATTTGTATTTAGGATACCAAATGAGGAGTAAGGCTTAGAGAAAATTGAATGGAAGGCAAATAAAACTCACATGTAGACTGAAAAAGCAAAATGAAAAAAGAGAGAGAGCTGGGAAAGAAAACATTTTCTTCTCCTCAGCAACATCTAGATATTTGAGGATCTTTCTCAGCCTGAATCTGAAAACCTTTCAGAAAAACCTCTTTCAGCATACTCCTTTCTCCCTACCCCCAAAATTTGATAGCCCACTGAGCAGTAAGGGGGCAGTAACTGGTTCAGAGAAAAAAGTCTCAAAAGCTTCAGGTCCTGGACTGCTGCTGTCTGGCATGGCATAGTTTGGTGTGGCATGGTGAGCCATGACATGCTTGTCAGGTTTTACATCATCTACCTCTTCAGAAATTTCTTTCTGGCCTTGAGAATACCCTTTATGGCTGAAGTTTCAGCAACAGTGCTACAAGTTCGTTCAAAACCTCCATTTTCATTATTAAGTACTGATTCAAAATTACCTTAGAAGACTCCCACTAGCCATGGAGAGTAATTTGATAAAGTGAAGTCAAGACAATAGTTTTGGGGCTTTCAAAGTAATCAGCTACTGTGAGCATAATATTCTGTCATGGGTTGGGTTAAATGTTATTGAAACTGGAAGGTGTAAAAGATGCTCTCCCATCCAAGCAAAATGTCAGGGTGGTACGTTGTTTGGAGCCAGGAAAAGAGAGGCCACTCTCCAAGTCACAGTTCTACATGACAAGATTAAATACACCCTGGGGCATGTGGACAGGTGACTCTCTAAGGACAAATAAAACAAGTAAAATCAGGTGCTCTGGCTGAAGGTGTGGTGAGACAGTAGAACTTGAGAGAAGTGGAAGAAAAGAGCGTTGGAGCAGGACAGCCAAGGGCACAGCAGCAAGTAGCTTAGTGAAGCGGTGCTTGCTTCTGTGAGCACTTAGGACTAATACCTCTGAAGGATCCTACTTAAATCAGACAACTTTTTTTCTTTTGGAAGCTGGATGAACACATCTGAGATGTGCCTTACATCTTTGTACTTGCTGTAAATACATTTAACAGAATACTACACATCATTTACAAATTGAACCGTCTTTGAGACTCTACAGATTTCACCCAAATGAAATTAGAAGTCTTTTCAGGATGATCTTAAGACAATTTTTTTTTTTTCCCAAAATGAATAATATAGTGGTCTAAAATATCAGAAAAGTGTTTTGTTTGTCTATGAATTATTCAGGCAAATATCTAATCAGAGACTTATATTTATGAATTCTGTGAATGGCATCATCATGCATTGGTACCAAAGAAACAAAAATAGCATAAGATTGCACTGTGATTAAATAAACCTTTTTACTTGAAACCCAGCATCAGATATAAGATATGAAATAAAAACCATGGAAGTAGGATCTTTAAAAATGATCTGGATGAAATATAATATTTTTAGCCAAAAGAAGAGTAAAATTGTGAGAGTTCTGTGAATGTTGTAGATGCCATAGGATGCACCATGCTGACCTAGGACCACACTGGTAATTTGTTGTAATTGTAATCTTGTCATTTATGAATTTGTTGTCCAAAATCAGAGTGACGCTGAACTACTTAAACTGCCATTGTGACTCTCATTAGTGCCATATATCTTAAATGTCTGCTTTCTGCATGGACTCTAAGGGGTGTTATTAAGTGATGACACTGACAACACTATTTCATCCTGTCTCTACAGACCTCTATCCTTCTTCACTTGCACTGACAGCCCGTGTTAGATAACCTACTTTTCTGTTTTTGCTCCAGGTTTTTAAGCAAAGTCTCATCTTCATCTTTTTAAGTGAACTCCACAGGTCTGGGAATCATGGTAGCTGTCATATCCAGTAAACATTGTATTGCAGGTTCTTATAGCAGGCTGCAGACTTTGTGTTGAGCTAACAACACAGGCTCCTGAGCTTATCTGGGCCTCCCTGGAGATTTGTTTTAGCTTGTTGAGCTGTAACAGCAATTGTCTAATCACCAGGTGACTGTTCTCTATATTTTCTTTGTCTGGCTTTATATAATTGCATGGTGTGACATTTATGGTATTATTGCAGCTATTAGATATTGATAACAAGAAGTTATTCTGCATAGAATGAGCTACCCGTGACCTACAATGGAATCATAGAATGATAGAATTATTTAGGCTGGAAAAGACCTTTAAGATCATTGAGTCCAACCATTAACCTAACAGTGCCAATTCCACCACTAAACCATGTCCCTAAGTGCCACATCTACACATCTTTTAAATACCTTCCAGGGATGGTGACTCAACCACCTCCCTGGGCAGCCTGTTCCAATGCTTGACAACCCTGTCTGTGAAGAAATCTTTCCTCATATCCAATCTAAACATCCCCTGGTGCAACTTGAGGCCATTTCCTCTCGTCTTATCACTTGTTACTTGGGAGAAGAGACCAGCACCCACCTCATTGCAACCTCCTTTCAGGTAGTTGTAGAGAGCGATAAGGTCTCCCCTCAGCCTCCTTTTCTCCAGGCTAAACAGCCCCAGCTCCCTCAGCTGTTCCTCATAAGACTTGTGCTCCAGGCCCCTCACCAACTTGGTTGCCCTTCTTTGGACACGCCTCAACACCTCAATGTCTTTCTTGTAGTGAGGGGCCCAAAACTGAACACAGGACTCAAGGTGCGGCCTCACCAGTGCCAAGTAGAGGGGCATGATCACTCCCCTAGTCCTGCTGGCCACACTATTTCTGATAGAAGCCAGGATGCCGTTGGCCTTCTTGGCCACCTGGGCACAGTGCCGGCTCATATTCAGCCGGCTGTCAACCAGCACCCCCAGGTCCTTTTCTGCCGGGCAGCTTTCCAGCCACTCTTCCCCAAGCCTGTAGCGCTGCATGGAGTTGTTGTGATGCATGTGCAGGACCTGGCACTTGGCCTTGTTGAACCTCATACAATTGGCCTCAGCCCATCCATCCAGCCTGTCCAGATCCCTCTGGAGAGCCTTTCTACCCTCGAGCAGATCAACATTACTGCCCAACTTGGTGTCATCTGCAAACTTACTGAGGGTGCACTCGATCCCCTCATCCAGATCATTGATAAAGATGTTAAACAGAACTGGCCCCAGTACGGAGCCCTGGGGAACACCACTTGTGACCAGCCGCCAACTGGATTTAACTCGTTTCACCACCACTCTTTGGGCCCGGCCATCCAGCCATTTTTTTTACCCAGTGAAGTGTATGCCCCTCCAAGCCATGAGCAGCCAGTTTCTCCAGCAGAATGCTGTGAGAAATTCTGTCAAAGGGTTTACTAAAGTCTAGACAGACAACATCCACAGCCTTTCCCTCATCCACTAAGTGGGTCACCTTCTCATGGAAGGACATCAGGTTAGTCAAGCAGGACCTGTCTTTCATGCTAATTGGGCCTGATCCCATGCTGACTGGGCCTGGTCACCTGGTTGTCCTGTATGTGCCATGTGATGGCACTCAAGATGATCTGCTCCATAACCTTCCATGGCACCAAGGTCAGACTGACAGGCTTGTAGTTCTCCTGATCCTCCTTCTGGCCCTTCTTGTAGATGGTTGTTACATTTGCTAACCTCCAGTCAACTGGGACCTCCTGGTTAACCAGGAATGCTGATAAATGATGGAAAGTGGCTTGACGAGCACTTCCACCAGCTCCCTCAGTATCCTTGTGTGGATCCCACCCAACTCCATAGACTTGTATGTGTCTAAGTGGTGTAGTAGATCGCTAACCATTTCCCCTGGGATTATGGGGCTTCATTCTACTCCTCGTCCCTGTCTTCCAGCTCAGAGGGCTGAGTACCCTGAGAACAACTGGTCTTAACTATTAAAGACCAGGGCAAAGAAGGCATTAAGTACCTCAGCCTTTTCCTCATCCTTTGTCACTATGTTTCCCCCCATGTCCAATAAAGGATGGAGATTCTCCTTAGCCCTCTTTTTGTTGTTAATTTATTTATAGAAACATTTAGCATAGAGGACAACATGTGTGGAATAATAGCAGAGGCCTTGAAAATACAGACAAATGATGATAACTGAGGGCACAATGTTAGCAACAACTGACCACTAGTCAGTTACTGGTCACCAAAGAGGTTCAGCCTTGGGAGCTGGATAAAACTTTGCATATCAAATTAAAATGTAATATGGACTTACACATCAGCAAAAAAAGAACAAGGTTAACAAAAGTATAAAAGCATGTTAGCGTGTATAAGAGCAGGTTAGGAAAAACACAAAAATTACTCCAAAGAATACGGTAACAAAGGGTAATAAGCTGTCAACAGACTTCTCCTGGCAAGGGACTCAGGGTGATAACAACTCACTGTAATGCCCTCCAGCCCAGCCCCAGTCTGAAGCCATTGGGAGTAGGACCCAGATGAGCAGTGGAAGAACAAGCACAACATCAGAAGTAGGTGAAGAAGTCTGTACATGCACATATAATTTTAAATGCAGTTTTAGTATCATTGTAACTGTACTAGTAGTAATGCTTTGATTAGACTTTTAAGACTTGAGAGTAATGATAGATCCTGGACTTTGCATTCAAGGTGTGTTTTGTCATTAGAAAGATTATAAGTGTAAGACTTGTGGCAATTCAAGCAGCCGCTTCTGTAACTTGGATGCAACAAATTGGCAGCGCTGGACCTTCTTAACTCAGGCTCCAAAGCCACCTGCACCTGCTGGATGGGTTTAGACAAGTCACTTCTATGTCTCTGTGCCTCATTATTTTTCATCAGCACAATGAGGGTAGAGAGACTGACTTCTGCTGATCGAAAGCACTGAAAAAGAAGAGCTAGGTAGTGTGAATAAGCCTTAAACTGGCATAAAATTCAATGCTGAATTTCAGGACTTGTCTCCCTCTGGAATTTTTGAAGTCCAAAAGTTCACAGGTTATCAGACCATGTCTCCATAACTGCTCAAATTTTATTCTTGCTGTTGACTCCAATATAATGAGAGAGAGAGAGAAGAGTTGGTCCTGTATCAATTTCTCCAGCATACATAATTTGCTGATACCATGTCAGCAACTAAGGAAAAAAAAAACTCTTAGAAAAATTTTCAAGGAAACAAGTAGAAGCTATGTGCCAAACTAATGTTAAGATATTTCTCATTTTTAAAAATCATTTGTACACCGTGCTTATTATTAACTACTACTCTAATCTATGGCTCAATCTTTATTACTCTTACTTCACAGTCTTCACTACACAAGCAAAAAAAGATATCTACTTGTCGTCGTTTAACCCCAGCCAGCAACTAAGCACCATGGAGACGCTCACTCACTCCCCCCCCACCCAGTGGGATGGGGGAGAAAATCAGGAAAAGAAGTAAAACTCGTGGGTTGAGATAAGAACGGTTTAATAGAACAGAAAAGAAGAAACTAATAATGATAATGATAACAGTAATAAAATGACAAATAATAACAAAAGGATTGGAATATACAAGTGATGCACAGTGCAATTGCTTACCACCCACTGATCGACACCCAGTTAGTCTCCCAGCAGTGGTCCCACCACTCCCACTCCCCCTAGTTTATATACTAGATGTGATGTCACATGTGATGTCAATACCCTGTTGGCCACTTTGGGTCAGCTGCCCTGGCTGTGTCCCCTCCCAACTTCTTGTGCTCCTCCAGCTTTCTCGCTGGCTGGGCATCAGAAGCTGAAAAATCCTTGACTTTACACTAAACACTACTTAGCAACACCTGATAACATCAGTGTTATCAACATTCTTCTCATACCTAGCTCAAAAACATAGCACTGCACCAACCACTAGGAAGATGATTAACTCTATCCCAGCTGAAACCAGGACATTACTTTTATGTAGATGTTAGCCAATAGGAAATCTAGGATACTTTTACTTCAGAAATTGCATATGCCTTAACTCATCTATATGTGTAAAGCTGTGCTGCAATCTGCTCCAATTAGGTGCAATGTCTGTGCAGAGCAGTAGCCATTAACAGGCAGGCAGAGATGTTCCTAGACCTGCTGGGACACATTATTTGACCCTACTGCTTTCATGTTACATGAAACATGACACACGGGTGGCATGTTCCCTGTCAATAAGGCCTACCTTGACTAAAACCATCCACCAAGGTGGACAGGAACCCCAACACTGATATAATATATAAATAGTGACATTAAAGCACAGGCTCATCTATGTGCTTTTGACAGCAAAACTCAATGAGTTTATATAAGTTATTGCATAGTGGATACACATTACCCCACTTTTTTAGAAGTTGGAGTTGACCTTTCCTTTTCAAGGTTTTTTGTTGTTGTCACTTTTGTTTAAATGTACTCAAATTATCACTAAATTTTAAGACCACTGATGGGTATACAATTAATGTTAACTTGACTTTTATCCAATTTGTAGCACTGTGATAGAGTAGCCATGCACAACATGTAAGAATTTTACATACACATGTGAGAAATGTAACAACCAAAGGGGCAAAGATGTGTGTAGCTGCCTGTAAGAGTGACAAAAAGTTGTCACATTCTTTACACACAGGGACTGCAAGTAGGTAGAGCATCTTCAGGGATATACAAAAGGGATGACAAGCAAAACAAAACCAAGGCAAGTAAAATCAGAAGCAGAAGTGACTCCCCCTTTTGAGAGGGAGGAAAGTGACATAAAAATGTCAAACCTGAAGAGGAACAATGCAGAAGGAAGAAGACAACCCCGTTTTTATTTCAACGTCTCTCACCAAAGTACTCTCCAGCCTGAGCACCTTGGCCACTGAGACTAAAAGTCAACAAGGATGGTGTTGTGGCTTAACCCCAGCCAGCAACTAAGCACCACGCAACTGCTCACTCACTCCCCCCCCACCCAGTGTGAAGGGGGAGAAAATCAGGAAAAGAATCAAAACCCGTGGGTTGAGATAAGAACGGTTTAATAGAACAGAAAAGAAGAAACTAATAATGATAACACTAATAAAATGACAACAGCAATAATAAAACGATTGGAATGTACAAATGATGTGCAGGGCAATTGCTCACCACACGCCGACCGACACCCAGCTAGTCCCCAAGTGGCGATTCCTTGCCCCCACTTCCCAGTTCCTATACTAAATGGGACATCCCATGGTATGGAATACCCTGTTGACCACTTTGGTTTAGCTGCCCTGGCTGTGTCCTGTGCCAACTTCTTGTGCCCCTCCAGCCTTCTTGCTGGCTGGGCATCAGAAGCTGAAAACCCCTTGACTTTAGTCTAAACATTACTTAGCAACACCTGAAAACATCAGTGTTATCAACATTCTTCTCATACCTAGCTCAAAAACATAGCACTGTACCAGCCACTAGGAAGACAATTAACTCTATCCCAGCTGAAACCAGGACAGATGGCAGCCATCAGTGCTAACTGCATGGCATCAGCTCCATGGTATTGCATACTCAGACCTAGTTTAGAATATGACTATTAAAAAGTAACCCTTTTGTGTACGTAGTGAGAATGACAATGGCATGTAAGATTTAACTGTTAACATAGATTGTGCTGTAAATGAGTGCATGAATGACAATAATGGTAATAAAAAAATAATACCATAGTAATAATGATATGAATGATAATGATAACAATGAATTATAATAATGATAATAATGACAATAGCAATAATGAGTGAAGTTTTGTTTTGAAGTTTAAATCTGGCTGGATTTGTCAGGCTGCTGCACTCCCATTGCAGCAACCTCTAATTCCTTAACAGATATCTACTTATGTATGTATCTATTTATTAGCCAATAAATACAGATATAGATAGCCAGTTTCAATAATCTTAAAATGCATGGGTAGCTTTGGAAAAGTGATGAAAGCGCTGGTATCAGCTAGAGACCCTAGTACATCTGCTCAGGGGAGGTCAAATAAACCAGATTAAATGTTGTCCAAAGTTATTCTAGCTCTGCATTAAAATAGTTGAAATTGGCTTTTTTCTGATATCCTGTCTGAACAAAACCCCAATTTATCCTTTTGTCAAGTGTAGAAAATTAGCAGGTGTAATACTAGCTGGTTTTGCATACTTTTTTGTAATACCATCTGGCTAAGCTATGAAAAATAAAATATGACATTTAATATATGACTTGACTAAATTATTAAAGCCTGTTAATTGACTTTGTATATGTAAGAGAATGTAGCATTTAAGCCTTTAAAAGACAGTTAAAAAAAAGGACAAAAACTCACTGAAGGATATGAGTTTCTTCCTCAATCTCAAGTTACATTAAAAAAAAAAGTGACAAGACTACAACACATTTCAAATTTTCATTTAAATCCTTTTTTTCATGCCCCCTGGACAGGACACACACACACACAAGTTCTCTCAGAGTGGTATAAAGAAGCCTTAGTGTACATTTAATTTGATTTAGTGTTTGTGGTTTTTGTAATAAGAAAGAAACAAAAAGTAAGAAAAAAAGAAAATTTACATAGAACTGCTGCAACTGAATATAAAACTGTATTAAAACATTCAAGGTCAGGTTGGATGGGGCTCTGAGAAACCTGATGTAGTTGAAAATGTCCCTGCTTATTGCAGGGGACGTTGGACTAGATGACCTTTAAAGGTCCCTTCCAACACAAACTATTCTATGATTAAACTCATTCACTAACAACACACTTCACGGCTCATTACCACTACTATCAGTACATACCCAAAACTGTTAGTCCTTTGCGGTTACACCCTAAATTAGTTGTTAAGTATGTAATACTTAATATTAATACTATAGCTGATGCTATAGGGCTAGCACTGATGGGCATATGTTTTCTTAGCCTACACTATCATGGTGTTACAAAATGCATATATACTGTTGCTGGCCACACTGTTTTACCATGTCAACTACAGACGTACCTTTATCTGGAAGTCTGTTAGCCTGCTTTGTCAATGATGAATACCTGAGTCACCCCCCACTGCCCTCTCTCCTCATTTTACCTCCAAAAATCTTCTGAGTGAAGAGATAAAGTGAAAGATGAGTTTGTCTCCTATCTCAGTAAAATCTGAATGAAGCTGGAAGTTTGGGACTTGAATTTCAGCAGTTCCGTTACAGAGTAAATTGAATTTTACTGATTAAGACAATAATGCTGACATACCTCTAACGACCTGTGTTCTAAAAAATAAGAGCTACTTCTTGATGCGTGATTTTTTTCTTATTATGTGTAAAAAGTCAGAAAAATTAGCTTTAATATTTCTCAAATCTCAGGAATTTATCACTGCTTTAGAAGTGCCTAAATGCAGTACTGTATTTCCAGCCTAAAAAAAGCCCCAAGAAAACAAAATAAAGCAAAAAAACCCACCCCTATTTGTGCAGAATAAAACCACAAGGAATGTAGAGAAGAATTATTAAAATGAGAAAGTATTACCTAGAAATTCCATTAAATAAAAATAGAAATTAACATGATACCATTTTGTGTTGAAATATTCAGTTCTTGTCATCTTGTCCTCCATTAAAATTGACATGAACTAGTATATACTGATATACTTTAGTTATTAAGAAAACAATAATTTGATTTCTAAAGGTATCTTTAAACACAAGCTTTTATGAATGTCGAAATCCTTCATTTAGAAATAACGTTGAAATAAATTCTCTTGTATAGTGCTAAACTTTGAAGGAGAACATATTTATAACTAATAATTTGGAAAGACTTATTTTCTTGTAAGACTATGTTCAGTCTGCACTAATAGAAAAATACTTGAAAATTCAGGTACCTCTTGTTCTTATACTCTCAAGGGAGTAAAAGCATTTGATTTGAGACCTGAATTTTTTCACCGATTACAGCAAATTTCCCTTTGCTCTACTCATGCACCTCTGTTTTCTGTAAACATAAAACAATTAAAAACAATTTCACCTATCCTGCTGAAACACACAACTTGAAAATATATTATCCAAATCTAGGTCTTCAGGATTTGACTCCATCCACGTATAGACGATACTATTGAAGTTTTCAGATCATTAAGAAGAATTTGAAGTACTCTGGTGGCTGTAGCATTGCACAGTATGCCATGACATGAAAATTTCCAAAAATATGAAAAATATGGAAAAGTCAAATGTGAATGTCTTGAAATTAAATTCAGTAATATGAAGGGGGTTTTAAGAATATGTTAGAAATGGACAGTGTCTATTGAAAACAGCTCCATTTCACAGACGTACAGATTTCTGATAGAAAACTTTTCTAACTTAGAAGAACAAATTTCACTGAAAATAGATTTGTTTCTCCATTAACATCCTTTCAGTTTGTACACTTTCTGACTTATTTCAATGTGCATTCAAGTATGAAAGTTCCCACACATCAATGACAATAAAGTACACCATCAATGACAATAAAGTACACGCTGAAGCTGTAAAGTTTCAGAAGAATCTATGCAGATCTTAATGAATGCAAAAATATCTTGTTACATGTAAAAGATTTTTCAGAAATGAATTTATTGCATCCTAATACCATAAATGAGAGCTGCACTTTCTTGAAAACCTGGCTTCCACTTTCTGAGAGCTTAAATATCCCCTTTTAATTTCTAAACTTTTGACTTGATTAGAAAGTTTTTTGCTTGGATTTGGAAAACCCAGAGACAGCAGTTGTTTTGCTGGGTTTTTTTCCATGTGTGTGTGTTATTGATATCTTGAAGCTAATTGCTACATTGCAAGGAGCAGTAGAAACAAATCTTTAAAATGTCCCACTAAAAAGTGCATGTAAACCTTCTCAATGACTTGAGCATGGAGAATCTGCAGTCTTACTCCATACCACACCTGCCCAGAAGTGTTTTCAATGTTCTCCCTCAGCATTGATGTATATGTGAAACTATAGATGATGTCTTCCTAAAAAATACATTCTCTTGCAAGGGAGAAGTAGAGCTTAACTAATTTTGACTTGGGAACAATGACTTTAACTACTGACAGACATCAGATAAATTGGAAATTTATGTTTATTCCAGTAGCTGCAAATCCTTGTGAACAAGCTTCTTCAGAAAAGCCCAGGGAGATGTCCTGTTTCCTCTTCATGAGATTTGTTCTTCATTATGAATATGAGTTACTTTTGTCAGAATGAAAGTGAAGAGAATGCCTGAAAAACTGGAATACAACCTGGCAGAAAATTAAAGCTTCTCCAAGGAAATAAGTGATAACTTCTGGATAACAGGTATAAAAACATTCTCTGTTTATACATAACCAATGATGTAATTATATCAAATTTGCCATGAGGATAAATTCATCCATAGAATAAATTTGTCCACTTACTCAGAAAATATAGTGATGAAGGCAATTCAAGACTCAGCTGGAGAGTTTTATGGAAGGAATGAATGTGAACTGTGAAACTCAGAATATAGCAGCACTAATGAGGAGGGAAGCATCAGAGGATTTTCTAAGCTCTGAAACTTGAAAGACTCTCAGTACACAGAAAGTTTATTTGAGGCTCTGTTAAGTAAAGTCTCAGCTAAGACACTGACAGATCACTTGTGGGAAATAGTAGGTATATGCAGCCATTTCAGAAATACATACATTTCAAAGAGATTTATTTGGTGTGCTCTCAAGAGACTTGAAAAACTCCCCAGTCAGATGAAAGTTGATGACAGTAATTAAAAAAAAAAAAAAAGACACTATAGCCATTAGAAGAAATTCTATAATTTTTTTTTTTTTTTCCCCCAGCTATGGTCCTTTCCTTTTAGATAGTATGCTTAGCATAGTTATCTCCATCCCATTTGCCTCTAGGCTTAATTTCTTGTACTTTGTACTTAGGAATGCTGCTCTGAGGTGCTGGAAGTGTCAGCACCTTCTTTGCATAGTGTGGGACAGGAAAGGTTTAGAAGTACATCAGTACGTCCCTTGAAATCTCTGCTTGCTTGTTACCCATTCCATTGTTATGCGAAACAGCTATTTCTAGGGTGAGAATTTCAGCAGATACGAGTCAGCCTGTTGCTCCTGATGTGGCAAGGCAATGACCCTGGAACCAGAAATCTGAGTGCCTGAGAACAAGGTTTTGGAGGTAAACCTTGTATGTTGGTCCCTTCCAACTCAGGGTATTCTGTGATTCTGTGATTCTATCCATCACCAATAGCAGCATCAAGCCACTGTCAACAGCACATTGCAAGGCCACTCTGCAGTTCTTTAAATCCCAAATTCTGGTGCTATTCTGGGGCAGATATTAAAATGGCAGTGCACGTGTGGAGCTGTTTGGGTGGCATTAAATAATTCAGCATGTTACCCAGCATCTCCCACATCTTTCATATAAGCTAATTTCAGATAAAACTTCTATAAGACTCTACTTCTGTTTATATTGAGACTATGCTTCAAGAAGGAGCTACCAAGGGTCACATTTTTCTGATTCTAAGAGTTTCTAAAGATTATTTAATCATAAATAAAAGAGAAAATTCTGGATTTTTACACTGATGCCCAGCTCAGTCTCACTCAGTGATGAAGGTCTTAAATCCAAGGAATGAACTAACTAGAAGCATAACCCAGCAACCCTGAAACAACTGCCCATTCATTCTGTTACTAATCAACATTCCCATAATTTGCCAAAACACTGACATGATCAGAGGGATTTAAGCTATGCACGGCTCTCACTGTTACATCGTACCAGTTATAGACTATGCACATTGCTGGTATGGGCACACCCTTTAATAAGGAAAAAAAATCTGGGTAATCACAGCAAAAAGCACTTAATCTCCTTCCTATGAATTCCTTGAGCATTTCCCCCTATTTTACATCGATAGTAATGGGAAGTCTTGATGCATGGATCATTTGTAATTTCTTAATATAATGTTTGCTATGAAAATGTATATTTTTTAGTTACCATAAGTTTGGTATTTTTGAGATAGATAGCTACACTTCATTTGTTGAGGAAGAGCTTCTCGTATGTGTGTTATGGTAAGTAGTACATCATGCTGCATATAATTTCTAATAAGTGTTTGGGGACATTTTTTGATTCTCCTAAAAACAAAGAGTGACTTAGAGAATAAGGAAGAGTTTCTGAGGGCACAACTATGAACTGGTCATTATTAGTAGCCCAGAAAATTTCACAAATTTTTCTAAAAAGTTGCACATGTTTTGCACTAACCTCATAGACTGTTTCTTGTCCACAAAATGTGGTTCCTTCCTCTTTTTATTTTTAAAACTGCTGCTATTTCTTCATTTCAATCAACATGAGTCCAACTGGGAAAAATACCCCAAAAGTTTCTTCCCTCTCCCCCCCTAAAGTCCCCAAACTTTGCAATTAATTGAAGAAAAGGCTGAAATGAAAAACTCATAAGAACATGGAAATGTAAGCGCTAGAGAAGTGAAATGCTTATCCTTGGTAAAAGGGAACATCGGTATTTTTCCTTAGGAGGAATGAGGACTGACTGGAGAAGGATTGCAATCCTAATGAAACATATCATCTTGTCTTCCCCAGAGGATAAATTTCCTAGGTGGGGAGATATTGTGAAAAGAAATTGTTCCCCAAACAAATAAATTTATTGCTAAGGAGCCCTGCCACTTGTCTCCATCTACTTCAAGAAAGATTGGTCTCTCAAAAGAAATTCTTGTTTTGAACTGATGACATTTCTCTGCCATTTAAAGAAAGTGGTTAAAAATAAGTAAAGTGGTTAAAGTATTATCAAAAGTAAGTAGTAAGTGGTTAAAATAAGTATTGTCAAAATAGTGACTTTTATTTTTCACTTAATGAAAATCTTTTTTTATTATTATTATTATTGTATCAAACCTTAAATGCAGCACAAGACTGTTTTAGTAAGTAGACCATGGTAATAATATTTAGAATTTTAAATAAAAAGTGAAAAATAAAGGTTAATTCTGGTTATTAGAAAAGGCATCCATTGCAAAAACTGCAGGTTTTCTTAATTACTTTTCCTCAAGGGGCAGTTGTTGTGGAATGATCCTGAGCTGAATGAAATATGAGTTTTCTCTCCCATTCCTAATAAAAAACCCTTGCTTATATCTTACAAGCCCTTCAGTTAATTATCTCTTACAAAATCTTGATTAAGGCTTCTATTTATTTTTCTTGATACTTTGGCTTAGTCAAAGAAGTGCATGTTAGCTAATTAATACATAAATGAAACGTCCTTTATCAGGAACCAAAACCCACAGACAATATATGCACAATTCATTAAAATTTCTAGCTTTGGTTTCTTTTGACTGAGACATAAACAGTGTTACAAATTGCAGAACAAAAATAAATAAACAAAAAATCCCACTTATCTTCACTAGCCAATAATTATACACAAAAACCTTTCAAGTGTAATGAGAAATGAGGTGAAGTGAGAAATATTTTGATCTGGATGGAGCTTAAATAAACAACAACAAAAAAGAGCAATGGCAGATTAAGAATCTTTCCTCATCTATCACAGCCTAATGACAACATATAAAAGACAGAACTAGGTGAACTCCATTGCTAAAACAAGTTTTAGAAGCTGCAACAGAGCTGAGGTTGCAAGTTTAGGTATTTCTGAAGCAGTGTCCTGACAAGAAAACATTTTGAACTCAATTTACTTCTCACCTAGAACAGACTTTTAAAATTATACCGATTTAATATGACTCTCTGGTGTCTGCAAGGATCTGTAGCCTTATTCTCAGAGAAACCGTAACTGCCCACAAACTTGAAAGGCTGAAAACTTAAGTTACATGGACTAAATGATCTAAAATATCATATTATAATTGTGTGGTAGGCTAAGAACAATGGTTCTGAATTATTTTACAAACTATGTTTTGCAGCAATTAATGTCTCAGCATTGTAACAGCCAGGTCACAACGGTCCATGGGAGATCGAGAAGGAAAAGGCATTTTCATTTTAAAACAGAACTGATTTCACTCACTCACCAAAACAATCTCATGCTACAATACCCACAAGCTCAAAGAAGTGTAGAGCTGAGTGATTTGGCCAGGGTTAATTGCAGGTGCACAGAAAATAGGTGATGCTGAATCATCCCATCTCTTACCTTGTTCTTGAACTGGTAACTATGTCGAGTTTTTGGATGTGGCTTTTTGTACAATTTAGGACCTCATAGTGACTCTGATCTGCCTTTTGTTTTAATCTGAGGTTTAATGTCTCTCGCTTTAGGTGGCTTTTTCTGGTGCTTCCACACCCAGACTCTTCCATTCATTCTTCATTCATATGAATCTTAATGTCTGTTACAAATGTCTGTGCAAGGGCAACTACACTGGCCATTTACATCAAAAAATAACAGAAAATATATAACATTATTTGATGGTGTATAGCAGCAAAGAAGAAACCAGCCTTTCACAGGTTTTCATGCAACCTAACTTAAGACATCTGATTTGTTCCATTAGTCTACTGACGTTCTTTATACAAGTAAAGGAAAAAGATGCCTGTAGATATTAGATTACCTAATTCAGGATTTTATGCATTATATATTTGCATTATATGTACATATATTCATAAATATTCATATAGATATCTATACACACATCAAAAAAATATATATATATAAAATCAAGCTCTGATGCAGTCTAAGAGAAAACCTACCCTGTCATAGTCCATTCAAACTGAACTAATTATACATGTATGTACACATGTATATGCATATGTATATGCATATGTATATATGCTAGTTAATTTGCAAATGGCACAGCTGTAACTTTGCAGCCAGTGGAGATATAACCAGCAACAGCACCGGCAATTCTGGCAACAAATAAATAACCACCATTCTGTCTTGTTGACTGTGAGATGCTATATAGACAAGGGGCAAAAGCAATCTAAAATGAAATGCCAAAGCAGCATCTCCTTGGATAAAGAATGTCGTGGAGGTGACCAAGCAGTAACAAAAGCAAAAGAACTATCAAAAATTTTATTCAAGGGTGCTGATTCAAGAGAATTTTGTGATTCAGGTCACAGCTGTTAGAAGTGATTCAATTGCTCGGTGTAGATGTGTGAATTCAAAGGCAGTATCATACACAGCAGGTCAGGTCTCACAAGCTGTATGTCTCTGCTATGGTAGATTTGCCCAGTTTCATGGCTTCTTTAGGAGCTTTCTCAGCCCTTGTTTTCCAGTGATGCCCTGCAGGGGCTGATCCCCACGGGGGGAAGGCAGTTCCCAGCCTTAGACTCTGTACTGGTAGTCCTGAGTGCTACAAGCACTGCCTCTGAGAAGACCAAACTTAGCTTGTTTTGCTTTCACTCACCTTCCCCCAGCTATTGTGAAAAGTGCCTCAAATTTTTACCTCAAAATTTCCCAGAGATCTCTCACGCTACTCTGACACTGCCAAACAGACCCTGCATTCTGGTGATGCTGAGCATCCCTGGGCCCAGCTCACACCACCCTCCCACAGGGTGCTCAAGTGGGGAAGGCAGACATATGCAGGTGCAGGAAAAAAACACTCCATAAAGCTCCCTGGCACCCAGAAAGAGAGTGTGAAAACCCAGGCTCCACAATTAGGCTAGGTTTTGTCATGCCTTAATTGCTGGCATAACCTTTGACAATAATCTTTTAAGAGAGTTTTTGGTTTGCTTGGTTGTCCCTCTCCAGGTGTGTAGCTGAACTCAGAGCGAGGTGCTGAAGTGCTGATCCTCTTTGAACTTGTCCTGTTAGAAATTCTGGAGGCAGTTTAGGTTCAGACTTGACATTAGGAAACATTTCTTTACTGAGAGGGTGGTCAAACCCTGGAAAAGACTTCCTAGAGAGGTGGTTGATGCCCCATGCCTGTCAGTATTTAAGAGGTTAATTGGGTAATGCCCTTAGTAACATGCTTTAACTTTTGGTCAGCCCTGAAGTGGTCAGGCAGTTGGACTAAATAATTCTTGTAGGTCCCTTCCAACTAAATTAAACTAAACTAAACTATTCTATTCTATTCTATTCTATTCTATTCTATTCTATTCTACATTGTGTATGTTGTGATGATGAAGTTGTCTGTATTGTGATCAGTCACAGACAGTCCACAACTTTGGAGACTTCGAGACTTCGCCTTTGCTAGTTCATGATACAACACGAACACAAACATGATGAGTTTGAATACAAACAATTCTCCACGTACACGTTATACTAAGAGCCTGAGAAAAGACATAATTTTGTATGAAGATTGAGAAAGTTAGGAACAACCTGCAATCAACTTTTACCTTTGTTTTCATTTTAAACTCTAAAATTCAAGATGCTGCAACTGAGCTTATTTTGATTTATGATTTTTTGAAACATAAAGGTATGACATGGTTTACAGTTAGACCCTACTGAGAGAAAGTAGATCAAACTATAAGTTTTGTTACTTCTTCCTAGTCAACCTGAGAAGACAGCATGAGAGAAATTGGATCAGCACTTGTGTACTGATCAAATAGCAGCAGCGAAGTTAGCCACCAATGAATTAACTGTCCAAACATATCAATATCCCACAAAATAAACACCATGTTTCAATTCTCAGGTTTCATCAATACAGTAGAATGGATAGAGGCACAAAAGTGATAATGAAAAATTATTTGTAAACAACAGTAGGATGTTGCGTGAAATGCATTAACACAGAAGTCCCAGCAACCGATATTTGGTAAAGCATTGCAGAATATTCTGAGACCTTTAATATTGCTGGAGTCACACAAAACAGTTTTTAAAATACTAGAGTTTTGTAGCTTAAATCAACAATGAAAAAAAAGATTCTGTTTTCAGCATGAGATCAACAAAAGGGAGAGTAATTGAAAGCTGTACAATTATATTATAAAAAAATCTTGAGACTGTCAATAGTTTTCTGTAGGACAAATATTGATTTAGTCAGAAGGCAAATATGCATCCATTTTAAGAACTCTGCAGAGTTCATTCCTGCTGGAAATTAGTACATTGATCATGTCCTGAGATTTTCTATCCATTTTCTCCATTCTACAAATACTTGCTGTAGGCAGTCCTGAATTTTGAAGAAAGGAAATGCTTTTTCTATAGCAATTCAATATTTTCTAGTGATACTCACCTTGCAAAGTTCAAAACAGCCTCCAGGGCATTTGGAAACATAAGGATGCAGGATTGTGTGTCTGTACAGTTATATACACAAACACATATGTTTATATGTGCACTCATGTATATGTTAGTATACATAATTTTTAAAAATGGAATTGCAATAGAGCTCTAAACCAATAAGTGAAGAAAAAAAAAGCTTTTCGTACATTTAATAAAAGCTGCTATGAAAACAAAACAAGATTGATTTTCCTTTTAGTTCTTTGCTTGCAATAGGCTAGGAATAAAGTACATGACCGAACACAAACACCATCAAAATGTTGACAGGTAATTAGCTAACCCCAGAGCTGCAGATGCCCCTGAAAGTGCTGATTAGGTGTTTGTTCTACAAAAAAATTAATTACACCTAAAATGGTTGCATGAAACATCAAGTATGAGAGAGCAAAGGCATGAAAGGAAGAGATGAAAAGTGACACTTAATAAGGAAAGGTCCAAATTTTTCTACAGGATTTCTCATCTAGATTTTTAATTCATTGAGCAGCATGTTGTGTAACAGACTGATAATTTAATCTGAAGCAGGATTGGGGGGGGGGGGGAGTAGAGCAGGATAAGGACGATATTTATTTTTAAGTTGGCTAAAAATATAACTATGTCTTGATAAACAAAAAATGTTAACATTATCCTAGTTTAGGCAATCACACAAATACAGAATTTCTCAAAAAGGTCATTCAGGAAATGAAACAATGTTATAAAAATTATTGAAATTGGGATTGAAAATATTTCAATGAGTGTTTAGTATGAAACAGCAATTAAACAATATACACATATTTACAAGAAAAATATGGGTTAGTTTTAAACATTTGGAAATGAAAATAACTTTGAGATTTATAGCAAAAATAAATTTTCATTTTTTGATAATCACTATTTTTTATGACGTGCATTCAATGAATATTTTATTGTCTTCAGTACCTCACTCTCATTGTATTTATAAGACATGGATTAGAAGAGGAAACAGTTTCCCACTTATCTAGTGCATCTCCAGCTAAAGTTTAGAAGTGAGAATCTCAGAGCAATACTGAAGATACGATTTCAATATACCCTAAAGTGCATTTTTTAGCTACATTTAAATCAGTGGTTTATTTTCTTGATACAATGCACTAGAAGTACTGTGCCATTAAAGAAGGGGACACATTAGGATCATGTCTAACATGGAAAAAGCAGAAAAAAAAATCTGTTGATACAATCTAACTGGCTTGAAAATTGTGCAGTTTTCTTACAGCAACCATTTTTATTAGTCATATCAATGTGGTCATGCTTCTTGTTATTTCCATTTGATTCATGTTTTAGCTGCTGATGGGGATCAGTTAAGTTTATAACCATATAATAAGAGACATCCATTGCCTCCCAGCTAAACAGACAAGGAAAATGATGAAAGGAAATTTTATTACATGAATTTCACTAGTAGGAAGCAAACGCACATGGAGAAGTGCTGCTTATCAAAATAGTAGGGAATTTCTGCAGAAAAACTAAGAAATGGACTCAGAATACTAAAGTAGCTTTGATTAGTTTTGATCACAAGATCAGGTGTCCTTTCTAGGAGTGTCCCTTCAGTATTATGTGTATTCTTTAAGAAAGAGTACTCTGGAAAAAGTTTTCAGTGTGTTACAAGATACTCCAAAACACTCTTACTGAACTTTATAACAGGTATAGTGCCAAATATTTCCAATATAAAAATATGAACTTTCCCAGGAGATTTAGAAGATGAGAAAAGATAACAATTATGGTGTTGTATCCATAATACTATTAGTTTGTAAAAATAGTAATAAATTTTTTTATCAAAGAAATACAAAGATTTCTTTTTTTTAACTTGATAATACTTTTTTTCCCTAATAATTATTCATAGACTCTGTGTGCTTCCTCAGAGATGACTGTAAAACCTGAGAACAAAGAACAAACCAGTTCCTGGATTTGAATTCTTTAGGTATTCACTTACTTGTTTTTTTCTTAACATATTGTCTTTCACAGATATTCATATTTGTCACTTTTGTAGCCTTATTAAACCTTTTTATGCAGGTTTCCAAGTAATTTCAAGAGACTCACATCTTCCAAAACAGGACTGCATCAATAACTTTCATATTATTGGGAAAATGAATGTACGAGATGTATAATATTAACAGAGCTTGGTCATCTTTCTTTGGAGGTAGCTGTCCAGGATGTCAGGGAGCAACTGAAGTGTTTCTACTGGGAAGTAATTTTTTTTAAGGTATGTTTTCTTTGGTAGCATCATTTTCTGTTCGTAAGCCAGATAGTAGAGCAGCATCAATTAGCAGTCAGGAGAAAAAGCCAGCGGATGGAGCTCTGAGGTCTAATTTAAACTACAGATTGGTGAAAAATGCTGAAGCTATAAACAAATCTTTCCTTTCTAAGGGTTATGAAATAAGTGTGTAATAATAACTATCAGTACCAACTCATTTCTAAAGCACTTTTCACTTCAATACCTCAAAGCACTTTATAAACTATGAAGTAATTATACACTGTATTTCAATAAAAGGAGTTAGGCAGGTTGAATAGGGAGGTTAAGCAACTTCCCTGAGTTCTGGTATCTTCTTCGAATTTCTAGTAGAAGATGCCAGGCCTAGGTTCAATAACACATTCATATTTGGAAAAAAAAACCCAACACCCAAAACACTGAAGGAAATATTTAAAAGTATTCTTGTTTCAGTTTTCTGTCTTCAGTTAAAGTAGAAAAACTTTTTCATACCTTTCAGGTCTAAATCAAGGAAAATATCAGCAAGAACCCTAAATAATTTATGGTATTTCATGATGCCCAGTACTTTTGGGCAAAGTCTGCTGTGGAACAATGAAAATTTTTTATCATAATTGTAGCTAATTTTGATGTGAAAAATAAGAAAAATCTTCACACATATCGTTTGTTCTATTTTTTAAGCTGACTGTATAATTTACATTTTAAGTGCTCATTAAGGTGAAAAATGTCAGTACTGTAGAAAGAGCAAATAAATTACCTTCATGTCTTTTTTGCCCCTTTCTTATTATTAATCCAGAGACCACAAAAAAAGAGTATTCTCAATTAATATGGGAATGAATTTATAATATATCAAATCACATACTGGTCGAACGCCATTACAGTTCATTTTAATTAGGCCTTTTTCACTGCCTGCAGACAAGAGTATCTGTAGTAGACTTTAAAATGCTATCACTACTATTATATAGTTATTAGTGTTTAAAATCAATTATATTTTATGGAATGTTATTGCTCACAAATTTATTACTTATACTGGAAGATCATAAGATTCACTGTCATCCAGATGCTTTGCAGAAGTGTGTTCCATTCGTCCAGCTCTCAAGATTTCCAACTTCAGCTTTCATAAAGAATATTCACAGTTTTCAAAAGCCCTTTTAGAGTGTTTAGAGGAGTGAATAGTCACTATGGCTGGTTAGAAATCCAAATTTATATTCCCTAATAAAGTTTGAAAACCTATTATCATGAGTCAAGACATAAAACTAGAAGCATTTTAGGCTTGAGGCTCTGCAACCTTGTGAAAGCTTGCTTCAGATTCGTACTGCTTTTTCCTCCCCAAAAGCCCCCAAACACCAAAACAAAAAAAAAAAACAAACAAAAAAACTTCAAAAGACCACTTTCAGCAATAGGTAGTGAGTAAGCAGACAAAAAAACCCATTCAGTTTAGGCCAGTTGTATCAAAGCCTCCCAACATCCAGAGTTTCTGGGCTTTTGTTCAAGTTCCCAAATCTGACATTTTCCTGCATACCAACTCTTAGCTCATATCCATGATTCAAGATTCAGGCTGAAATTTTACTGATCAGGACATCTGAACCATAAAGTCTCTCCACACCTCATAATCACAATAATTTAATTCTTTGATTTAACAAAGAGATGTTTTAGAATTAGATATCAATATCACTCTCACTAAAAGAACTTCCTACTTAACAAATCTTGTCATGCAGCCTATATTTGGAAAGATAGTGTTTGTGCCAAAGAATAAACACACAAGTAAAGTTACAAATACTATAATTTTAAGTCATTCCTTTCTGCCCAGGATCCCAGAGCATTATTCTGTGTATAACTTACTGCATACATTTTCTGCTATCCTAGACCTTTATGTGTAAGATTAAGTTTCTTATGTAAGATTGTACAAATCTGAAAATTTAGTTTTGAGTTATTTCAGGGAAAGAAATCAGGCTTAATACAACTGTTTTCCTTACTATTGATTCTCACAGGGCCCAAAATATATGCACCTTTGGATAGCCCCATTTATAAATGTCACGTTTGCATATAATATTATAAATTTACTTAATAAATTCATATCTCATTTAACTTGCTGAGGTGCTTTTACATTTTTCCTGTACTCTGAAACTGTGGAGTTTAGTTATTCAGAATGAATGTAGATTCTCACCCAGCTGACTGTATTTTCTACAAATCATTTTTTTTTCTTTTTTTTTTAATGTCATGGTTTAACCCCAGTCAGCAACTAAGCACCACGAAGACACTCACTCACTACCCCCCCACCCAGTGGGATGGGGGAGAAAATCAGGAGAAGAAGTAAAACTCGTGGGTTGAGATAAGAATGGTTTAATAGAACAGAAGAAACTAATAATGATAACACTAATAAAATGACAAATAATAACAAAAGGATTGGAATATACAAGTGATGCACAGTGCAATTGCTTACCACCCACCAATCGATGCCCGATTAGTCCCCAAGCAGCAATCCTCCCACTCCCACTGCCCCCAGTTCCTATACTAGATGTGACGTCACATGGAATGCAATACCCTGTTGGCCACTTTGGGTCAGCTGCCCTGGCTGTGTCCCCTCCCAACTTCTTGTGCCCCTCCAGCTTTCTCACTGGATGGGCATCAGAAGCTGAAAAAGCCTTGACTTTACACTAAACATTACTTAGCAACACCTGAAAACATCAGTGTTATCAACATTCTTCTCATACCTAGCTCAAAAACATAGCACTGTACCAGCTACTAGGAAGACAATTAACTCTATCCCAGCTGAAACCAGGACATTTAATAAAAAGTAGTTTTATAGGAATGTGTGGATAATTAATTTAGAGAGTTTATGGAGAGGAAACTGATCAAGAATTAATTTCAATGAACCTTAACTCTTATTTAGAATTTTTTTTCATTTTCACACAATTTTTCATAATTTGTAATGGATATAACAAAAACCCTATTGCATGCTAGAATAGGAAAGATCTGTCACTACTGTTAATCACAGTTAATATTTTACAGCTAATATAATGTGCAAGAAAAAAATGTACAGTAATTACACCTTTGGACTGGGAAGTATGGCAATTAATTTGGGTCCTGTTCCTGACTGAGATAATGTTTCCTAGTGACCCTGAGTAAATTGCTTTTATAACATATAAATGTATGATGATGTAGCAATAAAAAATTCCCAGTGTGCAAACAAAGCAATGTATAAACATGTGACACAATGATAACGTATTTCTAACTCTCTTTTCACTTATCTGTAAGAAGTGGTAAGTCACTATTCATTAGGCATGGAATAAAAATGTTCGGTATGAAACCCATATTTTTTGGCGTTTCCTCCTGAAAATGTTCTCTAATATATCCCAAATGGATATTTCCAAAGGAAATAAAGATTTTTCTCAAACATTTCTGTTTACCACTTTTTATTAAAATTAAAGGATTAAAAAAATGTTCAACCACCTCTATTGCTTAATTTAAATGACAAAAATAAGTGGAGAGAGTCAATGTATCATAGTAAACCATTGTGAAACTTCTGAATGAACAATGCTGTAAAAGCTAAGGATTGTCATAATGTTTGTTTTTATCTTTTTCAGCAGTGATGAAATCACAAGCCAAATTCTGCTGTGTAAACGTGAAGTTAACACTGACAATAATTGTTCATGTCATCGTGTTTGTTATGGGAGTCTGCTTTACTCTAAATAAAGAAAATAGCACAGAATTTGACTTCAGATTGAAATGTTAGGAGAAGGGAAAATGCAATCATTTATCTATTGACATTAATAATATGGTGGGGGAAAATGCGATCGTTTGTCTATCAGCATTTGCACCATTATCATTACATGGATATTTTAGGTGAAATAGAGCAAGAGAGCAATTCATACCAGTTGCAAGACAAGTTGCATTTATGTGCTATTTAAGCTTTAAGGTATCCCAGGAGGTAGTGATAGAGCCTAATATTATAATTTTCATCATAACTGAAGGCAGTTAGCTGCCAAGTTTTCTACTTTTTATTGCAACCAACTTATAAGTTGTGATCGATCTGGTACGTATAAGAATATCACACCTTGCAGTGCGTTATTGTCTTTGCAACAAAGCTATATGAAGAGCTGTGGGGCTCTGCTCAATCAAATAATGCAAAGCCTTCAAGAAGAAGACTCCTGGCCGTGGTGCAGTCAGATTAGGTCACATCAGGTGACAAATGGCCTGAGGAAGAAGGATGAAGTGCATTGAGCATCACCACTCTTTAGATATCGGGGCTATGTTTGACTGTAGATAGGGTTAAATCGTTGGTGAGGACTACAAATTCAAATCACCAATTGGAGGAAATCCATGTCTAAACCTGGAGTTTATGAAGGTGCTGCCACAGGGCTAACTTGGAGTTGCAGTGACAGCTCATCCACACTATAAAGAAATGTGTGTGAGTAATTCCAGAGTGAGTTTGGACTCAGATTTCTTTCTCTTTGGACAATGTCAATGCTCATCAGAAGCCTCCACCTGAGCTGCAGTTCATAGCCAAACAGCATTTGGAAAGTTTGGACTCCACAGACTCTTGTGTGATTTCAATATCTACTTTAGATGCACTCCAGGGTTCCCAGAGGATATCCATTAACTTGGACATGAAGGACAAACAGAGAGTAAGCTGGTGAATTTACAATGTCTAAAACATGGCAGATAACCTGTAGAATGGGAGGAGCTGTCCTTTTTATGCTTGACCAGTTTGAAAGGGAAAGTCAGACTAACAGTAAAGCAAAAAACTGATTGTATTTTTGAAAATACAGGAGTACTCCAGTTTCAAATCAGAGTGGCTATACTGAGCATCTTGCCCATTAGTGTTCTATTTCATAATGTATATTTTCAAGTGCGAGACTAAACATCTTGAGTTCTGGATCAAGCTTTCTTACAATGAAAATGAGAATTTTACATATGAATATATGTCAACATCTCATAGGCAATACTCCAGGTTCCTCACAATGCAGAACAAAATAATATTGGCTTACCCTTTCTAGGGGCAATAAAATAAGTCATATGTGCCGTTTAGGCAACACATGAATACATCTTCTTTTAAATCAGCAGTTATAGTTAAGAAATGAATTATTAAAACTTAAACATCGTCTATATAAGCCTATTTTGCCAAAAAAATTTTGTTTTTTCTCCTGCTCTTTCTTATTTGGTGCACAGGCAGTATCTTCCATCAGAATCATAATAAACCTGGAAAAAATGTATTTCATTCCACTTTGCTTGTTGGCAGACAAATGCTTTCCAGGTGCGGTAGGTCAAATATAATACTAAAAAGCAGGTTTCCAGTAATAACAGTAAATGTAATAGTGAGAACGTCCTGACATCATTGAAGTTAATGATCCTTTGCATTTCTCCTGATATGTGGAAGATAACCATATCTAATAATACACTTGATGTTGCGAGAGGTATTTAAAAGTGCCCTGGTCTTTGCATCATTTTGAAGCCTCCAGTCATACTGATAAAATCAAGGTCCCAGACTAAAGAAAGTTGCTTAAATTCACAGTCCTTAAACACCTGACCCCAAGATTTGGGAAATACTGAAGAGTGGGATTCTAGTAGCTTGTAACAGGCTATATGGTGAAAAGTGTGAACATCCTCACCCAACATTTGGTCTAAAATTTTAAAAAAAGATGAAACTTTGAAACTTAACAGCAACTACAAATCTTCATAACACGAATCTCACAGGCAGTGAATTTGTATCTCCAGCTACACACAAATATCAAGGCTGACCAAACTGTCAAGCAACTTAAGTTTTGAAACACTTGTTAAAAAAGGTTCCAGCCAGTCATGGGATGGAAATTAAAAGCTATCTTACTTTGAATTGGAGTCCATTTCTTCCCTTAGGTACAGCTAACTCTATCATGGTGTTTGTAAGGAAAACCTATGACTGAAGAATACACTTAGTAATTTCTTTGTCAATAGTCATGAAAACATGACATTGTGGTATTAAAAAAGCACTGACAGCAAAGTTTCTTGGTCAGCTGCCTTTTGAAATAGATTTGGGCTTATCAGTGAAGGTAGCAAATACATTTCTCAAATGGAGAAAAATAGACTCTTAAATTAATTTTTTAGACATAATAGCAGTAACAAGTCTTTAATTAGCCTAGCTACCAAAAGACCTATAACAAACTTGTACCAAGATCTAATCTAAACCACTTAAAACTATGAGCAACTTCTGTCATACCAAAAGAAGCCAAGTCAAATTCTGCCAGTGAACACACTTCTGCCTAAAATGGCTGATATTTTCTGCTAAAGTGTAATGTTACATTTTCAATTTCTCAGCTTCAAAAAGATTTTGTTCATCCACAAATATTTCAAATTTAGTAAGGAAAAATCTCATATCTTTTTTTTTAAAGATGTATCTAGTAACTGTATCCTCCAAAAGGCCTAAAAATCTACAGTTAGTCTTGATGATATGATGTTATGAGTGACACAACCATTATAATTTTGAGTACGTTAGTTTAAAAGTCACTAGAAGAAGTTTGTAAGAAAGTTCCATGCATAAGGAAGCTCCCTGAAAAGTTACAGGCTTTACTGATGCCCCCTTACATGCAATGCACCTAAACTCATGTATATACAAAAACATAAACTATGAGCTGATGTTGCCATGTTGTAGGACTTTCCACCACAATGTTGATTTCCTGGTCCTTTCCCTCATTCCTATCTATGCAAACCTACTAGTTTCATTCATGCCACAGCACAGCAGTTTTCATGAGTTCCTGCTTGTGAAAACTACGTTAGTAGAAGTACTAACTTTGGAAAGTATTCTATTAAGATTACTTAGCAAAGCAAATACCAAAATGTAGTGCTCATTCATATACATAAAGCACAACTTTTAAAGTGTCATAGGACAAGTACACCTTGTGTTCCTTACACATGGATTCTTTATGCAATTGTTCTTGTCTCTTAATTGATAGAACAGTCCTCAAAATGGCTAACTTCTCCAAAAAGTTAACTTGAAAGCACTGGAAATCATATCAGACACATTTTCACAGGTTTAAACTAAGAAAGGCTATTGGAAATCTTTCACAATAAGATATTTCCTTGAAATACCTTTAAAATATCCCCTAAGATGAAATGTTATAAAAAATTTACACGTAGCAAGAAATTTAATGTAATCCTCATCTTTCTATGTCCTGTAAACTTTCAAGGTTTGACAATAGCTCTTGATAGAGAAGTGATTTTGATGGGTCAAAGTAAGGATGGATGAGTGATTTTTACTTCTCTCACCTCATTTTTTTTTCCAGTGAGTTATCATAGGCAAAGTCTGTGACATCTAATCCAATATTTGCCAGCACAGGGAAGACCTCTGATCTGAGGAAGGACGGCTAGAAATAGGACCTTTGAGAAACAGAAATAATCAATTATTAAGGAGGTGCAATCACATCCCTGAGGTGCACAATACATATTTCAGGTGCTTGATTTTTCCACCTATTTAAGTAAAAGATCTTTAGAGAAACCCAGAGAACCCAAAACTTCATGAAGCTCCTTTCAAAAGTTATGTATCCACATAGTTGCTTGGCAGTGAAGAGTTTATTGAGATTTTTCCTCTTCTGTTCCGTCTCTTGTTCTTTTATCTGTACTATGCTATGTGAATAACCTATCTTCAATCCAAACAAAAAATTTTTATCCATCCAATTTTTATCAGGTTATCCTGATCTTGAATATTCCAGTGGCTATTCTATACATTATGTCTCAAAGCTACCATCATCAGGGGTCAGCACAGAACTACACATGCAATCATGCATCCACCTTTCAGAGAGCGGACACTCAGAAAAGCACAGGGACCTTCCTAGAGAAAGAATATAGCTCTATAGGCAAACCAGATCACTGATCATAGCCCTTGAGACATCAGTACACAGTATGCCACAGTTTGTAAACCACTATTTAGCTATACTCTAAAGAAATTGCTAAAAAGGAAAAAGCTGAAGGACATCCAAACCAGTTTATGTCCGGAAGCAGCAGATTGTTAGATCTTTTGCAATGCCTCTGTTTTCTTCAGAGGAGGTTTGTAGAGGCTTGTTTGTGAAGTTTGTTCCCCCAAAATAGATTTCTGCTACTCACTTAGCTATTGAAAAGAACTCATTTATGTTTATGATCTTCCATCTCAAAGACGGAACTCTTTCTACAGGCAAACTCTTCGATTTAGCTATGTAAGACTGAATTCAGATACGCACAGACACAGAAAATCCCTAAACCAACAAACCAACCAATAAAACAGATTGTGCAGCTGATGTAGCCACTGGCAGGACACAGCTGGAGTTTATTATTTGTGTATTCATAAAGCAACCTTGCCCTCAAATCTTCCTATTTTGATGTACTGCTTCTGTGTTTCATAGTGTCAGCATTGATTGAAGCTGATTGACTTCACTCCTGCTGTAGGATACAAAATGTATAAAAAAAAGGAAAATCTGCTTCTGAAGAGACTCAGGCTGTAACTGAGGATAGATGGCAGGAACAGCACCAGGCGCAGTGATTAATAAATGATGGATTCTGGAGCAGACCAATATATTTCTGAAATCCTCCCATACTGCAGGGTGCTTGTGTAATACACCATTCCCAGACCTGATAAGAAGCAAAGCAGAAAACAGCAAACAAACTTTAAGATATCTGTACAAAGGAAAGTGGCTTTAAGATTTCCAGAAAGCATGTATGTTTGAACAGGTGCTTCAGTAAGAAATTTCTGGGACAATGAAAGGCTTTCTAAGGTGCGTAGCTTGTAAATATGCTTCTTTTCATCTTCAGGGAAGGCAGATGACAGGCTAGCTTTAAAAAGTCTATTAAATCATATCTGATATAAAGCAGACATACAGTCTAACAGGAGTTATAAAAAAATGTGCCCTGCCTTTTTAAGACAGTAATTGTGATTCAGATTGATACCCCTAGCTAATAACTTGGCATGAGAAAGCACAGCCATTAGGTTAGAACAAGAGAGCTGAAAGCCCTTAAACTAAGTGATGCTTATTTGAAAATAGGATGTGAAGGGAGTACAGGAAAAGAAACCAGATCTTCAGCTGTTTACCCAAGTCATTACAATCTTGAAAAGAATTGGAAAGCCTACAATGACTGTTTCTTGTGAGAATTCATACCTTCAATGAGTGCAGCTGTGTGATTTTTCCCCTAAGGGAGAAGAGTGAAAAGAAGCAGGTGACAGTAACTTGAATTGAAAACCAGGGGCTGAGGGCAGACAAAGGATAGGAACAGCATCTACCTGGGGAGCTGAGGCTGGGGTTTTGACGTGTGGTCCTGCCAGAGACACTGTACAGAACAATGTCCAAAAGGGGAACGAATGTTCTCTAAACATGGGTTTAGTTCAGATTTAGCTGTATGATACGTTGTTTCTTTTGTTTCAATATGGTTTTCTTCCTTTCTTTTGGTACTACAGCCCATGTTTGTTTGAATGTCAGGAAATTTTCTATGCATAGTCTCGGGAGGAGAACTACCTTTATTGTATAAGATTTGGAAATGAAGGGCTGAAAGTTATCTGATAGAGAATTTGAAGGGGAAAAGGTGTGGACAAGAATAAAAGGAAAGAAATACAATTGCCTTGGAAAGTGTGGGAGCAAAGCCAATGTGATTATGTGAACCTCCTTATCTGTAATCCCGGGTCTTAAACTAAACTTTTAACACCCTACCCCCCCCCCCCCCAAAAAAAAACCCCAAACAGATAAACAAATAAAAAAAACCCTGAAGCCCCAACAATGCCCCCCAAACTCCACAACAGTTTTAGCTCTCTGCTTAGCAAGGATTCAGGTCCCAACTCTGATATTGCACAACTATATAACCTTGGATCATATTGCTTTGAAAAAAGTCTGTAGAAAAATGAGAAAGGTGAAACTGCAGAGATAGGCTGGACTGTTGAGATGGGGCGTATTAGCAGCTCAAGGCTTCAGGAGGAAAATCACCAACATGGAAAGGTATAAAATGCTGATGGGAAAAAACAGGGAAGCTAGCTGGTAGCTATGAAGTTGTACATACCCTGCTTGTAGAGTTTCTGTGTAGCTGCCTAATGATGCCTGAACAAACTGACTCAAAAAACTAGAGGATTTGTAGAACTTCCTCAAAATTTTCTTTTATATCCAGTTGCTAGACAACTCTCAACAGACAGGAGGTTTGCATTTCTTTTCACTAGGTCCTTACATCCTCCCAAAAAGTTATTTTTAATGATACTGAGCTTTTGAGATTCATCTAGGCATAGCATTTTTATTTTCTGCTTTGCATAATGAACAGTGGCTTTTCATTAAAAAGAAAGCCCAGTGAAACCCCGAAAATGCTGTATCTGTTTGTTTGAAATATAAAACCAACCTGACTTTGAATTTAGAGAAATAGTTTGTCATGCTGTGTCTCTGACTTTCCTTTTTTTTTTTTATTTCTCCCATCTCTCTAATTAAAAATAAAATAATCTGATTAGACAAAATATTTCCATTCATTTGTTTAGCAACAAGTCCCTCAGAGGGAGGCAACCAAGCTGGTGAGGGGCCTGGAGCACAAGTCCTGTGAGGAACGGCTGAGGGTACTGGGGCTGTTTAGTCTAGAGAAAAGGAGGCTGAGGGGAGACCTTATCGCTCTCTACAACTACCTGGAAGGGGGTTGTAGTGAGGTGGGTGTTGGCCTCTTCTGTCAGGTGGCTGGAGAAAGGACAAGAGGAAATGGCCTCAAGTTGAGGCAAGGGAGATTTAGGTTAGATATTAGGAAAATTTTTTTTACTGAGAGGGTTGTCAAACATTGGAATGGGCTGCCCAGGGAAGTGGTTGAGTCACCATCCCTGGAGGTATTCAAAAAGCGAGTGGACAGGGTACTTCAGGACATGGTTTAGTGGACATGGTTGATGGTTAGACTCGATGATCTTGAAGGTCTTTTCCAACCTAAATGATTCTATGATTCTATGATTCTAAGTCATCTGAACATTAAATAAATATGGTTAGTAGACAGGAGAATTTCTTAAGTAGTAAAACTACCCAGGAAGGGAGCCCCAGTTAGTGTCCAAGACAGTAGCGAGAAGACTCTCCTTGTCTAGAGTGAGTGAAGAACTCCCTGAATTTGGCAGGTGTTGCTGTTGCTACCTTGTACCTTTGCTTAGAAGTAGAAGACAAACCAGATTTTTTTATTCTGTGACGTTGCTTACATTTGAGATTCAGATCAAAACAACAGCAGGACAAGTTTAGCTTCATCTAGAGACATTCAGTAGATAGGAAAACTTAGAATACCTAAAATATAGATATATATTTCCCTAAGTAAATGAAAAAAAAGTTTAGATTATACCTTTGCATAAATAAATCACAGCAAAGTCTTTTTTTGCAACCTTCCAGATCTGATTCTTCATAATTTCCTTAACTTTCTGACCTTCTTAGGATGTGGAAACAGTGGATTGGGGTGATGAAATACCGCAATAGTCTTGCAGATTGGGCTGAATTTCTGTCATTAGATGTCAGCCCAAAAAAGGTAAGCTATGTTTCCTCAGGAAGGATAGGAGATCTGGGGTCATGTGCAGGAAGGTTTTCTGTCTCTTTTGGGATAATAATCAGTGTGGGGTCAGCTTGCCGTGGACTCTCAAAGTCAGTTCCACCATGCTCTGTCTTGGTAATAGTTTATCACAATTTGAAAGTAGATTAAAGTCCTTTGTCTCTACAAGAGAGGTCAATCTTTCCTTTCTAGCACTCCTAAAATGCCACTGCATACTTATTAACATTTCAGTGCCTGTGTTTAGTGACTAAACAGAACCAGGATTTAAAAATCCAAACCAAAACAAGGATCCCCAGCTGAAAGCAAGCCAGACAATCTTTCTCCAACCTCTGGAAAATAAAAAAAAATCCTCATAAAGAAAAACAACAGATCTATATACAGAATGCATTCATCAATGTACCATAAAGTGAATGAGACCCTTAAAAGGGAGAATACTGTATGATAAACATAAGTGTTTCTACTTAGCATTAGTTCATTAGTCTGACACAGAGGTGTGATGTATTACTCAGTAACTCTTTAGCAAGTGTACAAAATGGACAACAATTTTTGGCTATAAATGTTGGTAGGATGAGGTAGGTAAGCGTGGGAATATGTCGATTAGCAAAACTACGAGTGGATCACTTACAGAAGCTTTGCAAAGTAAGACTGTAACCGTGCCCTCTCATTCCACTATGCTCTGCTTAATGTCAGATGGAGGAGAAATAACAGGGTGTGAAGGGTCTTTAAGAGTGAACAAAAAGCACAGAAGTGAAATTTCCTTCATACTGTGAGTAGCTTGATGCGAAATTCAAACAATGCAAGATCATTGTGGTGGACAACAGAAAGGCCTTTTCACAAAAAACTGAAACTCCCTTTGGAAACACTGGTTTACATGGTGCTGTCAACACAAACTCTATTTTTCAGTATTTCTGTACTGTAATTCTGCTCGGGTAAGTCAAGCTAGGTCAAGGGAACATCAGCAGCTGTGTTCTAGGAAACAAGGGCTGGCGCTTAACATTTCTGAATAATCAGTAGTATTCCTAGGGGATATTTCATTTCCTTTGGAGCCTGCTCCAAGACAATATCTGAACCTGGCATTAAAGAGGCTTGTCATTTTTCCTATGAAGTATTAAATTGAGCCCATGTCTATGTTTTTCTATGAACAATTTAGTGCATTCTTTTATTTTGGTATTATTGCCAGTTTCTCTACCAGCAAATTATATTCTCTCTACTTGCAATTTTGGGTTAGAAACACAAAATAGAAGAACTCTCAATATATTTTCTTTTCATCTAGAAGTGATAAAAAGTAAGGTAAAAGTATCAAAACCCCTCTCTCCTGAATTCAGGAAGTGTTTATAATGTACTTTGAGATGAATGTGAAGGTTCATAAACTGGTAGAGTAAGCATCACTGGATAACTATTAGAAGTGGGAGGAGTATTAAATGGCAGAAAGAGGAAGCTTGTGAAGTTTTATGGAGCAGTGTCTGATATTTTCAATCAGATCAACAAATAGCAAATCTTGAAATGCTATAGTTGATCCTGTGCACAGAAAAAAAGGATTATAAAAAGAGACATAGAAGCTATTTTAATGAAACAGACTGATAGTCTGGCAGTAAACTGTACCTGATGAACTGGATGAAAGCCAAAAGAAAAAGAGCAAAAACTGAGAAGACATAAATCTAATATCATATTGGCAATAACTTCTTAAATTGTTTCTGTCACTGAATAGTTACACTTAAAAAGCTATCATACATCTTGAGCTTCAGTAATTAACTTCTTTCTTTCTTTTTTATGATTCCAGGAAAAGGTGATTTAAGAGGTTTTGCCTCTTAGAGACTCTGGCTGACAATGTTCACATCTGAGGAACAGTGCAATATGTTAGTATTATATACGTTGTTTACATTCCTGTGGAAAACCTTGTGCTTTAATGTGCTGCAGACCTTCCTAGGGGTTATATCCCACAGGAAAAGCTGATCAGCACTGCACTAGGTCAGTTGAGCTAGCTGGTATTTATACTAGTTCAGCAAGGGCAGTTATATGATTTACTAACAGGCACTGTGTAATTACCTGAGGCCAAAAAATTAGACAATTTTAATACATAAAGCACTGGACATTTTGCAGCTCAAATAATTGAAACTACTTTTTTTTTTTTTTTTTAACCAAAAGAGGTTTTCAATGCAAGATTTCCAAATATTGAAGTAGTATCCTGATACTCATCTAGAAGTCAACTCACAAAGGAAAGGCAGACAAACACACAGAAATTAGGAGTTAAAAGACAGGAATTTTAATAAGGATTGAGCACTGCAGAACTCTGAACAGGACCCAGAAGAGTTATTCCATGATGGCAAAGGAGAACACAGCTCTATGAAAAGGCAAGTACCTTGAGCTAGTGGAAACCTTAATCACTGTCACAAAACTCTTCTTATGCCTTTTGCTTCATAAACTCTTTAAATAGACTCTCTAATTAAATACTGCAGGATTCTGTGGTTCTAACAGAATGACTAAAGGTGAACCACTGCTCTTGTAGGGACAAGCATAACCACAAGCCTATCAGAAGACAAAGTCTTGAGGAATATTTTCCTCCAGTTTGTGGATGATAATAGTGGAATTAATGGGAAATCTTTGAAAGACCACTGGACTTAGATTTAATTAAGAATCCCATGAACCACAGCAGAGCAGCAGTGTAGTGCACAGTGTGAAATATAATTGTTAATGCAAAGGTTAATGAGTTAATTTGCCACATTTAAATATTTAATTCAAATAAATGTTCATCCATTATTTGTAATGGGAGCCATTTTATTTCCTCTATTTACACAGTCTAGGGTTTCTATGCCCAATATTCTCTACAGGTATGAAATTCAACATATGGCAAGCTGGCTTTAGTTAAAAATGGGGCGGGGGGGGGGAAGAGAAAGAAATGATGGCCTTGATTCTAAATCTAAATTTTTATGTCCAACTATAGCATAATGGACTTGAGTGATGTTTAAGACACATCCCAGAGCAAGCCATAGTAATTGATCTGCATGATTGGATTTAGCATAAATCAGACACATCTTGCAATTGTAGTTCTTCTCCTTGCTTCTAGGCAGCAGTAAATTTACCCTGACACAGACCAGCACAAGAGTACTACTGGTATATACTGGCTCAATTAGCCTGGACAGTGAGCAGATATGTTACTTTTGGCCAGAAAATAAGCAAGTGATGAGAAGGAAAAATAAAGATCTTCAGATTTCTTGAATGAGAACACAAATACATCAATGCAACTTCTGAGTTTGAAAAAACATTCAGAAGATTTTTTTTTATTTATACCTAGTGTGTAATGGGGGACAGGGAGTAAGGTAAGTCTTACTTTTTACATAGAAGAGCCATGTTCCATGATCATTACTTCCTTTGTGGGAAGTGGCAGTTTGGGTTCCAGGCCTAAAATGTGAATACACTGCTTTAACTGAAGAGCATATTGATTACATTATTAATGTTAATAACTTGCTATTTACAGAGAATGGATAGATCTGACTGAAGTGTTGGGATTTCCTCATAACAAAATGGGAGAAACATGATATTACAGGGGCTGTAATAGAATTAAAGTTGTTATGCTTTGTTCAGAATTATTTTGTCATTTTTGTTTCTCAATTAAAAATCAAAACAATTGCTCTGTATTTAAATTTGTTTGTTTACAGTAACAGTTGAATGTTTGGGGACATTGGGTAGATTAAAATATGTTTCTGCACATGAACTTACCCAGTAATGTAATATAATCTGCCCTTATTAGATTTCTATTACAAAGGTTTATACTGAGGATGTTTTTAGTTGTTGTTTTAATCCAATATTATAGACACATCTTTTTAGAGTGATATAGCTACAATTTAACTACTAAATTACATTTCTGTGCTCTTGGGGGTACCCATATCATATCGTTCCTCATGATAGTAAATCCAGTTTCTGGGTGCTTGCTGTTGAATTAAAACCACAGTAATGGAACAGCACAAAACAATATTCCACTGTGAAAATGTTTTGCTGGATTAAACATTTTCAAATGACCCTAAAAAAGACATATCCTGATGTCCTGGTTTCAGCTGGGATAGAGTTAATTGTTTTCCTAGTAGCTGGTACAGTGCTACGGTTTTGAGCTAGGTATGAGAAGAATGTTGATAACACTGATGTTTTCAGGTGTTGCTAAGTAATGTTTAGTGTAAAGTCAAGGGTTTTCCAGGTTCTGATGCCCAGCCAGCAAGAAGGCTGGAGGGGCACAAGAAGTTGGGAGGGGACACAGCCAGGACAGCTGACCCAAACTGGCCAATGGACTGTTCGATACCATGTGACGCCATGTCTAGTATATAAACTGGGGGGAGTGGGAGTGGGGGGATCGTCGCTTGGGGACTAACTGGTTGTCAATCAGCAGGTCGTGAGCAATTGCATTGCACATCACTTCTAAATTCTAATCCTTTTATTATTACTGTTTTCATTTTATTAGTGTTATCATTATCATTATTAGTTTCTTCTTTTCTGTTCTATTAAACTCTTCTTATCTCAACCCACGAGTTTTACTTCTTTTCCCAATTTTCTCCCCCATCCCACTGGGTAGTGGGGAAGAGAGTGAGTGGCTGCGTGGTGCTTAGCTGCTGGCTGGGGTTAAACCACAACACATATGAATGGATTTGCAGTTGCAGACTTCTGGCAGAGTTTGTGCCAGACTGGTTATTGCACACACATCTTCCCCACTTCACTTGTCCTTAAGCAAGTCCAATAAGTTTGAGTTTTTCTGCCCTTTCTGGTCTCTTTCTTACCCACTGCATGTGCAGATCTTAATTTTCTTGCAACCTTCCTTTCCAGCCATACACTTTTCCTTCTGTGTAGTCATCACCTAAGGCAGTTGAGGAACACCAATACACTCTGAACGACCAAATCCACAAACATCTGCAGGATGTAATGGGGAGAGCATCCCACCAGGCACCAGACACATAAGCAGTGCATGGCCCACGTGCAATCACCTGGTGTAAAGCTCCCTGGTGTACCATTCTTAATTCATATGTGGCTGGTACTAATTCCTGCACAACCATGGCATAACTAACCAGCGCTGCAAAATGAAAGACTAGCTCCCAACTCTAAAACATAACCAAGTCCTACTACCTTATGACATGTTACTATGTAGATGACACCTGCTGTACATCATACTAGCCACTTCATCCTAATTCTGTTTTGCCATCATCTTTTGCAGATCTTTTTCTTCCCTTTTATCACCATCAGTACCTGTGTGATGCTACCTTTGATCTGTGCTTGTCTGTATGCACTCATTCCACTATCTCTCAATTACATAGCACCATTTTTCACCTCATTCAAATAATGTGATTCAGGTTACTCTCTGAACACCAAAGTTATCATGCTGTTCAGGGGAAACAAGCACTTGATATCTTTTCAAAACTGTACTCCTGCTTTCCTTGGTTCAAAGCGGGACTCAAGCCATGCATCTGTTAGTGTTGCTTCAGCTTGAAAATGTGTCTTTATACAGACAACAGGCCTCTGAGTCCCTGTCTGCTACTTTTTATTTTACTCTAAAGCAAGCCAGCATCAAAGACACTGAGTAATAATGACAGGCAACATAACTTGAATCTTTCATAACACTGATGCATAAAAGTGTCATGACACTGCCAGGGATCATCCTGCTATTCAATCTTTTGGACAATAAATGTGTATATTTTGGAGGGATGCTTTCCAAGCTGAAAGGTCTCTTTCTCTTTCACCCTTTCCTCTCCCCAACCTTATACCAGCAATCTAAGACCTCAGTGATTCAGTCTTGCTGGAGAGCCAGGGCTTGTTTTGGGAAATATCTCACTATTTGCCAATTTTTCAGCAATACATATTCTTGATCAAAACAAAATGCAATGCTTGGATCTGCCACCAGCCTGCTTCCCAAGTTGTAGTAGAAAGAATCCAGAACTTTGCTAGACCTTTATCTTCTGAAAATTGGGTTAAATTCAGTTAAATCTAATCTAGATTAAAAATCATTAGAGGAGTCAGACATACTATCATATATTTTTTATTTCCTTAGTAGATGGTAAATAATCTTTGATATACCCAGATCTTTTGTTTTAAGCAAGTTTGTACCCATTAATTGATGATATCAGATATCTGACATGAATTGTGAATGACATGCTTTGAATGAATAATGTTCATGTAAAGACTATTCAATTTAAACAAGACTGCTAATGTGCCATTCCCAAAGATTAACGCACTAGCACTAAATTAGGCATATATTACTCAATATATTGTTTTCAGAGCACTATATTAACTGAGAAAAGTGTGTATATTAATGAAAACTCCTTTGGAATATGTTTCCTTTTAAATTACAATGCATGTTTTATTTGAGTGGATTGCTAAGATATCTGAAAGTGGACTGGAAAGTGACTAAATATTAAGAATTAATTTCCTTAGTGTTTTATGAAAAAGATTGCTTTCTTCTTAGAGATAACTTGCCACCAGAAAGCTAAACTATATGCAGACTTCCAGTTCACAGATTTCAGTTATAGAAGGAGATGTTATACAGCACAAGGGAGGAAGAGTGACAATGTCTCAGAAGTAAGAAGAACACAAGAAAAATTAATAATATTTGTGGTGGTTGATTATATAGAAAATGTGGAATCAAACTGGTAATTTTTAACTTAGTTTTCTAAGCAAATTGAATGTTTACATGTATTTGCTTGTCTTGCTTCCCTAAAACTCTTAACCTTACTGGCCATTTTCACTCAAATTTGGCAGAAAGGCAAACACCTTAAAGACATTTTAAGTTAATAAAAAGTTTATTAAAAATATATAAATTAATAGAAGAAAAATTCTGTTAATATTTCTCACTGACAGAAACATCACTTTATAGTCTCGGTCTGTGAGAGGCAGCATATGTTCTGCACAATGCCAGGGGAAGCCATAGATTTTGTTGACTCTGTGGCTCAGGAACTACCTGCCCTTACATTTTGGGCCCTGAATCTTTAGTAACCTGAAGGAAGCAGAACTATGCATATATCCAAAGTTAACAATGTCATAAGCCTTTTTCTAAAATAAGCTCTTAGACATTGTATATCCACTTTTGTGGAGCTCTGTGCAGCATCAGAGAAGTAAAAAATGGAGCTGTGGTTCCCAGTCTGGTGAGCATTGCTGCTAGCCCATGAGATTGTGGATGGGAGAATTGTTTTGGAAGTGGAAGGGCTCTGTTGTAATTTTAATGTGAACCCTGAGCTTCTGCCAATATTATATGGGGTGGCAAGAGCAACACTACCAGTCCTGAACAAGCTTCCCATGCCTGGGCAGTGCTGGCAGTTGAGTAAATCTTCTATTTGTTCCTACCCAGATACCTGAGAGATGAGAAATGGTGACTATAATCACATGAAGTAGTGACTTGTTTGCGAAACATCATAAGTCAAGTTTTGCCAGAAACATTTTCATACCACCCACCATTTATTCCTGCCAATTTTTGTTGCTCCCTGTGACAGTTAAATTTGTAATTTGATTAATGACTTCATTCCAGTGCTTGGAGTATGTTTTATATTACTAGTTCCAGAAAAGAAATGCAGATAATTAGACAAATACAGTGAAGTAGATCAAAAGACTTTTTAAAGTTGTTAATGTAGTAAGAAAGTAGCATGAATAAATATGACAGAATGAGGGGCCTCTAAAAATATCCCCTTCAAATTTAAGGTTTCTTTTTTTCTGCATTTTTCCTGCTCATTGGAACAAGGCAGCCAGGTCTTTGGTAAGTGCACAAAGGAGCATGAGGAGTATGTTAAATGTTAATCTGGTCTAAATTATGAAGCAGGTCTTAAAAGTGAAACTTCATGTTCACCTGCAGGTTACTGGTCATAAAGCACAACAAAATCAGTTCAAACAACTTGCTTTAATTATGACACTCAAACATTACTGTTTGTGCCAAGTTGATAATTGAGATGATAGTTATTTTCCATGATGTGCAACAGCAGCTGTGGGCTATAACACAGAGAAGTCATCTTTGCATTGCTTATTATTTTTCAGTAATTGATTAATTTTATCCTTCACACCTGTCCTATATAAAACCTGGTGGTATCACAATAGCCTAAAAAAGTTGGTATATATCCCCTCTGTCAAAGCTATACCTCTCTCTTTAAGGACTTTTTGAAAAATCTTTCAAAAAACCAGATTTTAACCTTTTGTCAAGATACAAGTTTGTATAAGCCATATCACCCTTATATGATTTATGCATAATAAAACTTGCACATGAACTTGAATTAGTCAGGAATTTTGTGTTTGACATGACCAGAATTTTTTATATGAATTGTCAATTAAGTGGCATGATTTGAAATGCAGAGAAGCATTTGGAAGTGATATATGTTGCTCATGACGTTGCCTTGATATATAGCTTGCATTCATGTACCCATTAAAGACACAGCGTTAACAAGAAAGTATTCAGAGCAGATGGAAATATAAAGAGAAGAGATTTATCTGTCTTGCTTCAAACTAGGAATATGAGATCAAAACCTCAGTCTCCAGTCTTGTGAAAAGTAACATTTCTAGATATTCTTTAAAAAGCAATAGCTGTTCCAAAATTGTAACATAATGTTGCTGCTGTTGGTGTACCTGCCCTTGTTTTGGAGGGCGTATGTTAAAGCAAATTTAAACTTTCTTCTGGACATGCTTCTCTCTGTGTTGGCATTAACTGCAGAAGAATCTAGGTTTTTATCTGAACTGCCTGAAGCTTTCTGGATGAATGTGGACCTTGGGATTTCTTGAAAGAAACACCCAGTACTGACATCTTCTAAGATATGACATTTCTAACAAAATAACAGAATAACTGAGGTTGGAAGGCACCTCTGAAGATCACCTAGTCCAATTCTTCTGCTCAAACAGGGCCAGCTACAGCAAGTTTCCCAGGACTGTGTCCAGTTGGGTATCCCCAAGGGTTGAGACTCCATAACCCCTCTGGGCAACCTGTTCCAGCATTTGATCACCCTCACAGTAAAGAACTTTAAGTGGAATTTCCTGTGTTTCAGTTTGTGTGTTTTATGCATTATTTAAAACCCTACTGGAAGTCAAAATAGTTGGCTAAAACAGCAATAAGAAGTCCTGAAATATTCAGAAGACAGTCCTAACTGAAGAGGACTGTAGAGGTCATAATTATTTTATACAGACTGGAAAACATATCTGGCTTACAGAAAATTGATTAGATAATATAACTTCAGAAAGTCTGACATATGTTTAATAGGGTAGTCCCAGTTCACTCTGAAATTTTAGCTGTATTCAGTCCCACCGCATATGCATTTTATCAGGGACAGTATTGGGGAAAAACAAAATCCCTTCCAGAAATCATTCCTAGTGGTTATCTCAGAATATTGAGTAAAAGATTAAAATAACCATATGGAAGTCAAGTTTTTGTTATCATACCAGATTTATTGTACTTATATGTCAGCACAGTAATAAGCAAGGCAACTTTTTGTTAATGTGGCAGTTATGGTTATTATTACTTATATGTTAAAAAAACCCCACAATTACTGCTCATCAATATTCAGCCTCCCTGGGGAAAAGAAAAATGGTAGATAAGGATCTTTAGATTGCCCATATGTTGATGGAAGAAAAAAAATGGAGCTTGGCAAAAGTTTGACATGAGGAGAGTAGCTCCCCTAATAAAATATCCTATTAGTTCCCCCTATAGCTGTTTTACATTACAGCAAATCTGTGGCGAGGTAGTCCTTAAGGAACAAGTCTTTGCTTGGGAGGTCTTTCACTTGAGTGTATTCCACATCCTTTCTTCAACTCAGAATGCCTTATTTCCTTCAAATTATCTTTCATATCCTCTCTTAAACAAAAAGTCCTAAACCCTCAGGGCTCCCCACAGTATGTTGTTTTTGTCCCCTTTACTGAGTCAAGTGCTTTCCTTATGCCTTTGTAAGTTAAGCTGTTTAGCATCCTGCAGCTTAATGTAAAGAAAATAGACACATCCAAACTATATTTATTTCCTTTTTCTTTTTTTTCCCATCTGTATTACAGGGAATGGTCCCTGTTATCTGACTTCAAAAAGGTAAGGAAGTTCTAGCTGGCAAAACTGGCTTATATTTTCATTGGCTCTTGATAAATTAACAAAAATCAGATAAATATCTATAACAGTCCATAATCTATATTTTTTTCTTCATACCAGTCCCTTTGACAGGACCTGTACGACACTCAGCTAAAAACATCAGCCGACAAATTTCAGTCCTTCTGAAGAGAATGTGCCCATACAAAGCCCTTCTCAGACCTCCTCTGATCTAAAACTCAAGTTCCTTAGTTAAGGAAAACAAGGGCTGATGTACATGCACAATGAATGTGAAAGATGTTTTGCATATTCTTCACATTTCTGCAATTTGAACATTATGGTATGGATCCTTTGTAATCTTAATGTGACTTCTTTTCATGGCTGTCATGTCTGTTCTCAATACAGTTCACAAAAATAGTTGTTCATCAATTTTTTTAGAGTTTTCAATATGGTTATATCCAGCCAACTTTACTGTGGACAAGGTAGAGGGCAGTGGTCCTGAAATGTGGCTACAACTCTTCCATGTGTTTTGGAGACTTTACATGTAGCTGTGAAAATTCGATCTCATAAGCCAAGTAGGCATAGTGGCATTTAGACCTTTCATTGGAGATCGTGCTGCTTTATTGCATCTGATAGTGAAAAATGTTATAAAATGTCATAAAAGTATGCTCTTCTCAATGTTGCCTTCTAACATAGCATTAAACAGCTACACATTGCCATCCTCTCTACATGTGACAGTCAGAGATAATAGTGGGCTTAAAGAGCTGAATTTCTAATAGTTTCACACATTTCTATGACCAAATTGCTGATTCTTTACTGGAGTAACAAACTATTTTCTCTGCTGATAGGCTTTGGAAAATTCTAGTCTGTCACTCATCAGAACCATCTTTGGATCAATGTTATCTAAGGACTTCAGAGCAGCAACACCAAATCTGCAAAAGCCGTTCACTTAGTTATTATCTGCATCTGGACAGGCTGGAGGAATGGTCTGAGAGAGGTCTCAATGAAATTCAACAAGGACAAAGGCAAAGGGGTGGACCCACATCCTGCAAGGGTGTGGGCTGGGCCTGCCTAGCCAGGGAGAAATCCACATGGGCTAGCACTGTTACAGGTAGTCTGCTGACAAATCTGGAAAAGGAGCGCTACTAGTAGGCATGAGTTTTCCAAATTTCCATGCAAATGTGTCTCAGGCTTTGATACTTTATCTGTGCTGTTTCACTTTTATTCCTTAGACACTTAGCTCTGTGACTCTGTCTAAAGAAGGTTGTGCTTTCTGATGAAATGCTGATCTGCTGAGAGCAGACATTTCCTCTGGTGGGAAATAGAGTGCATGGGCAGGAATGAGTCAACACAGACAGCATCACCTACTGTCTGTTCTTCCAACTACTGAAACAACTGACAGCATTTTAACAGCACGTTTCAGCTGAGGTCAATGCTAAGGAGGAAGTCATTATATTGAAGTTCATCATGCATTTTCTTACCTTCAGGTAGAGAGACGCAAAGATGTATGAAGAGCTGGTGAATGACCTCTGGATATCACATTGATTAATTGGTGAAGTTTGCTTTCATCACTGGATACCAAGTGGCCTGTCAGATTAATTATTATTCCCTCAGAAGTCTATTTCTCTTCCAGTTCCTCCTCTTAGAGTCCCTAAAACATGCCTCATGCAGCTTGGGACATTTCCAAAAAACAGTTTTCGGGATCATGGAAGCCGCTTCCAACCATTTTCTTTCACATGAGATGAAAAAATCAGTTACTCATTAGCCCCACTAAAGTACTGTTTAAATATGTTAAAAGGCAGATTTTCCAAATTACATGACAGAAGTTAGAAACTGCTGTTGTTAGAATGATATAGTGGACAGTAACAATGTAAATATTTTAATAAGCAAGTTTACTTCTGAAAATGTGGTTATATACAGGAATTACCTGAATCTCACAGAATGCTTGAAATCTTGCCTTCTGCAGAAGTGAAAAAGCAGGAGCCAAATCCTCTATTCCAGATTTTACATTACTCTACTTCCACAATAACAGTTTAATCATTCATTCTGGAAACAATTCCAGGCTCTCAGATTGTCTTTCTGAGACAGCTTAGTGGTCACCAGAATTGGATTTAAACAATCAGAGATAGTGGCCAAAAAAGGAAAATAATCCTGCCATGAGCTAAGTGTGCTTCTAGCTCCTCCTGTGTTCTTTTCAAGGGCCTCTTCTTATCACTGAAGCTCAATGTCTTCTTCCATTTTTAGGCTACAGTGAAATTATAGTCTCCCATGTCCCAGCCATATTTTATAGTCCAGCCCTCATTCAATGTAATTATGTATATTTTGCTTTCCCTCTTTTCTGTTTTTTCCTCTGTACCCACCTTTTTATTTTCGCTGGCGGATTTACTTTACTGTGATGCTGCCTTTACCTTACTGAAAACAGTGTTGTTATGGTCTTCACATAAAAAATGTTTTGTTTTTATTCATAGGTCTTTTGAAAGCTGAAGAAAATAATTTAGCAGCTGAGTGGGTGGAGTTTGTACATCAGTATTCAAAACTATAGACAGGCTGAATTGCTCCAAATGAGGTCGGTAGTTACACAGAAGTACAGATACATTAGTTTCTGGATTTTTCAGTTGTTAAATTGTATTTTGTCAGCAAACCAGGATAAGGTTGTACAAAAGAGTACCCAGACAAAACAAAGTTCACTCTCTATATGGCATGAACATAAGTAGTATAAAAATAAATAGATCTAAGAATGGATATTAGAACTTCTTCTATTATTTCAGTGAGACGTGCTTAGCAGGTCATATGGATTTCCCCATGTTTTCAGAATTCAAGATTCCCATACCACTACCTGAGACACACAGAAGGACCTGTATTGATGGGCAGGACATGGAGCACAGGTGATGACATATCTGGGGCAGGGGGACAGTTTGGCTATCCCACATCCTTAGGGTCAGCAGGGGACGGCAACCTGCACCAACACAGCAGCTGCCTCTGGGAGTTGGGAAGACCACTCACACACCCACCTCATCGTCAAACCCAGTGCCACTGTGTAAATCTCTAGAAAGAACATGAAAGCCTGTATACCTTTGAGAGGAGAAAGGTTTGGTATGAAAACTGGGCTTTGAGAAATGGAAGAATGGATGGATTGGTTGAGCGAATTGGTCTCTTTTTCAATTATGAAAGTTGATTTTTTTATTGAAAAAGCAGCATGGTTCAAGGGAAGGGTCAGAAATAGGCAACCTGCATAATTTCCAAATTCAAGACCAAAATTACTTTCTTATTTGTGAAGACACAGTTGGCAAAGATGTATTAACTTTATATGCATGCTTCATCCAAATAAGACAAGCAGACTTTCAGACAAAAGTAATTGGAAATCCTTTGAATATTGTGTGTGAGTTTGTGGTATATTTTAGATACAATTGATTTCAAAATTATGCAGAATGTGCTTAGTAAAATTATATTTCCTATGTCAGAAAAGATGTTGTTCTGATGCAAGAATTATGAAGACATGAAACATTGATTTTTTTACCTGTTATAAGCATGATCAAGAAAAGTTTAGTTGAATACAACAGGCCATAGAGCCAGGTTGCTCAGACTCATTCAAGGCCAAGAAAGTCTTTTAGTGAGGTCTAGTTTAGCAGTGTTGGAGCTCCAATTAATCAGTACAAAGGTGTATAATTATCATTTGTCCCAGACTTTCTGAAAGGTACAGATCCTCAAAATTTCATTTTTGAGCCAGACATATCCATAACAACTAACAACAACCATTAACATGGTAAAACCTTTGAAGTGATTGTATCCAGTCTGTTAACTAGTTTGTATCCAGTCTGTTAACTAAGCTAATTAGTGACACATAAGTAAGTTCTGAGGCAACTGGGCTGTCCCACCCACCTTCACAGCTGTCCTGTAGGAGCAAAGCCTTTTTTTCTGTTTGTGATGGAGATCTCTGTGGACAAAAGACACATTATTGTCCATTGTCACAGCATCACAGGGTAGGGTATCTTTTATTAACTCTTCCCCTCCTACCCCCCAATGTACATACCACCTCCAACAAGTACCTTTATAAATTAATGTTCTTACGATGGTTTTTTTCAGGCAGGCAGATTAGTCACAATTCTGCTTGAGGTGAACTCATGATGGGAACTTAAGAAATGGATTTCATATCTACTGAAAGCCATTTTTGCATCATCTTAATCATATTAGGAACATGGATCAAATGGGGCACAAGCAGAAAGATTTGCAGAAATCACAAGGAAAAAAAAATGAAAGAATGGCAGTTGTTTATCCTGAAGACAAGAAGAAATAAAAGGCTTTTGCAAAGAGGAAGACACTATTTTCCAAGCCTGTGATGCTTAGGAAAAAAAGTAATGGGCATAAACTGTCTTGAAATACTTAAACCAGGTATCAGGCAGACTTTGAGACATTCAGAGCTTCAGTATGATCACATCATCAGATGCTTCCCAGAGTCTTTTGCTTTTCTCTAGTCATAGCTTTTACAATTTTTAGAGCCTTCCTTAAGACAGATGACAGCCAAAATCCATGCTTTCTTTAAAGATGTATCATTATACTTAAGGGTCCCCAGTCTCATCTTCAAGCAATTTAAACCACTCCTTCCCCTTTTCTGATACTAGTAAAGATATTTCCACACAGATCATTTTTACTCTGTAGATACTTTAGTCTACTGGCTGTTACAATGTACCATGGTTTGCAGCAGATATATTTTCTTTTTTCTTCTTCAAGGAAACCTCCAGTGACCCTAATATTTAATGTCATCAGATTTTAGTGGTGAATGACTAGCAAATTCTGACCTTGGCTCTCTTGCACAGTGCAAACTTTGTGTAGCTTCACTTTCCAGAACCAACTATGGAGCTCCCTGTGTTGCTGTGCTATTTTCCATTTCGAAGAGTTGAGCACAGAGCCATAGAGAGTAAAATTTAAATGAAAAAGTTCCTAATGCAGTCTAGCTATGACATGATTACAACTAGGTTAAATGTTTTAGTTCTCCACATATTACACTAGAGGTCATACAACATCTAATTTATTTCCTTGACTTTCACATTTCACACTCCCCTGAATGTAATTTCTTTCAATTTTTCCTGCTGTCAGTAATTGGTGTGCCACACATCTCTTCTCCAACAGACTCAGTCTGATTATACTGGCCCTGCATTCTGTGTATCTATTAAGAACTACGGATCAAACTTTCCCCCAGGCATGGTTTCCATTTCTCTCTCTCATACTCATTCATTTGTTAAGGGCATGAAGTCCTCATATATTTCAAATTTGGAAAGGTTAGTACTTTCTTAAGAAGAAGGAAAAAAAAAACAAACAACCCCACAAAACTTGCCAGTGGGTGAGGCTGTCTTTCAAACCTCACATTTTGTCTTGGCTTTCACCTCCCCCTGTGACATGTTGCAGTGTTTTCAGAAATGTCTTATTTAATGCAGACAGGGATTTCATCTCATCTTGCAAAGTGTTTAAATGATAGTGACAATGAAATGAAAGGTTTGGGTTATTTTGTAAACTGTTCTAGAGAAAATGAAATATTGAAGAAGACAAGAGCTCAATTTTGTTTTCAGATCTCAAAGTTCTTACCAATTTTATTACATTCATGAACAGTTTCTCAGTGTCTGCTTCTGTCTGTAGCACCAATTTTATGATCATGGAAGTCTGCTGAGTTCCAGCAAGTAGGTGTCTAGTTTTAAAACATAGCAGAGAATCTGAATTGTAATTTCTTGAAAAAAATCTGAGCAGATCCTCATGGCAGAGACCCTGTCATTGTTCTCCAGCTCTAAGTGGTTTGGTCTCCAATTAAATATTTCTTTATATATCTCTTCCATGTTCCCACGTATTAACCCTGTGACAGAAAGAACCAGGACCTCTTTGCACCTGACCTCTCTCTATCATTTTAACTACTTCACACTGTTCCTTAGGTTTTAAGAACTTGCCTTTTGTTGTTCTCTTGGTATCTGACTGAAATCGTTATTACTTTGCTTTCACATTTACAACTGTAAGTTATGTGAAAACAGACCTTCAAGCAGGATAGGTTGTAAGAAGGAGAAATGAATCCATGGGGATGTCTATTCCACCATGCCTTCTCTTTTGGCAAACCCTCCTCTCCTCATCCCCGCTGTTTTTGCCGGCAGCCCAATCTGAACCTACTTCTGTGGACTTTTGAAGTTGTGAGTTAGATAATGAGTTATTTTCAACAATGTAAAAGACATGCAGGCTATCATGTTATATCAGGCCTGCAGAAATTATTCCTGTATGAGTTTGAATATCCCCTCTTAGAAATGTTCTGATACTATGACCTGATTTAAAGGTTCATTTTTTAAAGGATAATGGAAATGTGGTTATACAAAGATTCACAATCATCTACTGTATATCAGCCTGGGAAGGTTTTCACAGTGCTGGGAAGTTTCTCAAGCAAGTGCTCAATTCAGAATTAATTTTAGCATTTTGTTAATTCAAATCCACTTTCATTTTCAGATCCTCTATTGAAAGTTTTGCTGCTGAAACATTTCTTTCTTCAGTATTTCTTTTCTGTAAATAGTGAATAATGTTTGGGGTTTTTTTTGAGTGATCCCCAAAACCCTTCCATTTTCAATAGAACCTGCCTTGGGTTTTTGGTTTGGTTTGGTTTGTTTTTTCTCTAAAGGCTTATTTAATTACTTTTCTGAATCAGATTTCATGCATCAAAAATCCCTTTTTTTGAAGAATAAAATATACCCCAATTGTTTGTGGCTGTGTATCATCATTAAATACTCTGTCACAGAGTCTGCTAAGTTACAGATATTGCTGGAATGACATAACTGACAAATAATTAGATCTAAGTATAAAAATGCTTGCTAATTAGTCAGCAGTTACCATTTTTGCATACAGAAGGCAGTTAAAAATAGAAAAAGGTGAGTGTAAGCTCTGTCTGAAGGGCAACTCTTGCATTTGTACTTCCAAGTTCTCTAGTTCTCTGCCATAATGGTGGTCACTCCCCTCAGAGTTAAAACCAGTGTTTCTACAGAGAAAGCCCCTGAGATGTCTGATGCTTCCACCCAGATGGAACTGGTAAGGAAGGAGGCTTCAGTGCAGATGGTAGGTTGCAATGAGTGCCCAGACCATTCTCCTGGAGAAAAGGTAAGTACCTGCAAAAGATGTGCACAGGTTGATGATCTGTTGCATCACATGGCTGAGTTGCAGAAAACAGTAAAAAGGCTGCACAGTATTAGAGGGACTGAGATGGAGATAGGTAAGTGGTTTCAGAACCACGCTCCTGTGGCGGACACCACAGAGAATGAGGAACCTTGGACCCTGGTGACCCACAAAAGCAGGACTCTGCTTCAGTCCCCACCCTCCAGCATTGCAACCAAAACCAGGTATGAAGCTTTAACAGCTGTAGATACTTGCAAGCAAGGTCTGCAAGGAGAAACAGTACCAGCAGCACACAGTGGATACTGCAAAAATAAATTATGGGTGCTTGTAGTGGGTGAGTCTCTGTTAAGGCACACTGAGGTTCCCATCTGCCGGCCTGACAGGGAGTCACAAGAGCTATGCTGCCTTCCAGGAGCTAAGGTCTGCGATGTTGCCAAGAGGGTGCCACCACTTATCAAAGGCACAGACTACTATCCATTGTTATTCTTTCAGGTGGGCACGAATAACACTGCAAGCTGGAACCTGGGCAGAATCAAGGAAAACTACAAAGCCCTGGGGGTGCAAGCGAAAAGTATTGGTGTCCAAGCTATTTTTTCTTCCATTTTACCAGTTAGAGGAAAGGGTGCAGCCAGAAATAGATGTGTAATACAAAGCAAATTATGGCTTCGTGGCTGGTGCTGTTGTGAGGGTATTGGCTTTTATGACAACAGGACATTCTTCAATGACTATAGCCTGTTAGGGAAGGATGGGATCCAGCTGTCTAGAAGCAGCAAAGGAATATTTGGCAGTAGGCTGGCCAACTTGGTGAGGCAGGCTTTAAACTGAAGGACTTGGGGGGAGGGGTCCAAAATGGCAACACCCATGCCATTGCAACCAACTGAGGAATAAGCCAGGCCAACCAGAGCAGCAACAAATGTTCCTTAGCTGCCTCCCAAGACGAGAACCAGAAGACCAACAACCTCAAGTGTGTGTATACCAATGCATGTGGTCTGGGGGAAAACCAGGAGGGACTGGAGCTCCATGCCCAGTCAGAAAGTTATGATATCACAGGAATAACTGAAACATGGTGGGACAACTCACGTGACTGGAGGATCACGATGGATGGCTATAGGCTGTTTCGTAAAGACAGACAGGGAAGAAGAGGAAAAGGGCTCGCGCTCTATGTTAAGGAGAATCTTGAAAGTATAAAAGTCAACTACAGTGACTGTGGATGCCCTATTGAATGCCTCTGGGTCAAGATCAGAGGGGTCATCTCCAAGGGGGATCTTACAGTAGGCATCTGCTACTGACCTCCAAACCAAGATGATAAGGCCAACAAAGTAATATTTAGGTCACTTAAGCAACCTTCAGGTCAAAAGAACCTCGTGCTTATGGGTGACTTCAACTACCCAGACATTTGTTGGAAGAATATACAGCAGCTCACATATCATCCATCCAGTGTGTAGAGGATTGCTTCCTCATACAAATATTAGGTGTGCCAACGAGGAATGAGGCACTGCTGGACTTGCTACTCACAAACCAAGAAAACCTGCTCTGTAGTATCTCAGTTAGTGATGACCTTGGCTGCAGTGACTGCAATATGGTGGAGTTTGGGATCCTGCTGAGCATGCTGAAAGTTAGTATTAAGACAAAGTTTTTAGATTTTTAGAAGAGCAAACTTCAGCTCGCTCAGAGCTCAGCTGGGAGGGATTCTGTGGGAAGCTTCCATGGAGGATAAAGGAGCTAGCGAGTGCTGGGATTTTTTCAGGAACGTTATCCTGGAAGCACAAAACCAGTTCATCCCTTTTAAAGATAAGGGAAGTAAGCAGAGAAAAAGACCCCCTTGGCTTAACTGCAAACTTCTGAGTCTGCTCAAAACCAGAAGAGAAGCGTACCAGAGATGCAAAATCAGATGAATACTGGTTGAGAACTACAAGGGCATTGCCAGGGTGTGTAGAAAGGCAGTTAGAAAAGCAAAACTTCAGCTCAAATTGAAATTGGCCAAAGATGTCAAAAACTACAAGAAAGGGTTCTTCAGGTACATAAACAACAAGCAGAAACAGAAGGAAAATTTTGACCTGCTGTTAAACAGGAGAGGTGAATTAGTCACAAACAACACTGAAAAGGCAGAGGTTCTCAACACTTTCTTCACCTCTGTCTTTACCAGCACTGTTGGGTCCCAGGCCTTGGGAACAAAAATCCAGGTTGATGCAAATACAGACCCACCATCAGTGAAGGAAGAGTTGGTATGTGAACTATTACAGGAGCTTGACCCCTACCAGTCTATGGGCCCTGACAATATTCGCCCAAGGGTGTTAAGAGAGCTGGCTGACGTCGTTGCGAGGCCACTCTCCATAATCTTTGAGAAGTTGTGGAGACTGGGGGACATCCCAGAAGACTGGAAGAAGGCTAATGTCCCCCTCATCTACAAGAAGGGCTTAAAGGAGGATGCAGGAAATTATAGGTCCACCAGTCTTTCTCCAGTCTCTGGGAGAGTTATGGAAGGAATCCTCCTGGGGACTATGACAAGTCAAATGAAGCACATGATTGGGAAAAGCCAGCATGGATTCACCAAGGGCAAATTGTGCTTGACAAACCTGACCGCCTTCTACAACAAAGTAACCTGCTCGGTTGGTGTGGGGTGAGCAGTGGACATTGTCTACCTGGATTTCTCCAAGGCTTTCGATGCAGTTTCCCACAGCCTCCTCCTAGAGAAACTGATGCGTTACGGTCTAGACAAGTGGTCTGTGCAGTGGGTGGGCAACTGGCTGACAGGCCGCCCCCAGAGGGTGGTGGTAAATAGGTCCTTTTCAAACTGGCAACATCCATGGAGGACCACAGGCTCTTTTCCACAGGAAGCAATCTAGGTCTCTTGTGAGATCTTGCCCATCTGCATCAGAGCAGTTGTCTTGCAACCACTTGCTTTTCCACACAGTGAAATAGTTTGCCAAATCCCCAATATTATTCCTGTTTCACATCACTTTTCTTCAGTTCCTATTCTATGCACTAGTACCTTTTTGACTGCTCTGAAGTAGCAGATTTTCAACATATATTGTAGTAATGACATTTAAACAACACACACCTTTAAAACCTAGTAGATCACTTAGACTTTCTATCTTCAGGATAGCTAATTGCTGCATTTTCAGGATGCTACAGTTCATTGAAATGCTGGTGTAAAATACTGCAGCTGTTACTGAACACAAGTACCTCCCATTGCCTACCAGGGAGAACAAATCATAATTCAAATTAACCTTACTATGTAATAAAATTTTGTTATGTGTCATTATGTTATATTATATAATATCTATAAATCAATACTAGTAAGCCATTTGCTTAAATGACAGGGGTTTTTGTGTGACAGTGAAGCTAGAATCCTCTCTATGATTAATTTTTCAAATAACAGTGAAGTACAAAGTGGAAAACATATAATTTTGTAAAATGACAGCATTTTGGGCCCTCAAAACAATTCATTATGTTTAAGAACCAATAGAGATGACTTTTCAACAATATATATCATGTAATTTAATTATAACAAGGAAGTTGGTTTTGCCTGACAACCTTCTGGAGGGAAATGTGCTCAAGTGCCCACAAAGCCAGCTGTCACACTTTTTCCCTTTCTACTGGACCAGATCGAGTAATATGCAGTCCTTTCTATAATGAATGTCATTCTGTATTTCCAGAATCTCAGAGCAATTTTGTAGTTTACCAAGAACATTTCCAGGTTTTCCAGTTCAAAAATGTGTCTACAGGTTATTTTGATGTTGTAAAGTGCTACATTTCATCAGAAGGTGTTGCTTTCAGATGTTTTCAATTGATTGTTTTAAATGTTTCAAAATTAATCAGGAATATTGCTTCTCTGTCATTATGCTTTTCCAGCAATTGTGTTATACATATATTTTATTGTCAAAGTAAGTCCTTCAATAAGATTGTTTTTATGTTTCCAAGCCAATCTTTTTCAAGATGTTGTGGCGGAAAAAAAAAAACAACAAAAGAAGAGAAAATGTAATTTTTTAGGGGAAGCTACTAGTTTTCGCAATTGTTTGCCACTTTCATACTTAGTTCCCACCTTTCTGAAGAGCACAATTACAGAAAAGTGAATTGGGCCTGATTCACCATCACTTTTCTCTAGTTTTATGTTGAGTAAGTGTTGCTTTTAATGTCATTACAAAAGCATAAAACTAAAATAAGGCAGTAGTAATTCAATTCCAACACACATACCAGGTAGTAAAAATGTCTGTAGGGAAAGAGCTTTAAATATATTTAGATAAATAGATGCTTCAACCAACCAACACACAGGTATATGACTATCTCTGATCCATGGCAGACTTCTCATCACTGTCACTGGGAGTTGTAAACATGTGAATTGAGGGTAGGCTATGCCTCACAGAGATCATAACATCTTTAGCATTTTGGTTTTGTTTATTTATATTTCTCGACATTGCTGGAGAAATCAGATTTGCAAAACAAGAATGCATAAATAGTTTAGTCCTCAGGTTGCTCAGTTATTTCTAGCAGTCAAATTCATTCCTGGTGCACCTCCATCTGTTCCCAATGAAATTACGTTTGGTGAATTTTGCCCAAAGTGTTTAAAAGCTTGAGAAGCCATTAATTTTTGTAAATTTTGGAGGTGCTACCAAGATGAGAAAGAGAGAGGTTAGTGATATAATTTGGGAGGCAATGGATAAGAAAAGGATTTAATTAAGGGTAATGGGAAAACATTTAAGGCAAAGGAAATTTGCCAGTAGGTTGATTTAAAAACATATACATATTCTCAGTGCTCTGATCAATTTAACAGTTCAGTAGTCATCAGAATAATGTTGGAGTCCTACTGTTCAAAGGAATTAAATGCATGTGTTTCAAATAGCAAAAACATATAAAGCAGAAATAGAAAATGACACAGGTCTGTTTCATCACCAGATGCCTCTAGTTTGACATTTTTCCCAGCATGATGGCAAGGCCTGGAAAAACATGATAATGTTGCCAATTAGTTGGATTATTAATTTGTCATCTCTGATGCTCATTTCTTTGGTTTAAAGTTTGGTTACAACTGATCTAACAAAATACAGTTAAGTGCAGAATGTAATTTCAAGTTCTTTAAATGTAAATCCTTTTTTCCATTCATTATTTGCTTTCTTCTTCTCTTCAAGCAAACTACAGTTAAATATATTACTGAAATAGTGAAGAAAGTAATAAAATTTTCAAGAGAGCTACATAAATTGGAAGAATAATCATCAATATGAAAAATGCAGCTTCCTATACTGTATCATTGGATCAAAAATACTTTCAAAACTATATACATAAATTTATAGCTGCTTATTTTCATCCCATTCCATGAGTATTTAATACCATTGATTTCCTCATTTGGAAAGATCATTAAAGGACAAGCCAGACACACATGCTCTTGCGAGAAATTATTGAGTGGGGTGTTAAAAAGTGAGCAGATTAAAAAGGCTACTTGCAAGAGACAAGCATACAGAGTTAACGAAGTGTGTTCCCTACAATCCATCAGTTGTCACATTGCAGCTATCTGGTGATAAAATCAATATAAATGCCGTCAGATACACAACATTGCTTCACTGGGAACTCTAACCTCAATATGTCATCATACAGGTATTTAAGCATTGGGCCAAATTGTATACAAAGCTTAACGTGGCTCAAAGCTTGTAAATTCTTGACAAAGGATTTATTCATTTTGCAATTTTGTTTGCTTTCAGCACATCTCTGTTTAGTGCATTCATCTTAGCAGTTATCTTCCTGAGGTGGCTCAAGGTGCTTTTGTATCCAAGACTTTTCTAACATAATTCAGTTAAGTGAAATCACCATTTTAATAAATTTAATTAATTTTAATATTTATAGAAAAACATTTTAAATTTAGGAGTTTTAAGAAATGTTTTTCCCTGATTATTTTTCACTGCAAAAAAAGTGATTCTGGAGCTGTACACTGAGCTTATTTTTCTATCTTTTTCTTTTTAAAAATGTGATTTTGTGCAGACTGGGGACCCAGACACTATTCATGTAAAGAATAAATCCAAAAAGTCTACATAGGCTGAACATGAATTTAAACTGAAATCAGATTAAACTGGAAGACAGCATCTTTAGATAGAGAAAAAACAATTACTATTTGAATATGTGCTTTTTGCTGATTTGAGAAGGGCATTGCTTGCAAAGTGCAATATAGATAGTCAAAGATGTCAGCGGGACAAAAAATAAGAGGAGCCAAAATGAACTGTTTAGGTCTTCTTGCAAAGACTACTATCCATGTTGTTACCATTTGAGCAGGACTTTCTAAGATGAGAAGAGACAGACATGAGCAAAAAGACCTCCTTATCTCAGCTGTCATTACCTTTAAGTCTTATAGTCATGAGTGAAATCAAGAAAAAGTGACATAAGATATTACACTGTATGGGATGGCTCTTAACATCGAGCCTAACACAGGACTGGTACAGAATGCATTAAATTTCTCTGTTGCTCTGTTTCCAAGAGAAAGGTTAGGTATTTCTTACTTCTCTGCTCTTATCCTACTCCTCACAAAACCCCTGAAACCACTTGATCTAGTCCCTTTCAGCACTTCCTCAGCCACCTTCATTCATTCCCTGCTAGCACAGGCTATGTCCATATACTCTTCTACATCAGTTTAAGCTCCATAGCATGTTCAATAATAGACTTCTATCTTATAAGTCAAAGGACCTTTTAAACAAAATGAAATACAAATTTACAGCAAAATACTCCAGCCCCAAATAAAATAAATATTAATTTTATTAAAAAAAAAATCCTTCAAAGTTGCAGATCCTACTATAGCATAAAAAATGTTTGCTCACATGTTCCCATTCATCTGTCTAGGTCTCTCTTTTACGTGTATCTTCATTGCCTGATATAATCTCCCATTGTTAAGGGCTGTCCTTACAATTTCTGATATATGGAAGAATTTGTAACTCTTCATTGAAAGATATATTTTGATAATCCAGATCTGAAGTACTTGATACTCACTCACCATTATCCCATTTCCTAAAGCAAGAAATTCTGATTTTTAGGGAAATGATAGGGTAATGTGTAAGAGCTATTATATTCTCTTCTCGGCTGAATACTTCACGACTTGCCAAACTGTGATAACAGCTCTTCTGGTCTGCCACTGCCATAACACCATCCTGTCTGAGTCCATTGCCAATATACTTTCCATTGTTTTTGCTCACCTCTTTTCAATGTGAACAAATTTGAAGTCTAGAGATAATAACTAGGCATGCAAAGCCATGGACAGTGGTTTTTTTTAACTACTATAAATGGCATTGGTGTTTATTAGTGCCAAGAATAACTAGGAGCAGTGAATCATGCAGACATTCATTTACTTCCCCACCATGGTGCCCAAGAGAAATGAAAAACATGAAGACAGGTATTTCTCCCCTCTACCGCAATAAATATGCTAAGCTGAATCTTAGGAGGATAAAAATCACATCCCAAGAACCAATACTGATGAGTTTAAAGTAATTTTCTTCCACTGATATTCTACTGTAGGTCAGTAGAAGTTTCCTATCCTCTAAGCTCATGTTGGAGGTGTTTTTATCTGGTGTGGTTTGGTCAACTGTGGAAATCAAAGCTGCATCCCGACTGATTTCTACAATCGTCTTCCAGTGTATTCTGCTCTTGGCTCCTACTGTGCCCTCTGCCTGCAGGGATTCTGTGCGGTGCCCAGTTCCCCACCACTGCGCCCCTCTCTGCCATACTTGCGATGGCTCTCCTGTCCCTCTTCCCTCCCCTGTACCCCATCCTTTCTGTACAGAAGCCTTAATCTATGTCCTTCCAGGTTGTACTGTCCTTGGCCCAAATCAAGCAGTACTGAAAAACTTGCTACTATATCCAATAAAGCTCAAAAATAACATCATTCCACATGGACATTTCAGAGTATCTGTTCTGCCCTGGCAGGTCAACTCATTTTATGAGTCACCTGCCACAATTTATTTTATCTCAGTGAAGCCAGAAGCAACAGAAATGGCAGGAACCTGCTTCAAATGTCAACCTCATTAGGCTTTTAAACAAATTACTTTAAATCAAAGTTACATATTTTTAGCAGAAAGCATATAAATTTTATATTTGTTGCAAGTCATGAACTAGTACCCACTCAAAACAGTGAAATAAAGATCAGTAGATAAATGAGGATAATTTTTATTTCCTATTATGTTAGCACTTGCATTTAAATCATGTTATTCTCTATTCTCTTTTATGGCTAGCTTGGATATGATCTTAGAGGAAAAAGAACGAAAAAAGTAACCCAGTCAACTCCCTGCACTTTTTATCCTGTATGAGAACTACAGTACCATCATCATGGCACATAATTTTACTTACATGAAGGTAACAATTACATAATTTTTCATTCCACCATGAGTTCTACCTTCTGATTTTCTCATTGCAGTATTTCAATATTGATAGGATGATTTCTGAGCTGTCTTGTAATATCTTATTTCACAAAATGTAACCTACTGTTATTGCCTAATCCTTCTGGTAGCATTGTGCTATACCACTCCGATCTGTTTCGACAGCCAAGCTAGCTAGACAATGCCCAAAGGAACAGCCCCCCAAAAAGTTTATATTCTTCATCTACCCAGTAAATGAAATACACACAATGTAACATCAACTAAAACAAAGAGTCAGAGGTCCAGGCTAGGTGCAAATATTGGCTCCAGGTTGAGTCTCTCGGAGGTCCTTGAATCTATAAGTAAAGGAGGTAGAAAATCAGTATAAATTCCAACAAGACTGTGAAAAGCAGCTAGAAAAGCTTTTGTGAATGGAAATTGAAGTTCCTGAAGCTCAGTCATGCTGTCAGATGTTTAACTTCCTAGTGTGAGAGGAAGTCATTTAGCTGGGAGGGAATTAACAAAGAAATGCTTTCATAATTGAAGTTTTAAATTGTTTCTGTTATCATCAAATTATAATCATGGATGGAACCGACAGAGGGAAATAAATCCAGACCATGAGGAAGCATGAGCAGGATGATTAGCATGTTTTCCCTAAGGTATAGATCCAGCAAGAGCAATACAGTGCATTTTAAAGATTAGACATAGAATTGTTGGGCATGAAAAGAAAAAAGATTTGCAGTATGAAACTTGTTTAAACCAAATCCATTAGACATCTTTATACTTACATGAATAGTTTCACATTGTCTAAATGTACTTTTCTAAGTAGTGTTTGTCATAAAAGACACACGTTGAAGTAAGTTGCCCACAAATGCTTCTTAATTTAGTTGGTTTATAACATTATGCTGCTACTAGACAAAAATTCAGCATCCTTTGGGTTTTTTTTGGGGGGGTTGGGCAAAAGAAATATTGCAATGAAGAATTGAAGAAAAAAAATCAACGGAGGTGAGTATGTCTATGCACATTTTTGATAACATGCTGTACCAGTATCACTTGTTGCCCTCTGCTAATGCAATTTACAAGCAGTGAAAGCATTCTTATCAGGTGAAAGACTAAAGTAGCAATTTCCATTCAACTTCCATACATTCCAGAAAAAGCTGAATACTCTAATAGTACTGTCTCTTTTGTATCTGGTGGGATGAGCTGGCCTTATGGGATCAATGATACAAAGATTAGGGCAAATCATGACTGCAAAATCTTTTATCAGGATGAAACCTTCCCTTAGAAACTTTCTGGAAGGCTGATGAAGAGCAGTTAGTTGACATTTCTGCACATGGGGTATACATAAAGCCTGGAAAGCATATCCATTAACAACAGAGTTTGTATTTATTCTTGTTTTTGAGATGTGGGTATCAGTTGAAGTACCTCTTGTGTCTTTCCCATCAGTAACTGCTGTGGAAATAAATACTAGTACAGGCCTGCCCTGCTACTTGGCTTATGTAGATCATAGCTCCTGTTGTTAGCAGTTTATAAGAAACCTTTACAGAGGAGCGTTATAGCAACTTAACAATAGGAAAATATTTTGAACAGCTGTGCATTTTCAAATGTTAAAAGCATTTAGAATTATTCCCTACTTCTTTCAATGATTAGCTTAAACAGCAGTTTTACTTGTTTTTTATTAAACAAAATAAACTCTGTTTTGAAGACATAATCATTTTTGGTGTGTTCAGTTCTTCCATATCTTTTTTTCTTTTTTTTTTTTCCCCAAAGGAAAAGAATGAAGGACTAAGGAGAAACAGAACAAGAAAGTCAAATGTTTCTTTCCCCACCATTTAACATAAATGCATTGATTTTTTTTTCCTTTAAAATTTCAAGACATATTTCAACAGGACATTTCTTCAATAAAATAAGCATCAAATCCTTAATCTCATTTATGTTTTAAATTATTTGCAGTAAAGGAAAGATTCTCTTAACTATGTACTTCATAGAAAGATGGCCAGATCCAGGCAGCAAGACAGAAAGGGTCACTGTTCAGGTTGATAGATGGAGCAAAGCTGTGTCTGTAGGTATTGTAGTGAATTTTCCTCTCAAATAGACCAAAACTGTCACTCTGAAGGTGGCTGTCGTTTTCCTGGAAAATGAAGAATTAATGCTTGAATAAAGTCTTCTGAGTCTTTTTAGTGATGAGCTGTATACAGATGGGTTAAAATATGGGATCTTGGTCCATGGATGAACACTGGGGGAGAGGTAGATAGCTGAGGAAAACACAGTCAGCACAGAAAATGGTTGGTTTGTTGCCCATTGCTTGGAATGCTGACCACGGAGATAAGAGAGCTGAGCAATACTGGGGGAGGCCGAGCAGCAGGCTGTTGCACAGCACAGCTGTGTGCATGATCTGCGCGTGACTGCTGGATGATGACAACATGCCGCACGTGCAAAGCCCATGAACCAATAGACAGGGTGGCTATGGCTCGTGCAGCGCACCTGGCCAGTGAGCGCATGTGTCATAGGCTCCTATGTTACAACCAAGGTGTGTTTTGGCACCCACTGTGCTGCTGAAACCCGTTCCTCTGCAAATACATAAATACCGGGATTTTTCCAAAGAGCATCGAGCTGGTGTACAGCGAGGCCACCGTTGCCTCCGTGGGGACGCCCACGTAGAGCTGGCACCTACCGATTGCTGGGCTGAGCTCACGGCACAAGAAGGCTTAAGAGTGTACGGATGGTCCATCTTCCTCACAGTCCTCCAGTCGGTATGTTAATTTGCTTTACAAGATACTCTTAGCATAATGTACATCTGTAATTAATAAATGCTTGCTTTTTCCCTTATAGTCAGTATGTGTGTGTTCACCTTCTCAGGAATCCTCGAAACCACCCTAAAACATGGGCCTGGGCTCAGGAAACCTCTGACTGTGTGTGTGCTTGTGAACCTGACAGTGTCACGTGTGTGTGCCTGCGCTAGTGATGTCTTGTCTGTGCCAGCCCCAGAGGAGGAGGGGACATAGCTGTGGGTGCTGGTGTGCGATCTGGATCCTGTGTGTGGACTGTACTTGCTGGTACTGGTCTATACTGGGCTCCAGGAGGGGTCCTGGGCCAGAGTTGCCAGAGGAGGTGGCTGATCTTAACACCCCTTAATAAAGTATATATAGAGAAAAGTGTCAAGAAAAAAAATGCCACTTTGTGTATCATGTCAACGTTCCAAACCCAAATTAGATGTACGTGGAGAAGAATCTGCGGCCTACATATACCTTGCTGACACAGTCCCAGAGTGCTTCACTCCAGCTCCAGGGCCATGAGTTTGAGGTGCTCCCTTGGTGCTTGCTGAAGGCTTCTCCCAGTCAATACAGTCTGATGGCTGCATAAACCCTTTGTGTGTCACCTAATGAACAATTTCATCCTAGTGCTAAGCAGTCTAATTACAAGGTAACCATATTAGCCTAAACCTAGTGGTTGTACCTTTTCCGCCAATGAAGAATGTTTCCTTGTTGAATTTTAAATGTCATGAGTTGTGTGGTTTTGGAACATTTTGTGTATGACATTCAAACTAAAGATGCTCCCTTTTTTTTCCCTTTTGATGCTATGGTAATGAATTATTTTTTCACTCTTTGTGTTTATCGATGCCAAAACTTGTATCTGTTGACCCCTAATTCCATCAGCTTTTGGTTTAAATTACCATCTTAAATGAATCAGAGTACACCTTTGGGTTATGTGTTTCAGCAACACTGGGTTGCACAGTTTTTGCTCATCACCAAGGTAGACATGAACAGAAACCATAGCTGCCACTCTATTATCACATAGGGTACTTCCATTTTGACCTGTAGTGGCTACATCTATTTACAGAAACCTTCCAAAAACCTTCACTTTTTGCACTGAATTCCAAAAAGAAGCTCTCTTCTTACAGCAAAAACATTTCTTACCTGACACCCAGCTTCCCAATTTCTCTTCTCCTCCAGGTCTGCTACTGATGAGGAACATTATGCCTATGGCCACTTTGTCCATCCAACTGCAAGGGGACGGTTATGGAGGCACACTATAAGTTCCAGTTAAATTTAGCTAAATCGGAGATTTTTGTCATTTTACACTTGAAAAGAACTTCAGAAATGTGCAGGCAAATAAAAAATAAGACTGCTCAAATCTGTTTACAAAATCTCAACCACTGTCACTGTAATGTAAAAGCTTTATGTATTTATGTACTTTAATCTGAAACATCCACTGTCACTATTGCAGTTTGCAATTACAGTGAAGTGAGGCAGAAAATAGAAGTTCAAGAACGTTTTAGAGTAATGAAGTTTGAACTATTATTTGAAAGGTTGTTGTTATTTTAATAAATATTTAATCTTCCTAGCTGCATGGATTCCTAATTGATCTTTAACTATTATTGTTCTTGAACATTTCTCATCAACTTCTAATTGCTGTTTTAAGGCAATGGGGAATAGAGAGGATAATGTGCAGTGGCTGTGGGAGATTGTTACACTACACCATTCAAACATGCTTAATAAAGTATTTTTAACAGTTCTCTGCCAGAAAAGAAAAACCGAAGTTCATATCAGCTACTGTAATGTCTTTCTCAGATCTCCATGGTCATATGCCAACAAACCATCACTAACAATTTAGAGTTTATATCCAGGTTAGATGAATGTGGATTGATAAAATCTTTTCACATTAATTGGATGAAAACACTTCATATTACTGAAATAAAGCTTTCTGGTTGGTTATTGAGAAATCTCTTCCAGGATTCATGGAGACTCATGGGATGTTTAAAAAAAACAACTTTATGTTCCATCGCTATTATTTTAGTAAATAATATGTTTATGTCCTGAGTCTGTCTAGGACGGAGTTAGTTTTCTTTATAGGAACCCCTACAGTGCTGTGGTTTGCATCTGTGACCCAGAGAGTGTTGACAAGACATCAGTGTTTTGCTGATTCCTGAGCTGAAGTGAGTAGGCTGGGGATGGGCAAGAGGTTGGTAGGGGACATAGCTTAACAGACCCAAGGGATATTCACCACCACAGGTAGTCATCCTCATTAGTAAAAGCTCAGGGAAAGGAGGAGGAAGAGGGGGACACATTCACGGTTATGGTGTTTGCCTTCCCAGGTAACTGTCAAACATGATGAAGTCCTGCATTCCTGGAAATGGCTGTACATCTGCCTGCTGGTGGGAAGGAGTGAATGAATTACTTTAAATTTTGCCTTAGCATGGGGCTTTGCTTTGCCTATTAAACTGTCTTTATCTCAACCAACATGTTTTCTCACTTTTGTCATCCCAACGTGGACACGTGGAGGGAGTGAGGGATCAGCTGGGTGGGGGGTTAGCTGCTGGGGGGTTCAACTCACCAGAGTTTACATGACAAGGTTTTCAATAGCATGTTAGGCCAGACTGGACAATTTATTTCCTGATAAGGCTGGCACAGAAGGTTTAAGACAACTTAGTATGTTAAGAAAGTGATTGTAGGTTTTTTAAAAAATTATTATTTATGATTATTATTATTATTGTTGTTGTTGTTGTTGCTATTATTGTTGTTATTTTTTAAACTGGACAGACCTAAGAACTGATTATAACTTCCATGATATTGAAAATGCAGCAACATGTTCAAGGCCTAGTTTCTGCATATTTAGAGATCCTTAGCATGACCAGGAAGCAACGGAGAAATTTAGGCACCTCCAGCACAACTGAATTTTAAATATTGTGCATGAGAAAACAATATTTTTATTCTCTGTTTTGATTTTATTTGCAGTAAAGATAAGTTCTTGGATTAATATTTTTATATATATATTATGGAATTAGAACATGATGCTGAATTTGTTTTCAATAGTGATGCAGAAGTATTTAGTTAGCTTTGATCTTGTGTTACACTTATAATACACTCTCCCAACTAGCAGTAGAGAATTGATCTATTAGTATATTGCATTCTACTGGTTTATATATAACATGATTTATATCACTGATTTTATTAATTTTCCTTAAAAATAATAGAATACTCTTATGATGTTTATGCCTCAAGCATTGCTACACAGTGATTTTTGCTAGAGGATGAAACTACCACTTTGGTGACAGCTAGGTATTGAAACACTTTTGAGGATTTCAACCATAATTCATACTTTGTTAATACATTCTAGGCTTCATGCTTTGTTAGACAGAGATGCTAGCCTAGGAAACAAGAACTGACTGAAATGCTTTGAGAACATATGTTCATTCTGATTTTTATACTGATGCAACAGAAATTTCAAATGCATTCCTTCTGAAGAGTCTATAAAATTAAGTATTGTTTTCTGAATACAGGTTAGGCAATTGGCCATCATGTTCCTAGGTCAGGAGCAAACAATTTGCATCAGTTTGCATTTTCATATTTGCTGAAAGATGAGATCTGCTATTTAATTTCTTTTTAAATGCTTATCAGTGTCTGAGAAGAAATGTGCATTTGCATGTGATCCTCTGTGACTTTGTCCAATATTTGTCAATATTGGAGTTGCATGTAAATTACTACTGGCTGATTAGTACAGCTCAGTGTCGGCCATACAATTTGCAGATACAAACATGATTGTATGTGGGTTTTGAGACAAGATTCCTATTCAAAATTAATGAAGGTCATCTGGAACGAGAGGAGCTACAACTTTGTAAGAGAAAAATTTCTTTGTAACAACACTATCAAGGGTGTGGGCTCTTCAAGATGCCATATATACTCACTGACTAATAATAAAGCATTATTTGCACCAGCAATAGTACACTTCATTTAAAAAAAAAAGAAAGGTAACTCTGAATGGCAAATTCTAGTGGGAACACCTGAACGTCCTTCCTAGCAATGCATTTGGTGTCTAACTTTGGCCTGGAGTTAACTAGAGTGAAATATGTTCTAAACAGATTTTTTTTTTTCTTTTTGTGCTTGAATAGAAATGTAAAGCACGTTAATAACTCCATTGTTATTTTATAAGGCCAGCCTACAGATTTACATTTCTATTAAAAAAAAATTTCTTTGCTATGGAAAATAGAATTTTTTTTATATGTAATCTACTGACTTCACTATAATTACTGATGTAACCAAAGCTTGACTTTGACCCAATAAATACCCATCTTGAATCATTAGTTTACATTATTGCACCCACTTGAATAGGTTAATCTTTATTATTTACACATCTAAGCATGAGAAATACACATTTAGATGTCAGCTTGTAATTTTGACATGCAAGCATATTTGTGCCAAAAGTAATGAAAAAATTGAGGTAGATTTGGTGCAGGTAGATGCCACCCTAGTAAACTGCATGGGAAAAGCTTTCTCTGAAGTATTTGCATTAGTGATAGATATTCACTGATCTTTAGATATCTCAGATGCTTCTTTACACTTAGGGAGTACAAAAGGAAAAGTCAGTTACTTATATTCTTTGCTGGTGCAAGAGCAAATAAAGTAATGGAGCAGAGGGAAAAGCATTTTAAATAAGTTAGTCCTCCTTATTAGTTGGCATACAGGGAGTGGGAGCCTCCCCAGTTTCTCTCTTTGTCAGAGTCCCAAATTTCTGAAGTACAAGATCATCATCTGGACCATGATGCCTCTCTAGCATCACTCCATTTCTGTATCAACAAGTCAGTGGGACTGCTAGGTGTCTACATATTACCGTGGTTTTCCTCTGGAAAATATAATCCATGAAAACTAGATCTGTAGCATCTCTAGCCTCTTGGAGGAGTAGAAATTCTGCTTTATAAAAGTGTATTTTTTTTTTTCTTCATTTAGATGCCTACCATCTACTGTCCAGATCTACACAGTGAAACCATCTTCTAAAGTTACTTGGGAAGACAAGTAACATCACTCTGAATGTCCCCCTCTTCTTTCATCTTCCCCCAGCTTTTATTGCTGTGTGACATCCTATGGTCTGGAATATCCCTTTGTTCAGTTGGGATCAGCTGTCCCAGCTGTGTCTCCTCCCAACTTCTTGTGCCCCCCCCCAGCCTGCTCGCTGGTGGGGTGGGGTGAGAAGCAGAAAATGCTGTGTAAGCACTGCTCAGCAACAACTAAAACATCAGAGTGTTATCAGCGCTGTTTTCAGCACAAATCAAAAACGTGGCCCCATACAAACTACTATGAAGAAAACTAACTCTATCTCAATCAAAACCAGCACAAACTGACACTTCTCTTTGCCTTAAAGGACTCAGGATAAAAGCTCCCATTAATGTTAGTAGCAGTAGTTATAATATCTCAGCACTGACTTCAGACTTTGCTGGCATTACACAGGATTTGGTAAGATTCAGCTCGAAGCTCTGATATATCTCCTAAAATTCCCAAATGTTAATGGTCCTTAGCATGATTTTAGCACCGGAGGAGTGGTCAGTCCCCAGTCTCATGAGCTGGATTTGAACATCTTTGAATGGCCAGGGGTTACTGGTGACAGGCAACATGGCTTCACTAAGGCCAAATCGTGCCTGACAAATTTGGTGGCTTTCTACGATGGGGTTACAGTGTTGGTGGATAAGGGAAGAGCAACAGACATCATCTACCTGGACTTGTTCAAAACATTTGACACTGTCTCGCACAACATCCTTGTCTCTAAATTGGAGAGACATGGATTTGATAGATGGACCACTGGGTGGATAAGGAATTGGCTGGATGGTCACACTCAAAGAGTTGCAGCCAATGGCTCGATGTCCGAGTGGAGACCAGTGACGAGTGGCGTTCCTCAGGTCTTGGTATTGGAACCAGCACTGTTTAACATCTTTGTCAGCAACATGGACAGTGGGATTGAGTGCACCCTCAGCAAGTTTGCTGACGACACCAAGCTCTGTGGTACAGTCGATATGCTGGAGAGAAGGGATGCCATCCAGAAGGACCTTGACAGGGCTGAGAGATGGGCCTGTGTGAACCTCATGAAGTTCAACAAGGCCAAGTGTAAGGTCCTGCACATGGGTGTGGGCAATCCCTTGCACAAATACAGGCTGGGTGATGAATGGAATGAGAGCAGCCATTAGGAGAGGAACTTGGGGCTATTAGTGGATGAAAAACAGAATATGAGCCAGCAATGTGTGCTCACAGCCCAGAAAGCATATTGCATTCTGATCTGCATCAAAAGAAGTGTGGATAGCAAGTCAAGGGAGGTGATTTTTCCCCTCTACTCTGCTTTCGTGAGACCCCACCTGGAGTACTGTGTTCAGCTCTGGGGCCCCCAGCATAAGAAAGACATGGACCTGCTTGAGTGGGTCCAGAGGAGGGCCACGAAGATGGTCAGGGGGCTGGAGCACCTCCCCTATGAGGAGAGGCTGGGGCAGTTGAGGTTGTTTAGCCTGGAGAAGAGAAGGCTCCAGGAACACCTTATAGTGGCCTTCCATTACTTAAAGGGGGCCTACAGGAAAGATGGAGAGGTACTGTTTAACAGGGAGTGTAGTGATAGGACAAGGGGTAACAGTTTTACACTGAAGGAGGATAGATTTAGATTAGATATTAGGAAGAAGTTATTTACTGTGAGGGTGGTGAAACCCTGGAACAATTTGTCCAGAGAGGCTGTGGATGCCCCCTCCCTGGCAGTGGTCAAGGCCAGGTTGGATGGGGCTTTGAGCAACCTGGTCTAGTGGAAGGTGTCCCTGCCCATAGTAGGGGGGTTGGAACTAGATGATCTTTAAGGTCCCTTCCAACCCAAACCATTCTATGATTCATTCATTGTGCTTTAAAGCGCTGCAAAGAAGCATGTGTGTTTGGCAGGAGACAAAGGTCAGTCCCCAGCGTCTTACCACCCCACTGGAAATTGTGACTGGACAGACTGTCTTTGCTTTATATGTGGGAGTTCAAATAATCATCTTCCAGCCTGATGGCATCAGTCTTGGCACAAAAGTTAAGTTAGTTTTGAAATGAGTTCATTATACTTATTCATGTCTGTGAGTGCATATAGTACACATTCACACAGTAGGGACATACAAGACAAATTAAAATGCCAGCCGAGGACTCCAGAGAAATATGTCAGTCATTCACTCTGTTTCTGTGACTCTCACCAAATCACATCCGTATTCTATAAATTTAAGATACAAGTGTAAAAGCTTTTGTGGTGTACAGACATTATAATAACAGAGGTCAGATGGGTACCTTGAATGGATGAATATGGACTCCGTTTTTGTCACTTTTATGTATATCACAGAGAAGAAAACTAAACCAACCCCCCCCCAAAAAGCTTATGGCTTGTGATACTCTGGTAGTTGTTGGATTTTTTTTTCTAAAAGTTCATTAAAATTTCTCAGAGATATTCCATTTCTTCTTCTTCCTTCTGTGATAATGTTCAGTAATCAATGATATTGCTTTAATATTAGACAAAACAGGTATCAACAAATAAAATAATCTACTGTTTAATGCACGCTTCTTTCTATAAATTAAATATTTTTCATCTTGTATTTGATTTAAGAAATCCTATTACTAAATGTTTCTACATTCTACTAATGTTTCAAATTAATAGCTATGGTTTCAAAGAAGGTGAGCTCAGACTGCCGTAAGGCTATAATGATCTGCAGTCACACACTGACCTGCTAGATTCTGGTTAAAGCCAGTCTGCTTTGGAACTGCTTATTAAATATGGTCAATATCTATAGCTTAATTTACTCCATCATTGTGGTTGTGATGAGGGTGGTGGTTGCAGAGCAGGCTAATGATAAAAACATGCTGAATGACTGGCTAATTAAAGTCTCTACACTTTCTGATGTTTTTCTTAATTGGTCCTAGGGGAAATGGGGAGGATGTTGAATTACCATGCTGATTAGAAATACAGTAGCTGCTGCAGTTCAGATTTTATTTTGGAGAAAGAGATAGTGGCAGCTGGAGAGTCATCAGAGGATAGGAGCAATGATCCTGTCGTATGACCACTTTTAATAAGCAATTTGTCAAGGCATATTCGTTTTTTTCCCCCATTCAGCAAGCTTATAATAGACCTCCTCCTAAGAAGTCATAATTTTACATCTCTTGTGAGTTATTTGCATGGGCAGTGTAAGAGGTACCTGGAAGGAGCTAGACTGAGATGTGCATTATAGAGCCAGGAAATAGAAAAGGGTATCTGCAGCTGACAACTTTAAATATTTTCCCAATAAAAAGCAATCCCAAACCCTAGGTATTGAGGGAGTAAAATTCTTTATTCATTTCCACTTACTGTAACATTATCATGCACCAGAAGACACCCCAAGCTGCAAAGAAACCTTGTCATTTTAGTATAAATTGTGTTGTTGGAGGTTGTGCAGTTTTTGTTAGAAAAAGAGCACATCCCTGTGTTTTGCATCGAGTGCTGCTATTCTGGGAGACACTAGTTGTTCAAGAATATGGAAACCATGCTTCATTTTGCAGCAGTATGCAAAGCAAAGCTGTCTGGAATGGTATCAGGTATTTGGCAGGAGGAAAAAAGGAATGAGTTTGATTTTCCCTGTCAGATCAAAACTGGAGTTGTGTGTGCATGTAACGAGAAGGCATCTAGGAGAGTGATTTAAAGTGCCAACTGAGAGTGGAAAAGTGCTATATGCATTATAGTAAGTGGAAGAGGAATCATGAGATGCATCTGGTTTGGAACATTTAGGAAGTTGTAACCTAAAGGAAAATGAGCTCAACACTAAAATCAGTATACTAATTAGATCTGAGCTTTATTCTGGGATTTCACCTATTCTTTATGACATGCAACTTACACCACCACCACCACCCCACCCCCCCCCCCGTGCAAACAGGGGAGCTTAGCTCATTTTTGATACTGCGTAGAGGAATTATCATTCTGAGAATAAGCCTATGTTGAAACTGGTGCAAATAAACTGGCAAGGATCTTAATTTAATCTTTTTGTCTATACATGTATATGCGCCTATATGAAGATATGTTATCTTAATGACATTTTATTGAAGAAGTTAAAATACCCTGGAAAAAAGCATATATTAAACTGTCAGTTTCTCATTTTTAAAAGAAGTATATTTATTTTATTTTTTATTTATATAAATGAGTATCCATACTGCATTTACAAACCAAATAGAGCCTGTTTAGGCTGCTGAAGTAGGTACAGCATGTAATAGTTCATTTAAAATCTTCTGAAAGGATTTATTACCACATATTTAAGTAATTTAATTTTGTTGTTTCTGCAACTTAATAGTCGACTGTATAACTTATCTGAGTTCAGTATAACACATTTTTATGGCTTTTGCTGTAGCTAAACTAGGGGTTGCAGAAACAACTTACTGCTGGGAAGAGACAAGGACACACTGTTGGCTCCCTCCAACCCCAAGCTCTCATAGGAATGATCTTAGGTGCTTTAACAGAGTCCCCTCTGTGGACATTTCCCCACAATCTGGACATAGCCAGTGCCTATTTAGACTGGAAAGATGTCTTACTGACCAGGAAAAAAAAAATCATGCCTTGAGAATTACCTTTGGCAGTTAGGATAGAAGGTGGGAGAGCACTACAGCAAGTACCAGGTCATGTACCATGCAATGATAAAAAGTAGAGCCCCAATCCACATTTTCTGACTTCCCTCTTAACTGAAATTTTTGCAATATAGGAAAGACCTTTCTGAACACTTCCACTTTCCTTTTACATTTTAAATATTTGCCAATAACTGTTTCTTCCATGAGCTACCCTTGCACTCACATGAATTTCAGCATTTCCACCATGGCTTAAGTGTATGCTATGTAAAGCACACTATCTTGTGATCTCCTGGCTTCAACTGATGCCCCCAAGATTTTGCACTAAAAGAAAATAGCTGATCTCTATTCACCCTTTTCCTGCCACTTAGGATTTTATAGACCTCTGCCATGTCTCAAAAATTGAATCTCCCAAAATGACGTTTCTCTCAAAATAAAATCTTACCACATGCTTCTGTGGTAGCTGTAGCCATGCCCAACACACTGGAGGGTAAACTGGAAAATTCAGGACTAAGCAAGTCAAATGATTCTTCAATAAACCTACTTATTCTTCTGCAGGCCAGGTAGAAAGAGGACTTAAAACATGTCTTCCTCATGCGATAAATATATATAATGAAACAGGTATTTCTTGTGGAACAGCCTACAAAGTGTTAATTTAGGGCGTACTGAAGGCTATTTTGAATTCGTATCAGTTAAATTATAGCTTTAGGGATTGATGTCAAGGAGTCTTAGTGTTTCTGATCAGCTGCTAATGAAAGAATGGTATCCTTCAGTTATTGGATCATCAGCTGCTTTTTTTCCTTAGCAGGCAAACAATCTTCAGCGTTCTGTGTACAGAAAATGCAATATTAAAGAAAAGGCCTCTAGAGTGCATAGGACATTAAGCGTTTTTTTATTACTGTATTTCAGAAAAAGTGGATTCAAAATGTTTTGAATTAATTTTGAACTATTTGAAAAAGCTTATTTTCTTAGATGAAAAATTCCAAAACATAGTCTGAACTGAGTGCACATTTGCTCAGACCTACACTTTCTAACATGAGCAACTAAAATTAGAATTCAGACACAATGGTGCTAGATTTGCAATTTAATATAAGACCTTTAGGAATCCTGACAGTTTGCTCCAGGGGATAAAGTAACAGTTGCCACTTTAAGAGATAAAGTTTTCTACTATTATCATCACAGCATTTATGAAGCTATGACTGAAAGTGACAGAATAACTCTTTACTGAAATAAATGGCATGGTCAACAACCTTCCACTAGCAGATAAAAGCTTCATGTCAATTGATTTCAATGACCAAGCAGAAGGTAACCTGGCAACCTGCAATAAATAAAGGGCCCCCATGGAACAGGTCAGGCAAGCATCAATGAAATTTCTGCTCCTCCAAAAGTTTCTTCAGCATAATTTAATGAACAAAAAGATACTGCCTTCCAGATGTTCAACCAGCACAAAACATACTGTTTTAAATGCCTGATGCCTCTTGATTATTATATGAGGTATAGGCATTTGTCTGATGGTGGAGATAATGAAGCCATTTATAAAGCAGTTTTCCATTACATCATCTTACGTTACCATTCATTTTAAGACCCTATTGCTGTGATAATTACCCCACAGTATTTTACAGTGAATGTCCTATGAGGAAAACAACAACTGATGGAGAAAGGAGGAAAAGTGTACTAGAAAAATAGAACCTGGCCATGTGAATAACAATGCTAGGCGGTAGAAAGAAAACACATTTCTCTGGGGATCATAAGTGAAGTTGCAACACAAAAAGTGTAAACGAAGGTGCATTAGTCATTAATACTACTACTAATAAAAATAGTCTCTAATTGACTTAAAATTGAGTAGACGTTGTGGCCAAAGCAGAATTCTGAAAACAAAAGATCATTAAATGCTATTTGGCTCTGAGTGATGTGACCCTGCTTCTGTAGGACAACCATCATCCCGTAATTCACTCTTACAATGACAGCTACCATTTACAGGTATAGGGGTGCAGCATCATTCACAAAACCCAGAGTTAGGCTGGATTTAAAACATACACATATGATCAAGAGTGAGACAATTCCTCCTTAGGAATTAGGGAATTGAATGAACTTATAATGTTGAATTATTTGAAAGCAGGTTTGTTAATGGATCCCATCTCCAGTTTTGTGATGACATATTCAGAGCAGTAAATTGTATAAACTTCAGCAACAAGAACTCTGACTCAAGTTATGGAAGCTGCTGCAAGAGCTGGTAGATGCTGCTCATGCCTGAGATATCAAAGGACAACGTCCAGTAAAGTGAGAATAGAAAAGATGCATCCTAGAAGCACAATTTACATAGGCATCATGTCTCACTTGTTTAGTGAGCTTTTTTTTAAGAAAAATGTACCTGTGAGCAGGACCTTCTGCATAAAGCAGCCACATTTCTCCAGGAGTAAGAGCAGACAAAAGAAAAAATATTGTTGTCTACCGTCCACTGCTTCAGGATAAGAAAGACCCTAATGTTCTGTTTTCAGAAGGGATGTGGCAATGTCAACACCAAGGGTAAACTATTTCAAGATTAAGCCAAAATTTTTCTTTTTAATGGCCTATAAAGAAGAGTTCCTTTTCTCTTTTTTCTCGACAGTTTCACATACTTTATTAATGTTGCAAATTGGAGTTTGCCTTGTTTTAAGATCATTTGCAAATGTATTCCTCCTCTCACAGACTTGCTCAAGCAGGGTCAATTTTCTGCCTATATTACTATTCCCACACTCCCATAGGGAACAAAGAACGGTGTGTCAGAATCCTGCAAAAGGAGACAAATGATCTGTGCTCTAGTCTAATAACCTTCCTGAAGAAGACAAACGTGTGAATTACAAAAGTTTCACCTGCAAAATCCCTACTGATACACTAATTAAAAACTAGATGTCTTCAACCAGTGCAAAAAAAAAGAAGAAAAAAAAAGGTCTACTGAGAAAGACTGGGGAAAAAAGAAATTAATGGATGAGAATTGGCTCAACGTTGTCCCCGAATCCTTTGCTGAGGTAGGATTACACACAACCACAGTGTATTTTAAACCAGACTCTTAAGGATTTATTGATATTTGGAGGATCTGTAAACTGCATATAGTTTTCCATATGTAAACTCTCTGTCCTGTTTTCCTGTCTTACAACTCTTATTTGGTAAACAAGGTTCTCCATGTGATATTTTTTTTCTTTTTATTTGCTGACCTCCTTACTGAAACCTGTCTTGAATTTGTTGGGGTTATTTTCCAGGTAGGAAGGGTTGCATGGAGAAAGTTATTCATAGCTACTACATTTTAAACTGCTAAAATTAAACCACAGTAGCTGCCATCTCTCATCCTGTGTACCTCACCCCGAACCACTGAAATAACAACAGTAGCCTGTGATTTATATGACTGACCATAAACAACCCGGTTCAAAATATGAAAAGACAACAGATTAAATTGGTAAACCAATTTTTCTACTTTACCACATAGCTCATTCTACACTACACTTTCAGAGAAAAATTTTCTCATTAGCATCAATTTTGTTTTTAAAAAATATTAAAAACGAACTACTGTGTACTAGAAGTTTCCATGATATTTTGCTGAGATTTATTCAAACTCCAATAATTCTGAAACACTTCAAAGTAACTCATTAATGTCCTTAATGCTTTTCAAAATTACTTCTTTATCGCAGTAAACTCTTCACGAAAATGTTAGATGTGACATGTCAATATCACAGTCTTGTTAAGTGAGACTCATTAATCTTTATCTTGAGCAACACTACTTTCTGATTTTCAAAGATTTAATGGTATCTGATTATTTTTTTTTAATTCTAAGTACTTCAGCCTGCCTTTTCCTTATCTGTAAAATGTGTGGGATATCAATGCATTTCAAAGGTTTGTGGGGGGAATAAATAATTTCAAGATTATGAGATGTTCAAATCCTACAGCAATGCAGACCTTACCATGACCTAGCATAAATGGATCAGATAAGCAAGTGTTTTCCCATAATAATTCCACATCTATTTTAATAACTAAGTTGTTGCTTGATTCTTCTTATAGAGAGAAAAGAAATGGACACGAAAAATTTGTCACACAAGTGCAATCAATTTACCATACTAAGGCAGGTCTCTGGAAATTTTGATATTGAGACATTACCTGAGTGGAATAAATACCCAAGGAGCTTAACACAGTCTTGAACAAGATAGCACTCACTCTGACTCTGAGCAGGCAAAATCTTATTCATAGCAATAGTAGTAAATTCTTATAGTACATTAGCTCCCAGAAGGTTTTTGCAGTATGGAGACTTCTCCTTGTCTGTACAAACACACCATACCATTCACCCTGGATGCTTATGTTAACAGCTGAAAAACATCACCATTACATGAGGCGCTTTCCCCTTATGTGATACAACTATTCTTTTTTATTCCTATTATGAGTATGATAAAAGGCCTCAGTCAGGATGCATTAGCGTGGTAGAAAGGCATGATATTATAGCTCTTGTGCAGTCACAGTTTTTCTCAGGTGAATAAGCAAAATTGTATTTTGTTGTAGCAGCACAATTAGTTCTACAGCTGAGGGGGAAAAAAGGTGCAGGAGTCTGTGAGTGAGTCATTACCTCTCCTTGCAGGCCACCTCTTTATTAAAAGCAACAGCAGAAAAGAAAAGGCTGAGCAAGTAAGAAAAAGAAATACCTTGTTTGTGTTGAAACAGGTAATTCCCTGTCTTCCCTGGCTTACAGAAAAGAGTCAGTTTACTCTTTCCCACTCCACTCAGTCTGCTTAAGATTTAGGCAGTTATCTAATGTGCTTAAGTCTTGAGCTGGCACACCTGACCTCGGAGGGACTCTTAACCTCAGTTAAGACAACAAGTGCAAGAAGTAAGAGTACAGAAGGGCATCAAAGGCATCAAATCCACATGTGCTGGTGGCAATAAATGCCTGGTACCAGTATGGCATGATGGTTGACTAAAACCAACAGAGCAACAGAAACTCATGAAGTGCTAAAAAGGGCATGTTTCTCTAAGTGATAAAGTGCACACAGAAGTAAACAAGCAGCATAATGCTCCTTTAACCTTTAGAGTAACCAATGCTGTTGGACAGTTTCTGTCCTGACTCATGGTATACATTTACTTTGGGGCTGTAACAGTGTGGATTTTTCTTTCTTTCTAATCAAAGCTGTGATGCTGTAGGACACAGCCACAGGTTCACAGTGAGGCGTGGACAGTACCTGGACTCTTCTTGCTGTTTCAGATCCACTTGACATCTTGAATGCAATTCAAAGGGAGCCTAAATGCAAGGAGCTGGAGCCTTACCATGCAAACAGTCCGGTTTTAAACTAGAATGATTAGTCTGAACTAAATGTCTACCCATGTGGAAACTGATCTGCAGGAAAGATACTATTTTAAGGGTATCAGGAAGAAAAGATTACTCAGTCATTTATTAGTCTACCTAACTAAGTTTTCCATGTGATACCCCCATTTAACTGTCACAAAAAAAGATAAAAGTTCTTCTCTTCCCACTTGCTCCTGGCTTCATTGCTTCTTGGATGTACCTGAGGACCTCAGTAGGTACATGTGTAGGTTATATATCCACACAGAGAGTGTATCTGGCTGGATAAAGTAGTTATTTGCTATGGCAAGAAAGAGCCTGCATGACATATCTGCTTCAGGGCACTTTCAGAGACTGCTGAAAGTTCATTGCTACCTGCTGTTGGTGGGACATGCCAGTCAGGATGCCTGCCCTTGGAGAAGCTGCGGAGCCTGTGTGTGATTACTCCTGGGAGCTTGCTGGAAGCAACAGCCCATTTACTCACTGTACCAGTGCTTCCTATAAATATATTTATAACCCTGGCATGCCTGCCTTACCGTAATCTCAAGGGTTTGTCTGGTTCAGAGAAAGCTATAATGGGAACTGTAAACTTTTATGCTTGCCCTCTCTAGAAATTGTGTTGAAACTTTTATAACAGAGATTTTTCACCTTTTGCTTGTTTCTCCTGAAATCTTACTCACAAAGCTGTTCTATAAAGAATTTTAAATAGTGTGAGGTGTACCCAACCAGGTTTATTGTCTGCACCTGCTACAGCTTGCTGTCTAGACACTTCGCTACAAAAGCTCAGTTGTCACAATCTGAGTGCTATGTTCACTGTAATAAAACTGATGAATATTTTTTGTTCTTATCCTAATTACATTTGTGTTGAAGACAGTAGAATACTGCTTAAGAAAATCCTTTCTTTATGCAAAGGTGTCACACTTTCTTTAGAAATGTTCCAAAGAAAGGAGAAGGGAAAACAAAACAGAAGTACTTTAGAGGTGTCAATGTTATTAATATTTTGTCAGGCTTGCTCCTGGTTTTAGGAACTGGAGCAATTATCGTTGTCATGCAAAACTTCTCTGGTTGACTTCCCAAAACTACTGCTAAAAAGTTAAAAATTTCATGAACATTGAAAAAGTGTATGTAAAATGTGCTTCACACAATGTAAGAAAAGCTGAGATGCACAGTTAATAGACAGCTTGCAAAACCTTCCGTGACCTTACTGAGGAAGATACCAATTACCATGAGAAATGTTCATAATTGTCCATTTGCCAAGACTTATCAAGCGGTATCTAACTATAGTTTTCTGCATACACAGTAGATGCATTTGTGTAATCATTTTTGGTAACGGACACTGTTTAAGAACACCACAAGGGCTATTTCACCTTTGCAGCACACACTGTCGGACTGATGCAGTTCTCAAGGGAATGCATCATTAATGTTTATAAAGTCTATGCAAATCACCACTTGACAACCAAGGCCACTTACACAGACATAATATCATGGTCCTGCAATAGAAAAGGAAACTATTTCCTACATCCCTAATTAAATTCTGGAAGCCTGCTTCTCTGCTCCTGCTTTTTGCTCCCTGAAGACCCCTGAGCAAACCAAAGTTGCTGGGAATTGTTCAGGCACTCTGTAGTTACAGAGGGTATGTCATCCAAGTAGTGAGCCACATGGCCGTGTAACTCTGGTGACCATAACCAGCTGTCATGCACAGCCCACAGGATGAAATTTGTTCACACACGCAGTTGATGAATATACCTGTCACTGTAATAAATAGTTGAGCAAAGACCTGGTGGGAAAGCAGGAGGAAATAACACAGTCTTTATTCCAATCCCAAAACAGAATGATTTGCTCTTTAAATCCAATAATTTAGCCAGGCAGTAAACCAAAGAGAAAAATAAAATGTACAGCCTTATTAAATTCTACCTATAGCTACCTGATAATAAACTAAATGCAAAAATGGTGCCCATTGTGATTTATCCTTTAACATGGATGGGAAACACTTCCTTATCTTGTATGCACCCATGCAAAGGCAATCAGAACAACAGCCCCTCCGAGATGGGATGTCTCAGGTCCTGCTATCTCAGGAAAGAAAAGGTGATGTGGGAAGGCAAAGCTTGTACCATGGCTTGCGCCTTTCTGGCTTGGTTCAGTGGAGACAGGAATGTGAACCATCATTATAAATAGGTCATAACATCTATTAACCAAACCAGGAGAGATAAGTCTTTAGGGTTTTTTTTTTTCTCCCCCCTGCTCCCTCCCCCTTTCTCTCTGGTAAATCACATAATCCAGCACAGAGATTCAGAGTCTCTATGACATGCTCCATTTGGGCTTTCTCCCCTGCCAAGGCATATAACAAGAGAATGAAATGTTCCTTTTCTGCCCTGCTGAAATCGTGCTTTCCTGCCTGTTATGAATTAGATTCACAGTCTGAGTATCTCCCTCTGTGATCAGTTTTCATTACTAATAACCAGCTCATTCTGCCTTGCTAGAGCAAGAGCTTCTGACTCAGTTCAGACATACAGAGGAGCACAGAAAGACTTCTAATTAGTACCTAAATTTTCTACCTTGCACTAGCTACAAATCAGCGTAAATGCAGGCTGCAGAGGCTGTTAAAAACCCAACCAAAGGCACTGACTGATCTGTTCAGTGACCAGTTTTTTTGCTGCCACAGCACGGGCGTGGGTGCAATCTGTAGCTTTTCCCTGTTTTAGCACATGGTGTTGCCTAAGACTCTATCAAGTTTCTCAAAATTGTGCTCCATTCTATGTTACCCTGTCTATCAACTCCTGGGTTGGTTTTTTTTGCATTGCACACTGACCTTACCTTTGCCTTCTGTATCAGTGATGTTGATATCCTTGTCCTGCAGTTCCTTGTGCCTCATTTGGAGTTGCCCTTCATTTTGAGGCATATTTTTTTAGAATCAATTTGTCATACTGTTTCTCAGTCCTTACCTCTGCTTAAGAATTTTAAATCCCCTTCCTCCTCTACTCCTGTGCCTCCAAATTATTTTTTAAGTGGGGATCGCTGGGGGAAGATGATATATTTCACAAGGACCAAGTATCAGATGCCTACTTATATGTAAAAATGATAAGCTTGTATTTGCTTTTATATGTTGCTGGTCATTTCAGAGTAACGGTTGCTCAGCAAGGAAAATAAAAGCTTCTCTGTCTGCAGTACGACATTCACTAGTTTGTGTATCTTCATCATAAGCATTTTTATGCATCCCTTCACTACATTAAATAGGTCATATTGCGTAGTGATTTATAACCTGGAGAAACATTTGATTTCAAAGAGACAGCACAGGGTATAAATCAAAGAATGAATTTGACCCAACAATCTCCCTGAAAAGATAGACTTTCAGAGCTCCTATTCTTTATTTCTGATACATCCTTTTTAAGATGGGGTGATAAAACTGAGCGTGTGGTTCAAGGTGAGCTCACACACTGATTTACAGAATGGCCTTACAGCATTTTCAAAAGTATTCTCTATTCTCTCTTTAGCACATTGTAACATCTTGTTTGGTTTTTAATCATTACTGAACGCTGGGCAGAGATTTTCACCGAGTTGTTCACAATGACAGCCGGGACATTTTTCCCTGAGTACTTACAGTTAATTTAGATCCCATCAATGTATCAATTGTTCCTTCCAGTGTGCCTTACCTTGCAGCTGTCACAATGAATTTCATCTCCTATTGTGCTGCTGAGATACCATGCTTTGTTAAGATCTTCTGTCCTTTGTAGATTAACCTACTCTTGATAGTTTTGAGAAAATAGTTTCATGGAAAATTTGCCAGTTCACAACTCACATCTTTCTGGAACAGTTAGAAATGTTAAAAAAAAAAACCCAATCTCCAGTACAGAAAGGAGCACTGAAGCTAAAAAATGTCACTGATATACATACCTCACTGGTCAATACAGCTTTACTTAATACTAGGTCCCTGAAACCCAGGCAAAAAGTAACGTACTTCTGGTGACTTTCTCAGTACAGTGATAACAGGTTAACATTTGGCTTTCTCATTGGATTAGAAGAAAAAACCTGTTGGCTTTACCCTGAGAGTCTAGGGAGGAGCCAGAAAAGCTGTGGAGAGCTGCTTTCTGAACTGTGGGTCTGGGTAGGATCAGGGCAAAATTGTACTCAGCTGCAATGGCATTTTCCTGGACCAGAGATGAAACACCTGGCAGAGAAGGATCTGACTGACCACTGCAGGATTTTGCTGAATTGCTTTACCTTTTTTTATACATTGTTAGCACTTTAGATAGCATTCTTTTTGGAAACAACCAGCCTATAGCAACAGTGAATGCACTACTTCCTTGCTCATTCATCTTTCCAGTGCTCTTTAGACCTTTCCAGGATTTAAGGTGACCTTGCAACTTATGAAGAAAAATAAAGGATTGGAGTTAAACGTGTTATAAATGATTGACCAACCTGGATGGCAGCTGATAACGTGCTGGAGGCTGCAAAGTTCAGATACTGAACTTCATTCTGAATGATAGATGCTATAAAGTAGAGATAACTCATATTGTAACAGTAAGATTTTCAGCAAAATAGAATGAGAAATAAGGGGATTGTCTTGCGGTCAGAGAAACAGCATGGTACAAACAGGAAAAAAAAACAATTATTGCAGCATTAAGCTTATAAGACCAGTATTTCAGAATGATGTAGTGAGTTCAAGAGCAACTCGCTCTTTGCGCTGCTCAGCCAGGTAGAGCGGATGTAATGTAAAAGGCCAGCCAGAATCATAGCAGTCTGTGTTGACAGAGGAATCCTAATTTGGGGAAAGGAAGAAAAAGGATCAGAGATGTCAAAGAAGAGCTTATTAGATGAAACATTTCTTCTGCCTGGATATCAGGACACTTTGAAGACAAGCTTAGCCTGAAGAATGGCAAAAGAACCCTAATTCTTTTCATGCACTCTTGCTGCAGAAGATAATAGAGTTGCTTCAGGTCAAATTTAGAGCTTATTGAGACTTTAAACAAAGACCCCTTAAAAATGCATTTAAATATTCTTTTTTTTAAAAAGTGCAGTAAAACTAGCAGTGTAAAATATTTCCTGGGTCTAATGGAGACATTGAATGAGAGTCTACTTGTTACATACATGGAGACCTGTAGTTCAGATCTTTGGTCTGAACTGGCCTCACCTATCCCAGTTAGGTAATATAATTGCTGAACTATCGGATGATTCATTATGAATTAGGGGTTCCTCCACTTATTTTTCCTCAAAACGTTTTGAAAGCAATTTTTTTCTACTCAGGAACTTAAACCACACTTGTGAAACCTCAAAATAACTTTGTGGGAGAGAAAATTGATTTGCTACTCAGCATAGGCACTTTGCTAGTCAGAGGATGCTCAGGCCTCAAGACAAGTGTGTAATTTCCATTCTCATTATTCATTGTTGCTTAGGTTTTTTGGACTTCAGACAGTTTTGTCTTTTACTTTCTGTCATTTCATGTCATCTTCCACACTACTTCTTAAGCCTATATCCTCTTTGTGACGTTGAAACAAACTCGCTTAGGAACACAACTCCGCAAATCATTTCCTGCTGCTGTGCAAGAGATAACTCTTACACAGAGCATGGGTCTCCAGTAAATTTTCTACCTGCTCCATTCTGGTGTCATAGGGTCTGAGTTCCCTTTCACAGATAGCATGACCAATCTCAATGAGAAAGAGTGAAAAATCAAGTCAGACAAACTTGTGTTACTTTCAAGCTTTTAAAAACTAAACACATACATTCTTCACATCAAAATATTTTCTGCTTTAGAAACTCCTGTGTTGATTTTGCCTTTTCTCTAAATGTTTGATTTGGATTTTGGGTTCTTTCACCATCTACATCCGAAGGAGGTATTAGAAAGAAATCAGTTTCCTTTCTATTCTTATATCCTGGATAAGTTAGTGGTCCTGCTGCCAGATTTCATTTTTGAAAAGGCAAATTCACTTGTCAACTCATGTAGAAATACTAAAATAGCAAATATCAATCATTTATCATGGAGTGAGGAGCAGAACAGAAGATCAAAAGTAGTCCAGTGTTTCTGGTCCACATATACATATTTATATGTATAACATGATATAGGGAGTCTATGAAACTCAGATTGGAGTTGGGGAAAAAGGGGGAACCATTTCTATTATCCAGTTTCTAAGTTAATAGCACTGTATCCTTTAACCCGCATGCTTTGTATGGGAAACCTCTACATGCATGATAGCATACAGTTAAAACAAGAGGTCTCATTTATTATCAGAGTGCTCAAAAACTGTATCCTGCAAGACAAACAGGCAAAAAACATTTCAGATATTCTGAAACTATAGTAGTGGGGAAAGACTCACAAATTCATAACAGTTATACTACTCCACCTAGCATATATTTTTGAAGATGTATCCCTTACACCAGAAATACTCACATGGGTGACCTTGTATTACGTCATGGTAGTTTTAGGCAATTTGTTTCTTCCTTTTAGAAAACTTTAAAACAGTATATTATATACTATATTGAGCATTTATCTGATAATTATTCAATCAATTCACACACCAAGGGATATACTACTATGCCTATTGCCTACTACAACTATTGCTGTTATGCCTTTCTCTCAGTTTTATTTTTTATGTATGGAACATTTTTAGGGGTATTTTTAGCAGCTACTCACTGTACTTTTTTTCTTTAAATGTTTTATTTTTTTCCTCTTAGTTCAGAAATAAGAACCTGTTGAATAGTATACTAGATACACTTACATGTTTTAAAAACCAATACAGGCAAATAATATATACAATTACAATATATATTTAGTCTGCAGAAACAAAACTCCACAAATGCCATATGCTTCTTTGAAACTGGAAACATTTTAATTACTGCATTTTTAACAGGTGAGTAAATGTTTACAGAACTGTTATATGTATACTACAAACAGTAGAGTAGGAAAACACATAGAAACAACAATTTGCAATTCCAAATATTTCCATATCATTCACATTCCTTAAGATCCTTGGGAACTATAGTCTTCTTGATAACAACCTATATTCCAGGTTCCTTTTTCCTTAGTGAATTCTGCATCAAGCTTCCTTCCTGCAGAGCTTTGAAAGAGGATTTTGTTTACTGCCAGCATAACCTCTGCTGAGTATCTGAAAGTCAAACTGTTTTTCCTGCTTCATACGTCACCTTCAAGAGCAAAAAATGTAGAATTCACAGTGGAAAATTTTGTTGTTACTAAAATAAACAGGAATAAATTTGTTCTTTGATTTTGTAATGTCAGAGGCAGGACAGCATGCGTTGTCAGTAAGACCATCAGGTGCTATACTGCATATAATGCATAAAATTCACAGGGAAAATATATAACATAGCTGCAAAAAGATCAATTTTAGATTTCCATTCTTAAGCGTACTCTATATTATAAGGAGGGTTGCATATTAAAATTTTTTAAATTATTTTTATAAACATACATGGTGCTTAAATAAATAAATTAATAAATAAGTTTGCTTTACAAGCAATATCATAATCAAGCTCTGCTATCCAAAGCTATTTCTATCAGATACTGGATTGCATTTCTTGGTAAAGAGAACAGAAAGGTTTAGCAATCTGTTTCCACCGGGTGAAGAACCTTGCATTCACTTCCCTGGGTCTAGAATTTCACCTTGTACATTTGAGTTTTCAAAATTCATAATCATGTGCATACTTCTCCTATATAATGATAGTTGTATACCACTAAGTGGAAATGGCAACACTTAATTTAATTTAAAAACAAGTCATGCCTGAAAACACTTGGACATTTCCATAGTTAGAAAATATGTGTAGCTTTCAGTTGGATAAAGTCTTTCTTCTGCAGCAGGACTACCCTTGCACTTTACAGGAAGCATGTACTTAATTCTCTGTGGCATTGGTGTCAAGTATAATACAATCCAAGATGTAATGAAATGCTGTTGATAACTATATATTTAGAGAAAAACGCACATGCATAACAGCTCTCCCACTCACCACCCATGTATTGCTTTCAGCTTCCTACTTCTCCACAGTTTTGTTGGGGTTTTTTTTCCATTATTAACAGTTGCCACTTTTAATGGCTGGTTGTGCTGAAATACAATATTAGCCATTACAAGTATATTTCACACATTACTATTATTTTTTTTTAAAGATAACTATTAATATGAAAACTTTACTTTTCTGAACTGATGGTTCCTTTCATTTATTTACTTGTTAAAATACAGTTATACAAATCAAATCCTCCAACTGAACAGAATACATACGTCTAGAAAAGAGCCATCAGTACTTAAATGGCAGCTGATATTTTCAAGTATATTTTAGCTTTCTGCCACCGCTGTGACTATTTGTTTGCAGTCACCTTGACTGTGCTCCCCATCCATGGCTTAGTTCTGCCTTCACAGTCAGAGTACCTCACCAAAGTGACCAGGAGGAGCCCTTCCTCCAGACCTGCCCCTGAGGACCTGAACTCTAGCACAGGACTTTCTAGGTCTACATCTGATGATTTGACGAGATTCTAGTATCGAATATTTGCAGTGAATATCCATTCAATAATGTGCATCCTTCTCACTATTAACTTAAATCGATTGTTGATGAAGCTGCTTAACTGGTAGCCTAGGTGAAGTGTGTTTCAAAAGTAATCAAAATCAACTAACCAAAAGTTTCCAATAATAATTTTTAAAAATAAGTGTCTTCTGTTCATGTACAGATTGGGAGCTACGAAGATATTTACTCCCCTACACTATCTCCATTTGGCTCAACCTTTGGATTGGAAAGGTCATGAGAACAGCTTAGCCTCTCCCTTGTTTCTCCTCTGTCCCAGTGAGGGTTCTGGGAGTGGATTTCTTCTCAGTAGCAGCTGGAGCACACATCCTGGCTCATGTCCAACAGGCTATCAGAGAGGTTTTAAATTCTCACAGTCTTATGACAGGTACTGGTGCCGGGGACATGAATGTTGCTGCAACCTGTTACTAAATCAACTCATTTGCTTAATCAGGTTGCAAGATACCTTATTCTTTGGTAGAAAGGCATTTCATTATTTTCTGATGGCTGTGCATCTGTGGGGATGAAGGCTTTAAAAAACACGATCCCCTTGCCTAATTGTTTACAATACATGCCACTTCACACAGCTGTGATTTCTTGGCCCCAGCTGCAGGGGAGCCAGCCTTCTGGTGCAGCTGCGAGCGTATTGCACTTTTCTGCAAGCGACCAAACATCAAGGAAAAAGATTTTGAGGCTCAAGGCCTTAAGCTGGCAGAAGTGATGTGCATCATTCAGGTAAACTGCTTAATGCCTACAGGGAGGATGTTGGCTGCAATGTACTTACCTCGGTCCTTGCCAGCAAATTATAACAGTAACTGTGATAGAAAAGGAAAAAACAGCAGAGGCCTTTGTATTCCAGCTGCTGGAAATGTTGAACTTTTGTTTAGACTATATAGGTCTAATTTTCATATTGTTTAGTCATCCTGTCAGCTTAGAATATGATTCAAAATTATTGATGTATGTCTGACACATCATGACAAAAAGAGAAATGAACCTGCACTTTCAGTTCCTGGGTGCTTGCTCATATTAATGTGTATTTAAAGGGGTTTTATTTAAGAATTACCTCTTGCAGTTTAGCAATCTCATCCAGCAAAATTGTTCAAGAGTAGGGTATATGCCGAGAAATAGGTCAGACAAAACTAATACAAATAGAGAAGGAGAAACATATGCTTCTGAACTTTTTCCTGTGCAAACATTATTACAATTTTTTCTTGTTTTCATTAATTTCTCAATCTTCTATTCAATTTTTATTTTAATTAACTAATGAATGGAAATATGTCCTATTTAGAATGACATTGTACGTCAAAGCCAGAAGATACCAGGCAAATTTCTTTGGCTATTTCTTCACTAATAGAGCAAGAAGCAAATGCATGTATTTTTAAAGGTTTTTGAGGCATTTTTGTATTCTGTGAACCCATAGACCTACCTGAATTTGTCTGCTCAATAATAGACAACTCTGTGCTTCCCTAAACATTAGACTTTCATCAAAGCTTAATCAAAAGTTCCACAACTTTAGGTGTTTTTTTTTTCACGTTAGTCCAGGCTTTCTTCTCAGATGCTGCAGTGTTGCCTGTTCTGCAAGTTCCATTCCTGCCAATTTCCCAGAAATGTGGGTTCCTGCATATTCTCAGAGGCAATTTGTTATGCTCAGAGACTGTCAGTGAAACCTCATCTCTAGTGATCAAGGCCTAATTCTTTTTCTCCTGCTTCTTCCAATATTCTAGTTGCCATGACAGCTTTTTTCAAAACAGCCTTAACAGGCTAAAAACTTGTCTCATATCTACAGGGAAGTCTGACTTCCCTACCCCAAAGCCTAAACCAACATTCATTATCTATACTATCCACCATTCTCATGGGAATCCTCATAATTTTTCTCATATTGGGCTTTTGTTTCTCTCTATAAGCATCTTCTTGCTGTTCTCAGATGAAAAAAAAAAAAAGAAGTAAAAATCCCATAAACAATTTATAATGTTTTGTCGTTGTCAGGAAATAGGCACTGGAAGATGTCTTTGTGAAGGTCTAGGTTGCAGACAGAATACATTTCCTGCTTTTGGAGTACGTAACCTAAACAGAATCGAAAGCCACTTCACTCTGCAATTACTGATGACACCTACTAATTAAATTTCACACAGGTGAAACAAGATGTAAAGTGTTGCCATCTTTAGAGGGCAGCTATTGCACAGGAGCTTTGCTAACTGCATCATCCCATGCCACAGAAAACGGCTCATTAAAAGGCTTTATTCAATTTAATAGAAGACCTTAGAAATATCCCCTTCTTCCCTTCATGGAAAATGATGTGTAATATTTGTCAGGTCTCTGGTATTACCTCTTGGACACTGAAAGTCATAACATATACATTTTATGAGGGAAAATTAGGAATTGGACTGCACCTGTCTAGCTCCCCAATGCTTTTCATCTGAGGACAAAAGAGCAAGGCATTTCACTTGAAGGCACGCACAGGTTTTATGTGACCTGGGACAGTTAGACTATTGAGAAGAAGAAAGGAGTAACAAACTGAAGACATTAAGAAGTCAATAATTTCACAATATCCTTGTCAGGGTTATCATATTTATTTGTCAGGGTTATAACAAGTTCTACAGATAGCAGTTCTCATATCCAAAGCCAAATTTGAGCACTTCTTCCAATTTTGTACTTATCATGTCTATCTTTGAGGAAAGTGACAGTAAGTAATAAGCAGTCTCACATTTATGAAGTGGGTACTTGAAGTTTGAGAAGTGGGCAGCAACACCTGCAATTACTTGTTCAGGATCAACAACCGGATCATTCTTCTAGATTGGAAGTTCATGATTTCGTGTTTCTCCTGTTGTTAGAAGTCTTCTCCAGTTTGTAGTTTCTTAAGGATTTTAACCCAAATTAAAAAATAATTTAGCTCATTTAAGCTAATTTATTTAATCATTTGTCATTCCTTCAGATATAAGCAATTTCTCCTTAAAAAACACAGGCATTTTCTTTCTTTTGTAATATCCAAATGGTGGGTTTATTTATAATTATTGCCTCAGAGTTTAAATTGTTTATTATTACTTGCCAGAGTCCATGTGCTGTATTGAATAACAGAAGTACATTTGTTTTGTGGTTGTTATTTAAATTTATTTCAAGTGATTTTTACCACCAAACTGAAAAGGGAAAAGCTTCAGGATATTGCCCTTATTGTCATCCAGTTCCTTCAGTAAATTATGATACTAAATAAAGCAAGAAGACCAATTCACATTACTGTATTTATACTAACAGAATTAACCTCACTTATAAGTAGCTTTTCTTTTATAATAAATTTATATTTAGACCAGAATTTTTCTGAAGGTGCATATCTTTATTTGGTGGTTTGTCTACTTATATGTGTCAGGACAAAGCAGCTTCCAGAGTATCCCATAAATAGAAGATACAGTAATTTGTGCTGACAAGGAGCGGCATTCTGCATATGTTCCTGTGACAATTTCAAAACAAAGGCAAAGCCAGACTACCAAATGCTAGGGCAGATTTTCAGTACTAGCATCTGGTGAATGCTGGATGCTAAAAGAAGGGACTGAAGTGGCATAGCAGTTACTTCTTTCAAGAGTAAACTTGCCGTCTTTCTATCAACATTTTATATCCTAAGTCTTGCCTTAAAGTTTCTTCCTGGAATACTAAAAGTTGTCCCAAGAGAAATATTAATGTTCCCCATTTAATTTTAAACAATGTCATTAATATCTAACTGCATTTGTCACTTTGAAGCAGCTGGCTTGCCTGATACTGGACCTGAAAGATCTCCACTTCATTGGTTTGCTGTTTCTTCATCTGAAAGATGTTTTGACCTGTAGCTGTGAGATATTTTTTTCTGAAGATATTTTCCTGCTGCACATGCAAAAAATCTGAATACTGGTCAATCTTAGGCTTCTGTCCTCAATAATGGTTTTGTCTGTCTGAAAACCTGACATTAGAATTTTATTTTTTTCTGTCAGGTTTCATTATCCTTTTTTTTTTTTTTAAATAATATTTTTCAGTATATATCCTCATGTTGCATGGCTACAGACCATCTAGAAAATTATTTCACAAATATCAGCTATTAGGCAAATCTAATACTCAAATTAGGATTAAAACCTCTTTTCTTTTTGCTGGGCACTTCAAATGTATTGATAATGAGGAGACTTGGATTCAGAGGAACCAGGAGACACTGATTTTAATAGGTCTCCAAATCAACCAGTTCCTTTAGCCTATATTTGCCTTTAAGAACCTCAGACCAATTAGGTTATTCTCAGAGTTGAAGTCTGTCAGTGGTAGAGAGAACTATGCAAATCAAATGGTCCAATACCTACTAGAGCATCCCAAACCAAGCCTATTTCAGTGATGATGTGCCTCGTTACTACCCAAAAAAATCCAGAACAAAAGTCTCGTTGGGTTCTTGAGAATGAACAGGACATATGAACTAGTACAAACAGGAGGACATATAAGACTATGCATCCAACATTTTCAAGGTTAGTTCTCTTAAAATAGTGTTCATCTTTTATATATATATACATAAATTATTATTTTTTTTTTAGAAGTTGAGAGGGGGAGAACATAAGAAAGAGAGTAATGTCAAGTGTGCCACTCAGCTGATGTTTCTACCTCCTGCAGAAATTTATACTGATGAAGCAAAATAAACATTTGGATACAGTTTAGCAGACCTTGTAAGGCCATCATATTTCCATTGAAACATGATTTATGGTATTGATTTTTTTTAACCTTGCAGAAGATAGCCCACAGAAATAGACATCGTTTTTTTGAATAAACTACACCAATTATCTGGTTGTCCACAGCTGACAGATTATTTGTTTTTTCTCAGTGCAGTATGATGGCCAGTAAAATATAAAACTGACTGGGACTATAATCAAAGGGTATTTCTGCAAATCACTCAATGACAATCTGGGGCAATTTTCAATTACTCTCAGGACAGATTTTTTCCAATTGACTAGACAGAAAGTGGCAAGAAAGATTTAAGAAATGCCTTGTAAGTGCAGATCTGAGAACTTAGTACCAAATATCATCAATCTGTATCCTTCTGAGACGAGAAGATTTACAAAACAGGCCACTGAACTTACATAAGCATTCAGTTATAGAATTATATATCTGATGGTTCAGTATCTTGGGATTTTTAGTGTTAAATGGGATAGCTATAGACTCACACTTTGACTGTTTGCAATTATCATATGCTTCATCAGATTAATGTCTGTCTGAACACTGACCCACTTTCTTTTCTGAAGATACTCACTACGGTGTTTCACTGGATTACCAGTAGTAACTTGTGTACTTACACAGGTTTGATGTGAAAAGAGCTAAACTGATAGCCTTGTCATAGCAAAAACTACAATATAACTAATAGCCTAATAGATATCTTACAGAAATTGTAAATTAAAACCTTCCTAAAAGTGGATATAGATATGCTACAATTGGATATATATTTTTCAGGATTTTTAATGGTCCTCATATATTTTAAAGTCTGCAAGAACTGAATGGCAGCATACCTAAAAATAAGTTGCAACATTAGAAATACTGGTATATTTGTATTACAGTAGCGCTCACAAAGCTGTAACAGAAACAAAGCTCATTACAGTTCCCGGTCTGGTGTCTCAGACTTTGCCACCCTAGTAGACAGAACCAAAGACATCCCAAGACAACCCCAGTGCCATCCTGCCTTTGGCTTGGCTGCAGTGTATTGCAGCTGCCCTCCAGATCATTTGTCCCTCAGCCCTTTTCCCTGGTGGCTCGCATGAACGAGGCTATGTGCATACCTGCCGAGCATAGGCGCTGCACCAGTATGTCAACCATTAGGGCATTTCCCTCCTGACATAGGCATTTCACATCTCTCAAAACACACTGCTTTTAAAAAATGTGGTAGTAAAAACTATGCACCAAAATGACAATCGTGAGGTATGGTTTGGTTTTGTACCATTGATACCGCACCCCTCTTCACTAACATATCTTCTCGAGAAGCTGACTGGTAAATGTTCACATGCAAGTCCCAACCCAAAACCCAGAATGGGAATCATCAGCCTAAATATCAGAAAATGGTTTTCTTCCATAAAACTCTCTATATTTCTGAAGATGATAAACATTGCCAGATTTAAGAAACACAGAGTTTGTAAGCTTTGAGCTGTAACAGCAATTCCTTCCTCAAAACTCCAGGATGATTCTTTAGAGGAAGGTCTGCCATCTACTGAATTAGAAATTCATTTCTTTATATATTTCTTCATATATATCTAAAGATACACACACTGGCAAAATTCAGCATCTGAGATCCTGTAATATCACAGCTCATCCCAATGAGTATATGTTTGCTTGTGAAAGACAAAGAGAAAATACACTTCTAATATTTAAAGAAGAATGTATCTCAGTACTCAAGTAAATTGCTCCTTTTTTATTTCTTTTGGGAGCAGCCCTGGTACAGTAAGATTATTGTGAATATTTTCTTTAGAGAAAGCATTTTAATAAGAAAGCTGTAGTTTGCTCCTAAGGCCAAATCCAAAAATAATTAATGTGTGTATTAAGATTCTGCACACATGGGCATTTAGCTCAGTGCAATGAAGCAAACAAGTGAACAACTGACAGCATGCTGATATGGAGACAAGCCAAATTTACCATAGCGATCATCTTCTTATAGTGCCAATTATCCTGAATGATTCATATGCTTACCAAAACACCAAACATGAACATTTTGATGTGTAATGTGTTATATCTACACTCATTTCTGTGCTGAAAGGCTAATTAAACTGGTAATTGTCATTCATATCTCTTGCTATTATATTTGTATTCAAAATTGCAATAGATGCAATCTGTGTGTATTTTTTTTAATTCAAGTAGTTTAAAATTAATTTGAAGCCATACAACAGCAATCATACTCTAATTAGTGAGATAATCAATTAATAAGCTTGTAACTAAGGGTTCTCATGTTGTAGATTGAGATTGTTTCAACTGGGATGAAGTGCAATCTTTGTATTTAAAAAAAAAAAAAAAAAGTTAATCTATCCTACAGCCAGGAGATAAAGATACATCTGTTTGTTTAAGAGGTATCATTTTAACCCCTGTACTGTGACAACGACTCATGTGGCTATAACCACAAGACTTCCATTAAAATAACAGCTTTCTGTGGCCAAAACAGCATGCCATTCTTAAAGTGTTCATACTTACTCTATTCAGTTAATACATGCAAAGTGATTCCATAAAGCCATTAAAGGAAATATAATAAACGAGTTCAAGACAACTCGTTATTTGTACGGGGAATTAATTGAAGGATGCAGGGAAGAAGTAGGGAGGAGGCTGAGATTAATAAACCTTTAAGTGCAGGCTTGTTGTGCCAAATGGCCTTTTCCCCTGTAACTGTAAACAAATTTGGATTTTGAACAATTTAGACTTCAAGGTCCTGCATTAGCAATGGCATTGGGTGCCTCAGGGAATCGCTTGTATTGCTTTCCAGCCAGAAAATCCATGAGACATACCCGAGAAACTGTTATCCACAGAATGAACTGGGGAAGATAGGTTGTCTTTGCCAACTTGATGGGCTATTTGCAGGAATACCTTTTGGAATCATTTGTGTCATGGTAGCTTCAGCATCAAATTAAGACTACCATGAGGTGTACCACTACTGATAGGTGTATTCAGATGGACTCTGCATCTATTACTTACAATAAATTTCTGCAGCATACACTGTACAGCCATTAACATGGAATAAGACCTTTTCCCTAGACTGCAATCCGCACAGGAATTAAAATTCTCCACTCTCACTAGACTGCAGTTGTTGCATTATGGTGGGATACAAGGACATGACAAAACCTACAGGGCAAAGTTTCAAAACCTTCATTATAGCCTTATACTGCAAACAGATTATAAAAAGGCTTACCATATGAAGAATTAATGCAGCTAATCCTGTGCTTTAATAACAAGTACATGCTTAAACATTATCTGATTAGAAATGTGTTGAAATGATTTTCCTGTTTTGGGTTGGTTTGGGGTTTTTTTTGACAATAGATTATGAGTTTCTCTCAGAAAAATCAGGATGAAATACTTAATTCTCAGACTGAACTGAAACATTTTATTTTACTTATTTTCAGTCTCACTGAATTGAAATAGTAGCTTATTAATGAGGCACAACTATATAGAAATTTACCTTTTAGTTATTTTTTTTGTTTTCAGCTAGATTTTTTAAGGACAAATCTCTTACAAACAATCCATTCTATGTCATGCATTCTAATACCAAATTCATTGGAAGTTACAAGACTGGGGTGAAAAAAAAACAGGATAGCCTGGGTGCAGGGCAAAAAATGGTCATCAAAGCTACTATTCTCCATAAAATATAATAAAAAACAAAGAAAAAGAATAAATAAAAAATGTGAACTTTTAAAATAATTTTAAAGATAAAAATATAAGGAAAAAACATATTTCTGTGTCTCTTCTCATTCTTATTGCTCTTTCATAGAAAATTTGAACGTTTCTGCTTAATATTCCTACTTATTTTTTCTTATGGAAAGACTGTCGCGGTAGAGACGGACACGACAAGTAATAGATCATGCAAAAATGGCTACTTTATTGTTCTAACACACCTTTTTATACCCTTCTTTTGAGTATGTGTTAGTATATGATTGGTTTGGTTAGTAACTAATAACTCATGATTGGTGAGTTCGTTAGGACCGTTCTTCTTATCACTATCTTGTTTTTGTACTGGTCTTCTCGGATCTTTCCAGACTCTCAAGGATACACTACAAGCTGCTCAAGGTCGCACTGTTCTCGAACTGTCAGGAATTCCGTAGGCTCGTTGCATCCCCCGACAATTCCCCCTTTTTGTATTTGTGCTAAAGATATTGTCCTGGCTGCCCTCTGCAGGGCCCTTTGCAGAAGGCTGAAAAGACAGGGTAACATCAGGAGCATAGTTATCACAACCAAGATCACTACCCCCACAGTCTTGAGCAGAGATATCAACCATCCAGACAATCCCCAACCCTCGAACATCTTCGTCAGCCAATCTAATTCATCGCTTTCTGTCAGCTTCCTGACTCCCTTCTTTAATTGTTGAATACTACTGAAAATGGATTCTGAGTGATCGGGTAAATTCATACAACACATCCCTTCAAACTCATCACAACCATGTCCTTGTGCTAAAAGCAAGAAATCAATTGCAGCTCTATTTTGTAGCGTAGCATGTCTGACACTATCAACGTCTAGCAGTAAATCAGATAATACTACACCAGTCTGTATTCAGGGATCCCAGAATTTGTGATTCCTGGGGTGGCAATGAGGGTGAATGCCCGATTCGTGGAAACCAGGCATTCCCATCCATTGAGTCCATGACCTGCTGCACAGGGGTCTCCATCAATAAGTTCTTAAACTCTGTTGATGTCAGTGTAACCCCCTATTAAACCTGCAAAAAAAGGATTGCTTGGTGTTACTGTACTAAGGTATAAGCAATATTGTCCGGTCACATCAGCCAGGGTCATCCAGATGTTTTCTTTGGTTTGCGGCGGTATCCATGACTACGTCCATCTGAGGACTGTGAGGTAGATGAACCATCTGTACATTCTTGTGCTGTCTTGTTCTGCGAACTCAGCCCAGCAATTGGTAGGTGCCAGCTTTGCGTGGGCGTCCCCACGGAGGCAACGATGGCCTTGCTGTACACCAGCCCGATGCTCTTCGGAAAATCCCGGTATTTATACATTTGCAGAGGAATGGATTTCAACACACGTGGCCAGCGGGTGCCAAAATCCGCCTCAGCTGCAACCTATGACGCATGCGCTCGCTGGCCAGGCGCGCTGCACGAGTCATAGCCATCCTGTCTATTGGTTCATGGGCTTTGTGGTGCGGTTGCAATGCACAGAGAATCTTGACCTGTTATATTGGCCAAGGTGACCTACACTTAGTTTTTTGGTTGAGGTGGTATTTATATTGCCGCACCCTCTGGGATGTTCCAGATGATGACGGTCGCACAAATCGAGCGGGAGTCCATTGTGGGCCTGTATCTGTGGAAACACAAGCATAACCTCGCCCCCAGGTTAATAGCTCACATGGTCAATTCCACTGACCAGTAACTAAATCTTTAACATGTACTTTGATACCCTTTCGTAAATTCTGTGTTGAAAAGAGAGAAGTGTTGAGAAAGAGGAGGTAGGGAAGAATTGTCCCCATAACGGAGAAAGTTAAGAACATAAACTGCTTTATCTAAGCATGCCTATGGTAGTTCCCCAACCATTCCCCCTTTTTGTTTTTTTTTTTTTTTTTATTCTGGCATTACCTTCCGTATAAAAACCTGGTGAAGTGGTATGACTCCAGATATGCATGATAAAATAAGGTTCTGTTCGTAGTTGAATACTTTTCCAGAGTTCTAAAAGCACATCAAATAATAATTGATTGTCTGACATGGTCAAAGCCACTTTGTCTAGTCGAGAAACTAAATTAGCTACATATGCTGAGTCAGTTACAATATTTACAGGAGTAGAAAAAATAGAAAAAGCAACAGCCATTGCACGCAGCTCTACCACTTGTGGAGAACCATTTTGATGCACTACTTTGCTGTTCCAGTTGTTGTTTTCATACCATACTACTGCTGCTTTACCCGTTATTCCAGAACCATCTGTGAAGACAGTAGGGCCTTTCACAGGTTCCGACTGGCTTAAGTTTTTCTGACCAAATGGTATTTCTCGAGCAAATTTCAGGAGCGGGTGCGACGGTAGATGATACGAAATCTGTCCTTGAAAACCCGCCATAGCCGCTAGCAGCTCATAATTGTTTGCCAGACACCATTCAAAGTACCAATTTTGAACAGGTAAAACAATCGTAGTTGGATCACGTCCTATTAGTTCTACACAGTGTTTTCTGGCTTTTATGATTACATCAGCAATAAGTTCAAACAAGCCAGGAGCAGTATTTCATGGCTGGAATGACAAAAACATCCATTCTAAATTACGTAATGGGTCATCCCACTCAGAATTCCACTGCACCAAAGCACCAAATGGCACAGTTTTGGCAATTAGCACAAAGAATTGTACCAATCGAGACAGATCAATTCGAGAAACAAATTTCTAGTATATACATTGTTCCACCATGTGAATTACATTTAACGCTTCCTTATTCAATATTCTGGGTTCTGTTGGATCATTGGAATGTTTTAATAAGTCCAGTAGAGGTTGTAACTGCGAATTGGTCAGTCCAAGATAGGGCCTGATCCAGTCCAAGGATCCCATTAATTTCTGTACATCATTGAGTGTCTTAACCGCAAGATTAAGTTTCACAGGTTGGGGCACAACCTGCATGTTTGTAATTGCCATTTCCAAATATTTCCAGGGTGCTATTTCTTGCACTTTTCCAGGGGCAATAACCAATCCATATTGTCGTAGCGAATTTGTGGCCAAATTTTTCATGTCATTCAACTGCTCCTTGTTGTCTGATGCTAACAGAATGTCATCCATATAGTAATAACAATAACTAGTGGGGAATTTTTCCCTTACAGGTGACAGAGCTTGTGCAACAAACCATTGACAAATGGTTGGTGAATTTTTCATGCCCTGCGTCAGAACTCTCCATTGATATCTTTTTGCCTGTTCCGCATGATTGATAGAAGGCACAGAAAATGCAAATATTTCTTTGTCTCGGGAAGCTAATGGAATTGTAAAAAACCAATCCTTAAGGTTCATGACAATGATTTCCCAATCTTGAGGGATCATGGCAGGTGAAGGCATGCCTGGTTGCAGAGCCCCCATCGTGGCCATGACAGCATTGACTTGCCGCAGGTCATGCAAAAATCGCCATTGTCCTGATTTTTTTTATCACAAACACTGGAGTATCCCATGGACTGTGAGATGGTTCAATGTGTCCGGCAGCTAGTTGTTCTGCTACCAATTCTTGCAGGGCCTTTAAATTTTCAATTGGTAGGGGCCACTGATCCACCCACACAGGGTTATTTGTTAACCAGGTTAAAACAAGCGTGGGTTGTCTAACACCCTGCAGCACAATGGCCCCCGTTAAAAATCCGTGGTAATTCTCACCCCCCACTGCGACAAGCAATCCCTCCCCCATAAATTGAGGGGAGCTGCCGTCACATATGGTTTAATAACTGCTTGTTGGCCTTCAGGATCGGTAATCAGAACTGGTGTGTCTGCCGTCTTTGCTCACGCAGAGCCTCCCAGCCCCACTACTCCCATACCAGCCTCCTCTGTGGGCCAGGTGGATGGCCACAGACAATCGGCAGTAATAGTCACATCGGCTCCGATGTCCAGGAGCCCTGCAAGCCTTACTGTAGTCGGCGATCTTCCGTGATTCGACAGCGTGCACGTCATACGTGGTCGGGATGATGAGACAGTCTGAGACCAGCAGAACTGAGGGGGTCCCGTAGAGCCGAAGCCTCCATCGCATCGCAGTTGCTGTCCTGCTCTTGAAATAGAACTCGAAAAAGGAACAAGTTGAGCAATACGAGTACCTTTAGGGATTGTCACTGGTGGGTAGGGGGTCGAAACCATCGCACAAATGTGACCTGGTGATGTTTTGTGTGGAGAAGTTACATTGATATGCCCTTCACTGCCACACCCACAGCACTTTCCAGAATTTCTCATAGCATTGGCTATGGTGGTCACCGTGTGTTCCAGTGTCCCAGCTTTAGAACATGCAGCTACCATGTCAGGGACAGAAGGATCTCCTGGTAAAGCCTGTATGATCTTTTGACAGTCCTCATCAGCATTATCTCTTGCCAACTGTTTGCATAGAATTTGCCTTAAGACCTCATCTTCTACCTGTTTTTCCAGGGCGGCAGATATTTTTTCTACAAATTGTAAAAAGGGTTCTGTGGGGCCTTGGCAGATAGTAGCATATTTTTGCTTCGGAGCTGCCATGTCCATGGTTCGCTTCATTGCCATAAGGCCTATATTTTGTGCTTGTTCGAGAGCCACCGGAGGCCATGTAGCCTGCAGCTGAGGGCTACTATACTGCCCTTCACCAAGCAAAGCATCCTCTCCAAGGCCTAATCTCACGTCACCCTGTAGCAGTCGTAAATTATGCTGTGCTGCTGTGCGTGCCATCTGCCTCCAAGTAGATTGAAATACTTGCAATTCTATGGGCTGAAACAGCACTTGTGCTAGATGCATAATGTCATATGGACACAGCAGATCTGTGCTGATTACACGAATAAGTTGCATCACCTCAGGAGAATTGATTCCGTATTTTTGTACTCTATTCTGCAAATCCTGCACTACTCTCCAGCCGATTGGATTGTGCTCATCGTGCCGGTTTGTGCCTGGAGCAGCTCTGAAAACAGGAAAAGTAACAGGAGCCTCTGCTGCTTTATCTAGAGGCTTTAGAAACGCCGGTGTTAGAGAGCACGGGCTGAGGCGTTCTACTAGATCCCAGTTGCCAGAGTCGGCAGCATATTTTCTAACTCCCTCCCAGAACTGATCAGGGGATCTCAGGACCACAGTTATTGTGGATGGAGGGAGAGCCCCCAGCAGGGGTTCCTTCGGTATGGTTCCATCTGCGAGCTGCAGAGATCGCATAGCGTCAACTAGAGATTTTTCTGCCTCAGTTTCATTTCGGCTCTCACTTTCCGTTCGGCCCTCACATTCAGTTTGACTCTCACCGTCCTTTCGGCCCTCAATTTCAGTACGGCCCACACTGTCCGGCTCGGTGTTAATCGCCACATCATTCTCCTCGGTGGGGGCTGATGGAGTCACCCCTTCTGCTGCCGCACCAGTAGGTGAGGAGGGCCCCTCATCGCCCGGTAAAGTAATTAATGGCGTAGGAGGAGGAGGTGAATAAGGGTATGATCTGATTTTGCCCATGAGGGGTTTTCTGCCCGCAACTGCTGAGATTGCAGCATTGGCTGCAGCTGTTACTTGAGCAGAAACTTTTTAATTGCTAACATTGTCAGAGTCCTCAGCTTTCTTTTGCTGATCTTTCGCATCACATTCTGCTGTCCATTCCTTCAGGGTCTCGCGTAATAGACGCCATACGATCGCCAACATACACAGCTCTTTCTGTCCTTTAGAGATTTCACCAAACATTTTCCATCCCACTGCTTGCCACACACCCACACTGAATGCAGTAACTGTTGTGGCTTGAAAGCCTTGCATCTTACACCATATTAAAATCCTTTTCAAGCTTTGTTCTGGGGTTTTAACCCCTTTTCTTTTTAATAGGGCTTTCCAGGTAGACAAAATCGTCTCCTTTTCTTGTGTTAATTGCTGCCCCATTCTAACAGTTTTGTCCCCGGTGGCTCACCTTATTAGGTGTCTAGGCTCAGGTCCGGACCAGGCAGATTCCACTGCTCTCAGCTTCACCGGGCTCCGTCTCCGCAGCTTGTCTCGCTGCCCATATACTCTTTCGCAGCTCTCGTCGCCGCCGGTATACTTCTTGCTAGTGCTGGATTTATTGCCTTTAAATGATCTGTTCACTCAGACGCATCGGGGTCACCATTTGTCGCGGTAGAGACGGACACGACAAGTAATAGATCATGCAAAAATGGCTACTTTATTGTTCTAACACACCTTTTTATACCCTTCTTTTGAGTATGTGTTAGTATATGATTGGTTTGCTTAGTAACTAACAACTCATGATTGGTGAGTTCGTTAGGATGGTTCTTCTTATCACTATCTTGTTTTTGTACTGGTCTTCTCGGATCTTTCCAGACTCTCAAGGATACACTACAAGCTGCTCAAGGTCGCACTGTTCTCGAACTGTCAGGAATTCCGTAGGCTCGTTGCATCCCCCGACAAAAGACAAATAGGAACAATAAAAAGAATTATGTTTTTATGTTGTTTTATGCAATTTTCTGCAGAATCAAACCTCTTGTTAGCATCTGCACATCTTTTGCATATGCTTACTTGCCTTGATGAAGTTACTGAAAACCATAAAATTAAAAAACACTTTTGAGTATGTAAATTTGCTTTTTCCAGTGCAACAGCCAAAATAATTTTTATCTGCACTAATTTCTGCCTCAGACACTTAAATAACTTGTTTTCAGGTGATATAAAAATCTTTAACCTTCTTTTTACCTTTGATTATTAAAATAATGAAAACAACATTTTCGCTCAGTACTAATGCTCCCGGCATTATTTTTTTTGTGTGTCCTTCCATGACTCTAAAAACACTTCTGGAATGGAAAAAAAACCCACAGAAATGAAGTTCTTAAAAAATCTATTGTAGACTTATCAATTAAACAAAAAATGATTGCGTCAAAATTTGTGTTACAATAGGTGTTTGAAAGCTAGGAAGAGTTTTTGCTGATGGTCTTGGAGGTTATGTTTAAGCCTGAGATACAATGATTTAGTAACACAAGCTACCACACGTTCTTTGCAATGGCAACACAAAGTGAAAATATACTTTTCCTTTTTTCTTTTTTTTTTCCCCAATTCATTATTTCAATACTTCAAAGATTATCTTGTGAAATATCCCATGAATGTAACTATACCATCATATAAATGAATATTTTCTGTATTTCATTTAGTGTATTACTTCATAAGTACACAATTAAAATAATAAAATCATTAGTTGGAGCTGCTTTCTTACCCATTATGGCCTTCTCACCAAGTAGTCTGCATATATTTCTCAGAATATTTCATGCTGTGGACAAGCAGGAGATTGCAATGATGGCCAAACTATGATTATTCATCCAGTGCTTATAAATGCTCATTTTTCTAAATGAAGTCACTGTTCAAAAGTCTCAACTCTACATTCTTTGATTCCCTCGCTTTTCATAAAATTCCAATATCAAACATTACAATTACACATAATTTCATTTAAAAATTAAATAAGATACTTTACTCAGTATTTACTGTGATGAATATAGAAGTTTGCTTTGGTACCTGCTGAATAAAAAGAAAACATCACTACTTAAGAATTCTTCTCCTCTTTCACATGGTTATGTTTTTTAGTGCAGTCACTGCAGTTTCTTACGCTACTGGGATAATATATGTGTTATCCCACCAAGCCCTGATCTTCTATGTTCAACATAATAATGTAAGAAAATATACAACTTTTATTTGAAAACAAATAATAGGGAAAGATCTAGTCTAGAGATATTTGAATTAAGTATCTTTCTTTGGTAATATATATTATATGTCAGAGAAAAGGATTAATTATATCGCTACAGAAATTTACAGCAGTGTAACAAATATGCCAAAAGGCACAAGTTAATTCTATGGACAGCCTCACATTTCAAATTAATATCCTCTAAACAGAATTCCCCATGAATCTAGTGAATGAATAAAGCAATTTTGGGGAAGTAGAATGTGGTGACTCATTAGCGTGAGTAGTTTGACTGTTGAGGATACTTATGCAGTAGGTTATATAATTAAAAAATCCAAATGTAAGTGTTGATGCAATAGAAAAGCTAAATTACCAAGAAATAGGAATGTAATGATTTTTGCTGTAAAGATGGTAATAGCGCTTAGGTGATAAATACTATAAAAACCACACACAGACTAAATTAATGGCAAAGAACTGGGTCAGGAGGATCCCCTCAACTGAAGTTTATTAGTATTTATTCTCAGCAAACCCAAAGAGGATTATCTTTTTTTACAGGAAGGTCATTAATGACACTACTTTCCCCAGTGGTGACTGCTGTGAGCAGTATCAATAGCCAAGTGTCACGTAACCAATATCAGTTTTTATGTTGCCCAGCGGTATCTCTGAGAGATAAGGTGACTCATTCCTCTTGCTCAGCAATGAGACTATAGGAAGTTGAGCTGACCAGACGAGGTAACCTTGCTGGTTCTCAGAGCTGGCTCTGCCGTCTGGGTCTGTCCATACTGAGTCTCCTCCTTGGACAGTGACTAACTGGTGTTAACTAAGTTAACAATTATAATCAGAAAAATAAATTACTTCAGGATTATTTTTTTACTTTCTTACCCTCCCCATATAACCACTTTATTCAGTCTATACAAGACTATTACAGGACCCCCATATCTGCCAGACCTTCAAGATATATCTGCCTGTCTGTAACTTTCTTCAAGGTTAATTCCCCACAAGACACAAAAGAGCCTGGAATTTAAAAAATCAGATTGTAGCAGAACAAAAATAAGAATCATCATGTTTATAAAACAGAGAAAACCCAGAGGTGTTAATGAAAAGAAAGTAAAAAAAGGTTTATGAATAAGTCTCCTGTTTGCTCGATGCATCTCTGTAAGGAGGTTCTTATTCCCAAGCACTTGACCAGCCCAGGATTCTTCCTGGGGCTTTCTGAGTTGTGTTAAACTTATCTTGCTCTTTCCAGCACCAGAGAAGTCTGTCTTTCCTATCTCCCCACATGCCGGCTGCAGTCTTTCACTCTGCTTAATTCCTCCAGAACAGCTGCCCCAGTTCTGCAAGTTTTGGGGAAGAGCAGGAAAGAAGAAATTCTCTCCCTTCGTCCAGTGACTTCCACTTGGCCCAAAGCAGCCCACACAAGACCAAAAAGGGGATCCTTCCCTCCCTCTGCCGGGTCAATCCATCTTCAAAGAAATATCACATACAGCATGAAATAATCTGTGAACAATTAAACCACATCACTTCCTTCACAAATTGCTACAAGCCCAAATATACTTTTTAATTTGAGTATGTAATTCATGCAAATTAAATGCTGTAATAAAAGCTTTTTGAAATCAGATCACGTATCAGAACACATCAACAAATAAATATTCCCAGTAGGAACTAAATTTTCTTCCAGCCATCACTCTTTATCAGAGATAACCTCCTATCAAAATAGTTCAAAATATAGCTATGTCACAACACTTGATTGGGGATACTGCTTACATAGATGAGGGCAATCTTATTTTCAGGTATGGCAGTTTCTATAAAGGTTTTAAATGTTTTCCTCTGAAACTATATCCACTGGGAAAAAAACTATAAAAAGAAATTAATTTCTATACAAAGCAAAAGGAAGTTTGTCTAAATAACTGACTACAGGTACCCAATAGGATACTGGGGGGGTTTACAGCTGAAGCTCATGTCTCAAACTTAGCTAGTGAAAGAAGCAGTTAAAAAAATATATCATTTTTCTTGTACAACAATCTCCATTTCTTTGCAGTTTACATTTCTCACTGCCCTTTTCAAATATGCTGCAGAAGGTGATGGTTCTGTGTTTTTAATTGGCTTCTTTCTGTCAAAAGAAGGTATAGAGGTTTGTGCCATGATATAACATGTCAGATCTTGCAGTACCCCATCAGTACCTGGTATGTGAGTTTCCACACTATTCTTACATTGTAAATTACTAATACAGACTTTTATTTCCTTGGCAAGGATGTATATACAGAGAAAAGGCTTGAATAAAATGGTTTTTATGTCAATATTATTCCTTCAAATATCCCCAGTTCATAAAGAATTTTAAAAAATGGGCATGGCTCTTGCCCCCCAAAACAAAATACCAGAATAAAGGTAATTAAAAAAGACCAAGTTGCATGAAAAAATGAGGCAATTACTGACTCCATCATTTTGCACATGTTGCACTGTTCATTATTACTTTTTCTCTCTCTAAAAGTTCATGCATATACTACCCAATAGAAATATTATCATCCTCATACATATGAAGGTTGTCTTTGGAGCATCAGAGAGCAAAAGAAAAACTCTCAAGTACTTTTTTAAATTCTGTACCAAAGTATCACAACACACTGAGCAACTCTTTTTCCATACAAGATATATATATATTCATGTTCTACAAAGGATGTATTATTAGTAACATGTCAGTGTAGGAACATGCATGTAGCCTTTACAATAACACATAGTATAGAAAAAACTTGAATAACTCCTCTGTTAAACAATGTGCAATATCAGCATCATGTAAAAATCATTCAGGTTTCATGGAAAACTTTTGAATAGCCTCTCAAAACTAGCATATTAGCTAGCTTTCATGGACAACTGAAAATGTGTATATAAATCACACACGAAGATGTATATTTTCATATAGATCATTCTTTGACCAAGTTTAGTAGAAGCATAAAGTACATTTCTAAATATACTGAAAATTGTTGAACAATTTTCAAGTATATAAACCCAGTGATTTTCCTAAGTTAAAAAATAAAAAGTTCTATGGTTTCTCTTGCCATTTCAATTCCAGCTTTGAAAGACTGTAATTTTACATGGTTCAGCATTAGTCGTAATTCCTTTTTTTCTAAACCTGTCAGCTGAATTTTGTTTTACACTTTGAATTTTAATTTAATCACTTGCCCTCTGCTGTTCTTTTTTTTCCCCAGACATATTCAGCTGATTTCACAATTGTATATGTCAGAGAGAAAGAGAAAAAAAAATAGGTTTATGCTAGTTACAAACTTGGCACCAGATAAGGCAAAGTAATTTATCCTTTCTCTTTGCAAGAGTTACACAGATAACCAAAGTCCTGTTTCTACAGTTTTATCCATGAAGTTGAAGCCTTTGAATCTATGCAGAGTCCTGGCGTTTTAAAATCAGTTTTCATGGGTCTTGGTCACATTGTTATGGAGCAATTCAAAAGCTCCTTCCTAATAGCTGATCTGCACACCCCAGAAGTGATTGCTTCCACAACTCCTACTCAGGCCTCCCAAAAATACAAGTTGTTCAGTTTTGTTTAAGGTAGAGAAAGAGTTTTAGGAAAAAAGCACATATCTCTGATTTAAGTTTTTCAGTGAGGGAAAATACAGTGCAATCCATGTTAGATAGTTCCAGTACAAATTACCTGCAGTGCTAAAACTATGGATCAATATGATATATTATGCTACATATGTTATATATTTTTTAATTCAGGAGCTTCCTATTAGGCTCACATACTGTCTGAGCTGTTCCTGTAGGCAATGATCCTGTCACCCCATTCATTCATAAGAGTAGCAGATACCTTATTCCCAATCCCACATGAACATTCTTGTGCACCACCTCCAGACCTTTTTTTCCCCAAAAAAAATCTTCTCTGCTTTTGTCCCAAGACAGTTCTTCTGAAAGTCTTGCTATACTAGTATTTCATCATGCAACATAACAGATGGAGCCCCAAGCTTTTAGTTCTACTAAGGGTCTCCATATCAACTTAATAATGAGTTTGAGGCTGTGTGCTATTCTATTCTGTCTATTCAGATTGTTGTGGTTTAACCCCAGACAGCAGCTAAGCAAGCCCCACACAGCCACTCGTTCACTCACACCCAGTGGGACTGGGGAATCAGAAGGGTAAAAGTGAGAAAACTTGTGAGTTGAGATAAAGACAGTTTAATAGGTAAAGCAAAAGCTTCACACACAAGTAAAGCAAAACAAGGAATTCATTCAGCACTTCCCATGGGCAGGCAGGTGTTCAGCCATCTCCAGGAAAGCAGGGCTCCATCACGCACAAGGGTTACTTGGGAAGACAAACACCATCACTCCAAACGTCCCCCCTTCCTTCTTCTTCCCCCAGCTTTATATGCTGAGCATGACATCCTATGGTCTGGAATATCCCTTTGGTCAGTTGAGGTCAGCTGTCCCAGCTGTGTCCCCCTCCAACTTCTTGTGCCCACCCAGCCTACTCGCTGGTGGGCTAAGGAGCAGAAAAGCCCTTGGCTCTGTGTAAGCACTGCTCAGCACTATCAAAACATTCCTGCGTTATCAACACTGTTTCCAGCCCAAATCCAAAACACAGCCCCATACTAGCTACTATGAAGAAAAGTAACTCTATCCCAGCCAAAACCAGCACATAGATATACATTTCCTGAGCAGATCTTTTGAGCAAGTGAAGTTCTTTTTTTTGGGGGGGTTCTTTTTTTTTTTTCTTATGTAGAATACATAAGTCTCTTGTGCTGGTAGAAATGAAAACCTGAGGGATTCAGTGTTGTGCGGAAGATGATGGGTCATATGATCTCAAGCGAGGCATCTGACGGGGCCACCCAGAAGGGAAAGAAAGTTCTGTAAGAGAAGCTCTGTGAAGCACCAAGTGCTCAGACTACAGCCTAAGCAGTCAAGGTAAGTCTTGAGTCACTGCCACTATGTGGTAGCATCTTCTGTCATCTTCTTTCATCCTCTTATTTTCTTACATTGTACCAGCTATGCTAGACAGTTTTATTCAAACTGCAGAATATTATCTGGCACAAATAGATACATACATAGACAGATACATACATACATGCATGCATAAAAGGGCAGTTTTCTGAAATTTTGGTGAAATAATTTTGTTACAGTGAAAGAGCCAACAGTTGCTGAAGTGAGGCCAAATCCTGAGTGAGACCATGCAGCTGGGAGTAAGGCAAGGGGAGAGCTGGGGGAAAGAGGAGTGAAGAAGGGTACTGTTAGGTTAGTGCAGTTTCAGGTGAACCTGAGACATTGGTTAAAGGATGTTTAAATGGATTTCTGAGTAAAATAAACAAGTGTGTAATCCTGATTCAAATAAAATTCAAATAAAATACTTTTTTTCTTATACTATGCTTAGTCCTACTTTTGAGGTCAAATATTACTTTATTTTAAGCTGATCACAAGCCTCAAAAAGGGTAAACATACCCACACACTCCATTTTCTACCTGATACATAAGGAAAAATTAGCTCCAGAAGGTGTTATAGGTTGGTTATAGCTATAGGTTGTTTATAACAAGAGGATTTAACACAGCGACATCAGGAGTGTCATCCAAACTTCCCAAAGAGTCATTGACAACATCACACTCATGGTCTAACATGTCAGACATGCCTCTGTCCACAATTTCATTTTATGCTTTGGAGGGAGAGCAAATCTGGTTTTATTTAACTTAGATGTGTCCATGAATTAGGGGTATAAGGAAGGAAGACATAAGCAGGGAGATTACAGAGATGGTCAGAAGCTACAAATGTTAAAAAAGACCACACATTTCAGAAAAAGTAACATAACTGCCAAGGTTTGGCAAACTGTGGATTGCTAACAGAATTAGAATAAATGGCTGAATAATCCAAGGTGAAGAATGCAGGTGACTCAAAGTTAGCACTGTGTGTGGGAGAAAGAAGAGAAGAGAAGAGAAGAGAAGAGAAGAGAAGAGAAGAGGAGACTTGAGGCTGCAGCAAGCAGTGGTCCTCTCTCTGTCTCCAGGACTTTCTGCCAGTGCAGTAATCAAAGCTTCTTTTCAGGAAAGCATCTGTACGTACAATTAACAGTACATAAATTACAAATAGAGAAGGCATATACTATAGTAATAGCTAGTTCAATACATAGTGGTCCTACTCCAACTACTTTTGTCGGTTGTTTAGTCAGCTATTGGATGTTTACAGTACCTGTATTGGTGCCAATATTCCATTAATGTAATTAAATTAATCTCATTACAGAGCAAAAGGAATTAATTCTGAAAGGTTATTATAAATCTTATACCCTATGTGTCAAGTACATTTCTACTTCTCTGTTGAATTGAACAACACTATTTTTTACAGACAATACAAGCTTGTAATTTATAGGCATGCTGTGTTTTTAACTGTGTAATGAAATAACTACATTTAAATACATATGCATATTTCTTTTTCCAGAATATCCCTGTATTCCTATCTCTTCATGGGTTATATTTTTTAAGAAAGAAATCTTTTTAATTAGAAAACATTAATCAGCAGCAAAAGAATATCAATAGCTTCTTTTTTTTCAGCATGGTGTTCTGCCAGTTGCAAACAATTTGCAAACACATGAAAATTTTTATTATAACTTACAATGAATAGTTTCTATATTAATAATAATACAATTATATCTCATTAAAACCCTAAGTAGTAATAAAAAAGAAAAAAATTAAGCGTTTTTTTGAATCATAATTCTGTGCTATCATTAGCAGTGTTAGTCTGGATTTGCTCTTTTGAAGGGCAAATTTCATTAGGATTTCATTGCAGTGTTGAATAAATAAAGCAAACAAAATATGCAAATTCAAACCATATTAGCACTGATTTATCTAGTTTAATCTCAATGTATCCTGAATTTAATTTATTTAATATTATTAATATTAGGATGTGTGACTGAACACTAACGAAACAGGTAATAAGACTTAACATTTGGAGTTTCACAACTAATTAAAAAATAATCCTATGATTCCTTGACTTTCTGTAAACATGGTTGCCTTCTTAGGGCTCCAACAAAAGATTGTTGAAGTCCATGGGAAATTTTTCCACAATTTCTTAAGCACTGGCTCAGGTTCTGCTGCTGTGACTGGTGAATCAAATAAGCCATTACCTGTAACACTACTAAATGCTTATACTCCCATACCTCTAGCAATGAACAGCAGAATTCAGTCTTCCAGTAATATTTATTCTCCAGCAAGAACACCATCCGTTATGCTTATAAATAGTAATAAAGTGTATGATGAGAGTTTGTGCAAAAGTCCTCAGTGAAATCCTGGCTGTCAATGACATTGTTCAGAAAAAGTCTAAGAAACAATCAGGGTGTTTTATAGGACACAATAGCTGAAACAGCAGGAGCCTCCACAAAATATACGGTTGCCTGACAATGCATGAATCTTACCTGAACATTTTCCATGAATACTGACAGATAGATGCAAGATCTGGCCCCCAGATTGCTGAAGGAATATGGATCTGTGCATCTGAACAAAAGAGCAGGCACCCTGTTGGGAGTATAATAGGAAGTAAATGAGCACCAGTAGCATCACTGTGGCAGAAAAATAAATAAAAGTCAAAGTAAAGGAAACTTTTTTTTTGTTTTTTAAGTAAAACACTCATGAAAAAGAGGCTTTTGGCAAAGGAAATTTGATGAAACGAGATTATGAACATTCTTCGTAACAAAAACAGTTTCTCAGCTTTGGAGGTCAAGTCAAGGCAAAATTCAGTTGTGAGGACTAAGCTTTGGGTGAATTTCACAGTATGAAGAGGTATGGAGACACTCCCAAACCCAAAAAGTTTGTAGCCTAATTAGACAAGAGAGTGAGTGAATGGATCTAAGAGGCAAAAAGCACAGAAGGAAGAAATTACTTGATCAGTGAGAGTATTGAGAATAAAACCTAGCTCTTGTGTGCTCTCCTTCAGCATTTTCTCTGTTTGGTCACAAAGCTTTCTCTTTCAAATGACTTTTTTTTTTTTTTCAAGAAAATTAAGTCAGAAGACATGTATAATATATTTTAGGGAATATGAGTAGAAATCCCTGACAAGTTCAGGATGTAATTAATTTCATTGTAATTTTGCCCTTATTAAGGGATTTACTGCTGTTAATGGAAAATACTTAGTTTGTCCAAAGCATACACATTTTCCAACTAAATAGGTTATCTAACTCTTAGTAGTATAATGAAATAACAATTAAACCCAGACTATATTCATGGTGTCATGCTATTGCCAGTGCCAGATCCCCTACTAATCCCCTTAGGAGGAAACTATCACTTATTGCTCTGTTAAAAAGAATGCTCAAAGGTTAGAAGTAGTTTTCATCATCTATGTTTCCCCTGAACAGTGTTAGATAATAGCTTTTAATCAAAACTGGCATTTTTAGCCTACTAGAAGTGACAACCAGGATGTCAATAGAATAATATCTGGCAGTGTATTTGTGATATAAACTACAGTATATCATAGTTGATTCTGCTTTGTGGTTGCTGATTTAGTTATTTTTAAAGAAACTGAATATTCTATATGAATTCCAAAACATTTTTACCTCAGTCCTGCTCCGAAATTTTGCTACAGACATATTACCGTGAATCACTTCTGGTCTGAGCCTGCAAATACTTTCACACCTACTTAATGCTTTCTTAGCAATTTCACAGTAATATGCAAAATCATGTGTGTAGGAGTGATCAACATGAGCATATGTTTCTGGATTATCGAAATACTCAGGTGTATTTTTTTTAAAACATTAGGGAAACTGAGATAATTTAATCATATTATAATCAGATAATTACAATATTTATATTCATAGTCCCTGAATTATTCCAGGAAGCTTGGAATGACCAATTGACATACAGTCTTTAAGGCCTTTGTTACAAACCTTAGCAAATAACTAACAGCATATTTTCCTCGAGGATGCAGTTGTTTGAAAAGTTGTTTCAGGTAATTAAATTGATGTCTCTGTATTCTCCCAGATCCACGCCTTATTCTGTTTTTAACTTATTGATGTGCCTATGCCCCCTGCAATTTCAGAGAGAGTGGGTAGAGAGTGAAATCAAGAAAACTGTATCTCAGAAGCACCTGCTTGCCATGACCATAGACCTACATGCATGTGCATACACATATACATATGCCATATTCAGAAAAATATCAGCTAGCACTACTCACCAGTTGTTTTCCAAGATAAATTTTAGTTCTACCAGAAAAGACAAAGTACAGCCAATCCTTTCAGAGTCTGCCAGGCAGCAGATCTTAGTTCATATTGCCCTGCTATCCCTATTCCTGTTGTCCCAGGAATACTTTGATCTTTACAACAAATTTCAGTCATCTGGGCATTCTTCAAATCACTTACTTCCAGATCTTCATTTTCATATTCATGGCCTCTGTCACTATTATGGAAGGAGAATTTCACTCCCTTCAGCAACGCATTTAGTTATATTTGTATTTTACAAAATACTTCCTTCCTAAAAAAATACAAATATTTTCCTAAAGAAATATTCTACAGAAAAATGGGCAGTGTATCTTAAAAATAAGAAAGTCTACAGGGCTCATAGTAGCAGCTCTAAGAAAATGGGTAAGAAAGTAACTAAGGCATAATTCTTTAGGATAGTGTAGCACATGTTGCTGTTCCAATGATTTCAGTATAAAGTATGCTGAAATGGACTGCAGAATTATCACTTAGAGGAGCATATTTATTTATAATTGCTGTATAGTTGCTTACACTTGAAATAGTAAAATATTGGAAGATCTTGCAGAACTCTTTGCTCCAGTGCTTAAAACATTTAGTCTTCATTTTTTTAACACAAAAAAAATTTCATACAGCATTTAAAGTTTGTGTTCACTTTTCTCCCTTCCAACATCTAGTGTCTCAGGTGAATCATAGAATCATAGAATAGTTTGGGTTGGAAGGGACCCTTAAAGATCATCTAGTCCACCCCCCCCGCAATAAGCGAGGACATCTTCAACTATATCATGTTGCTCAGAGCCCCATCCAACCTGACCCAGAATGTTTCCAGGGATGAGTCCATCTCTACCACCTCTCTGGACAACCTGTTCCAGTGTTTCACCACCCTCATCGTAAAAAATGTCTTCCTTATATCTACTCTTAAACACTTATTTAACATATGTGAACTAAACCTCAGAAGCTGATTATCTGAAGCACCAGAAAAATAGAGGTCAAAATGTGCAACTTTTAATTCAGAATAAATTCACCAAAGTGACTGGAAAGAAAGGAACTATGATATTTTCTTCTCAAACACTTTTGTCCTTCTTTTTGTTTATTCAAAAAAAACCTAGCATCAAGGATTCTCAACACCAACAGACATCTCATATTTTTAACTTAATTCAGCTTTACTGCTTTCCCATCCATTCTTCTCTGACAGGGAAAATATACAACTTGCCGTTATAAATACTTTATGATGACCCTGTCTCCTATACTCTTCATTCTAATCATAGCTATGCCACTTACCATTCACGTCAGTTTAGATATATAAAAGAACCATAAAAGTAAAAACATCTCTCCCTGCTCTCTTTGAATTATTTTTCAGAGGGCCATAAAAACAAAACTGAAATGAATTCATGTGGAATTTCAAGGCACTAACAATTGCTTTTTGCCTCCCCATAGGGGAGAGTGAGGTAAGTGCAATGATGTCTTCGAATTTCTGATTGAAAAATAAGCAGCTTACATGTCCACTTTGTAAACTTATTTAACACTACAATTTCACTAGCCACAGAGGTGTACATATGCCTTAGTTTTCTGTTCCTGTATGCTCTTCAAACAAACAAAATAGGTAGGAAAGGGCAATGTTTTTCTCCACACTGCTTTGAATGGCAGCTGAGGAAACTGCCACTGAAGATGTACAACTAGGAAGACACTTTGTGGTAACTGCCACTCCACTCACCCTCTAAATAAGCTCAAAAATCCTACTGCAGCTAGAAGAAAGAATAAGTTAGCACATCATAAGAGACCATACCACAGGGACTAAAGTACTCCCTGATGCCAAAGGAGGGGTTCAGTGAGCAGGAAGGAAGGAAAATAATATTTAGTTACTAGAAAAAAGGTTTCCCAACCCTGTCCGCTGGTTAACAGATAAAACTACAAAAATTACAATGAGGGAATGGCCTTTTTAATTGTTCATGAAAGATAAATTGCTGAAGGTTTTTCTCAAGTTGAATATGTTATGCTTGTTCTTAATTCTCTTTCTTTGTTTCATACACAGATCTGTGCTTACAAGTGAGAAATTGACTGCTGCACCTTTGTTGTACCTGATAGAGTCATCCCAAGAGTTCTTTAGGTCTTAAATTTTTCTTAAAGGACTGCATAACCATCAGGTACAAGCCCTCTCTGCCCTTGCCCCAAGGAATTTTTAAGATGGTTACCAACTTATTTGCATGTCTGCTTCCCTGTGTGGTGTCCTCTCTATATAAGCAGGTGGTAAGGCTGCAGATGCAGACACCTAAGGGTCACAATGTAGTGGGCTGCCTGACCAGGAAGAACAAGCAAATGAGGCCCTCTACAGACAGATAGGAGCGGCCTCATGTTTGCAGGCCCTGGTCCTCATGGGGGACTTGCTCCACCCTAATATCTGCTGGAGGATCAACACAGAAGGACGTAAGCAATCCAGGAGGTTCCTGGAGAGCATCGAAGACAGTGTCCTGACCCAAGTGACAGAGGACCCAACAAGTAAGGTGCTCAGCAAGACCTCATACTCGCAGACAAGGGGGACCTCATTTGGGATGTGAAAGTCAAAGGCAGCCTTGGCTGAAGTGCCTACAAGATGGAGTTCAGGATCCTGAGGGGAGGGACAAAAATAAAAAGGAAGATTACAACCTTTGACTTCAGGAGAGCAGACTTTGGCCTCTTCAAAGATCTTCTTGGAAGAGTCCTATGGGACTTCCCCTGGAAGGAAGAGGGGCCCAAGAAACTTTGTTGATATTCAAGGTTCACCTTCTGCAAGCACAAGAGCAGTCTATCCCCATGAATAGGTAATCAGGTAAAAATGCCAGAAGGACTTCATGGATGAACAAGGAGCTCCTGCCCAAACTCAAACACAAAAAGGAAGCATACAGAGGGGGGAAGCAAGGATGGGTAACTTGGGAGGAATACAGAAACACTGTCTAAGCATGCAAGGATGAGGTTAGGAAAGCTAAAGCCCAACTGGAATTGAATCTGTACGGGGATGTCAAAGACAACAAGAAGGACTTCTGTAAGTATATAGGTGATAAAAGGAAAATGTGGGCCCATTGTTCAATGAGGTGGGGGACCGAGTGACATGGGACATGGAAAATACTGAATTCCGCCTTTGCCTTGGTCTTTACTAGCAAGACTGGCCTTCAGGAATCCCAGGTCAGACCAGAGGGAAAGGCTGGAGCAGGGAATACGATCCCTTAGTGACAGAGGATCTGGTCAAGGAATACTTAAGCAAACTGGATATGCTTAAGTCCATGGGCCCTGATGGGATTTGCCCGTGAGTGCTGAGGAAGCTGGCTGATGTCATTGCAAGGCCTTTCTCAATGATCTTTGGATTAACCATGGCAAATGTTCCTGAGGACTGGAGGAAAGAAAACATCATCATATCTTCAAGACAGGCAAGAAAGAGGACCCAGAGAACTACAGGCTGTTCATAAGATCCTCATAGAGAAGGTGTTAAAGTAGGGCTGGATGAGCAGACAGTGAGGTGAACTGAAAACTGGCTGAACAGCTAGGCCTGAGGATGATGATCAGTGGCACAAAGTCTAGTTGGAGGACAGTAACTAGCAGACGACTGGCTGATATGCCAAGGATTGTGCTGCCATCCAAAGGGACCTTGACAAGCTGTAGAAATGGGCTGACAGGAATCTCATGAAGTTCAGCAAGGGGAAGCCCAAAGTCCTGCACCTGGGGAGGAATAACCCAGGCACCAGGGCATGCTGGGGGCCACCCAGCTGGAAAGCAGCTTCCCAGAAAAGGTCCTGGGGGTCCTCGTGGACACCAAGTTGAACATGAGCCAGCAATGTGGCCTTGTGGCAAGGAAGGCTAATGGTATCCTGGGCTGCTTTAGGAGGAGTGTTGCCAGCAGGTCAAGAGAGGAGATCCTTCCCTTCTACTCAGCACTGGTGAGGACAAACCTGGAGTTCTGCATCCAGTTCTGGGCTCCCCAGTACAAGAGAGACATGGACATACTGGAGAGAGTCTAGTAAAGGGCCATGAAGATGATTAAGGGGCTGGAACATCTCTCTCAGCCTTTCCTCATAAGAGAGCTGGGACTGTTCAACCTGGAGAAAAGAAGGCTCAGGGGATCTTATGTATGTAGATAAGTACCTGAAGGTAGGGTGTAAAGAGGACGGAGTCAGGCTTTTTTCAGTGCTGCCAAGTGACAGGATGTGGTTGGTTGACCCTGGCTGGATGCCAGGTGCCCACCAAAGCCACTCTATCACTCCCTCCCTCAGCTAGACAGGGCAGAGAATATATAGCAAAAGGCTTGTAGGTCGAGATAAGGACAGGGAGAGATCACTCAACCAATTACCGTCACGGGCAAAACAGACTCAATTTCGGGAAAATTATTTCATTGCCAATCAAAACAGAGTAGGGTAATGAGAAATAAAATCATATCTTAAAACACCTTCCCCCCACCCCTCCCTTCTTCCTGGGCACAGCTTCACTCCTGAATTCTCTACCTATACCTACACCTGCCAGTGGCACAGGGGGACGGGGAAGGGGGTTATGGTTAGTTCATCACATGTTGTCTCTGTACTCCATCCTCTTCAGGGGCAGGACTCCTCACACTCTTCATCTGCTCCAGTGTGGCATCCCTCCAACAGCAGACAGTCCTCCACAAACTTCTCCAACATGAGTCCTTCCCACGGGCTGCAGTTCTTCAGGCACAGACTGCTCCAGCATGGGTCCCCCACAGGGTCATAAGTCCTACCAGCAAACCCTGTTCTATCGTGGGCTCCTCTCTCCACAGGGCCACAGGTCCTGCCAGAAGTCTGCTCCAGCATGGGCTTCCTATGGGTTCACAGCCTCCTTCAGACAACCCCCTGCTCTGGTGTGGGGTCCTCCATGGGCTGCAGGTGGATATCTGCTCCACCGTGGACCTCCATAGGCTGCAGGGCGACAGCCTGCCTCACCATGGTCTTCCCCACAGGCTGCGGGGGAATCTCTGCTCCAGCGCCTGGAGCACCTCCTCCCCCTCCTTCTTCACTGACCTGGGGGTCTGCAGGGTTGTTTCTCTTACATGTTCTCACTCCTGTCTCCAGCTGCAGTTTCTGTGTCACAGCAAATTTTTTTCCCTTCTTGAATATATTATCACAGAGGCACTGCCACCATCACTGATGGGCTTGACCTTGGCCAGCGGTGGGTCCGACTTGGAGATGGCTGGTATTGGCTCTGTCGGACCTAGGGGAAGCTTCTAGCATCTTCTCACAGAATCCACCCCTGTAACGCCCCTGCTACTAAAACCTTGCCACGCGGACCCGATACACAGGACCAGAGGAAGTGGGCACAAACTGAAACACAGAACACTCTGTCTGGACATCAGAAAACACTTTTTTACTGTGAGGGTGACTGAGCACTGGCACAGGTTGTCCAGGGAGGTTGTGGAGTCTCTGTCCTTGGAGACATTAAAAAAAAAATCTGGACATGGTCCTGGGCAACCAGCTCTATATGGCCTTGCTTAAGCAGGGGGTGTTGAACCAGATGACCTCCAGAGGTTGCTTCCAACCACAACCATTCTGTGAAAAGGGCAAAAGTCAAGAAAAAGGAGGGACCAAAGTGGTTTGGGGAGGAACAGCCACTGGAAAATGGAGGGAAGCAGGGCATGAAAGGGAGGTTTGCTTGTAAGAAGGACCCTGGCCTTGCCAAGGCTGCACCTGCTCACTGTAGTCAGTCTGTATTCTTATTAAACTCTCTTTCTATTTTATCTGAATGTCTTCTATTATCTCTGTGGCAGTGATATTCTAGTGAACTTCATGCCAGACTAGCCATTGGGTAGGAAAAAGGGTTTAGACCATAGGTATAAAGGAACTTAAAAGCAGAGCACAGGAGATACTAATGAAAGAAGTTTTGCCTGAGAACAAGTCCTTATTTTTGCTGTATGTGGTTTATGTGGGTCCTTATAAAGGTACTGTCCTCCTGCTTTTGTTAATCCCTTTGTGTCCAGCCTTGCCCATACCATGTGTGTATATACATATTGGGAATTTTTGTTCAGCCTGGCTAGACCTGGAAACAGAGATAAGCAGCTGCCTCTTGCCTCTATGGGGCAGGAAGGGATGAAACCCCCACAGCCCTTCAGCCCACTGGGTTTGGCCACCCTTAACAATCATCTTTACAGCTCCTGCTCCTCCTTGATGTAAATAATTTATTTGCACGACTATTTTAACTGGAAATACAGACCACAGTTACTCTACACAGTTCTGCACATGCAGTCACTCCAACCTTTTTAGAGTCAGATTAATCTGCGCAGATAAAATAAAACCTCATAATTCTTTTGCAGCCTGTTGCTAAAGTATCATTCAGTTTGTAATCCAGTGTCCTCAGCTTGGTTACAGTATCTCTTTAACAGTTTAGATCTTTACTGTGGAATTTTTCTGCTGCAAAATTTCCATTATTTGTTGTTGAGCTTTAATATAGAGAAAATAAAAACAAAGCAAACTTACCTTTATCAATTAAAAAAAAGGCTTAGGAAAGGGTTAAATAAAAATTATGTCACTGAGGTAGCATTTTGTTTATTGTCACTAGAGCTTATTAACACTTGACTTTAAGGGACAATATTAGCAACCAAATACATGGCAGAGACTGCTTCCCTAAAGAAATGACAGACCTCTGATCTCACAGTCCTGGTACTAGGACGTATTTCTTATTTGCAAAAGTACTAGATTGTCATCCCAACACTTCTGAAAAAGCTCATCACTCTGTATGTATTTCTAGTTATTCAGAGTAATGGTACAATATTCAAGGTTTTTTTGGACTAAGTACCTTCAAAATCAGCATGGTCATAATATAAGCAAAGAATTTGGGTCTGGGTAATGATATATTAGGGTTAAGTTGCTTTTTCAAAATATCAATTGGGGGAAAATATTTCTAGTTAGTGTTCTAGTAAACACTTACATGCTCTTAACATATAATTTGACTTTCTCAGTTGCCTACCATTATAGTTAAAATATATTTCCTTGAGCTATTTTAGTGCATTACATCTGATTTATACTCTGACTTCTTCAACAGTATGGCTCCTGTCCACCCTTCCCTGTGGTGTTTCTTACTATACCTCTTGCTGAAGTGAAAACTGTGACTCTGTCACTCAGTAACCTCTGCCCAAACCTTCCTCCCTGCAGGAGGGATGCAAAGGCAAGGACGCAAAGCCCCACTCTGGTACAAGGCAGTACTTAACCTTGGCTCAGGCCTCTGCGAAAACTGCTGAGCTGTGAGCAAGAGCTATGAAAAGTTTGCAGGAGGATGAGAGAGGTGAAACTGCAGAGAGAGGTCAGACAGCTGAGATGGGGAACATGAGTAGCTCAAGGATTCAAGCAAAAAACCAACAATGTGAAAAGGTATTAAATGCTTATAAGAAAAATCCAGGGAGACTACTGGGGGCTAGAAGTGGTCAGATTCTCAGCTCAAGTCCTCAGGGCTGTCTATGCTGATGAAGCTGGTGGAGGATGGCAGCTCAGCAACACCAAAGATCTGCTCAGGAGTTGCAGAGTTGCAAACTGTCCTCTCCTGACCAATGCCTGTCTGGCCAGCAAAGAGTCTCCAAGTCCTTGCCCTAAGCAGTGAGCATGCTCAGCCTAATAGCTCTCTAAATCCCTGCTATCTTTTGTGTGTGTCAGGCAGTAAACAATTGTTTTGTTCTGAGGTCAGGCATATCCTGCTTGCAGAGTTTCTGTGTACCTGGCTAATGGTGCCTGAAAAAGCTAACGCTAGAGAGGGGTGTCAACAAATGGCAGTCTTTTTTATACATACCATCTGAAATTAGCTAAGAAGTAGTGAATAGCTTGAAGATAAAAGCTGTTTGAGTCAGGGGCTGGAAAACTTTGAACTATTTCTGTCACCTGAAATAGATTTTTACATTGGGTCAAGAATATGTAGACTAAATGTCTCTTAATTGAGATCTTCCTCTATCAACTTGTTTCAGCTGCATCTCCAGTGCAAATAAGATTTTTTTTCCTGCAAACTAAAACATGTTGACAACATAATAAAAAGTCTATCATAATGGAGAAACCAGTACATGGTTATTCTCAGTCTTTAATAGGAAAAGGTTCTTTAAGCAGTCCTACAAATTGTGTTGCTATTTACCAAATAGCCCCTCAAGAGAAGCACTGTTCTGGTCTGTGACATGTTCTATATGCAAGCAGAGGCAGAATACAGACACAGTTTGCAGCTCCTTTTGCAGCTCGTGTCCTAAATTAATTCCTCAGACCTGGACCACACTGTTCACGAGAGTCTAGAAGTCTACACTTATATTTGCAGGTGAAGAGAGCCTTGTGATTGCTCTGCAGAGAGGACTTGCCAACTGTGAAGGGAAATACCTTGCAGAAGTAGTCAACCCAGATCTCCTGTGTCTAAACATACCTAAAAGGTAGTGACTATCAGGTATCTAGAGACATCTTGTTTTCCAGGGATACTGGGACTCTCTTGGGCTTGGAGGTAAATGGCTAAGCTGCTGACTGGGTCCTGGCCCACAGCTGAGCTAAGCAGGCAGGTTGTGGGAAACTACTTGATAGGGCATGGGAAACTGCTGAACATGGCAAAGTGTGACAAGGCAACAAAAATGTCCAACAGAGCTGTGAGAGGTGACTGGATTTTCACAGCCACATAAAGCAGAGTTAGGTGAGAGATGGCCAAGCTTCACAGATAACTGCAAGGGAGAAACTGAGGGCATTTTGATGAGTGCAGTCTTGTAAGGCCAACAGCACCTAGAGGACTGCATCAATAACACCAAGTAAGGCCATGATTATCTTAGAGTTTGTACCAGAATTGCCAAATTTCTGTCCAGACCTCGCAAAACAGGGCGAAAAGGGAAAAAAGTAATTAGGGGATGGGAAAGAGGAGGTACAAGGGTACAATCTATTCCATTTCCATCAGCTTATCCTAAAAGCTTTTCATAACATGCTACTCATCCTTTCTGGAAGACCAGGAGGAAGTGGAAAACATTTTGATTGCTTCTGGATAGTGAAAAATAGGACAGGAGAGAGAAATGTCTTTGTGCTTCCTACCCTTTCTCTGTGATTGACTGGGAGGTTCAGGAAAAGGAGTATATGTGAGAATGGGTTAACTGAAGCAATGAATATACTAGATAGAATAAAAAACTTCTCACATCCCTGTCAACAAGCTGAAAAACATGCATTTTGCTTAAGGTGCCCACAGAAGCCAGCGCATTACACATACAGCTTTCAAGAACATTACTGCTGGAAAACCTCAGTGTTTGCTGTGATATCTGCCTATTCATGTTGCTGCTTGACAAACTGCTAATCTGCAAGCGACAGAGTTACAGGGCAAGCAGTATGCCAACCCCAATGTTTTCATGGCTTTTTTGAAAGGTTTACAGTTTGGCAGGTATAGAAAATGTGGTACAGCATAATGATTAATTTTAAGAGAACTGAATAGAGACTATAAAAATAGTAGTATTTTATGATGCTCTCCTGCTTCCCTGAGAAGAGGCATGTCAGTTATAAAATGGGAGGTAGGGAGATGGGATTGAAAGCTTTTGAAAGGAAAAAGCATCTAGAAAAATCTTTCTGAATCTGAGGGCTGTAAAAAAAGCTCAGGCAAATAGCACCTTTCTTAAGTTTCTCAGAAATTAATATTTTGCCCCTTTGTGCTCATGCATGACTCATGCAAGGCCTTTTTACTCAAGCGTGTGCACACCTTGTCATGCTGGCTGCTGAAGACAGACGCACCACAGCACATGTTTCAGAAAAAGTCAACTCATAGCTGCTTCTGGTCCAGGTGCACACAGCATTTTGTCTGCACCTTGCCAGGCATATGTCATCTCTTGACTTTGCCATGGGAAATACTCTGTTCAGACCCTGTCCTCATTAGTGGTGAAAAATTGATGAATGATACCTCAGCAAAGACTCTGTGCAAAGCTGAGCAGAAACATTTCTCAGGAAAAGTCAGCTGAGCAAACTCATTCTGGAAGAAGAAATGGGATCAGATCTTTTTATGTAAATTCTGAAGTTCCCCAATCCATTTAGGTAGTTTTCACAAAGTACTTCGCCTTTACTGGTGAGTGTGTGACAGGCAATTAAGACCTCTTACTGCTCTTAGTGTTTCTTTATTCCTCATTCCTATGTACACTCCAGATGTACTCCCAGGGCTCTTGCTCATAGCTGTGTGATCTCCTTTGCTGAATATGGCATTCAGGACTCCAGATTCTGTTCTTGTCCCTAGGAAGCAGGTGAATGCATGCCACTGATTAGAGGAAAGGACAATATTTCAGGACTACTGGTTTGTCCTATTTTGTGGGGAGATTCATAACACAATAGAATGAGATATCTAATTTTTTCTGTTCTTTTTATCTTTTTTTTCTGTTTTTATCTTTTTTTTCTGCTGCAACAGCACTGGTTTGTTGATGAATATTTCAAATTCTTTTTTTTTATTCTCTTGCTGGAAAACTTTAAGTTCTATTTAAAACCCATGCTTTAAATTAATCTAATCTAACTGGCATATTCCTTGTCCACCACCATACTGAGAAGGCTCCTGATGTTTTCTGTTAATGTCTTGTGCCTCCACTGTGCCTGATACTATAATCAAGCAGAAGAAAACTTTAGCTACGTATGGGTTCTAAGAAACACCTCAGCTGCTTCTTTTCTCAGATAAAATGATATATCTGATCCAAAACACTAGCTTTTGTTTTACCAGGAGGAACAGTCATTCATCAGATGCAATTTAGTTCCTCCTTCACCTTTCTCCCCTCTAAGCTCTGCTTTCTCCTGTAACATGTTTCCCCATTTTCCACCCATGAAGGATTTCTGATGGTTTGGCTGTGCTGACTGAGAACTCAGCATTGCACATCACACCTTGCTGCCAATCTGCTACAATTCCTTGAATGTCTGGAAGAGAGCAGATGAAAGGAAATGGTAGGTATAATTTGTCCAGACTTTCAAAAAGACTTCAGCAAACTCCTTCACAGAAGGCTATTACGGGAACTAAGTAGTCCTGAGGTGAGAGGTAAAGGTCTGCCATGGATTAGAAACTAGCTAAAAGAGGTAGAAAACAAAGAGCAGAAATAAACGGTCAATTTTCAGCCTGGCAAAAGGTTAACACTGAGGTTCAGTAAGTCTTGGAGAAACTTCAAGGACAACAGTTACTGAACATGTAATTTACCAACAAACTGAAATAAGCAGGAGAGATTCTAATATAGATGGCATTTGGTGAGTAGCCTTTTCCATACAGACTTGGACTTATAGGTCAAGACCTCAATTTCCCTCCTCTCTGCTCCAAGGTTTGTAGACAACAGACATATCATTTCAAGCTCCCAAGTGATCTATTGTGATTTGAGCTTTTGGGAATACTTGAGGAAAGAGCAAAGACATAGCAAGTTTCCAGCCTCTTGAGCAGCAAACTTTAAATGAAGTCCAGAGGAACTCTCATCTTTTATTACATAGAATTCATTCAGCTGTACTCACAGTATATGACCCTTAAGTAAGCAAGTCCTCTGAAGCTAATATAATAGAACTTCTGAAACTAGGAGAAAGGAGAAAAAGCACCTGAAAAAAAATCATGTCTCTTAGCAATACACTGAGAGAATGATCAAGGACCAGAGTTGTATGTGTATTTTCTTAGTACTAAATTACAAACATCAATATCTCTCTTCCCCAAAAAAAGTTTTCATTCTTTGCAACATGGTGATAGAAAATTTAATTTATGATGGTGGCTAGTTTAGTCCAATGAGACTACATTTGAGATAGTGCAAATTAAAATGTAATTAATGAATATTATTAATTTTCTGTAATGCATTCCATGACAAGACCATGGATAAGAGTCTCATTGCAGAACAGTATGTGCAAGTGCTGGAAATCCTGAACAAAAGAGTAAGCCTATTTTAGCTGAGTATTTTTCAGAATGAAATCAGGGTGCTCTGTTCTGCATTCTTTTCATCTTGGAAAGAGGAGTAGACAGAGAATAAATGAGCTGCCAAGTTCATATCATGACACTTCTCTAGAGAAATATTTTAGCCCTAAGACTGATTCCCATAACAAAAGTCAAAGCACGCTCTATCTCATGGAAAACTCTGGTTGTCATAGGCTATGTATGGAGTTATGGAGCACCTGAGCAAGATAAGGTCAAATACCTATGTATTTTCTGTGAGGCATGCAAGTATGAGAGAAAAATGCGTCAAATTTCAAGGTTAACATATTGCATATTTTCTTATTATGTAAAGAAAGAAAAAACATAATAAAATTGCAGACAACATGGCTGATATCTCTCTTATCTGTATGATTTTTGTGGAACTAGGGTCAGTTTTGGAATCCAGTTTTTCTCTCACTGAGATGAAGGAGAGCTTCATTTTAGTGTAAAGTGTTAATGTAATTCATTTTAGTGCAACTGTCAGGATCAACAACATCAGAGAAATAGCAAGTCAAAACTTGTCTGGAAATCAAGGTGTACAGATCTTATACTGAACAAATTGAACATAAAAAGTGAAAGAGTTCTCTGGAAAAACATTAGATATCAATTTGGCATTTTTAAAGGGGAAAATATTATTCAGTTGTATTTGTACAGCAAGTGGACACTTGCCTACTCCTAAACATTTTGAAAATTCAAACCCCAACATTGTTAAACATTGTGAAAAGTCTTATACGTTATTAAAGATGAAATTAGAAAACTGAAATATTTAGGGTTAAAACTTTGCCTGATAAGTAACATTATGCTGACATATAGCAGCTCAGGATTTGGACACTGGCCAAGGTGGGACACTGACAGCACCAAACAAAATTGGTCCTTTCCTCTTGAAGTACTTACATGTTTAGATTCCACCTGTTCCCTCTTCCCATGGATTGAGAATTGCCTGAATTTATTTTTTTTTTTTAAGTTAAGAAAAAGAAAGTTTAACAATTTGTAAAATGTAGGGAGTGCAAAACACTTACCACCATGGCTCTGGCAGATCATACCATCATGTATATGCCTTACAGGATGGAGCTATAAGAAAAGGTTGTTTTCCACATCTGTGGAAGAATCAAACTAAAAAGTATGGCAATTTTTAAAAACATGGTTTTGAATGTGATACTTCATCAGTTCTTTGATGAAGAGAAATGGGTGTATAGATGCATTTATTTTTAATGCAAACCCACTAGTTTATCCTGGCTAGGCTAGTATCCTACAGAAGGCACCTGTCCTGTGTAATTAAATTACATCTCATTAGTCTCTTCCTTTCATTCAGAATACAAACAACAGTATTTTAATGTACAGCATTTGTCATATCTGTTTAATAATTTTTTTATAATTTTATGAAGAATAAAAATTCCATGACTTTTTTTACTGAGATAGATATATTAACCTAAACATTTTCCCTTATTTTTGCTTTTAATTTATAGTTACACTGGAAGAGAAATACACCTGAGGTAATTATAATTCTGCTATATTCCTAATACTTATAAAGGATTTCATTGCTTCTAAACTCATTAAGTTACTGCTTATTAAAATATGCAGGTTGCTCATTATGTCATGGAAAATAACATTCCTGTTTTATTACTAGTTTCATTTCTATGGTTAGCACATAGTAGACCTAATTACATCGAATACAGGGACACAGTTCTTTGTCTCAGCCTGCATTTTCATCTGACTCTGCTTGATAGTTATTATTTTCAGCTTATTGTAAACTATGCCACAAGTAAGAGCAGTCACAACAGCTTGAAGTGATAGACTATTCTAAAATCAGACACTGTTAGTGGGTTTTGTACTCACCTAAATTTTTGCTTGTCATAGCGGAATTTTTTTGCTTTGAATCAGAAGATCCCATATTGTGAAAATATTTTTGGAGCAGCTTAGCATTAGGTGAAAAACATACAAAACCCAACCAAGCAGACTTTCAAAGGTTTGTGTTTTGCCTGAAAAGCCATAGAATCATTGACAATTTATACAGATCCATCTTCAAAGTATTTAGAGAAGGTTGTTCAGTTTTTATTCTGTAGCTTTTGTTATAATGTTAAAAATGTGGGTTTATATATTTATGCCAAGGCAAACATCAAATAAGGAAGGATCCTGCTAGAAATCTAGAAAAATCATGGCACTGTGGCCTTGACCTAGTTGTTTAATAGTCATGAAATATCTTCTCTGAATAATAGATATCATTTTACTATCAGCACGTTGGTGCATCAAAGAAAGGATTGGATAAAAGTGAACAGAGGACTGATGAAGCATAAATAAAACACTTCACAGTGTTTACAGATTACGTTTTGGCATAATCTTTGGACTTTGTTCCTCCTTCACACCTGTGAAGTTCCAAGAAATTATCTTTTTTTCCTGTTACATTTTCCTGATTGTCAGGCCCCTTCCCATCTCACTTAGTGCTTTTTTTTTTTTAATCATACCTGCTCAAAGAGCAATCTGTATATTATTTCCTTGTGGAGAATCCTCTGGAGAGCAGTAGACTTTACTGCTCTGTGCTGTCTACAAGGATGTCGTAAAAGAAAAACTCTTGGGCGGTTCTTGCAATCTAAATAGGTAAGAGAGAAATAGGATGAAAAATTTAAGCAGAATGGTGAAGTAACTAGACTAGATACTAAAAAAGCTTGTGGTAGCATAAGATGAGTCTTGGCCTACTGTCAACTGCACCGTTTCTGGAAACACAAGTGCCATCCCTTCATTAAGATGCTGTTCAGATATTCTCCCAAAACTGCCAGTCTAGGTGAAGCCTTTCAGAGCAAAAGGAATCATCGCTGTATTTTCTTCTGGACCTGTACTGTGCATCAATATGTTAACTTTCTGGGTCAATGTAAGCTTATGGTTACTAAGGATTTTTGGTGACATCAACACACTTTTTATGTCAGCAGCACTGCATATTTTCTCCAGATTTATTTTTTACTTTGCTATCTATATACGGTATCTAGGACCTATGAATGTGAATAGCCCACAGCTATATGGGCAGCAACCAGGAAGGGCCATCTGGACTGTATTCCAAATCTAGTATTTCTATAGTGCCCTAGTTAGGGAAACGGCATTGTATTTAAATGGGTGGCTCAGGCTGGGTCACTTTTGTGAATTCCCTCCAGCTTTACAGTTTGTATATCCACGCCATGAGCACAAATTCAACAAAACCAGTTATTCTGATCTAATCTTTTCAGAAACTGAAGGGTTTTTCTCACATTATAGTTGTGCAATGAGCAATCTGAAGACACAGTTCAATTTACTCAAACTAAACCAATAAATACCAATATTATTATCAGTGGCAATATTTTTTTGCTTTGAAAAGGTGAAGGATGTCACCAATGATGTGCTGCAACTTGCTTTGTGTATGCTTGTTATGACCTCAGATGAATCTCTAAGTATGTAACGGAAGAAAGGGTTTCATCTGATGAATAGAGGTTATGAGTGCAGATGAAACTTACACATTTTAACATGCCTCTTCACACACATAGCCAGTGCAAGTGAATATTCATCAGCATCAGTTCAAACTCCAATCACAACTCATTTTCGACTCTGAGGAACTGGTAATTTTTGCCTTTGTTATGAAGAAAGAGCAATCATATTACAGAGCTTTCTCATTCTCTTAGTAATGAGTTTAATATGACATTTAGGAAAGTGTTTATGTGTCTCATGAAACAAGGTTGTTTGTACATTTTTTAATGGAAGCTGCACAAAGGTATATAGCACAAATAACCAGATCTTTATTTTTTTCTATAAGCTGAATGTGAGTTAAATGTTAAATTACAGTAATTGTGAGCTGTTTTGGTATTGCCTATTAAGTACTAGGCTTCATTTCAGAGATGGCTTTCCCTTAACTGAATGGGTATTCTGAAGCTGTTATACTACACTATTCCAGAAGGCTAGAGTATTTAGGGATTGCTGTTTCACAGTCAAAATTTCAGTAGCCATTTACTGGAAACCAAATCAAGAATGCCTTTAGAAATATACAATTTTTGCTTGGAGACTGGGTACTTAGGAGCTTCAGCTCCTTACTGTCCAACTCTTCTATTTTAATCATATAGACACAGCTGCAGTGGTCCTCTACAAGTGGAAGATGTGTCAGCATCACTTTTCATCTCTGCATCTCATAACATTATGGAAAAAAGAACTGTGTCATTATTTTCAGTTTACCTTTGGGGAAACTAAGGCATGGGAGAACATGATGATTTGCCCACCTCATGGGCAAAGCACAGCAAAAGACAGGACCAACATGGGATGGTTTCACCCTGTGGCCTGTCCACATGTTCTTCAGTCCTGCCATGATTGGGGAAAGGAAGCAGTTTCCACACTGGTCATTAAAGCTGAGAGAAAATGTTTAAAGGGAAAGAAAATGTAGAAGTAATAAGTCATTTTAAAATGTTTTAAATACTCATGGATTGACCTGAAATAGAAACACTTTAGCTAAAATCTCAGCTATATCTTCAGGAGGATAAAAGTTGTGAGCAGCCAGTGTGATTCTACTAGCGAATTTGGATATGCTAACACTGCATAAGACAAATTAAGTTCTAGTTAGTATTATTATTTAGTGTAACAATTTCTGAACTTTTAAAGAATCCATATATTTATGAAAAAGATACATGTGGTCACAACAGCAGTATGGAAAGCAGATATACAGATCTGATGGTAAAGTTGTGTAATACTTTTAACTCATTTAAGTCATATCTTAAGAGAATGCAAGCTACTGTATCTATTGATTATATTTTAGAAAGGCAATGATTTACAATTTCATCACGGACCCTGACATAAACAGTAGGATTGCACTGATGAAATGTGTAGATGACAAAAGAAGAGGCCTTGTCACTATAGGGTAATGCACAGAAAGAACTGGATGAGCTCAAAAACTGGAATGAAGTGAAATTCAGTAGGGAAAAATACCATGCTGCATAACAAGAAGGTATGCTATTAGTGAAAAATAAAAAATGGCTGAAAGAGGTGAGGGGAGAAAATCTCCTAAGCCTCTACAGGCTGGGTAGAGACCTGAACCAAGTAAAAGCAATCCTAGGAGTTTTCATGTGAAATATTTCCAGCAGAAGTACTTGTGCAAGTGTCCTGGTTTAGGATGGGACAGAGTGAATTTTCTTTCTAGTAGCTGGGATAGTGTAAATGGTTTGGATTTAGCATGAGGAGAATGTTGATAACACACTGATGTTTTCAGTTGTTGCTAAGTAGTGTTTACACTAAGAAGTCAAGGATTTTTCATCTCCTCATGCCCAGCCAGCAAGAAGGCTGGAGGGACACATGAAGTTGGGAGGGGACAAAGCTAGGACAGCTGACCCAAACTGGCCAAAGGGGTATGAAGTCCGTACCATGTGGCGTCACGCCCAGAATATAAACTGGGGGGGAGTTGGCTGGAGGTGGTGGGTCTCTGCTCAGGAACTAACTGGGCATCGGTAGGTGAGTGGTGAGCATTGCATTGTACATCAATTGTTTTGTATATTCAAATCCTTTTATTACTATTAATGTCATCTTATTATTGCTATTCTTATCGTTATTATTTTCTTCCTTCCTGTCCTATTAAACTGTCCTTATCTCAACCCACGAGTTTTACTTTTTTTCCTAATTCTCTCCCCATCCCAGTGGGTGGGGGGTAAGTGAGTGAGCGGTTGCGTGGTGCTTAGTTGCTTGCTGGGCTTCAACCACGACACCAAGGAAGTACTTGTCCTTCTGAGGTTTGGGCTGCCTCATGGGTGATTAAGGAAATACAGAGGAGTCATGATTATGATGTTGGGAACTAAATTTCAGGAAAGGTACTATTGTTGTCTGTATTGGGTTTACATGGCAAGGTTTTGGTAGCAGGGGGGCTGTGAGAAGACACCAGAAGCTGCTGCTGTGTCAGACACAGCCAGTTCCAGCCAGCTTCAAGATGGACACACTACTGGCCAAAGCTGAGCCCATCAGTGACACTGTTATAACATATTTAAGAAAGAGTAAAAATTGCTGTGCAGCAACTGTGAGAGAGGCGGGAGAACATGTGAGAGAAACAACCTGCAGACACCAAGGTCAGTGAAGAAGAAGGGAGAGGAGGTGCTCCAGGCGCCGGAGCAGAGATTCCCCTGCAGCCCGTGGGGAAGACCATGGTGAGGCAGGCTGTCCCCCTGCAGCCCATGGAGGTCCACAGAGGAGCAGATATCCGCCTGCAGCCTGTGGAGGACCCCACGACGCAGAAGGTGGAGATGCACTGAAGGAAGCTGCAGCCCATTGAGAGCCCATACAGAAGCAGGTTTCTGGCAGGAACTGTGGCCCATGGAGAGGAGCCCAAGCAGAAGCAGATTATCTGGCAGGACCTATGGCCCATGGGGGACCCACACTGGAGCCTTCTGTGACTGAAGGACTGCACCCCATGGAAAGGACCCATACTGGAGCAGTTTGTGAAGAACTGCAGCCCGTGGGAAGGACCCATACTGTAGAAATTTTTGAAAGACTGTCTCCCATGGGAAGGATCCCATGCTGGAGCAGGGAACGAATGTGAGGAGGAAGGAGCAACAGAGACGACGTGTTATGAACTGACTGTAACCTCCATTCCCTGTCCCCCTGCACCACTTGTAAGGGGAGGTAGAAGAGTCAGGAGTGAAGCTGAGCCTGGGAGGAAGGGAGAGGTGTGGGGAAGGTGCTTTTAGGTTTTTTTTATTTCTTACTATCCTACTCTGTGTCGTGGTTTAACCCCAGCCAGCAACTAAACACCACGCAGCCGCTCACTCACTCCCCCCGCATCCAGTGGGATGGGGGAGAAAATCAGGAAAAGAAGTAAAACTCCTGGGTTGAGATAAGAACGGTTTAATAGAACAGAAAAGAAGAAACTAATAATGATAATGATAACACTAATAAAATGACAACAGTAGTAATAAAAGGATTGGAATGTACAAATGATGTGCAGGGCAATTGCTCACCACCCGCCGACCGACACCCAGCCAGTCCCCGAGCGGCGATTCCCTGCCCGCCCCCCCTTCCCAGTTCCTAAGCTAGATGGGACGTCACATGGTATGGAATACACCGTTGGCCAGTTTGGGTCAGGTGCCCTGGCTGGGCATGAGAAGCTGAAAAATCCTTGACTATAGTCTAAACACTACTGAGCAACAACTGAAAACATCAGTGTTATCAACATTCTTCACATACTGAACTCAAAACATAGCACTGTACCAGCTACTAGGAAGACAGTTAACTCTATCCCAGCTGAAACCAGGACACTCTGTTACAAGTAATTGGCAATAAATTAAATTATTTTTCCCAAGTCAAGATTGTTTTGCCCATGATGGCAATTGGTAAGTGATCTCCCTGTTGCTATCTTGACCCATGGGCTTTTTCATCGTATATTCTCCGCCTGTCCTGTTGATGGAGGAGGAGTGATCGAGCAGCTTTGTGGGCACCTGGTGGTGAGCCAAGGTCAACCACCACACTGTCATCAGCAAGGTCTATTTTATTACTTCCAGGTGATAGAAACAGATTCAAGAAGACCTCCACAGACACTTAAATGTAATATTTATCTCATAATAGCTTGTTTATATCAAAGTCTGATCGATGCAGGTTAGTTTTAGAGGAAAAACTCTAAAGGCCTCTAACTGGGTCTTTGTTATTGGAACACATATCAATATATAGAAATTTAACATAGAAATGCATCAGAATGCATCTTCTGAATTTTCTAGCCTTTTTCTTGCTAGCAAGACTGTAAAGAGCTCATTAACTGAATTCATTTAACTTTTCTTATGCATTTATTGATTCACTTATAATTATTGTTATGAGTCTAATTAGTATGATTGATATTGACATCTGCTACAATGAAGTGCTTTTGATTTATTATGACTGTGGTAGAATATGCTTTTACAATTTCTTTCTGACTCTAAATGTGCAGTTTTCATTTTTTTGTAAGAGAAGGGCCAGTTATCACCAATCCTTTTAAGAACCTTAAAGGTTTGCTCCAGGGATGGAAGAATTCTTTGGGGTTATGAATTCAGGAACAGCTACATCAGAAGTATACAGGAATGTTTACTGACTTACTAAGGACACTGCAAAGAGCTGAAGAATTGGAAGTAGGACTGTCCAGACTTTCCGCCTTTCTCCTAAAGGCGATAATGATTTCTGTGTTGCAACACTTTTTATATTGAGTGCTTTGGTCTCAGCACGACTACAGACTCAGTTCACTTAATAAAGTTAGATGTCATAAGAAGAGCTGGAAACTCTGATGTGAGGAGCAGACGGGACCTCCATGTCCCCCCCCGAAAAACCCCAAACCCCACACTCTGTGTGCTGAACTTCTGAAACCAAAGAATTGCCTTCTGTGCACCAATTTTCTCACTTCTCCATGTAGCAGTTGGTATGTGATAGCTTTAACATGCTATTCCATTTTTATTGACACTGAGTTTGCCCATGAGTAATTCTAGTTCATATATTAAAAAATAAAACAACAAAAAAATCCAAAACCAGCAAGCAATGTTTATAGAAAGTGTACTGACTAATATTTCTCTACCCAACAGGCCTTCAAGTTCATCTGTCTTACTTTGCTTCATCACAGAGATGGTCCTTAGCCTTTGATACTTTGTATTTCCTGACAACTTGAGTAGATTTTCAAGGGAGAAACATCCTTCTTAACAGTTCGTGCTCTAACATCACCACAAACAAACTTTGTTGGTGGTACTAATAATCTTATCCTTTCATTATTCCCCTTCTGATTTTTAGTGGGAGGGACTTGCCTTCATCACAGCAATCTTAGCTGCGTAACATATTTAGACTGCCTGTAATTCTGGAGTAAAAATGAACTAAAAATAGAATCTTTCTCCTGGTAATTCTTTTTGTTCATAAGAGGAGTTAGTTTCATTTTGGTAGGCAAAAATTGAGCTCTTCATATCTCATCTGAGATACCAGATTTTGCTATTCTCCATATCATAGTACTTATTCCTGCAGGATTTCCCTCAAGATAAAGAACTCATTATTTTATTTTTTTCTCTTAAAAAGTAATTCTGAAAGCAGAGATTAATTAAAAAAAAACCCCATGTTGTTTCATAGATAGCCTCAGACTTTTTGGAAGATGCACAAATTTTAGAAACTAAATACTCTTCTTTACTCTGGATTAAATATATATTGGTTTGGGGGTTTGTTGGTTTGTGGGTTTTGGGGGGTTTTTTTGGTTTTTGTTGTTGTTGTTGTTGTGTTTTGTTTTTTTTAAATAAATATAACACAAAACTTCTTTCACCTTACCATGTGTTAAAACATGGAAGTACATATTTGAGTGCATCGCCTTCCAGAACTCTGCAATCCTGCTGGAATTTCAGCCCCTCTGGTGTAATGTAACATTCCATGTTAGAAAAAAGTAGTAATTCACACAAGCCAGAACTAATTCAATGGTTTTACATCTGTATCTGATGTAAAAATGATAAAGAACTTGAGTCAGCACTTCATGGGAAAGCTGTTATGTAAATGTATAACTACTGTGCTGAAAAAAAGGCATTAGACATGCATGATTATTAGAAAAGAAGATGGCAAGTATGGGATGGATAAATGCTTTGTACATGAAGAATCCAGTATAAGTGGTATACTTCTTATCTCTACCCTAGTGACCCTACTGGCATGATAAATCATGGATTGGCTTTTACATTTTAATGAGTATCACTGGTTCCTTCACTGATGTCATAAAAGTTCAACTGTTTAGAAATCCTGCACTCAAGACTGAAGAGAACTCAGTGAAGAACACCATTATACAGGTATGATCTCCTTCATAACATGTACAAGATTCAACCTGGGTAGAGTAAAAAGGAAATAAAAACGAACCTACCATTCTAGAGTGCCTTGAGGAAGTATATGGTTTTAAAAATAAACTCTGAACACAACTACAGAATAAAGCCTTTGGGGAGAAAGCCAACCATATCCTGGGCTGCATCAAAAGAAGCATGAGCAGCAGGTGGAGGAAGGCAATTCTCCCCCTCTACTCTGCTCTTGTGAGAACCCACTTGGAGTATAGCTCTGGCGTCCCCAGCATAAGAAGGACACGGACCTGCTGGAGCAAGTCCAGAGCAGGGCCATGAAGATGCTCAGAGGGCTGGAGCACGTCTCCTTTGAGGACAGGCTGAGACAGCTGGGGTTGTTCAGCCTGGAGAAGAGAAGGCTGCGGGAAGACCATAAAGCAGCCTTCCAGTATTCAAAAGGCCCTACAAGAAAGCTGGAGAGGGACTTTTTACAGAGGCATGTAGTGATAGGAGAAGGGGTAATGGCTTTAAACTGAAAGAGGGTAGATTTAGATTAGATATAAAGAAGACATTCTTCACTGTGAGGATCGTAAAACCCTGGAAGAAAGTGCCCAGAACGGCTGTGGATGCCCCATCCCTGGGAGTGTTCAAGGTCAGGTTGGATGGGGCTTTGAGCAACCTGGTCTAGTGGAAGATGTCCCTGCCCATGGCAGGGGGGTTGGAACTAGATGATCTTTAAGGTCCCTTCCAACCAAACCATTCTATGATTCTGTGATTTGAGTTAGTGCAAAGGATAGATCTATACATTGAATGCAGAGAATCACAAGCTATAACTGCAAAGATTTGAAGCTAACAAAATGTCAGCAATATCACCCAGAGATTTAACTGCAAAGTCTAAACCCTTGTCTTAGTGCTGCAGAGAAAGCAACTCAGAATGTTCTTATGTTGATGAGCCATATAATAAATAGTTACTGTTTTGTTTCTTCATTATAACTTCCCACAAGCCACACCTGACTATGGTGTCTTTTGTAGCGTGCAATTAAATGCTTCAACCTTCTTTTTGTTGTTATTGTTTTAATCATATTACTTTCCTCCTGTCATTATAAACTTCATTCATGTCCCATATAATCTTTACTATTTATTCAATAGAAATTATAACTGCATCCCTAGAAAAAGAAGATGCATTTCTTGATCTCTCAAGTCGGAGAATAAAACCCATCCTTCTTGGAGAAGTAGCCTGAGATGATCCTTTTACTGACTGGCATGAAGAAATTCAGTTGTCTGAGATGAGTGGGAGGAATCCCGTAAGAAGAGAATAGAAATGGGATTACTGTAATATTTGACAACAGTGAATGGATTCCTCTAGTGAAACCAGAACTTAAAATGTAAAAACACCAAGAGAGAGACACCTTGCTGTAAAGTAACACATAGAGAAAGAAGGATCTATACAGTCTTAAAGAAAAAAGTTGTTCATATAGGTGGACAGAGAGGCATCTTAAATAAGAGATTACAGTAAATCCTATGGGATTTCAAGTATAGCTGTCAGCTAGAGTTAAACAAACTGTCAGTTGATCCAAGGAAGGAAGATATTTCAGGAGCAGTTGAAGGAAAGCAGAAATTGAGAAGTGTAATTTATTTAGATGTGAGCATGGTTACTACACTACCCTAGCCTGTTTAAAATGCTGTATGAGACATGGTGTACATGGAAGGAGGTCTTGTGGCCTGTGAGAGGACCTGAACATCATGTCCTATCGCACCCCAACCTTTCTCAGGAGACTGTCAAGATGTTTTGTGCTTTTGCTTTCTCCTTCTACTAAATTGTCTTTAGCTTGATTGTGCCTTTACTTATATTTTTCTTATGAATATGATAAAAATAATTGCCATGGGGCACATTTGCCCTTATTTACAGGGAAGCAAACCCATATAGCCTTCTTGTGCTCTTTCTGTTTCATTATTGTCTTCAAGTAGTGAGATATCTTCTTTTGTACATGTAATAAGTATATGTATAGATCTACAAAAAAAACTTGAAAAAATGTAGATATATATATTTATGTTTCCAGCACTGACAGAGTGGTTTCTTCTTAAGCTACCTGAAGTTATGAAAAACACTTACATTAAGGCAGCAGGCTCATTATCAGAATAAAGCTCTATCATTACCAAGTCACACTCCAGGTGTTCATTCCCGCTCCAATTCTGTGACAAATTAGTAATTCTATGAGTGCTCATATGGCAACTGCTATGACGGCAGATCCCTTGCTCCTGTGGCTATGGCAATAGCATATCATGGGGTTAGCAATTCTCTTGATTTCCCATAAGTAATAATAAGAATAGACTTCTACCTTTCTAGTAGAAGTTTATTGAGCAAGGAGGACATTAGAAGATACTTCTACTTAGATTGGGATAGTTTAAAATGGGCTTTCCACTTAGTTACAAATTTTTCCCCAAGGAACCTGAAATGGGCTTACCCAAATTATAGGGTACTCCCTTGCTGCTCTTGACCTTAAAATAGATACAAAGAAAAAGCGAATAAATGCCCCCTTTAGAGTTAAAAAAAACAACAACCAGATTTGAGTCTATAGAACATTCGCAATATTTTTTTTTATTATATTATGATTTGAAAGTTTTCACTATTGGTGTGAACTGAAAACTGTATTACATGGTTTATGTGCATCAGCCAGACTGGTGGTCCATATAAGGGCCTAATATTGAACCACTGAGTTCAATCTGACTCCAACAGCATGTATCAAGACTAAGCCATGAGTACTTAATGTGTTCTTTAATGTAAGGGTGAAAACTCACAAAAGAAAGTAAAAGAAACAAGTGTCATCAGAAATGAGAGCACTAACAGGGATATGTGGTGAAGTGTTTGGGAGACAAGACTGTGTGCAAAAAAAAAAAAAAAAAAAAGAGGTGATTGTTTATACCTTGAATTAATCAGTTCTGACTTCTGCTATCCTGCCTGCTCAATAAACTTTAACTAGGAATGTAGCATTACACTTTTCTTATTACATATGGGAAATCAATGTGATTGCTAACCCCACTAAATGTTATTAGCATAAACACAAGAGTAAGGGATCTGCCATTTTAACAGTTGCCATATGAGCACTCCTCAGAAATTAGTGCTTGTCTGTCACAGATTTCAGGCACTGAAAATGAGCACCAGGGGTTGGATGGGATAAGGACTGAATTTTATCCTATTAATGTGCTTGCATGAACTTCAGAGCTAACACAGTTCTCTATTTTTCTTTTTCTTTTTTTTTTTTTCTTTTTTTTTTCCTCTCTTTAGATTTTGTTAATCTGGAAACTGCAGTCTCAGCTTTGAGATTTTACTGACCAGTATGGGATTTTTGATATTTGGGAAAATAATCCCCCTAAAACCCCTTTCTGTTCTAATGGATCTAAATGTTTCTACCTCTCAGGTACCAAATATGAGCCTTTTTAAAGGCTGCTATGAGGTCATCAGAATAAGAGAACTGATGGATATTAAGAAGTTAACTTCTTTCATTTTCTTTAGTACTCAGCTAAACAAGTATAAAAAAGGGCATAGAGCCCAAGCACTTTTCATAATTTTAGCACACAAAGATGTGATGACATCCTTCAAGTAGACAGACACAGTGCTCTCCACTCAACACTTCTGCTATAAACACCCAGGACATCCAGGAGCAGCAGGAGTTATTTTAGAAACTATCTATGTCTTCTGCCTATAACCCACTTCAAAAACATGAGTAGCAGATGGCTTGGTTTAACTGGATTTTTAAAATAATGTATCTATCTTGCTTGTACCTCACCTTTGAAATTCTTTATTGCCTTTAAAACCTTCATCTGAAATAATTTGAACTGTTGATCTTTAGCACTCATCACAAAGCCTTCTTTTCCTCCAGATTCTCTGAAAGTGTAGGGGCATAGACAAGATGAAACAGATCTTGGAGGAAGTATAGTGCATGAACTGTTGTTACACTGCTTTGGTATGACTGGATTTGTGAGGGGTCAGAGGGAGAGGTTCACAAGTAGAAGGGCCAAGAATGATAGGCAGGTCTTGTTTCCTCTTCAGAAGCTGAAATAAAAGGGGAACTACAGAAATGCTACTGGGAATATCTACAAACAATATGAGAAAACTGTTTAGAAAACATGGTCCTTAAAAGAAATCATTATATACATATTCTAAATAAGATTCAGAAACCACATTCTTTACCCTGAAGGTGGGTTTTGGTGATTTGGTTTGGTTTTTGTTTTCTTTCATTGATTTTTTTTTAATTAGATAACATTTTACTTAGGACAAATAATGAAAATGTTTTCTTAAGGGGGAATTCCAGAATAATGGTGCTCTAGAAAACCATCTCTTAATTGCAAACATTTCATGTTCATTCACTGTGGTTACAGTCTACCAGGTACATAACTATATTTATAATTTAAAAATTTTTGGTATCTAGTTTCTTGTCACCCTTGGCATTTATTTTATTTATTTGGTTGCTTTATTATGAGGGTGTGGTTCATGATTATTCTTTCCTTGAATAAGAAACTTTACAATTATACTGAATTATGCTTTCATGTCAAGATGGTAGAATTTAGTATTTAATAAATTAACAGATCAATCTGCCTTTTTCCTCTCCAGTTTATAAATTATTCACAAGTTCATCTTTTTTTTCCTCTG